>NC_091283.1:251420972-252670972 GCF_032444005.1 Ranitomeya imitator
ATTGCGGTCAGCAGAGTTCCCACGTCTCAGAGCTTGTTCTGTATTATTAGTAACTATCAGGTCATTCCGTGTGCTCTTAACCACCAGGTCCATTATTGTCCTAACCACCAGGTCATAACAGGAGTCACAAAAACACTGAACTTTAGGAAGGCAAAGTTTGACCAGCTTAGAGATGCCCTTAATCTGGTAGACTGGGACAATATCCTCAGAAATAAACATTTTCCATTTATTATCTGTATTCTTAAGAACATCCTAAATAGGCACTGTAAGCGGTTTATACCTTGTGGGAATAAAAGGACTAGAAATAGGAAAAACCCAATGTGGCTAAACAAAAAAGTAAGACAGGCAATTAACAGTGAAAAGAAAGCATTTGCACTACTAAAGCAGGATGGCACCATTGAAGCTCTAAAAAACTATAGGGAGTAGTGTTGAGCATTCTGATACCGCAAGTATCGGGTATCGGCCGATATTTGTGGTATCGGAATTCCGATACCGAGTTCCGATATTTTTGCGATATCGGGAATCGGTATCAGGATGAAGATTGATGTGTAAAATAAAGAATGAAAATAAAAAATATTGATATACTTACCCTCGGACGCGCCCTGGTTGTAACCGCTGCAACCGCCATGATTCTCTTCCTAAGAATGAGCGCGTAAAGGACTTTCGATGATGTCGCGGCTTGTGATTGGTGAGCGGTCCTTTACGCGCTCATTCTTAGGAAGGGAATCATGGCGGTTGCAGCGGTTACAACCAAGGCGCGTCCGAGGGTGAGTATATCAATATTTTTTATTTTTATTATTTATTTTACACATGAATATGGATCCCAGGGCCTGAAGGAGAGTCTCCTCTCCTTCAGACCCTGGGAACCATAGAGGATACCTTCCGATATTTGAGTCCCATTGACTTGTATTGGTATCGGATATCGGTATCGGCGATATCCGATATTTTTCGGATATCGGCCGATACCCTCCGATACCAATACTTTCAAATATCGGACGGTATCGCTCAACACTAATAGGGACAAAAATACTTTATCTAAAAAACTAATTAAAGATGCCAAAAAGGAAACAGAGAAGCACATTGCTAAGGAGAGTAAAACTAATCCCAAACTGTTCTTCAACTATATCAATAGTAAAAGAATAAAAACTGAAAATGTAGGCCCCTTAAAAAATAGTGAGGAAAGAATGGTTGTAGATGACGAGGAAAAAGCTAACATATTAAACACCTTCTTCTCCACGGTATTCACGGTGGAAAATGAAATGCTAGGTGAAATCCCAAGAAACAATGAAAACCCTATATTAAGGGTCACCAATCTAACTCAAGAAGAGGTGCGAAACCGGCTAAATAAGATTAAAATAGATAAATCTCCGGGTCCGGATGGCATACACCCACGAGTACTAAGAGAACTAAGTAATGTAATAGATAAACCATTATTTCTTATTTTTAGGGACTCTATAGCGACGGGGTCTGTTCCGCAGGACTGGCGCATAGCAAATGTGGTGCCAATATTCAAAAAGGGCTCTAAAAGTGAACCTGGAAATTATAGGCCAGTAAGTCTAACCTCTATTGTTGGTAAAATATTTGAAGGGTTTCTGAGGGATGTTATTCTGGATTATCTCAATGAGAATAACTGTGTAACTCCATATCAGCATGAGTTTATGAGAAATCGCTCCTGTCAAACCAATCTAATCAGTTTTTATGAAGAGGTAAGCTATAGGCTGGACCACGGTGAGTCATTGGACGTGGTATATCTCGATTTTTCCAAAGCGTTTGATACCGTGCCGCACAAGAGGTTGGTACACAAAATGAGAATGCTTGGTCTGGGGGAAAATGTGTGTAAATGGGTTAGTAACTGGCTTAGTGATAGAAAGCAGAGGGTGGTTATAAATGGTATAGTCTCTAACTGGGTCGCTGTGACCAGTGGGGTACCGCAGGGGTCGGTATTGGGACCTGTTCTCTTCAACATATTCATTAACGATCTGGTAGAAGGTTTACACAGTAAAATATCAATATTTGCAGATGATACAAAACTATGTAAAGCAGTTAATACAAGAGAAGATAGTATTCTGCTACAGATGGATCTGGATAAGTTGGAAACTTGGGCTGAAAGGTGGCAGATGAGGTTTAACAATGATAAATGTAAGGTTATACACATGGGAAGAAGGAATCAATATCACCATTACACACTGAACGGGAAACCACTGGGTAAATCTGACAGGGAGAAGGACTTGGGGATCCTAGTTAATGATAAACTTACCTGGAGCAGCCAGTGCCAGGCAGCAGCTGCCAAGGCAAACAGGATCATGGGGTGCATTAAGAGAGGTCTGGATACACATGATGAGAGCATTATACTGCCTCTGTACAAATCCCTAGTTAGACCGCACATGGAGTACTGTGTCCAGTTTTGGGCACCGGTGCTCAGGAAGGATATAATGGAACTAGAGAGAGTACAAAGGAGGGCAACAAAATTAATAAAGGGGATGGGAGAACTACAATACCCAGATAGATTAGCAAAATTAGGATTATTTAGTCTAGAAAAAAGACGACTGAGGGGCGATCTAATAACCATGTATAAGTATATAAGGGGACAATACAAATATCTCGCTGAGGATCTGTTTATACCAAGGAAGGTGATGGGCACAAGGGGGCATTCTTTGCGTCTGGAGGAGAGAAGGTTTTTTCCACCAACATAGAAGAGGATTCTTTACTGTTAGGGCCGTGAGAATCTGGAATTGCTTACCTGAGGAGATGGTGATGGCGAACTCAGTCAAGGGGTTCAAGAGAGGCCTGGATGTCTTCCTGGAGCAGAACAATATTGTATCATACAATTATTAGGTTCTGTAGAAGGACGTAGATCTGGGGATTTATTATGATGGAATATAGGCTGAACTGGATGGACAAATGTCTTTTTTCGGCCTCACTAACTATGTTACTATGTTAACTTTCTTATTTTTATTAAATAATTCTTTTTGGACATTTACTCCGTGTGCAGGAATTATCTAGTTTGGAGTGCCCTTGATAATATTGATCTAGTCCCTTGAAAAGGTATGTAATTGGACCTATTTAATTAGAATGTTTCAGTGGTTTTTGTTCTCAGATTCTCACTGTGCTGTTTGGTGACATGGTGTGTATCACACTCAACATGGACCAGAGGAAGCGAAGAAAAGAGTTGTCTCAGGAGATTAGAAAGAAAATTATAGACAAACATGTTAAAGGTAAAAGTTATAAGACCATCTCCAAGCAGCTTGATGTTCCTGTGTCTACAGTTGCACATATTATTCAGAAACTTAATATCCATGGGACTGTAGACAACCTCCCTGGACGTGGCCGCAGGAGGAAAATTGTTAGCAAATCAAAGAGATAGATAATACGAACGGTAACAAAAGAGCCCAGAAAAACATCTAAACAGATTAAACGTGAACTTCAAGCTCAAGGAACATCAGTGTCAGATCGCACCATCCGTCCTTGTATGAGCCAAAGTGGACTTCATGGGAGACAACCAAGGAGGACACCATTGTTGAAAAACAATCATAAAAAAGCCAGACTGGAATTTGCCATACTACATGTTGACCATCCCCAAAGCTTATGGGAGAATGTCCTACGGACAGATGAGACAAAAATTTAACTTTTTGGCAAGGCACCTCAGCTCTATGTTCACAAATGGAAAAATGAAGCATATCAAGAAAAGAACACGGTCTGTTATGATTAGGTAATTCAGTACCACAATGGACATAGAAGCCAGAGCACATACAGTGACCTGACAATAACCCAAAAACATAGAACGAGCTCTGAGACGTTGGAACTCTGCTGACCGCAATCCCTAATCCTCTCCAACCACACTAGAGGCAGCCGTGGATTGCGCCTAACGCTCCCTATGCAACTCGGCACAGCCTGAGAAACTAGCTAGCCTGAAGATAGAAAATAAGCCTACCTTGCCTCAGAGAAATACCCCAAAGGAAAAGGCAGCCCCCACATATAATGACTGTGAGTTAAGATGAAAAGACAAACGTAGAGATGAAATAGATTTAGCAAAGTGAGGCCCGACTTTCTGAACAGAGCGAGGATAGGAAAGGTAACTTTGCGGTCAACACAAAACCCTACAAACAACCACGCAAAGGGGGCAAAAAGACCCTCCGTACCGACTAACGGCACGGAGGTACACCCTCTGCGTCCCAGAGCTTCCAGCAAGCAAGAAAAACCAAATAAGCAAGCTGGACAGAAAAAAACAGCAAATAAAATAACAAAAGCGGAACTTAGCTATGCAGAGCAGCAGGCCACAGGAACGATACAGGAGGAAGCAGGCCCAATACTAGAACATTGACTGGAGGCCAGGATCAAAGCACTAGGTGGAGTTAAATAGAGCAGCACCTAACGACTTCACCACATCACCTGAGGAAGGAAACTCAGAAGCCACAGTACCACTCTCCTCCACCAACGGAAGCTCATAGAGAGAATCAGCCGAAGTACCACTTGTGACCACAGGAGGGAGCTCTGACACAGAATTCACAACAACGGTCCCTATTGTGAAACATGGAGGAAGGTCTGTTCTGTTCTGGGGCTGCTTTGTTGCATCTGGCACAGGGTGTCTAGAATCCGTGCAGGGTACAATGCAATCTCAAGACTATCAAGTGTTTCTAGAGAGAAATGTGCTGCTCAGTGTCAGAAAGCTTGGTCTCATTCGCAGGTCATGGGGCTTGAAACAGGATAATGACCCAAAACACACAGCTAAAAGTACCCCGCAATGGCTAAGAGGAAAACATTTGACTATTCTGAAGTGGCCTTCTGTGAGCCCTTACTTAAATCCTATTGAACTTCTTTGGAAAGAGCTGAAACATGCAGTTTGGAAAAGGCAACCTTCAGACACGAGACAACTGGAGCAGTTTGCTCCTGAGCAGTGGCCAAAATACCTGTCGAGAGGTGTAGAAGTCTCATTGACAGTTACAGGAATTGTTTGATTAAAGTGATTGCCTCACAAGGTTGTGCATGAAAATGTTAAGTTAGGGGTACCATCATTTCTGTCCAGGCCTATTTCATGAGTTTTTTATTTTTTTTTAATTCTGTGGAAGCATGATTGAAAAGCAATGTCTGACTTTCATTTTTTCATTTTCATAGATTTATTTATTATTACTTTTGTCAGATTCAAGTTATTTCTGTGACCATTGTGGGTTTTTCTGTCATTAAACGAGGGGTACCAACAATTTAGACCATGTGTGTAGTAGGAATGAATATTTTGACTCCACAGCCACTTTCCGGAAATTAACACACAGTGGATGTTGGAGAGTGAAAATTACACATCTGCCATTTTATTACCCAGCACATAGTGCCTAGATTGTGCTCCAGGAGACACACCGCAAATTAAGTGGATTCTTCTCACTATATAATATTGCTAAATACACAGATCCTAAATGTTGTTTGAGCACACTGCAAGACTCAGAATTTAGAGCGGATTTTGCTGTTTTGGTTTATAGAAACTTTACTGTTACTTTTCAACAGCCTTTGAGCCACTAATAGTGTGGGAACCTCTGTTTTTTCATTGACAAATGATGGACCTGAGTGGGGACTTGTTTTTTGCGAGATGAGAATTAATATTATTTTCGCCTACATAACATTGATTGGTTTCTTTTTATTCGATATTTGGGAGGTAGAATGAACAAACAGTTGAACACCACAAACTGCTGTCTCATCCAACAAGGTTTTCTATTCGACTGTGAACAGTCATTGCCTTGGTAAATAACACCATGTGACACAATTTTTGTTCTTGGCTTCCAAGTGTAATATTTAACTGCTGATGTTTAAAGACTATGGAAAAACGACTACATTCAGCACAAACTTACATTTTATGATCACAGCCCAGAAAATTTCGTATTTATTTTGACAAAAAAAAGGAAATTATTATATTTTCTTTAGTTCATGCGGTCTGATAAAAAAAAACAACACTTGCATGGTGAATAGACAAAGACAGTAAAAAATCTCTCAAAAAGGTTCAGAAATGAGTAGGTGTTGTAGATTTGCGAGTGTACTGCAAATTGCTTTCTCGAAGAAGCCCCCAAATGTAGTCCCCATCATGTTTTCTTTACACTATCTTTGGTAACGACATTCAAAGTCCAATATATCTTGATGAAAGCGCTCGCCTTGCTCCTCTGAGTTCTCATGTTCTCCTTGAACTTTTCAAGATGACCATCAAGTATATGGACTTTGAGAGACATTCTGCATCCCATTATGGCGTAATTCTTTATGAGAGTCTGAACCAACTGCACATAGTTTTCAGCCTTGTATTTACCCAGGAAGCCATGAAACAGTGCAACAAACTGTTCCAAGCCGTTTTCTCTGTCCTGTTCAGCAGCTTGGCAAACTCATCACATTTTATGACTTTCTTGATCTGCAGTCCAACTAAGGCTAGGTTCACACTAGCGTTGCGCCGCCCTGCGTCGGCGACGCAACGCGCGACGCACGTAAAAACGCGCGCAAACGCGTGCAAAAACGCGCGCGTTTTGCGACGCGTGCGTCGTTTTTGACGAAAATCGGACGCACAGAAAATGCTACAATGTAGCGTTTTCTTGCGTCCGACGCTAGCGTCGGAAACGACGCACGTGGCAAAAACGCCACCAAAACAACGCACGCGTCCCCTATGTTAAACATAGGGGCGCGTCGCCGCTGCGTCGCCGCTGCGTCGCCGGCGCAACAGCGACGCACATTGGCGGAACGCCAATGTGAACGTAGCCTAAGATACCAGCCTTGACCTTTGCCTCAGACAGCTTTGGAAAGAGATCTTGGAGGTAATTGAAAGCTGCTGACTCCTTGTCAAGAGCTGTGATAAATTGCTTGATGAGGCCTAACTTTATGTGCAGTGGTGCCATCAGCACCTTCAGAGGTTCTATCAGTGGCTCCCACTTGACGTTGCTCTTCCCCACAGAGTACTCGGTCCGCTGTGGCCTGTCGTTTCTGTGATAGTGCGCCTTAGTGTCATGGCTGTCCCAGAGGCAAAGGATATTTTGTGAAACCAACTTGAAGGCCCATCAGAAATTACACCATTTTGAAGTCTGCGATGACCTGCCATCCATAGTCGTCATACTTCAAGGCACTCAGCGACCTTTTGACACTGGTGTAGTTCTCTTTGAGATAGAAAGAGTGAGCCATAGGGAGAGACGGGTAGTTGTTTCCATTGTGAAGCAGCATGGCTTTGAGGCTCCGGAATGAACTGTCAATGAATAGCCGCCATTGACTCGGGTTACAGGTGATACCTTAGCCTCAAAAAGACCGGCCACATTGTTGCAGAAGCACAACCCATCTTCTCAACTGAAGAAATGTTTGGTTACGCTCACTCTGATCTGTGGCTTGCACGCTTTCATCCAACAAGTTTCATTGCTTGAGCCTGGATGTCAGAAGCTCAGCATTGGACTTGGTAAGACGAAGGTCTCTGATTATATCATTGACATCTTTCTGGTTAGGGAAGTAGGGCCTTCTCTCCTCATCTGCATCTGTGAAAATGTAATCTTAGTCTCCAATATCTTCCTCGCTGTCCTACTTGCTGCTTTTTCCTGGAAATCGGGGGAGTTGGAACAGGCATCTCGGGGCAGTGTGGTACTGGGGCAATGGAAGAAGGAATGTCTGGATAAACTATTTGAGGCACATTCTTGCCTGTGCGACGCTTGGCAGGATCCACTATGCAGAAGTAGCAGTTGCTTGAGTGGTCTGTGGGTTGCTGCGAAATTCATGGTATAGCAAACTTCATGGCTCTCTTTTCTCCCCTTGACCAACCTGTAACATAGCAGATATAATTAATTATATAAATTTAAAAGCATTAAATTTTACCCATTATGTAATACAGGGGTGTCAAACTGCATTCCTCGAGGGCTGCAAACAGGTCATGTTTTCAGGATTTCCTTGTACTGCACAGGTGATAATTTAATCACCAACTCATTATTTGTGCAGGTGATTAAATTATCACCTGTGCAGTACAAGGAAATCCTGAAAACATGACCTGTTTGCAGCCCTCGAGGAATGCAGTTTGACACCCCTGATGTAATATATTATTTACTATAGTGCATAGACATATGTGAAAATGTCAATTGCAACTCCTTAAACTGTACTAGCTCTAAATCATTGAAATTCTACAAAATAAAGCACTGCCATCAAAATGAGCAGCAATTGTTCACCTTACCTTCAAGAGTTTTCTTGCAATATTCGCATGTGAAATGAGGTGCCCAAGATTTGTCTTGATCCCCGACAGGCATGCCGAAATATGCCTTGTAGGCCTCGCACATCTTACGGCATGCTTTCACGGAATACTTTCTTTCTCTTGTCTTTATAAATTGTCCACACACGTAGCAAAATGCATCTGCGGGGTGCAAACAACCTCTTGATGCCATCTAAAAAAAATAATTGCTCTTTAACTACGATTCGTTATTCTCTTACTCAGCAATAACATAAACCGAAATGTTGGTTTGAGTCACCTGTGCTTTTATATTTGTATGACTACTATTGAACAGTCCATACTATTGAATGTTCTTGAAAGTTCTAAAAACTTCTAGAAACTTCTAGATAATTCTGGAAAATTCTGCACAATTCTAGCAGTTCAAGAATATTCTAGAAGACTACTCAGTATTGAATACGAATCGAGATTTTTACCAAAAACAGACAAATTTCAAAATTTCATTGTCCTTATCACAGAAGCAATGTTTTGTTGGAACAACAACTATTTTCTATATGTATTAGGCATAACGGGTTAGGAAAACACACTTTCTACCCAGGAAAAAAAAAAAATTAAATAGTGTAATTAAAGTTTTTTACATAGCTTGCCATTTTTATAGATAGTTTAAGTAGAAATGTTCAAAAATATAAGACTCAATGATATTTTATTAAAAATAATTGTTTTTATCTTAGCAGATGACTGTACCAGGAGATCAGAGGGACAGCTGACATCTTCAATTTTTAAATCTGATGATCTTGAGATCCTACAAGATACAACTGAAGTGAATGCCATTACTCCAGATACATCATCATCCATTCACAGCAAAGATCTATCATCTGATCCTATGAAACAGGTCCCATCTTCTGATTCATTACTGACTACTAAGGAAAATCAAAGTCACAAAAGAGGCATTAAAAAGCAAACTGCTCCTAAAGCAAAGAAGTCATTTTCATGTTCAGAATGTGGGAAATGTTTTAACAAGAAATCACATTTTGTTACTCACCATAGAACTCACACAGGAGACAAGCCTTTTTCCTGTTCAAAATGTGGAAAATGTTTTAACTGGAAATCAGATTTGGTTAATCACGAGAGAACTCACATGGGGGAGAAGCCTTTTTCCTGTTCAGAATGTGGAAAATGTTTTAACTGGAAATCAGATTTGGTTAAGCACCAGAGAACCCACACAGGGGAGAAGCCTTTTTCCTGTTCAGAATGTGGGAAATGTTTTAACTGGAATTCAGATTTGGTTAATCACTATAGAACTCACACAGCGGAGAAGCCTTTTTCATGTTCTGAATGTGGAAAATGTTTTAACCAGAAATCAGATTTTGTGAGACACCATAGAACTCACACGGGGGAGAAGCCTTTTTCCTGTTCAGAGTGTGGCAAAAGTTTTAAATGTAAAATAAATCTTGATCGGCATCATAGAACTCATACAGGGGAAAAGCCTTTTTCATGTTCAGAATGTGGGAAATGTTTTACCAAAAAAGGGAATCTTTATGAACACCAAAGAACCCACACAGGAGAGAAGCCGTTTTCATGTTCAGAATGTGGGAAATGTTTTACCCAGAAATGGCATCTTGTTAGTCACCAGAGAACTCACACAGGGGAGAAGCCTTTTTCCTGTTCAGAATGTGGGAAATGTTTTGCACGTAAATCTCTGCTTGTTACTCACCAGAGAATTCACACAGGGGAGAAGCCTTTTTCCTGTTTAGAATGTGGAAAATGTTTTAACCATAAAGCAAATTTTGTTAGTCACCAAATAACTCACTCAGGAGAGAAGCCTTTTTCATGTTCAGAATGTGGGAAATGTTTTAACCAGAAAAGGAATCTTGTTAGTCACCAGAGAACTCACACAGGGGAGAAGCTTTTTTCCTGTTCAGAATGTGGGAATTGTTTTAACCGGAAAGCGCTTCTTGTTAGACATCAGAGCAGTCACACAGAGGAGAAGCCTTTTTCATGTTCAGAATGTGGAAAATGTTTTAAATGGAAAATAGATTTGGTAAATCACCATATAACTCACACAGAGGAGAAAACTTTTACATTTTCTTAATGTGGGAAATATTTTACTTGGAAATCAACTGTTAATAAACATCAGAGACGGCACATAGGGGAGAATCCTTTTTTATGTTCATAATGTTGGAATAGTTTTAACCAAAATTGAATCTTCTTAAATGGGTTGTCTCTTGTCATTCTTCATGTTTGCTGAAAAAAAGGATAAAACTAAACTTTATTAATTCCAAATGTAAAACTATACCCATAATTCATCCCCTGAAGGTTAGTCAGTAGGTGACTAATAGAAAAATCATGTACCCCACAGTTCAGTATATAGGGTGAGGTGACATATACACACTCACTTTCCAAGACTCTCATTTCTACAGGTTTCATCGTCCTCACCAAAGGCGACTCATCAGGAGACTATTTAATATTGACCTATATTCAAGCGAGACTTGACAAAAAATAAAGTCATGTATCATGTTATCCGAAACAGTCAGAAAACTAGCCACATATTGGCAGATCCCAGACCTCAAACTATATACTTCATAAGTGTATAAGTCACTCCAGTGTCAGGAATAGACAGTATGTGACAATACAATATAATTCTTGTGTTTTTCTCCTATAGGGAGCGCCCTAGTTTGGTAATGTAACAGCTTTTAATTAGTAGTGCAGACTAGGGTTGAGAGACTTTTAGTTTTTTAGGGTCGAGTCGAGTTTCGCGAAACCCGACTATCTCAAAAGTCGAGTCGAGTGAAATCGGCCGATTATCGCGAAAAGTTGGGTATCGACCGAAACATGAAACCCAATGCAAGTCAATGGGGAAGCATAGTCGGCAGTGAGTGGAGGCCAGGAAAAAATGTACAGTGCCCATTTTAATGGCAAAAACATCCATTCTTGTTACTGAAGCTTGTCAATCTTAATTTACCTTATAATAATAGTAAGGCATTGGAAATTGGGGGTCATTAGGCTAAAGTTGTGGGGGGTAGGGCTGGTTCAAGTATTTAGTGGGCCCAGGAAATCTGGACCACGTCACGGCAGTGGAGCAGGGAGAGGTAAGTATTTCAACTTTGCAAGTGCTGTGATCCTGAGCAAGCAGGGGGGCCCACTCGTTGGCATTGGCACTGGCTCAGGGTCCCTCAAAGTACGGCGGTGTGTTTGCACGGCGGGGGAGCGCCTCCCAACAGCAGCGACACTTTTGCGTACTATGAGGGGCCCTGTGCCAGTGATGTTGCCAACGAGTTCCCCCCCCCCCCACCTGATGAAGGAACCTGCACTTTCATCTGCACCTTCCTCTTTGTCCCCGTGTAAGGTGATATGGTATGCGGGAAGGGGTACCTGACTTTCAGCAGGGTCACAATCTTGCTGTGTAGCGTGCACGGGGAATGTTGCGTTATGGGTCAATGTACCAGCAGACTCATCTATCACTGGCTGGGCAATGGGCAGGATGAGGAGTAAACACAGATATAGGCCCAAATAATAAAGTGGGCTAAATGCAGTTCAAAATTGGTAACAGGACTAACCAGGGGGCATTGCTTTGTTCAGTGGAGTACAACTGTAATGAGAAGCTGACACAGTGAGTAGGCCCAAATCAGTAAGTAGGCTAAATGCAGTTCAAAATTGGTAACAGAAGTAAACAGGCGGCACTGGTTTGTTCAGTGTAGGAGAACATCAAGGAGCGACAGACACCGTTAGTAGGGCCAACAAAACAAGTAGGCCAAATGCAGTGTTATATTAAAAACAATTTAACGAGAGCCTGAAGATAGAAGCTAGGGAAAGGCAACCTGGAGAATATCTTAGAGCGTCAGACACCATCTCTACAACCCAGACCCAACTTGTAGGCCTAATGCAGTGTTGATTCAACAACTACTTAACGAGAGCTTCAAGATAGAAGCTAGGGAGAGGCAACCTGGAGAACATCTTGGAGCGGCAGACACCATCTCTACAACCCAGACCCAACTTGTAGGCCTAATGCAGTGTTGTTTCAACAACTACTTAATGAGAGCTTCAAGATAGAAGCTAGGGGGAGGCAACCTGGAGAACACCTTGGAGCGGCAGACACCGTCTCTACAACCCAGACCCAACTTGTAGGCCTAATGAAGTGTTGTTTCAACAACTACTTAACGAGAGCTTCAAGATAGAAGCTAGGGAGAGGCAACCTGGAGAACATCTTGGAGCGGCAGACACCGTCTCTACAACCCAGACCCAACTTGTAGGCCTAATGCAGTGTTGTTTCAACAACTACTTAATGAGAGCTTCAAGATAGAAGCTAGGGAGATGCAACTTGGAGAACACCTTGGAGCGGCAGACACCGTCTCTACAACCCAGCCCCAACTTGTAGGCCTAATGCAGTGTTGTTTCAACAACTACTTAACGAGAGCTTCAAGATAGAAGCTAGGGAGAGGCAACCTGGAGAACACCTTGGAGCGGCAGACACCGTCTCTACAACCCAGACCCAACTTGTAGGCCTAATGCAGTGTTGTTTCAACAACTACTTAACGAGAGCCTGAAAATGGAATTTCAGGACAGGAAACCAGGAGAACAGCTAAGAGCGGCAGACACCGTTAGTAGGCCCCAACCCAACTAGTAGGCCAAATGCAGTTGTTCCATTTAACAACTATTTAACAAGAGCCTGAAGATAGAAGCTCAGGAAAGACAACCAGGAGAACACCTTGGAGCGGCAGACACCGTTAGTAGGCCCCAACCAAACTAGTAGCCCTACTGCAGTTGTTCGATTAAAAAACTATTTAACGACAGCCTGAAGATTGAAGCTCAGGAAAGGCAACCAGGAGAACACCTTGGAGCGGCAGACACTGTTAGTAGGCCCCAACCAAACTAGTAGCCCTACTGCAGTTGTTCGATTAAAAAACTATTTAACAAGAGCCTGAAGATAGAAGCTCAGAAAAGGCAATCAAGAGAACACCTTGGAGCGGCAGACACTGTTAGTAGGCCCCAACCAAACTAGTAGCCCCACTGCAGTTGTTCGATTAAAAAACTATTTAACAAGAGCCTGAAGATAGAAGCTCAGTAAAGGCAATCAGGAGAACACCTTGGAGCGGAAGACTCAGTTTATAGACCACAACGAAACTTGTGGCCCCAATGCAGTTTTATAATTCTGACAGGCTGAAAACCAGCCTTTTTTTTTTTTTTTTTTTTTAAGAGGAGGACAGCTGTATTAAGTGGCGCAGACAGACACTGTTAGTAGGCCTTACACAACAAAGTAGGCTCACTGCAGGTTGAAAAAAGTTACATGGGTACACGGTCGGCATTGGTTTGCTCAGCGGAGGACAAATAGAAGGACGGACCACAGACACACTTAGTAGGCCTAAAATTAAAAAAAATAGGCTCAAAGCACCTTCGATTATGTGGCAGGTGTACACAGGCAGCATTCGTGTGGTCAGCGGAGGAAGATTGGAAGGAGTGTCTGACACAGTTAGTACTCCCAAAAAATAAATAGATGTTAATGCCTCGCAAAACAACAAAACCAAAAAAAAAGGGTGGCATGCATAGGTACAAGGGTGGGCTCCTCTGCTGAGTTTCAGACATAGTAATTTGGCAATATAGGACACTGACCCTGACTATTTTAACTAGCATCATACATGTCAACAAATTGGTATTGTCAGTGCCAGGCATTGAAGGATGTCAGCAATAGAGTAAACATTGTTGGAGCTGTGAGAGATAATTTTGCAAGTGGTAGAGCACTGTTTGAGCTGGGGGGGGAACTCTCTTGTGGCCGGCGGTACAGGCCCAGGGCCCCTCATGTTACAACGGTGTGTCTGACGTTGGGTGCGTGCCACCACCGCCAGAAACACTTTATTGTACTATGAGGGACCCAGTGGCAGTGCCGTCGACAAAAAGCGGGCACACCCACCTCTTCAGACAAACGGCACTCTCACGGGTGCTTGCGCCAAGTGGCGAGACCACGGCCCCATGGGGGGAGTTAGCCCATTTAGGGAGGTGTAAACATGTCGTATGCTGGACAAACAGCTGCTGCAAATTAAGAGATTGGAACAGACAGTAAGACCAGTCCACAAGCAAGACCTTTTTGTAGGAAAGCTAGGTGTCAGCCGGGAAAGGTGTGGCAAAATAATTAGAAATCCATGAGTGGTTCATTTTAATGAAGGTTAGATCATCAACATTTTGGTTAGCCCTTTTTTCGGTCAATATTGAACCAGCAGCACTGAATACTCTTTCTGATAGCACACTAGTTGCTGGGCAAGCAAGCTCCTGCAATGCATATTCTGCCAGTTCTGGCCAGGTGTCTATTTTGGATGCCCAGTAATCAAATGGGAATGACGGTTGAGGGAGAACATTGATAAGGAATGAAAAATAGTTAGTAACCATACTGGACAAATGTTGTCTCCTGTCACTTTGAATTGATGCTGCAGTACCTGCCCTGTCTGCGGTCATTGCGAAATCACTCCACAACCTGGTCAGAAAACCCCTCTGTCCAACGCCACTTCTGATTTGTGCACCTCTAACACCTCTGCCCTGTTGCCCCCTGCAGCTCGTGTGAGAACCATCACCGGCGCTGTGTGCTGGGAATGCCTGAATCAAACGGTCTACAAGAGTTGCTTGTTTGGTTGCTAATATTTGATATTTGTTCGAGGTTCTCATGTGGCATGATATTTTGCAATTTGCCTTTATAGCGAGGATCAAGGAGGCAGGCCAACCAGTAATCATCATCGGTCATCATTTTAATAATGCGTGGGTCCCTTTTGAGGATACATAAGGCATAATACGCCATGTGGGCAAAAGTTCCAGTTGTCAAATCTGCGGTTGTGCTGGGTTGAGGGGCAGTTTTAGGCAAATCTACGTCACTTGTCTCCCTCAAAAAACCTGAACCCGGCCTTGCAACGCCATCAGTTGCTATTGGCCCCGGAGAAGCTTCCTCATTCAAAAAATACTTATCCCCATCATCCTCCTCGTCCTCCTCCTCTTCGCCCGCTACCTCGTCCTGTAGACTGCCCTGACTAGACAATGGCTGACTGTCATCAAGGTTTCCCTCTTCCTCGGCTGCAGACGCCTGCTCCTTTATGTGCGTCAAACTTTGCATCAGCAGACGCATTAGGGAGATGCTCATGCTTATTATGGGGTTGTCTGCACTAACCAGCCGTGTGCATTCCTCAAAACACTGAAGGACTTGACACAGGTCTTGTACCTTCGACCACTGCACACCTGACAACTCCATGTCTGCCATCCAACTGCCTGCCCGTGTATGTGTATCCTCCCACAAATACATAACAGCACGCCTCTGTTCGCACAGTCTCTGAAGCATGTGCAGTGTGGAGTTCCACCTTGTTGCAACGTCGATGATTAGGCGATGCTGGGGAAGGTTCAAAGACCGCTGATGGTTCTGCATACGGCTGGAGTGTACGGGAGAACGGTGGATATGCGAGCAAAGTCTGCGCACTTTGAGGAGCAGGTCAGGTAACCCCAGATAACTTTTCAGGAAGCACTGCACCACCAGGTTTAAGGTGTGAGCCAGGCAAGGAATGTGTTTCAGTTGTGAAAGGGCTATGGCAGCCATAAAATTCCTTCCGTTATCACTCACTGCCTTGCCTGCCTCAAGATGTACACTGCCCAGCCATGACTGAGTTTCTTGCTGCAAGAACTCGGACAGAAGTTCCGCAGTGTGTCTGTTGTCGCACAAACACTTCATTGCCAATACAGCCTGCTGACGCTTGCCACTAGCTGTCCCATAATGGGACACCTCGTGTGCAACAGTGGCAGCTGCGGATGGAGTGGTCATGCGACTGCGGTCTGTGGACGAGCTCTCGCTTCTGCAGGAGGACGAGGAGGAGGGGGGCGAACGCCTACAGCAAACTGTTTCCTAGACGGTGGGCTAGGCAGAACTGTCCCAATATTGCTGTCCCCTGTGGACCCTGCATCCACCACTTTAACCCAGTGTGCCGTGATGGACACGTAATGTCCCTGGCCATGCCTACTGGTCCATGCATCTGTTGTCAGGTGCACCTTTGTACTCACAGATTGCCTGAGTGCATGGACGATGCGGTCTTTTACATGCTGGTGGAGGGCTGGGATGGCTTTTCTCGAAAAGAAGTGTCATCAGGGCTTTAAAAGCTTCGCTTTCAACTAACCGGTAGGGCATTCTCTCTAACGAGATTAGTCTAGCAATGTGGGCGTTCAAACCCTGTGTACGCGGATGCGAGGATGAGTACTTCCTTTTCCTAACGAGAGTCTCATGTAGGGTGAGCTGGACTGGAGGGCTGCAGATGGTGGAACTATCGGGGGTGCCGGTGGACATGGCAGACTGAGAGAGGGTTGGAGATGGTATTGTTGCTGACTAGCTTCATTGGCCGAGGGTGCTACAACCTTAAGGGACGTTTGGTAGTTAGTCCAGGCTTGCAAATGCATGGTGGTTAAATGTCTATGCATGCAACTTGTATTTAGACTTTTAAGATTCTGACCTTTGCTTAAGGTAGTTGAACATTTTTGACAGATGACTTTGCGCTGATCTGCACTCTTTCTACTATTGGATACCTTTTCAGGCATTGCAGACTGAGCTTCTTTAACCAGATGGCCACGCTGTCCTACAACTGGTTTTGCCACGCGTTTTTGGCCAGATACAGGCCTGGCAGTTGGAACCTGTTGCGAGGTTGATGCCTGCTGCGGCTCCTCCTCTTCCGCTTCAGAGCTACTGCCGCCTGCACCCTGTTCTCCCAATGGCTGCCAATCGGGGTCAACAACTGGGTCATCTATGACCTCCTCTTCTATCTCGTGAGCAACTTCGTCTGTGTCACTGTGTAAGCCGGTGGTATAGCGTTCGTGACGGGGCACCATAGTCTCATCAGGGTCTGATTCTGGATCAGTACACTGCGAGGGCAATGTTCTGGTCTGAGTCAAAGGAACAGCATAGTAATCTGGCTGTGGCTGTGCATCTGTGCACTCCATGTCCGATTCAACTTGTAATGGGCATGGCCTGTTAACTATTTCACTTTCTAACCCAGGAACGGTATGTGTAAAGAGCTCCATGGAGTAACCCGTTGTGTCGCCTGACGCATCCTTCTCTGTTGTTCTTGGTGAAGAAGACAAGGAAGCGACTTGTCCCTGACCGTGAACATCCACTAACGACGCGCTGCTTTTACATTTAGCAGTTTCAGAAGAGGAGGCGAAAGAGCTAGAGGCTGAGTCAGCAAGGAAAGCCAAAACTTGTTCTTGCTGCTCCGGCTTTAAAAGCGGTTTTCCTACTCCCAGAAAAGGGAGCGTTCGGGGCCTTGTGTAGCCAGACGACGCACCTGGCTCAACAACTCGAGACTTAGGTGCTATATTGCTTTTCCCACGACCACCTGATGCTCCACCACCACTACCATCATTACCAGCTGGCAATGACCGCCCACGGCCACGACCTCTTCCACCAGACTTCCTCATTGTTTGAAAAACGTAACCAAACTAACGGTATTTGTTACTGTAAAACCAGTTACAAGGTGAACTCAAACTACTGTTGGATTTATATATCCCTTTATAGGTGGGTGAGACTGCAGAGAAAATCAGGCCCAATGTATACAGCTTCTGTGGCAGACAGATATGCCACTAACAGGACTGACGCAGATGCAGACACTACCAATAAAAATCTCCCCCTTTTTATTTTTTCTGGGAGAATATTGAAGAAATGTGGCCCACTCTTATACAGTATATGTTCTGTGGCATAAAATGAAAGACAGATGCCACACACACGACTGGCACTGAGGAAGAATTGCCAATTTTAATCTCCCACTATTTTTTTTTCTGGGAGAATTTAAAAAAAATCTGGCCCAGTATTACACACTAGGTTTTCTGTGGCACAAAATTACAGACAGATGCCACACACAGCACTGGCACTGAGGCAGAATTGCCAATCTTAATCTCCCACTATTTTTTTTTATTTATGGGAGAATTGGCAAGAAATCAGGCCCACTGTTAGACTGTATGTTTTCTGTGGCACAAAATGAGAGACAGATGCCACACACAGGACTGGCACTGAGGCAGAAATGCCAATCTTAACCTCCCACTTTTTTTGTAACTTTATTGTGGGAGAATTGTCAAGAAATCAGGCCCAGTGTTACACACTAGGTTTTCTGTGGCACAAAATGAGAGACAGATGCCATACACAGGACTGGCACAGAGGCAGAATGGCCAATCTTAATCTCCCACTATTTTTTTTTCTGGGAGAATTTAAAAAAAATCTGGCCCAGTATTACACACTAGGTTTTCTGTGGCACAAAATTAAAGACAGATGCCACACACAGCACTGGCACTGAGGCAGAATTGCCAATCTTAATCTCCCACTATTTTTTTTTATTTATAGGAGAATTGGCAAGAAATCAGGCCCACTGTTAGACTGTATGTTTTCTGTGCCAGAAAATGAGACACAGATGCCACACACAGGACTGGCACTGAGGCAGAAATGCCAATCTTAATCTCCCACTATTTGTTTTTTTCCTGGGTGAATTTAAAAAAAATTTGGCCCAGTATTACACACTAGGTTTTCTGTGGCACAAAATTAAAGACAGATGCCACACACACGACTGGCACTGAGGCAGAATTGCCAATCTTAATCTCCCACTATTTTTTTTTCCTGGGAGAATTTAAAAAAAATCTGGCCCAGTATTACACACTAGGTTTTCTGTGGCACAAAATTACAGACAGATGCCACACACACGACTGGCACTCAGGCAGAATTGCCAATCTTAATCTCCCACTATTTTTTTTTTATTTATGGGAGAATTGGCAAGAAATCAGGCCCACTGTTAGACTGTATGTTTTCTGTGGCACAAAATGAGAGACAGATGCCACACACAGGACTGGCACTGAGGCAGAAATGCCAATCTTAATCTCCCACTTTTTTTGTAACTTTATTGTGGGAGAATTGTCAAGAAATCAGGCCCAGTGTTAGACACTAGGTTTTCTGTGGCACAAAATGAGAGACAGATGCCACACACAGGACTGGCACAGAGGCAGAATGGCCAATCTTAATCTCCCACTATTTTTTATTATTTATGGGAGAATTGGCAAGAAATCAGGCCCACTGTTAGACTGTATGTTTTCTGTGCCAGAAAATGAGACACAGTTGCCACACACAGGACTGGCACTGAGGCAGAATGGCCAATCTTAATCTCCCACTATTTTTTTTTATTTATGGGAGAATTGGCAAGAAATCAGGCCCACTGTTAGACTGTATGTTTTCTGTGCCAGAAAATGAGACACAGATGCCACACACAGGACTGCCACTGATGCAGATTTGCCAATTTTAATCTGCACCCTTTTTTTTTTCTTCAGGGAGACTAGTGAATAAATCTGGGCCACTGTATTAGAGTATATTTTCTGTGGCAGAAAGCGGCTTGAAGAGATATAACAAAAAAAAAAAAGAAAAAAAAAGGGACTGTCCTACAATTACTATCTCCCTGCAGTAATCTCAGCAAAGTATGGCAGGCAGCAATAACAAGGAGTAGACTGCTGCAAAAAAAAGTCAAAAGTGTGGACAAACAAACAAGATAGCTGTGCAGAAAGGAAGGAGCAACAGGATTTGTGCTTTGAAAAAAGCAGTTGGTTTGCACAGCGGCGTACAAACAGCAATGCAGCTGTCAGGGAGCCTTCTAGGGCAGCCCAATGAGCTACAGCGCTGTGGAAAAAAATGTAGCCTCCACTGCCCCTGCAAACAAAAGGTGGGGTTGGACAGTGGAAATCGCTACAGCACAAGCGGTTTGGGGGTTAATGTACTCTGCCTAATGCTATCCCTGCTTCTGACAAAGCGGCAACAACCTCTCCCTATGCTCAGATCAGCAGCAGTAAGATGGCGGTCGGCGGGAACGCCCCTTTATAGCCCCTGTGACGCCGCAGAAAGCAAGTAAATCACTGTAATTCCCTTCTCTAAGATGGTGGGGACTGAGACCTGTCATCACGCTGCCCACACTCTGCGTCCACCTTCATTGGCTGAGAAATGGCGCTTTTCGCGTCATAAATGCGACTTTGGCGCGAAAGTCGCGTAACGCGTGGCCGACCCCATACAGGGATCGGGTCGGGTTTCATGAAACCCGACTTTGCCAAAAGTCGGCGACTTCTGAAAATGCCCGATCCATTTCGCTCAACCCTAGATATCAGAATTTGGGATTCCAAGAGCTGGCGCAGACTCTATGGCCTGTTTAAGAGCGTAGAAAGCTTTCACGTATTAGGGACATAGTGGAAACGCTGACATCTTGAGGTCATCGTACAATGGCTGCATCAGCTTGGAGGCATCTGGAATCCATTGGCGACAATAAGTGATAGGTCAGCCAACTCATCTGAGGCCGATGTCTTAAGTTGTTGGCAGAACTCAACACCAGATTCCCATGTAGTGTCACTGGCAAGTGAGGCATCATTGAACGCGATTTCCATAACTGGCCAATATGCATCGCCTGCTTTAAGATTTGCCAGGGAAATGAGATCTTGCCACGTGGCTGGGTAAGTACTTTGGATTTGAAGCATGCTTCTGTAGAAAGGCATCGGCTGTTTTTCAGGATCTAGAACTTCGTTCAACAGAATAGCAGCTTGCTGGGGTGTATACTTGACATAGAGGGTGGGCTCCTCAGACATAAGCATTGGCACTGTTGGTGGTGGCACCTGAGGCGGGAGTATAGATGACACCGGGAGTACAGATGTAATCCCTTGTGTATGAGGAGTAGGAGGAGGTATCAGTCCTGGAATGAGGGGCTCTATTTGGGCAGCTCTAGTATCATGGTGTGGGGTCCAGGTGATGCAGGCAGTCTTAAAAGCTTTAAGGCTGCCGTCACACTAGCAGTATTTGGTCAGTATTTTACATCAGTATTTGTAAGCCAAAACCAGGAGTGGAACAAATAGAGGAAAAGTATAATAGAAACACATGCACCACTTCTGCATTTATCACCCACTCCTGGCTTTGGCTACAAATACTGATGTAAAATACTGACCAAATACTGCTAGTGTGATGGCAGCCTAACAGTCCTGTCCTCATTACTAATTAGCCTGACTTCATAGAGGCAGCAAATGCCTGGGGGGCTACACTTGTTTATTATAATTTCAATGATTTCCCTTGTACATGCATGAACAGGGAAACCAAAAATGCCAACACAAATGGCAGGAATTGTCAAGGTCTCAATCTGCTCACTAATATTCGAATACTCTAAAATGCGAGTTATTGCTGCACGAAGTTGTTAAGCACTAACGTCTGGATGAATAGGGTCAAAAGTAGAGGTCACAGCGTGTATGATCATTCTACATGGAAGATTGCCAGCTGTAGTAACCGCTAAGTCCCCAACAGCTATCTGACCACGTGACTCAACAATGATTTGACTGTCAGCTTGAATAGTCGCCCCTCCTGCTTCCACTATAGCTCTAGCTACACCTCCGATGTGCTCTAACCGAGAATTGGCAGCATTAACAATTATCGTCCGTTTCCATTGTTGTTATGTCACCTTTTCCCACCACTAACAAGGGTCCCTCAGGAAGTTCTTTTTCAAAAATAGGTTGCCAACATTCCCTCCTCTTTGTGCTTCCTGTGCTATTGGTATCCTCCTCCCAGATTGAGGCCCCCCATTGATACAGTTGCCACCGTCCCATACAGGTGTGCGCTTGGCTGCGAGAGAGACTGTGAGGTACCGGGTATAGGGTTAGGTAGACTGTGTGAGAGTGCTGTTCTAGCGGAAGCATTGGGAGGAGAGGCCGTTGCTTGGAGCATCTCATGCAGGTGTGTGGCTAAATTGGCAGTGGAAGTGACAGTAGAAAGCATCGGTGCCCGGGACGATCCAGGTGGGAGGATTGCTGGATTCATGACAGGAGTGATAGGGGAAAGGGTCGGTGCCCCATTGGAAACCACTGAGACGGGAAACATGGCTAAAGCCTGTTCATTTCCCGAAGGAATATAGTATTGGTCATTACTGGGTAACAAAGATTTAGTGATGTGGTGTGTAGCCTTAGTCTAAGATTTCACCACCAGAAGCAGCACATTTGTCATCCACAAAATGGCTGCCACCAGAATTACATTTGCTATCCACAAAATGGCTGTCACCAGAATTACATTTGCCATCCACAAAATAGCCGCCTCCAGAATTATATTTGCCATCCACAAAATGGCTGCTGTTAGAATTAACACTTTTGCCATCCACAAAATGGCTGCCGCCAGAATTGCATTTGCCATCCACAAAATGGCTGCTGGCATCAGAAAAAGCACATGGCCCATTCAGAATTAGGGCCATCAGAATTAACACATTTGTCATCCACAAAATGGCTGCTGCCAGCATTAACACATTTGCCATCCACAAAATGGCTGCTGAAAGAATTACATTTGCCATCCACAAATTGCTGCTGCCAGCATTAACACATTTGCCATCCACAAAATGGCTGCTGTCAGCATTAACACATTTGCCATGCACAAAATGGCTGCTGCCAGCATTAATACATTTGCCATCCACAAAATGGCTACCATTAGAATTAGCATATTTTCCATCCACAAAATGGCTGCGGCCAGCATTAACACATTTGCCATCCAGAAAATGGCTGCTGACAGCATTAACACATTTGCCATCCACAAAATGGCTGCTGCCAGCATTAACACATCTGCTATTCACAAAATGGCTGCTGCCAGCATTACATTTGCCATCCACAAAATGGCTGCTGCCATCAGAGTTAGCACATGGCTCTGGGCCACCATTATATGGTGGTGGCCGCTCACAAGATATATTTTTGTAATACACATAACTCAAAGCTCTACCTTTTTATTCCTTTCCTCTTCTACCCAATTTTCTCTATACAGACTTTCAGAGACTCTTTCCCATGCCCTAGCTTTTTTTTTTCTTTCAAGACAATCTTCCACTCCAGGGGCTGTAACCTCCCCCCTCCTGGCATTCCACACAACTTCATAAGCTTTTTACATTGTTTAACATGATTCTTCCCTTCACGAGTAGCCACTAATGTACACGGGTCAATCTTGCTATCTGAATTTGGCTTAGTGCCAATGCGGCAGAACTGCATTAATTTCTCCATCTTTCTATAGATATCTATATCTCTATCAAGATAACAAACACCAAACAAACAATAAGATGGGGGAGATGACTCAAACCTGAGATTCTAAAGAGAACTGAGTCTGCAGCATACGCTTCCTATTCCTTGTTGTCACCTGGTCCCTGTCTGACTTCCGTGTTCCGTACTTTACAAACCAATTATTTCCTACTTAATCAAATTACTCCTAAATTACCAGTCCCCGTGCTGAGTCAATTCACTCCAAGTCACAAGGCAAAACTAAATTTATTGGGCTCGAACTGAGTCATCTCACTCCAAGTTTACGGGCCGCTACACAATTTATTAGGCGCCGAACTGAGTCATCTCACTTCAAGTTAATGGGCCCCTACTAGGCCAAGTCAATTCACTCCAGGTCCTAGTCTCTCCTATACAGAACTGAAAATCATATCACAGGCGACAACCGTGTACTGTACCACAGACAATATATTTTTTTTTTAAACACTGAAAAATCCGCTTTTTTTTTTTTTTTAAACGCTGAAAAAAAATCCGCTTGCTCTTTTAACTACCAGTCATCTCCCCTCTTAACAACACGTAACACGCAGTAGGCAACTAAAACATGTGATGGTTCTTGCAATTAAATGACCAGCAGCGGAGAGACCCTTCTGCCGTCTTACAGATACCGCGAAAACCGGACACGGTCAGGCAATCTGCACAGGATACCCCGAAGGACACAGGTAAAGACTACAGATTATAAAAATCAGCAGACTTACCATGTTCTGATAAGGAGGTGATCAGTCTCCTGGTTCGGGGTATTCAGCGCATCCTGCCATTCCACTCACCGGTCCTCAGGGTTCAAGGCTCTTCTTCTGCTGGCCCCAGGTTGGGCGTCAAATATGTTAGGTTGAACAATTAATAAATGTTCACTCCAGTTGCCTACTCCTGGCCTAATGATATTGATCAGGTGCGCACTAAAGAAATACACCAGACAGACACACAGTCAGATGTAAACTCTCCTTGATCAATCTATGGCTCAGCTCCAAGGGCTTTATTTAGTCAGAACACAGGTTTATATAACCCCTTTAAGGGGGCTCGGTTAGCTCTAAAATGGGAGTGATCGGATGTATTCCATTGGCAATGAGCAAGTCCGTGGGCAGAAACATGAGGTCATCAGGGTGGGTTGGTCCATGAGGTCATCAAGGTGGGCGTCACTGTGGGCATATCCATGAGGTCATCAGGGTGGGCATCACCTTGGATACCAGCACATGGTGTGCTGATACAGGAAATGGCAGCCATCTTTAGTGTCTCACTTTGATCTGAGAAAGCTTATGTAAGGTTAAACAATACATGTTATGGGTTCCTTCTCTCAATCTCTTATGTCTTGAGGTTAATTAAGTATTTGATCTTATGGCTCTCCTCAACAATACTATATACAGGGGAGATGACACACACAGGTATATACTATATACAGGGGAGAGGACACACAGGGGTATACTATATACAGGGGGATGACACACAGGTATATACTATGTACAGGGGAGATGACACAGGTATATACTATATACATGAGGAGATGACATACAGGTATATACTATATACAGGGGAGATGACACACAGGTATATACTATATACAGGAGAGAGGACATACACAGGTATATACTATACGCAGGAGGAGATGACATACAGGTATATACTATATACAGGGGAGATGATATACAGGTATATACTATATACAGGGGAAGGACACACAGGTATATACTGTATACAGTGGAGAGGACACACACAGGTATATACTGTATACATTGCAGAGGACACACAGGTCTATACTATATAAAGGGGAGATGACATACAGTTATATACTGTATACAGGAGGAGATGACACACACGTATATACAACCCCTGGCAAAAATTATGTCATCACCGGCCTTGGAGGATGTTCATTCAGTTGTTTAATTTTGTAGAAAAAAAGCAGATCACAGACATGACACAAAACTAAAGTCATTTCAAATGGCAACTTTCTGGCTTTAACAAACACTAAAAGAAATCAAGAACAAAAAATGTGATAGTTAGTAATGGTTACTTTTTTAGGACAATTAGACGGGAAAAATTATGGAATCATTCAATTCTGAGGAAAAAATTATGGAATCACCCTGTTGATTTTCATACCCAAAAATAACACCTGCATAAAATTAGATCTGCTCGGTATTCTGCATCTAAAAAGGAGTGATCACACCTTGGAGAGCTGTTGCACCAAGTGGACCGACATGAATCATGGCTCCAACATGAGAGATGTCAATTGAAACAAAGGAAAGGATTATCAAACTCTTAAAAGAGGGTAAACCATCATACAATGTTGCAAAAGATGTTGGTTGTTCACAGTTAGCTGTGTCTAAAATCTGGACCAAATACAAACAACATGGGAAGGTTGTTAAAGGCAAACATACTGGTAGACCAAGGAAGACATCAAAGCATCAAGACCAGAAACTTAAAGTAATATGTCTCCAAAACAGGAAATGCACAACAAAACAAATGAGGAACGAATGGGTGGAAACTGGAGTCAACGTCTGTGACCAAACTGTAACAAACCGCCTAAAGGAAATGGGATTTACAGACAGTAAAGCTAAACGTCACCGCTGTGCTCAGCTTTACGGCCGGCACTGACACAGTCAGTGCTGCGAAGCTGACGCCGGGGGACGTGACAGACATCGGAATGTGAGTATGTACTGTTTTTTTTTTTTTTACTTTTACAATGGTAACCAGGGTAAATATTGGGTTACTAAGCGCAGCCCTGCACTTAGTAACCCGATGTTTACCCTGGTTACCCGGGGATTTCGGCATCGTTGAAGACAGTTTCAACGATGCCGAAGTCTCTCCCCGGATCGTTGGTCGCTGGAGAGAGCTGTCTGTGTGACAGCTCCCCAGCGACCACACAACGACTTACCAACGATCACGGCCAGGTCGTATTGCTGGTCGTGATCGTTGGTAAATCGTTTAGTGTAACGGTACCTTAAGTCTGGTATTAAACCACTCCTAGGGACCTGGTCCTTTATCCCACTTGGATTTAGCTTTCTCACAGAGAGCAGGCTAAATCCAAGTTGGCAGAAGAACCTGGTCCATTTGGCCAATAGTTATAGCATTTACCCCTTCACAACGCATGATGCAGTTACATCATATATCATAAAAATATAAGAAAAAAAATATTGCTTTTGCTCCATTAAAAAAAATACACAAATTTGGAATTGACGTGTTCAGAAAGGTCTGACCAATCAAAATCTAAAATAATCTGATCGGTAAAGGGCATAACGAGGAAAAAGCTCGAAATGACATCATTACTTTTTTTTGGTCGCCGCAACATTGCATTGTGATCAAAACATGGTATCCGTGCCAAAATGGTATCAATAAGAACATCCCGCCAAAATAAAAAAAAAATCCCAACGGCGATGTGGATGGAAAAATAAAAAAGTTATCGCATGGAAAAAAAATGAAAAAAAAAAAACGGAAAATCACCCGAGGGTTAAAACACTCCTAGGTGCAAGCATGGAAAAAAAAATCTGTGGTTGTGTGATGTACAAAAATGATCACCAGTAAATAAAACGGGATGCGGATGAGATTGGCGCAGAATATTGTACACACTGGAATTACGGGGAAAATTATTGTGTATAAATGTCACATATAAATAAATGTGTGATCAGATGTCATATATTTTCTGCGGCTCAATATTACTGCAAAAAATCACATGACAGGATTCATCTATATCTACTAGATGGTGGCCTGATTCTAATGCATCAGGTATTCTAGAACAGAGGTCCCCAACTCCAGTCCTCAAGGCCCACCAACATGTCATGTTTTCAGGATTTCCTTAGTCTTGCCCAGGTAATAATTGCATCACCTGTGCAATGCAAAGGAAATCCTGAAAACATGACCTGTTGGTGGGCCTTGAGGACTGGAGTTGGGGACCTCTGTTCTAGAATGCACAGCCATGTAGTATATAACACAGCCCACGTAGTATATAGCACAAGCACGTAGTATATAGCATAGCCACATAGTATATTGCACAGCCACATAGTATATAACAGCCCACGCAGTATATAACACAGCCATGTAGTATACAGCACAGCCCACGTAGCATATAGCACAGCCACATAGTATATAACACAGCCCACGCAGTATATAACAGCCACGTAGTATATTGCACAGCAACGCAGTATATAACACAGCCACGTAGTATATAGCACAGCCCACGTAGTATACAGCACAGCCACGTAGTATATAACACAGCCCACGTAGTATATAGCACAGACACATAGTATATAACACAGCCACGTAGAATATTGCACAGCAACGTAGTATATAACACAGCCCACGCAGTATATAATACAGCCCACGTAGTATATAGCACAGTCACGTAGTATATAGCACAGCCATGTAGTATATAACACAGCCCACATAGTATATAGCATAGCCACGTAGTATATTGCACAGCCACGTACTATATTGCACAGCCACATAGTATATAACACAGCCCACGCAGTATAATACAGCCACGTAGTATATTGCACAGCAATGCAGTATATAACACAGCCACGTAGCATATAGCACTGCCCACGTAGTGTATAGCACAGCCATGTAGTATATAACACAGCCCACGTAGTATATAGCATAGCCACGTAGTATATTGCACAGCCATGTACTATATTGCACAGCCACATAGTATATAACACAGCCCACACAGTATATAACAGCCACGTAGTATATTGCACAACCCACATAGTATATAGCACAGCCACGTAGCATATTGCAAAGGCATGTAGTATATAGCACAGCCCACTTAGTATATAACACAGGCCATGCAGTATATAACACAGCCACGTAGTATAGAGCACAGCGATGAAGTATATTGCCCAGCCACTTAATATATACCACAGCCACGTAGTATATAGCACAGCCCACATAGTATATAGCAGAGATGTAGTATATAACACAGCCCACGTAGTATATAACACAGCCCACATAGTATATAACACAGCCCACGCAGTATATAAAGCAGCCCACATAGTATATAACACAGCCCACGTAGTATATAGCAATGTGGGCACCATATCCCTGTAAAAAAAACAATTAAAATAAAAAATAGTTATATACTCACCTTCCGTCAGCCCCTGGATACTGCCGAGGCCTTTAGAGATGCTCCTCGCGATGCTCCGTTCCCAGTAATGGCTAGCGGCAATAACCCGTGAACATGTAGTGGTCTCGCGAGACCGCCACGTGATCTCGGGCCATTGCCGCAATGCATTCTTGGGACCAGAGCAAGAGGAGTGAGAAAGGCTGCAGCGGAACCCAGCCGGCCGCGACCAATCAGCAAGATTGGGATGGGATTTAAACACCGCTTCACTTTTTACTATTGATGCTGCCTATGCAGTGACCAATCAGCAACCCAGGATTTCCGTTACAGACAGACGGAAGTTAGAAACAGACGGAAGTACGCCTTAGGCAATTATATATATATATATATGCAGATATACAATAAGTGTCCTTCGGTCTACTGGGATTTAGCATTCTTATATAAAGCAGGCGACATCCAAGTCAGCGAAAGGACCTTGCCCCTCTGCCAACTAGGAAATAGCCGATTGTGTGAGAAAGCAAAATCCCAGTGCACAGAAGAACCTGGTCCTTTAGCCGACTTAGATTTAGCCACAACCCTCCCCATATATGGCTGCCATCGGGCAGCAAGCACAGGGCGAGCGAGGCCCCTCCCCTTCCGGTGACATCATCTCCTCCCAGGATCCTCTGCGCTAGAAGCTCGTTTCTCCCCATGGATTCCCGGTGTCCGGCTCTGAAGGTGGAGTCTGTGCAGTCCTCGTCATCCTCCATTTGGGGGATTTCTCCTCCTATATTGCCTCCATAGTCCCCGTATGCCCCCATATATTACTACTGGTCCCGTGTGCCCCCATATATTACTACTGGCCCCTGTGTGCCCCCATATATTACTACTGGCCCCCGTGTGCCACCATATATTAGTACTGGCCCTTGTGTGACCCCATATATTACTACTGGCCCCTGTGTACCCCCGTATATTACTACTGGCCCCTGTGCGCCCATGTATATTACTACTTGCCCCTGTATGCCCCCATATATTACTACTGGCCTCTGTGTGCTCCCATATATTGCTACTGGCCCCAGAGTGCCCCCCATATATTTCTACTGGCCCCTGTGTGCCCCAATATATTACTACTGGTCCCTGTGTGTCCCCATATATTACTACTGGCCCCTGTATGCCCCCATATATTACTACTGGCCCCTGTGTGCCCCCATATATTACTACTGGCCCCTGTGCGCCCCATATATTACTACTGGCCCTTGTGTACCCTCATATATTACTACTGGCCCCTGTGTGCCCCCATATATTACTACTGGTACTTCTGGTACTTTCCCCTCTGCCTTCACACCCATCCTCAAAAAAACTAACCTAGACCCAACTGCTATGCCCAGCTATCGCCCCATATCACTGCTCCCTTTTGCTTCAAAACTCCTTGAGCAGCATGTCCATGCTCAACTTTTCTCCCACCTCTCATCTAACTCTCTCCTTGACAACCTCCAATCTGACTTCCGCCCCCACCACTCCATCGAAACTGCCCTGACAAAAATTACTAATGTCTTAGTCACAGCCAAAGCTAACAGACAGTTCTCCATCCTCCTCCTTCTTGACCTGTCCTCTGCTTTCGACAGTCGATCACTGCCTACTGCTACAGATTCTTTCTTCCCTTGGCATCAAAGACCTTGCCCTGTCCTGGATTGCCTCATATCTATCCACCCGCACATTTAGCGTTTCCCACTCCCATACTACCTCCTCATCCCACCCACTCTCTGTTGGAGTGCCTCAAGGCTCTGTCCTAGGGCCCCTACTTTTTTCCATCTATACCCTTGGCCTAGGACAACTCATAAAGTCCCTTGGCTTCCAGTACCACTTGTATGCAGTCGACACTCAGATCTACCTCTTTGGCCCAGATGTCACCTCCCTGCTGTCCAGAATCCCAAAGTGTCTGCCATATCCTCCTTCTTCACCTCTCACTTCCTAAAACTCAATGTAGACAAAACCGAATTTATCATCTTTCCCCCACCTCATGTATCCCCCTACCTGATCTTTCTATTATGGTAAACGGCATCACGCTCTCTTCCGCACCTGAAATCCGCTGCCTCGGGGTAACTCTTGACTCTGCCCTGTCCTACAAACCTCACATCCAAGCTCTTGCCACCTCCTGCCGCCTCCAACTCAAAAATATTGCAAGAATCCATCCCTTCATCAGCCCACAATCTACCAAAACTCTTGTGCGTGCTCTCATCATCTCCCGCCTCGATTACTGCAACACCCTCCTCTGTGGCCTCCCAGCTAAAGGTACCTTCACACATAACGATTTTGTTAACGATATCATTGCAATGTCACGCTTTTTGTGACATAGCAACGATCCCGCTAACGATCTCGTTATGTGTGACAGCGACCAACGATCAGGCCCCTGCTGGGAGATCGTTGGTCGCTGGGGAATGATCAGGACCTTTTTTTGGTCGCTGATCACCCGCTGTCATCGCTGGATCGGCGTGTGTGACGCCAATCCAGCGATGTGTTCACTTGTAACCAGGGTAAATATCGGGTTACTAAGCGTAGGGCCACGCTTAGTAACCCGATATTTACCCTGGTTACCATTGTAAAAGTTAAAAAAAAAAACCAGTACATGCTCACATTCCGATGTCTGTCACGTCCCCCGCCGTCAGCTTCCCGCACTGACTGTCAGCGCCGTCCGTAAAGCAGAGCACAGCGGTGACGTTTACCCTGGTTACCCGGGGACTTCGGCATTGTTGAAGACAGTTTCAACGATGCCGAAGTCTTTCCCCTGATCGTTGGTCGCTGGAGAGAGCTGTCTGTGTGACAGCTCCCCAGCGACCACACAACGACTTACCAACGATCACGGCCAGGTCGTATCGCTGGTCGTGATCGATGGTAAGTCGTTTAGTGTAGCGGTACCTTTACTCTCTTGCACCACTCCAGTCTGTCCTCAACTCTGCTGCCCAGCTAATCGACCTCTCTCCTCGCTACTCCCCTGCTTCTCCCCTATGCAAATCCCTCCACTGGCTCCCAATTCCCCAACGAATCCAGTTCAAACTACCAACACTGATCTACAGAGCCATCCACAACCTGTCCCCTCCCTATATCTCTTAACTGATTTCCCAATATCTTCCCTCACGTAATCTTCGATCCTCCCAAGACCTCCTACTTTCCTCCACACTTATTCGTTCCTCACACAACCGCCTCCAAGATTTCTCCCGAATATCCCCCATCCTCTGGAATTCCATGTCTCAACACGTCCGATTATCCATCACCCTCGGATCCTTCAGACGGAACCTGAAAACCCATCTCTTCAGGAAAGCCTACAGCCTACAATAACCATGCCGCCGCCAGAGCCGCCACCTCGCCGCCGCCAGAGCAGCCGCCTCACTGCCGGTGCCTCACCACCGCCACTATCCCTCAGAATGTAAGTCCGCAAGGACAGGGTCCTCTCCGCTCTGTACCAGTCTGTCACTGTAAACCTGTTTACTGTAAACGATATCTATAACCCTGTATGTAACCCCTTTCTCATGTACAGCACCATGGAATTAATGGTGCTATATAAATAAATAATAATAATACTGGCCCCTGTGTGCCCCCAAATATTACTACTGGCCCCCGTGTGCCCCCATATATTACTACTGGCCCCTGTGTGCCCCCATATATTACTACTGGCCCCTGTGTGCCCCCATATATTACTACTGGCCCCTGTGTGCCCCCATATAATACTACTGGCCCCCGTGTGCCCCCATATATTACTACTGGCCCCTGTGTGCCCCCATATATTACTACTGGCCCCTGTGTGCCCCCATATATTACTACTGGCCCCTGTGTGCCCCAATATATTACTACTGGCCCCTGTGTGCCCCAATATATTACTACTGGCCCCTGTGTGCCCCCATATAATACTACTGGCCCCCGTGTGCCCCCATATATTACTACTGGCCCCTGTGTGCCCCCATATATTACTACTGGCCCCTGTGTGCCCCCATATATTACTACTGGCCCCTGTGTGCCCCAATATATTACTACTGGCCCCTGTGTGCCCCCATATAATACTACTGGCCCCTGTGTGTCCCCATATATTATTACTGCCCCCCATGTATTAGTAATGCCACATACAGTTGTTTCTCACAAAATTAGAATATCATCAAAATGAATTTATTTCAGTTCTTCAATACAGAAAGTGAATCTCATACATTCTATAGAGTCATTACACACAGAGTGATCTATTTCACGTGTTTATTTCTGTTAATGTTGATGATTATGGCTTACAGCCAATGAAAACCCAAAAGTCATTATTACTCAGTAAATTAGAATACTTTATAACACCAGCTTGAAAAATGATTTTAACATCTGAAATGTTGTTCTACTGAAATGTCTGCTCAGTGAATGCACTCAATACTTGGTCGAGGCTCCTTTTGCATCAATTACTGCATCAACGCGGCGTGGCATGGAGGCGATCAGCCTGTGGCACTGCTGAGGGTTTATGGAAGGCCAGGTTGCTTTGATAGCAGCCTTCAGCTCGTCTGCATTGTTGGGTTTGGTGTCTCTCATTTTCCTCTTGACAATACTCCATAGATTCTCTATGGGGTTCAGGTCAGGCAAGTTTGCTGCCAATCAAGCCCAGTGATACTGTTGTTTGTACACCAGCTATTGGTACTTTTGGCAGTGTGGACAGGTGCCAAGTCCTGCTGGAAAATGACATTTCCTTCTCCAAAAAGCTTGTCGGCTAAGGGAAGCATGAAGTGCTCTAAAATGTCCAGGTAGACGGCTGCGCTGACTTTGGTCTTGATAAAACACAATGGACCTACACCAGCAGATGACATGGCTCCCCAAACCACAGTGGCGTATCCAGGGGGGGCAGCCGGGGCATTTCCCCCAGGCGCAGCCGACAGGGGGGCGCCAGCGGGCCGCCTGATGATGCGGCGGTCCAAGGAGGCTCCTCGTCGAGTCATACCCAGGGGTGAGTCAGCAGGGGAGGGGGAGCGGGGGCTTTCTAATTATACTCACCTGCTCCTGGCACGGTTCCTGCAAGTCCCCGTCTCCCCTGCTTCTCTCTGTACTGAGCGGTCACATTGTACAGCTCATTACAGTAATGAATATGCGGCTCCACCTCCCATAGAGAAGCAGGGATTGCACCACACCAGGAGCAGGTGAGAATAATGGGGAGGGGAGCGCTGCGCGATATTCACCTGCTCCTCGTTCCAGCCGCCGCTCTGTCGTCAGCGTCCTCTGCAGTGACGCTGAGGTCAGAGGGCGCATTGATGTAGTTAGTGCGCGTCAGTGCAGAAGATGCTGAAGAAGATGGAGCGGCGGCTGGAACGACGAGCAAGTGAATATTGAAAGTGCCGGGGGCCTGAGCGACGGAGAGGTGAGTATGTGATTTTTTTTTTTATCGCAGCAACAACAAATGGGGCAAGTGTCTGTATGGAGCATCTTATGGGGCCATAACGTTTTTGCAGCATTATATAGGGCAAATGTCTGTATGGAGCATCATATGGGACCATACCATTTGTGCAGCACTATAATGGGGCAAGTGTATGTATGGGGCCATAATCAACGTTTGTGCAGCATTATATGGGGCAAGTGTCTGTATGGAGCATCTTATGGGGCCATAATTAACGTTTGTGCAGCACTATATGGGGCAAGTATCTTTATGGAGCATCTTATGGGGCCATTATTAACCTTTATGCAGGATTATATGGGGCTCCTGATTCAATATGGATATTCAAAAACACTTAACCTACTGATGTCTCAATTAATTTTACTTTTATTGGTATCTATTTTAACATTATGGGGATTCAGGAATGTACCTTGGCTTGGTCATACAGATTCAATAGTGTTAAGGTTCAAATGGGGGAGGTTTGGGGGGGGGGGCAAACTGATCCTTTGCCCCAGGTGCATGAAAGGCTAGATACACCTCTGCGCATGGCCTAAGTACCCAATGTTAAAGATAGGGTATGCAGGACGCATGCAGACGTAGGCGGAGATGAAGGAAGAGGAGCGGCAGTGGGTGGGCTTCACGGAGTTAGAAGGCTTTCATTTGCAGCCTTGCCGAATGCTAGTGTGAAACTAGCCTAAAACAATCCTTTTTAACCCCTTTCCGACATCAGGCGTAAATGTCTGACTGCCTCCCTTTGATGTGGGCTCCAGCGCTGATTCTTTTCTGGCACATGTCAGCAATTGCGCCGGAAATCCCGCTCATCAGTGACCTCGTCACATGATCGCAGGTCACCGATGGGTTGGCATGACATCCAGAGGCCTCCAGCAGAAGTCTATGGTTTTCATTGCTGGATTGCTATGAGCGCCGCCTGCTAGCCGAAAAGGCATAAACCAGGTATCATCTCGCCAAACTCCTGCTGTCCTTTAAACATTGGCAAAAGGCTACTCAGGCAACACATGGTGAGGGTAAAACAGTGTGGCAATGCTTTATTGTACCACAAAATAGGCAGATAACACAGAATAGTCACAGCACAGTACCCAAGATGTTGAACATTACAGAGTCTCACCCTTCCGCTGACTCACCGGGAAAATAGCAGCTGTGACTACAGATCTTCCAGGGTCGCTACCTCACCTGTGATACGCACACAGAGGAGGTAACGACAAGCGTAGGAAGATGCCAGTCCATACAAGGCCAGTTGATCTGAGGATCACAACCTGGTTTCATATTCCAGGGTCGGTTACTCCACCTATGGCACGCACAAAGAGGGGAGGTAACAACAAGAGTAGGAAGATGACAGTCCATACAAGGCCAGTTGATCCGAGCATCACAACTTGGCTTCATATTCCAGGATTGGTTACTCCACCTGTGGCATGCACACAGACAAGAGGTAACGACAAGTGTAGGAAGATGGCAGTCCATTGAGTCCATACAAGGCCAGTTGATCTGAGGATCACAACCTGGTTTCATATTCCAGGGTCGGTTACTCCACCTATGGCACGCACAAAGAGGGGAGGTAACAACAAGAGTAGGAAGATGACAGTCCATACAAGGCCAGTTGATCCGAGCATCACAACTTGGCTTCATATTCCAGGGTTGGTTACCCCACCTGTGGCACGCACACAGACTAGAGGTAACGACAAGTGTAGGAAGATGACAGTCCATTGAGTCCATACAAGGCCAGTTGATCTGAGGATCACAACCTGGTTTCATATTCCAGGGTCGGTTACTCCACCTGTGGCACGCACAAAGAGGGGAGGTAACAACAAGAGTAGGAAGATGACAGTCCATACAAGGCCAGTTGATCCGAGCATCACAACTTGGCTTCATATTCCAGGGTTGGTTACTCCACCTGTGACACGCACATAGAGAGGAGGTAACAAGTGTAGGAAGATGACAGTCCACTGAGTCCATACAAGGTACAAGGCCAGTTGATCTGAGGATCACAACCTGGCTTTTCCAAATGTATCCATGGTTCAGTGATGGTCAATAGAGCAGATCTGCATACTTGCAACCGAGGCTGAAAACCCTTAGGTTGTTTTCCTATAGAATGATAGATCCGTGTCCCTCGTTGTGGAGCCATGATGTAAAATAGCTGCTGTCCTGTCCTTCTCACGTCTTATGATTGCACACATCCCTAGCCTTTATAGCGATATTGCATTCCTTTAGTCTGCTGTGGGATTCCTATAAGTGTATCCTAGAAGTGTGAAGATTAATTTTAGAACTAAAACCAGAAGGATGTATACAGACTGTGCCTTGTTATCTGCCACCATCGCACTCTAACCAGCATGTCTATTCTTCCTACAGGTATGTTCATGCACCCAGCTCTCCAGCCTTGTCTGTCTATGAAGTGCACATACTACATCACCCAACTTTCCACACAGACTTTCCTCTGCTCCTAGCTTTCACATGGTATGTTCATGCACCCAGCTCTCCTGCCTTGTCTATGAAGTGCACATAGTACATCACCCAACTTTTCACACAGACTTTCCTCTGCTCCTAGCTTTCACATGGTATGCCTTTCAGCTAACCCCAGCTTACGCCAGTGTTATTTATGACCTTGTTTACTCAATGCTTGATTGTATGCATCTGGTCCACCCTTAATTCTCTGACCAAGATGAGCAGAGAACACTCCTCTCTGCTTCACACCTGAATGCACTTAGTTTTCCATATATTGCATAGCACAAGTCTGCAATGACTTTAGTCTGCTGTGTGATTTCTATAAGTGTGTCCTAGAAGTGTGAAGATTAATTTTAGAATTAAAAGCAGAATTGAACCAGAAGGGAACTGAAGGTAACTGGCCAGTCAATGTAAACAATGTATCTGTTTTCACTTTCACCCCTATAATTCTTCACTTTCTGCAAACTCCCCTAATCCCTACTCCTAGTAAAGAACTGTTCATCTCCTCTTCAATCCTCCCCATCCATCTCACCTCCTCCTCAGAACTGTTCCTTAACATACAATCCTGTTTCTCCAAGAACAGACAGCCCCCTCATGCCCTTTCCTGCTCCCACCTGCTAACACTTTCTCTGCTCCTTCTCACTGCTGGTGATATCTCTCCAAATCCTGGTCCTCCTCACCACATCCCCACAGTCAGTTCTACCTCCCACCCACGCTCCATCACAAATTACCGTAACCTCTCTAACCTTATACCCATTCGCCCAGCCCCCACTTCCCCAGTCCTACTAACAGGAGCTCTGTGGAACGCTCGCTCTGTCTGCAACCAGGTTTCCTACATCCACGATCATTTTGTTACTACCAAACTTTCCTTCCTCGCCATCACCGAAACCTGGCTCAACCCTTCTGACACAGCCTCTCCTGCTGCACTTTCCTACGGTGGCATCCACCTTTCTCACACACCCCGCCCCAGCAGCAAGCATGGCGGAGGAGTTGGTTTTCTCCTGTCAGATAACTGCTCCTTCACCCAATCTCACCCTCTGTTACCCTCCCTTCCTTTGAGGTGCACTCTGTGCGCATCTATGCCCCCACCAACCTCCAACTGGCTGTCATTTACCACCCCCCAGGGCCAGCCACCACCTTTGACCACTTCACCACCTGGCTACTTAATTTCCTTTCTGCGGACATCCCCACTATCATCATGGGCGACTTCAACATACCCATTGACACTTCCCTCTCAGCTGCCACTAAACTTCTATCTCTCACTTCCTCCTTCGGCCTCACGCAATGGTCTTGTGCAGCCATTCACAAAGATGGTCACACATTGGACCTCATGTTCACCCGCCTCTGCTCCCTATCTAACCTCTCTAACTCACCTCTTCCTCTTTCTGACCACAATCTACTCACATTCTCTTCCCTCTCCACTAATTTTCTACAATCCTCACCCCACAAACTTGCACACCCTCGCAGAAATCTTAAACACCTTGATCTACATTCACTCTCTGAATCCCTCCTCCCTCTCACAGACATAAATTCCCTACACAATGCGGATGACGCTGCCGCTCTATATAACACTACAATAGCTGCAGCTTTGGAATCTCTTGCCCCTCTCACACATACCAAAGCTTGCAAAATCAACAGACAGCCCTGGCACACCAGCCTGACCAAAGAACTAAGGCAAGCTTCCAGGGCTGCAGAGCAGAGATGGAAAAGATCCCGAGCACTTTATCGCATTCAAACAATCCCTCACTACTTTCAAGACCACACTTGCCACAGGTAAGCAAACCTACTTCTCATCTCTCATATCTTCCCTGTCTCACAACCCTAAACAGTTATTAAACACCTTCAACTCTCTCCTCCATCCCCCAGCACCTCCTCCCTCCACACTCATCTCAGCTGAAGACTTTGCCTCATTTTTCAAGCAGAAGATTGAGAACATCAGAGACAGTTTTAGTCGACAACCCCCAGAGCCCTTACTGCCAACTACCCAGCCCTCCACCTCGAAAACCAACTTCTCCACTATTACAGAAGATTGACTCTTCACTCTACTCTCAAGATTGCATCTCACCACCTGTGCACTTGACCAGATCCCTTCCCACTTCATCCCAAACCTCGCCACAGTTTTTATCCCAACTCTAACCCATCTCTTTAACCTATCACTAACAACTGGTGTTTCCCCTCATGCTTTAAACATGCCTCAATCACACCTATCCTCAAAGAACCCTCTCTTGACCCATCCTCTGTATCTAGCTATCGCCCTATATCTCTTCTCCCCTATGCCTCAAAACTACTGGAACAACATGTCCATCTTGAACTGTCCTCCCATCTATCTTCCTGCTCCCTTTTCGACCGCTTACAATCAGGCTTCCGGTCACACCACTCCACTGAAACTGCCCTAATTAAGGTCACCAATGACCTATTAACCGCCAAGAGCAAGCAACACTTCTCTATCTTCCACCTCCTGGACCTGTCCTCTGCCTTTGACACAGTGGACCATTCCCTATTACTACAGACCCTCTCACCCCTTGGCATCACAGACTTGGCCCTATCCTGGATCTCGCCATACCTAACTGACCGAACATTCAGCGTCTCCCATTCACACACCACCTCCTCACCTTGCCCCATATCTGTCAGAGTCCCGCAAGGTTCAGTTCTAGGGCCCCTGTTCTTCTCCCTTAACACTTTTGGCCTGGGACAACTCATAGAATCTCACGGTTTTCAGTATCATCTCTATGCTGATGACACACAGATCTACATCTCTGGACCAGATATCACCACCCTACTAAGCAGAATCCCTCAATGTCTATCCGCTATTTCATCCTTCTCCGCTAGATTTCTAAAACTTAACATGGACAAAACAGAATTCATTGTCTTTCCCCCATCTCACGCAATCCCGCCAACAAACCTATCCATTACAGTAAATGGCTGCCTACTCTCCCCAGTCCCACAAGCTCGCTGTCTCGGGGTAATCCTTGACACTGATCTCTCCTTCAAACCGCATATCCAAGCCCTTTCCACTTCCTGCCGCCTTCAACTCAAAAATATTTCACAGATCCGTACATTCCTAAACCAAGAATCTGCAAAAAACCCTAGTCCATGCTCTCATCTCCCGCCTCGACTACTGTAACCTCCTGCTCTGTGGCCTCCCCTCTAACACTCTCGCATCCCTCCAATCTATTCTAAACTCTGCTGCCTGACTAATCCACCTGTCCCCCCGCTATTCCCCAGCCTCTCCCCTCTGTCAATCCCCTCACTGGCACCCCATTACCCAGAGACTCCAGTATAAAAGCCTAACCATGACATACGATCCTCACAAGATCTCCTTCTCTACTCCCCTCTTATCTCCTCTTTCCACAATCGCATACAAGATTTCTCTCGCGCATCACCCCTACTCTGGAACTCTCTACCACAACATATCAGACTCTCACCTACCATCGAAATCTTCAAAAAGAACCTGAAGACCTACCTCTTCCGGAAAGCCTACAACCTGCAGTAACCACCGATCGACCAAACCGCTGCACGACCAGCTCTATCCTCACCCATCCCTTGTAGATTGTGAGCCCTCGCGGGCAGGGACCTCTCTCCTCCTGTACCAGTTGTGACTTGTATTGTTCAAGATTATTGTACCTGTTTTTATTATGTATACCCCTCCTCACATGTAAAGCGCCATGGAATAAATGGCGCTATAATAATAAATAATAATAATTCCTTGACCACAGCATGGCCATTAGTTAGAGGCTGAGTGGTACATATTGGGCAGTCTGAAAATGGAGTTTAGTCCAGGACAATTTGTCTGCACTACTAATTAACAGCTGTTACAGTACCAAACTAGGGCAGTCCCTATATGAGGAAAAACACAAGAATTATACTGTAATGTCACATACTATCTATTCCGGATACTGCAGTGGCTTATAAACTTATGAAGCATATAGATTGAGGTCTGGGATCTGCCAATATGTGGCTAGTTTTCTGACTGTTTCGGATAACATGATACATGACTTTATTTTTTGTCTAGTCTCGCTTGAATATAGGTCAATATTAAATAGTCTCCTGATGAGTCGCCTTTGGTGAGAACGATGAAACCCGTAGAAATGAGAGGCTTGAAGATTGTGTATACGTCACCTCACCCTATATAGTGAACTGTGGGGTACATGTTTTTTCTATTAGTCACCTACTGACTAACCTTCAGGGGTTGAATTATGGTTATAGTTTTACATTTGGAATTAATAAAGTTTAGTTTTATCCTTTTGTCAGCAAACATGAGGAATGACAAGAGATAACCCATTTAAGAAGATTCAATTTTGGTTAAAACTATTCCAACATTATGAACATAAAAAAGGCTTCTCCCCTATGTGACATCTCTGATGTTTATTAACAGTTGATTTCCAAGTAAAATATTTCCCACATTAAGAAAATGAAAAAGGCTTCTTCTCTGTGTGACTGCTCTGATGTCTATCAAGAAGCACTTTCCATTTAAAACATTTCCCACATTCTGAACAGGAAAAAGGCTTCTCCCCTGTGTGATTTCTATGGTGCCTAACCAAATCTGATTTTTTGATAAAAGATTTCCCACATTCTGAACAGGTAAAAGGTTTCTCCCCTGTGTGGGTTTTCTGGTGAGTAACCAAATCTGCTTTCTGGTTAAAACATTTCCCACATTCTGAACACGAAAAAGGCTTCTCCCCTGTGTGGGTTCTGTGGTGACTAACAAGATACCCTTTCTGGTTAAAACTTTTCCCACATTCTGAACAGGAAAAAGGCTTCTCCCCTGTGTGGGTTCTCTGGTGACTAAAAAGATTCCCTTTCTGGTTAAAACTTTTCCCACATTCTGAACATGAAAAAGGCTTCTTCCCTGCGTGGGTTATCTGGTGAGTAACCAAATCTGTTTTCTGGGTAAAACATTTCCCACATTCTGAACAGGAAAAAGGATTCTCTCCTGTGTGGGTTCTTTGGTGACTAACAAGACGACATTTATGGTTAAAACATTTCCCACATTCTGAACAGGAAAAAGGCTTCTCCCCTGTGTGGGTTCTCTGGTGACTAACAAGATGACTTTTTCGGTTAAAACATTTCCCACATTCTGAACATGAAAAGGGCTTCTTCCCTGTGTGAGTTCTCTGGTGACTAACAAGATTCCTTTTCTGGTTAAAACATTTCCCACATTCTGAACAGGAAAAAGGCTTCTCCCCTGTGTGGGTTCTCTCGTGACTAACAAGATGCGATTTATGCTTAAAACATTTCCCACATTCTGAACAGGAAAAAGGCTTCTCCCCTGTATGGGTTCTCTGGTGACTAACAAGACGACATTTATGGTTAAAACATTTCCCACACTCTGAACATGAAAATGACTTCTTTGCTTTAGGAGCAGTTGGTTTTTTAATGCCTCTTTTGTGACTTTGATTTTCCTTAGTAGTCAATAATGAATCAGAAGATGAGACCTGTTTCATAGGATCAGATGACAAATCTTTGGTGTGAATTAATGATAATATATCTGGAGAAACAGGAATCACTTCAGTTGTATCTTGTAGGATCTCAAGATCATCAGATTTAAAAATTGAAGATGTCAACTGTCCCTCTGATCTCCTGGTGCAGTCATCTGTAAAGATAAACAATTTTTTTTTAACAAAATATCCTTGAGTTTTATATTATTGAACATTTCTACTTAAACTGTCGATAAAAATGGCAAGCTATGTACAACAATATTATTTACTAAGGCAATGACTGTTTACAGTCTAATAGAAACCTTGTTGGATGAGCCAGTAGTGTGTGGTGTTCAATTGTTTGTTCACTCTGCCTCCCATATATCGAATAGAAAGAAACCAATCAATGTTATTGTCACGCTCACGCCCTGACTGATGGGCGTGAGCTTGGGGGGGTTGCGGCCCGACTGTGCCACAAACCAGACTACCCTGGAAGGGGCATAACTATGACAGCTGACTTGGTCTTCACTGGAGCCTCTGATGGTGAGGTCAAGCTTGTGCGGCAGGCAGCTGCCAGGTGCTACTCCAGGGTGGTGTCTGGCTGTGGCTGCTTATCCCACTTGGGAATCAGGAACACCAGGATTGGTGCGGGCATCAGGCAGGACTAGCAGATGAGCACGGATGAGATTCAGATGAGTAGGCTGGCATGGCTGAGACACAGAGCTGGCAGAGACAGGGCTGGCAGGAACGGCAGAGACACAAAGCTGGCAGGAACGGCAGAGACACAGGGCTGGCAGGAACGGCAGAGACAGGGCTGGCAGGAACGGCAGAGACACAGGGCAGGTTGGAACGGCAGAGACACAGGGCTGGCAGGAACAGCAGAGACATAGGGCAGGTTGGTGTGGTGTATGAAGGAACAAGTAGGGACCTGTTCACACTGGAGGTGCAGGTACGGAAACAAGCCAGAAGGAAAGGAGAATGAAGCAACAGGTTGGGACCTGTTCACACAGGAAGAGAAGTGCAAGGCTGCAGATAGAAGCGGAAGAGCAGCAAGAGATAGCATAGCAACAAAAGCTAGGCAGAGCAGAACCGCAAGAAATGCATAGAGGAGCTGCAGCAAAAGGTTTCTGCTGCAGCAAAGCAGAGCAGAACCGCAAGGAATGCGGAGAGGAGCTGCAGCAAGAGATTCCTGCAGCAACAGGAGCAAAGCAGAGTAGAACGGAGCAGAACCTCAGGAGTGCGGAGCAGAGGTAAAGCCACAAAGGTACAGAGCAGGCGGAGTCGCAAGAGTGCGGAGTATAAGTAGACTGAGAATACAAGGAAAGACACAACAAGGAAGGAAGCCATAGACAAGGAGACCAAGATAAGACTAAGTTCAGACAAGGTAATGGAACAAGACAAGGAACAAGAATAAAGACACAGGGACCAGGATATTCTGCCTCCTGGAGGGCGGACAACAAGATCAAGGCAAGAACACTGAGAAAAGCCTCTAGAGAGGGAGTAACACAGAGTAAGGCATGGCAAACTCAGAAGCTAAACACAAACTGAGCTAACACATTGCACAAGCCCAGTCCACTGGGTGGAGCTGCACTAAATACTGAAGTCCTCTTGGTAATTGGTCAGGAACAGATTAGACAGGTGCACCTGGTTCCTATAAGAACCAGAGAGTTCAGGTGCTGCCCCCCTATGCACACAGCCAGGAAGCATGCAGAGAGCAGAGTCACAGAATATGAAGCTGGCAAGAAACAGAAACCACAATATGACCTGGAGCATTGGGTAAGATAGGGTGAGAGATGAGAGGCCATGCCGTGATGCCAACAGAGTTGTTACAGTTATGTAGGCGAAAATAATACCAATTCTCATCTCGCAAAAAACAAGTTCCCACTCAGGTCCATCATCTGTCTATGGAAAAACAGAGGTTTCCACACTATTAGTGGCTCAAAGGCTATTAAAAAGCAACAGAGGTTCTATAAACCAATCCAGCAAAATCCGCTCTCACTTCTGAGTCTTGCAGTCTGCTCAAACAACATTTAGGATCCCTGTATTTAGCAATATTATAGTGAGAAGAATCCACTTAATTTGCAGTGTGTGTCTCCAGGAACACAATCTGGGCACTATGTGCTGGGTAATAAAATGGCAAATGTGTAATTTTCACTCTCCAACATCTACTGCGTCTTAATTTCCAGAAAATGACAGTGGAGTCAAAATAGAGTGAATATTTTGACTCCACTGTCATTTTCTGGAAATTAAGACACACTTGGTCAAAATTGTTGGTACCCCTCGTTTAATGACTGAAAAACTCACAATGGTCACAGAAATAACTTGAATCTGACAAAACTAATAATAAATAAGAGATCTATGATAATGAACAAATTAAAGTCAGACATTGCCTTTCAACCAGGTTTCACAGATTTGAAAAAAAAAATAAAACTCACGAAATAGGCCTGGACAGAAATTATGGTAGCCTTAAAGGGACTCTGTCACCTGAATTTGGCGGGACTGGTTTTGGGTCATATGGGCAGAGTTTTCGGATGTTTGATTCACCCTTTCCTTACCCGCTGGCTGCATGCTGGCTGCAATATTGGATTGAAGTTCATTCTCTGTCCTCCGTAGTACACGCCTGCGCAAGGCAAGATTGCTTTTGCTTCAGGTGACAGAGTCCCTTTAACTTAAGTGCTTTGTGACCACCAACCGTAGATAAACTTCTGCGCTGCTAGCGCCGGCGTTTAGCTACCGTTTGTCTACGGTCGGCGGTTTTGTGCTTAACGGGACCCCCACGTACCTTATAATGAAGGGATTCCGGCGCACAATAGTTCCAGTGATCCCCGACCTCATCGAGACCTGATTGGTTCAGGTCCTGATGACGTCAGCGTCACACCAGCCAATGAGACAAATCACTAGGAAAGTTTGTTGTAGCAACCAACTTTCCCGGGTGATCTGCCTCATAAAAACGCTGTTTCTCCTCAGATCTCCTGTCAGTGAGAGATTAGAGGAGAAACAGTGTTACAAGTGTTGCTGGCAACAGCTGTGTCAGTCAGCGATCTGGTTAAAAAGTAAAAAAAAAATAGATGGCAGGTTATTGTGTTACACAAAAAAGCCGGAAATGCAGATACTTTACTTGATTATCAGGAAAAGATCAGTGAAAATCTTGTTTTTGAAAATGTTGTCCCCGCCAATCCTTTAGAATCTGAAGATGTCAGAAGACTCACTGAGCGACATTTTATTGCACTCATTCCAGCAACTGAAATAGGAAAGAACCCCCAGAGAAGATGTTGTGTATGTTCCAAGAGAGGAATGAGGCATGATACCCGCTATTATTGCCCACAATGCCCATCATTGCAGCCTTATGCCTCCATGACTGATTTACAATCTTCCACACAGAACCACGTTTTTAAACTGTTTTGACAGTCAAGCATTTGGTTTATTTAGTGACAGACACATCTGAGTAGAGCTGACTTAACAATTTCCGGGGGTAGGTGGGGGGATGTCTCCAGAGACACAAGCTGAGCACAATATATTGGGCACTACAATGACATTTTTGCTCTAAAACTTCCACTACGTGTGTCTGGAAATCATCCATGTAGTGAAAATGGTCACAACATCCATAGATGAATTCGCAGAGGGGATTTATTGCCAAAATGGGGTCACTTCAGGGGGGATTCTGTTGTTCTGACACTTTGTGGCTCTCCAAAGTGCCATAACAGCAGAATCCCCCCTGAAGTGACCCCATTTTTGCAATAACACCCCTCTGCGAATTCATCTATGGATGTTGTGACCATTTACCTATGTAGCTATTTTCCAATGTCAATACCACCAAGATAAAAAGACCAACCAGAAAGTCCAAAGAATATATTTCAATATTGTTTTCATATGATTTGTTAAATAACAGGTTTAAAAATAACGACGTCAGGGGTCCCTGATGAAGGCAGCGTGTTGAAACGCGCGTCGGGTGTGGGCGTCAGTCTAGGAGACTGGGCATTTATTACATCACTGTAAGTTTTATGTTATTTTGTTTATTCTGATGATAAATGCTGAGTACTTTATCTTACAGCTACTTTGTCTTCCTGGTCGCACAATATAGTATGTGGAGACACTTACCCCTTGGGGTTTTTTTCTTGCACTATTTTTGCACTTTATCGTTGCTCATTTGGTATTCTTTTTCACTAATGCAATGTTTGCACATGCACATATTATATATATATATATATATATATATATATATATATATATATATATATATATATATACACATATAAATAAAGTTTTTTCGATTGGATTTTTTCATTTTGAGCATTATTATATATAACATATTTTTTAACTCATGTATATAGTTTTTGCACCACATGTATTAACATGTGTTTATGATTCTCTAGTCACATATACAGTGGGGCAAAAAAGTATTTAGTCAGTCAGCAATAGTGCAAGTTCCACCACTTAAAAAGATGAGAGGCGTCTGTAATTTACATCATAGGTAGACCTCAACTATGGGAGACAAACTGAGAAAAAAAAATCCAGAAAATCACATTCTGTTTTTTTATCATTTTATTTGCATATTATGGTGGAAAATAAATATTTGGTCAGAAACAAAATTTCATCTCAATACTTTGTAATATATCCTTTGTTGGCAATGACAGAGGTCAATGACAGAGGTTTCTGTAAGTCTTCACAAGGTTGCCACACACTGTTGTTGGTATGTAGGCCCATTCCTCCATGCAGATCTCCTCTAGAGCAGTGATGTTTTTGGCTTTTCGCTTGGCAACACGGACTTTCAACTCCCTCCAAAGGTTTTCTATAGCGTTGAGATCTGGAGACTGGCTAGGCCACTCCAGGACCTTGAAATGCTTCTTACAAAGCCACTCCTTCGTTGCCCTGGCGGTGTGCTTTGGATCATTGTCATGTTGAAAGACCCAGCCACGTTTCATCTTCAATGCCCTTGCTGATGGAAGGAGGTTTGCACTCAAAATCTCACGATACATGGCCCCATTCATTCTTTCATGTACCCGGATCAGTCGTCCTAGCCCCTTTGCAGAGAAACAGCCCCAAAGCATGATGTTTCCACCACCATGCTTTACAGTAGGTATGGTGTTTGATGGATGCAACTCAGTATTCTTTTTCCTCCAAACACGACAAGTTGTGTTTCTACCAAACAGTTCCAGTTTGGTTTCATCAGACCATAGGATATTCTCCCAAAACTCCTCTGGATCATCCAAATGCTCTCTAGCAAAGTTCAGACGGGCCCGGACATGTACTGGCTTAAGCAGTGGGACACGTCTGGCACTGCAGGATCTGAGTCCATGGTGGCGTAGTGTGTTACTTATGGTAGGCCTTGTTACATTGGTCCCAGCTCTCTGCAGTTCATTCACTAGGTCCCCCCACGTGGTTCTGGGATTTTTGCTCACCGTTCTTGTGATCATTCTGACCCCACGGGGTGGGATTTTGCGTAGAGCCCCAGATCGAGGGAGATTATCAGTGGTCTTGTATGTCTTCCATTTTATAATTATTGCTCCCACTGTTGATTTCTTCACTCCAAGCTGGTTGGCTATTGCAGATTCAGTCTTCCCAGCCTGATGCAGGGCTACAATTTTGTTTCTGGTGTCCTTTGACAGCTCTTTGGTCTTCACCATAGTGGAGTTTGGAGTCAGACTGTTTGAGGGTGTGCACAGGTGTCTTTTTATACTGATAAGTTTAAACAGGTGCCATTACTACAGGTAATGAGTAGAGGAAAGAGGAGACTCTTAAAGAAGAAGTTACAGGTCTGTGAGAGCCAGAAATCTTGATTGTTTGTTTCTGACCAAATACTTATTTTCCACCATAATATGCAAAAAAAAATGATAAAAAAACAGACAATGTGATTTTCTGGATTTTTTTTCTCAGTTTGTCTCCCATAGTTGAGGTCTACCTATGATGTAAATTACAGACGCCTCTCATCTTTTTAAGTGGTGGAACTTGCACTATTGCTGACTGACTAAATACTTTTTTGCCTCACTGTAATTTTGAATTTGAGGGTATTCCACATATACTGTATATATATATATATTTATATATATATATATAAAAATATATATATATATATATTTATATTTATTTATTTATTTATACGAACTGGACTTTGGCGTTCCTGCAGTAACATAAGAAAGTTGTTTTTAAGTACTATCATTCTTTATTATGGATATATTTTTTTTTGATCTCATTGTTTTTAAACCTGTTATTTAACAATGAAATCATATGATAACAATATTGAAATATATTCTTTGGACTTTCTGGTCGGTCTTTTTTCTTCTTCTTGGTGGTATTGATATGGTATTTCCGACTGTACTTCCATTTTGCTAGAGCCACTTCCCAGGAATACATATGGTTCACAATAGTTGACACAATGTGTGTTTGACTTGTGTTAGATATATTTTTTTATAGTATTCTTTGGGTAGTGTCCCTGATTCGTGCTAATTGTTACTATGTTCCAATGTAAATTCTGTGGTTAAACAACATTTTAGTGGTAAAAATGTAATTATTATTTTTTCTTCACTGCCCAATGGTATAATTTTCTATGGAACAGCTGTGGTGTCAGTATGCTCACTGCACCACTAGAAGAATTCATTCAGGGAAGTATTGTGCAAAATGCAGTCACTTTTGGGGGCTTATGCTGTTCTGGCACCTCAGGGGCTCTGACAATGTGACATGTCACCCACAAACAATTCCAGCAAAATCTGCTCTCCAATATGGCGCTCATTCCCTTCTGAGTTCTGCGATGCGCCCAAACAGTAGTTTACCCCCACATATGGGATGTCAGCATACTCAGGACAAATTGCACAACTTTTGGGGAATAATTTCACCTGTTACCCTTTGGAAAAAAATTGAGGGCGCAAAGATCATTTCTTGTGGAACAAATATGATTTTTTATTTTCACAGCTTTACGTAATTAACTTTTGTGAAGCACTTGGGGCTTCAAAGTGCCCACCACACATCTAGATAAGTTCGTTGGGGAGTCTAGTTTCCAAAATGGGGTCACTTGTTGGGGGTTTCCACTGTTTAGACACCTCAGGGGCCCTGACAATGTGACATGTCACCCACAAACAATTCCAGCAAAATCTGCTCTCCAATATGGCACTCCTTCCATTCCGAGCTCTGCCATGCGCCCAAACAGTAGTATTCCCCCACATACGGGGTATCGGCGTGCTCAGGAGATATTGCACAACAAAATATATATAGTCCATTTTCTCCTGTTACCCCCGTGAAAGTAAAAAAAATTAGGTCTTAGGCTGTGTGCCCACGCTGCGTTTTTTAGGCGTTCTGCTAAAAATGCATTCCTATGCAATCCTATGGGATTCTGCAGTTGCTGTGCCCATGCTGCGGATTTTCCCACTGTGGAATCGCATAGCGGTAAAATCTGCAGCATGTTCATTATTTCCGCGTAATCGCGGTGATTCCGCAGCCATAGGATTGCATTGAAACGCTCACTTTACGCATGTGGCTATGCCCACCATGCGTAAAGTGAGCGCTTCATGTGCGGATGGTACCCAGGTCTGGAGGACAGGAGACTCTCCTCCAGGCTCTGCTGAGATCCATATTCATGTAAAAACAAAGAATTAAAAAAAAAAAATAGGGATATACCGTACTTACCATCTGATGGCCCCCGGAGTCCTCCCGCCTCTCAGCAGTGCACGCAGCGGCTTCCGTTCCCAGGGATGCATTGCGATAAGGACCTTTGGGACGTCGCGGTCACGCGACCGTGATGTCACAAACGTCCTTTCGCGCAAAGCATCCCTGGGAACGGAACGTACCAGGAGCAAGGCTGGGGAGATCAGGGGCTATCGGAAGGTGAGAATAGCCATATTTTTTTTTATTATTTTGATTCTATATTTTAACTGTTGATGCTGTAAAAGTTGGTCACACTTGTCAAGCACTATGCACTATGACCAACCTGTCAATCACTTTTCCAAGCAATGCTTCAAATCGCTTGGAAAAAACAAGCATTCTGCAAGCTAAAAACGCTTGCAATATGCTTGTGTTTTGCGGGAAAATGAATGCGAATTCTGCATGCGTTTTACCCGTGGCAGGGAGTTGTGGAAATGCTGCGGAAATTTCTGCAGCATTTCTGCAACGTGGGCACAAAGCCTTAATGAAAATTTTCGTGAAAGAAAAGTAAATCTTTATTTTTTCCTTCCACATTCCATTCATTCCTGTGAAGCACCTGAATGGTTAATAAACTTCTTAAATGTGGTTTTGAGCACCTTGAGGGGTGCAGTTTTTAGAATGGTGTCACTTCTGGGTATTTTCTGTCATATTGACACCCCCAAACTCACTTTAAACTTGATGTGGTCCCTAAAAAAAATGGTTTTGTAAATTTTGTTGTAAAAATGAGAAATTGCTGGTCAACTTTTAACCCTTATATTTTTCTAAGAAAAAAAAAATGTCTTTCCAAAATTGTGCTGATGTAAAGTAGCCATGTAAAAAATGTTATTTATTAACTATTTTGTGTGACATGACTGATTTAAGAGCATAAAAATACAAATTTAGAAAATTACTCGAGTATATATGGTATATTCCAGCCATCAGCCACGCACAGCTCAGAGATATATCATGGCACTGGTGTGATGGATTTATGTAGATTATCACAATCCTCCTGGAAGTTAGTCGGTTTTATTACAAATTGAAAAGTCAGGATAAAGGGAAACTCTGTTATTGTCCAGAAATTCACACTTGGCCTCACTGCACATTTAATGTTGTCGATCATAAAAGTGAAGTTTGGCCAGAAAGACTGGACCTGGTCTTGTAGCGACCATATGATCACATTCAGCAGCACAGAAGGGAGAGAAGGGAGATTCCTCCGATAAGATCTCCGGGTTCTAGGAAGCCACCAGCATCATTACCCTCCGCTTTCTCTTACAGGCCCATCATCATATTTTTCTTCAAGTGATTTTCTATCTACGTACGCTGGCATTTGGCTTTATAGTTCACAGATCTGGGCAGGTAACAGCGTCTCCTAAACCCAGGGGGTAGGTGGATCTACCAGGTTGTAAGTTCTATAGAAAAGGGCTTTCAATGCCCAAAGTCATTAGAACAGTTTTGGGTGGAGGAGAATGTTGTGGTCTAGAGGTAAAATGGTGATCATGGTAATACGGCTGGACTACACCACCGATAAAGCAGCCACAGCCGGTGACTGAGAAGAATCTGTGACCTCTCTGCATTTAGTGGTTACTACTCACCTGGGTAAAGCAGAAACATTACTTGCCACTCACTATTTAAAAAAAATAGATTCCTTCTTTATTGTACATCTGGGCCAAATAAATTAAATGAAACATTTTCAGTCCGTCTTAGGACCTTCATCAGAGTATTCTTATTGGAGAAAACTATATGTCTTATGTAATTATGGGAATAAAGGCGGCTGTATGTGGTCTGGTGACGGTGGTGCCAGCTGGACCTGGTGGGGCTATTCACATAATAGGAGAGGAACCTCCTCACTCACCGGTGGTATCGCCATATGACAGACCTGGGCAATAAGCACCATTCCCCTTGCTAGTTTCCTGCCAAGTTCTGGAGTGCTGACATCCCTTAGCAGCGCTATTCCTGTTGCAGGTTCTTTGCATATTGCATATTGTTCCTCTCCTATTATGTGAATAGCCCCACCAGGTCCAGCTGGCACCACCGTCACCAGACCACATACAGATGCCTTTATTTTGATGAAGGTCCTATGACGGACCGAAAATGTTTAATTTAATTTATCTGGTTTGGATGTACAATAAAGAAGGAATCTAGTTTTTTTCAAATAGTGAGTGCCAAGTATTTTTTTTTGCTTTATTGTATGGGTTGGATACCAGACTTCAGCACCACCAGCCAGGGCCGGCTCCAGGTTTTTGAGGGCCCCGGGCGAAAGAGTCTCAGTGGGCCCCCCCTTTAACACATACCACGATTCATGATCGCTTATAACACAGCCATGTAGTATATAACACAGCCCACTTAGCATATAACAGCCCACGTAGTATATAACACGGCCCACGTAGTACAGGTCCTTCTCAAAAAATTTGCATATAGTGTTAAATTTCATTATTTACCATAATGTAATGATTACAATTAAACTTTCATATATTATAGATTCATTATCCACCAACTGAAATTTGTCACGTCTTTTATTGTTTTAATACTGATGATTTTGGCATACAACTCCTGATAACCCAAGAAACCTGTCTCAATAAATTAGCATATCAAGAAAAGGTTCTCTAAACGACCTATTACCCTAATCTTCTGAATCAACTAATTAACTCTAAACACATGCAAAAGATACCTGAGGCTTTTATAAACTCCCTGCTTGGTTCATTACTCAAAACCCCCATCATGGGTAAGACTAGCAACCTGACAGATGTCAAGAAGGCCATCATTGACACCCTCAAGCAAGAGGGTAAGACCCAGAAAGAAATTTCTCAACAAATAGGCTGTTCCCAGAGTGCTGTATCAAGGCACCTCAATGGTAAGTCTGTTGGAAGGAAACAATGTGGCAGAAAACGCTGTACAACGAGAAGAGGAGACCGGACCCTGAGGAAGATTGTGGAGAAGGACCGATTCCAGACCTTGGGGAACCTGAGGAAGCAGTGGACTGAGTCTGGTGTGGAAACATCCAGAGCCACCGTGCACAGGCGTGTGCAGGAAACGGGCTACAGGTGCCGAAATGGGCTACAGAGAAGCAGCACTGGACTGTTGCTAGGTGGTCCCAAGTACTTTTTTCTGATGAAAGCAAATTTTGCATGTCATTCGGAAATCAAGGTGCCAGAGTCTGGAGGAAGACTGGGGAGAAGGAAATGCCAAAATGCCTGAAGTCCAGTGTCAAGTACCCACAGTCAGTGATGGTGTGGGATGCCATGTCAGCTGCTGGTGTTGGTCCACTGTGTTTCATCAAGGGCAGGGTCAATGCAGCTAGCTATCAGGAGATTTTGGAGCACTTCATGCTTCCATCGGCTGAAATGCTTTATGGAGATGAAGATTTCATTTTTCAGCACGACCTGGCACCTGCTCACAGTGCCAAAACCACTTGTAAATGGTTTACTGACCATGGTATTACTGTGCTCAATTGGCCTGCCAACTCTCCTGACCTGAACCCCATAGAGAATCTGTGGGATATTGTGAAGAGAAAGTTGAGAGACGCAAGACCCAACACTCTGGATGAGCTTAAGGCTGCTATTGAAGCATCCTGGGCCTCCATAACATCTCAGCAGTGTCACAGGCTGATTGCCTCCATGCAACGCCGCATTGAAGCAGTCATTTCTGCCAAAGGATTCCCGACCAAGTATTGAGTGCATAACTGAACATTATTATTTGATGGTTTTTTTGTTTGTTATTAAAAAACACTTTTATTTGATTGGATGGGTGAAATATGCTAATTTATTGAGACAGGTTTTTTGGGTTATCAGGAGTTGTATGCCAAAATCATCAGTATTAAAACAATAAAAGACGTGACAAATTTCAGTTGGTGGATAATGAATCTATAATATATGAAAGTTTAATTGTAATCATTACATTATGGTAAATAATGAATTTTAACACTATATGCTAATTTTTTTAGAAGGACCTGTATGTAGAACAGCCATGTAGAATATAGCACAGCCCACGTAGCATATAACAGCCCATATAGTATATAGCACAGGCATAGTATATAACACAGGCTCTACACACAGCCTTCGTGCACCATCACACAAGCTTTATCCACTATCAGACATGCTCTTTACATTGCTAGACAGCCTTCTTGCTTAACCATACTGGCTTTATCCATTACCGTACAGGCTGCACACACTGCCATACAGCCGTTGTGCATCACCATGCAGGCTTTATCCTTTACTGTACCGGCTCTGCACACTGCCATACAGGCTCTACACATTGCCATAAAGCCATCATGCACGATCATACAGGCTTTATCCACTACCGTACAGGTTCTACACGCTGCCATTAAGGCTCTACACATTGCCATACAGGCTACATGTGTGGAAATCCTTACACTGCCATATAGGCTCCATGCACTGCAGTAATGGCTTTATACATTGCCATATAAGCTCAGTCCACTATACAGATACCCTGAGTTACCATTTAGGTTCTTTTAACTGATGGACAGACTCCACCCACAAGATCCATGCATTGGCATACTGGCTCCATGCACTGCAATACAGATTGCACTGCCATGCAGGCTTCATGCACTGTAATACAGGCTCCTTGTGTTGCCATGCACAGGCTTCTTGCCTAATGCAGAGGCTCCATTTGTGACAGTTCCAGCTTCATACACATGTACAGAATCGCAGCTTTGCCACACAGACTCTGTACACTGCTGTACAGTCTCTGTGCACTACCATGGTTCATGGTAGTGCACAGAGACTGTACAGCAGTGTACAGAGTCTGTGTGGCAAAGCTGCGATTCTGTACATGTGTAACTTCCATGATACATGCTCCATTGCTCCATGCATTGCCGTATACACTCCCACAAAGGCTCTCTGTGTTGCCATACAGGCTTCATGTACTCCCATGCAATGCTGTGATTGGTGTTCCAGGCTCCGCAGGCTGCATCCCCCCGCCCTCGCAATGAATTGGGACTGAAGACTCACTCACTGCTAGACACGGCGCCGTTGCCCCTTTGTGGACACAGGGACAGGGTACACCGACCGTGCAGCTGCTGCTCGTCTTCTGCTTAGCGCTGCCGCTGGACCTGTCCTGGAGGGTGGACGAGGAATCATGGATGATCTTCTCTGAGCTCTTGCCTCTTAGAACGACGAGCTCTCACCCCGGAAGTGACAGGACAGATGACCGCTGGCCCGGAAGTGACTCTCTTCGTATCCATGGTGACGGCAGAGGTATGTATTGCCGCTGTGCAGCGCCAGCGAAACCCTCAGAGAGCTCTGTGGATGTGCTCCGCCAGGCTCCGAGTCCTGGCTGGGAGAGGGATTTGAATGACTGAGTGACAGTCACACACAGCAGGGATGTACTCCGGCTGCGGGGCCCCCAGGAGCGCATGTGTGTGTACAGCACTTGTAAAGTTACTACCATAAATGGGCCCCCCTGTCTCGCCAGGGCCCCGGCATTTGCCCGGGTACGCCGGGTGCTGACGCCGGCCCTGCCACCAGCAGTATTATTCCAGAGTGCCGTGATATTTATTTCCTTTCTACTCACCTGGGTAGCCATATGTAGGAATCTCCTCTTTACACCACTCATCCCCCCTCACATATGTCTCTGTAGTATTAATATGGGTCAGATCTTCACCCTGAAACAAATATTGTAAAAGTCACCGACAGATGGAGAAGTCACATCTATGATCAGCTCTAATCCTGCCATCTCCACCGTTCTCATTACACAAGTATAAAACATATAATACTAGTGGATAAAACAAGACTGAGCACAAGACCTTCACCGGCGTCTACACATCATAGAGGAGATCTCCTGACGCTTTCTCTCCATCTACCTGATGATCCTGAGGAGCATTGGGATCTTCTTGCTTGCAGTCCTGTGGAAGAAGAGGACGGGGACATCTCGCTGGTGTTGTCCTCTTACTGGATAGATCTGGAGGAAACACATACAGGGAGTGAATTCATTCTTTACATACAGATAATTATAAGCCGTGTGTATTTAGTCCTGTCCTATTACCTGGAGATGTGAGGGGCTGGGGAACCTCCATTATGACGTTCTTGTACAGATCTCTGTGTCCTTCTAAATACTCCCACTCCTCCATGGAGAAATAGACAGCGACATCCTGACACCTTATAGGAACCTGACACATACAATGATACCGTCATCTCCCGATCCCTTCATAGTGTTACTGTATAATGTCCCACCATTCCCAGCAGTGTCACCTCTCCAGTCAGCAGCTCAATCATCTTGTAGGTGAGTTCTAGGATCTTCTGGTCATTGATGTCCTCATGGATCAGGGGGTGAGGTGGAGGCCCCGTGATTGGGCTCAGGGGTCTTCCCCATCCCTCAGACACAGGGTCCTGACAGCGATCACTAGAGGTCTTCTTCACCACTGTGTAATCCTGGTAATGGAGAGACACATTAATAAATCTCACTACAGACATCTCCAGAGTCCTCACCTCTCCAGTTCTGTCCATCTGTTATTCCCATAGATAAGAATGATGTAATGTGACGTCATCAGAATCTCTCACCTCTCCAGTAAGCCGGAAGAGGATCTCTAGGGTGAGGTGTAATATCCTCTCCGCCATCTTGTCTCTGTCCATATCCATCTTTGATGGGTAAATCAGGAAAATTCTCTTTTGTAGAAGATCTTCACTGAGAGGATCCGATATTGTAGAGACCTGAATGAGAAGATGAGCTGATGTAACATCATAAGAATCCTGTAATAATACAATTACTGAGATAATAAGGGAAACATATGAGGAGATTTATTATTTTACAGTATTTAGTTTCCTTCTTTACATCTACTAATAAGTCCTATATATTTAGGCCACAGACAACAAGCAGTTTCCTCCTCGGAGTCGGCAGCTGAATACGTTTCTCATAGACTCATCTTCCATAACGCTAATTCTCGTCTCATTTACCGACCCTGGAATCGGCATTAGCAATACTGCAGGAGATAATCATTACACACGACATGAGAAATAACTACTTCATGATGAGGACGACATCTTCATCTTCTACTACGGCTCTAGAGACATATTTGGCCAGAGTCGGTCACTGACTCCATCACCACCGGCCTCTATATGAAGGTTTCCCGTCTTCCCCGCACTGTAATCTTCTATCACGTTAGATCTCAGCTCTGATTCACACACAGAAGTTTGAGGCTTTTAGAAAAGAGTTTTTGTTTCCACAATCAACGCGAACAGAAATGATCTGATCCCAAAGTCTCCATGTACAGTGATTTATGGGGTTTATTTCTGGCCTGAGGCTTTCCTATATGACAGCAAAAACACCAGAAAAAAAAACAGATATTGAAATGTTTCTAAAGAAAATTGGCTCCAACAATTCTTGTAAAAAGAAAAAAAAACATGGAAAACAGAGAAGAGATTTTTTATTTTTTTCACACAAACTATTGTTTTTTGTTTTCCTAAATTAACTCTTTTGGGTCCCAGAACATAGATGTGCACCGCAGGGACGGCGCAGATGAGGCTGCACAAAAACCCTGGCAGTTTAACCACTTGCTGCTGTGAAAAGCAAACATGGCATCTAAGAAGGTGACAGAGTTTGGCTGAATGCTCCCCGCCCCCAAGTACTGGATAGTATGGGGCGGCCTAGTTATTACGATACGCCAATCATAGTTTCAGCAACAAGAAATATCCATCACTATATGGAAAGCAGAGTCACTGCACAATGTTAGTTAAGTCTCGTCCATAACTACTTTATTATACTCTATTATCCTGTACACAGTGGAGGAGATAGAAATCACAGGTCCGACAGCAACAGCTGAAATTGGGCCTCCAACGGAAAGAAAAAAACATCTATATATATATATATATATAAAGCTGAGTGTATGCAAGTACAGTACAAACCAAAAGTTTGGACACACCTTCTGATTTAAAGATTTTTCTGTATTTTCATGACTATTAAAATTGTACATTCACACTGAAGGCATCAAAACTATGAATTAACACATGTGGAATTATATACTTAACAAAAAAGTGTGAAACAACTGAAAATATGTCTTATATTCTAGGTTCTTCAAAGTAGCCACCTTTTGCTTTGATGACTGCTTTGCACACTCTTGGCATTCTCTTGATGAGCTTCTAGAGGTCGTCACCGGAAATGGTTTTCACTTCACAGGTGTCCCCTGTCAGGTTTAATAAGTGGGATTTTTAAATGGGGTTGGGACCATCAGTTGTGCTGAGCAGAAATCTGGTGGATACACAGCTGATAGTCCTACTGAATAGACTGTTATCATTTGTATAATGACAAGAAAAAGCAGCTAAGCAAAGAAAAACGAGTGGCCATCATTACTTTAAGAAGTGAAGGTCAGTCAGTCTGAAAAATTGGGCAAACTTTGAAAGTGTCCCCAAGTGCAGTGGCAAAAAACATCAAGCGCTACAAAAAAAACTGGCTCACATGAGGACCGCCCCAGGAAAGGAAGACCAAGAGTCACCTCTGCTTCTGAGGATAAGTTTATCCAAGTCACCAGCCTCAAAAATCACAGGTTAACAGCAGCTCAGATTAGAGACCAGGTCAATGCCACACAGAGTTCTAGCAGCAGACACATCTCTACAACAACTGTTAAGAGGAGACTTTGTGCAACAGGCCTTCATGGTAAAATAGCTGCTAGGAAACCACTGCTAAGGACAGGCAACAAGCAGAAGAGATTTGTTTGGGCTAAAGAACATAAGGAATGAACATTACACCAATGGAAATCTGTGTTTTGGTTTGACGAGTCCAAATTTGAGATCTTTGGTTCCAACCACCGTGTCTTTGTGCGACGCAGAAAAGGTGAACGGATGGGCTCTACATACCTGGTTCCCACCATAAAGCATGGAGGAGGAGGTGTGATGGTGTGGGGGTGCTTTGCTGGTGACACTGTTGGGGATTTATTCAAAACTTAAGGCATACTGAACCAGCATGGCTACCACAGCATCATGCTATTCCATCCGGTTTGCATTTAGTTGGACCATCATTTATTTTTCAACAGTACAATGACCCCAAACACACCTCCTGTGTTATGACCTGGTGGTCAGGACAATAATGGACCTGGTGGTTAAGAGCACACGAAATGACCTGATAGTTACTGATAATATAGGACGAGCTCTGAGACGTGGGAACTCTGCTGACCGCAATCCCTAAACCTATCAAACACACTAGAAATAGAATTTGCGGTCAGCACAAAAAACTACAAAAAGACCATGCAGAGGGCGCAAAAAGACCCTCCGCACCGACTCACGGTGCGGAGGCGCTCCCTCTGCGTCCCAGAGCTTCCAGCAAGCAAGACAACAATCAAAATAGCAAGCTGGACAGAAAAATAGCAAACCAGAGAAAAACAAGCAGGAACTTAGCTTCTGCTGGGAAGACAGGTCACAAGAACGATCCAGGAGTGAACTAGACCGATACTGGAACATTGACAGGTGGCATGGAGCAATGATCTAGGTGGAGTTAAATAGAGCAGCCAGCTAACGAATTAACCTCGTCACCTGTGGAAGGAACCTCAGAAGCCGCAGAAAAAAGGCGAAACCAAAGTAGCCGAGCTGGCCCGATTATTAAGGGCGAACTCAGCCAAAGGCAAAAAGGACACCCAATCATCCTGATCAGCAGAAACAAAGCATCTCAGATATGTTTCCAAAGTCTGATTAGTTCGTTCGGTTTGGCCATTTGTCTGAGGATGGAAAGACGAGGAAAAAGACAAATCAATGGCCATCCTAGCACAAAAGGCTCGCCAAAACCTCGAAACAAACTGGGAACCTCTGTCCGAAACGATGTTCTCCGGAATGCCATGTAAACGAACCACATGCTGGAAAAACAATGGCACCATATCAGAGGAGGAAGGCAATTTAGACAAGGGTACCAAATGTTAGAGAAGCGATCACAAACCACCCAAATGACCGACATCTTTTGAGAGACAGGGAGATCCGAAATAAAATCCATAGAGATATGCATCCAGGGCCACTTCGGGACCGGCAAGGGCAAAAGCAACCCACTGGCACGAGAACAGCAGGGCTTAGCCCGAGCACAAGTCCCACAGGACTGCACAAAAGAACGCACATCCCGCGACAAAGACGGCCACCAAAAGGATCTAGCCACCAAATCTCTGGTACCAAAGATTCCCGGATGACCAGCCAACACCGAACAATGAACCTCAGAGATAACTCTACTAGTCCATTTATCAGGGACAAACAGTTTCTCTGCTGGGCAACGGTCAGGTCTATCAGCCTGAAATTTTTGCAGCACCCGCCGCAAATCAGGGGAGATGGCAGACAAAATTACCCCCTCTTTGAGAATACCCGCCGGCTCAGGAACACCCGGAGAGTCGGGCACAAAACTCCTTGACAGGGCATCAGCCTTCACATTTTTAGAGCCTGGAAGGTATGAAACCACAAAATCAAAACGGGAGAAAAATAGCGACCAACGAGCCTGTCTAGGATTCAACCGTTTGGCAGACTCGAGATAAGTCAAATTCTTGTGATCCGTCAAGACCACCACGCGATGCTTGGCTCCTTCAAGCCAATGACGCCACTCCTCGAATGCCCACTTCATGGCCAACAACTCTCGATTGCCAACATCATAATTGCGCTCAGCAGGCGAAAACTTTCTAGAAAAGAAGGCACATGGTTTCATCACCGAGCCATCAGAGCTTCTTTGCGACAAAACAGCCCCTGCTCCAATCTCAGAAGCATCAACCTCAACCTGAAATGGAAGCGAAACATCTGGCTGGCACAACACAGGGGCAGAAGAAAAACGACGCTTCAACTCCTGAAAAGCTTCCACAGCCGCAGAAGACCAATTGACCACATCAGCACCCTTCTTGGTCAAATCAGTCAACGGTTTAGCAACACTAGAAAAATTACTGATGAAGCGACGATAAAAATTAGCAAAGCCCAGGAACTTTTGCAGACTCTTCACAGATGTCGGCTGAGTCCAATCATAAATGGCCTGGACTTTAACAGGGTCCATCTCGATAGTAGAAGGGGAAAAAATGAAACCCAAAAATGAAACCTTCAGAACTCCAAAGAGACACTTTGACCCCTTCACAAACAAAGAATTCGCACGAAGGACCTGGAACACCATTCTGACCTGCTTCACGTGAGACTCCCAATCATCCGAGAAGACCAAAATATCATCCAAATATACAATCAGGAATTTATCCAGGTACTCTCGGAAGATGTCATGCATAAAGGACTGAAATACTGATGGAGCATTGGAAAGCCCGAATGGCATAACCAGGTACTCAAAATGGCCCTCGGGCGTATTAAATGCTGTTTTCCATTCATCGCCCTGTTTAATACGCACAAGATTATACGCACCACGAAGATCTATCTTGGTGAACCAACTAGCCCCCTTAATCCGAGCAAATAAATCAGACAGCAGCGGCAAAGGGTACTGAAACTTGACTGTGATCTTATTAAGAAGGCGGTAATCAATACAAGGTCTCAAAGAACCATGCTTCTTGGCCACAAAAAAGAACCCTGCTCCCAATGGTGACGACGACGGGCGAATATGACCATTCTCCAAGGATTCCTTTACATAACTCCGCATAGCGGCGTGCTCTGGCACAGATAAATTGAACAGTCGGCCCTTAGGAAACTTACTACCAGGAATCAAATTGATAGCACAATCGCAATCCCTATGAGGAGGTAGGGCACTGGATTTGGGCTCATCAAATACATCTCGGTAATCCGACAAAAACTCCGGGACTTCAGAAGGGGTGGATGACGAAATAGACAAAAATGGAACATCACCATGTACTCCCTGACAACCCCAGCTGGACACAGACATAGATTTCCAATCGAATACTGGATTATGGACCTGTAGCCATGGCAACCCCAAAACGACCACATCATGCAGATTATGCAACACCAAAAAGCGAATATCCTCCTGATGTGCAGGAGCCATGCACATGGTAAGCTGGGTCCAGTACTGAGGCTTATTCTTGGCCAAAGGCGTAGCATCAATTCCTCTCAATGGAATAGGATACTGCAAGGGCTCCAAGAAAAAACCACAGTGCCTAGCAAACTCCAAGTCCATCAAATTCAGGGCAGCGCCTGAATCCACAAATGCCATAATAGAATAGGATGACAAAGAGCAGATCAGAGTAACGGACAAAAGAAATTTCGACTGTACCGTACCAATGGTGGCAGACCTAGCGAAACGCTTAGTGCGCTTAGGACAATCGGAGATAGCATGAGTGGAATCACCACAGTAAAAACACAGCCCATTCCGACGTCTGTGTTCTTGCCGTTCAGCTCTGGTCAAAGTCCTATCACATTGCATAGGCTCTGGTCTATGCTCAGATAATACCGCCAAATGGTGCACAGCTTTACGCTCACGTAAGCGTCGATCGATCTGAATGGCCAAAGACATAGACTAATTCAGCCCAGCAGGCATGGGAAATCCCACCATGACATCCTTAAGGGCTTTAGAGAGACCCTTTCTGAAAATTGCTGCCAGGGCACATTCATTCCACTGAGTGAGTACAGACCACTTCCGAAACTTCTGACAATATATCTCTACCTCATCCTGACCCTGACACAGAGCCAGCAAGATTTTCTCTGCCTGATACACTGAATTAGGTTCATCATAAAGCAATCCGAGCGCCAGAAAAACGCATCAACATCATGCAATGCCGGATCTCCTGGCGCAAGGGAAAATGCCCAGTCTTGAGGGTCACCACGCAACAAAGAAATAATGATTTTCACTTGTTGAACAGGGTCACCTGAGGAGCGAGGTTTCAAAGCAAGAAACAATTTACAATTATTTTTGAAATTCAGAAACTTAGATCTATCCCCAAAAAACAAATCAGGAATAGGAATCCTAGGCTCTAACATTGGATTCTGAACCACAAAATCTTGAATGTTTTGTACCCTTGCAGTGAGATTATCCATACAAGAGGACAGACCTTGAATGTCCATATCTACACCTGTATCCTGAACCACCCAGAGGTAAAGGGGAAAAGAGAGACAAAACACACTGCAAAGAAAAAAAAATGGTCTCAGAACTTCTCTTATCCCTCTATTGAGATGCATTAGTACTTTGGGCCACCTGTACTGTTATGACATGGTGGTCAGGACAATAATGGACCTGGTGGTTAAGAGCACACGGAATGACCTGATAGTTACTGATAATATAGGACGAGCTCTGAGACGTGGGAACTCTTCTGACCGCAATCCCTAAACCTATCACACACACTAGAAATAGCCGTGGAGCGCTCCTGACGCTCCCTAGGCGCCTCGTCACAGCCTAAGGAACTAGCTAGCCCTAAAGATAGAAAAATAAAGCCTACCTTGCCTCAGGGAAATTCCCCAAAGGAAAAGGCAGCCCCCCACATATAATGACTGTGAGTAAAGATGAAAATTACAAACACAGAGATGAAATAGATTTAGCAAAGTGAGGCCCAACTTACTGAACAGACAGAGGATAGGAAAGGTAGCTTTGCGATCAGCACAAAAAACTACAAAAAGACCACGCAGAGGGCGCAAAAAGACCCTCCGCACCGACTCACGGTGCGGAGGCGCTCCCTCTGCGTCCCAGAGCTTCCAGCAAGCAAGACAACAATCAAAATAGCAAGCTGGACAGAAAAATAGCAAACCAGAGAAAAACAAGCAGAAACTTAGCTTCTGCTGGGAAGACAGGTCACAAGAACGATCCAGGAGTGAACTAGACCAATACTGGAACATTGACAGGTGGCATGGAGCAATGATCTAGGTGGAGTTAAATAGAGCAGCCAGCTACCGAATTAACCACGTCACCTGTGGAAGGAACCTCAGAAGCCGCAGCCCCACTCACCACCACCAGAGGAAGCCCATGGACAGAACCAGCTGAAGTACCATTCATGACCACAAGAGGGAGCTTGACAACAGAATTCACAACACTCCTGGCTGTGTAAGGGCTATGAAAGTGATGGGGTGCTACACCAGATGACCTGGCCTCCAGTCACCAGACCTGAACCCAATCGAGATGGTTTGGGGTGAGCTGGACCGCAGAGTGAAGGCAAAAGGGCCAACAAGTGCTAAGCATCTCTGGGAACTCCTTCAAGATTGTTGGAAGACCATTTCCGGTGATGATCTCTTGAAGCTCATCAAGAGAATGCCAAGAGTGTGCAAAGCAGTCATCAAAGCAAAATGTGGCTCTTTTGAAGAACCTAGAATATAAGACATAATTTCAGTTGTTTTACACTTTTGTGTTAAGTATATAATTCCACATGTGTTAATTCATAGTTTTGATGCCTTCAGTGTGAAATTACAATTTTCATGGTCATGAAAATACAGAAAAATCTTTAAATGAGAAGGTGTGTATGTATGTATGTATAGTAGCATTTCCCTTACTTCGGGTCTTGGGGGACACTCGCTTGGCACGGGATCAACGCACACAGGCTCGGTTTTCTTACAAAACACAGTCTCTTCTCTTAGGTTTATTTCACATCCACATAAACAACATCTTCAGGAACTTGACAACAGCATGAACACCGTCTGTACATATTCATCTTTATCACGGTACCTCACTGATCCCGATCAGCATAACACACATTTTTCAGACCGTTACCCGTTGACAATCTACACGGGTTCCTGGACACCTCTTGGCCTCAAAGGTGTCCCATACACAATGTGTCTCTTTTCATTCACTCTGATCCCGGTCAGTACAACACGGATCTCCATCCGTTACCTGTTGGTGCCGCACAGGTTCTCGGACACCTCTCTTCCTTAGAGGCATCCCACAGACATTTTCACTCTTCCTTTCATTCTGACCCCGGTCAGTACAACACGGATCTCCATCCGTTACCTGTCGTCGCTTCAAAGCTGCACAGGTTCTCGGATACCTCTCTTCTTTCGAGGCATCCTTCCGACATTCCTTCTTTCTGATGTTGCTGTCACTTGGCACTGCCACATCTATTATCACTGCTGTCTTCTGATCCTTGTCTACTATCACAATGTCTGGTTGGTTAGCCACCACCTGCTTATCCGTCTGGATCTTGAAGTCCCACAGGATTTTAGCCCTTTCATTCTCCACAACTATTTTGGAGGTCTCCCAACTGGACTTAGGGGGAATTAGCCCATATGCTGTGCAGATGTTCCAGTATACAATTCCCGCTACTTGACTGTGGCATTCAGTAAACGCTGTTCCTGCTTGCATTTTGCATCCTGCCACTATGTGTTGGACGGTTTCTGAGGTTTCTTTGCATAGTCTGCACCTTGGGTCTTGTCTTGTGTGGTAGATTCCTGCTTCTATGGATCTGGTACTTAGTGGTTGCTGTTGTGCCGCTATGATTAGTGCCTCTGTGCAGTCTCGGAGTCCAGCTTTCTCCAACCATTGGTAGGATTTCTCCATGTCAGCCACCTCCATTATCTGTCGATGATACATCCCATGCAGCGGCTTGTCTTGCCATGGCGGTTCATGTTCCTGTTCTTCCTTCCAGATCTGTTGTTGTTGCTGCCTTAGGCTTTCTCTCAGCATCTCATCTTTTGGTGCCATTTTTCTGATATATTCTTGGATACTCCTTATTTCATCCGTGATGGTGGCTTGGATGCTTATCAAGCCTCGACCACCCTCCTTTCTGTTGGTATACAATCTTTGGGTGTTAAACTTAAGGTACCTTCACACTAAGCGACGCTGCAGCGATACCGACAACGATGTCGATCGCTGCAGCGTCGCTGTTTGGTCACTGGAGAGCTGTCACACAGACAGCTCTCCAGCGACCAATGATGCCGGTAACCAGGGTAAACATCGGGTTACTAAGCGCAGGGCCGCGCTTAGTAACCCGATGTTTACCATGGTTACCATCGTAAAAGTAAAAAAAACAAACACTACATACTTACCTTCAGCTGTCTGTCCCCGGCGCTCTGCTTTCCTGCATTGACTGTGAGCACAGCGGCCGGAAAGCAGAGCGGTGATGTCACCGCTCTGCTTTCCGGCTGACCGGCGTTCACAGCCAGTGCAGGAAGCAGAGTGCCGGGGACAGACAGCTGAAGGTAAGTATGTAGTGTTTGTTTTTTTTACTTTTACGATGATAACCAGGGTAAACATCGGGTTACTAAGCGCGGCCCTGCGCTTAGTAACCCGATGTTTACCCTGGTTACCAGTGAAGACATCGCTGAATCGGCGTCACACACGCCGATTCAGTGATGTCTGCAGGGAGTCCAGCGACGAAATAAAGTTCTGGACTTTCTGCAGCGACCAACGATGGCACAGCTGGATCCTGATCGCTGCTGCGTGTCAAACACAACGATATCGCTAGCCAGGACGCTGCAACGTCACGGATCGCTAGCGATATTTTTGTGAAGTTGCTTAGTGTGAAGGTACCTTTAGGGTTGAAACCTCCATGCATTCTGAGGAGCTTTTGTGTTTTCACATCTGCAGCTTCCATCTCTTCTTTTGGCCAGCACAGAATGCCAGCAGGGTATCTGATAACTGGCAGGGCATATATATATATTGATGTGGTGGATTTTATTCTTCCCATTGAGCTGGTTCTTCAGGACCTGTCTTACCCTTTGATGGTATTTGGATGTTGCTGCTTTCCTTGCCTCCATCATGGTTACCATATCTCTGTGGGATGCCGAGGTACTTGTAGCATGTCTGTACATCTGCTATGTGCCCTACTGGTAATTTCCCCTGGATAACTTGCTAGCTTATCTTGCTGTATTATGTCAGAACGTGCAGGTGATGCGAATGATTTAAATAAATGGATCTTTCTTACTGCCTTGTAGAGATCTATTTTAAAATCTACCATATTGAATTCCATCCGGTAAGCAATAATTTAGACCCTTTGACAAAACAGAAAGATGTGCCTCATTTTTACATCGGCAAGACAATTCGACCTCTGTTTGTCCGAATCAGGGAGCACTTCAATTCAATACGTACAGGGAAGGGGGTGCCCCGATTAATTAAACATGTAAGAGAGCAACATGAAGGTAACGTCCAAGTATTAAGTTTTGCAGGGTTAGAAAAAGTTTCCTTGCCGCAACAAGGAGGAAACCTTCATCGCATCTTGCTGAGAAATGAAGCCAGGTGGATTTTGCGTGCAGACGCATCGGATTCGGGACCAATAGGGTTCAATGAAAAAATTGATGTCAGTTTTTCTGTAAAGGGCTTTGATGTTGAACAATTTGTATCATTGCAGGTAATTTGTTGCGATATGTAATTGTTTTTAATCTTTTATATTGCGTGTTATTTCACTTGTTATTTCACTTGTTTTCCGGTTAGTGGTTATCCAGCCACTGTGACGTGTGAGGAGGAGGGAGGGGTCAGAAGATCTCATAGTTAAAAGGACCCACCTCACTTCCTCCCATCATAGGACCTGTTGAAGTGCTTTAAGCATGAAACGGCCGTCGTCCGTGTGTGTTCACAACCCTCCCTGCAACACATAAGTTATGTCCGAATAAACTTGATGGTTCATCACGGGTGAGTGTGCTTCACTTTTTTTCTTTTTTTGGTATTGTGTTGAGATTTGTCTGTCCGGATCTTGAGTCTTGAGAGACTACTCTATCTACTAGGAGCTGGTGCTTAGAGCCTCTGGTGTCAGTCCCAATGCCTTTCTGAGCTGGATTCATGTACTGGTTCATATGGTTCTGTAGCTTGGTGGCTATGATGCCTGACAGAAGTTTCCATGTTGTTGTAAGGCAGTGTTACCGATGCTGCTCCTCTGCGTCGCCGCTCCTCCGCTGCTCTGCCTGGGGTCCGCAGCTCTCACCGCTCTGTCCCGAGGTCTGCTCCCGCCCGTCCTGCTCCTGGCCCTGTGAGCGCCGGATCCTCCTCTGCTGCAGCGCGCTCCCAGCATTCCATTTCCGAGTCCGTGCGCTTCTGTGATTCCCCAGCACTTCCGGTGTCCGGGTCCTTGGCAGGTACGCTCTCTTTGCGCAGGCGCTCTAGGTTTCCCCAGGGGCGCAGGCGCAGTTTCCCTGTTACCCCTTCCTGAGGTCATTAGGTCAGTCTTCTCTTACCCAATCCTGTTCCTGCCTCTACTATAAGAGGTAGGCTCTCTGGTTCTCTGGTGCCAGATTGTTTTAGCTCTTTTGCTATTGCCTCCGGCTCTCTCCGCTTCCCTCCTCAGCGTGCTCACCGTTTTCGTCTGTGCTTACGCTTCCCTTCCGTTCCTGCCTTCTCTTGGTTTAATACCTTTCTTTTGCTGGTCACCCTGCTTTTGTTCTTACCTTCCTTTTGCTGGTCACCCTGCTTTTGTTCTTACCTTCCTTTGTTGTTTTGTTTGTTTCCTCAGCGGCCTCTTCGTTCCGGCCTCCCGGTCCTCCAGTCACGTCCACGGATACCTGAATGATCTTCTTGTATCCAGCTTCCTCTTTCTTCCTTCTTCCTGGAGCCGTCCCTCCTGGTATCTTCACCGTGGGTGAGTGACCTCTGGGCTTGCTCCTTGCGGTCCCTGTATAGGGGTCGTTTTCTACCTTAGGTCCGCTCGCCCAGGGATAGGTCTCCCCACGGTCCAGAGGGTCCACTCTAGTTTTCTTCTCGGAACGCTATAGTACAATCTGGCCATGGACCCCGCAGGTACCCTTTTTTCGGCCCAGAAGGAGTTAGCCCATTTGCGTGATAATCAGCAGCGCATAATGGCTTTTATGAAGTCTATGGAGTCACGCTTAACCTCCATTCAGACTACTGACCCTGTTAATGCCGCCCAATTGGCTCCAACAGGAGCTTACTCAGCAACGGGATACCCAGGCCCGCATACTGAGCTATATGGCTTCTATCGATGACCGCCTGTTTAGTCTTCAGTCTGCCCCTGCTGCAGCGGCGCAAGCATCCCCTCTCGCCTCCAGTCCTTTGCCTACTCCTCATCCTCCTCCTCGCCTGGGCATACCTCCCAGGTACTCTGGCGATCCTAAGCTCTGTCGGGGTTTTTTAAATCAATGCCGTTTCCATTTCGAGCTTCTGCCTCTTCAGTACCCCTCGGATCGGACTAGAGTGGCATTTATAGTGTCTCACCTGGAAGGAGAGGCGTTGGCTTGGGTTAATCCCTTGTGGGAGCGTGATGATCCCTGTTGTGAATTCAGCTTTTGGGCTCCCTCCGGTGGTTGTAGAGGGTAATGCAGTTTTGCCTGGACTGCAGGAGTGGACAGGTGTATCTACTAATTGCAAAACTGACTGGGGTATAGAGCTTTGCTGGATCCTTTAGTCAGTGCCAGTTGTCCATTGTTCTTGAAGGATTCACTTCCCTGCTGGTCTCTCCAGTTTGCTGTGTTTTTCTACAAAGATAAGTCCTGGCTTTGTTTTTGCTGTCCACCTGCTGTGGACCTTACAGTTCTGTGCATTTTCATGTTTTAGTCTTGTCCAGCTTGGTCTGTGAAGGATTTTTTGCAGCCTAGCTATTTCTCTGGAGATGCAGATATACCCCCCATGTCTTTAGTCAGAGGTGGTGATCCGTATTTTCTGCGGTGGATATTTTCTAGTGTTTTTATACTGACCGCATAGTACTCTGTTCTATTCTTTCTTTTTAGCTAGTATGGCCTCCTATGCTAAAATCTGATTTCATATATGTGTATGTTATTTCCCTCTCCTCTCACAGTTAATATCTGTGGGGGGCTATCTATCCTTTGGGGATTTTCTCTGAGGCAAGATAGGTTTCCTGATTCTGTCTTTAGGGGTAGTTAGATCTTAGGCTGTGCCGAGGGGTCTAGGGAGTGTTAGGTACCCCCCACGGCTACTTCTAGTTGTGCTGCTAGGTTCAGGGTTTGCGGTCAGTACAGGGACCACCTTCTCCAGAGTCCGTCTCATGCTGCTCTTAGGCCACCAGATCATAACAGATCCTGTAGTCTGCCACCTGGAGGATTTTCTTGAGACCTTTCGTAAAGTTTTTTATGAGCCCGGACGTTTAGATTCTACTACCGAGTCTCTCTTTAATTTACGTCAAGGTTCCTCTTCTGTTGGACAATATGCCATTCGCTTCCGTACTCTGGCCTCAGAACTGGGGTGGAACAATGAGGCTCTTGTGGGTGCTTTTTGGCGGGGCTTGTCTAGCCGGATTAAGGACGAGCTAGCCGGTCGTGATACCCCAACTTCTCTTGAGGATCTTATCTCCCTCGCTACCCGGATTAACCTCCGCTTTCAGGAGCGATCTCGGGAGTCTGCTCGAGAGAGGAGACCTAATCCTATCCCTTCTACCTTCCGTCAGTCTAGCAGTCCTCGTGCTCCCGTTTCTGTTCCTTCTTCAGCGCCAACTTCTGAACCCATGCAAGTGGATCGAGTAAAAATGGCGGAACAACGCCGCAAGGAGAGGCGCACCCAGGGCCTCTGCTTTTAATGTGGTAGTGCCGCTCACTTGCTCCGCAGCTGTCCAGATAGACCGGAAAACTCTTCCGCCTAGGACAGGTAAGAGAGGCCTCCCTAGGTGTCCGTGTTTCCTCTCATCCTTTGACTCTTTCTGTTCTTTTTGTCTCTAATCAGTATCCGTCTTCTGAGGTGGCGTATGTGGATTCAGGTACAGCAGGCAATTTTATAAGTCTTGAAGCGGCTCGGAGGCTTCGCGTTCCTGTATTCTCTTTGGACTCTCCTCGCCTGATTGCTTCTGTGGATGGAAGACCTTTACAGGAGGCAATTTCTTTCGTTACAGAGGAAGTGGAGATTCAAATCGGGGCTCTGCATCAAGAAAGGATCGCTTTTTATGTTTTGCCTAACCTCTCTCATGCCTTCTTGCTTGGTCTCCCCTGGCTTCGAGTTCACGAACCTACCCTGAATTGGCGCACAGGAGACGTGCTTCGGTGGGGCCCTTCGTGTCATGATCGCTGTCTTTGGTCAATATGCCCTGTTTCCCCTTCTCAGCCTACTGGAGTTCCTGTTGGTTTGCCTACTCCTTACTGGTCGTATGCTGACGTCTTTGATAAAAAGGAGGCTGAGAGTCTTCCTCCCCATCGTTCCTACGATTGTCTGGTGGATCTTCTTCCCGGTTGCTCTCCACCCAGAGGGAGAATTTATCCGCTTTCAGCAGCTGAGACCAAGTCTATGTCTGAGTACATACAAGAGAACCTTGCTAAAGGATTCATCCGGAAGTCCTCTTCTCCTGCTGGAGCTGGGTTCTTCTTTGTGAAGAAGAAGGACGGTTCCTTAAGACCATGTATTGACTATCGGGGATTGAACAGTATCACGGTCAAGAATAGGTATCCCCTGCCCCTTATACCGGAGCTCTTCGACCGCCTTCGAGGTGCTCGTATTTTTACTAAGCTTGATTTACGAGGCGCCTACAATTTAGTCCGGATCCGCTCCGGCGACGAGTGGAAGACCGCCTTTAACACCCGGGATGGACATTACGAGTATTTAGTTATGCCTTTCGGCCTCTGCAATGCTCCCGCGGTATTCCAAGAGCTCGTCAACGACGTATTCCGAGATCTCCTCTACTCTTGTGTTTTGGTTTATTTGGATGATATTCTTGTTTTTTCTCCAGATCTCCCATCGCATCGCAGGAGTGTTCGTGAGGTCTTGCAATGCCTAAGAGACAACCACTTGTATGCCAAGTTAGAGAAATGTGTGTTCGAGCAAACCTCTTTGCCATTCCTTGGATACATTGTCTCGGACTCTGGTCTTAAAATGGATCCTGAGAAGGTGAATGCCATTATTAACTGGCCGCGGCCCTGCGGAGTGAAAGCCATCCAACGCTTCATCGGATTCGCCAATTACTACAGGCAATTCATCCCGCATTTTTCTTCCGTGATCCGTCCTCTTTGTTCTCTCACTCGCAAGGGTTCCTGCTCCAAGGAGTGGACTCCAGAGGCAGAGGAGTCCTTTGCTCTACTTAAAAAGTCCTTTTCTTCCGCGCCTGTCTTGCATCACCCGGAGAGGAACAAGCCATTTATTCTGGAAGTTGACGCCTCTTCTACAGGTGCTGGAGCCGTGCTCTCACAAAAGACCCCTGAGGGTCGAACAGCTCCATGCGGTTTCTTCTCTAAAGCCTTTTCGACTTCTGAACGGAACTATACCATTGGAGATCGAGAGTTGTTGGCCATCAAATTGGCTTTAGAGGAGTGGAGGTATCTGCTAGAGGGGTCTGTTCATCCTTTTGTAATCTTCTCCGATCACAAGAATCTTACTTACCTGCAAACTGCGCAAAGATTAAATCCACGTCAAGCTAGATGGTCTTTTTTTTTTTGCTCGCTTTGAGTTTGAACTTCGTTTCCGGCCCGGCAACAGGAACATAAAGGCTGACACTTTGTCCAGGTCATTCCAATCGTCAGATTCTGTGGAGGAAACAGCATACATCATTGATCCTACTAAAATTGTAACCGTCGCTCCCTTACAGATGTTACAGACGCTAGTCTCGGATGATGACACTAGAAGGGTCTTATCTTGGGGTCATTCTTCCAAATTGGCTGGTCATGCAGGTACTAAGAAGACTTACCTTCTCATCTCTCGGTACTATTGGTGGCCTACCTTACGTCAGGATGTAAAGGAATTCGTAGCTTCTTGTCCCTCATGTGCCAGAAACAAGGTACCTAGATGACTACCACTTGGGAATCTGCTTCCTCTTCCAGTCCCATCTGCACCGTGGCAGCATATTGCCATGGACTTCATCACCGATCTTCCCTGCTCTTCCGCATGTACGGTCAACCTTGTCGTAGTGGACAGATTCTCTAAGATGGCTCACTTTATTCTGCTGACCGGTTTACCTTCTGCTCCTAAGTTGGCAAACATTTTTATTCAAAACATCTTCAAATTCCATGGTCTTCCTCAGCACATCGTGTCAGACAGAGGGGTACAATTTACTTCCCGCTTTTGGAGAGCTTTGTGCAAACTTTTAAAGGTGAACCTGGACTTCTCTTCCGCATATCACCCACAAACCAACGGTCAGGCGGAACGAACCAACCAGACTTTGGCTGTCTATCTACGGCATTACTCTAATGCTCATCATAATGACTGGGTCAATTTGCTTCCTTGGGCGGAGTTTGCCTACAACAACCATTCCAGCGAGTCCTCTGCAACAACTCCGTTTTTCATTGTTTTTGGACAGCACCCTGGTGTGCCCCTACCAGTCTCTCCTGCCTCTGGTGTTCCAGCAGCTGACTCTATGGCTCTCAAGTTTTCTTCAATCTGGGACGAGGTCAAAGAGACGTTAAAACAAGCTTCTTCAAGAATGAAGAGACAAGTACACAAGAGGCGTTTAGATTCTCCTCCTTTCTCTCCTGGTGATAAGGTCTGGCTTTCTTCAAGATTCATCAGACTCAAGATTCCTTCCTACAACCTAGGTCCACGTTTCATTGGTCCTTTTAAGATTCTGCGTCGAGTCAACAATGTCGCTTACAAGCTGAGATTGCCTGCTTCGCTTCGTATACCCAATACGTTTCATGTCTCTCTTCTCAAACCAGCCATCTTTAACCGTTTTCATCCCTCCTCTTGTACCTCTTCTCAACCAGTCAGCACTGACAACGTCTTTGAGGTGAGGGATATTTTGGCTGTTAAGAGGATTCGGGGAAAGGAATTTTTCTTGGTTGATTGGAAGGGTTTTGGTCCTGAGGAGAGGTCCTGGGAGCCTTTGGAAAACATCGATGCTCCTCGTATTCTTAATAAATGTTTTGCTGCTTTACGTAGGGGGGGTTGTAAGGAGGGGGGTACTGTTACCGATGCCGCTCCTCTGCACCGCCGCTCCTCCGCTGCTCTGCCTGGGGTCCGCGGCTCTCACCGCTCTGTCCCGAGGTCTACTCCCGCCCGCCCTGCTCCTGGCCCTGTGAGCGCCGGATCCTCCTCTGCTGCAGCGCGCTCCCGGCATTCCATTTCCGGGTCCGTGCGCTTCTGTGATTCCCCAGCACTTCCGGTGTCCGGGTCCTTGGTAGGTACGCTCTCTTTGCGCAGACGCTCTAGGTTTCCCCAGGGGCGCAGGCGCAGTTTCCCTGTTACCCCTTCCTGAGGTCATTAGGTCAGTCTTCTCTTACCCAATCCTGTTCCTGCCTCTACTATAAGAGGTAGGCTCTCCGGTTCTCTGGTGCCAGATTGTTTTAGCTCTTTTGCTATTGCCTCCGGCTCTCTCCGCTTCCCTCCTCAGCGTGCTCACCGTTTTTGTCTGTGCTTACGCTTCCCTTCCATTCCTGCCTTCTCTTGGTTTAATACCTTTCTTTTGCTGGTCACCCTGCTTTTGTTCTTACCTTCCTTTTGCTGGTCACCCTGCTTTTGTTCTTACCTTCCTTTGTTGTTTTGTTTGTTTCCTCAGCGGCCTCTTCGTTCCGGCCTCCCGGTCCTCCAGTCATGTCCACGGATACCTGAATGATCTTCTTGTATTCAGCTTCCTCTTTTTCCCTTCTTCCTGGAGCGGTCCCTCTTGGTATCTTCACCGTGGGTGAGTGACCTCTGGGCTTGCTCCTTGTAGTCCCTGTATAGGGGTCGTTTTCCACCTTAGGTCCGCTCGCCCAGGGGTAGGTCTCCCCACGGTCCAGAGGGTCCACTCTAGTTTTCTTCTCGGAACGCTATAGGCAGGTTATTGGGCAGTATTTGGATGGAACTGTTCCTTTGTGAGGATCCTTCATGATCAGCACTGTTCTTCCTTGTGTTAGCCAAGCTGGGTGGTGACCTGCTTCTAGCAGTTGGTTCATCTGCTTTGCCATGCTTTTATGTACCACTGTGAATTTCTTTAGCCAGTAGGTAAGGATCATGTCTGGGCCAGGTGCTGTCCAGCTCTTCATGTTCTTCACCCGCTGTTGGATGTCTTCTTCTGTAATGGTGACTGGTTCTTGCTCTAGGTGGTTGCTGTGCTTCATTCTCAAATATTGCAGCCATATTGCACTCGTGTTGTGTTTTTCCTTCTCCAATATGTTCCTCCAGTTTTGTTTATTATCTGCTATTGGCGGAGTTGCTGCCTTTGTGCTGTTGCTCTGTAGTTGGGAGTACACTTTGGATGGTTCTTTGGAGAACAGGGCATTTATCTGCTTGGCCTCAGCTTCTCTAATGTATCTCCCTTGTCTTGCAGCGAGTGCTGTGAGCCTTTGTTTAGCATTCTCTTCAGTTGGGGTCAGGCCTTTGTACTTGTCCAGCTTGGTTTTATTCTTGATCTTTACACACTTCTGTATTTCTGATAGTTGTCCGACTTCCCTTCGTGGCACCTTGATCTTTGTCTACAGTCTTGTTTTCCAAGGGGGGCACTTCTGCTGTTCTTGCTGGTTGTATAGCCAAGCATTTCCATGATTGCTGAGGCAGTAACATAGATCAGATTATTAGTTTGAGTTATGGTGGTGGTAGGTATTGATGCAAGTGCTTCTCTGTTGGCATCCTCTAGCATACTGTTTGGTGGGCTTTCTTTGCTGAGCCTTGGCAGTCGATCTCTGGTATTGATGGTATTTAGTTTATCTAAGATCTTCTGTTTCAGACCAGCTGCAGTGCTCTCTAGTTGCAGGGTTGGATCAGGATCTTCAGGGGGTTGCACATGTTGTTCTTCCAGGTCTTCATGTGGGGTGGATCTACAGTGAAGTTGATCCATCTCAAGTTGTGATAATAGCTTTCTCTTTATGATATTGATATACAATAACACATTGCATTGTGGTACCGTGTTAGCCAGAAAAATCAATGTGAATATTTTTCTGCCCAATGATAACAGAAGTATTCTAGGAGTGATACCCTTATTGGCTAACCAGAAAATAATATGTTTGCAGCCTTCAGAGCACAGTGGCTCCTTCTTCTGGCAAGATTACAAATAGATTAATTGTAATCTTGCCAGAAGAAGGAGCCACTGTACTCTGAAAGCTGCAAACATATTATTTTCTGGTTAGCCAATAAAGGTATCACTCCTTCTGTCATCATTGGGCAGAAAAATATCCACATCATCTTTATGATATTGAAACGTTGGGTGACTAGTTGTTTCTCAGTTAGTGGTCTTGTATTCATCCAGAGTTTCGTCATACGTTTCATATATCCTCTCTCATTTGGTCTGCTGTTATAGTAGCATTTCATCAGATCCATGTTCTCTTCCTTGTCCATGTAAGGTTTGGTCCATTTATCATCAGATTGTCCTGGTTCCTCGACATCTGATGCGGATCTTATTAATCCAGGCGACGTCTGAGCCGGCATGAATCTCTTTGCTCGTGACACTTTCATGTTTCTTGAGGTAGGCACCATAGTGTTATGGACCATTACTGGTATATTATGTACAACAGGGCAGAACCAGGATGTGATTTTACTAAACGTGGCACATGTATTGCCGGCTTCTATTATATAATTTACCGAATGTTACCTACTTTTTCCGATCATAAGAAAAATGCTTGTGTTACCGATCATGAATCCGAATGTACCATATTCGTGCCGAATTTATGTTTGGCGATCGTTTTCCGAACATATTTGCTCATCTCTAATTATGGCCTCCACAACCTGCTACACAAAATAAAACCCCACTCAGTATGGAGGCATTTACAGTCCACCACAACCCCAGTATAATGGCCCCCACCAGCCACACATTCAGTATGAGAGTCCCAACAGCTCTTCTCTTAACCCCTTAGTGACAGAGCCAATTTGGTACTTAATGACCGAGCCAATTTTTGCAATTCTGACCACTGTCACTTTATGAGGTTATAACTCTGGAACGCTTCAACGGATCCCGCTGATTCTGAGATTGTTTTTTCGTGACATATTGTACTTCATGTTAGTGGTAACATTTCTTCGATATTACTTGCGATTATTTATGAAAAAAAACGGAAATATGGCGAAAATTTTTAAAATGTTGCAATTTTCAAACTTTGTATTTTTATGCCCTTAAATCAGAGAGATATGTCACGAAAAATAGTTAATAAATAACATTTCCCACATGTCTACTTTACATCAGCACAATTTTGGAAACAACATTTTTTTTTGTTAGGGAGTTATAAGGGTTAAAAGTTGACCAGCAATTTCTCATTTTTACAACACCATTTTTTTTTAGGGACCACATCACATTTGAAGTCATTTTGAGGGGTCTATATGATAGAAAATAATGAAGTGTGACACCATTCTAAAAACTACACCCCTCAAGGTTCTCAAAACCACATTCAAGAAGTTTATTAACCCTTTACGTGCTTCACAGGAACTGAAACAATGTGGAAGGAAAAAATGAACATTTAACTTTTTTTTGCAAACATCTTAATTCAGAACCATTTTTTTTATTTTCACAAGTGTAAAAACAGAAATGTAACCATAAATTTTGTTATGCAATTTCTCCTGAATACGCCAATACCCCATATGTGGGGGTAAACCACTGTTAGGGCGCACCGCAGAACTTAGAAGTGAAGGAGCGCCGTTTGACTTTTTCAATGCAGAATTGGCTGGAATTGAGATCGGACGCCATGTCACGTTTAGAGAGCCCCTGATGTGCCTAAACAGTGGAAACCCCCCACAAGTGACACCATTTTGGAAACTAGACCCCTTAAGGAACTTATCTAGATGTGTGGCGAGCACTTTGAACCCCCAAGTGCTTCACAGAAGTTTATAACGTAGAGCCGTGAAAATAAAAAAATCGCTTTTGTTTACACAAAAATGATCTTTTTGCCCACAAATTCTTATTTTCACAAGGGTAACAGGAGAAATTAGACCACAAAAGTTGTTGTGCGATTTCTCCTGAATACGTCGATACCCCATATGTGGGGGTAAACCACTGTTTGGGCGCACCGCAGAGCTTGGAAGTGAAGGAGCGCCGTTTTACTTTTTCAATGTAGAATTGGCTGGAATTGAGATTGGACGCCATGTCGCGTTTGGAGAGCCCCTGATGTGCCTAAACAGTGGAAACCCCCCACAAGTGACACCATTTTGGAAACTAGACCCCTTAAGGAACTTATCTAGATGTGCGGCGAGCACTTTGAACCCCCATGTGCTTCACAGAAGTTTATAACGTAGAGCCGTGAAAAAAAAAAAATCGCATTTTTTCTACAAAAATGATCTTTTTGCCCACAAATTTTTATTTTCACAAGGGTAACAGGAGAAATTAGACCACAAAAGTTGTTGTGCAATTTCTCCTGAGTACGCTGATACCCAATATGTGGGGGTAAACCACTGCTAGGGCGCACCGCAGAGCTTGGAAGAGAAGGAGTGCCGTTTTACTTTTTCAATGTAGAATTGGCTGGAATTGAGATCGGACGCCATGTCGCGTTTGGAGAGCCCCTGATGTGCCTAAACAGTAGAAATCCCCCACAAGTGACCCCATTTTGGAAACTAGACCCCCCATGGAACTTATCTAGATGTGTGGTGAGAACCTTGAATGCCCAAGTGCTTCACAGAAGTTTATAATGCAGAGCCGTGAAAATAAAAAATATTTTTTTTTTCACAAAAAAGATATTGTAGCCCCCAAGTTTTTATTTTTACAAGGGTAACAAGAGAAATTGGACCCCAAAAGTTGTTGTCCAATTTGTCTTGAGTATGCTGGTACCCCATATGTGGGGGTAAACCACTGTTTGGGCGCACGGCAGAGCTCGGAAGGAAGGAGCGCCGTTTTGGAATGCAGACTTTGATAGAATGGTCTGCGGGTATTATGTTGCATTTGCAGAGCCCCTGATGTACCTAACCAGTAGAAACCCTCCACAAGTGACCCCATTTTGGAAACTAGACCCCCCAAGGAACTTATCTAGATGTGTGGTGAGAACTTTGAATGCCCAAGTGCTTCACAGAAGTTTAGAATGCAGAGTCGTGAAAATAAAAAATATTTTTTTTTTCACAAAAAAGATTTTGTAGCCCCCAAGTTTTTATTTTCACAAGGGTAACAGGAGAAATTGGACTGCAATAGTTGTTGTCCAATTTATCCCGAGTACGCTGATGTGCCATATGTGGGGGTAAACCACTGTTTGGGCGCACGGCAGAGCTCGGAAGGGAAGGAGCGCCTTTTTGGAATGCAGACTTTGATAGAATGGTCTGTGGGCATTATGTTGCGATTGCAGAGCCCCTGATATACCTAAACTGTAGTAACCCCCCACAAGTGACCCCATTTTGGAAACTAGACCCCCCAAGGAACTTATCTAGATGTGTGGTGAGAACTTTGAATGCCCAAGTGCTTCACAGAAGTTTAGAATGCAGAGTCGTGAAAATAAAAAATATTTTTTTTTTTCACAAAAAAGATTTTGTAGCCCCCAAGTTTTTATTTTCACAAGGGTAACAAGAGAAATTGGACCCCAGAAGTTGTTGTCCAATTTATCCCGAGTACGCTGATGCCCCATATGTGGGGGTAACCCACTGTTTGGGCGCACGGCAGAGCTCAGAAGGGAGGGAGCACCATTTGACTTTTTGAGCGCAAAATTGGCTGTCGTGTTTGGAGACCCCCTGATGTACCTAAACAGTGGAAACCCCCCAATTCTAGCTCCAACCCCTAACCCTAATCCCAACCTGATCCATAATCCTAATCACTAACCCTAACCATAATCACAACCCTTACCCCAAAACAACCCTAATGTCAACCCTAACCATAACCCTAATCAAAACCCTAAATCCAACACACCCCTAATCCTAATCTCAACCCTAACCCTAATCCCAATACACCCCTAATCACAACCCTAACCTTAACCCTAATCCCAAACCTAACCCTAATCCCAAGCGTAACCCTAATGCCAACCCTAACCCTAATACCAACCCTAATCCAAACCCTAAACCTAATCCCAGCTCTAACCCTAACTTTAGCCCCAACCCTAGCCCTAACTTTAGCCCCAACCCTAACCCTAGCCCTAAGGCTACTTTCACACTTGCGTTGTTTGGCATTCCGTCGCAATCCGTCGTTTTGGACAAGAAACGGATCCTGCAAATGTGCCCGCAGGATGCGTTTTTTGCCCATAGTATTGCCGACGGATCGTGACGGATGGCCACACGTCGCGTCCGTCGTGCACTGGATCAGTTGTGTTTTGGCGGAGCGTCGGCACAAAAAAACGTTCAATGAAACGTTTTTTTGTACGTCGCATCCGCCATTTCTGACCGCGCATGCGTGGCCGTAACTCCGCCCCTCCTCCCCAGGACATAGATTGGGCAGCGGATGCGTTGAAAAACTACAGCTGCTGCCCACGTTGTGCACAATTTTCACAACGTGCGTCGGTATGTCGGGCCGACGCATTGCGACGGCCCCGTACCGACGTAAGTGTGAAAGAAGCCTAACCCTAAATTTAGCCCCAACCCTAACCCTAAATTTAGCCCCAACCCTAACCCTAAATTTAGCCCCAACCCTACCCCTAACCTAACCCTACCCCTAACCCTACCCCTACCCCTAACCCTAACCTACCCCTACCCCTAACCTAACCCTAGCCGTAACCCTACCCCTAACCTAACCCTAGCCCTAACCCTACCCCTACCCCTACCCCTAACCCTACCCCTAACCTAACCCTACCCCTAACCCTACCCCTACCCCTAACCCTACCCCTAACCCTAACCCTAACCTACCCCTAACCCTACCCCTAACCCTACCCCTAACCCTACCCCTAACCCTACCCCTAACCCTAATTTTAGCCCTAACTGCTGTTCTCCTGCCGGCCGGCAGATGGAGACAGATGGCGGGCGCACTGGGCATGCGTCCGCCATGTTCTTCTGCCGGCGGCCAGGAGGAGCAGCAAGAGGATCCAGGGACCTAGGTGAGTATGCTAGGGTCCCCGAATCCCCCTATTTCTCTGTCCTCTGATGTGCGATCACATCAGAGGACAGAGAATTACACTTTACTTTTTTTTTTTTTTTTTTTTTTTTGCGGTCGCCGGTAAACAGTTAATTACCGGCGATCGCAAAACAGGGGTCGCTAAAACCGACCCCCGATCATGCTCTTTGGGGTCTCGGCTACCCCAGGCAGCCGAGACCCCAAAGATTCTCCCGGTGCCGGCCGGCGGGCGCACTGCGCATGCGCCCGCCATTTTGAAGATGGCGGCGCCCACCGGGAGACACGAGGAGCATCGGGGGAGCTAGGTGAGTATTGGGGGGCCACCTGGGACCTCTTTTCTCTGTCCTCCGATGTGCGATCACATCGGAGGACAGAGAAATTAACCCCTTCCCGACCTTTGACGCCACGTAGGCGTCATGAAAGTCGGTGCCATTCCGACCCATGACGCCTATGCGGCGTCATGGAAAGATCGCGTCCCTGCAGATCGGGTGAAAGGGTTAACTCCCATTTCACCCGATCTGCAGGGACAGGGGGAGTGGTAGTTTAGCCCAGGGGGGGTGGCTTCACCCCCTCGTGGCTACGATCGCTCTGATTGGCTGTTGAAAGTGAAACTGCCAATCAGAGCGATTTGTAATATTTCACCCATTATAACGGGTGAAATATTACAATCCAGCCATGGCCAATGCTGAAATATCATCGGCCATGGCTGGAAATACTAGTGTGCCCCCACCCCACCCCTCCGATCGCCCCCCCACCCCCCCGATCTGGCCGGTACACTGCTCCGGCTCCCCTCCGTCCAGTGCTCCGCTCCCCCCCCGTGCTCGTGTCCGCTCCCCCCGTGCTCCAATCACCCCCCCGTGCTCCAATCACCCCCCCCTGCACTCCGATCCACCCCCCCCCGTGCTCCGTTCCACCCCCCCGTGCTCCATTCCAGCCCCCCCGTGCTCCGTTCCACGCCCCCCGCGCTCCGTTCCACCCCTCCCGCGCTCCGATTCCCCCCCCCGTGCTCCGATCCCCCCTCCCCGTGGTCCCCCCCCCACCCTATCATACTTACCGATCCAGCCGTGGTCCCGTCCGTCTTCTCCCGGGCGCCGCCATCTTCCAAAATGGCGGGCGCATGCGCAGTGCGCCCGCCGAATCTGCCGGCCGGCAGATTCGTTCCAAAGTGCATTTTGATCACTGAGATATAATCTATCTCAGTGATCAAAATAAAAAAAATAATAAATGACCCCCCCCCCTTTGTCACCCCCATAGGTAGGGACAATAAAAAAATAAAGAATTTTTTTTTTTCCACTAATGTTAGAATAGGGTTAGGGTTAGGGGTAGGGTTAGGGTTAGGGGTAGGGTTAGGGTTAAGGTTAGGGGTAGGGGTAGGGTTAGGGGTAGGGTTAGGGGTAGGGTTAGGGTTAGGGCTAGGGTTAGGGTTAGGAATGTGCACACGTATTCTGGTCCTCTGCGGATTTTTCCGCTGCGGATTTGATAAATCCGCAGTGCTAAACCGCTGCGGATTTATGGCGGATTTACCGCGTTTTTTTCTGCGCATTTCACTGCGGTTTTACAATTGCGATTTTCTATTGGAGCAGTTGTAAAACCGCTGCGGAATCCGCACAAAGAAGTGACATGCTGCGGAATGTAAACCGCTGCGTTTCCGTGCAGTTTTTCCGCAGCATGTGTACAGCGATTTTTGTTTCCCATAGGTTTACATTGAACTGTACACTCATGGGAAACTGCTGCGGATCCGCAGCGTGTGCACATACCTTTAGAATTAGGCTATGTGCACACGGTGCGGATTTGGCTGCGGATTCGCAGCAGTGTTCCATCAGGTTTACAGTACCATGTAAACATATGAAAAACCAAATCCGCTGTGCCCATGGTGCGGAAAATACCGCGCGGGAACGCTGCGTTGTATTTTCCGCAGCATGTCAATTCTTTGTGCGGATTCCGCAGCGTTTTACACCTGTTCCTCAATAGGAATCCGCAGGTGAAATCCGCACAAAAAACACTGGAAATCCGCGGAAAATCCGCAGGTAAAACACAGTGCCTTTTACCCGCAGATTTTTCAAAAATGGTGCGGAAATATCTCATACGAATCCGCAACGTGGGCACATAGCCTTAGGGTTAGGGTTGGAATTAGGGTTGTGGTTAGGGTTAGGGGTGTGTTGGGGTTAGTGTTGTGGTTAGGGGTGTGTTGGGGTTAGGGTTGTGATTAGGATTATGGCTACAGTTGGGATTAGGGTTAGGGGTGTGTTGGGGTTAGTGTTGGAGTTAGAATTGAGGGGTTACCACTGTTTAGGCACATCAGGGGTCTCCAAACACAACATGGCGCCACCATTGATTCCAGCCAATCTCGTATTCAAAAAGTCAAATGGTGCTCCCTCACTTCCGAGCCCTGACGTGTGCCCAAACAGTGGTTTACCCCCACATATGGGGTACCAGCATACTCAGGACAAACTGCGCAACAATTACTGGGGTCCAATTTCTCCTGTTACCCTTGTGAATCTAAAAAAATGCTTGCTAAAACATAATTTTTGAGGAAAGAAAAATGATTTTTTATTTTCACGGCTCTGCGTTGTAAACGTCTGTGAAGCACTTGGGGGTTCAAAGTGCTCACCACATATCTAGATAAGTTCCTTGGGGGGTCTAGTTTCTAAAATGGGGTCACTTGTGGGGGGTCTCTACTGTTTAGGCACACCAGGGGCTCTGCAAACGCAACGTGACACCCGCAGACCATTCCATCAAAGTCTGCATTTCAAAAGTCACTACTTCCCTTCTGAGCCCCGACGTGTGCCCAAACAGTGGTTTACCCCCACATATGGGGTATCAGCGTACTCAGGAGAAACTGGACAACAACTTTTGGGGTCCAATTTCTCCTGTAACCCTTGGGAAAATAAAAAATTCTGGGCTAAATAATTATTTTTGAGGAAAGAAAACGTATTTATTATTTTCACGGCTCTGCATTATAAACTTCTATGAAGCACTTGGGGGTTCAAAGTGCTCACCACACATCTAGATAAGTTCCTTTCAGGGTCTAGTTTCCAAAATGGGGTCACTTGTGGGGGGTTTCTACTGTTTAGGCACATCAGGGGCTCTGCAAACGCAACGTGACGCCCGCAGAGCATTCCATCAAAGTCTGCATTTCAAAACGTCACTACTTCAATTCCAAGCCCCGGCATGTGCCCAAACAGTAGTTTACCCCCACATATGGGGTATCACCGTACTCAGGAGAAACTGGACAACAACTTTTGGGGTCAAATTTCTCCTGTTACCCTTGGGAAAATTAAAAAATTCTGGGCTAAATAATTATTTTTGAGGAAAGAAAACGTATTTATTATTTTCACGGCTCTGCATTATAAACTTCTATGAAGCACTTGGGGGTTCAAAGTGCTCACCACACATCTAGATAAGTTCCTTTGGGGGTCTAGTTTCCAAAATGGGGTCACTTGTGGGGGGTTTCTACTGTTAAGCCACATCAGGGCCTCTGCAAACGCAACGTGACGCCCACAGAGCATTCCATCAAAGTCTGCATTTCAAAACGTCACTACTTCACTTCCGAGCCCCGGCATGTGCCCAAACAGTGATTTACCCCCACATATGGGGTATCAGCGTACTCAGGAGAAACTGGACAACAACTTTTGGGGTCAAATTTCTCCTGTTACCCTTGGGAAAATAAAAAATTGCAGGCTAAAAGATCATTTTTGAGAAAATAATTTTTTTTTTTATTTTCATGGCTCTGCGTTATAAACTTCTGTGAAGCACTTGGGGGTTCAAAGTCCTCACCACACATCTAGATTAGTTCCTTTGGGGGTCTAGTTTCCAAAATGGTGTCATTTCTGGGGGATCTCCAATGTTTAAGCACACAGGGGCTCTCCAAACGTGACATGGTGTTCGCTAATGATTGGAGCTAATTTTCCATTTAAAAAGCCAAATGGCGTGCCATCCCTTCCGAGCCCTGCCGTGCGCCCAAACAGTGGTTTACCCCCACATATGGGGTATCAGCGTACTCAGGACAAACTGGACAACAATATTTGGGGTCCAATTTCTCCCATTATCCTTGGCAAAATAGGAAATTCCAGGCTAAAAAATCATTTTTGAGGAAAGAAAAATTATTTTTTATTTTCATGGCTCTGCGTTATAAACTTCTGTGAAGCACCTGGGGGTTTAAAGTGCTCAATATGCATCTAGATAAGTTCCTTGGGGGGTCTAGTTTCCAAAATGGGGTCACTTGTGGGGGAGCTCCAATGTTTAGGCACACAGGGGGCTCTCCAAACGCGACATGGTGTCCGCTAACAATTGGAGCTAATTTTCCATTCAAAAAGTCAAATGGCGCGCCTTCCCTTCCGAGCCCTGCCGTGTGCCCAAACAGTGGTTTACCCCCACATATGAGGTATCGGCGTACTCGGGAGAAATTGCCCAACAAATTTTATGATCCATTTTATCCTACTGCCCATGTGAAAATGAAAAAATTGAGGCGAAAATAATTTTTTTGTGAAAAAAAAGTACTTTTTCATTTTTACAGATCAATTTGTGAAGCACCTGAGGGTTTAAAGTGCTCACTAGGCATCTAAATAAGTTCCTTGGGGGGTCTAGTTTCCAAAATGGGGTCACTTGTGGGGGAGCGCCAATGTTTAGGCACACAGGAGCTATCCAAACGCGACATGGTGTCCGCTAACGATGGAAATAATTTTTCATTCAAAAAGTCAAATGGCGCTCCTTCCCTTCCGAGCCTTACCATGTGCCCAAACAGTGGTTTACCCCCACATGTGAGGTATTGGTGTACTCAGGAGAAATTGCCCAACACATTTTAGGATCCATTTTATCCTGTTGCCCATGTGAAAATGAAAAAATTGAGGCTAAAAGAATTTTTTTGTGAAAAAAAAGTACTTTTTCATTTTTACGGATCAATTTGTGAAGCACCTGGGGGTTCAAAGTGCTCACTATGCATCTAGATAAGTTCCTTGGGGCGTCTAGTTTCCAAAATGGGGTCACTTGTGGGGGAGCTCCAATTTTTAGGCACACGGGGGCTCTCCAAACGTGACATGGTGTCCGCTAAAGAGTGGAGCCAATTTTTGATTCAAAAAGTCAAATGGCGCTCCTTCCCTTCCAAGCCCTGCCGTGCGCCCAAACAGTGGTTTACCCCCACATATGAGGTATCAGCGTACTCAGGACAAATTGGACAACAACTTTCGTGGTTCAGTTTCTCCTTTTACCATTGGGAAAATAAAAAAATTGTTGCTAAAAGATAATTTTTGTGACTAAAAAGTTAAATGTTCATTTTTTCCTTCCATGTTGCTTCTGCTGCTGTGAAGCACCTGAAGGGTTAATAAACTTCTTGAATGTGGTTTTGAGTACCTTGAGGGGTGCAGTTTTTAGAATGGTGTCACTTTTGGGTATTTTCAGCCATATAGACCCCTCAAACTGACTTCAAATGTGAGGTGGTCCCTAAAAAAAATGGTTTTGTAAATTTCGTTGTAAAAATGACAAATCGCTGGTCAAATTTTAACCCTTATAACTTCCTAACAAAAAAAAAATTTGTTTCCAAAATTGTGCTGATGTAAAGTAAACATGTGGGAAATGTTATTTATTAACTATTTTGTGTCACATATCTCTCTGGTTTAACAGAATAAAAATTCAAAATGTGAAAATTGCGAAATTTTCAAAATTTTCGCCAAATTTCCGTGTTTATCACAAATAAATGCAGAATTTATTGACCTAAATTTACCACTAACATGAAGCCCAATATGTCACGAAAAAACAATCTCAGAACCGCTAGGATCCGTTGAAGCGTTCCTGAGTTATTACCTCATAAAGGGACACTGGTCAGAATTGCAAAAAACGGCAAGGTCTTTAAGGTCAAAATAGGCTGGGTCTTGAAGGGGTTAAAAAGAGATCGCTTTTTTTTTTTTTTTTTGCGATCGCCGGTAAACGGTTAATTACCGGCGATCGCAAATGCGGGGAGGGTTAAAACCCCCCCGAATCATGTTCTCTGGGGTCTCGGCTACCCTCGGCAGCCGAGACCCCGGAGAAAATCGGCCTGTGGGGGGCGCTATACACTTTTTCCACAGCGCCGTTAATTAACGGCGCTGTGGTTTAAGTACCCTTAGCGGCCGCCGTTAAAAGGCGTATCGGCGGTCGCTAAGGGGTTAATATGATGCCCCCACAATTCCTGATATAAAACCTCACACTACTCAGCCAACCCGGTTCCTGAGGAGCGCTGCTCTGGTCTGTGCGGTGTGAGTACTGAGGCTCCGTACTACAGGTGTGATGTAGTGACGTCATTGTGCCTGCAGTGCACGGAGTCTCAGACTCAGAAGTGAAGGCTGAATGGTGGATCAGGAGCTTTCCACTCCCTGATTCACTAATCTATTCAGCGGTATCACCGTCATGGGAATGTGGATATCACTGAAATTGTGATGATGGGAAGGAGAGGGTGACCAATACCGCACCCCACCGAGCCCTGTCAATTCATAGGCATCATAGCAACCGAGTGGGCTACCTTTATGGATGATGCACTCCTGCCTATCCAACTATTGTATGGTAAATATCTCATAGATCCTGGGTTCATTAGTATCTGCACCAAGAATGAGGCTAAGTGAGTATTTTATTAATGGTCAGAGGTAGTCAGTGAGGTGGATGGTGCCATATTGTGCATGTAGGGGGCAGTATTGTGGGAACATTAGAAAGTGCGGGGATGGCAGTACTGTGAGAACATTATACTGTGTGTGAGGGGGAAGCCACTATTGTGGGAACAAAATACTGTGTGTGGTGGGATGATGGTACTATGAGAACTTTATATTATGTGTGTTTACACTGTGTGGAGCCAAGAAAGGGGCCCTGTACTAGGAGAACAATCCGCTCCCTCACTTCCTGTCCTCCATAGTTGCCTTGTATGTATCTATTACAGGAAACAGAACAACAACGTTATGATTCTTATAAAGTGGCAACAACAACCCCAAAAGAGTCTCCATGCAGAAGGGGTTAATGTCCCCGTGCTCAGTAATGGGGAATCTCCACATACCTCCACCTGCAGAGCCGCACTCCACATATATGGCTGCTCTGTGCGCACAGGACCTGTGATGAGGTCACAGGGGGAGGAGTCAGGGGTCACGTGATCCGCAGTGAAGACGCTACATGGAGACTTCTCCTCAGTCAGTGACATTTCCGCCATTATTCGCCCTCACTACTGGCACAATTACCTCGCGCCGCCTTTTCTACACAATGTTCTGTGTGGAATGTAACGTGTTTTTTCTCTGGAGACAAATAGACCCCACACATGAGGGAATTATTACCGGTTACCGGACGTCTAGTATATGGCGGCATATGATTGTGCTATCGCCTCAACACCAGGAGCTAAAATACCGAAATCTTGCTTATTTACCCCTTCCAGTATCTGGTCATATACGGCCATGCAAATACGAGGATTTAATCATCACCCACCCAGACGTATTAGAGTCCAGTTCTCAGTAGACATGTGCAGAGTTCGGGTCACCACCAAGTTCCTGCCGGCCGACTCCCAGGTGAAAATGGAAATCCCTCACTTCTCCGGGTCATGGAAATACTGAATGGAGATGAAGATAGAATAAAATCATGTCCTTTATTGGGGCATCATAAAAACAAGCTGACGCGTTTCAGGCGATACTGCCCTTAGTCATAGCATAATAAAAACACATTACAGCACGATATATAAAGGCACATAACAAGGCTGCAGCCAATCACAACCATATATCACACACCCGAGTATCCATTAGACGCAGACACCCACCCGCCCAACCTGAGTGTTATACAAATGTTATAGCCACTAAGTCTATATACAAATTGTAAGAATACGACAATTCCCTTCACCTATTCACTACAATCTGCGACATAAACACATTTGTAAGAGGGATAGTACTGTGAAAAGACGTTTTGCACATGATATCGATTGTTCATATGAACCGAATCTGCATAATAATTGTGATTTACTTTCAGTTCACAAAAATGTGGAGTTCAGCAAAGAACATTCTCTGGATGAAATAGTTTCAGTGGTTGCCCTGGATGAATTGCTTTCTGAATCATCATGGTTCAGTAATAATAAAAGCAGTTTTGATATTAGCAGTCTACAACAAAAAAATGTTCCGAATGCATTGTTCTATCCTGTGCAATCCAGGTGTAAAGGTCTGGATATATTCCAACAATAGGTGATGGAAGAAATTAAAGAGCTGTTAGATGTAAAAAATACCGCGGAAAATAAAAAATATAATGTGAGATATGATGAATCCCTTACCGACGTCCGCCGTAGTAGTACTGCAGAGGTCGGATCCCGTGGTTTGATGCCGGCTCCAGCAGTGACATGTCAGCCCGAATAGCCACAGGTGGAATCACGATTCACCCACTGCTATTAACTAGTTAACCCCTTTACCCCCAAGGGTGGTTTGCACGTCAATGACCGGGCCAATTTTTACAATTCTGACCACTATCCCTTTATGAGGTTATAACTCTGGAACGCTTCAACGGATCCCGGTGATTCTGACATTGTTTTCTCATGACATATTGCACTTCATGATAGTGTTAAAATTTCTTTGATAATACTTGCGTTTATTTGTGAAAAAAACGGAAATTTGGCGAAAAGTTTGAAAATTTCGCAATTTTCCAACTTTGAATTTTTATGCAATTAAATCACAGAGATATGTCGCACAAAATACTTAATAAGTAACATTTTCCACATGTCTCCTTTACATCAGCACAATTTTGGAACCAATTTTTTTTTTGTTAGGGAGTTATAAGGGTTAAAAGTAGACCAGCAATTTCTCATTTTTACAACCCCATTTTTTTTTAGGGACCACATCTCATTTGAAGTCATTTTGAGGGATCTATATGATAAAAATTACCAAGTGTGACACCATTCTAAAAACTGCACCCCTCAAGGTGCTCAAAACCACATTCAAGAAGTTTATTAACCCTTCAGGTATTTCACAGGAATTTTTGGAATGTTTAAATAAAAATTAACATTTAACTTTTTTTCACAAAAAATTTACTTCAGCTCCAATTTGTTTTATTTTACCAAGGGTAACAGGAGAAAATGGGCCCCAAACGTTGTTGAACAATTTGTCCTGAGTGCGCTGATACCCCATATGTGGGGATAAACCACTGTTTGGGCACATGACAGAGCTCGGAAGCAAAGGTGCGCCATTTGACTTTTCAATGCAAAATTGACTGGAATTGAGATGGGACGCCATGTTGCGTTTGGAGAGCCACTGATGTGCCTAAACATTGAAACCCCCCACAAGTGACACCATTTTGGAAAGTAAACCCCCTAAGGAACTTATCTAGAGGTATGGTGAGCACTTTGACCCACCAAGTGCTTCACAGAAGTTTATAATGCTGAACCGTAAAAATAAAAAATCATTTTTTTTTCACAAAAATTCTTTTCGCCCCCAATTTTTTATTTTCCCAAGGGTAACAGAAGAAATTGGACCCCAAAAGTTGTTGTACAATTTGTCCTGAGTACGCTGATACCCCATATATGGGAGTAAATCACTGTTTGGGCGCATGGGAGAGCTCGGAAGGGAAGGAGCACCGTTTGACTTTTCAATGCAAAACTGACAGGAATTGAGATGGGACGCCATGTTGAGTTTGGAGAGCCACTGATGTGCCTAAACATTGAAACCCCCCACAAGTGACACCATTTTGGAAAGTAGACCCACTAAGGAACTTATCTGTTGTGAGTTCCGTTCTGGAGCTCCCTCCTGTGGTTGCTAATGGTATTTTTGCGAGTTCTGCCCTTGGGCTCCCTCTGGTGGTTTCGAGTGGAACTGCTGCTCCGTTAGGTAGCTGTAGCAGCTGCCTTCACTAATCGCCTTGCCTGGGTTTGTTATTTAAACCTGCTCTGGGCTTTAGTCCATGCCTGCTGTCAATGTTCTTGGTTGGATTTGATTCTTCCCTTGGATTTCTCATATGGCCAGTCCTTGTCTGCAAAAGATAAGTTTTGCTAGTTTTGTTTGTCCATTTGTTTGGACTCTATTGCTTTGCATTTTGTCTCTTTTGTCCAGCTTGTCACTATGTCTTATTCAGGCTAGCTGGAAGCTCTGGGAAAGCAGATTTGCCCCTCCACACCGTGAGTCGGTGTGGAGTTCATTTTTGTAAACTCTGCGTGGATTTTGTAGTTTTTAATACTGACCGCACAGTATCCTTTGCTCTCTGTCTATCTAGTTTAGTATTGGCCTCCTTTGCTGAATTCTAATTTCATTTCTGAGTTCGTCATTTCCCTCTCCTTTCACAGTCAATATTTGTGGGGGGCTGTCTTTCCTTTTGGGGGTTTCTCTGAGGCAAGATAGCTTTCTATTTCCTTCTTTAGGGGTAGTTATATCTTAGGCTGTGATGAGGTGTCTAGGGAGTGTCAGGAACATCCCATGGCTATTTCTAGTTGTGTTGTTAGGATTAGGGACTGCGGTCAGTAGAGATACCACCTTCTCACAGCTCGTTCCATGTTGCGTTTTAGCCACCAGGTCATTCAGTGTGGCCTCTTAACCACCAGGTCCTAACAGTACAGCAGGCCAAGAATGAATTGAATGCATCCCAAAAGAAGGAAAAAAAAAGAGTTCTGAACCATTTTTTTTTTCTGTGCTCTGTTCTGTCTTCTTTTTCCACTTGATATCTGGGTGGTGCTGGATATATGCTCTGGTATGGAGGTTCAGGGTTTGTTTTCTCATGTGGATCAACTTGCTGCAAGAGTCCAGAGTATCCAAGATTATATTGTTCAGACTCCGGCTCTAGAGCCAAGAATTCCTACTCCTGATTTGTTTTTTGGGGACAGATCCAAGTTTTTGAACTTTAAAAATAGCTGCAAATTGTTTTTTGCTTTGAAACCCCGTTCTTCTGGTGATCCCATTCAGCAAGTGAAAATCATCATATCCTTACTGCGTGGTGATCCTCATGACTGGGCATTTGCTCTTGAAACAGGGAATCCGGCATTATTGAATGTAGATGCATTCTTTCAGGCGCTCGGATTGTTGTATGACGAACCTAACTCTGTAGAGCATGCTGAGAAAACACTGTTGGCCCTGTGTCAGGGTCAGGAAGCGGCAGAGTTATATTGCCAGAAATTTAGAAAATGGTCTGTGCTCCTTAAATGGAATGAAGAGGCGCTGGCTGCTATTTTCAGAAAAGGTCTTTCTGAAACCCTTAAAGATGTTATGGTGGGCTTTCCTACGCCTACCGGTTTGAGCGAATCTATGTCTTTAGCCATTCAGATTGATCGGTGCTTGCGTGAGCGCAAGGCGGTGCACCATATGGCAGTGTCCTCTGAGCGAAGTCCTGAGCCTATGCAATGTGATAGGATTTTGACTAGAGCAGAAAGGCAGAAATTCAGACGTCAGAATGGCCTGTGTTTTTACTGTGGTGATTCAGCTCATGCTATTTCTGAATGCCCTAAGCGTACTAGGAGGGTCCCAAGGTCTGTTACCATTAGTACTGTGCAGCCTGAATTTCTCTTGTCTGTTACCCTGATTTGCTCATTGTCGTCCTTTTCTGTTATGGCATTTGTGGATTCTGGCGCTGCCCTGAACTTAATGGACTTAGAATTTGCCAAGCGCTGTGGTTTTTCCTTGGAACCTTTGCAGAGTCCTATTCCCTTAAGGGGGATTGATGCTACGCCATTGGCCAAGAATAAACCTCAGTACTGGACACAGTTAACCATGTGCATGGCTCCAGCACATCAGGAAAATATTCGTTTTTTGGTGTTGCATAATTTGCATGATGTTGTTGTGCTGGGTTTTCCATGGTTACAGGTACATAATCCAGTGCTGGATTGGAGATCTATGTCTGTGACTGGTTGGGGTTGTCAGGGGATACATAGTGATATTCCTTTGATGTCCATTTCCTCGTCCCCTTCTTCTGAAGTTCCTTAGTTTTTGTCGGATTTCCAGGATGTATTTGATGAGCCCAAGTCCAGTTCCCTGCCTCCTCATAGGGACTGCGATTGTGCCATTAATTTGATTCCTGGCTGTAAGTTCCCTAAGGGCCGACTTTTCAATCTGTCTGTGCCAGAGCATGCCGCTATGCGGAGTTATGTAAAGGAGTCCTTGGAGAAAGGGCATATTCGTCCATCTTCGTCACTGTTGGGAGCGGGATTTTTTTTTGTTGCCAAGAAGGATGGCTCCTTGAGACCCTGTATAGATTATCGCCTTCTCAATAAGATCACTGTCAAATTCCAGTATCCGTTACCTTTGCTTTCTGATTTGTTTGCTCGGATTAAGGGTGCTAGTTGGTTTACTAAAATCGACCTCCGAGGGGCGTATAATCTTGTGCGTATTAAACAAGGTGATGAATGGAAAACAGCATTTAATACGCCTGAAGGCCATTTTGAATATCTTGTAATGCCATTCGGGCTCTCTAATGCTCCATCGGTATTTCAGTCCTTTATGCATGATATCTTCCGGAATTATCTGGATAAATTTATGATTGTGTATTTGGATGATATTTTGGTTTTCTCCGATGATTGGGAGTCTCATGTGAAGCAGGTTAGGATGGTGTTTCAGGTCCTTCGTACTAATGCGTTGTTTATGAAGGGGTCTAAGTGCCTCTTTGGAGTTCAGAGGGTTTCTTTTTTGGGTTTCATTTTTTATCCTTCGGCTATTGAAATGGACCCTGTTAAAGTCCAGGCCATTCATGATTGGACTCAACGTACATCTGTAACGAGCCTTCAGAAATTTTTGGGCTTTGCCAATTTTTATCGTCGCTTTATTGCTAATTTTTCTAGTGTGGTAAAGCCTCTGACCGATTTGACGAGGAAGGGCGCTGATGTGGTGAATTGGTCCTCTGCGGCTCTTGAGGCCTTTCAGGAGCTTAAACGTCATTTTACTTTTGCCCCTGTGTTGCGTCAGCCAGATGTTTCTCTCCCTTTTCAGGTTGAGGTTGATGCTTCTGAGATTGGGGCAGGGGCCGTTTTGTCTCAGAGAAATTCTGATGGCTCTTTGATGAAACCTTGTGCCTTCTTCTCCAGAAAATTTTCGTCTTCTGAGCGTAATTATGATGTCGGCAATCGGGAGTTGTTGGCTATGAAGTGGGCATTTGAGGAGTGGCGACATTGGCTTGAGGGAGCCAAGCATCGCGTGGTGGTCTTGACTGATCACAAGAATCTGATTTACCTCGAGTCTGCTAAGCGGTTGAATCCTAGACAGGCTCAGTGGTCTTTGTTTTTCTCACGTTTTGATTTTGTGGTCTCGTATATTCCTGGATCTAAGAATGTGAAGGCTGATGCCCTTTCTAGGAGTTTTTTGCCTGATTCTCCGGGAGTTCTTGAGCCGGCTGGGATCCTCAAGGAGGGGGTGATTCTTTCTGCCATCTCCCCTGATTTACGAAGGGTACTTCAGGAGTTTCAGGCTGATAAACCTGACCGCTGTCCTGTGGGGAAATTGTTTGTTCCTGATAGATGGACTAGTAGGGTAATTTCTGAGGTTCATTGTTCGGTGTTGGCTGGTCACCCTGGGATTTTCGGTACCAGAGATTTGGTGGCTAGGTCCTTTTGGTGGCCTTCCTTGTCGCGGGATGTGCATTCGTTTGTGCAGTCCTGTGGGACCTGTGCTCGGGCTAAGCCTTGCTGTTCCCGTGCCAGCGGTTTGCCTTTGCCTATTCCTGAGAGGCCCTGGACGCATATTTCCATGGATTTTATTTCTGATCTTCCTGTTTCTCAGAAGATGTCTGTCATCTGGGTGGTTTGTGACCGGTTTTCTAAGATGGTCCATTTGGTGCCGTTGCCTAGGTTGCCTTACTCTTCTGATTTGGTTCCATTATTTTTTCAGCATGTGGTTCGTTTGCATGGTATTCCGGAGAATATTGTGTCTGACAGAGTTTCCCAGTTCGTTTCTAGGTTTTGGCGGTCCTTTTGTGCTAGAATGGGCATTGATTTGTCTTTTTCTTCTGCATTCCATCCTCAGACAAATGGCCAAACGGAGCGAACCAATCAGACCTTGGAAACCTATTTGAGATGCTTCGTGTCTGCTGATCAGGATGATTGGGTGACCTTTTTGCCGTTGGCCGAGTTTGCCCTTAATAATCGGGCTAGTTCGGCTACCTTGGTTTCGCCTTTTTTTTTGTAACTTTGGTTTTCATCCTCGTTTTTCTTCAGGGCAGCTTGAGCCTTCTGACTGTCCTGGTGTGGATTCCGTGGTGGACAGGTTGCAGCAAATTTGGACTCATGTGGTGGACAATTTGACGTTGTCTCAGGAGAAGGCTCAGCGTTTTGCTAACCGTCGTCGGTGTGTTGGTCCCCAGCTTCGTGTTGGGGATTTGTTAAAAAACACAGATGCACCAATAAAATATAAAATGATATATGAATAATAATATAAATCTGAAATCAATAATATCAGTGCTCTGTGAAAGAATAGTGACTAAACACTAGAATGTGAAAGCAAACACTACAACCAAGACCTGGAGCGCCAAAGGGAGTGAATCCACACAGGAGATAAATATTAAATAGCCTTTATTATAGTGAAATGGCAACAAAGTTATACATAAAAATATTAAAAAATCAATAAAAACAAGTACGCGGTTTTATAACAGGACCATTAGAGAAAATATACAATTATGGTGATAAATATATGTGGTGACCTCCAGTACCGGTTAATACAGATAGAACACTAAAAAAATATAAAAATGTGTAAAGAAAAAAATAAAAAATAAAGAATTTTTTAAAAAAAAAAAAAATATATATACAATTATCTGTGTACTAAAACATATGTGCAAAATTGCAAAAACCAAATAATTAAATCGAGCAGCAAAAAATTAGTTATCAAAAGAAACTCACTGAATAGTGGCGTGTATGATATACGATATACCCTGTGTTAAAATATATATGTGCAATATTATAACATAAAATAAGAGCCAAGCTATCGGCTCAAAAGCACCGGATAAAGTGCATACGTACAAAAAAAAGGGGGAGATGCAGGAGATGGGCGAAAAAATAACTACAAAATAATGAAAGTGAAGCAGCACACAATTAGCGTGCTAAAATATGGTGCAAAAATATGAGGGATCTATCCTTGTGCCACATATGTTAGTGTGCAGAGCCACAAAAAACACACAGCCATAATATGCAATGTGCCATGGGTATTTTCTCAATGAGTGCAGAGCCACAAGTGAGACCAGTACGCAGCTGCAGGTAAAGTGAACACACCAGCAAGGTGCAAAGTGCAATGAACAAATAAAAAAGAAAGGTCACTGTCTGTAAATTACCTCTCGGGAGAGTCACCAGGTCCTGACACCGCGCACCCCGACGCGCGTTTCGGAAAACACTTTCCTTCGTCAGGGGGACCTTTCTTTTTTATTTGTTCATTGCACTTTGCACCTTGCTGGTGTGTTCACTTTACCTGCAGCTGCGTACTGGTCTCACTTGTGGCTCTGCACTCATTGAGAAAATACCCATGGCACATTGCATATTATGGCTGTGTGTTTTTTGTGGCTCTGCACACTAACATATGTGGCACAAGGATAGATCCCTCATATTTTTGCACCATATTTTAGCACGCTAATTGTGTGCTGCTTCACTTTCATTATTTTGTAGTTATTTTTTCGCCCATCTCCTGCATCTCCCCCTTTTTTTTGTACGTATGCACTTTATCCGGTGCTTTTGAGCCGATAGCTTGGCTCTTATTTTATGTTATAATATTGCACATATATATTTTAACACAGGGTATATCGTATATCATACACGCCACTATTCAGTGAGTTTCTTTTGATAACTAATTTTTTGCTGCTCGATTTAATTATTTGGTTTTTGCAATTTTGCACATATGTCTTAGTACACAGATAATTGTATATATATATATTTTTTTTTTTTTTAATTCTTTATTTTTTATTTTTTTCTTTACACATTTTTATATTTTTTTAGTGTTCTATCTGTATTAACCGGTACTGGAGGTCACCACATATATTTATCACCATAATTGTATATTTTCTCTAATGGTCCTGTTATAAAACCGCGTACTTGTTTTTATTGATTTTTTAATATTTTATGTATAACTTTGTTGCCATTTCACTATAATAAAGGCTATTTAATATTTATCTCCTGTGTGGATTCACTCCCTTTGGCGCTCCAGGTCTTGGTTGTAGTGTTTGCTTTCACATTCTAGTGTTGGGGATTTGGTCTGGTTGTCTTCTCATCATGTTCCTATGAAGGTTTCTTCCCCTAAGTTCAAGCCTCGCTTTATTGGACCTTATAAGATTTTTGAAATTATCAATCCAGTGTCTTTTCGTTTGGCCCTTCCAGCTTCCTTTTCCATTCATAATGTGTTCCATAGATCCTTGTTGCGGAGATATGTTGTACCTATGGTTCCCTCCGTTGATCCTCCTGCTCCGGTGTTGGTTGAGGGGGAATTGGAATATGTGGTAGAGAAGATTTTGGATTCTCGTTTTTCGAGGCGGAAGCTTCAGTATCTGGTCAAGTGGAAGGGTTATGGCCAGGAGGATAATTCTTGGGTTGTTGCCTCCAATGTTCATGCTCCCGATTTGGTTCATGCTTTCCATTTGGCTCGTCCTGATCGGCCTGGGAGCTCTGGTGAGGGTTCGGTGACCCCTCCTCAAGGGGGGGTACTGTTGTGAGTTCCGTTCTGGAGCTCCCTCCTGTGGTTGCTAATGGTATTTTTGCGAGTTCTGCCCTTGGGCTCCCTCTGGTGGTTTCGAGTGGAACTGCTGCTCCGTTAGGTAGCTGTAGCAGCTGCCTTCACTAACCGCCTTGCCTGGGTTTGTTATTTAAACCTGCTCTGGGCTTTAGTCCATGCCTGCTGTCAATGTTCTTGGTTGGATTTGATTCTTCCCTTGGATTTCTCATATGGCCAGTCCTTGTCTGCAAAAGATAAGTTTTACTAGTTTTGTTTGTCCATTTGTTTGGACTCTATTGCTTTGCATTTTGTCTCTTTTGTCCAGCTTTTCACTATGTCTTATTCAGGCTGGCTGGAAGCTCTGGGAAAGCAGATTTGCCCCTCCACACTGTGAGTCGGTGTGGAGTTCATTTTTGTAAACTCTGCGTGGATTTTGTAGTTTTTAATACTGACCGCACAGTATCCTTTGCTCTCTGTCTATCTAGTTTAGTATTGGCCTCCTTTGCTGAATTCTAATTTCATTTCTGAGTTCGTAATTTCCCTCTCCTTTCACAGTCAATATTTGTGGGGGGCTGTCTTTCCTTTTGGGGGTTTCTCTGAGGCAAGATAGCTTTCTATTTCCTTCTTTAGGGGTAGTTATATCTTAGGCTGTGACGAGGTGTCTAGGGAGTGTCAGGAACATCCCACGGCTATTTCTAGTTGTGTTGTTAGGATTAGGGACTGCGGTCAGTAGAGATACCACCTTCTCAGAGCTCGTTCCATTTTGCGTTTTAGCCACCAGGTCATTTCAGTGTGGCCTCTTAACCACCAGGTCATAACACTTATCTAGATGTGTGGTGAGCACTTTGACCCACCAAGGGCTTTCCAGAAGTTTATAATGCAGAGCCGCAAAAATAAAACAAACATTTTTTCCCACAAAAATTATTTTTTAGCCCCCAGTTTTGTATTTTCCCGAGGGCAACAGGAGAAATTGGACCCCAAAAGTTGTTGTCCAATTTGTCCTGTGTGCGCTGATACCCCATATGTGGGGGGGAACCACCGTTTGGGTGCATGGGAGGGCTCGGAAGGGAAGGAGCACCATTTGGAATGCATGTAGCAATAGTAGACACGGCACTCAGGGCTTCTTGGAGGTGCACAAGTTAGGTATCCAACCCGTCAGATATAAGCAATAAATTACTTGGCACTCAGGAGAATTTTTTCTTGATAAGAAGTGAACAATTCGTTTATTTGGTGCATCCAGTTCATATTTATTATTATTATTATTATTATTTATTGTTATAGCGCCATTTGTTCCATGGCGCTTTACATGTGAGGAGGGGTATACATAATGAAAACAAGTACAATAATCTTAAACAATACAAGTCATAACTGGTACAGGAGGAATGAGGACCCTGCCCACGAAGGCTCACAATCTACAAGGGATGGGTGAGAATACAGTAGGTGAGGGTAGAGATGGTCATGCAGCGGTTTGGTCGATCGGTGTTAACTGCAGGTTGTAGGCTTGTCTGAAGAGGTGGGTCTTCAGGTTCTTTTTGAAAGTTTCGATGGTAGGCGAAAGTCTGATGTGTTGTGGTAGAGGGTTCCAGAGTAGGGGTGATACGCGAGAGAAATCTTGTATACGATTGTGGGAAGAGAAGATAAGAGGGGAGTAGAGTAGGAGATCTTGTGAGGATCGGAGGTTGTGGGTAGGTAAGTACCGGGAGACGAGGTCACAGATGTATGGAGGAGACAGGTTGTGGATGGCTTTGTACGTCATGGTTAGGGTTTTGTAGTGGAGTCTCTGGGAAATGGGAAGCCAGTGAAGGGATTGACAGAGGGGAGAGGCCAGGGAATAGCGGGGGGACAGGTGGATTAGTCGGGCAGCAGAGTTTAGAATAGATTGGAGGGGTGCGAGAGTGTTAGAGGGGAGGCCACAGAGCAGGAGGTTGCAGTAGTCAAGGCGAGAGATGATGAGGGCATGGACTAGGGTTTTTGCAGATTCATGGTTGAGGAATGAACGGATTCGTGAAATATTTTTGAGTTGAAGTCGGCAGGAAGTGGAAAGGGCTTGGATATGTGGTTTGAAGGAGAGATCAGCGTCAAGGATTACCCCGAGGCAGCGAGCTTGTGGGACTGGGGAGAGTGGGCAGCCATTTACTGTAATGGATAGGTTCGTTGGGGGGGTCGCGTGAGATGGGGGAAAGATGATGAATTCTGTTTTGTCCATGTTAAGTTTGAGAAATCTAGCGGAGAAGAAGGATGAAATAGTGGACAGACATTGAGGGATTCTGGTTAGAAGGGAGGCGATATCTGGTCCAGAGATGTAGATCTGTGTGTCGTCAGCATAGAGGTGATACTGAAAGCCATGAGATTCTATGAGCTGTCCCAGGCCAAAGGTGTAAATATTTAAACATTTTCGGTCTAATCACAAGACCTTCAAAAAATTACATGATGCACAGTATATATACAAACGTGATACATTCTGGTCAAAATAATAAATACATCACTTGTTACACGACAGACAACAACAGTGGCGGTCTGAACGGATCCGGCCTGGTGTTCCGTGAGTCGTGAGCTTCGTTCAGGGGATGCTATAGACTGTGAACGTGTATAGGAAAATTGTACAGTGACAGTAACAAATCCTACCAATGGAATAGCCGAGTGGGAGGCAAATTGACCATCCCCAAAGGATACAGAATATGAAGTGACCTCCCAAAACGCGGGGTCACAGAGCTAAGGTGCAAGGTGAAAATGCCTAAAACATAAAAACATAAAAGCATGAACACATGAGTATACACATTGATGCCATAGTGCAGGTATCGTGTGGAGCGACTGGGCATAAGGCCCTGTTAAATATTCTGAGCTAACGGACCAGCCCTTATGTGTGTCCACCTAGAGCCTGTATGTAATGGATACAGATATGTAGGTATAAATATACAGTGTATGAGACCCAGATAGTACGCCTCCAGAGGCCCCAAAATAATACCTGGAAGACACAAAGACTATGTATGGGCCCACAAAGGTGCCGGCGTCAGACGGGGTCCGGGAGAAGAGGGCGCCTGGGAAACAACATGAGGGAGGAGCATGACATATCATATGGAAATGGATAAATTGCCCAAGCCAGGGAAAAAGGGAAAAATACCCTGATGCAGTCACTGTTACCTGGGAGTCCGGAGGTATGGGGGATGAGACCTATAGAGAGGCGAGATATTCGCAGAAGCGGTAGCGCTGTGGAAGAGAGAAGAAAGGGGTCAGTAACGGGGCTAAGGTGAGCGCAGGAGGGAGACGAGCGCTGCTGGGAGAGGGTATAGGAATTACCTAGAACCTCGGAGCGCACCGGCACCGTGCTGTAGGGGTCGCGTTGCTCCCAGGACTGGTGACCGGCAGTGGCACTTCCGGGTTTAAGTGCGTGCTGCCTGGCGGTCACCTGACCAGCCGCGTCATAGGGGACACGTGACCGGGAAGGCTGCGCACGCGCAGAAAAGATGCTGGCATGAGAGGAGCCAGTGAGGTGACCGGGGCCTGCGGCACCTGCGCAGAAGGAATAGAGCCCAAAGAGGCTGTGTGTGTGACAATAGCGGCCATATGTAGGGAGAGCCGCAGCGCCGGTCGGGCCGTAAGATAACCGGAGCGGTGAACAAGGGACTGGAGCAGATGAATGGGCAGGGCTGAAGACAAGTGTTAGAACACTCTGCATAAAAGATAGGCTAACCATGTAGATAAGAACAGGACCCTAAGAGGTGGTCACACAGATGCGATATAGAGATAGGGGTAACACTCTATATCAAAAATGGCATTGTGCATGAATACTGTACCATGTGGGGTAAGACCAGTGCTCGGTGCGAGAGGTGCAATTAACGGTTCTGTGGGGAAAAGACATGAAACAGTTAAAATCAAGACATAACTAGTCAAACAAGGTCAATATACCTGACAAATGTACTAACATCGTACACAGTATGTTACAAAAAAGCTGAGACATCATAGTCCCTATTAAATCCCTTTGGTTCTAGGGTCTGTAATGTGTAGATCCAGTATGCTTCCCTTCTTTGAAGCATTTTAGTACGGTTTTGGCCCCTTCTAGGGATGTCTACCTGTTCCAGAACCTGGAACCTGAGTTGGGAAATGCTATGATTCTTTTCAGAGAAATGATGTGGGAGGGGGAGGTGCGTCTTATTACATCGGATGGTGGACTTATGTTGGGCCACTCTATCCCTCACTGTTTGTGTGGTCTCGCCCACATAGGCCAGACCGCAAGGGCATTTGATAAGATAGACCACGAATGTGGACTCACAGGTGTAAAAGCCTTTTATGGGGATGGCCTTGCCAGTTTGTGGGTAAAAAACAGAGGGACCCTTTTGTACGTTACTACACTGAAGGCAGTTTAGGCAGGGAAATGTACCACGTCTCTGAGTTTGTAGGAAAGTTTGCTTAGGGACCACTGTGCCTGGGCCAACATCTGCCTTGACTAACCTATCCTTAAGGTTCCTAGCTCACTTAAAGCATGACAGGAAAGGCACTTTGAACTCTGGAATTTTGGGGTAGCTTTTGGTTAAAATGATCCAGTGTCTCCTTATGGTAGATTGTACTAGGCCAGAGAATGGGTGGAAAGTAGAAACGAAGGGGATTCTCTTTTGATTATCCTTGGGTTTACTATTTGATAGGTTCCTTTTGGCATCCGTCAGTACCCCAAGGGAATAACCCCTGTCAGTGAATTTATGTTCCATCTCAATGAGTCTAGTTTTTTTTATATTTTCATCGGAGACAATTCTGTCCACCCTATGAAACTGTGATTTCGGGATGGAGTTCTTAATGGAGGGTGGTGAAGGTCTTGTGATTAGACTGAAAATCTTTAAATTTGAACTGGATGCACCAAATAAACGAATTGTTCACTTCTTATCATGAAAAAATTCTCCTGAGTGCCAAGTAATTTATTGCCATTTGGAATGCAGATATAGATGGAATGGTCTGCAGGCGTCACATTGCGTTTGTAGAGCCCCTAATGTACCTAAACAGTAGAAACCCCCCACAAGTGACCCCATATTGGAAACTAGACCCCCAAGGAACTTCTCTAGATGTGTTGTGAGAACTTTGAACCCCCAAGTGTTTCACTACAGTTTATAACGCAGAGCCGTGAAAATACAAAATAAAAAAATTCCCCCCAAAATTATTTTTAGCCCCAGTTTTGTATTTTCCCGAGGGTAACAGGAGAAATTGGACCCCGAAAGTTGTTGTCAAATTTGTCCTGAGTACGCTGATACCACATATGTGGGGGGGAACCACCGTTTGGGCGCATGGGTGGGCTCGGAAGGGAAGGAGCGCCATTTGGAATGCAGACTTAGATGGAATGGTCTGCAGGCGTCACATTGCGTTTGCAGAGCCCCTAATGTACCTAAACAGTAGAAACCCCCCACAAATGACCCGATATTGGAAAATAGACACCCCAAGGAACTTATCTAGATGTGTTGTGAGAACTTTGAACCCCCAAGTGTTTCACTACAGTTTATAACGCAGAGCCGTGAAAATAAACAATCCTTTTTTCCCACAAAAATTATTTTTTAGCCCCCAGTTTTCTATTTTCCCAAGGGTAACAGGAGAAATTGGACCCCAAAAGCTGTTGTACAATTTGTCCTGAGTACGCTGATACCCCATGTGTTGGGGTAAACCCCTGTTTGGGCACACGGGAGAGCTCGGAAGGGAAGGAGCACTGTTTTACTTTTTCAACGCAGAATTGACTGGAATTGAGATCGGACGCCGAGTCGCGTTTGGAGAGCCCCTGATGTGCCTAAACAGTGGAAACCCCCCAATTATAACTGAAACCCTAATCCAAATATACCCCTAATCCCAACGGTAACTGGATCACCCCCAGATGCAGGGCCACAGGTTACTTGGTACCGGTCCTTTCTGTCTCAGTTCTGGGGTTGTCACGTTGGCTGGACCCGGTCCGTGACCCAGCTAAGGGGCGTCCAATAAAGAGTGATGGGATGTAGTGCGAGGAATAACGAGGACACAGGGTTCAGTTTCTTTACCTTTTACTGAAGGTTTCAGGATCCTCAATCCAGGGCACTTTCAACAGGGCTTTCTAAGACCGGCCGGTCCGAAGGCACATCAGAGTTCCCTTTGCAGGTGGAAATCAGTGTCTACCCACTAGCGCCTGTGTGTTGTAGTGCTTCCCTGCTGAGCATTCAGGATAGTCCTCACAACTTCTGTTCTCGTTCGTTCTAGATCTTTCTCTTCTCCGTCCCCCAGGTATGTTATGGCTAGGACGCACCTTTATGACAGATAGGCCTGGAGTTATTCTGGAACCCTAGTGTCGCCCCTCTCCCACGATTGCCTTAGGTGTTGTATGGTAGACAGCCAACCTGTAATTAACTGTCCTGCCGCTGTTTGAAGTAATGCGTGGAGACTGTTACTTCTTCGGCGCTCCGGCCACCGACTATGCGCCTCAGTAAGATGTTGCCGTTCTCAGGGCACGACTCCTACTGGATCTCCTTTATGCTGATCTTGTTTCTCACTGTTCCACAATATCCTTCCTTTCTTGTCTCTTTCTTAGAATACCGCCGCAAGGTAGTGCAGGCGCGGTTCCGTAACAATCTGTCCTTTCGCTAGGTACCTGCCAGATTTCCCAGTTCTGACAGGTCCTCCCTGGAGTTCTCCCAGGCCTCGTTCTGCCTAACTTCCTGTCCGACCCCTAGTTTTACCAATGTGAGAAGTGGCCCAGTAAATAAGCCTTTTGCCCCCCCTAGTGGCCGGAGTGTGAAGTGTAGTGTGTGCTTGGTGATACCTGGTCAGTAGAACTCCTTTAGTGCCATCAGACGTACCATCACTCCCCTTAGTGGCAGAGCGATGTTACTGCAATGACCAGATCTCTGGGGCGCTGCACTCCCCCCCCCCCGTTAAATCCAGTACTCCCGGACTGGGAAAAGAAGAACAACAATACATGTTAATAGAAAACACACAAAAATTCTCATATATATACTATGAACAAATAAACATAACAGTGCTTTCCGTTATGGAAGGTAAGGACGCTTGAACATTGCAAAAGATTGGTCATGCACAGTCCATGACTCCCAGTTCTGAAGGTGTAACCATAGAATACCAGGGACCCCGGGTAAACAAAGGGGCCCCTGTGAAAGTTTTGGAGTGATTCACTGTCCATCACACCATTGTCCATTTTTAACCTATAACACAAATATTTACACAAGCATTTTCAACCAAATAACAACTATCGTTAATATCGCCAAGGTCTATAACGAAATGGAGTCTGGTTCTTGGTGCTACGCGTGGACCTCCGCAGCGCAGGGGTTGCTACTGGCCTGACAGGACCCGCTACGCTTGCTATCGCTAGTGTAGTGCACTGTCTTCTAGCTACACTTCTAGTGATTCTGGGCAGCACTGGCATACTTGTGTCCTCAGTGCTACCACTATTAGTGTTGGGCATGTGTTATGAACTGGTGGTTTAGGAGCAACATGGGATGAGCTCTGAAGGAGGTGGTACCTGTTCTGACCGCAGTCCCTAAGCTCAACACAACAATAGAAGTAGCCGTGGGATGCTCCTGTCACTCCCTAGGCACCTCGTCACAGCCTGAGAACTAACTACCCCTAAAGATAGAAACAGGAAAACTATCTTGCCTCAGAGAAAATCTCCAAAGGATAGATAGCCCCCCACAAGTAATGACTGTGAGTGGAGAGGGAAAAGACATACACAGAATGAAACCAGGATGTAGCACAGGAGGCCAGTCTAGCTAGATAGATAGGACAGGATAGAATACTGTGCGGTCAGTATTAAAAACTACAAAAATCCACACAGAGTTTACAAAAATCTCCCTCCACATCTGACTAAAGGTGTGGAGGGTAAATCTGCTTCCCAGAGCTTCCAGCTTAACTGAATTAATCCCCCACACGAAGCCGGGGACCAACACACCGACGGCGGTTAGCAAAATGTTGAGCCTTTTCCTGAGACAACATCAAATTGTCCACCACATGAGTCCAAATCTGCTGCAGCCTGTCAACCACAGAATGCACACCAGGACAATCAGAAGGCTCAACCTGCCCTGAAGAAAAACGAGGATGAAAACCAAATTTACAAAAGAAAGGTGAAACCAAAGTAGCCGAACTAGCCCTATTATTAAGGGCAAACTCGGCCAACGGCAAGAAAGCCACCCAATCATCCTGATCAGAAGACACAAAGCATCTCAAATAGGTTTCCAAGGTCTGATTAGTTCGCTCAGTTTGGCCATTAGTCTGAGGATGAAACGCCGAAGAAAAAGACAAATCAATGCCCATCCTAGCACAAAAGGCCCGCCAAAACCTAGAGACAAACTGAGAACCTCTGTCAGACACAATATTCTCCGGAATGCCATGCAAACGAACTACATGCTGAAAAAACAATGGAACCAAATCTGAGGAGGAAGGCAACTTAGGCAAAGGTACCAGATGGACCATTTTAGAGAACCGGTCACAAACAACCCAGATAACAGACATCTTCTGGGAAACAGGAAGATCCGAAGTAAAATCCATGGAAATATGCGTCCAGGGCCTCTCAGGGACCGGCAAAGGCAAAAGCAACCCATTACCGCGGGAACAGCAAGGCTTGGCCCGGGCGCAAGTCCCACAGGACTGCACAAAAGCACGCACATCGCGTGACAAGGAAGGCCACCAAAAGGACCTAGCAACCAAATCTCTGGTACCAAAAATCCCAGGATGACCAGCCAACACTGAACAACGAACCTCAGAAATTACCTTACTTGTCCATCTATCAGGAACAAACAGCTTCCCCACTGGACAGCGGTCAGGCTTATCAGCCTGAAATTCCCGAAGCACCCGCCGCAAATCAGGGGAGATGGCAGAAAGAATCACCCCTTCCTTAAGAATGCCAACTGGCTCAAGGACTCCAGGAGAATCAGGCAAAAAACTCCTAGAGAGGGCATCAGCCTGAACATTCTTAGATCCCGGAAGATACGAGACCACAAAATCAAAACGGGAGAAAAACAGGGACCATCGAGCCTGTCTAGGATTCAGCCGCTTGGCCGACTTGAGGTAAATCAGATTCTTATGATCAGTCAAGACCACAACGCGGTGCTTAGCTCCGTCAAGCCAATGTCGCGTAGATATACCCAGACCGGCTAGGTGTTAGCTTTACGTGATCCAGCGCGACCAACTCGAGCGGCCGTTTGGTGATGATGGGCTGCAAGGGAGCCCGTTGGCTGTCACGATCCTTCCGGCGTAGGCTACATGGGCCACACTCTCGACACCACTTCTCGATGGCTTTCTTCATGCCGACCCAGTAGAACCTCCCACGGAGTAGCCTCTCCAGCTTCCTCCATCCGAAGTATCCTGCCCCATCGTGGTACGCTCCCAGGACCATGGGCACATCTTGTCTGGGGACCACAATCTGCCACACTAATTCATGGGTGCGAGGGTCGATGTTCCTTCGGCACAGCTTGCCATCGTGAAGAAACAGTTTGCCCCTCTCCTTCCACAACTGTAATGTCTCCTGTGGATCATCCGGGCAAGGATGCAAACCTGCCTGCGTCAGGAGCTCCTTCACCCGACGGACCGCAGGGTCACCATCCTGGTTCTCTGTCCACCCGTGGTGGGGCAGGGGATTCAACGGGGCGCCCTATTTGTTTCTGCGCCTGTTCTCCACCTGATGGGAACACTGTGTTGCCTTGGGACGATGGAAAGCAGGCAGCTCCACCTCTTCAAATGCTTCTGGGTCTTCCTCAGTTTCGGGTAGGTGAGGCATTCGGGACAGTGCATCGGCATTCGCATTCTTGTGCCCCGCCTGGTACTTGATGGTGAAGTCATAATTGGACAACCGGGCCATCCACCGCTGCTCCAAGGCGCCGAGTTTCGCTGTGTCCAAGTGCGTAAGTGGATTATTATCCGTGAAGACGGTGAATTTCGCTGAGGCCAGATAGTGCTTGAACCTCTCCGTCACGGCCCAAACGACTGCGAGGAACTCCAGCTTAAAGGAACTGTAGTTGTCTGGGTTCCTTTCAGTGGGGCGAAGCTTCCTGCTGGCATAAGCGATTACTCATTCCTTGCCCTTCTGGACCTGGGACAGCACAGCTCCCAGCCCCACGTTGCTGGCGTCCGTGTACAATAAAAATGGTTGGTCGTATTCCAGGTAGGCTAGTACTTCCTCTCCCGTTAATGCCGATTTTAAGCAAGTGAACGATCCTTCCAGTCCGTCGTTCCAATCCAACGGGGTATTCTTACCCTTGGGTTTCTTGGGCTGGCCCACCAACAGGTCTTGCAATGGTGCGGCCTTCTTGGTGAAGTCCTTGATAAACCTCCGGTAGTAGCCCACCAACACGAGGAACTGCCGGACCTCATGAATGTTACTGGGCTGTGGCCAGTCCCTGATCACCGTGACCTTGTCGGGGTCTGGGGCCACTCCTTCGGCACTCACCACAAGGCCCATGTACTGTACTTTGGGTTTGAGCAGATGGCATTTGGACGGTTTCACCTTTAGGCCAAAGTTGGACAGCGCTTCAAAGACCTCGGCCAGGTGCTTCAGATGGTCTTCATAGGTCTTAGAGAAGACAATGACATCGTCCAGATACAGCAGCACGGTCTCAAAGTTCTTGTGTCCCAAACAGCACTCCATCATCCTCTGGAACGTCCCCGGGGCGTTGCACAATCCAAAGGGCATGTAGTTGAACTCGCAGAGACCCATCGGCGTCGTGAAGGCTGTCTTTTCTTTGTCCGCCTCTGCCACGGGAACCTGCCAATACCCACTGGTGAGATCTAAAGTAGAGAAGTAATTAGCAGACTTTAACGCAGCCAAGGACTCCTCTATCCTAGGCAGGGAATATGCATCCTTATGTGTAATGCGGCTTAATTGCCTATAATCCACACACATCCTCATAGTGCCATCTTTCTTTCTAACGAGGACTAATGGAGCTGCACAGGGGCTACAGCTGTCTCTCACTACCCCAGCCTCCTTCATCTCTCGCAACATGTCCTTGGCACACTGATAATGAGCTGGGGGTAAAGGACGGTATCTTTCTTTTACGGGCGGGTGATCTCCTGTTGGGATGTGATGTTGAATCCCTTTTACCCGCCCAAAATCAAGGGGGTGTTTGCTGAATACCCGCTCATACTCGTGAACTACCCTGTAAGCCCCCTGTATCTGGTGAGATGGAGTAGCATCAGTGCCCACATGTAATTCTTGGCACCAATCTTTTGATTGCTCTGCAGAGCCGTTGTCCTCCGCCGACTTGGACGGAGCCAAGGGCCCGGGTGCCTGTATCACACTATTATTAACAGTAAACAGCTTGGCAAGTGTGACATATTTAGTTAGGTGGACTTCCTCCTCCCCGCAGTTAAGAACACGTACCGGCACCCTCCCCTTGCGGACATCAACCACCCCTCTGGCTGTCAGGAGGATAGGCCTATTCTCCGAATACACAGGTTCTACCAGGGCCTGATAGTCTTTACCCCCGAGACCTATGGCTGCCCGACACCAAATTAACATTTCACTCCTGGGGGTATTGCAATGGGGTTCAAATCACTCACTGTGACCCGGCAAATCTCACCACCAGTCAGCTCCACTTGCTGTCTCCGCATTAGGGCTCTGATTTCTTTCTGTAAGGCACGTTGTTCACTGTGACCAGCTCTCTCTGCTACTTGCTGCAACAAAACAATAACTTCTGCAAGACAATTTTCTATGACATTAGTACCGATGGTCATCATGGGGTTACGTTCACGCCGGTCAATATCAACAATGACAATTCCTTGGGCCTCCAATTCTACCCGCCCCACCTTAATAGTGACCTCTTTATATCCCACTTTCGGCAGTGGCTGACCATTGCTAGCTATTATGGTGAAATCATCATCAGGGGCACGGGTGATGTCAGTGTCCTCTCAATAACGCCTATAAAGAATGTAGGGCATAGTTGTCACCTGGGAACCAATTCTAGTATAGATGGTTAGCACTCGACCACTAAAGGCCCCTTCACATTAAGCGACACTGCAGCGATACCGACAACGATCTGGATCGCTGCAGCGTCGCTGTTTGGTCGCTGGAGAGCTGTCACACAGACCGCTCTCCAGCGACCAACGATGCCGGTAACCAGGGTAAACATCGGGTAACTAAGCGCAGGGCCGCGCTTAGTACCCCGATGTTTACCCTGGATACCATGCTAAAAGTAAAAAAAAACAAACACTAGATACTTACCTACCGCTGTCTGTCCTCCAGCGCTGCGCTCTGCTTCTCTGCTCTCCTCCTGTACTGGCTGTGAGCCGGAAAGCAGAGCGGTGACGTCACCGCTCTGCTTTCCGGCTCACAGCCAGTACAGGAGGAGTGCAGAGCACAGCGCTGGAGGACAGACAGCGGTAGGTAAGTATCTAGTGTTTGTTTTTTTTTACTTTTAGCATGGTAACCAGGGTAAACATCGGGTTACTAAGCGCGGCCCTGCGCTTAGTTACCCGATGTTTACCCTGGTTACCAGTGAAGACATCGCTGGATCGGTGTCACACACGCCGATCCAGCGATGTCTCCAGGGAGTCCAGCGACGAAATAAAGTTCTGGACTTTGTTCAGCGACCAACGATCTCCCAGCAGGGGCCTGATCGTTGGTCGCTGTCACACAGAACGATTTCATTAACGATATCGTTGCTACGTCACAAATAGCAACGATATCGTTAACAATATCGTTATGTGTGAAGGTACCTTTAGAGAAATGGTGCCAGTGAAAAGGAACCAAAAGTTCCGTAAAGTCCAAAATAAATATAGAATCACTGCACTCGATGAGAAAATATGCTTTCAAGTGAATACATTTTATTAACGGTGGTGGGTGAAGCAACAGTTTTTTTTGACGTTTCGGCCGGACTCTGGCCTTTATCACATAGTCGCCTTTAAGGTCACCGAAAGATTATTGGCACCGTATTTGGAATTTCTCAAATTGATGATATACATCCAGTTAAATGGATGGTCCAGGCGGGGTTTGTGGCAAGCCAAGGGAACGCTGTCCTGACCGTGACAACTGAGAAGAATTGGTGGTGTAGTAGTCCTGCAGGAGCAACGGCGTGCTAGTGCAGTATATGTGTACTGCACGGGAGCGGCGAGCCAGGGGAGCGCTGTCCTGCCCGTGATAACTGAGTAGGATTGGTGGCGCAGTGGTCCTGCGGGAGCAACGGCGTGCTGGTGCAGCAGGTGTGTCACCAGCACGCCGTTGCTCCCGCAGGACCACTGCGCCACCAATCCTACTCAGTTATCACGGGCAGGACAGCGCTCCCCTGGCTCGCCGCTCCCGTGCAGTACACATATACTGCACTAGCACGCCGTTGCTCCTGCAGGACTACTACACCACCAATTCTTCTCAGTTGTCACGGTCAGGACAGCGTTCCCTTGGCTTGCCACAAACCCCGCCTGGACCATCCATTTAACTGGATGTATGTCATCAATTTGAGAAATTCCAAATACGGTGCCAATAATCTTTCGGTGACCTTAAAGGCGACTATGTGATAAAAGCCGGAGTCCGGCCGAAACGTCAAAAAAAACTGTCGCTTCACCCACCACCGTTAATAAAATTTATTCACTTGAAAGCATATTTTCTCATCGAGTGCAGTGATTCTATATTTATTTTGTCACCTGGGAACCGGTGTCCAGCAAAACGTTCATGGGGATACCGTCGATCACGATGGGGAGAACAGGACGCCCCCCGACGTATTTGTCTCTTCAATTTTTCGGGCCTGGGCGTTCTACTCCTGGGGGTTGGCCCTTGGCCCCTGGGGTTGCTCGATTAACTGACAGTACCTTGCAAGATGCCCCACCTGATGGCAGCGGCGGCAGATAGGTCGTCCATCCTGATGAAAACGATTGTCATCTCGGCCTCTGGTCGATGGAACCCTCCTTGGTCGTTGCCAGGGGACATCCTCTGGACTGGAAGCCAGCTGGATCTTCTCCTTGGGGGCCTCCTGTAGGGACTGGATGGTCCGGGCTAGGGCAGCAACGCTCCTGGTCAGTTCCTGTACCTGGAGGCGTAGTCCTGCAGGGGAGTCGTTGTCCAGGATCTGGACATCGGCCTCGGCGGAGACAGGTGCGTCCGGTGCCACCTCCTGGTGGTATGTGAGGGCTTGCCGCCTGGGAAGTGTGGCACGGCTGTGCTGCCGCTCCGGTAGCGCCTGGATAGCTTTATCTTTGAATTGCGCGAAAGTCAGATCTGGATTCTGCATGGCCAGGAAGTGTAGCTGGGTCCTTTGGTTACTGCACAGGAGCCCTTCGATGAACCGCTCTTTCAGGAGTTTATCTTCATCTTGCATGCTGTTTGGGTCACTTTGCTTGATGGCCCGCAGCGCCTCCTGCAGATTAAGGGCATAGTCCCGTAAGCTATCCTGCGGCCGCTGCTTGCACCCATAGAACGTCAATGTAATTTCCATAGCGGTGCGGGTGTCAAAGGTGGCTTTAAGCTTGGCAAATAATTGATGCTCGGTTTTCTTGTCCGCAGCGGGCCAGGACTTTACTTCCCTCAATGCCGCTCCAAAGAGTTGGCCGATTATCATATGAACCTTCTGAGGCTCCGTCAAGGGATAAAACTCGAGCAGGCTACAAATCCCTTCTTTAAAGTCAGTTAACGTATGAGCTTCTCCAAAGTATCGCGGGAGCCAGGAGACCCCTGGTAGGTACGGCATAGAGAAGGGCATTATGGCTGCTGTAGCGGCGGCACTATCTGGCTGGTTGGTGGGAGCGGTAAGCCCCGCGGCCTCTGGCGGTGATACCGGGTTTGTGGCTGCGCTTACCGCGGAATCCGGAAGTGCTTCCGAGTCTGCAGCTGTGGCCGCCGCCTCCGCTCCTCCGGGGTCCGACATGGCCGTTCCTCCCCCTTGCTAATCGGTCGGGGTCGGGGTTCTCCTTCCGGGGTCGGCGCCTCACCCCGTCTTCCGCTCTGCGCGCTTTTCCAGCCGGCTCCACCCACGAAGCTATGGCTCCTCCCTTCGCGCTCCACACGGCGCGGCAATGGTGGATTTTTGGCGGCAAATAGTGGTACACAGTCTTTGCAATAAGTCACAGTTCCAAGGCACACATGACCTGATTCTTCAGGCTTAAGTAGAATCCTGTTCGTGACGCCAAGTTGGATCACCCCCAGATGCAGGGCCACAGGTTACTTGGTACCGGTCCTTTCTGTCTCAGTTCTGGGGTTGTCAAGGTGGCTGGACCCGGTCCGTGACCCAGCTAAGGGGCATCCAATAAAGAGTGATGGGGCATAGTGCGAGGAATAACGAGGACACAGGGTTCAGTTTCTTTACCTTTTACTGAAGGTTTCAGGATCCTCAATCCAGGGCACTTTCAATAGGGCTTTCTGAGACCGGCCGGTTCAAAGGCACATCAGAGTTCCCTTTGCAGGTGGAAATCAGTGTCTACCCACTAGCGCCTGTGTGTGCTTCCCTGCTGAGCATTCAGGATAGTCCTCACAACTTCTGTTCTCGTTCGTTCTAGATCTTTCTCTTCTCCATTCCCCAGGTATGTTATGGCTAGGACGCACCTTTATGACAGGTAGGCCTGGAGTTATTCTGGAACCCTAGTGTTGCCCCTCTCCCACGATTGCCTCCTATGTCCTTCTTAGGTGTTGTATGGTAGACAGCCAACTTGTAATTAACTGTCCTGCCGCTGTTTGAAGTAATGCGTGGAGACTGTTACCTCTTCGGCGCTCCGGCCACCGACTATGCGCCTCAGTAAGATGTTGCCGTTCTCGGGGCACGACTCCTACTGGATCTCCTTTATGCTGATCACTGTTCCACAATATCCTTCCTTTCTTGTCTTTCTTAGAATACTGCCGCAAGGTAGTGCAGGCGCGGGTCCGTAACAATCTGTCCTTTCGCTAGGTACCTGCCAGATTTCCCAGTTCTGACAGGTCCTCCCTGGAGCTCTCCCAGGCCTCGTTCTGCCTAACTTCCTGTCCGACCCCTAGTTTTACCAATGTGAGAAGTGGCCCAGTAAATAAGCCTTTTGCTCCCCCTAGTGGCCGGAGTGTGAAGTGTAGTGTGTGCTTGGTGATACCTGGTCAGTAGAACTCCTTTAGTGCCATCACTCCCCTTAGTGGCAGAGTGACGTTACTGCAACGACCAGATCTCTGGGGCGCTGCATAACCCTAACCACACCTCTAACCCAGACACACCCCTAACCCTAATCCCAACCCTATTCCCAACCGTAAATGTAATCCAAACCCTAACCCTAACTTTAGCCCCAACCCTAACCCTAACTTTAGCCCCAACCCTAACTGTAGCCTTAACCCTAGCCCCAACCCTAACCCTAGCCCCAACCCTAACCCTAGCCCTAACCCTAGCCCAACCCTAGCCCTAATCCTAACCCTAGCCCTAACCCTAGCCCTAATTTTTATTTTCAACATCAGAAAAAAAGGCAGCAACACTTACCTGCCCAGATCTTAGAACAAATGCACTGCAGGGTGCAGCCAGCCCATAAAGCAAGATGTTAGCAACACAGGTGCAAAATACCAGATCAACAGCCACTCTCCACATACCCACTCCTGGAGGGGGTGACTGCCCAGTATACAATTGCACAATAAAGGCCCACATAGGGCGTTGTTCACACAATGGTACTGCATAGTGTCTGGTTCACAGTCTATTAGTCACGCCCCTACTTTTCGATTAGGCGGGCTGGCCAGTACACACTTATTGCATCCCAATGCGAACACCCCTCATGCGAGACCGAACGTGTTTGGGCTTGGCTGCACCCCGAAAAATATAGTGCAAAAAATAATCAAAAATAGTGAGGTATTGGTTGATATTTTGGCCAAAATACGCAAGCTCATAACCCGCGCCAAGGGTCCCCACGCTTATGAGTCCTACACTAAACTAAATAGCAAAGCCACTAGAGACTCAAGGTCTACAAAAATTCAATTTTCAACAGCAGAAAAAATGGCAGCAACACTTACCTGCCCAGATCTAACCCTAGCCCTAACCCTAACCCTAGCCCTAATCCTAATGGGAAAATGGAAATAAATACATTTTTTTATTTTTTTAATTTTTCCCTAACTAAGGGGGTGATGAAGGGGGGTTTGATTTACTTTTATAGCGGGTTTTTTAGCGAATTTTTATGATTGGCAGCCGTCACACACTAAAAGACGCTTTTTATTGCAAAAAATAGTTTTTGCGTTACCACATTTTGAGAGCTATAATTTTTCCATATTTTGGTCCACAGAGTCATTTGAGGTCTTGTTTTTTGCGGGACGAGTTGACGTTTTTATTGGTAACATTTTCGGGCACATGACATTTTTTGATCGCTTTTTATTCCGATTTTTGTGAAGCAGAATGACCAAAAACCAGCTATTCATGAATTTCTTTTGGGGGAGGCATTTACACAGTTTCGCGTTTTGGTAAAATGAATAAAGCAGTTTTATTCTTCGGGTCAGTACGATTACAGCGATACCTCATTTATATCATTTTTTATATTATGGCGCTTTTATACGATAAAAACTATTTTATATAAAAAATAATTATTTTTGCATCGCTTTATTCTCAGGACTATAACTTTTTTATTTTTTTGCTGATAATGCTGTATGGCAGCTCGTTTTTTGCCGGACAAGATGACGTTTTCAGCGGTACCATGTTTATTTATATCCGTCTTTTTGATCGCGTGTTATTCCACTTTTTGTTTGGCAGTATGATAATAAAGCGTTGCTTTTTGCCTCGGTTTTTTTTTTCTTCTTATGGTGTTTACTGAAGGGGTTAACTAGTGGGACAGTTTTATAGGTTGGATCGTTACGGACGCGGCAATACTAAATATGTGTACTTTTATTGTTTGTTTTTTTTATTTAGATAAAGAAATGTATTTATGGGAATAATATTTTTTTTTCATTATTTAGGAATTTTTTTTTGTTTTTTTGTTTTTACACGTGTGGAAATTTTTTTTTTAACTTTTTTACTTTGTCCCAGGGGGGACATCACAGATCGATGATCTGACAGTTTACACAGCACTCTGTCAGATCACCGATCTGACTTACAGCGCTGCAGGCTTACCAAGCCCTGCTCTGAGCAGGCTCTGTGAAGCCACCTCCCTCCCTGCAGGACCCAGATGCCGCGGCCATCTTGGATCCGGGCCTGCTGCAGGAAGGAGAGGTAAGAGACCCTCGAAGCAACGCGATCACATCGCGTTGCTGCGGGGGTCTCAGGGAGCCCCCTCCCTGCGCGATGCTTCCCTGTACCGCCGGCACACCGCGATCATGTTTGATCGCGGTGGATCGCGCTGGACGTACTATTCCGTCCATGGGAATTAAGGCCCACCCCACATGGATGGAATACTACGTCTAAAGGCAGAAGGGGGTTAAATGCCGCTGTCAAATGCTGACAGCGGCATTTAACTACCGCTTCCAGCCATCAGGCCGGAAATGAGCGCATCGCCGACCCTCGTCATGTGATAGGGGCTCAGCGATGCGTTGGCATGAAAACCAGAGGTCTCCTTGAGACCTCTTTGGTTGTTAATGCCAGACTGCTGTGAGCGCCACCTTGTGGTCGGTGCTCACAGCAATGTAGTAAATCTACTACATAGGGGCGGTCTGACGATCGCTCCTATGAAGCAGAGCCGATCGACTTGTACCAGCTTCTAGCCTCCCATGGAGGCTATTGAGGCATGGCAAAAGTAAAAAAAAAATGTTTTAAAAAATATGAAAAAAAAAAATGAAAGTTTAACCCCCTTACCCCCAAGGGTGGTTTGCACGTTAATGACCGGGTCAATTTTTACAATTCTGACCACTGTCCCTTTATGAGGTTATAACTCTGGAACGCTTCAATGGATCCTGATGATTCTGACATTGTTTTCTCATGACATATTGTACTTCATGATAGTGGTAAAAATTCTTAGATATAATGTGCATTTATTTGTGGAAAAAATGGAAATTTGGCGAAAATTTAGAAAATTTCACAATTTTCCAAGATTGAATTTTTATGCCCTTAAATCATAGAGATATGTCACACAAAATACTTAATAAGTAACATTTCCCACATGTCTACTTTACATCAGCACAATTTTGGAACCAAATTTTTTTTTGTTAGGGAGTTATAAGGGTTAAAAGTTGACCAGCAATTTCTCATTTTTACAACACCATTTTTTTTAGGGACCACATCTAATTTGAAGTCATTTTGAGGGGTCTATATGATAGAAAATACCCAAGTGTGACACCATTCTAAAAACTGCACCCCTCATGGTGCTCAAAACCACATTCAAGAAGTTTATTAACCCTTCAGGTGTTTCACAGGAATTTTTGGAATGTTTTTTTTTTTTTTAAATGAACATTTAACTTTTTTCACAAAAATTTAATTCAGCTACAATTTGTTTTATTTTACCAAGGGTAACAGGAGAAATTGGACCCCAAAAGTTGTTGATAAATTTGTCCTGAGTACGCTGATACCCCATATGTGGGGGTAAACCACTGTTTGAGCGTATGGCAGAGCTTGGAAGAGAAGGAGCGCCATTTGACTTTTCAATGCAAAATTGACTGGAATTGAGATGGGACGCCATGTTGCGTTTGGAGAGCCCCTGATGTGCCTAAATATTGAAGCCCCCACAAGTGACACCATTTTGGAAAGTAGACCCCTTAAGGAACTTATCTAGATGTGTGGTGAGCACTTTGACCCACCAAGTGATTCACAGAAGTTTATAATGTAGAACCATAAAAATAAAAAATCCTATTTTTTCACAAAAATGATCTTTTCGCCCCCAATTTTTTATTTTTCCATGGGTAACAGAAGAAATTGGACCCCAAAAGTTGTTGTAAAATTTATTTTGAGTACGCTGATACCCCATATGTGGGGGTAAACCACTGTTTGGACGCATGGCAGAGCTCAGAAGGGAAGGAGCGCCGTTTGACTTTTCAATGCAAAATTGACTGGAATTGAGATGGGACGCCATGTTGCGTTTGGAGAGCCACTGATGTGCCTAAACATTGAAACCCCCAACAAGTGACACCATTTTGGAAAGAAGACCCCCTATGGAATTTATCTAGATGTGTTGTGAAAACTTTGAACCTCCAAATGTTTCACTACAGTTTATAACGTAGAGCCGTGAAAATAAAAATTCTTTTTTTTCCACAAAATTATTTTTTAGCCCCCAATTTTGTATTTTCTCAAGGGTAACAGGAGAAATTGGACCTCAAAAGTTGTTGTCCAATTTGTCCTGAGCACGCTGATACTCCATATGTGGGGGGAGAACCACCGTTTGGGCACACGGGAGAGCTCGGAAGGGAAGGAGCGCCATTTGGAATGCAGACTTAAATGGAATGGTCTGCTGGCGTCACATTGCGTTTGCAGAGCCCCTGATGTACCTAAACAGTGGAAACCCCCCACAAGTGACCCCATATTGGAAACTAGACCCCCCAAGGAACTAATCTAGATGTGTTATGAGAACTTTGAACCCCCAAGTGTTTCACTACAGTTTATAACGTAGAGCCGTGAAAATAAAAAATATATTTTTTTCCCACACAAATTATTTTTTAGCCCCCTGTTTTGTATTTTCCCAAGGGTAACAGAAGAAATTTGACCACAAAAGTTGTTGTCCAATTTGTCCCGAGTACGTTGATACCCTATATGTGGGGGGGAACCACCGTTTGGGCGCATGGCAGAGCACGGAAGGGAAGGAGTGCCGTTTGGAATGCAGACAAGGAACTTATCTAGCTGTGTTGTGAGAACTTTGAACCCCCAAGTGTTTCACTACAGTTTATAAAGCAGAGCCATGAAAATAAAAAATCTTTTTTTTCCCACTAAAATTATTTTTTATCCCCCGATTTTGTATTTTCCCAAGGGTAACAGGAGAAATTGGACCCTAAAAGTTGTTGTCCAATTTGTCCTGAGTACGCTGATACCCCATATATTGGGGTAAACCACTGTTTGGGCACACGGGAGAGCTCGGAAGGGAAGGAGCACTGTTTTACTTTTTCAACGCAGAATTGGCTGGAATTGAGATCGGACGCCATGTCACGTTTGGAGAGCCCCTGATGTGCCTAAACAGTGGAAACCCCCCAATTATAACTGAAACCCTAATCCAAACACACCCCTAACCCTAATCCCAACCATAACCCTAACCACACCTCTAACCCAGACACACCCCTAACCCTAATCCCAACCCTAATCCCAACCACAAATGTTATCCAAACCCTAACTTTAGCCCCAATCCTAACTTTAGCCCCAACCTTAACCCTAACTTTAGCCCCAACCCTAACCCTAATGGGAAAATGAAAATAAATACATTTTTTTAATTTTTTATTTTTTCCCTAACTAAGGGGTTGATGAAGGGGGGTTTGATTTACTTTTATAGCGGGATTTTTGGCGGATTTTTATGATTGGCAGCCGTCACACACTGAAAGACGCTTTTTCTTGCAAAAGATAGTTTTTGCGTCTCTACATTTTGAGAGCTATAATTTTTCCATATTTTGGTCCACAGAGTCATGTGAGGTCTTGTTTTTGCGGGACGAGTTGACATTTTTACTGGTAACATTTTCGGGCACGTGACATTTTTTGATCGCTTTTTATTCTGATTTTTGTGAGGCAGAATGACCAAACACCAGCTATTCATGAATTTCTTTTTTTTGGGGGGGGGGGGAAGGCGTTTATACCGTTCCGCGATTGGTAAAATAGATGAAGCAGTTTTATTCTTCAGGTCAGTACGATTACAGCAATACCTCATTTATATTTTTTTTATGTTTTGGCGCTTTTATACGATAAAAACTATTTTATATAAAAAATAATTAATTTTGCATCGCTTTATTCGGAGGGCTATAACCTTTTTAATTTTTTCGCTGATGATGCTGTATGGCAGCTCGTTTTTTGCGGGACAAGATGACGTTTTCATCGGTACCATGGTTATTTATATCCGTCTTTTTGATCGCGTGTTATTCCACTTTTTGTTTGGCGGTATGATAATAAAGCGTCGTTTCTTGCCTCGTTTTCTTTTTTTTACCGTGTTCACTGAAGGGGTTAACTAGTGGGACAGTTTTATAGGTCGGGTCGTTACGGACGCGGCGATACTAAATATGTGTACTTTTATTGTTTTTTATTTAGATAAAGAAATGTATTTATTGGAACAATATATATATATATTTTTCTTTATTTAGTATTTTTTTTTTTATCCTTTTTTACATTGCCCCAGGGGGGACATCACATTATAGTGACAGGTCGATGATCTGACACTTTGCAGTGCACTGTGTCAGACCAGCGATCTGACAGACACTGCAGGGAGGCTTCCCTGCGCCTGCTCTGAGGAGGAGGTAGGAGACCCTCGGAGCAACGTGATCACATCGCGTTGCTCCGAGGGTCTCAGGGAAGCACACAGGGAGCCCCCTCCCTGCGCGAAGCTTCCCTATGCCACCGAAACATTGCTTGCAATCATATTTGATCGCAGTGTTTCGGGGCTTAATGTGCCAGGAGCGGTCCGTGACCGCTCCTGGCACATAGTGCCAGATGTCAGCTGCGATAGTCAGCTGACATCCGGCCGTGATCGGCCACGCTCCCCCTCTGAGCGTGGCTGTTCGCGCTGAACGTACTGTCCCATCCCTGGGAATTAAGTCCCAGTTCACATAGACGGGATAGTGAGTCCAATGGGATTAAGGGGTTAAATCACCCCCCTTTCACCCCATTCAAAATAAAACAATAAAAAAACAAACATACACATATTTGGTATCGCCGCATTCAGAATCGCCTGATCTATCAATAAAAAAAGGATTAACCTGATCCCTAAACGACATAGGGAGAAAAAAATTTAAAACGCCAGAATTATGTTTTTTGGTCGCCACGACATTGCATTAAAATGTAATAATGGATGCACCAAAATGGTATCACTAAAAACATCAGCTCGGCATGCAAAAAATAAGCCCTCACCTGACTCCAGATCACGAAAAATGGAGATGCTACGGGTATCGGAAAATTGTGCACATTTTTTTTTCTTTTTTTTAAGCAAAGTTTGGAATTTTTTCTTACCACTCGTAATGACCTGGAGAATCATAATGGCAGGTCAGGTTTAGCATTTAGTGAACCTAACAAAACATGTGGGATTGCACTTTTTTTGCAATTTCATAGCACTTGGAATTTGTTTCCCGGTTTCTAGTACACGACATTGTAAAACCAATGGTGTCGTTCAAAAGTGCAACTCGTCCCGCAGAAAACAAGCCTTAGCATGGCGATATTAACGGAAAAATAAAAAAAGTTATGGCTCTGGGAGTGATGGGGGCAAAAAAATGAAAACACAAAACCTAAAAAGGGCAAGGTCTTGAAGGGGTTAAAATCCCTTGAAGCTAGTGAGCACAATCTAATTGGTCAGTCAGATAAAGATAAAGTGGTGGGGCTGGACAGGGCCTTATAGGGACTGGAGGTCACTGTAATGGTGAATTCGGATGACACATATCAAGTATTGAGCGGTGATCCAACTGCAAGATATCAGGCTGGACTGAAAAGTCTGCTGGTGGAATGCAACATCATGTCGGCTAAAGAAAGAGAACACGTGTGGGTACATGATCCTAAATACCAATGTTTCATTGTATTCCCAAAACACATAAAGAAACATTTCCCCCCAAATTCTGCCCTATAACTTCTGGCTTTGGATCTTTCTCTGCCTGGTAGATCGCTTCATTCAACCTTTGGTATCAGATGCCCCCACATATATCAGAGATACAGAAGCGTTTCTGAATATTATTAAAGAACTAAAATGGAAACCAGAATATGGATGGGTCACCGGCGATGTGGTTTATTCATCTATGCCGCATCATTATGGGCTGTATTCAGGGTGATGACAATGTTCACTATGGTGCCGGAGGGGATCGTAGTCAGGATTGTGAATGTGGCGGCCTCCATAAGAAGCATTTGCAAAGACAAGCAGAAAGTGCAATCATGCAAAAAGATGATGTTTTTAGGCCAGGACCAACCACAAATAGTATTTAAATACATACACCACATATCATGGATTCAAGATCAAACAGTCGGCAAACTACTATACAAAAAAGGTATAGTAAATTGTCTATAGGGGGACTAGCTGCCGCAATGTATCATAATAGTACTGGTATGCGCCTCATCTATACATTCTGGTATCCCATTCTACAATCTAGCCATCTGGGAAGGGCATTGCCCAATATTGAGGACGCTTACATCAATAATCTGATCATATGATCATTGTATTCATATCCGCCATATGCAAAGCATCCGTATAATGCCACTATCATGGGTTTTTACCCCACACAATCTATATAGTGAATATTCCATAGAGAAAAAGGATAAGTATTACCTAGCTGCCAACAGGATGTGCGAGTCCAGGGTCTACACATCTGCCCGACGCGCGTTTCGGAGACGCCCCTTCTAACACCATATTTGAAGATAACCTCATATGTCCACATTGAATGCACAGTAAATATGGCCACCATATGTGTCTTACCATTAATCCTAATTGTTGTGAATTCCGCTCTTGGGCTCCCTCCGGTGGTTGTAAGTGGCACTTTTGTGAGTTCTGCTCTTGGGCTCCCTCTTGTGGTTTCTAGTGGTATGGCTGCTCCTTGGAGTTAGCTGTCATCAGCTGCCTCCACTTATCGTCTCTTCTGCTCGGCTATTTAGGTCTGGCTCTGTCTTCAGCCAGTGCCACTTGTAAATGGTTCCTGGTTGGATTCACATCTCTTTGGAGTTCCCTGTTATCCTGACCAGTTCATCTAAGCTAAGTTTTTGCTTGCTCTTTTCTGTCCATAAATTGTGGACTTGTCCATTCTGTGCTTTCTATGTTTGTCCAGCTTATCAGTGTGAATTAATTCTGTCTTGCTGGAAGCTCTGGGAGGCAGATTTGCCCTCCACACCTTTAGTCAGGTGTGGAGATTTTTTGTAAACTCTGCGTGGATTTTTGTAGTGTTTTATACTGACCGCACAGTATTCCATCCTGTCCTATCTATTTAGCTAGACTGGCCTCCTGTGCTCCTCCTGGTTTCATTCTGTGTATGTCTTTTCCCTCTCCACTCACAGTCATTATTTGTGGGGGGCTAATCTTTCCTTTGGGGATTTTCTCTGAGGCAAGATAGTTTTCCTGCTTCATTCTTTAGGGGTAGTTAGCTCTTAGGCTGTGACTAGATGCCTAGGGAGAGTTAGGAGCATTCCACGGCTCCTTCTAGTGTTGTGTTGAGCTTAGGGACTGCGGTCAGTACAGTTACCACTTCCTTCAGAGCTCGTTCCATGTTGCTCCTAAACCACCGTATCATAACACCTAATATACATAAATCACATGTTTATCCTGATGTCCATTGTCCTATTACCACTCACGTGGGAAAAACCTACCATCAATCAAAACTAAGATATGACAACCTCATATAGTTTAACACAATGGATAATATATATGGTAATTATGCAATATAGATGACACATAATATTATATAGCCTAGAATTATATGGCTGATGTATTTCAATCTTCATGGTGGAACAAAAAAGGGGGCGAAGAGGCAAGGTCCAATCCCAACACCAATACAAATATAGATGTGAATCTAAAATGAAAAAAAAAGTAGTTAAAAACTAGCACAATCTTATAACTGCACGTCACGTCAATGAGCTAGCGATCACAGGAACGGTACAGTCTAGTGGTTAATCCTATGTATATCATTGAACAGGGACAGGATGCATAATGAATGACATTTTTGGACGTACACGTGATGTGTTTCAGTATTTTAAATTCCTTTGTACCAGAAGAGTCCACAAATGTCTCATCTCTAACTATATTTGCGCGTGCCATGCAGTGACCACAGGCCTTACACCCTCCTCTCTTCTTATCCCTAAAGTTGTCTAAAAATGTTTTAGGGGAATCACTCACATAGTGATTACGCGCCAAATGGTCGCGCAAATTTTTGGACCTTCGGTAAGTAATCAATGGTTTATCTGGTATTAGTTTGGCCAACACAGAGTCCGTTTTTAGAATGGACCAAGATTTCGCCAATATTTTCCATACCTCTTCTGCACGGGAATTAAAGTTTATCACCTATCCACATCCGTTTTTTGCGTCACACTACCTGTCCAATATAGTAAGGAATTTCTGTTGCTATGTTTAGCCCGCAGATAGGCTTTTTTAACATTGCGATGACTATATCCCCGGTCTTTAACGCAATTCTTCAGATCCCCAGCCTAAATCTCAAACTCCATGTGATATTTGCGCTAAGTTCACCTATATGAAGCCATAAATAGTTAAAATACTAGGAAATGTCATAAACAAGGTTCCCCATACAGGACTGTGATTAACAAGATGTGTTTACCTTAATATCAAAGAAAAGGAAATCTGTGTCCAGTGCTGACATGTGGAAAGGTCCTTCACTCATGTGCTGAAAGGTTGGTATCTGAAGCCTTCTCTGAATTTCTGTTCCGGAAATATCCAATATGTTGCAGAGCAAATAGTAGTATAGGAGACGCTGTCCCGGCCGGTGACTACCGTGCTCCCCCAGAGCTTGGTAACTGCCGTGCACAGGCAGTGGCGGCCGCTAGTATAGAGCTGAAGCCGAAAAGGTGCAGGACCTTGTGTGACGTCACAGTCACGTGATGTGTACACGTGACCAGCTGCAAAGCTGCGGAGCTGCGGAGTCTTTTTTTCACTATTTTCAATCCAGTGACTAAGATGTCCTCAAGTGAACCCCTGTGATATTTGGCAAAATGTTGAGATAAAGGGTGTTCCGAGAATTTTTTACTAATGTTGCACAAATGTTCTCTAACACCCTTTATCTCAACATTTTGCCAAATATCACGGGGGTTCACTTGAGGACATCTTAGTCACTGGATTGAAAATAGTGAAAAAAGACTGGAGAGGTGGCAACTTTATTCACCAAATGTCAAGAGAAGAAATGAGGTACATATTTGAACTGAATACTTTGGCACCCCACGGTCTAAATACTGAGATAGAACTATTTGCTTTTATCCAATGAGCAAATAAAGAAAAAAAAAAAAAAAAGGCGGCCCGCTATATAAAGCACACATCTTGCACACAGCACCATCCCTGATGAAGGAGTCAGTGACTCTGAAACGCGTAGGATTATTTGGTCCTGTGTGCTATTCGTAGCTCCGTAGCTCTGCAGCTCCGCAGCTTTGCAGCTGGTCACGTGTACACATCACGTGACTGTGACGTCACACAAGGTCCTGCACCTTGTCGGCTTCAGCTCTATACTAGCGGCCGCCACTGCCTGTGCACGGCAGTTACCAAGCTCTGGGGGAGCACGGTAGTCACCGGCCGGGACAGCGTCTCCTATACTACTATTTGCTCTGCAACATATTGGATATTTCCGGAACAGAAATTCAGAGAAGGCTTCAGATACCAACCTTTCAGCACATGAGTGAAGGACCTTTCCACATGTCAGCACTGGACACAGATTTCCTTTTCTTTGATATTAAGGTAAACACATCTTGTTAATCACAGTCCTGTATGGGGAACCTTGTTTATGACATTTCCTAGTATTTTAACTATTTATGGCTTCATATAGGTGAACTTAGCGCAAATATCACATATAGTTTTCTTTGATTAACCACTTCTGGGACGATTGGGAGTGATTTCGTCCATATATTTGCTGCTTATTCACCTGAAGCAACTAAGCAGCGCCTTATGGTTCATTTTTAGACATATAAATCTCAAACTCCTCATCTGTTGAACAAATACGTCGTAGGCGTAAGAACTGGCCCACTGGGATCGACCGGACCATGTGGGTTGGAAGGGAGGAGGACACATGTAGCAACATGTTTGTTGATGTTGGTTTCCTAAAAATGTTGTCTGGATAATACCCTCCATGTGTCTGGTAAGTGTCACATCCAAAAATTCAATTTTGGCCCTATCAGATAAGGCCGTCAGATGTATGTTTCGACTATTGTCATTAATGCCCACCACAAATTCCTCAAATGACTTCGGGCTGCCCTGCCAAATCAGAAAAATGTCATCTATGTAGCGCGTCCATAAGAGGACACGCTCCATAGACAACAGTTGATCAGACAATACGAGGTCTCCTTCCCACAGCCCCAGGAACAGGTTAGCATAGTCGGGCGCAAAGGCCGCTCCCATGGCTGTCCCCTGGAGCTGCAGGAAAATGGACCCCCTAAAGATAAAGAAATTATGTGTTAATGTAAATTCAAGGACCTCCAATATAAGAGCTCTAAGACCAGGGGAGCAATTGGACATTGACAGAAAAAATCCCGTCGCTTGCAAGCCATCACTGTGTCTTATACTAGTGTATAATGACTCAACATCCATTGTTCCCATAATGGTGTCATCGTCAAGTATGAGACTATCTATCTTGCGAAGCAGTTTATTGGTGTCTTTGAGGTGTAGGAGGGTGGTGCTGTTATGAACAGTAAGGAACACGCTGTTACTTTAAGAGACTGCACCCCCTTGTCTGGCATGATGGAATGTTCTTCTCCTCCCCTGCAATAGACTGTATAATGGACTGGACTGTGCAGATGGCAGGGGTGGAGCCTGAATTGTGTGTATGCTGAGGCTCCTGCAGGGAGAACTTTGTGCTAATAGTGGCAAGAGAGAACGGTGTCCTGATATAGCTGCAAGAGATGACCCCCAGTCTGTAACGGAGTGGACTTGTGAGATTTGACAGACGACTTTTCCGGGTGCAGCGAGGGTGGGTATCATTATTATTATTTATTATTATAGCGCCATTTATTCCATGGCACTTTACATGTGAGGAGGGGTATACAGAATAAAAACAAGTACAATAATCTTGAACAATAAAAGTCACAAACAAGTCACAACTGGTACAGGAGGAGTGAGGGCCCTGTCTGCGAGGGCTCACAGTCTACAAGGGATGGGTGAGGATACAGCTGGTCATGCAGCGGTTTGGCCGATCGGTGGTTACTGCAGGTTGTAGGCTTGCCAGAAGAGGTGAGTCTTCAGGTTCTTTTTGAAGGTTTCGATGGTAGGTGAAAGTCTGATATGTTGTGGTAGAGAGTTGCAGAGTAGGGGTGATGCGCGAGAGAAATCTTGTATGCGATTGTGGGAAGAGGAGATAAGAGGGGAGTAGAGAAGGAGATCTTGTGAGGATCGGAGGTTGCGTGCAGGAAAGTACCGGGAGACGAGGTCACAGATGTATGGAGGAGACAGTGAAGGGATTGACAGAGGGGAAAGGCCGGGGAATAGCGGGGGGACAGGTGGATTAGTCGGGCAGCTGAGTTTAGAATAGATTGGTGGGGTGCGAGAATGTTAGAAGGGAGGCCACAGAGCAGGAGGTTAGAGTAGTCGAGGCGGGAGATGATGAGGGCATGGACCAGGGTTTTTGAAGATTCTTGGTTTAGGAATGTACGGATCTGTGAAGTATTATTGAGTTGAAGGCGGCGGGAAATGGAAAGGGCTTGGATATGCGGTTTGAAGGAGAGATCAGTGTCAAGGATTACCCTGAGGCAGCGAGCTTGTGGGACTGGGAAGAGTGGACAGCCATTTACTGTAATGGATAGGTTCGATGGGGGGGTCACGTGAGATGGGGGAAAGACAATGAATTCTGTTTTGTCCATGTTAAGTTTTAGAAATCTAGCGGAGAAGAAGGATGAAATAGCGGATAGAGATTGAGGGATTCTGGTTAGTAGGGAGGTAATATCTGGTCCAGAGATGTAGATCTGTGTGTCATCAGCATAGAGTTGATACTGAAAACCATGAGATTCTATGAGCTGCCCCAGGCCAAAAGTCTAAATGGAGAAGAGCAGGGGCCCTAGAACTGAACCTTGTGGGACTTCGACAGATAGGGGGCGAGGTGAGGAGGTGGTGTGTGAATGGGAGACGCTGAATGTTCGGTCAGTTAGGTATAGCAAGATCCAGGATAGGTCCAAGTCTGTGATGCTAAGGGATGAGAGGGTCTGTAGTAATAGGGAATGGTCCACTGTGTCAAAGGCAGAGGACAGGTCCAGGAGGAGGAGGATAGAGTAGTGTTGCTTGCTCTTGGCGGTTAATAGGTCATTGGTGACCTTAGTTAGGGCAGTTTCAGTGGAGTGGTGTGACCGGAAGCCTGATTGTAAGCGGTCAAAGAGGGAGCAGGAAGAGTGATGGGAAGACAGTTCAAGATAGACATGTTGTTCCAGTAGCTTTGAGGCATAGGGGAGAGGTGATATAGGGTGATAGCTAGATACAGAGGATGGGTCAAGAGAGGGCTTTGTGAGGATAGGTGTGATTGAGGCATGTTTAAAGCTTGAGGGGAAAACACCAGTTGTTAGTGATAGGTTGAAAAGATGAGTTAGAGTTGGGATGAAGACTGTGGCGAGGTTTGGGATGAAGTGGGAAGGGATCGGGTCAAGTGCACAGGTGGTGAGATGAGATCTTGAGAGTAGAGTGGAGAGTCACTCTTCTGTAATGGTGGAGAAGTTGGTTTTGGAGGTGGAGGTCTGGGTAGTTGTGAGGAAGGGCTCTTGGGGTTGTTGACCAAAACTGTCTCTGATGTTCTCAATCTGTTGTCCTGTATTAGTTCGAGGAGCCACGAAGATACCGAGAAAGGGATTTACAGTTTCCAGGAGCACCTCCAGCACCCAGAAGCAAGGAGAAGACCACGTTTCACGTAGCTGGCAGAGAGCCGTGCGCGCCACCGTACTAGACTGGTGGGGGGGCCCTGGGACTGTATCTGAGTCCCCAACATCACCGTGAGTTTGTTCCTGTTTTGTGCACATGTCAGGGCCTAGTGTAGGCTTCAATAGTCAGAACACGGCAGCCGTGTGGCCTGCTTATTAAAGGCCAGGGAGGTTATACGTAGACTAGCATGATTCTTTGTTTATTGTTTGCATTTACTTGTGTAACATATGTTGAATCTGTAACAGTTGGAGCACCGTGCTATTTTACGGACAAGCTAAAGAATATAACTCTTGTAGATTATCTTTTGCTATTGCATACCCCTGTTTGCATCTTCCTCATCACCTTCATTCCTTGCCTTTGAACAAATCTACCCTTTGTTGTTTGCACCTCATCTTGTGTACAGTAGTCTTCTTGCACCGTGGTAGTCCCCCGGCCATCGCTTCAGAGGAATGATGGTAATTCCTCTACAAGGGGTTGTAATATGGAATCAATCCATTTGTTTACGCATTCCAAATAGTTCCCCCACCCAGAAATAATTGGGCGCCCCGGTGAGGCTTTATAGATTTTTATGTGTTTTGGGGAGCAGATAGAATGTAGGTATGGTTGGTTCCGTCACAATAATTGCTGTGAAAAGCTCCTTAGTAATGATATCGATTTCAGTGGCTCTAGTCAAAATCTCCCTGAGTTGTGCACAAAAGGCGGACAAGGGATTGTATGTAAGCTTCTTGTAACACGCTACATTTAGCAATTGGCGCATAGCTTCTTTTTCGTACATACTTTCAGGCCATATTACAATGTTCCCTCCCTTGTCCGCCGGTTTGATCACAACGTCAGGGAGACTGCACAAATGGCCGAGCCGTAACCTCTCTTCCCTACTTAGATTATCAGAATATATGGATCGAGGGATTTGGGCAAGTTCATTACTTACTACTTTGACAAATAGATCAATGGCACTATAATTGGACAGAGGGGGGAACTTTTTGGAATGCACACGAATAGACTGAGTTATTCTACCTCCTTCTGTTGTTGAATGTTCGCTAGACAGTTCCTCTAGAATCCTCAACCCTGACTGTTCGGTTTCTGTAGGGAACAATTTGTGTAAGTCATCATCATAAAAATAACGTTTAAATAGTAATGAACGAGCAAAAATATGGAGGTCCTTGACCTTGTTTTTAACTACTTTTTGATCATTTTAGATTCACATCTATATTTGCATTGGTGTTGGGATTGGAACTTGCCTCTTCGCCCCCTTTTTTGTTCCACCATGAAGATTGAAATACATCAGCCATATAATTCTATGCTATTTAATATTATGTTATAAAGGCACAGATGATTGGCCTCGGGGAGACCAAAACATCCAACACCGCGGAGACACCATCACGTGTTTCTCAACGCAGTGATTCCAGAACACTGCCCCCATCCCTTATGGGAAATATGCAGATGCAAGTAAAGAAGCTGCGGAGACACCATCACGTGTTTCTCGACGCAAGCAGTGAATAGCCAGGCCTTTCCCCGGGAAGGAACAACCACGGGAAGGGCAGCATCCTATGAAGGAAAGCCACCTATGCCAAGCATGGTATCCATCCACAGACAGCTGTTTCGGGGTTTTTGCCCCTCATCAGTGTGGAGTAGGAATGCTTGGCATAGGTGGCTTTCCTTCATAGGATGCTGCCCTTCCCGTGGTTGTTCCTTCCCGGGGAAAGGCCTGGCTATTCACTGCTTGCGTCGAGAAACACGTGATGGTGTCTCCGCAGCTTCTTTACTTGCATCTGCATATTTCCCATAAGGGATGGGGGCAGTGTTCTGGAATCACTGCGTTGAGAAACACGTGATGGTGTCTCCGCGGTGTTGGATGTTTTGGTCCCCCTGAGGCCAATCATCTGTGCCTTTTTTAGCCTTTTTACTAGGCACTGCTCCTAATAGCCAGATTCCTACTCCACACTGATGAGGGGCAAAAACCCCGAAACAGCTGTCTGTGGATGGATACCATGCTTGGCATAGGTGGCTTTCCTTCATAGGATGCTGCCCTTCCCGTGGTTGTTCCTTCCCGGGGAAAGGCCTGGCTATTCACTGCTTGCGTCGAGAAACACGTGATGGTGTCTCCGCAGCTTCTTTACTTGCATTTAATATTATGTGTCATCTATATTGCATAATTACCATATATATATTATCCATTGTGTTAAACTATATGAGGTTGTCATATCTTAGTTTTGATTGATGGTAGGTTTTTCCCACATGGGTGGTAATAGGACAATGGACATCAGGATAAACATGTGATTTATGTATATTAGGATTAATGGTAAGATGCATATGGTGGCCATATTTACTGTGCATTCAATGTGGACATATGAGGTTATCTTCAAATATGGTGTTAGAGGTGGGTGGGTTGTTTTGTTTTATCTATCCATTTATATATGGGTTGATTTTCTATTTCTCTCACTGATTTTCTATGTCGTTTTATAACCTTCCCTTCCGGTAGTATCCTCACAGCAGAACTAGCGTGGACACGGCCATGTACACGCGCGCACCTGGTCCCGACACGCTGGGCGGCCTTTGGCGTCTACATGCTGAGGTGGTTGCCATGACTGTGGCGATGCCTCCGCATGATGCCGACGCTGCCTAGCGTTGTGGGTTACCATGGTGATGGGTGCATCACTTCCGCTACGCGTCACCGCTACTTCCGGTCTAGCGGTAATTTAAACCCGGCACTACATTTACTCACACACCCCCTGACGAAGGAGCACGTCTCCGAAACACGCGTCGGGCAGATGTGTAGACCCTGGACTCCCACATCCTGTCGGCAGCTAGGTAATACTTATCCTTTATCTCTATGGAATATTTACTATATAGATTGTGTGGGGTATAACACTTAAAACCCATGATACATCTCTGATAGTGGCATTATACGGATGCTTTGCATATGGGGATATGAATACAATGATCATGTGATCAAATTATTGATGTAAGCGCCCTGAATATTGGGCAATGCCCTTCCCAGATAGCTAAATTGTAGAATGGGATACCAGAATGTATAGATGAGGCGCATACCAGTACTATTATGATACATTGCGGCAGCTAGTCCCCCTATAGACAATTTATTATACCTTTTTTGTATAGTAATTTGCTGACTTTTTGATCTGGAATCCATGATATGTGGTGTATGTATTTAAATACTATTTGTGGTTGGTCCTGGCCTAAAAACGTCATCTTTTTGCACGATTGCACTTTCCGCTTGTTTTTGCACATGCTTCTTATGGACCCCCTCCCTTGTTCTGTCCTATATATGTAATAAAGAAATCTTTTATATATATATATATATATATATATATATATATATATATATATATATATATATATATATACAGGTCCTTCTCAAAAAATTAGCATATAGTGTTAAATTTCATTATTTACCAAAATGTAATGATTACAATTAAACTTTCATATATTATAGATTCATTATCCACCAACTGAAATTTGTCAGGTCTTTTATTGTTTTAATACTGATGGTTTTGGCATACAACTCCTGATAACCCAAAAAACCTGTCTCAATAAATTAGCATATTTCACCCATTTAATCAAATAAAAGTGTTTTTTAATAACAAACAAAAAAACCATCAAATAATAATGTTCAGTTATGCACTCAATACTTGGTCGGGAATCCTTTGGCAGAAATGACTGCTTCAATGCGGCGTGGCATGGAGGCAATCAGCCTGTGACACTGCTGAGATGTTATGGAGGCCCAGGATGCTTCAATAGCGGCCTTAAGCTCAACCAGAGTGTTGGGTCTTGCGTCTCTCAACTTTCTCTTCACAATATCCCACAGATTCTCTATGGGGTTCAGGTCAGGAGAGTTGGCAGGCCAATTGAGCACAGTAATACCATGGTCAGTAAACCATTTACCAGTGGTTTTGGCACTGTGAGCAGGTGCCAGGTCATGCTGAAAAAATGAAATCTTCATCACCATAAAGCATTGACCCTGCCCTTGATGAAACACAGTGGACCAACACCAGCAGCTGACATGGCACCCCACACCATCACTGACTGTGGGTACTTGACACTGGACTTCAGGCATTTTGGCATTTCCTTCTCCCCAGTCTTCCTCCAGACTCTGGCACCTTGATTTCCGAATGACATGCAAAATTTGCTTTCATCAGAAAAAAGTACTTGGGACCACTTAGCAACAGTCCAGTGCTGCTTCTCTGTAGCCCAGGTCAGGCGCTTCTGCCGCTGTTTATGGTTCAAAAGTGGCTTTACCTGGGGAATGCGGCACCTGTAGCCCATTTCCTGCACACGCCTGTGCACGGTGGCTCTGGATGTTTCCACACCAGACTCAGTCCACTGCTTCCTCAGGTTCCCCAAGGTCTGGAATCGGTCCTTCTCCACAATCTTCCTCAGGGTTCGGTCTCCTCTTCTCGTTGTACAGCGTTTTCTGCCACATTGTTTCCTTCCAACAGACTTACCATTGAGGTGCCTTGATACAGCACTCTGGGAACAGCCTATTTGTTGAGAAATTTCTTTCTGGGTCTTACCCTCTTGCTTGAGGGTGTCAATGATGGCCTTCTTGACATCTGTCAGGTCGCTAGTCTTAACCATGATGGGGGTTTTGAGTAATGAACCCGGCAGGGAGTTTATATAAGCCTCAGGTATCTTTTGCATGTGTTTAGAGTTAATTAGTTGATTCAGAAGATTAGGGTAATAGGTCGTTTAGAGAACCTTTTCTTGATATGCTAATTTATTGAGACAGGTTTTTTGGGTTATCAGGAGTTGTATGCCAAAATCATCAGTATTAAAACAATAAAAGACCTGACAAATTTCAGTTGGTGGATAATGAATCTATAATATATGAAAGTTTAATTGTAATCATTACATTATGGTAAATAATGAAATTTAACACTATATGCTAATTTTTTGAGAAGGACCTGTATATATATATATATACAGTTAGGTCCATATATATTTGGACAGAGACAACGTTTTTCTAATTTTGGTTATATACATTACCACAATGAATTTTGAACAAAACATTTCAGATGCAGTTAAAGTTCAGACTTTCAGCTTTTATTTGAGGTTATGCACATTAAAAATGGATAAAGGGTTTAGGAGTTTCAGCTCCTTAACATGTGCCACCCTGTTTTTAAAGGGACCAAAAGTAATTGGACAGATTCAATAATTTTAAATAAAATGTTCATTTCTAGTAATTGGTTGAAAACCCTTTGTTGGCAATGACTGCCTGAAGTCTTGAACTCATGGACATCACCAGATGCTGTGTTTCCTCCTTTTTGATGCTCTGCCAGGCCTTCACTGCTGTGGTTTTCAGTTGCTGTTTGTTTGTCGGCCTTTCGGTCTGAAGATTAGTCTTTAACAAGTGAAATGTATGCACAATTGGGTTGAGATCAGGTGACTGACTTGGCCATTTAAGAATATTCCACTTCTTTGCTTTAATAAACTCCTGGGTTGCTTTGTCTTTATGTTTTGGGTCATTGTACATCTGTAGTATGAAACGACGACCAATCAGTTTGGCTGCATTTGGCTGGATCTGAGCACACAGTATGGCTCTGAATACCTCAGAATTCATTCGGCTGCTTCTGTCCAGTGTCACATCATCAATAAACACTAGTGACCCAGTGCCACTGGCAGCCATGCATGCCCAAGCCATCACACTGCCTCCGCCGTGTTTTACAGGTGATGTGGTATGCTTTGGATCATGAGCTGTACCACACATTCGCCATACTTTTCCCTTTCCATCATTCTGGTAGAGGTTGATCTTGGTTTCATCTGTTCAAAGAATGTTCTTCCAGAACTGTGCTGGCTTTTTTAGATGTTTTTTAGCAAAGTCCAGTCTAGCCTTTTTATTCTTGATGCTTATGAGTGGCTTGCACCGTGCAGTGAACCCTCTGTATTTACTTTCATGCAGTCTTCTCTTTATGGTAGATTTGGATATTGATACACCGGAGAGTGGTGTTCACTTGGTTGGCTGTTGTGAAGGGGTTTCTCTTCACCATGGAGATTATTCTGCGATCATCCACCACTGTTGTCTTCCATGGGTGCCTAGGTCTTTTTGCATTGATGAGTTCACCAGTGCTTTCTTTCCTTCTCAGGATGTACCAAACTGTAGATTTTGCCACTCCTAATATTGTAGCAAATTCTCGGATGGGTTTTTTCTGTTTTCGCAGCTTAAGGATGGCTTGTTTCACCTGCATGGAGAGCTCCTTTGACCACATGTTTACTTCACAGCAAAACCTTCCAAATGCAAGCACCACACCTCAAATCAACTCCAGGCCTTTTATCTGCTTTTTTGAGAATGACATAACAAAGGGGTTGCACACACCTGTCCATGAAATAGCCTTGGAGTCAATTGTCCAATTACTTTTGGTCCCTTTAAAAACAGGGTGGCACATGTGAAGGAGCTGAAACTCCCAAACCCTTCATCCAGTTTTAATGTGGATACCCTCAAATGAAAGCTGAAAGTCTGAACTTCAACTGCATCTGAATTGTTTTGTTTAAAATTTATTGTGGTAATGTCTATAACCAAAATTAGAAAAATGTTGTCTATGTCCAAATATATATGGACCTAACTGTATATATATATATATATATATATATATATATATATGTATATATATATACACGATGGTGAATCCTATCAGGAGTGCAAAGTAATTACAAGGAGATTCAGGCAGCGCGGTTATTCCCAGGCTTGTGTGAACAGGGCCAGAGACATCGCATGCAGTAGAATCAGAGAACAATGGTTAATGGGTCGCAGTACACGGGATTCTCATCACACGTCATTTTCTCTACACCATTGTCCATTGAATATCCAGAAATCGTCAATATAATAACACGGCATCTTCCAGACAGGATAAAAAACGAATACCATCTTAGATAATGGAGTGCGATTTGTAGCCAAAAATCCAATACTTTAGCCAACATGTTGTCACCCAGTTTATATGTGGGATCAAATAATTCAGGAAAAAGAGCTTATTCATGGTTAGAAAGTGCGGGGAACTACAAATGTGGCAGAGTAGATGTGGATTGTGCCAATATATGCAGAAAACACCAAATTTAGAGCATAAGATGCTCAGCACGAGTATACTATCACATTGTAACTCCAGATCTGTCGTATATCTGGTTCTTGTCAGGCCTGTAATGGGCAATGGGATCGACCACACATAAATTACACCAGAGGATATAAGAGCATGAATCAGGAGCCGCTACAGGTAATAGCCATGATAAACGCTCTGTGTCAGGAGGGTCCGGACACCAAGGAGGTTCATGCTGGTGCCACGACGTCCATGAGAGTAACCGCCATCGAACACGTACAGAGGGCGTCAGAGGAGGGTCCAGACACCAAGGAGGTTCATGCTCGTGACACGACGTCCATGAGAGTAACCGCCATCGTACAAGTACAGAGGGCGTCAGAGGAGGGTCCGGACACCAAGGAGGTTCATGCTGGTGACACGACGTCCATGAGAGTAACCGCCATCGAACACGTACAGAGGGCGTCAGAGGAGGGTCCAGATACCAAGGAGGTTCATGCTGGTGACATGACGTCCATGAGAGTAACCGCCATCGTACAAGTACAGAGGGCGTCAGAGGAGGGTCCGGACACCAAGGAGGTTCATGCTGGTGACACGGCGTCCATGAGAGTAACTGCCATCGTACAAGTACAGAGGGCGTCAGAGAAGGGTCCAGACACCAAGGAGGTTCATGCTGGTGACACGGCGTCCATGAGAGTAACCACCATCGTACAAGTACAGAGGATGTCAGAGAAGGGTCCAGACCCCAAGGAGGTTCATGCTGGTGACACGGCGTCCATGAGAGGAACTGCAATCCCTAATCCTCTCCAACCACACTAAAGGCAGCCGTGGATTGCGCCTAACGCTCCCTATGCAACTCGGCACGGCCTGAGAAACTAGCTAGCCCGAAGATAGAAAATAAGCCTACCTTGCCTCAGAGAAATATCCCCAAAGGAAAAGGCAGCCCCCCACATATAATGACTGTGAGTTAAGATGAAAAGACAAACGTAGAGATGAAATAGATTTAGCAAAGCGAGGCCCAACTTTCTGAACAGAGCGAGGATAGGAAAGGTAACTTTGCGGTCAACACAAAACCCTACAAAAACCACGCAAAGGGGGCAAAAAGACCCTCCGTACCGAACTAACGGCACGGAGGTACACCCTTTTCGTCCCAGAGCTTCCAGCAAGCAGGAAAAAACAAATAGACAAGCTGGACAGAAAAAAACAGCAAACAAATAGCAAAGAATAACTTAGCTATGCAGAGCAGCAGGCCACAGGAACGATCCAGGAGGAGACAGGTCCAATACTAGAACATTGACTGGAGGCCAGGATCAAAGCACTAGGTGGAGTTAAATAGAGCAGCACCTAACGACTTCACCATATCACCTGAGGAAGGAAACTCAGAAGCCGCAGTACCACTTTCCTCCACCAACGGAAGCTCACAGAGAGAATCAGCCGAAGTACCACTTGTGACCACAAGAGGGAGCTCTGCCACAGAATTCACAACAGGCGTCCATGAGAGTAACCGCCATCGTACAAGTATAGAGGGCGTCGGAGAAGGGTCCAGACACCAAGGAGGTTCATGCTGGTGACACGGCGTCATGAGAGTAACTGCCATCGTACAAGTACAGAGGGCGTCAGAGAAGGGTCCAGACACCAAGGAGATACATGCTGGTGACACGGCATCCATGAGAGTAACTGCCATCGTACAAGTACAGAGGACGTCAGAGAAGGGTCCAGACACCAAGGAGGTTCATGCTGGTGACACGGCGTCCATGAGAGTAACCGCCATCGTACAAGTACAGAGGGCGTCAGAGGAGGGTCCGGACACCAAGGAGGTTCATGCTGGTGACACGGCGTCCATGAGAGTAACCGCCATCGTACAAGTACAGAGGGCGTCCGACAAGGGTCCAGACACCAAGGAGGTTCATGCTGGTGACACGACGTCCATTAGAGAAACTGCCATTGAACAAGTACAGAGGGGGTCAGAGGAGGGTCCGGACACCAAGGAGGTTCATGCTGGTGACACGGCCTCCATGAGAGTAACTGCCATCGTACAAGTACAGAGGGCGTCAGAGAAGGGCCTAGACACAAAGGAGGTTCCTGCTGGTGACACGACGTCCATGAGAGGAACTGCCATCGTACAAGTACAGAGGATGTCAGAGAAGGGTCCAGACCCCAAGGAGGTTCATGCTGGTGACACGGCGTCCATGAGAGCAACTGCCATCGAACAAGTACAGAGGACGTCAGAGGAGGGTCCGGACACCAAGGAGGTTCATGCTGGCGACACGGCGTCCATGAGAGTAACCGCCATCGTACAAGTACAGATAGCGTCAGAGGAAGGTCCGGAGACCAAGGAGGTTCCTGCTGGTGACACGGCGTCCATGAGAGTAACCGCCATCGTACAAGTACAGATGGCGTCAGAGGAGGGTCCGTGTCATGATCCCAATGGCAGGGGATCACAAAAAGGACAAGCACAAAAAACAAAACAAGCTCTAGGGTGATGGAAACTGAGCTGACCGCGATCCTGAACCTAAACACACAACTAGCTGTAGCCGGGGAACGTGCCTACGATGATTCCTAGACGTCTCGCGCCAGCCGAAGGACTAACTTCCCCTATTAGAAGAAACACAGACCTCTCTTGCCTCCAGAGAAACACCCCACAGAAATAGCAGCCCCCCACATGTAATGACGGTGAAATGAGAGGAAAGCACATACGTAGTTATGAAAACAGATTCAGCAAAATGAGGCCCGCTAAAGCTAGATAGCAGAGGATACAAAATTGAACTGCGCGGTCAGCGAAAAACCCTACAAAAAACCATCCTGAAATTACTTGAACTCATGTGCCAACTCATGGAACATGAGGAGTAATATCAGCCCACTAGAGCAACCAGCAAAAAGGAATCACATATCTGCAAGCTGGACTAAGACAAAAATTAAGCAAAACGTGGAACAGGAAAATCAAAAACTTAGCTTGTCCTGAAGATTACAGAAGCGGGAAGCAGAGGTAACAAGACACACTGATTACATTGATAGCCGGCGAGGAAATGACAAGAAAGCCAGGTTAAATAGGAAACTCCCATATCCTGATAGAACAGGTGGACACCAGAGACCGCAGAGAACACAAGTCACCCAGTACCATCTGTAACCACCAGAGGGAGCCCAGAAACAGAATCCACAACAGTACCCCCCCCTTGAGGAGGGGTCACCGAACCCTCACGAGAACCACCAGGGCGACCAGGATGAGCCCTATGAAATGCACGGACCAAATCAGCAGCATGAACATCAGAGGCAACCACCCAAGAATTATCCTCCTGACCATAACCCTTCCACTTGACCAAATATTGGAGTTTCCGTCTGGAAACACGAGAATCCAAGATCTTCTCCACAACATACTCCAATTCTCCCTCCACCAGCACCGGAGCAGGAGGCTCAAGCGAAGGAACAACAGGTACCTCATACTTCCGCAACAACGACCGATGGAACACATTATGAATAGCAAACGATGCCGGGAGATCCAAATGAAACGACACAGGGTTAAGAATTTCCAAGATCCTATAGGGACCGATGAACCGAGGCTTGAACTTAGGAGAAGAGACCTTCATAGGAACAAAACGAGAAGACAACCACACCAAGTCCCCAACACGAAGTCGAGGACCCACGCGGCGACGGCGATTAGCAAACTGCTGAGCCCTCTCCTGGGACAACTTCAAATTGTCCACCACATGACTCCAAATCTGATGCAACCTATCCACCACCATGTCCACTCCAGGACAATCAGAAGGCTCCACCTGACCAGAGGAAAAACGAGGATGAAACCCCGAATTACAAAAGAAAGGAGAAACCAAGGTAGCAGAACTAGCCCGATTATTAAGGGCAAATTCGGCAAGCGGCAAAAAGGTAACCCAGTCATCTTGATCAGCAGAAACAAAACACCTTAAATAAGTTTCCAAGGTCTGATTAGTTCGTTCCGTCTGGCCATTCGTCTGAGGATGGAATGCAGACGAAAAGGACAAATCAATGCCCATCTTAGCACAGAACGTCCGCCAAAATCTAGACACAATCTGGGATCCCCTGTCAGAAACGATGTTCTCCGGAATCCCATGCAAACGAACCACGTTCTGAAAAAACAGAGGGCCAACTCAGAGGAGGAAGGTAACTTAGGCAAGGGTACCAGATGAACCATCTTAGAAAAGCGGTCACACACAACCCAGATGACGGACATTTTTTGAGAGACAGGGAGATCCGAAATAAAGTCTATGGAAATGTGCGTCCAAGGCCTCTTCGGGATAGGCAAAGGTGACAACAATCCACTGGCCCGAGAACAGCAAGGCTTAGCCCGAGCGCAAACTTCACAAGACTGCACAAAAGAACGCACATCCCTCGACAAGGAAGGCCACCAAAAAGACCTGGCCACCAAGTCTCTAGTACCAAATATTCCAGGATGACCTGCCAACGCAGAAGAATGGCCCTCGGAAATGACTCTACTGGTCCAATTATCCGGAACAAACAGTCTTTCAGGCGGACAACGATCAGGTTTATCCGCCTGAAACTCCTGCAAAGCACGTCGCAAGTCTGGGGAGACAGCCGACAAAATCACCCCATCCCTAAGGATACCAGTGGGCTCAGAATTTCCAGGGGAGTCAGGCACAAAACTCCTAGAAAGAGCATCCGCCTTCACATTCTTTGAACCTGGCAGGTATGAAACCACAAAATCGAAACGGGAGAAAAACAGTGACCAACGAGCCTGTCTAGGATTCAGACGCTTGGCAGACTCAAGGTAAATGAGATTTTTGTGATCAGTCAAGACCACCACACGATGTCTAGCACCCTCAAGCCAATGACGCCACTCCTCAAATGCCCACTTCATGGCCAAAAGCTCCCGATTACCAACATCATAATTCCGCTCAGTGGGCGAAAACTTTCTAGAAAAGAACGCACATGGCTTCATCACTGAGCAATCGGAGCTTCTCTGTGACAAAACCGCCCCCACTCCAATCTCGGAAGCATCAACCTCAACCTGAAAAGGAAGCGAAACATCTGGCTGACGCAACACAGGAGCAGAAGAAAACCGGCGCTTAAGTTCCTGAAAGGCCTCCACAGCCGCAGGAGACCAATCAGCAACATCAGCACCCTTCTTAGTCAAATCCGTCAAAGGCTTAACAACACTAGAAAAATTAGTTATGAAACGACGATAAAAATTAGCAAAGCCCAAGAACTTCTGTAGACTCTTAAGAGATGTAGGCTGCGTCCAGTCACAAATAGCCTGAACCTTGACGGGATCCATCTCAATAGTAGAAGGGGAAAAAATATACCCCAAAAAAGAAATATTCTGGACTCCAAAGAGACACTTTGAACCTTTTACAAACAAAGAATTGGCCCGCAGGACCTGAAACACCTTCCTGACCTGCTGAACATGGGACTCCCAGTCATCAGAAAAAACCAAAACATCATCCAAATACACAATCATAAATTTATCCAGATATTCATGGAAAATATCGTGCATAAAGGACTGGAAGACAGAAGGAGCATTAGAAAGTCCAAAAGGCATCACCAAATACTCAAAATGGCCCTCAGGCGTATTAAATGCGGTTTTTCACTCATCACCCTGCTTTATCCGCACAAGATTATACGCACCCCGAAGATCAATCTAAGGCTGGGTTCACATTGCGCTAGGTGTGTCCGTCTAACGGACTCGTTTTTAAGTAGTAAAAACGCAATGTAACGCACATACTAACGCGCCCATAGACTTGCATTGTCTGACGCATCGTGACGCATCCCTAAATTGGTATGCGTTTGTCACATAACGTTTTTTTTCTGACGGACCTTCAACGCGGCTTGCAGCGTTTTCGGGTCCGGATAAGCTAACGCACTACTAACGGAAGCGTTCATTCTGCCATAGAAGGCTATGGCAAACGCAGTCAGATGCAAATCATGAAAAATTTCCAAATAGGACCACACGTTTTAATAGCGTTTGAGGGTGGTCACATGTGGTCATGTGACAGGAAATGTGATTTCGGCCATTAAAATATCCCACTCACACAAAGTCTCCTGCAAGTGACAGAGTGTTTTGCCGTAGCTAAAATGTAAGTACATTTCTATATATTATATATCTCTGTATACATCATGGGAGTCTGTAATGTCCGTCGGATGTGTGTGTACTAAACATGTATTGTTTTGTTGCACACAGATGTCGAATACAGATGTCAGCAGCAGCAGCAGCAGCGTGTCTGCGATTTTTTCGTCTCAGTCGGTAGGCTTGCACTTTAAAAAACCACAATAATGTTGTGTGAAACTCCATTGTATTGAGCTAGGCATAAAAATCCTGTTTATTGTTTTTGTGAATAGGAGTCTTCTGAGCCCGAGGCTGCTAGACCTCCCCCCAAAAAACATGCAAAAACCACAAAGGTACATAACAGACATGTTGAATTTTTCAGGCATAAATTTATTGATCCAATGAATGTTAACATTATTTAATGTTAAAATAATTTTTTTTACATTTTACATACACAATAGGTTGTGGCACAAGGAGGACAAAAAAGAAAAAAGGTCCCTAGACGTCTGTCGTCGCCACAACTGCCAGTGGTAAATATAAAACTAGAAATATTCTATCCAATATTTACCAACAATCTATCTATTCACTTTCTATCTACTATATCTATAAACTATCTATCAACTATCTATTGCTCCATCTATTTGTCTATCTATATCTATGTATCTATCTATCAATATCTATCTATCTACCTATCTATCTATATCTATGTATCTATCTATCTATATATCTATCTATCTATATCTATGTATCTATCTATCTATATATCTATCTATCAATATCTATGTATCTATCTATATATCTATATCTATCTATCTATATCTATGTATCTATCTATATATCTATCTATCAATATCTATCTATCTATCTATCTATCAATCTATATCTATCTATCTATGTATCTATATATCAATATCTATGTATCTATCTATCTATCTATATATCTATCTATCAATATCTATGTATCTATCTATCTATATCTATCTATCTACATCTATCTATCTATATATCTATATATTGCTATATCTATGTATCTATCTATCTCTGTATATATGAATATGGCCATCCAGTGAAATTGACACTATCAACATAACGTTTTGTGTTTACATAGTCCAAGTCAGCGACAAAAAAAAAAAGGATTGTCGTTGACGAAGAGCCATTGACTATCCACAATGAGACACTTATTAACCTTGTGGAAGCCAACCCCTCCATATGGGACCAGAGCGACAGCTCCCACCATGACATCGTGAAGAACCGGAAGTTGTGGGATCAAATAATCTGTCACTTTGATCCCCGATACATGGAGAAGTCGACAACCTCAAAGAAAAAAATTGGTAAATATTGGTGACGTAACATCGGAAAATGTTTTAAAAAAAAAATTTTTCTATCCTATCAACCTATCCACTTGTTGTCTGCTATCTATCTCTCAATTATCAACTATCTGTACACTATATATCTATCTATCTATACACTATTTCTACACTATTTCTTATCTAACAACTATCTATCTACTATTTATATATCAACTATCGTAGCAAACTATGAACAATTTTTCCTATATCTTAACACAATCTACTATTTTTATTTATTTATTTTTTTAATTTAAAGCCGATGCTGTCCATACCCGTTGGAAGTCCATCCGCGATCGCTTTGTCCGTGACTACCGGAACAGTCAGAATGCACCAAGCGGATCAAGTGGCAAACGGGTGACACCGTATGTGCATTATGACCAACTGCTCTTTCTTCAGAAAACAGTGTCTCAGTGCTCGTAAGTACAAGAAGGTCTGTGTGCGAGACTAAATTGTTTAAAGGAAAATAAGTAATTTTTTTGGGGGGTTACAGCACGATATGCAGTACCGCTGCTCCTAGACCAGCAGAGGAACTTGAGCCTTCTTCAGTGGAACCAACGCAACCTGAAGATGTGTCTGGCATCAGCGAGCCACGATCTGCGGATAGAAGCACTGTTGCTGCAGGTGTGAGTGCTCGGTTGCAATCACAGCGTGGACGCAAGCGAGCATCTCAAAAAGATGAAGCAGATGCAATTATCGTGGATGGACTCCAACGGGTAGAGGACATGTGTCGCAGTGAGCTCAAAGACCTGAGACGAGAAATTACCGAGCTGCAAGCACGCGAGTCTGTCTACTCTGCTAATGAGTGGAAGCTACTTTTATTATCCTATGTGCCTGTAGTACAAAATATCCCGGCACATAGAAACCTTATGTTTCGACAAAGACTTAACGAGCTTGTAGAGGAATTTGTGGGCACCGAGGAACCCGCTCCATCGGGAAGAAGAAGACTGGACATGCCGCCCTACAACCCTCAATATAGAGGCCGGGGTGAAACGAGCGTGGAACCTCAAAGACAATGTAGCAGTCCATCATATAGTTGGGCAGACAATACTCCCGTGCAGTACCAAAGTCTTTAGTACAGTTCACTGTCCACAGCCAGGTGCAATTACCGCGTTGCAATTTTTTTTTGGGGGGGGGGTTTTGTTGTTAATTTCTATTTTCCTTTTTTTTTTCATCCCTATGGGATATCATATGTTACACCTGTGTACCAACAGTTTGTTGGGAAAATACAAAAACATTTAGTAAACTGTTTCAAATTTCAGATTCTTGTATGACTTTAACTTTTTACACGACATAAGGTAACTTTTTACACGACATCAGGTTAAACAACATAACTTTTTACACTACGTAACTTTTTACACGACATCAGGAAGACTTTAAATTATTTTCACACGTGTCTGTCTTGCCATGGAACCTGGCCTTCACGTGTGAAGTAGTGTGCAAATTGATCACGAATCCTCATTATTTGTGATGCAGAACGAACTGTAGTCGATTCAATGCTACTGAGGTTCGACTCACAATCATTGGGGTCTACCAACTGGGGTTCATGTCTCGCCACAAAATTGTGCAGACAGATGCATGCCTTCACAAAACGGTCCACATTGTCTGGTTGCAGTTGCATGCAGGTTAGTAAAATCCGCCATTTAATGTCAAAATCCCAAATGCACACTCCACATAACGTCTAGCCCGGCTCAAGCGATAATTAAAAATGCGCCTGCTGGAGTCTAGACTATGGCTTGAGTAGGGCTTGAGGAGATTTTGTCCTAGTTGGAAGGCCTCATCACCAACTAAAACATAGGGCAAACTTGGGCCTTCGGTCCCCGGAAGAGGTCGGGATGACGGTATGTTTAAACTTTGGCTGTACAAACATTGGCCCATGTTGGAGTCTCTGAATACTCTGGAATCGTTAGTCCGGCCATAAGCTCCAATATCCACAGCAACAAAACGGTACCTGGCATCCGCAATCGCCATCAATACTATAGAAAAGTATTTCTTATAGTTATAGTAGAGGGAACCACTATGTGCAGGTTTCTGAATCCGAATGTGCTTTCCGTCCACGGCACCAATACAATTGGGGAAATTAGCCACATCCTCGAACTGTTGGGAAATTGCTAGCCACATTTCTGATGTTGGTGTTGGTAGCACAAGTGGTTGCAAGTTGTTCCAAATGGCATCACAAGTTTCCCGAACCAGTTGACAAATTGTTGACTTCCCAAGTCGAAACTGGTAATGCAGTGACGCAAAAGTTTCTCCGGTAGCCAGATATCTGTTGACATTCAAAAACAAAAAAAAAAAAAATAGGATTTTAATGATCATCTAAAGGCTAGTTTACAATATAATATACAATTGCAAAATGAACATTAGGCCACACGATACCGAGATCTAGTCTTTGTCAATAGAATGATAAAAAAAATGTATAATTACCTCACAGTCACTACTAAACGTTGCTCCGCACTGATGCTTTCACGAAAAGTGCTGCGATGATGATGTATCTCATCCTTCACATGTGAGAGCAGAACATCAAAGGTCTCAATGGACATCCGTAGATAGCGTTGGAATTTGAAGGGATGATCCCGAAGCTGCACATACAGGGTGTGAAAGGCACCATATGTACTCCGCAAGAAATTCACTTCGTGGATCCAATATCTCCTTTGCGAACTACGCTTTCTCTGCCGAAGTCGCAACCGCATCAAGCGAAATCTGACGAGCTCAGACACAAACATCTTGCTAGCAGAAGTTCACTCAATGCTTTCAAAATGGAGAATGAGTCTGTGCCCACACCCGACAATGACAAAAGGGAAAAAAAAAAAACAACTTTATTGACAGTGACAAACGCAGACAAACGGATACTTCGTAAACGGACATCAAAATGAAAAAACGCGATCACATGCGTTAACGCTAGCGTTACCGTGACGACGAATTTCACATATTTTGGCTCCGTTTCTGTACATGCGTTTAACGCATCCGTTTAACGCCATGTACTTGACGCAATGTGAACCTAGCCTTAGTGAACCATTTAGCCCCCTTAATGCGAGCGAACAAATCAGTCAACAATGGCAAAGGATACTGATATTTGACTGTAATCTTATTCAAAAGACGGTAATCTATACAAGGCCTCAAGGAACCATCTTTTTTGGCCACGAAAAAAAAAACCTGCTCCCAAAGGGGACGAAGATGGATGGATATGTCCCTTTTCCAAGGACTCCTTAACATAATCCCGCATAGCAGTATGCTCTGGAACTGACAGATTGAACAAACGACCTTTAGGAAATTTACTGCCAGGAATCAAATCTATAGCACAATCGCAATCCCTGTGAGGAGGAAGCGAATTGAGCTTAGGCTCCTCAAAAACATCCCGATAATCAGACAAAAATACAGGAACCTCAGAAGGAGTAGATGAAGCGATAGAAATCGGAGGTGCATCATCATGAACCCCCTGACATCCCCAGCTTAACACAGACATCGTTTTCCAGTCCAAGACTGGGTTATGAGTTTGTAACCATGGCAGACCAAGCACTAAGACATCATGTAAATTATACAGTACCAGGAAGCGAATCACCTCCTGATGAACGGGAGTCATACGCATGGTCACTTGTGTCCAGTACTGAGGTTTATTCATAGCCAAAGGTGTAGAGTCAATTCCTTTCAAAGGAATAGGGACTTCCAGAGGCTCCAGACTAAACCCACAGCGGTTGGCAAATGACCAATCCATAAGACTCAGGGCAGCGCCTGAATCCACATAGGCATCGACGGAAATGGCTGATAATGAACAAATCAGAGTCACAGACAGAATGAACTTAGACTGTAAAGTACTAATGGCAACAGACTTATCAACCTTTTTTGTGCGTTTAGAGCATGCTGATATAACATGAGCTGAATCACCACAATAAAAACACAACCCATTTTTCCACCTATAGTTTTGCCGTTCACTTCTGGACTGAATTCTATCACATTGCATTGTCTCAGGTGCCTGTTCAGAAGACACCGCCAAATGGTGCACAGGTTTGCGCTCCCGTAAACGCCGATCAATCTGAATAGCCATAGTCATAGACTCATTCAGACCTGTAGGCGCAGGGAACCCCACCATAACATCTTTAATGGCCTCAGAAAGGCCATCTCTGAATCTTGCAGCCAGGGCGCACTCATTCCACTGAGTAAGCACCGACCATTTCCGAAATTTCTGACAATATATTTCTGCTTCATCTTGCCCCTGAGAGAGAGCCAATAAAGCTTTTTCAGCCTGAATCTCTAGGTTAGGTTCCTCATAGAGCAAACCCAATGCGAGAAAAAACGCATCCACATTGAGCAACGCAGGATCCCCTGGTGCCAATGCAAATGCCCAATTCTGAGGGTCACCCCGCAGGAAAGATATAACAATCCTGACTTGCTGAGCAGGGTCTCCAGAGGAGCGAGATTTCAAAGAAAGAAACAACTTGCAATTGTTCCTAAAATTCAGAAAACTAGATCTATCTCCAGAAAAAAACTCTGGGATAGGAATTCTAGGTTCAGACATAGGAGCATGTACAACAAAATCTTGTATATTTTGAACCTTAGCAGCAAGATTATTCAGGCTGGAAGCCAAACTCTGGACGTCCATGATAAACAGCTGAGGTCAGAGCCATTCAAGGATTAAGAGGAGGTAAGACGCAGCCAGGCTGCAATTAAGGCTAGGCAGCAAACTCTGAGGGAAAAAAAAAACAAAAACTTCCTCCTACTTCAGCCAATACGATTACCACTTTTTGGCCGGCCATACTGTCATGATCCCAATGGCAGGGGATCACAAAAAGGACAAGCACAAAAAACAAAACAAGCTCTAGGGTGATGGAAACTGAGCTGACCGCGATCCTGAACCTAAACACACAACTAGCTGTAGCCGGGGAACGTGCCTACGATGATTCCTAGACATCTCGCGCCAGCCGAAGGACTAACTTCCCCTATTAGAAGAAACACAGACCTCTCTTGCCTCCAGAGAAACACCCCACAGAAATAGCAGCCCCCCACATGTAATGACGGTGAAATGAGAGGAAAGCACATACGTAGTTATGAAAACAGATTCAGCAAAATGAGGCCCGCTAAAGCTAGATAGCAGAGGATACAAAAGTGAACTGCGCGGTCAGCGAAAAACCCTACAAAAAACCATCCTGAAATTACTTGAACTCATGTGCCAACTCATGGAACATGAGGAGTAATATCAGCCCACTAGAGCAACCAGCAAAAAGGAATCACATATCTGCAAGCTGGACTAAGACAAAAATTAAGCAAAACGTGGAACAGGAAAATCAAAAACTTAGCTTGTCCTGAAGATTACAGAAGCGGGAAGCAGAGGTAATAAGACACACTGATTACATTGATAGCCGGCGAGGAAATGACAAGAAAGCCAGGTTAAATAGGAAACTCCCATATCCTGATAGAACAGGTGGACACCAGAGACCGCAGAGAACACAAGTCACCCAGTACCATCTGTAACCACCAGAGGGAGCCCAGAAACAGAATCCACAACAGGTCCGGACACCAAGAAGGTTCATGCTGGTGACACGGCGTCCATGAGAGTAACTGCCATCGTACAAGTACAGAGGATGTCAGAGGAGGGGACACAGGGTCTACTCTGCGAGCCGGAGAGGCAGCTCGGATCTTACAATTAGATACTAGTTCCCCCAAAGGAATGAATTATAGAACAGATCTGATGTGTTTTTATTAAGTGATGATCTCATGTATAATGTAATAAAGATAGGTGGTTTATAATAATAATATTTTTATTTATATAGCGCCAACATATTCCGCAGCGCTTTACAAATTATAGAGGGAACTTGTACAGACAATAGACATTACAGCATAACAGAAATCACAGTTCAAAATAGATACCAGGAGGAATGAGGGCCCTGCTGCTCACAAGCTTACAAACTATGAGGAAAAGGGGAGACACGAGAGGTGGATGGTAACAATTGCTTTAGTTATTCGGACCAGCCATAGTGTAAGGCTCGGGTGTTCATGTAAAGCTGCATGAACCAGTTAACTGCGTAAGTATGTAACAGTACAGACACAGAGGGCTATTAACTGCATAAAGTGTATGAGAACATGATACGAGGAACCTAATTATGTTTTTTTTTTTTAATTTTTTATGATAGGCCACACAGGGATCGTTAGGTTAATGCGTTGAGGTGGTAAGCCAATCTGAACAAATGAGTTTTTAGGGCACACTTAAAACTGTGGGGATTGGGGATTAATCATATTAACCTAGGTAGTGCATTCCAAAGAATCGGCGCAGCACGTGTAAAGTCTTGGAGATGGGAGTGGGAGGTTCTGATTATTGGGGATGCTAACCTGAGGTCATTAGCGGAGCGGCGGGGACGGGTAGGGTGGTAGGCTGAGACCAGAGAGGAGATGTAGGGTGGTGCTGACCCATGGAGTGCTTTGTGGGTGAGGGCAGAGGCGTAGCTAGGGGTTCAGCTCAGGGGGGGCGAGACATCTGAGTGGGCCCCTAACCCATGATTACAACTACGGTGTCACACTGTAATTGTGGGTATAAGAACCTCAGCCGATGATCCTCCTGTAACTAAAAAAAAATCTCCACAAAGACCAACACTGATATTACCTCCATTTTGTGACCATACAGTGGTAGATACCAGTCCTACAGAACATATAAGAGATCACAGCACAGTTATAGATGGTGATTTACCGCAGACGTTCTTTCTGATGGAATCGTTAACTTTTCCAGTTTTTTCCATCTGGCCCAGACCGACATGACAACTTCTCCCAGCCAGTACTCATCTGCAGAGAATGCAACAAAGACACATTTCACTTCTCAAATTCCTGCACCATCACCATCTATTCCCAACCTGCACAAACCCCTCATCCTGCTGATACCCCAATACTGAGCCGCTCCTGCCATATGTGTCCCTATTACTACACCTGATACCCCATACTGATACCCCGCTACTGCAGTATGTGTCCCTATTACTGCACCTAATACCCCAATACTGAGCCACTGCTGCCATATGTGTCCCTATTACTACACCTGATACCCCAATACTGAGCCACTGCTGCCGTATGTGTTCCTATCACTGCCCCTGATACCCCAATACTGAGCCTCTGCTGCTGTATGTGTCCTTAATACTGCACCTGATACCCCAATACTGAGCCACTGCTGCCGTATGTGTCCCTATTACTGCCCCTGATACCCCAATACTGATCCTGTGCTGCCGTATGTGTCCCTATTACTACACCTGATACCCCAATACTGAGCCGCTGCTGCTGTATGTGTCCCTATTACTGCACCTGATACCCCAATACTGAGCCGCTGCTGCCGTATGTGTCTCTATTACTGCACTTGATACCCCAATACTGAGCCACTGCTGCCGTATGTGTTCCTATTACTGCACCTAATACCCCCATACTGAGCCACTGCTGCCATATGTGTCCCTATTACTGCCCCTGGTACCCCAATACTGAGCCGCTGCTGCCGTATGTGTCCCTATTACTGCACCTGATACCCCAATACTGAGCCGCTGCTGCCGTAGGTGTCCCTATTACTGCACCTGATACCCCAATACTGAGCCTCTGCTGCCGTATGTGTCCCTATTACTGCACCTGATACCCCAATACTGAGCTGCTACTGCCGTATGTGTCCCTATTACTGCACCTGATACCCCGATACTGAGCCGCTGCTGCCGTAGGTGTCCCTATTACTGCACCTGATACCCCAATACTGAGCCGCTGCTGCCGTATGTGTCCCTATTACTGTACCTGATACCCCAATACTGAGCCGCTACTGCCGTATGTGTCCCTATTACTGCACCTGATACCCCAATACTGAGCCTCTGCTGCCGTATGTGTCCCTATTACTGCACCTGATACCCCAATACTGAGCCACTACTGCCGTATGTGTCCCTATTACTGCACCTGATACCCCAATACTGAGCCGCTGCTGCCGTAGGTGTCCCTATTACTGCACCTGATACCCCAATACTGAGCCTCTGCTGCCGTATGTGTCCCTATTACTGCACCTGATACCCCAATACTGAGCCGCTGCTGCCGTATGTGTCCCTAATACTACACATGATTTCCCAATACTGAGCCGCTACTGCCGTATGTGTCCCTTTTACTGCACCTGATACCCCAATACTGAACTGGATGGACAAATGTCTTTTTTCGGCCTTACTAACTATGTTACTATGTTACTATGTAATACTGAGCCGCTGCTGCCGTATGTGTCCCTATTACTGCACCTGATACCCCAATACTGAGCCGCTGCTGCCGTATGTGTCCCTATTACTGCACCTGATACCCCAATACTGAGCCTCTGCTGCCGTATGTGTCCCTATTACTGCACCTGATACCCCAATACTGAGCCGCTGCTGACGTATGTGTCCCTATTACTGCACCTGATACCCCAATACTGAGACGCTGCTGCCGTATGTGTCCCTATTACTGCACCTGATACCCCAATACTGAGACGCTGCTGCCGTATGTGTCCCTATTACTGCCCCTGATACCCCAATACTAAGCCGCTGCTGCCGTATGTGTCCCTATTACTGCCCCTGATACCCCAATACTGAGCCGCTGCTGCCGTATGTGTCCCTATTACTGCACCTGATACCCCAATACTGAGCCGCTGCTGCCGTATGTGTCCCTATTACTGCACCTGATACCCCAATACTGAGCCGCTGCTGCCACGTGTTCCTATTACTGCACCTGATACCCCAATACTGAGCCGCTGCTGCCGTATGTGTCCCTATTACTGCACCTGATACCCCAATACTGAGCCACTGCTGCCGTATGTGTCCCTATTACTGCCCCTGATACCCCAATACTGAGCCGCTGCTGCCGTATGTGTCCCTATTACTGCACCTGATACCCCAATACTGAGCCGCTGCTGCCGTATGTGTCCCTATTACTGCACCTGATACCCCAATACTGAGCCGCTGCTGCCATGTGTCCCTATTACTGCACCTGATACCCCAATACTGAGCCGCTGCTGCCGTATGTGTCCCTATTACTGCACCTGATACCCCAATACTGAGCCGCTGCTGCCGTATGTGTCCCTATTACTGCACCTGATACCCCAATACTGAGCCGCTGCTGCTGTATGTGTCCCTATTACTGCACCTGATATCCCAATACTGAGCCACTGCTGCCGTATGTGTCCCTATTACTGCCCCTGATACCCCAATACTGAGCCGCTGCTGCCGCATGTAACCCTATTACTGCACCTGCTGTGTGCATTGTTCCTGATACTGTTTCACATAGCAATGCCACCATTGTGCCCTTAAGTAGTAAAATGTCTATGTGCCTTCACAGTAGCTCCAAACTCTTTACAGCCCCCCACAGTAGTCCCCACACTGTATAATGACCCCCACAGTAGCTCCCACACTGTATGTATGCCCCTACACTGTGTGATGGTCCAACAGCAGCCTCCAAATAGTATAACGGCCCTTGCATTATCTCTCACACTGTATAATGAACCCCTCAGTAGCTCTCATGTTGTATGACCTCCACATTAGCTCCCATGCTGTATAATGACCCCCACATTAGCTCCCATGCTGTATAATGAACCCCACAGTAGCTCCAACATTGTATAATGGAACCCGCAGTAGCTCCCATTCCTAAGAATCTGGTCACTGTCTGTCCCTGTCTGTGGCCTGCTACTTGTACAGCCCTGATATACTTAACAAAGAGCTAAATAGAAGAAAATAGAAACAGCCAGTGGGTGCGTATAGAGGCCAGTGTATGAGTATAGCCCCCTGAATGTATACTGGTAACCCTAAAACAATACTCTTGTCTGGACAAGACTCCAAAGAGGGAAAAGGAAAGGAGGCAACCAGAAGAAAGAGGGGGAGATAAAATATTACCAATCTAAAGAAGAAAGTACACCCCCTCGCTCGTCTGCTCCTCTCTTTTTCCCTTCTCCCCCTTTGGGGTCTTGTTGTGTAGACTGAATATATGTTCAGCGGCCCGCACCCATATGTGATTTTCTGTACACACTTGTGTTTATTTTTTCTTCTGTCTGGCTATTTATCATACCGTATAAACTCACCCATAACTTTTTTTTAAATAAAAGGTTTTATAATGGGGGTTTTGTGTTTACAACCTTGGATTTACTGATCTGAGATCATACAGACACTGGACTGATAGATCCTGACCCCGGCTATAAGACTGCATCACATTATAAATATATCTCCTATAGTAGGGGTCAGGATCCTACCAGTCCAATGTCTGTATGATCTCATATCAGTAAATCCAAGGTATATATACTGACAAGACTGGTCAGTAATGTTCACTGATAGACATGACCCCGGCTGCAGGACCCCACAGATGAGGATATGTGTGTATATATATTATAGGAAAGAGACCTATATCGTCATCTGTGGGGTCCTGCAGGAGGGGTCACGTCTATCATTGCACATTACTGACTAGTCTTGTCTCTCTCAGGAACCATTAGATTTATATCAGCTGCTCTGAAGTTTTTTACAGATTGGGTCATGCTGGGGCGATTTGTACTGACAGTGACCCGATCTGTGTAAAAGTTCAAGATGCCGCCATAAATCTACAGTGTTTCAGAGACTGCAGATACAGCATGTGGCTGGGTGTTATCTGGAGAGGAGGAGCGTCCTGCCACCTCCTCCCTGCACAGTTCAGACACCTCCGGCTGCACAGGCAGAAGTGTGAGCGGTTACTTACAGCACTGTGTCCCCTGTCCTGCTCCTCTCTGGAGCGAAGCCCCAGCGCCATGGTCCTGACTGCTCTGCCGCAGACACGTTCACTTCACTGAGCGTGCAATGTGGGCGTGTCTGCTGGACACAGGTACAGTGTCAGCACTGGGGGAGGGGGCATAGCTTCACTGCCTGTCTCCAGCCCCTGCCCTAGGTAGAGCAGGGAGATCGTATCTCCCTGCTCTACCACCAAGCTAATTATAAGTGTAGTGTAGCTCCGGGTGGGCCCCTGTGAGCGGTGGGCCCGGGGCGGCCGCACCCTCTGCCCCCCTGGTAGCTACGCTACTGGGTGAGGGTAATAAGTTTGTATTGGATTCTGGAGTGGATGGGTAGCCAGTGTAATGACTGGCACAAGGTAGAGGCATTGGTGTAACGGTTGGTGAGGAATATGATCTTGGCAGCAGCATTCAGGACAGATTGGAGCGGGGAGAGTTTGGTAAGAGGGAGGCCGATTAGTAGAGAGTTACAATAGTCCAGACGAGAATGAATAAGTGAAACAGTAAGAGTTTTTGTAGAGTCGAAAGTAAGAAAAGGGCGAATTCTAGAAATGGTGTTGATATGCAGATAAGAAGACCGAGCCAGTGACCAGATGTGGGGGGTGAATGAAAGCTCGGAATCAAGGATGACCCCAAGGCAGCGGGCATGTTGCTTTGGAGTAATGGTGGATCCGCACACGGAGATGGCAATGTCAGGCAAAGGTAGGTTAATAGAGGGAGAAAACACAAGGAGTTCAGTTTTTGACAGGTTCAGTTTCAGATAGAGGGAGGACATGATGTTAGAGACAGCGGTAAGACAATCACTGGTGTTTTTACTAAAATGGTCGGCGTGATAACAGGAGAAGAGGTGTATAATTGGGTGTCGTCAGCATAGAGATGTTACTGGAACCCAAATCTACTGAGTGTTTGTCCAATAGGGGCAGTATACAAAGAGAAGAGGAGGGGGCCTAGGACTGATCCTTGAGGAACCCCAACAGTAAGGGGAAGGTGAGAGGAGGAGGAACCAGCAAAACATACAGTGAAAGATCGGTCAGAGAGATAGGAGGAGAACCAGGAGAGAACGGTGTCCTTGAGGCCGATGGAGCGGAGCATAGTGAGGAGGAGCTGATGATCCACAGTATCGAATGCTGCAGAGAGATCAAAGAGAATTATATATATATATATATATATATATATATATATATATAGTATATGAGATATATGTGGTATTTTATGTATTTACATATATCAGTGAAGGGTAGTGTTTACTGATGAGCGAATATACTCGTTATATACTATATATATATACATATATATATATCAAACAAAAAAAGGAAGGCAGCCTTGAGAAAGGCTCAATGCGAGCCGAAACGTCGCGAGATGTGGGTCTGAAATAAACTTCACAGCTTTTTCACCTTCATAATCTATTGGAGTGCTGCCTTCCTTTTTTTGTTTGACATATTACGTGGATGGACATGAGGATGGTCTTTTCCAGGAGGCCTGGCACCCATATATATATATATACGAATATACTCATTTTTTAGTGCTTGGAGATTTAGTTTTCATCACCTCAACTGGATGATTTACATCTGTTAGCCAGCATAAGTACATGTGGGGGTTGCCTGGTTGCTAGAGAACCCCCACATGTACTTATGCTGGCTAACTGATGTAAATCATGCAGCTGAGGTGATGAAAACTAAATCCCTGAGCATGCTCGGGAAATCTTGAGTAACGAGTATATTCGCTCATCACTAGTAGTGTTGTATTCTTACAATTTGTATATAGACTTAGTGGCTATAACATTTGTATAACACTCAGGTTGGGCGGGTGGGTGTCTGCGTCTAATGGGCACTCAGGTGTTTGATATATGGTTAATGGACATGTATTGTGATTGGCTGCAGCCTCGTTATGTGCCTTTATATATTGTGCTGTAATGTGTTTTTATTATACTATGACTAAGGGCAGTATCGCCTGAAACGCATCAGCTTGTATTATGATGCCCCAATAAAGGACAAGATTTTATTCTATCTTCATCTCCTCCATTCATTATTCCCATGAGCCGGAGAAGGGAGGGATTTCCATTTTCACCTGGGAGTCGCCAGCAGGAATTTAGTGGTGATCAGAGCTCTGCACATGTCTACTGAGGACTGGACTCTAATATGTCTGGGTGGGTGATGATGAAATCCTCGTATCTGCACGTTTGTACACCGCTCATCGTGCCCCCTGAAGTGCCATATTAATGCCAGCATGACGGAACAAGAAGAGCCAACGTTATGTGACCCTTAGGCGGACAGTGGAAGGGGGTAAATAAGCGAGATTTCGGCATTTTAGCTCCCGGTGTGGAGGCGATAGCACAATCATATGCCGCCATATACTAGACGGTAACCGGTAATAATCCCCTCATGTGTGGGGTCTATTTGTCTCCAGAGAAATCACACGTTACATTCCACACAGAACATTGTGTAGAAAAGGCGGCGCGAGGGAATTGTGCCAGTAGTGAGGGCGAATAATGGCGGAAATGTCACTGAGGAGAAGTCTCCATGTAGAGTCTTCACTGCGGATCACATGACCCCTGACTCCTCCCTCCTGTGACCTCATCACAGGTCCTGTGCGCACAAAGCAGCCATATATGTGGAGTGCGGCTCTGCAGGTGGAGGTATGTGGAGATTCCCCATTACTGAGCGCGGGGACATTAACCCCTTCTGCACGGAGACTCTTTATAAGAATCATAACGTTGTTGTTCTGTTTCCTGTAATAGATACATACGAGCCAACTATGGAGGACAGGAAGTGAGGGAGCGGATTGTTCTCCTAGTACAGGGCCCCTTTCTTGGCCCCACACAGTGTAATGCCCCCATTATGCCCTGTAAGCAGGTTCTGCCCCACACCCAGCTGCCTCGGGCACTTTACCATGAGCTGGTACCTCACATTCTTCCCCGCACCCCTTTCCTTTGTTGGCGCCAAATCTGTTCTGCCTTTGGGGCTCTGGCCTTTATAATATCAGTAAGGCTACGTTCACATTAGCGTTGCGTCGGGGGCAGCCGCGGCGACGCATGAGTCATGCGCCCCTATATTTAACATGGGGGGCGCATGGACATGCGTTGCTATTGCGTTTTGTGACGCATGCGTCACTGTGGCGCAAGCATCAGGGCGCAGAGGACGCTGCATGATGCAGTTTTTCTGCGCCAAAAAGCATGCAAAAGTGAACGCATGCGTCACAAAATGCTGCGTTGTGCATGGGTTTACATTTGCGTTGTGCGTTGCGTTGCCGACGCTGCACCGCACAACGCAAATGTGAACATAGCCTTACTGCGTCATCAAGGTCTCCTGACCAGGTGTACCATCGATAACGTATAATGTTCAGTATTGCCATACCCTCACACACACTATAATGTTCTCATAGTACCGCCATACCCCCACACACAGTATAGTGTTCTCATAGTACCGCCATACCCCCACACACAGTGTAATCTTCTCATAATACCGCTGTACCCCCACACACAGTATAATGTTCTCACAGTACCTCCATACCCCCACACACAGTATAATGTTCCTACAGTACCGCCATACCCCCACACACAGTATAATGTTCTCAGTACTGCCATACCCCCCCACACACAGTATAATAATCTTTATTTTTAATAATAATCTTTATTTTTATATAGCGCTAACATATTCCGCAGCGCTTTACAGTTTTGCACACATTATCATCACTGTCCCCGATTGGGCTCACAATCTAGAATTCCTATCAGTATGTCTTTGGAATGTTCTCATAGTACCACCATACCCCCACACACAGTATAATGTTCCTACAGTACCGCCATACCCCCACAGAGTATAATGTTCTCATAGTACTGCCATACCCCCCCACACACAGTATAATGTTCTCATAGTACCACCATACCCCCACACACAGTATAATGTTCCTAGAGTACCGCCATACCCCCACACACAGTATAATGTTCCTACAGTACCGCCATACCCCCACAGACAGTATTTTCTCATAGTACCGCCATACCCCCACACACAGTATAATGTTCTCATAGTACCTCCATCCCACCACACACACAGTATAATCTCATAGTACCGCCATACCCCTATACACAGTATAAAGTTCCCCAGTACCATCATCTCACCGCACACAGTATTTTGTTCCCACAATAGTGGCTTCCCACAGACCCAAGATAATGTTTCCACAGGACTGGCATCCCCCTCACACAGTATAATATCCCCACAGTACTGCCATGCCCCCACTATATAATGTTTCCACAGTACTGCCCCCTAAATGCACAATATGGTACCATCCACCTCACTGACTACCTCCGACTACCGACAATTAATAAATACTCACTTAGTCTCATTCTTGGTGCAAATACTAATGAACCCAGGATCTATGAGATATTTACCATACGATAGTTGGATAGGCATGAGTGTATCATCCATAAATGTCGCCCACTCGGTTGTTATGATGACTATGAATTGACAGGGCTCGGTGGGGTGTGGTGTTGGTCACCCTCTCCTTCCCATCATCACAATTTCAGCGATATCCACATTCCCATGACGGTGATACTGCTGAATAGATTAGTGAATCAGGGAGTGGAAAGCAGTGAGAATCTGGAATTGCTTGCCTGAGGAGGTGGTGATGGCGAACTCAGTCGAGGGGTTCAAGAGAGGCCTGGATGTCTTCCTGGAGCAGAACAATATTGTATCATACAATTATTAGGTTCTGTAGAAGGACGTAGATCTGGGGATTTATTATGATGGAATATAGGCTGAACTGGATGGACAAATGTCTTTTTTCGGCCTTACTAACTATGTTACTATGTTACTATGTTAAAGCTCCTGATCCACCATTCAGCCTTCGCTTCTGAGTCTGAGACTCCGTGCACTGCAGGCACAATGACATCACTACATCACACCTGTAGTACGGAGCCTCAGTACTCACACCGCACAGACCAGAGCAGCGCTCCTCAGGAACCGGGTTGGCTGAGTAGTGTGGTTATTTTTTTTCAAATAGCAGGAATTGTGGGGGCATCATATTAAGAGAAGAGCTGTTGGGACTCTCATACTGAATGTGTGGCTGGTAGGGGCCATTACACTGGGGTTGTGGTGGACTGTAAATGCCTCCATACTGAGTGGGGATTTTTTATTTTGTGTAGCAGGTTGCGGTGGCCATAATTAGAGATGAGAATATGTTCAGTAAACGATCGCCAAACATAAATTTTCCGGATTCATGATCGGTAACATGAGCATTTTTCTTAAGATCGGAAAAAGTCGTTAACATTCGGTAAAGGATATAATAGAAGCCGGCAATACATGTGTTTAGTAAAATCACAGCCACCAATGAGGGAGACTGGGGATCAAATCCTGGCTCTGCCCTGTTGGACATAATATACCAGTAGTGGTCCATAACACTATGGTGCCTACCTCAATAAACTTGAGAGTGTCACAAGCAAAGAGAGTCATGCCGGCTCAGACGTCGTCTGGATTAACAAGGTCCACGTCAGATGTCGAGGAACCAGAACAATCTGATGATAAATGGGCTACTGGACCAAACCATACATGGACAAGGCAAGAGAACCTGGATCTGATGAAATGCTACTGTAACAGCAGACCAAGTGTGAGAGGCGATATGAAGCGTATGAGGAAACTCTGGGTGGATACAAGACCTGCATGTCCACTAGCTGAGAAACAACTAGTCACCCAACGTTTCAATATCGTAAAGAGAAAGCTATTATCACAACTTGAGATGGATCAACTGCACTGCAGATCCACCCCACATGAAGACCTGGAAGAATAACATGTGCAACCCCCTGAAGATCCTCATCCAACCCTGCAACTAGAGAGCACTTGAAGACACAAAAGCACAGAAAGGTAAAAAAATACTCTGTTGTTAAAAAAAGTCACAATAAATAAGCAAGTGCTAGTCAAAAAATGAAAAAATACAGGGTATTTAGTTAATACTTTTTTTGCAAAAAAAGTATGTTAAGCTGCTCCACCAATCACCAAGGTATACCCATAATAGAGCAGTCCTATCTAATGTATATAATCCCTATCTGATGTATTTAAAAACCTGATCATCTGTATAGTACCTGTATGAACAGGGTTCAGAGAGAAAATATCCATGTAGAACATGCAAGATGGAACAGCTACAATGCAAATGACCCACAGGAGTGGTGGACTCCCCAGTCTTGTAGAAACAAGAGAACAATTATAAAACCAAAAACACATGGGCTACTTGCACAGTGAACAAGACAGGACTGCTCTATTATGGGTATACCTTGGCGATTGGTGGAGCAGCTTAACATACTTTTTTTTGCAAAAAAAATGTATTAACTAAATACCCTGTGTTTTTTCATTTTTTGACTAGCACTTGCTTATTTACTGTGACTTTTTTACAACAGAGTATTTTTTTGACCTCTCTGTGCTCTTTTGTGTCTTCAAGTTCTTTGGTGGTGTGAAGAGGTTTCTACAGACTTGTTCACTGTGCAAGTAGCCCATGTGTTTTTGGTTTTATAACTAGAGAGCACTGCAGCTGGTCTGAAACAGAAGATCTTAGATAAACTAAATACCATCAATACCAGAGATCGACTGACAAGGCTCAGCAAAGAAACACCGCCAGACAGTATGCTAGAGCAGAGGTCCCCAACTCCAGTCCTCAAGGCCCACCAACATGTCATGTTTTCAGGATTTCCTTAGTCTTGCACAGGTAATAATTGCATCACCTGTGCAATGCAAAAGAAATCCTGAAAACATGACCTGTTGGTGGGCCTTGAGGACAGGAGTTGGGGATCCCTGTGCTAGAGGATGCCAATGGAGCAGCACTACCTACCACCACCATAACACAAACTAATAACCTGATCTACGCTACTGCCTCAGCAATCATGGAAATGCTTGGCTATACAACCAGCAAGAACAACAGAAGTATGTGCCCCCCTTGGAAAAGAAGACTGTAGACAAAGATCAAGGTGCCACGAAGGGAAGTCAGCCAACTATCATAAATACAGAAGTGTGTAAAGATCAAGAATAAGACCAAGCTGGACAAGTACAAAGGCCTGACCTCAACTGACGAGACTGCTAAACAATGGCTCACAGCACTCACTGCAAGACTAGAGCGATACACTAGAGAAGCTGAGGCCATGAAGATAAATGCCCTGTTCTCCGAAGAACCATCCAAAGTGTACTCCCAACTACAGAGGAACAGCACAAAGGCAGCAACTCCACCAATAGCAGAGACTGAACAATACTGGAGAAACATATGGGACAAGGAAGAAACACAACACCAGTGCAATGTGGCTGCAATATCTGAGAATGAAACACAGCAACCACCTAGAGCAAGAACCAGTCACCATTACAGAAGCAGACATCCAACAGCGGGTCAAGAACATGAAGAGCTGGACAGCACTTGGCCCAGACATGATCCTCACCTACTGGCTAAAGAAATTCACAGCGGTATATGAATGCATGGCAATGCAGATGAACCAACTGCTAGAAGCAGGCCACAACCCAGCTTGGCTAACACAAGGAAGAACAGTCCTGATCATGAAGGATCCTCACAAAGGAACAGTTCCATCCAACTACACCCAATAACCTGCCTTACAATAACATGGAAACTTCTGTCAGGCATCATAGCCACCAAGCTACAGAACTATATGAACCAGTACATGAATCCAGCTCAGAAAGGCATTGGGACTGACACCAGAGGCTCTAAGCACCAGCTCCTAGTAGATAGAGAAGTCACTCAAGACTCAAGATCCAGACAGACCAATCTCAGCACAGCCTGGATTGACTACAGGAAAGCCTATGTCTCAATGCCACACACATGGATCTGTGAATGCTTGGCTCTGTACAATGTCAACAGGAAATTAAGAACCTTCCTCAGAAACTTAATGGGTCTATGGAGAACAACATTTGAAATCAACTCAAGACAACTAGCACAAGAGACCATCAAATGCAGCATATAATAAGGTGGTGCACTGTCCCCATTGATGTTCTGCATAGGCTTGAACCCCCTCAGTCAGATAATTACAAAGTCTGGCTATGGATACAAGTTCAAGAGTGGAAGCACCATCAGCCACCTCCTCTGCATGGATGACATCAAGCTGTATGCAAAAAGCGAACGGGACATCAATTACTGATCCACATGACAAGATCTACAGTGAAGACATCGGGATGTCCATCATACTGGAGAAGTCCGGCCAGTTTGTAATAAAGAGAAACAAGGTAGTCAAGACTGATGGAGTAGAATTACTAGCAGGGCATATAGCAGATGTACAGACATGATACAGGAACCTCGCCATCCCACAGGTATATGGTAACCATGATGAGGAAGCAAGGAAAGCAGCAACATCCAAATACCATCAAATGGTAGGACAGGTCCTGAATAACCAGCTCAATGGGAAGAATAAAATCTGTGCCATCAATATATATGCCCTGCCAGTTATCAGATACCCTGCTGGCATAGTGTGCTGGCCAAAAGAAGAGATGGAAGCTGCGGATGTGAAAACACGAAAGCTCCTCACAATGCATGGAGGTCTCCACCCTAAGTCTAACACCCAAAGATTGTATACCAAGAGAAAGGAGGGTGGTCAAGACTTGATAGGCATCCAAGCCACCATCACGGATGAAACAAGGAGTATCCAGGAATACATCAGAAAAATGGCACCAAAAGATGAGATGCTGAGAGAAAGCCTAAGGCAGCAACAACAACAGATCTGGAAGGAAGAACAGGAGTATGAACCGCCATGGCAAGACAAGCCACTGCATGGGATGTACCATCGACTGATAATGGAGGTGGCTGACATGGAGAAATCCTACCAATGGCTGGAGAAAGCTGGACTCCGAGACAGCACAGAGGCACTAATCATAGCGGCACAAGAGCAAGCACTAAGTACCAGATTCATAGAAGCAGGAATCTACCACATAAGACCCAAGGTGCAGACTATGCAAAGAAACCTCAGAAACCGTCCAACATATAGTGGCAGGATGTAAAATGCAAGCAGGAACACCGTTTACTGAACGCCACAACCAAGTAGCGGGAATTGTATACAGAAACATCTGCACAGCATATGGGCTAATTCCCTCTAAGTCCAGGTGGGAGACCCCAGAAAAAGTTGTGGAGAACGAAAGGACTAAAATCCTGTTGGACTTCAAGATCCAGATGGATAAGCAGGTGTTGGCTAACCAACCAGACATTGTGATAGTAGACAAGGATCAGAAGATAGCAGTGATAATAGACGTGGCAGTGCCAATTGACAGCAACATCAGAGAGAAGGAATATGAGAAGCTGGAGAAATACCAGGGCCTCAAAGGAGAACTGGAGAAGATGTGGAAGGTGAAGGCAACAGTGATTCCAGTGGTGATAGGAGCACTTGGAGCAGTGACCCCCTAAGTGGGATGAATGGCTACAACAGATCCCAGGAGCAACATCTGAGCTCTGTGTCCAGAAAAACGCAATGCTGGGAAACAACTAAGATCCTGCGCAGAACCCTCAAACTCCCAGACCTCTGGTAGAGGACCCGAGAATGAGAAAGGACAACAAAGACCACCTCTATTGGGGGTGAGAAGGAAGTTTTTTTTATGGATGTCCATGACACCGTGTATATATATTACATAGATAGAAGAAAAGGCGGTAATTCAGCAGCCGCGGTAGTGTAAAATCAGTGCAGGAGCCAACAAGATAGATGACATGAATTACGTACAGTAAATAGAATAGATAGATATATAGATGTCAGTGACAAATACAATTAGTACAGTGTGTGCAGCTTACTGTACATGTATTTAATAAAAGATCATTTTACTGAAAAAAATGGCATGGGCTCTGTGAGATCCCCGCTAGCACCGTGAGGAAGTCACACGATGCAGAGGTGAGTTCACCGGGAGGATTTCACTGCGATGAATTTCAACTCTCCTCTGCACTGTGCGACTTTCTCATGGTGCTAGCGGGGATCTCACTGAGGTCACAGCAGTACAGCCCGGCTGGGAGCGCAGCCTCAGTGATGTCACCGCTAGTCACTGACGCTGCGTTCCCAGCAGCTCACTCACCAATGGTTCTCGGACTGGACGGTCATATCTTGGCACCATCCAGGTTGAAAACTATTTCTCCCCCAGACATGGATTACGGCATAGGAGAGAACGACAGACAGGTATGGTATATTGTTGTTTTTTTATTTTAGTTTTAGTACAGGAGATCGAGAGCATCGGTGGAATTAGGCGAGGTCGTAAATATGGTTTAATTGAGATTATTAAAGGAGTTTTTGTCATTTTTTCAATACACTTTATTCTTGCTGTGTCTTTATTTACCATATAACTATAGGATTAGTAATGGATAGCTGTCTTACTCTCTATTACTAAGCCGTGGGCTTGATGTCACCTGACAATACAAAGGTGACATCAACTACACAAATTTGAACCCACTTGCCACCGCTACAGGGCAAGTGGGAAGAGTTGGGCAAAGCACCAGAATTGGCGCATGTAATAGACGTGCCTTATCTGGGCAGCTGCCGGCTGCTATTTTATGGCTGGGGGGTCAATATCCATGGCCCCTTAGCAGCCTGAGAATACCAGACCCCAGCTGTCAGCTTTAGAAAAGCTGGTTGTTAAAAAATGGGGTGGACCCCATGCCATTTTTTTAAATTATTTATTTAAATAATTAAAAAGCGTGGGGACTCCTTTATTCTTGATAACCAAGATTGCTGAAGCTGACAGCTAAGGGTTGAAGCCCCCAGCTGTGAGTTTTGCCTGGCTGGTTATCAAAAATAGGGGGGAACCCATGCAGTTTCTTTTATTATTTATTTACAGCGCAAGAGCAGCTTATGAATACTCCCCATCATTCGCTCCTGCTCTCACGGGTATGTTCACACTGGGCGTTTTTGCTGCATTTTTATATGCTAATTTTCAGCTGCTTTTTCCATTACCAGCAAAGTCTATAAGATTTCAGAAATCTCATACACACACATTGTTTTTTTTGTCATCAGGATTTTGTGCTTTGCAGCATTTTTTTTTTTACATAGAGCATGTCACTTCTTTCAGCGATTTTGCAGTGTTTTTCACACATTGACTTGAATGGTTGTAAAAAAAACGGTTGACCTTTTTTTTGCAGCGTATTTGCAGTATAAAAGTCAAGGACAGCCGGATGTGACCTCACACTCGATGACGGGCTGCGTGATGCATCCAGCCTGTCATTGAGCAGACTAGACTCGAACCCCGTTCTCTTGAATGGGGGGCCGACAATACAGTGTTGGACATGCTGTCATATGCATGACAGCACGGCAAGCACCACTTCTGAACGGTGGTGAAACTGTCCTCGCCGGTCAGAGATCCACAGTTCCCCCACTGTCAAAAGACAGCGGCAGCACTCAGCTGTGATCGGAGATACAGGTTACTTCCGGTCACTGGTGTCAGCTGATGGAACAACTGCTCCCATCATCCGACACCTGCTAATAAAAGTGAGAGCAGGAGCAGATGATAGGAGTATTCATCAGCTGCTTCTGTGCCGTAAATACATAATTAAAACAAAAACCTGTGTGGGTTCCCCCTATTTTTGATAACAAGCCAGGCAAAACTCACAGCTGGGGGCTGCAACCCTCATCTGTCAACTTCAGCAAGGCTAGTTATCAAGAATAGAGTGGTCCCCACACTGTAGTTTTTAATAATTCTCCCGGTGAACTCTCCTCTGTACCGTGCGACTTTCTCACGGTGCTAGCGGGGTTTCTCACCAAAGTCACCGCAGTTCAGCCCGGCTGGGAACAGAGCATCAGTGATGTCACTGCTAGACACTGAGGCTGCGTTCCCAGCAGCTCATTCACCAGTGGTTCTCAGCCTGGAGGGTCACATCTTGGCACCATCCAGGTTGGAAACTATTTCTCCCCCAGACATGGATTGCGGCGTGGGGCAGAATGATGGAGAGGTGATGGATATTGTTGTTATATTATTTTTGGTTTATTACAGGAGTTCGAGGGCTTCGGTGGAATTAGGCGAGGTCGTAATTATGGTTCAATTGAGATTATTAAAGGAGTCTGTGTCATTCTTTCAATTAAAGGACTTTTTCTGTCTGTGTTTTCTTACAATGTGACTATGGGGTTAGTAATAGGGGCATCTTATTGATGCCTCTCCATTACTAACCTCGGAGCTTGATGTAACCGGACAATACAAAGGTGACACCAACCCCATAACTATTACCCCACTTGCCACCGCTAAAGGGCAAGTGGGAAGAGAAAGGCTAAGTGCCAGAATTGGTGCATCTTAGAAATGTGCCTTTTCCGAGGTGGCTGAGAGCTGTTGTTTTTAGCCTAGGGGGGCAGTGTCCATGGCCCCTTCCTAGGCTTTTAATAACAACCCACAGCTGTCTGCATAGCCTTTGCTGGTTATTAAATACAGGGGGAACCTAGGTCACTTTTTTGGGGGTCCCCCATTTTATTAGCCACTAAAGGCTAAGTATACAGTTGTGAGCTGATAATAATAGCCTGGGAAGCTCCGTGGGTATAACCCCCTTCCTAGGCTATAAACAATCTTCTGTGTGTAAATCAGAGCTGAGATCTAACGTGATAGAAGATTACAGTGCGGGGAAGACGGGAAACCTTCATATAGACGGCCGGTGGTGATGGAGTCAGTGACCGACTCTGGCCAAATCTGTTTCTAGAGCCGTAGTAGAAGATGAAGATGTCGTCCTCATCATGAAGTAGTTATTTCTCATGTCGCGTGTAATGAATATCTCCTGCAGTTTTGCTAATGCCGATTCCAGGGTCGGTAAATGAGACGAGAATTAGCGTTATGGAAGATGAGTCTATGAGAAACATATTCAGCTGCCGACTCCGAGGAGGAAACTGCTTGTTGTCTGTGGCCTAAATATATAGGATTTATTAGTAGATGTAAAGAAGGAAACTAAATACTGTAAAATAATAAATCTCCTCATATGTTTCCCTTATTATCTCCAGTAATTGTATTATTACAGGATTCTTATGATGTTACATCGGCTCATCTTCTCATTCAGGTCTCTACAATATCGGATCCTCTCAGTGAAGATCTTCTACAAAAGAACATTTTCCTGATTTACCCATCAAAGATGGATATGGACAGAGACAAGATGGCGGAGAGGATATTACACCTCACCCTAGAGATCCTCTTCCGGCTTACTGGAGAGGTGAGAGATTCTGATGACGTCACATTACATCATTCTTATCTATGGGAATAACAGATGGACAGAACTGGAGAGGTGAGGACTCTGGAAATGTCTGTAGTGAGATTTATTAATGTGTCCCTCCATTACCAGGATTACACAGTGGTGAAGAAGACCTCTAGTGATCGCTGTCAGGACCCTGTGTCTGAGGGACGGGGAAGACCCCTGAGCCCAATCACGGGGCCTCCACCTCACCCCCTGATCCATGAGGACATCAATGACCAGAAGATCCTAGAACTCACCTACAAGATGATTGAGCTGCTGACTGGAGAGGTGACAGTGCTGGGAATGCTGGGACATTATACAGTAACACTATGAAGGGATCGGGGGATGACGGTATCATTGTATGTGTCAGGTTCCTATAAGGTGTCAGGATGTCGCTGTCTATTTCTCCATGGAGGAGTGGGAGTATTTAGAAGGACACAGAGATCTGTACAAGAACGTCATAATGGAGGTTCCCCAGCCCCTCACATTTCCAGGTAATAGACCGGACTAAATACACACGGCCTATAATTATCTGTATGTAAAGAATGAATTCAGTCCCTGTATGTGTTTCCTCCAGATCTATCCAGTAAGAGGACAACACCAGAGAGATGTCCCCGTCCTCTTCTTCCACAGGACAGTAACCAAGAAGATCCCAATGCTCCTCAGGATCATCAGGTAGATGGAGAGAAGGTGTCAGGAGATCTCCCCTATGATGTGTAGACGCCGGTGAAGGTCTTGTGCTCAGTCTTGTTTTATCCACCAGTATTATATGTTTTATACTTGTGAAATGAGAACGGTGGAGATGGCAGGATTAGAGCTGATCATAGATGTGACTTCTCCATCTGTCGGTGACTTTTACAATATTTGTTTCAGGGTGAAGATCTGACCCATATTAATACTACAGAGACATATGTGAGGGGGGATGAGTGGTTTAAACAGGAGATTCCCACATATGACTACCCAGGTGAGTAGTAATATACGGGTTCTTGGTATCTTTTAATTCATTCTTAGTTTTACACTGTGTCCCACTATAGGACAATCATTTTGTGCAGGTTGATCGCTTCTATACACTGACCTGAGAGACTTCCTGATCATCACTGTGCATGACAGGAAGCCTTTCAGGTCTGGAGACGCGGATGTCATGACAACATTGGCCCTCCATGGCAGCGATCGGGTCCCTATGTCATGCCACAGGGTCTCCTATCCAAAGGCAGAGGGGCTGTCAGCCTCTGTAGTGAGGGATCAGTGACCTGTCATAAGCCAATACAGATGAATATGTAATCAGAGCACCACATAAAGCCCCGCCCAGAGCACCACATAAAGCCCCGCCCCAGAACACCACATAAAGCCCCACCCACAGCCCTGCTTCAGAGTACCACATAAAGCCCCACCCCAGGGCACGACATAAAGCCCCGCCCCAGAGCACGAGAACCTCGAAAACTATAAATACAGATTAAACAACCACAAGACGGATTTCATCACCAGGTATCAGTGCAATCAGTATAACGGCACCGACCTGACAGTGTCTGTAGTCACTGAGCTCAATCCTGCTGACAGGTTCCCTTTAAGACATCTCCGCTCTGCACTATTATACACAGTTCTCTTTAAATGTGTAATATTTCTTCTTGAAACTCATCTGACAGAAAATATTGGAGCTTCCGATAGTTTAGATTGTGAAGTCACCGAGCCCCGTGCTCTAATTCCCCCAGAGAGGTTTCACCACTAGCTGCTCATTTATTACTGATGGAGACTGTTCAGTTTGAGCATTTCAGTAGATATTATTGTCTATAGTCAGTGTTTGATTACAGTAGTGTCCAGAATCCTCTGATTTATGCTCTTCCTGCAGCCAGTTTTGTGTTCTTAATCAGGCCCCATTTTTACAATCTGACGTGTGTCACTTTATGTGGTGATAACTTTGGAATTATTCACAAAGGATAATAGAAAACAAATGGATCTTACAAATTATTTTCCAGCTTCTCACAATACCCTACATACGATTGTACACTACTCTCTGAGCACATGGCCGTGTTCAGAAGGGAAGGAGCGCCATTTAGCTGTTTGACTGCAGATCTAGCTGGAATAGTTTGCAGACACAATGTATTGGGAGCAATGTTCATTGTCAACTGGCAGCTCAAAAGATCTCCACCATGAACATGCTTGGCACTATCTTCTCTGCTTTCCATATCCCAACGATCGCCTTGCTCATCGCCCTTTAACACCATTACATGGATCTGGACTTACACTGGGACCCCTAGGCTTGGACCATGGTGTTACCTGCTATTCTGTGGTATTAGATGGCAAGAAGAATAGTCAGGTAGCTGGGTCAGAACTAGAAGGACACAATACAGAATCAGAAGACACAAGAGTAGTCAGTAAACGGGCCACGGTCACAACAGGAAACAAATACACAAGCCACAAGCTGAGCACAGAGGACTGAACCAGAGGAGAACAACGCTGTTTCTGGCAGATTTCGGCCATGTGCTTTGAGCTTTAGTAGGGTGTGATACTTTCCAATTGGCTGAAGTAGGGAGCCGATTACTCCAGCTGGGCAGCAGGAACAGATCCCAGATGAGATTGGACACACCATATGCAGAAGCCCTAATATAACTAAATGACAGAAAACCAGTATAGTTGAAATCCTCATAAAGTGATTCCATTTTATAAATTAATTCACTGAGGGTTATAATCTATACATATGGGGTCAAAATTCTTGGTGCCCCTCGTTTAATGACAGGAAAAACCACAATGGTCACAAAAATAACTTGAATCTGACAAAAGTAATAAGAAATAAAAGATCTATGAAAATGAACAAATGAAAGTCAGACATTTATTTTCAACCATGCTTCCACAGAATTAAAAATATAATAATAGAACTCATGAAACAGGCGACAGAAATGATGGTACCCATGAAAATAATGTGACAAAAGGGACATGTTATATCACGGTGTGTCCAGTAACTAGCATCACAGAGTTCTCCAATCTTGGAATCAGTGAGTGGCCTGTATATAGGGCTACAGATACTCACTGTGCTGTGCGGTGACATGGTGTGTATCACACTCAACATGGACCAGAGGAAGCGAAGGAAAGAGTTGTCTCAGGAGATTAGAAAGAAAATTATAGACAAACATGTTAAAGGTAAAAGTTATAAGACCATCTCCAAGCAGCTTGATGTTCCTGTGACTACAGTTGCACATATTATTCAGAAATGTAAGATCCATGGGACTGTAGCCGACCTCCCTGGACACAGGAAGAAAATTGATCGCAAAGCAAAGAAACGGATAATACTAATGGTAACAAAAGAGCCCAGAAAAACTTCTAAACAGATTAACCCCTCTCTGACCTTAGACGTACTATCCCGTCGAGGTGACCTGGGCCTATCTGACCCTCGACGGGATAGTACGTCATAGCGATCGCAGCTGACATCCGGCGCTATGTGCCAGGAGCGGTCACGGACCGCCCCCGGCACATTAACCCCTGGCAAACCGCGATCACACATGGTCGCGGTGTGCCGGCGGTATAGGGAAGCGTCGCGCAGGGAGGGGGCTACCTGCGGGCTTCCCTGAGACCCCCGCAGCAACGCGAGGGTCTCCTTACCTCCCTCCCTGCAGCAGGCCAAGATCCAAAATGGCCGCGGCATCCGGGTCCTGCAGGGAGGGAGGTGGCTTCACAGCGCCTGCTCAGAGCAAGCATTGTGAAGCCTGCAGCTGTGCATGTCAGATCGCTGATCTGACACACTGTACAGCAAGGTGTCACATCAGCGATCTTACACTAAACATGATGCCCCCCCTGGGGCAATGTTATAGTGTAAAAAAAAAAAATCCAATTTGTAAAAAAAATTTAAAAAAAAATTCCAAAAAAATCCCCCCCCCCCCCCAAATATTGTTCCTATAAATACATTTCTTTATCTAAATAAAAAAACAAACAATAAAAGTACACATATTTAGTATCGCCACGTCCGTAACGACCCCACCTATAAAACTATATCACTAGATAACCCCTTCAGTGAACACCGTTAAAAAAAAAAAAAAAGAAAACGAGGCAAAAAACAACGCTTTATTCTCATACCGCCAAACAAAAAGTGGAATAACACGCGATTAAAAAAAGACGGATATAAATAACCATGGTACCGCTGAAAACGTCATCTTGTCCCACAAAAAACGAGCCACCACACAGCATCATCCGCAAAAAAATAAAAGGTTATAGTCCTCAGAATAAAGCGATGCAAAAATAATTATTTTTTCTATAAAAGTTTTTATCGTATAAAAGCGCCAAAACATAAAAAAATGATATAAATGAGGTATCGCTGTAATCGTACTGACCCAAAGAATAAAACTGCTTTATCAATTTTACCAAACGCGGAACGGTATAAACGCCCCCCCCCCCCCCCCCAAAAGAAATTCATGAATAGCTGGTTTTTGTTCATTCTGCCTCACAAAAATCGGAATAAAAAGCGATCAAAAAATGTCACGTGCCCGAAAATGTTACCAATAAAAACGTCAACTTGTCCCGCAAAAAACAAGACCTCACATGACTCTGTGGACCAAAATATGGAAAAATTATAGCTCTCAAAATGTGGTAACGCAATAAATATTTTTTGCAATAAAAAGCGTCTTTCAGTGTGTGACGGCTGCCAATCATAAAAATCCGCTAAAAAACCCGCTATAAAAGTAAATCAAACCCCCCTCATCACCCCCTTAGTTAGGGAAAAATTAAAAAAAATGTATTTATTTCCATTTTCCCATTAGAGTTAAGGTTAGGGCTAGGGTTAGGGTTGGGGCTACAGTTGGGGTTGGGGCTAAAGTTAGGGTTAGGGTTTGGATTACATTTACCGTTGGGATTAGGGTAGTGATTAGGGTTAGGGATGTGTCAGGGTTAGGGGTGTGGTTAGGGTTACCGTTGGGATTAGGGTTAGGGGTGTGTTTGGATTAGGGTTTCAGTTATAGTTGGGGGGTTTCCACTGTTTAGGCACATCAGGGGCTCTACAAACGCGACATGGCGTTCGATCTCAATTCCAGCCAATTCTGCGTTGAAAAAGTAAAACAGTGCTCCTTCCCTTCCGAGCTCTCCCGTGTGCCCAAACAGGGGTTTACCCCAACATATGGGGAATCAGCGTACTCAGGACAAATTGGACAACAACTTTTGGGGTCCAATTTCTCCTGTTACCCTTGGGAAAATGCAATACTGGGGGCTAAAAAATAATTTTTGTGGGAAGAAAAAAGATTTTTTATTTTTACGGCTTTGCGTTATAAACTGTAGTGAAACACTTGGGGGCTCAAAGTTCTCACAACACATCTAAATAAGTTCCTTGGGGGGTCTAGTTTCCAATATGGGGTCACTTGTGGGGGGTTTCTACTGTTTAGGTACATTAGGGGCCCTGCAAACCCAATGTGACGCCTGCAGAAAATTCCATCTAAGTCTGCATTCCAAATGATGCTCCTTCCCTTCCGACCTCTGCCATGCGCTCAAACGGTGGTTTCCCCCCCACATATGGGGTATCAGCGTACTCAGGACAAATTGGACAACAACTTTTGGTGTCCAATTTCTTCTCTTACCCTTGGAAAAATAAAAAATTGGGGGCAAAAAGATGATTTTTGTGAAAAAATATTATTTTTTTATTTTTACGGTTCTGCATTATAAACTTCTGTGAAGCACTTGGTGGGTCAAAGTGCTCACTACACATCTAAATAAGTTCCTTAGGGGGTCTACTTTCCAAAATGGTGTCACTTGTGAGGGGTTTCAATGTTTAGGCACATCAGTGGCTCTCCAAACGCAACATGGTGTCCCATCTCAATTCCTGTCAATTTTGCATTGAAAAGTCAAATGGCGCTCCTTCGCTTCCAAGCTCTGTCATGCACCCAAACAGTGGTTTACCTCCACATATGGGGTATCAGCGTACTCAGGACAAATTGTACAACAACTTTTGGGGTCCATTTTCTCCTGTTACCCTTGGTAAAATAAAACAAATTGGAGCTGCAGTAAATTTTTTGTGAAAAAAGGTTAAATGTTCATTTTTATTTAAACATTCCAAAAATTCCTGTGAAATACCTGAAGGGTTAATAAACTTCTTGAATGTGGTTTTGAGCACCTTGAGGGCTGCAGTTTTTAGAATGGTGTCACACTTGGGTATTTTCTATCATATAGACCCCTCAAAATGACTTCAAATGAGATGTGGTCCCTAAAAAAAAAAATGGTGTTGTAAAAATAAGAAATTGCTGGTCAACTTTTAACCCTTATAACTCCCTAACAAAAAAAATGTTGGTTCCAAAATTGTGCTGATGTAAAGTAGACATATGGGAAATCTTACTTATTAAGTATTTTGTGTGACATATCTTTGTGATTTAATTGCATCAAAATTCAAAGTTGGAAAATTGCGAAATTTTCAAAATTTTCGCCAAATTTCCGTTTTTTTCACAAATAAACGCAGGTGTTATCAAAGAAATTTTACCACTATCATGAAGTACAATATGTCACAAGAAAACTGTCAGAATCACTGGGATCCATTGAAGCGTTCCAGAGTTATAACCTCATAAAAGGGACAGTGGTCAGAATTGTAAAAATTGGCCCGGTCATTAACGTGCAAACCACCCTTGGGGGTAAAGGGGTTAGAGGTGAACTCAAGCTGAAGGAACATCAGTGTCAGATCGCGCCATCTGTCGTTGTATGACCCAAAGTGGGCTTCATGGGATATGACCAAGGAGGACACCATTGTTGAAAACAAATTATACAAAAGCCAGACTGGAATTTGCCATATTACATGTTGACAAGCCACAAAGCTTCTGGGAGAATGTCCTATGGACAGATGAGACAAAAATGGAACTTTTTGGCAAGGTACATCAGCTCCATACTCACTGAGGGAAAAATGAAGCATATCAAGAAAAGAACAATGTCCCTACTGTGAAACATGGAGGAGGCTCTATGTTATGGGGCTGTTTTACTGCATCTGGCACATGGTGTCTAGAATCTGTGCAGGGTACAATGAAATCTCAAGACTATCAATGGATTCTAGGGAGAAATGTGCTGCCCAGTGTCAGAAAGCTTGGTCTCAGTCGCAGGTCATGGGTCTTGCAACAGGATAATGACCCAAAACACACAGCTAAAAACACCCAAGAATGGCTAAGAGGAAAATATTGGACTATTCTGAAGTGGCCTTCTATGAGCCCTGACTTAAATCCTATTGAGCATCTTTAGAAAGAGCTGAAACAAGCCGTCTGGAAAAGGCAACCTTCAGGCACGAGACAACTGGAGCAGTTTGCTCTTGAGGAGCGGCCAAAATACCTGTCGAGAGGTGCAGAAGTCTCATTGACGGTTACAGGAATTGTTTCATTGCAGTGATTGCCTCAAAAGGTTGTGCAACAAAATATTACGTTAAAGGGAAGGTGCCATCAAAAAATGTTTTTTTCCATCTAATATATAAAGCTGAATGTGTGTGTATGTATGTGTGTATGTGTGTATGTCCGGGATTGGCATCTGCACCGTCGCAGCTACAGCCACAAAATTTTGCACACTCACACGTCTGGACCCCGAGAGTGTCATAGGCTATGTAGTGAGGCGAAATTTTAACCCCGCGCGTTCCAATTCCGCAAACAATTTTGCCCCTATCTACATAATGGGGAAAAAGTGAAAGGAAAAGTGTTGGAGGCAAATTGACAGCTGCCAGATCTGAACAAGGGGGACTTAAAATGAGAGCGATGGCGCCAAAGAGTATATACCGTACAGTTGCTAAGGTGGGGCCCCAACATGGGATACTCGCCACACACGGGGATATGAACACACACACAAAAGGCGCCACACACTACCACGTGCTTGAACACATATACCACCCTTAGCACACATTTCACCACACATACACCAACCTCGCCACATAAAAGTTGAAACACAAAAGTCGCCTCTCAAAACTCGCCACATGCAAAACTATAGGCTCGCGCAAAACTCGCCACACGTGCAAAACTCACCTCATGGAAAACTCGCCACACGCAAAACTTGCAAACGTGGAAAAATTGCAACATGCACAAAAGTTGCAACACATGCAAAAGTTGCCTCACTCAAAACTTGCACATACTCAAAATGCACCACACATAAAACTCGCCACGCGCAAAACTCGCCATGCGCAAAACTTGCTGCACACAACTTGCTACACTAACCTGTCACATGCAACTCGACACACAAAAAGTTGCTACACGCATGTCGCCACACGCAACTCAACACACACAACTTGAGAAACGAAACTCGCCCTAAAACACACACAAGTCTGGTATTATCCTTTAAAAATAAAAATCTGATTAATAAGCAGACACACTACAAGAGCAACAAATGTACCATATAGGAAATACGGCAGCTGTCATTCACATGACCTGTCTATTATGTGTATGTGTGAGCTAATATATACTGCCAGGGGAGAGGGCTTCCTGTTGGCTGGGGATTTATCAGGCTGCCAATTTAGTTCTATATACAGAAGAGATGACACCCAGGTATATACTATATACAGGAGGAGATGACACACAGGTATATACTATATACAGGAGCAGATGACACACAGGTATATACTATATACAGGAGCAGATGACACACAGGTATATACTATATACAGGAGGAGATGACTTACAGGTACATACTATATACAGGAGGAGATGACACACGTATATACTATATACAGGAGGAGATGACATACAGGTTGTTGTGAATTCTGTTGTCGAACTCCCTCCTGTGGTCGTGAATGGTACTTCGGCGAGTTCTGTCCATGGACTCCCTCTGGTGGCTGTGAGTGAAGCTGCTGCTTCTGAGGTTCCTTACACAGGTGACGTGGTTTATCCTTTGGTTGGCTGCTCTATTTAACTCCACTCAGATCATTACTCCATGCCAGCTGTCAATGTTCCTGCATTGGTTCAGTTCGCTCTTGGATCTTTCTGGTGACCTGTCTTCTCCAGCAGAAGCTAAGTTCCTGATAGTTATTATTTGTTCATTGTTTCCTTGTCCAGCTGGATATCATGATTTTGTCTTGCTAGCTGGAAGCTCTGGAATGCAGAGTGGCATCTCCGCATCGTTAGTCGGTGCGGAGGTCTTTTTGCACACTCTGCGTGGTCTTTTGTAGTTTTTTGTGCTGACCGCAAAGATACCTTTCCTATCCTCTGTCTGTTTAGTAAGTCTGGCCTCCCTTTGCTGAAACCTGTTTCATTTCTGTGTTTGTGACTTTCATCTTTACTCACAGTCAATATATGTGGGGGTTGCCTTTTCCTTTGAGAAATTTCTCTGAGGCAAGGTAGGCTTTATTTTCTATCTCTAGGGCTAGCTAGCTCTTAGGCTGTGAAGAGGCATCTAGGGAGAGTCAGGAACGCTCCTCGGCTATTTCTAGTGTGTGTGATAGGATTAGGGTCTGCGGTCAGCAGAGCTCCCACATCCCAGAGCTTGTCCTGTGTCAGTTTAACTATCAGGTCGTGCCGGGTGCTCCTAACCACCAGGTCCATAACAGTACAGCTGGCCCAAAGTATTAACGCATCTCAATAGAGGGATAAGAGAAGTTCTGAGACCATTTTTTTTTCTTTGCACTGTTTTGTCTTTCTTTTCCCCTAAACCTTTGGGTGGTTCAGGACACAGGTGTAGATATGGACATTCAAGGTCTGTCCTCTTGTGTGGATCATCTCACTGCAAGGGTACAAAACATTCAAGATTTTGTGGTTCAGAATCCTATGTTAGAGCCTAGAATTCCTATTCCTGATTTATTTTCTGGGGATAGATCTAAGTTCTTGAATTTCAAAAATAATTGTAAACTGTTTCTAGCTTTGAGACCCCGCTCCTCTGGTGACCCCGTTCAACAAGTAAAAATCATTATTTCTTTGTTGCGTGGTGACCCTCAAGACTGGGCATTTTCCCTTGCGCCAGGAGATCCTGCATTGCGTGATGTTGATGCGTTTTTTCTGGCGCTTGGATTGCTTTATGATGAACCAAATTCAGTGGATCAGGCAGAGAAAATCTTGCTGGCTTTGTGTCAGGGTCAGGATGAAGCGGAGGTGTACTGTCAGAAGTTTAGAAAGTGGTCTGTTCTTACTCAGTGGAATGAATGTGCCCTGGCGGCAATTTTCAGAAAGGGTCTTTCTGAAGCCCTTAAGGATGTCATGGTGGGATTTCCCACGCCTGCTGGTCTGAATGAGTCTATGTCCATGGCCATTCAGATCGATCGGCGCTTGCGTGAGCGCAAAGCTGTGCACCATCTGGCGGTATTCTCTTAGCATAGGCCTGAGCCTATGCAGTGTGATAGGACTTTGACCAGAGCTGAACGGCAAGAACACAGACGTTGGAATGGGCTGTGTTTTTACTGTGGTGAATCCACTCATGCTATCTCCGATTGTCCTAAGCGGTTCGCTAGGTCTGCCACCATTGGTATGGTACAGTCTAAATTTCTTTTGTCCGTTACTCTGATTTGCTCTCTGTCGTCCTATTCTGTTATGGCATTTGTGGATTCAGGCGCTGCCCTGAATTTGATGGACTTGGAGTTTGCCAGGCGCTGTGGTTTTTTCTTGGAGCCCTTGCTGTATCCTATTCCATTGAGAGGAATTGATGCTACGCCTTTGGCCAAGAATAAGCCTCAGTACTGGACTCAATTGACCATGTGCATGGCTCCTGCACACCAGGAGGATATTCGCTTTTTGGTGTTGCATAATCTGCATGATGTGGTCGTTTTGGGGTTGCCATGGCTACAGGTCCATAATCCAGTGTTGGATTGGAAATCTGTCTGTGTCCGGCTGGGGTTGTCAGGGGGTACATGGTGATTTTCCAGTGTTGTCAATTTCGCCTTCCACTCCTTCTGAAGTCCCTGAGTTTTTATCAGATTACCGGGATGTATTTGAAGAGCCCAAATCCGGTGCCCTACCTCCTCATAGGGATTGCGAATTTGCTATTAATTTGATTCCTGGTAGTAAGTTTCCTAAGGGCCGTCTGTTTAATTTATCTGTGCTAGAGCACGCCGCTATGCGGAGTTATATAAAGGAATCCTTGGAGAAGGGTCATATTTGCCCGTCGTCGTCACCATTGGGAGCAGGGTTCTTTTTTGTGGCCAAGAAGGATGGCTCTTTGAGACCTTGTATTGATTACCGCCTTCTTAATAAGATCACAGTCAAATTTCAGTATCCTTTGCCGCTGCTGTCTGATTTGTTTGCTCGGATTAAGGGGGCTAGTTGGTTCACCAAGATAGATCTTCGAGGGGCGTATAATCTTGTGCGAATTAAACAGGGCAATGAATGGAAAACAGCATTTAATACGCCCGAGGGCCATTTTGAGTACCTGGTTATGCCATTCGGGCTTTCTAATGCTCCATCTGTGTTTCAGTCCTTTATGCATGACATCTTCCGAGAGTACCTGGATAGATTCATGATTGTATATTTGGATGACATTTTGGTCTTTTCGGATGATTGGGAGTCTCATGTGAAGCAGGTCCTTCGTGCGAATTCCTTGTTTGTGAAGGGGTCAAAGTGTCTCTTTGGAGTTCAGAAGGTTTCATTTTTGGGTTTCATTTTTTCCCCTTCTACTATCGAGATGGACCCTGTTAAAGTTCAGGCCATTTAAGATTGGACTCAGCCGACATCTGTGAAGAGCCTGCAGAAGTTCCTGGGCTTTGCTAATTTTTACCGTCGCTTCATCGCTAATTTTTCTAGTATTGCTAAACCGTTGACTGATTTGACCAAGAAAGGTGCTGATGTGGTCAATTGGTCCTCTGCGGCTGTAGAGGCTTTTCAGGAGTTGAAGCGTCGTTTTTCTTCTGCCCCTGTGTTGTGCCAGCCAGATGTTTCGCTCCCGTTTCAGGTCGAGGTTGATGCTTCTGAGATTGGAGCAGGGGCTGTTTTGTCGCAAAGAAGTTCTGATTGCTCGGTGATGAAACCATGTGCCTTCTTTTCTAGAAAACTCTCACCTGCTGAGCGCAATTATGATGTTGGCAATCGAGAGTTGTTGGCCATGAAGTGGGCATTCGAGGAGTGGCGACATTGGCTTGAAGGAGCTAAACATCGCGTGGTGGTCTTGACGGATCACAAGAATTTGACTTATCTCGAGTCTGCCAAACGGTTGAATCCTAGACAGGCTCGATGGTCGCTCTTTTTCTACCGTTTTGATTTTGTGGTTTCATACCTTCCGGGATCTAAGAATGTGAAGGCTGATGCCTGCTGACGTGTGTGATGTCTCCTCCCCTCCCTTTTGGGTGTTTGCTAAGGGATAAGAGCGGATGAGATTTAGGAACCCAGTGAGCAGTCATTTTGTTGGTGACTGCAAAGTTAGACTGACATGTAGACGGTCACAGAGGATGGCAGGCAGCAAGGATTCTGGGAGATATATGATGGAGGGAGCAGGGTGACAGCAGCACTGAGTATTTCAGGAGAGCAGTGTGCTGGTCTATGGAGGTCACAGAGGGAGATATATGGTGGAGGGAGCAGGGTGACAGCAGCACAGAGTATTTCAGGAGAACAGTGTGCTGGTCTATGGGGAGGTCACAGAGGGAGATATATGGTGGAGGGAGCAGGGTGACAGCAGCACAGAGTATTTCAGGAGAGCAGTGTGCTGGGCTAAGGGGGTCACAGAGGGAGATATATGGTGGAGGGAGCAGGGCAGGGCTGGACTGGCAATTGGGCACTTCTGGCAAATGCCAGAAGGGCCGGTGCCAGTAGTGGGCCGCTGCACTCTTCCCCCCCCCTCCCCCGCCAGTGCCGCCGCATTCAACTATACCGGCGTCTATGACGCCGTTATAGTTCAATGCAATGATGGAGGAGAGCGCATCCGCTGACGCTCCCTCTCCCATCATTCCCCGCTCTGCCTCTGACACTGCGGGTGCACGATGACGTCATATCATCGCACACCTGCTGTGTCCCGGGCAGACTGCAGCCGCTGAGACAGGAGCAGCGCGGGCAAGAGGAAAGGTGAGGAGAGTTTTTTTTTTTTTTTTTTTATAACTGGACTGTGGAGCCATTATCGGCGGGATTAGATGTGGGTTGTGCTGTATATACCACTGTGTGGGCTGTGTTGTGTATATACCACTGTGTGGGCTGTGCTGTGTATATACCACTGTGTGGGCTGTGCTGTGTATATGCAGCGCCCCAGAGACCTGGTCGTTGCAGTATGGCACTCTGCCGCTAAGGAGAGTGGCGGTACGTCTGATGGCACTAAAGAGTTGTCCTGACCAGGTATCACCAGAACACATTACACTTCACACTCCGGCCACTAGGGGGAGAAAAAGGCTTTATTTATTGGGCCACTCCTCACACTGGTAAAACTCGGGGCTGGTGAGGAAGTTAGTTAGAAGCTGACTGGGTTGGAACCAGGCAACATCCCTTGGCAGGGGGTGTTGCAGGGAGAAGGCACAGGGGGGTCCCTGTCAGGCGTGGGAACCTGGCAGGTGCCTAGCGAATAGAACGTAACGGAACCGCGCCTGCACACCCTGCGGCGGTATCCAGGAGAGAGACACGAAGGGAAGGATATTGTGGAACAGTGTAAACGAGATCAAGCACAAAGGAGAGCCAGTAAGAGTCGTGCCGAGAGAGAGAGGCAACATCTTACTGAGGCGCGTAGTCGGTGGCCAGATCACCGTAGGAGTAACTGACTTCAGGCCTTACTTCAAATTCCGCTAGACAGTTAATTATAGGTTGGCTGTCTACCTACTACACCTACGAAGACATAGGGGGCAACATTGGGAGAGGGGCGTCTCTAGGGTCCCGGAAGACCTCCAATCCTTCCCGTCAAACGGGTGGCGTCCTAGCCATAACATATCTGGGGGACATTAGAAACTAGTAACATCTGGAACCAAACAACGAGAGAGAAAGAAAGCTGTAGAGAACGAACGAACGAGAACAGCAGTTGTGAGGACTATTCCGAATGCTCAGCAGGGTAGGACTACAACACACAGGCGTTATTGGTAGGCAACGATTTCCATCTGCGAGGGAAACTCTGGATGTGCCCATCGGACCGGCCGGTCTCTGATAGCCCGGTTGAACGTGCTCTGGACTGAGGATCTTGAAGCCTTCAGTAAAGAGGTAAAGAGACTGCAACCTTGTGTCCTCGTTATTGCCTGCACCTCACACCATCACCATCCACCTTACTGGGAAGCCCTGGGGATATACTTCACCTGTGGGAAGTTATACCATCCAGCTGCCATTCCACCACCCCAGCGGACCCCACAGCAGCGTCGGTCACCCTGACCGAACACCACAGGTGGCGTCACGAACCTCTGACAGACTGTACTATCACCTTTATTGGACGCCCCTTAGCAGGGTCCAGCCACTGTGACAACCCCAGAACCGAGAAGAAAGGACCGGTACTGAGTAACCCGTGGCCCTGTGTCTGGGGGCGCTCCAACTTGGCGTCATGAACAGGACCGTACTTATGCCTGAAGAATTGGGTCATGTGTGCCTTGGAACTGTGATTGAGACGTGTTGGAATTGTGATTTATTGCAAGGACTGTGCATTGCTATTGACGCATGATTCCCGCCATTGCCGCGCCACGAGGAGTGCAGGAAAAGGAGGGCGTGTCATGGGAGGAGATCGAGAAAACGGCGCGAACAGCAAGACCCACCCACTCCGACTACGGCTACAGGATGACGAGCTCAGGAATAGAGGAGCTCAAACCCCAGAAAATGACGGAGCCTCGTGTGTGCTGCTGCAGACCCAGGAGCAGAGCTGATGACCAGCGGGTACCTGAACGACGACAAGGTGACCCCGGAGCACTGCAGCCCAGCGGAGCTGGTCCAGGGCTTGCCATAACAGGGGAACCCAGATCCCCTGGAGTTGCCGGAGGAGGCCTCGGACCACCCGACTTCAGACGGGGGGTCGGCGACGGCGAGGAAATGGAAGTCGGAGCTGTGCTGGAAGGCCGCCCGGGGGAAGCCTTGGTCAGGGCCGCAGCAGACTCCAGCGTCCTCGTCAGCGGAGCCGACCGACATCGGTGGAACCACATCAGACGCAGGTATCAACGGCGCCCCTGCCCCATCGACCGCTCCGGCTTCGGTGACCGCTCCCCAGCCCATTGATGACTGGTCTCCCGCTACTGAGATCGTGGTGGCGGCCCTTTACGCCAGGAAGGGGATCCTGCCCCCACTACCGACACCTCTGGGTACACAGATCAACATCAGCCCCAGGGGAGTGGTCTTTGAGTGGAATGCCCCCCGGTTTCAGCCAGACGGGTCCCGACAGGAGGGCTCCTATGTCATCAGGCTCACCTGGGATCAGTATAGGCGAAGCCTGATCTCACAATGGGAAGATCGGGAAAGAATGGAACAGACTGTCTGACCCGAGGAACGGGTGCCCCTTGTCAATTGTTGCCCTGAGAGTTTGATAAAACGGGATTGTGCTGGCCTTCCACCGGGGGAGGGGTTGTGGCTTCATATTGGAGCCAGGGCTGCTGACCGAGGTCTATGTGACTAGCTGCAACGTGGAACCCCAGTCCCGCAGTGTACCTCCACTCCGAAACTTGTACCGATGGGACCATGTGACCTACACCCGCCACTGGAGTGAGCGAGGGTGGTATGCCAAGAGAGTCAAACGCTGTGCGCTAGTGGTCGCGCCATCTAGAATCACGACCGAAACTGGTGGCGGGACTCCCCTGACCCCTGATCCCACAGGACCCAGCACTACCACCCTGGCGTATGGTGCCCTGGTTGCGAAGTCTGCCGCTGGCATCACCGCCCGTGCCCAGACCGCTGCTGATCCGACGACGGTGCTGGACAGTGACACACAGCCAGACCTTCCCCGGCCGGGATGTGGTCACCACCGGCTGATGTCGTGTCACCTATTACAGCACTAAACCTCGAAACACCGACAGATGTAAATAGTTCACTGTTTCTTGCTGCTACTTTAAACCCGACCAGGGTTAACTCCTAGGTACCCTTTGTTTACCCGGGGTCCCTGTTGTTTCTACTATTGTTTTCTACTGTTGCACCACGTTTATCATTGTTTTAAAGACTGCCGGATCATGAACGGTGAATGATTCAGAACTGCCTTGTATATAGTTTGCACCTTCTTAAAGGTGCTCCCTACTGGTTTTATAAGCCAAAGAAGACTTTGCGAAGACATGATGCAGAAGGACTTGCTTGCTGTGAACTTGCTTGCTGAAAGAGAATCTGCACCAGAGACTTGGGTCCCTCTTAAAGGGAGTGTTTGATAATTGCTTTAATAAAGGTTGAAACGTTAATAATGTTGAAGAATTTAGACAGTTTAATAATTTTGACAAAGATTGAGGACAGGAAAGTTTGGAAGTGAACCCGTAGGGGTTAGAGAGAGTCCTCCTGAGAGATGTAGAAAGATGGCCGGCACAATGACAGTAGGCCCAGCCAAGGAGCTAGGTGGTCCTGCATTGAGGAAGTTGGAACAGAAAGAAAAGTTGAGTTATGTAGAATTCTATGGTAGGCTTTTAGTGGGTTCAGCGAATACGCCCTTAAAGGGAACCTGTCACCCCGTTTTTTCAGATTGAGATAAAAATACTGTTAAATAGGGCCTGCGCTGTGCGTTACAATAGTGTATGTAGTGTACCCTGATTCCCCTCCTATGCTGCGAAATACATTACCAAAGTCGCCGTTTTCGCCTGTCAATCAGGCTGGTCAGGTGGGCGTGGTGACATCACTGTTTCTTCCCCAGCTTTCCGTGGGTGGCGTAGTGGTGTGCGCATGTCCAAGTTCCCAATCCACTGTGCACAGGTGAAGAAAAAGTGCGCGATCTGCGCTATTACCCTTGTCATCGGTGGGGGCGGCCATCTTCCTGATGCCGCGCGTGCGCAGATGGAGTGCTCTGCTGCACGGGGCTTCAGGAAAATGGCCGCGGGATGCCGCGCGTGCGCAGATGGAGATCGCGGCGGCCATTTTCCCAAAGCCGAGTTTGCATCTGACAGACTGTACTATCACCTTTATTGGACGCCCCTTAGCAGGGTCACGACCGGGTCCAGCCACTGTGACAACCCAAGAACCGAGAAGAAAGAACCGGTACTGAGTAACCCGTGGCCCTGTGTCTGGGGGCGCTCCATATATACCACTGTGTGGGCTGTGCTGTGTATATACCACTGTGTGGGCTGTGCTGTGTATATACCACTGTGTGGGCTGTGCTGTGTATATACCACTGTGTGGGCTGTGCTGTATATATACCACTGTGTGGGCTGTGCTATATATACCACTGTGTGGGCTGTGCTATATATACCACTGTGTGGGCTGTGCTGTGTATATACCACTGTGTGGGCTGTGCTGTGTATATACCACTGTGTGGGCTGTGCTGTATATATACCACTGTGTGGGCTGTGCTGTGTATACACCACTGTGTGGGCTGTGCTGTGTATGTACCACTGTGTGGGCTGTGCTGTGTATACACCACTGTGTGGGCTGTGATGTGTATATACCACTGTGTGGGCTGTGCTGTGTATATACCACTGTGTGGGCTGTGCTGTGTATATACCACTGTGTGGGCTGTGCTGTATATATACCACTGTGTGGGCTGTGCTATATATACCACTGTGTGGGCTGTGCTATATATACCACTGTGTGGGCTGTGCTGTATATACCACTGTGTGGGCTGTGCTGTATATACCACTGTGTGGGCTGTGCTGTGTATATACCACTGTGTGGGCTGTGCTGTGTATATACCACTGTGTGGGCTGTACTGTGTATATACCACTGTGTGGGCTGTGCTGTGTATATACCACTGTGTGGGCTGTGCTGTGTATACACCACTGTGTGGGCTGTGCTATGTATATACCACTGTGTGGGCTGTGCTGTATATATACCACTGTGTGGGCTGTGCTGTGTATATACCACTGTGTAGGCTGTGCTGTGTATATACCACTGTGTGTGTGTGCTGTGCTGTGTATACTACTACGCGGGCTGTGCTGTGTATACTACTACGTGGGCTGTGCTGTATATACCACTGTGTGGGCTGTGCTATATATACCACTGTGTGGGCTGTGCTGTGTATATACCACTGTGTGGGCTGTGCTGTGTATATACCACTGTGTGGGCTGTGCTGTGTATATACCACTGTGTGGGCTGTGCTGTGTATATACCACTGTGTGGGCTGTGCTGTGTATATACCACTGTGTGGGCTGTGCTGTGTATATACCACTGTGTGGGCTGTGCTGTGTATATACCACTGTGTAGGCTGTGCTGTGTATATACCACTGTGTGGGCTGTGCTGTGTATATACCACTGTGTGGGCTGTGCTGTGTATATACCACTGTGTGGGCTGTGCTGTGTATATACCACTGTGTGGGCTGTGCTGTGTATATACCACTGTGTGGTCTGTGCTGTATATATACCACTGTGTGGGCTGTGCTGTGTATATACCACTGTGTAGGCTGTGCTGTGTATATACCACTGTGTGTGTGTGCTGTGCTGTGTATACTACTACGCGGGCTGTGCTGTGTATACTACTACGTGGGCTGTGCTGTATATACTACTACGCGGGCTGTGCTGTATATACTACTATGCGGGCTGTGCTGTATACTACTACACGGGCTCTGCTGTATACTACTACGCGGGCTGTGCTATATTATGCAGGCTGTGCTATATACTATGCAAGTTGTGCTATATTATATGCGGGCTTTGATATATTCTATGGGAGGTATATTATATTCTATGGGGGAGGCCGTGTTATATACTATGTGGCTGTGTTATATACTATTGCGGGGGTATATTCTATTCTATGGGGGAGGCTGTGTTATATACTATGGGGGGTATATTATATTCTATGGGGAAGCTGTCTTATATACTAGGGGGGGCTGGATTATATTCTATGGGGGGCTGTATTAGATTTTATGAGGGATGATTGCATCATACTCTTTGATGGGGCTGCATTATATTCTATGGGGAGGTGGGCTGTATTCTATTCTATTAGGGGTACATTATATTCTATGGGGGGCTGTATTATATATATATTCTATGAGGGGTGATTGCATCATACTCTATGGGGGGGCTGCATTATATTCTTTGGGGGGTTACATTATACTCTGGTCTGGGGTGGCTGCATTATATTCTGTAGGGTGGTGGCTGCATTATACTATTTATGGGCTGCATTGAAGACTATGGGGAATACGTTATACTATATGAAGAACTATGGGGTGCATTATACTATGGGAAGTGAATTTTACTACATGGATGACTATGGCGGAGCATTATATTATATGGAGCATTATGAGGAGCGTATTATGCTGTATGAAGGACTATGAGGAGTGTAATATACTATGTGGAGGACTATGGGGTGTATTTTACTAAACAAGTAAAATGCTGCATATTCAGATTGTTTTTGCTGGAACAACAATCATTGTTCTCAGCAACGCATCGCCGGTGTAAGGCTGGGTTCACACTTTGCGGTTTTTACCGCGGAACTGCCACGATTTTGATGCTGCGGGTCCGCAGCAGTTTCCATAGCGTTTCCATTTACATGTAAACCCTATGTAAACCGCAAACCGCTGTGCACATGCTGCGGGAAAAACCGCGTAGAAACGCAGCGGTTTAAAACCCGCAGCATGTCACTTCTTTGTGCAGAATCGCTGCGATTCTGCACCCATAGGAATGCATTGAACCGCTTACTTCCCGCATGGAGCTGTGCCCACGTTGCGGGAAGTAAGCGGATAATGTGCGGTTCCTACCCGGGGTGGAGGAGAGGAGACTCTCTTCCAGGCCCTGGGAACAATATTTGGGGTAAAAAAAGAATAAAAATAAAAAATCATGTTATACTCACCTCTCAGCACTGCACGCGGCCGTCCGGTCAGAGTTGCTGTGCGACCAGGACCTGCGGTGACGTCGCGGTCACATGACCGTGACGTCGCGAAGGGTCCTTCTCGCACAGCATCTTTGGAACCGGACCGCCGGGTGCAGCGTCGAGGAGATCCGGACATCAGAGGGTGAGTATAACCAATTTTTATTATTTTTAACATTACTATTGATGCTTCATATTGCTGCATATGCAGCATCAATAGTATAGGCGGAAACCCGCAGTGGAAACCGCGGAACAAACCGCGATAAATCTGCAGGGAGAACCGCAGCGGTTTTGCCCTGCAGGTTTATCAAATCCGCTGCGGGAGAACCCGCAGAGGGACGCCGCAAAGTGTGAACGTGGCCTAAACTGTAGATGTGCTGCTGATATCATGATGATCAATTAGTGATCTATTAGTGATCGTTCTGTCCCATCATTATTCCTCAGCTGGTGGAAAGAGGCCGGGACACAAGTGTTGAACAACTTCAGTATTGTCGATCAAACTCATTTAGCGGCCTGAACTCAGCGCTTGTAAATACAACCGAAATGCTTTTGTGTGATGTGCAATATGTTAGCATTTGGGGCCCCATTATAAACTTTGCCTAGGGCCCCACTTTGCCTAAATCCAGCCCTGCCTACAAGTGTACAAAGATATTATACAGTCACCATGTGACAAGTGGGCCTGTGTAACTTCAAATGCCAGGGCTGAATTTTAGTCCCAGTCCGGCCCTGGAGCAGGGTGACGGCAGCACAGAGTATTTCAGGAGAGCAGTGCGATGGTCTATGGGGGGGTCACAGAGGGAGATATATGGTGGAGGGAGCAGGGTGACAGCAGCACAGAGTATTTCAGGAGAGCAGTGCGATGGTCTATGGGGGGGTCACAGAGGGAGATATATGGTGGAGGGAGCAGGGTGACAGCAGCACAGAGTATTTCAGGAGAGCAGTGCGATGGTCTATGGGGGGGTCACAGAGGGAGATATATGGTGGAGGGAGCAGGGTGACAGCAGCACAGAGTATTTCAGGAGAGCAGTGCGATGGTCTATGGGGGGGTCACAGAGGGAGATATATGGGGGAGGGAGCAGGGTGACAGCAGCACAGAGTATTTCAGGAGAGCAGTGTGCTGGTCTATGAGGGTCACAGAGGGAGATATATGGTGGAGGGAGCAGGGTGACAGCATCACAGAGTATTTCAGGAGAGCAGTGCGCTGGTCTATGGGGGGTCACAGAGGGAGATTTATGGTGGAGGGAGAAGGGTGACGGCAGCACAGAGTATTTCAGGAGAGCAGTGCGCTGGTCTATGGGGGGTCACAGAGGGAGATTTATGGTGGAGGGAGAAGGGTGACAGCATCACAGAGTATTTCAGGAGAGCAGTGCGCTGGTCTATGGGGGGTCACAGAGGGAGATATATGGTGGAGGGAGCAGGGTGACGGCAGCACAGAGTATTTCAGGAGAGCAGTGTGCTGGGCTATGGGGGGTCACAGAGGGAGATATATGGTGGAGGGAGCACGGTGACAGCAGCACAGAGTATTTCAGGAGAGCAGTGTGCTGGTCTATGGGGGTCACAGAGGGAGATATATGGTGGAAGAAGCAGGGTGACAGCAGCACAGAGTATTTCAGGAGAGCAGTGCGCTGGTCTATGGGGGGTCACAGACTGAGATATATGGTGGAGGGAGCAGGGTGAGAGCAGCACAGAGTATTTCAGGAGAGCAGTGTGCCGATCTATGGGGGTCACAGAGGGACATATATGGTGGAAGGAGCAGGGTGACAGCAGCACAGAGTATTTCAGGAGAGCAGTGTGCTGGTATATGGGGGGTCACAGAGGGATATATATGGTGGAAGGAGCAGGGTGACAGCAGCACAGAGTATTTCAGGAGAGCAGTGTGCTGGTATATGAGGGGGTCACAGAGGGAGATATATGGTGGAGGGAGCAGGGTGACAGCAGCACAGAGTATTTCAGGAGAGCAGTGCGCTGGTCTATGGGGGGTCACAGAGGGAGATATATGGTGGAGGGAGCACGGTGACAGCAGCACAGAGTATTTCAGGAGAGCAGTGCGCTGGTATATGGGGGGTCACAGAGGGAAATATATGGTGGAGGGAGCAGGGTGACAGCAGCACAGAGTATTTCAGGAGAGCAGTGTGCTGGTATATGAGGGGGTCACAGAGGGAGATATATGGTGGAGGGAGCAGGGTGACAGCAGCACAGAGTATTTCAGGAGAGCAGTGTGCTGGGCTATGGGGGGTCACAGAGGGAGATATATGGTGGAGGGAGCAGGATGACAGCAGCACAGAGTATTTCAGGAGAGCAGTGCACTGGTCTATGGGGGGTCACAGAGGGAGATATATGGTGGAGGGAGCACGGTGACAGTAGCACAGAGTATTTCAGGAGAGCAGTGCGCTGGTCTATGGGGGGTCACAGAGGGAGATATATGGTGGAGGGAGCAGGGTGACAGCAGCACAGAGTATTACAGGAGAGCAGTGCGCTGGGCTATGGGTAGGTCACAGAGGGAGTTATATGGTGGAGGGAGCAGGGTGACAGCAGCACAGAGTATTTCAGGAGAGCAGTGCGATGGTCTATGGGGGGGTCACAGAGGGAGATATATGGTGGAGGGAGCAGGGTGACAGCAGCACAGAGTATTTCAGGAGAGCAGTGCGCTGGGCTATGGGGGGTCACAGAGGGAGATATATGGTGGAGGGAGCAGGGTGACAGTAGCACAGAGTATTTCAGGAGAGCAGTGCGCTGGGCTATGAGTAGGTCACAGAGGGAGTTATATGGTGGAGGGAGCAGGGTGACAGCAGCACAGAGTATTTCAGGAGAGCAGTGCGCTGGGCTATGGGGGGTCACAGAGGGAGATATATGGTGGAGGGAGCAGGGTGACAGTAGCACAGAGTATTTCAGGAGAGCAGTGCGCTGGGCTATGAGTAGGTCACAGAGGGAGTTATATGGTGGAGGGAGCAGGGTGACAGCAGCACAGAGTATTTCAGGAGAGCAGTGCGCTGGGCTATGGGGGGTCACAGAGGGAGATATATGGTGGAGGGAGCAGGGTGACAGTAGCACAGAGTATTTCAGGAGAGCAGTGCGCTGGGCTATGAGTAGGTCACAGAGGGAGATATATGGTGGAGGGAGCAGGGTGACAGCAGCACAGAGTATTTCAGGAGAGCAGTGCGCTGGTCTATGGGGGTCACAGAGGGAGATATATGGTGAAGGGAGCAGGATGACAGCAGCACAGAGTATTTCAGGAGAGCAGTGCGCTGGGCTATGGGTAGGTCACAGAGGGAGTTATATGGTGGAGGGAGCAGGGTGACAGCAGCACAGAGTATTTCAGGAGAGCAGTGCGATGGTCTATGGGGGGGTCACAGAGGGAGATATATGGTGGAGGGAGCAGGGTGACAGCAGCACAGAGTATTTCAGGAGAGCAGTGTGCTGGGCTATGGGGGGTCACAGAGGGAAATATTTGGTGGAGGGAGCAGGGTGACAGCAGCACAGAGTATTTTAGGAGAGCAGTGTGCTGGTCTATGGAGGTCACAGAGGGAGATATATGGTGGAGGGAGAAGGGTGACAGCAGCACAGAGTATTTCAGGAGAGCAGTGTGCTGGTCTATGGGGGGTCACAGAGGGAGATATATGGTGGAGGGAGTACGGTGACAGCAGCACAGAGTATTTCAGGAGAGCAGTGCGCTGGTCTATGGGGGTCACAGAGGGAGATATATGGTGGAGGGAGCAGGGTGACAGCAGCACAGAGTATTTTAGGAGAGCAGTGTGCTGGTCTATGGAGGTCACAGAGGGAGATATATGGTGGAGGGAGAAGGGTGACAGCAGCACAGAGTATTTCAGGAGAGCAGTGTGCTGGTCTATGGGGGGTCACAGAGGGAGATATATGGTGGAGGGAGCACAGTGACAGCAGCACAGAGTATTTCAGGAGAGCAGTGCGCTGGTCTATGGGGGTCACAGAGGGAGATATATGGTGGAGGGAGCAGGGTGACAGCAGCACAGAGTATTTCAGGAGAGCAGTGCGCTGGTCTATGGGGGTCACAGAGGGAGATATATGGTGGAGGGAGCAGGGTGACAGCAGCACAGAGTATTTCAGGAGAGCAGTGTGCTGGGCTATGGGGGGTCACAGAGGGAAATATTTGGTGGAGGGAGCAGGGTGACAGCAGCACAGAGTATTTCAGGAGAGCAGTGCGCTGGTCTATGGGGGTCACAGAGGGAGATATATGGTGGAGGGAGCAGGGTGACCGCAGCACAGAGTATTTCAGGAGAGCAGTGTGCTGGGCTATGGGTAGGTCACAGAGGGAGTTATATGGTGGAGGGAGCAGGGTGACAGCAGCACAGAGTATTTCAGGGGAGCAGTGTGCTGGGCTTTTGGGGGTCACAGAGGGAGATATATGGTGGAGGGAGCAGGATGACAGCAGCACAGAGTATTTCAGGAGAGCAGTGCACTGGTCTATGGGGGGTCACAGAGGGAGATATATGGTGGAGGGAGCACGGTGACAGTAGCACAGAGTATTTCAGGAGAGCAGTGCGCTGGTCTATGGGGGGTCACAGAGGGAGATATGTGGTGGAGGGAGCAGGGTGACAGCAGCACAGAGTATTACAGGAGAGCAGTGCGCTGGGCTATGGGTAGGTCACAGAGGGAGATATATGGTGGAGGGAGCAGGGTGACAGCAGCACAGAGTATTTCAGGAGAGCAGTGCGCTGGTCTATGGGGGTCACAGAGGGAGATATATGGTGGAGGGAGCAGGGTGACAGCAGCACAGAGTATTTCAGGAGAGCAGTGTGAAGGTCTATGGGAGGTCACAGAGGGAGATATATGGTGAAGGGAGCAGGATGACAGCAGCACAGAGTATTTCAGGAGAGCAGTGCGCTGGGCTATGGGTAGGTCACAGAGGGAGTTATATGGTGGAGGGAGCAGGGTGACAGCAGCACAGAGTATTTCAGGAGAGCAGTGCGATGGTCTATGGGGGGGTCACAGAGGGAGATATATGGTGGAGGGAGCAGGGTGACAGCAGCACAGAGTATTTCAGGAGAGCAGTGTGCTGGGCTATGGGGGGTCACAGAGGGAAATATTTGGTGGAGGGAGCAGGGTGACAGCAGCACAGAGTATTTTAGGAGAGCAGTGTGCTGGTCTATGGAGGTCACAGAGGGAGATATATGGTGGAGGGAGAAGGGTGACAGCAGCACAGAGTATTTCAGGAGAGCAGTGTGCTGGTCTATGGGGGGTCACAGAGGGAGATATATGGTGGAGGGAGTATGGTGACAGCAGCACAGAGTATTTCAGGAGAGCAGTGCGCTGGTCTATGGGGGTCACAGAGGGAGATATATGGTGGAGGGAGCAGGGTGACAGCAGCACAGAGTATTTTAGGAGAGCAGTGTGCTGGTCTATGGAGGTCACAGAGGGAGATATATGGTGGAGGGAGAAGGGTGACAGCAGCACAGAGTATTTCAGGAGAGCAGTGTGCTGGTCTATGGGGGGTCACAGAGGGAGATATATGGTGGAGGGAGCACAGTGACAGCAGCACAGAGTATTTCAGGAGAGCAGTGCGCTGGTCTATGGGGGTCACAGAGGGAGATATATGGTGGAGGGAGCAGGGTGACAGCAGCACAGAGTATTTCAGGAGAGCAGTGCGCTGGTCTATGGGGGTCACAGAGGGAGATATATGGTGGAGGGAGCAGGGTGACAGCAGCACAGAGTATTTCAGGAGAGCAGTGTGCTGGGCTATGGGGGGTCACAGAGGGAAATATTTGGTGGAGGGAGCAGGGTGACAGCAGCACAGAGTATTTCAGGAGAGCAGTGCGCTGGTCTATGGGGGGTCACAGAGGGAGATATATGGTGGAGGGAGCAGGATGACAGCAGCACAGAGTATTTCAGGAGAGCAGTGCGCTGGGCTATGGGAAGGTCACAGAGGGAGATATATGGTGGAGGGAGCAGGGTGACAGCAGCACAGAGTATTTCAGGAGAGCAGTGCGCTGGTCTATGGGGGGTCACAGAGGGAGATATATGGTGGAGGGAGCAGGGTGACAGCAGCACAGAGTATTTCAGGAGAGCAGTGCGCTGGTCTATGGGGGTCACAGAGGGAGATATATGGTGGAGGGAGCAGGGTGACAGCAGCACAGAGTATTTCAGGAGAGCAGTGCGCTGGTCTATGGGGGGTAACAGAGGGAGATATATGGTGGAGGGAGCAGGGTGACAGCAGCACAGAGTATTTCAGGAGAGCAGTGCGCTGGTCTATGGGGGTCACAGAGGGAGATATATGGTGGAGGGAGCAGGGTGACAGCAGCACAGAGTATTTCAGGAGAGCAGTGTGCTGGTATATGGGGGTCACAGAGGGAGATATATGGTGGAGAAGCAGGGTGACAGCAGCACAGAGTATTTCAGGAGAGCAGTGCGCTGGGCTATGAGGGGTCACAGAGGGAGATATATGGTGGAGGGAGCAGGGTGACAGCAGCACAGAGTATTTCAGGAGAGCAGTGCGCTGGTCTATGGGGGGGTCACAGAGGGAGATATATGGTGGAGGGAGCAGTGTGACAGCAGCACAGAGTATTTCAGGAGAACAGTGCGCTGGTATATGGGGGTCACAGAGGGAAATATATGGTGGAGGGAGCAGGGTGACAGCAGCACAGAGTATTTCAGGAGAGCAGTGTGCTGGTATATGGGGGTCACAGAGGGAAATATATGGTGGAGGGAGCAGGGTGACAGCAGCACAGAGTATTTCAGGAGAGCAGTGCGCTGGTCTATGAGGGTCACAGAGGGAGATATATGGTGGAGGGAGCAGGGTGACAGCAGCACAGAGTATTTCAGGAGAGCAGTGTGCTGGTCTATGGGGGTCACAGAGGGAGATATATGGTGGAGGGAGCACGGTGACAGCAGCACAGAGTATTTCAGGAGAGCAGTGTGCTGGTTTATGGGGGTCACAGAGGGAGATATATGGTGGAGGGAGCAGGGTGACAGCAGCACAGAGTATTTCAGGAGAGCAGTGTGCTGGTCTATGAAGGTCACAGAGGGAGATATATGGTGGAGGGAGCAGGGTGACAGCAGCACAGAGTATTTCAGGAGAGCAGTGTGCTGGGCTATGGGTGTCACAGAGGGAGATATATGGTGGAGGGAGCAGGGTGACAGCAGCACAGAGTATTTCAGGAGAGCAGTGCACTGTGCTATGGGGGGTCATAGAGGGAGATATATGGTGGAGGAAGCACGGTGACAGCAGCACAGAGTATTTCAGGAGAGCAGTGTGCTGGGCTATGGGTGTCACAGAGGGAGATATATGGTGGAGGAGCAGCGTGACAGCAGCACAGAGTATTTCAGGAGAGCAGTGTGCTGGTATATGGGGGGTCACAGAGGGAGATATATGGTAGAGGGAGCAGGGTGACAGCAGCACAGAGTATTTCAGGAGAGCAGTGTGCTGGTCTATGGGGGTCACAGAGGGAGATATATGGTGGAGGGAGCAGGGTGACAGCAGCACAGAGTATTTCAGGAGAGCAGTGTGCTGGTATATGGGGGTCACAGAGGGAAATATTTGGTGGAGGGAGCAGGGTGACAGCAGCACAGAGTATTTCAGGAGAGCAGTGCACTGGTCTATGGGGGGTCACAGAGGGAGATGGTGGAGGGAGCAGGGTGACAGCAGCACAGAGTATTTCAGGAGAGCAGTGCGCTGGGCTATGGGGAGGTCACAGAGGGAAATATATGGTGGAGGGAGCAGGGTGACAGCAGCACAGAGTATTTCAGGAGAGCAGTGCGCTGGGCTATGGGGGGTCACAGAGGGAGATATATGGTGGAGGGAGCACGGTGACAGCAGCACAGAGTATTTCAGGAGAGCAGTGTGCTGGTCTATGGAGGTCACAGAGGGAGATATATGGTGGAGGGAGAAGGGTGACAGCAGCACAGAGTATTTCAGGAGAGCAGTGCGCTGGTCTATGGGGGTCACAGAGGAAGATATATGGTGGAGGGAGCAGGGTGACAGCAGCACAGAGTATTTCAGGAGAGCAGTGCGCTGGTCTATGGGGGTCACAGAGGGAGATATATGGTGGAGGGAGCAGGGTGACAGCAGCACAGAGTATTTCAGGAGAGCAGTGTGCTGGGCTATGGGGGGTCACAGAGGGAAATATATGGTGGAGGGAGCAGGGTGACAGCAGCACAGAGTATTTCAGGAGAGCAGTGCGCTGGGCTATGGGGGGTCACAGAGGGAGATATATGGTGGAGGGAGCAGGGTGACAGCAGCACAGAGTATTTCAGGAGAGCAGTGCGCTGGTCTATGGGGGGTCACAGAGGGAGATATATGGTGGAGGGAGCAGGATGACTGCAGCACAGAGTATTTCAGGAGAGCAGTGCGCTGGGCTATGGGAAGGTCACAGAGGGAGATATATGGTGGAGGGAGCAGAGTGACAGCAGCACAGAGTATTTCAGGAGAGCAGTGCGCTGGTCTATGGGGGGTCACAGAGGGAGATATATGGTGGAGGGAGCAGGGTGACAGCAGCACAGAGTTTTTCAGGAGAGCAGTGCGCTGGTCTATGGGGGGTAACAGAGGGAGATATATGGTGGAGGGAGCAGGGTGACAGCAGCACAGAGTATTTCAGGAGAGCAGTGCGCTGGGCTATGGGGAGGTCACAGAGGGAGATATATGGTGGAGGGAGCAGGGTGACAGCAGCACAGAGTATTTCAGAAGAGCAGAGTGCTGGTCTATGGGGGGGTCACAGAGGGAGATATATGGTGGAGGGAGCACGGTGACAGCAGCACAGAGTATTTCAGGAGAGCAGTGCGCTGGTATATGGGGGTCACAGAGGGAAATATATGGTGGAGGGAGCAGGGTGACAGCAGCACAGAGTATTTCAGGAGAGCAGTGTGCTGGTATATGGGGGTCACAGAGGGAAATATATGGTGGAGGGAGAAGGGTGACAGCAGCACAGAGTATTTCAGGAGAGCAGTGCGCTGGTCTATGGGGGGGGTCACAGAGGGAGATATATTGTGGAGGGAGCAGGGTGAGAGCAGAACAGAGTATTTCAGGAGAGCAGTGCGCTGGGCTATGGGGGGTCAAAGAGGGAGATATATGGTGGAGGGAGCAGGGTGACAGCAGCACAGAGTATTTCAGGAGAGCAGTGCGCTGGTCTATGGGGGTCACAGAGGGAGATATATGGTGGAGGGAGCAGGGTGACAGCAGCACAGAGTATTTCAGGAGAGCAGTATGCTGGTCTATGGGGGGTCACAGAGGGAGATATATGGTGGAGGGAGCAGGGTGACAGCAGCACAGAGTATTTCAGGAGAGCAGTGTGCTGGTCTATGGGGGTCACAGAGGGAGATATATGGTGGAGGGAGCAGGGTGACAGCAGCACAGAGTATTTCAGGAGAGCAGTGTGCTGGTATATGGGGGTCACAGAGGCAAATATATGGTGGAGGGAGAAGGGTGACAGCAGCACAGAGTATTTCAGGAGAGCAGTGCGCTGGTCTATGGGGGGGGGTCACAGAGGGAGATATATTGTGGAGGGAGCAGGGTGAGAGCAGAACAGAGTATTTCAGGAGAGCAGTGCGCTGGGCTATGGGTGTCACAGAGGGAGATATATGGTGGAGGGAGCAGGGTGACAGCAGCACAGAGTATTTCAGGAGAGCAGTGCGCTGGGCTATGGGTAGGTCACAGAGGGAGTTATATGGTGGAGGGAGCAGGGTGACAGCAGCACAGAGTATTTCAGGAGAGCAGTGTGCTGGTATATGGGTAGGTCACAGAGGGAGTTATATGATGGAGGGAGCATGGTAACAGCAGCACAGAGTATTTCAGGAGAGCAGTGCGCTGGTCTATGGGGGTCACAGAGGGAGATATATGGTGGAGGGAGCAGGGTGACAGCAGCACAGAGTAATTCAGGAGAGCAGTGTGCTGGTCTATGGGGGTCACAGAGGGAGATATATGGTGGAGGGAGCAGGGTGACAGCAGCACAGAGTATTTCAGGAGAGCAGTGTGCTGGTCTATGGGGGTCACAGAGGGAGATATATGGTGGAGGGAGCACGGTGACAGCAGCACAGAGTATTTCAGGAGAGCAGTGTGCTGGTCTATGGGGGTCACAGAGGGAGATATATGGTGGAGGGAGCAGGGTGACAGCAGCACAGAGTATTTCAGGAGAGCAGTGTGCTGGTCTATGGGGGTCACAGAGGGAGATATATGGTGGAGGGAGCACGGTGACAGCAGCACAGAGTATTTCATGAGAGCAGTGTGCTGGGCTATGGGTGTCACAGAGGGAGATATATGGTGGAGGGAGCAGGGTGACAGCAGCACAGAGTATTTCAGGAGAGCAGTGTGCTGGGCTATGGGTGTCACAGAGGGAGATATATGGTGGAGGAGCAGGGTGACAGCAGCACAGAGTATTTCAGGAGAGCAGTGTGCTGGTATATGGGGGGTCACAGAGGGAGATATATGGTAGAGGGAGCAGGGTGACAGCAGCACAGAGTATTTCAGGAGAGCAGTGTGCTGGTCTATGGGGGTCACAGAGGGAGATATATGGTGGAGGGAGCAGGGTGACAGCAGCACAGAGTATTTCAGGAGAGCAGTGTGCTGGTATATGGGGGTCACAGAGGGAAATATATGGTGGAGGGAGCAGGGTGACAGCAGCACAGAGTATTTCAGGAGAGCAGTGCACTGGTCTATGGGGGGTCACAGAGGGAGATATATGGTGGAGGGAGCAGGGTGACAGCAGCACAGAGTATTTCAGGAGAGCAGTGTGCTGGTTTATGGGGGTCACAGAGGGAGATATATGGTGGAGGGAGCACGGTGACAGCAGCACAGAGTATTTCAGGAGAGCAGTGCGCTGGTCTATGGGGGTCACAGAGGGAGATATATGGTGGAGGGAGCAGGGTGACAGCAGCACAGAGTATTTCAGGAGAGCAGTGTGCTGGTGTATGGGGGTCACAGAGGGAAATATATGGTGGAGGGAGCAGGGTGACAGCAGCACAGAGTATTTCAGGAGAGCAGTGTGCTGGTCTATGGGGGGTCACAGAGGGAGATATATGGTGGAGGGAGCAGGGTGACAGCAGCACAGAGTATTTCAGGAGAGCAGTGGGCTGGTCTATGGGGGGTCACAGAGGGAGATATATGGTGGAGGGAGCAGGGTGACAGCAGCACTGAGTATTTCAGGAGAGCAGTGCGCTGGGCTATGGGGGGTCACAGAGGGAGATATATGGTGGAGGGAGCACGGTGACAGCAGCACAGAGTATTTCAGGAGAGCAGTGTACTGGGCTATGGAGGTCACAGAGGGAGATATATTGTGGAGGGAGCAGGGTGACAGCAGCACAGAGTATTTCAGGAGAGCAGTGCGCTGGTCTATGGGGGTCACAGAGGGAGATATATGGTGGAGGGAGCAGGGTGAGAGCAGCACAGAGTATTTCAGGAGAGCAGTGCGCTGGTCTATGGGGGTCACAGAGGGAGATATATGGTGGAGGGAGCAGGGTGACAGCAGCACAGAGTATTTCAGGAGAGCAGTGTGCTGGTCTATGGAGGTCACAGAGGGAGATATATGGTGGAGGGAGAAGGGTGACAGCAGCACAGAGTATTTCAGGAGAGCAGTGTGCTGGTGTATGGGGGGTCACAGAGGGAGATATATGGTGGAGGGAGCACGGTGACAGCAGCACAGAGTATTTCAGGAGAGCAGTGCGCTGGTCTATGAGGGTCACAGAGGGAGATAAATAGTGGAGGGAGCAGGGTGACAGCAGCACAGAGTATTTCATGAGAGCAGTGTGCTGGTCTATGGGGGGTCACAGAGGGAGATATATGGTGGAGGGAGCACGGTGACAGCAGCACAGAGTATTTCAGGAGAGCAGTGCACTGGTCTATGGGGGGTCACAGAGGGAGATATATGGTGGAGGGAGCAGGGTGACAGCAGCACAGAGTATTTCAGGAGAGCAGTGTACTGGGCTATGGAGGTCACAGAGGGAGATATATTGTGGAGGGAGCAGGGTGAGAGCAGCACAGAGTATTTCAGGAGAGCAGTGTGCTGGTCTATGGGGGGTCACAGAGGGAGATATATGGTGGAGGGAGCACGGTGACAGCAGCACAGAGTATTTCAGGAGAGCAGTGCGATGGTCTATGGGGGGGTCACAGAGGGAGATATATGGTGGAGGGAGCAGGGTGACAGCAGCACAGAGTATTTCAGGAGAGCAGTGCGCTGGTCTATGGGGGGTCACAGAGGGAGATATATGGTGGAGGGAGCACGGTGACAGCAGCACAGAGTATTTCAGGAGAGCAGTGCGCTGGTATATGGGGGGTCACAGAGGGAAATATATGGTGGAGGGAGCAGGGTGACAGCAGCACAGAGTATTTCAGGAGAGCAGTGCGCTGGTCTATGGGGGGTCACAGAGGGAGATATATGGTGGAGGGAGCACGGTGACAGTAGCACAGAGTATTTCAGGAGAGCAGTGCGCTGGTCTATGGGGGGTCACAGAGGGAGATATATGGTGGAGGGAGCAGGGTGACAGCAGCACAGAGTATTACAGGAGAGCAGTGCGCTGGGCTATGGGTAGGTCACAGAGGGAGTTATATGGTGGAGGGAGCAGGGTGACAGCAGCACAGAGTATTTCAGGAGAGCAGTGCGATGGTCTATGGGTGGGTCACAGAGGGAGATATATGGTGGAGGGAGCAGGGTGACAGCAGCACAGAGTATTTCAGGAGAGCAGTGCGCTGGTCTATGGGGGTCACAGAGGGAGATATATGGTGAAGGGAGCAGGATGACAGCAGCACAGAGTATTTCAGGAGAGCAGTGCGCTGGGCTATGGGTAGGTCACAGAGGGAGTTATATGGTGGAGGGAGCAGGGTGACAGTAGCACAGAGTATTTCAGGAGAGCAGTGCGCTGGGCTATGGGTAGGTCACAGAGGGAGTTATATGGTGGAGGGAGCAGGGTGACAGCAGCACAGAGTATTTCAGGAGAGCAGTGCGATGGTCTATGGGGGGGTCACAGAGGGAGATATATGGTGGAGGGAGCAGGGTGACAGCAGCACAGAGTATTTCAGGAGAGCAGTGTGCTGGTCTATGGGGGGTCACAGAGGGAGATTTATGGTGGAGGGAGCAGGGTGACAGCAGCACAGAGTATTTCAGGAGAGCAGTGTGCTGGTCTATGGGTGTCACAGAGGGAGATATATGGTGGAGGGAGAAGGGTGACAGCAGCACAGAGTATTTCAGGAGAGCAGTGTGCTGGTCTATGGGGGTCACAGAGGGAGATATATTGTGGAGGGAGCAGGGTGACAGCAGCACAGAGTATTTCAGGAGAGCAGTGCGCTGGGCTATGGGGGGTCACAGAGGGAGATATATGGTGGAGGGAGCAGGGTGACAGCAGCACAGAGCATTTCAGGAGAGCAGTGCGCTGGGCTATGGGGGGTCACAGAGGGAGATATATGGTGGAGGGAGCAGGATGACAGCAGCACAGAGTATTTCAGGAGAGCAGTGCGCTGGGCTATGGGGAGGTCACAGAGGGAGATATATGGTGGAGGGAGCAGGGTGACAGCAGCACAGAGTATTTCAGGAGAGCAGTGTGCTGGTCTATGGGTGTCACAGAGGGAGATATATGGTGGAGGGAGCAGGGTGACATCAGCACAGAGTATTTCAGGAGAGCAGTGTGCTGGGCTATGGGGGGTCACAGAGGGAGGTATATGGTGGAGGGAGCACGGTGACAGCAGCACAGAGTATTTCAGGAGAGCAGTGTGCTGGTCTATGGGGGTCACAGAGGGAGATATATGGTGGAAGAAGCAGGGTGACAGCAGCACAGAGTATTTCAGGAGAGCAGTGTGCTGGTCTATGGGGGTCACAGAGGGAGATATATGGTGGAGGGAGCAGGGTGACAGCAGCACAGAGTATTTCAGGAGAGCAGTGCGCTGGTCTATGGGGAGGTCATAGAGGGAGATATATGGTGGAGGAGCAGGGTGACAGCAGCACAGAGTATTTCAGGAGAGCAGTGTGGTGGTCTATGGGGGTCACAGAGGGAGATATATGGTGGAGGAGCAGGGTGACAGCAGCACAGAGTATTTCAGGAGAGCAGTGCGCTGGTATATGGGGGGTCACAGAGGGATATATATGGTGGAAGGAACAGGGTGACAGCAGCACAGAGTATTTCAGGAGAGCAGTGTGCTGGGCTATGGGTAGGTCACAGAGGGAGATATATGGTGGAGGGAGCAGGGTGACAGCAGCACAGAGTATTTCAGGAGAGCAGTGTGCCGGTCTATGGGGGTCACAGAGGGATATATATGGTGGAAGGCGCAGGGTGACAGCAGCACAGAGTATTTCAGGAGAGCAGTGTGCTGGTATATGGGGGGTCACAGAGGGATATATATGGTGGAAGGAGCAGGGTGACAGCAGCACGGAGTATTTCAGGAGAGCAGTGTGCTGGGCTATGGGGGTCACAGAGGGAGATATATGGTGGAGGGAGCAGGGTGAGAGCAGCACAGAGTATTTCAGGAGAGCAGTGTGCCGGTCTATGGGGGTCACAGAGGGACATATATGGTGGAAGGAGCAGGGTGACAGCAGCACAGAGTATTTCAGGAGAGCAGTGTGCTGGTATATGGGGGGTCACAGAGGGATATATATGGTGGAAGGAGCAGGGTGACAGCAGCACGGAGTATTTCAGGAGAGCAGTGTGCTGGTATATGGGGGGTCACAGAGGGAGATATATGGTGGAGGGAGCAGGGTGACAGCAGCACAGAGTATTTCAGGAGAGCAGTGCGCTGGTCTATGGGGGGTCACAGAGGGAGATATATGGTGGAGGGAGCACGGTGACAGCAGCACAGAGTATTTCAGGAGAGCAGTGCGCTGGTATATGGGGGGTCACAGAGGGAAATATATGGTGGAGGGAGCAGGATGACAGCAGCACAGAGTATTTCAGGAGAGCAGTGCGCTGGTATATGGGGGGGTCACAGAGGGAGATATATGGTGGAGGGAGCAGGGTGACAGCAGCACAGAGTATTTCAGGAGAGCAGTGTGCTGGGCTATGGGGGGTCACAGAGGGAGATATATGGTGGAGGGAGCAGGATGACAGCAGCACAGAGTATTTCAGGAGAGCAGTGCACTGGTCTATGGGGGGTCACAGAGGGAGATATATGGTGGAGGGAGCACGGTGACAGTAGCACAGAGTATTTCAGGAGAGCAGTGCGCTGGTCTATGGGGGGTCACAGAGGGAGATATATGGTGGAGGGAGCAGGGTGACAGCAGCACAGAGTATTACAGGAGAGCAGTGCGCTGGGCTATGGGGGGGTCACAGAGGGAGATATATGGTGGAGGGAGCAGGGTGACAGCAGCACAGAGTATTTCAGGAGAGCAGTGTGCTGGTATATGGGGGTCACAGAGGGAAATATATGGTGGAGGGAGCAGGGTGACAGCAGCACAGAGTATTTCAGGAGAGCAGTGTGCTGGGCTATGGGGGGTCACAGAGGGAGATATATGGTGGAGGGAGCAGGGTGACAGCAGCACAGAGTATTTCAGGAGAGCAGTGCACTGGTCTATGGGGGGTCACAGAGGGAGATATATGGTGGAGGGAGCAGGGTGATAGTAGCACAGAGTATTTCAGGAGAGCAGTGTGCTGGGCTATGGGTAGGTCACAGAGGGAGTTATATGGTGGAGGGAGCAGGGTGACAGCAGCACAGAGTATTTCAGGGGAGCAGTGCGATGGTCTATGGGGGGGTCACAGAGGGTGATATATGGTGGAGGGAGCAGGGTGACAGCAGCACAGAGTATTTCAGGAGAGCAGTGTGCTGGTCTGGGGGTCACAGAGGGAGATATATGGTGGAAGGAGCAGGGTGACAGCAGCACGGAGTATTTCAGGAGAGCAGTGTGCTGGGCTATGAGGGGTCACAGAGGGAGATTTATGGTGGAGGGAGCAGGGTGACAGCAGCACAGAGTATTTCAGGAGAGCAGTGTGCTGGTCTATGGGGGTCACAGAGGGAGATATATGGTGGAAGGAGCAGGGTGACAGCAGCACAGAGTATTTCAGGAGAGCAGTGTGCTGGTCTATGGGGGTCACAGAGGGAGATATATGGTGGAAGGAGCAGGGTGACAGCAGCACAGAGTATTTCAGGAGAGCAGTGTGTTGGGCTATGGGTAGGTCACAGAGGGAGATATATGGTGGAGGGAGCAGGGTGACAGCAGCACAGAGTATTTCAGGAGAGCAGTGTGCTGGGCTATGGGGGTCACAGAGGGAGATATATGGTGGAGGAGCAGGGTGACAGCAGCACAGAGTATTTCAGGAGAGCAGTGCCCTGGTCTATGGGGGGTCACAGAGGGAGATATATGGTGGAAGGCGCAGGGTGACAGCAGCACAGAGTATTTCAGGAGAGCAGTGCCCTGGTCTATGGGGGGTCACAGAGGGAGATATATGGTGGAAGGCGCAGGGTGACAGCAGCACAGAGTATTTCAGGAGAGCAGTGCCCTGGTCTATGGGGGGTCACAGAGGGAGATATATGGTGGAAGGCGCAGGGTGACAGCAGCACAGAGTATTTCAGGAGAGCAGTGCCCTGGTCTATGGGAGGTCACAGAGGGAGATATATGGTGGAGGAGCAGGGTGACAGCAGCACAGAGTATTTCAGGAGAGCAGTGCCCTGGTCTATGGGGGGTCACAGAGGGAGATATATGGTGGAAGGCGCAGGGTGACAGCAGCACAGAGTATTTCAGGAGAGCAGTGCTCTGGTATATGGGGGGTCACAGAGGGATATATATGGTGGAAGGAGCAGGGTGACAGCAGCACGGAGTATTTCAGGAGAGCAGTGTGCTGGGCTATGGGGGTCACAGAGGGAGATATATGGTGGAGGAGCAGGGTGAGAGCAGCACAGAGTATTTCAGGAGAGCAGTGCCCTGGTCTATGGGGGGTCACAGAGGGAGATATATGGTGGAAGGCGCAGGGTGACAGCAGCACAGAGTATTTCAGGAGAGCAGTGCCCTGGTCTATGGGAGGTCACAGAGGGAGATATATGGTGGAGGAGCAGGGTGACAGCAGCACAGATTATTTCAGGAGAGCAGTGCCCTGGTCTATGGGGGGTCACAGAGGGAGATATATGGTGGAAGGCGCAGGGTGACAGCAGCACAGAGTATTTCAGGAGAGCAGTGCCCTGGTCTATGGGAGGTCACAGAGGGAGATATATGGTGGAGGAGCAGGGTGACAGCAGCACAGAGTATTTCAGGAGAGCAGTGCCCTGGTCTATGGGGGGTCACAGAGTGAGATATATGGTGGAAGGCGCAGGGTGACAGCAGCACAGAGTATTTCAGGAGAGCAGTGCTCTGGTATATGGGGGGTCACAGAGGGATATATATGGTGGAAGGAGCAGGGTGACAGCAGCACGGAGTATTTCAGGAGAGCAGTGTGCTGGGCTATGGGGGTCACAGAGGGAGATATATGGTGGAGGGAGCAGGGTGAGAGCAGCACAGAGTATTTCAGGAGAGCAGTGTGCCGGTCTATGGGGGTCACAGGGATATATATGGTGGAAGGAGCAGGGTGACAGCAGCACAGAGTATTTCAGGAGAGCAGTGCGCTGGTATATGGGGGGTCACAGAGGGATATATATGGTGGAAGGAGCAGGGTGACAGCAGCACAGAGTATTTCAGGAGAGCAGTGTGCTGGTATATGGGGGGTCACAGAGGGAGATATATGGTGGAGGGAGCAGGGTGACAGCAGCACAGAGTATTACAGGAGAGCAGTGCGCTGGGCTATGGGTAGGTCACAGAGGGAGTTATATGGTGGAGGGAGCAGGGTGACAGCAGCACAGAGTATTTCAGGAGAGCAGTGCGATGGTCTATGGGGGGGTCACAGAGGGAGATATATGGTGGAGGGAGCAGGGTGACAGCAGCACAGAGTATTTCAGGAGAGCAGTGTGCTGGTATATGGGGGTCACAGAGGGAAATATATGGTGGAGGGAGCAGGGTGACAGCAGCACAGAGTATTTCAGGAGAGCAGTGTGCTGGGCTATGGGGGGTCACAGAGGGAGATATATGGTGGAGGGAGCAGGGTGACAGCAGCACAGAGTATTTCAGGAGAGCAGTGCACTGGTCTATGGGGGGTCACAGAGGGAGATATATGGTGGAGGGAGCAGGGTGATAGTAGCACAGAGTATTTCAGGAGAGCAGTGCGCTGGTCTATGGGGGTCACAGAGGGAGTTATATGGTGGAGGGAGCAGGGTGATAGTAGCACAGAGTATTTCAGGAGAGCAGTGTGCTGGGCTATGGGGGTCACAGAGGGAGTTATATGGTGGAGGGAGCAGGGTGACAGCAGCACAGAGTATTTCAGGGGAGCAGTGCGATGGTCTATGGGGGGGTCACAGAGGGAGATATATGGTGGAGGGAGCAGGGTGACAGCAGCACAGAGTATTTCAGGAGAGCAGTGCGCTGGTCTATGGGGGTCACAGAGGGAGATATATGGTGAAGGGAGCAGGATGACAGCAGCACAGAGTATTTCAGGAGAGCAGTGCGCTGGGCTATGGGTAGGTCACAGAGGGAGTTATATGGTGGAGGGAGCAGGGTGACAGCAGCACAGAGTATTTCAGGAGAGCAGTGCGCTGGTATATGGGGGGTCACAGAGGGATATATATGGTGGAAGGAGCAGGGTGACAGCAGCACAGAGTATTTCAGGAGAGCAGTGTGCTGGGCTATGAGGGGTCACAGAGGGAGATATATGGTGGAGGGAGCAGGGTGACAGCAGCACAGAGTATTTCAGGAGAGCAGTGTGCTGGGCTATGGGGGGTCACAGAGGGAGATATATGGTGGAGGGAGCAGGGTGAGAGCAGCACAGAGTATTTCAGGAGAGCAGTGCGCTGGTATATGGGGGTCACAGAGGGAGATATATGGTGGAGGGAGCAGGGTGACAGCAGCACAGAGTATTTCAGGAGAGCAGTGTGCTGGGCTATGGGGGGGTCACAGAGGGAGATATATGGTGGAGGGAGCAGGGTGAGAGCAGCACAGAGTATTTCAGGAGAGCAGTGTGCTGGTCTATGGGGGTCACAGAGGGAGATATATGGTGGAGGGAGCAGGGTGACAGCAGCACAGAGTATTTCAGGAGAGCAGTGCGCTGGTATATGGGGGGGTCACAGAAGGAGATATATGGTGGAGGGAGCAGGGTGACAGCAGCACAGAGTATTTCAGGAGAGCAGTGTGCTGGGCTATGGGGGGTCACAGAGGGAGATATATGGTGGAGGGAGCAGGATGACAGCAGCACAGAGTATTTCAGGAGAGCAGTGCACTGGTCTATGGGGGGTCACAGAGGGAGATATATGGTGGAGGGAGCACGGTGACAGTAGCACAGAGTATTTCAGGAGAGCAGTGCGCTGGTCTATGGGGGGTCACAGAGGGAGATATATGGTGGAGGGAGCAGGGTGACAGTAGCACAGAGTATTTCAGGAGAGCAGTGTGGTGGGCTATGGGTAGGTCACAGAGGGAGTTATATGGTGGAGGGAGCAGGGTGACAGCAGCACAGAGTATTTCAGGAGAGCAGTGCGATGGTCTATGGGGGGGTCACAGAGGGAGATATATGGTGGAGGGAGCAGGGTGACAGCAGCACAGAGTATTTCAGGAGAGCAGTGTGCTGGTATATGGGGGTCACAGAGGGAAATATATGGTGGAGGGAGCAGGGTGACAGCAGCACAGAGTATTTCAGGAGAGCAGTGTGCTGGGCTATGGGGGGTCACAGAGGGAGATATATGGTGGAGGGAGCAGGGTGACAGCAGCACAGAGTATTTCAGGAGAGCAGTGCACTGGTCTATGGGGGGTCACAGAGGGAGATATATGGTGGAGGGAGCAGGGTGATAGTAGCACAGAGTATTTCAGGAGAGCAGTGTGCTGGGCTATGGGTAGGTCACAGAGGGAGTTATATGGTGGAGGGAGCAGGGTGACAGCAGCACAGAGTATTTCAGGGGAGCAGTGCGATGGTCTATGGGGGGGTCACAGAGGGAGATATATGGTGGAGGGAGCAGGGTGACAGCAGCACAGAGTATTTCAGGAGAGCAGTGCGCTGGTCTATGGGGGTCACAGAGGGAGATATATGGTGAAGGGAGCAGGATGACAGCAGCACAGAGTATTTCAGGAGAGCAGTGCGCTGGGCTATGGGTAGGTCACAGAGGGAGTTATATGGTGGAGGGAGCAGGGTGACAGCAGCACAGAGTATTTCAGGAGAGCAGTGCGCTGATATATGGGGGGTCACAGAGGGAGATATATGGTGGAAGGAGCAGGGTGACAGCAGCACGGAGTATTTCAGGAGAGCAGTGTGCTGGGCTATGGGGGGTCACAGAGGGAGATATATGGTGGAAGGAGCAGGGTGACAGCAGCACAGAGTATTTCAGGAGAGCAGTGCGCTGGTATATGGGGGGGTCACAGAAGGAGATATATGGTGGAGGGAGCAGGGTGACAGCAGCACAGAGTATTTCAGGAGAGCAGTGTGCTGGTCTATGGGGGGTCACAGAGGGAGATATATGGTGGAAGGAGCAGGGTGACAGCAGCACGGAGTATTTCAGGAGAGCAGTGTGCTGGGCTATGAGTGGTCACAGAGGGAGATTTATGGTGGAGGGAGCAGGGTGACAGCAGCACAGAGTATTTCAGGAGAGCAGTGTGCTGGTCTATGGGGGTCACAGAGGGAGATATATGGTGGAAGGAGCAGGGTGACAGCAGCACAGAGTATTTCAGGAGAGCAGTGTGCTGGTCTATGGGGGTCACAGAGGGAGATATATGGTGGAAGGAGCAGGGTGACAGCAGCACAGAGTATTTCAGGAGAGCAGTGTGCTGGGCTATGGGCGGTCACAGAGGGAGATATATGGTGGAGGGAGCAGGGTGACAGCAGCACAGAGTATTTCAGGAGAGCAGTGTGCTGGGCTATGGGGGTCACAGAGGGAGATATATGGTGGAGGAGCAGGGTGACAGCAGCACAGAGTATTTCAGGAGAGCAGTGCCCTGGTCTATGGGGGGTCACAGAGGGAGATATATGGTGGAAGGCGCAGGGTGACAGCAGCACAGAGTATTTCAGGAGAGCAGTGCCCTGGTCTATGGGGGGTCACAGAGGGAGATATATGGTGGAAGGCGCAGGGTGACAGCAGCACAGAGTATTTCAGGAGAGCAGTGTGCTGGTCTATGGGAGGTCACAGAGGGAGATATATGGTGGAGGAGCAGGGTGACAGCAGCACAGAGTATTTCAGGAGAGCAGTGCCCTGGTCTATGGGGGGTCACAGAGGGAGATATATGGTGGAAGGCGCAGGGTGACAGCAGCACAGAGTATTTCAGGAGAGCAGTGCTCTGGTATATGGGGGGTCACAGAGGGAGATTTATGGTGGAGGGAGCAGGGTGACAGCAGCACAGAGTATTTCAGGAGAGCAGTGTGCTGGTCTATGGGGGTCACAGAGGGAGATATATGGTGGAGGGAGCAGGGTGAGAGCAGCACAGAGTATTTCAGGAGAGCAGTGTGCCGGTCTATGGGGGTCACAGGGATATATATGGTGGAAGGAGCAGGGTGACAGCAGCACAGAGTATTTCAGGAGAGCAGTGTGCTGGTATATGGGGGGTCACAGAGGGATATATATGGTGGAGGGAGCAGGGTGACAGCAGCACAGAGTATTTCAGGAGAGCAGTGTGCTGGGCTATGGGGGGTCACAGAGGGAGATATATGGTGGAGGGAGCAGGGTGAGAGCAGCACAGAGTATTTCAGGAGAGCAGTGTGCTGGTATATGGGGGTCACAGAGGGAGATATATGGTGGAGGGAGCAGGGTGACACCAGCACAGAGTATTTCAGGAGAGCAGTGTGCTGGGCTATGGGGGGGTCACAGAGGGAGATATATGGTGGAGGGAGCAGGGTGAGAGCAGCACAGAGTATTTCAGGAGAGCAGTGTGCTGGTCTATGGGGGTCACAGAGGGAGATATATGGTGGAGGGAGCAGGGTGACAGCAGCACAGAGTATTTCAGGAGAGCAGTGCGCTGGTCTATGGGGGGTCACAGAGGGAGATATATGGTGGAGGGAGCAGGGTGACAGCAGCACAGAGTATTTCAGGAGAGCAGTGCGATGGTCTATGGGGGGGTCACAGAGGGAGATATATGGTGGAGGGAGCAGGGTGACAGCAGCACAGAGTATTTCAGGAGAGCAGTGTGCTGGTATATGGGGGTCACAGAGGGAAATATATGGTGGAGGGAGCAGGGTGACAGCAGCACAGAGTATTTCAGGAGAGCAGTGTGCTGGGCTATGGGGGGTCACAGAGGGAGATATATGGTGGAGGGAGCAGGGTGACAGCAGCACAGAGTATTTCAGGAGAGCAGTGCACTGGTCTATGGGGGGTCACAGAGGGAGATATATGGTGGAGGGAGCAGGGTGACAGCAGCACAGAGTATTTCAGGGGAGCAGTGCGATGGTCTATGGGGGGGTCACAGAGGGAGATATATGGTGGAGGGAGCAGGGTGACAGCAGCACAGAGTATTTCAGGAGAGCAGTGCGCTGGTCTATGGGGGTCACAGAGGGAGATATATGGTGAAGGGAGCAGGGTGACAGCAGCACAGAGTATTTCAGGAGAGCAGTGCGCTGGGCTATGGGTAGGTCACAGAGGGAGTTATATGGTGGAGGGAGCAGGGTGACAGCAGCACAGAGTATTTCAGGAGAGCAGTGCGCTGGTATATGGGGGGTCACAGAGGGAGATATATGGTGGAAGGAGCAGGGTGACAGCAGCACGGAGTATTTCAGGAGAGCAGTGTGCTGGGCTATGAGGGGTCACAGAGGGAGATTTATGGTGGAGGGAGCAGGGTGACAGCAGCACAGAGTATTTCAGGAGAGCAGTGTGCTGGTCTATGGGGGTCACAGAGGGAGATATATGGTGGAAGGAGCAGGGTGACAGCAGCACAGAGTATTTCAGGAGAGCAGTGTGCTGGTCTATGGGGGTCACAGAGGGAGATATATGGTGGAAGGAGCAGGGTGACAGCAGCACAGAGTATTTCAGGAGAGCAGTGTGTTGGGCTATGGGTAGGTCACAGAGGGAGATATATGGTGGAGGGAGCAGGGTGACAGCAGCACAGAGTATTTCAGGAGAGCAGTGTGCTGGGCTATGGGGGTCACAGAGGGAGATATATGGTGGAGGAGCAGGGTGACAGCAGCACAGAGTATTTCAGGAGAGCAGTGCCCTGGTCTATGGGGGGTCACAGAGGGAGATATATGGTGGAAGGCGCAGGGTGACAGCAGCACAGAGTATTTCAGGAGAGCAGTGCCCTGGTCTATGGGGGGTCACAGAGGGAGATATATGGTGGAAGGCGCAGGGTGACAGCAGCACAGAGTATTTCAGGAGAGCAGTGCTCTGGTATATGGGGGGTCACAGAGGGATATATATGGTGGAAGGAGCAGGGTGACAGCAGCACGGAGTATTTCAGGAGAGCAGTGTGCTGGGCTATGGGGGTCACAGAGGGAGATATATGGTGGAGGGAGCAGGGTGAGAGCAGCACAGAGTATTTCAGGAGAGCAGTGTGCCGGTCTATGGGGGTCACAGGGATATATATGGTGGAAGGAGCAGGGTGACAGCAGCACAGAGTATTTCAGGAGAGCAGTGCGCTGGTATATGGGGGGTCACAGAGGGAGATATATGGTGGAGGGAGCAGGGTGACAGCAGCACAGAGTATTTCAGGAGAGCAGTGTGCTGGTATATGGGGGGTCACAGAGGGAGATATATGGTGGAGGGAGCAGGGTGACAGCAGCACAGAGTATTTCAGGAGAGCAGTGTGCTGGGCTATGGGGGGTCACAGAGGGAGATATATGGTGGAGGGAGCAGGGTGAGAGCAGCACAGAGTATTTCAGGAGAGCAGTGTGCTGGTATATGGGGGTCACAGAGGGAGATATATGGTGGAGGGAGCAGGGTGACAGCAGCACAGAGTATTTCAGGAGAGCAGTGTGCTGGGCTATGGGGGGGTCACAGAGGGAGATATATGGTGGAGGGAGCAGGGTGAGAGCAGCACAGAGTATTTCAGGAGAGCAGTGTGCTGGTCTATGGGGGTCACAGAGGGAGATATATGGTGGAGGGAGCAGGGTGACAGCAGCACAGAGTATTTCAGGAGAGCAGTGCGCTGGTCTATGGGGGGTCACAGAGGGAGATATATGGTGGAGGGAGCAGGGTGACAGCAGCACAGAGTATTTCAGGAGAGCAGTGTGCTGGTCTATGGGGGTCACAGAGGGAGATATATGGTGGAGGGAGCAGGGTGACAGCAGCACAGAGTATTTCAGGAGAGCAGTGCGCTGGTCTATGGGGGGTCACAGAGGGAGAAATATGGTGGAGGGAGCAGGGTGACAGCAGCACAGAGTATTTCAGGAGAGCAGTGTGCTGGTATATGGGGGTCACAGAGGGAAATATATGGTGGAGGGAGCAGGGTGACAGCAGCACAGAGTATTTCAGGAGAGCAGTGTGCTGGGCTATGGGGGGTCACAGAGGGAGATATATGGTGGAGGGAGCAGGGTGACAGCAGCACAGAGTATTTCAGGAGAGCAGTGCACTGGTCTATGGGAGGTCACAGAGGGAGATATATGGTGGAGGGAGCAGGGTGATAGTAGCACAGAGTATTTCAGGAGAGCAGTGTGCTGGGCTATGGGTAGGTCACAGAGGGAGTTATATGGTGGAGGGAGCAGGGTGACAGCAGCACAGAGTATTTCAGGGGAGCAGTGCGATGGTCTATGGGGGGGTCACAGAGGGAGATATATGGTGGAGGGAGCAGGGTGACAGCAGCACAGAGTATTTCAGGGGAGCAGTGCGCTGGTCTATGGGGGTCACAGAGGGAGATATATGGTGAAGGGAGCAGGGTGACAGCAGCACAGAGTATTTCAGGAGAGCAGTGCGCTGATATATGGGGGGTCACAGAGGGAGATATATGGTGGAAGGAGCAGGGTGACAGCAGCACGGAGTATTTCAGGAGAGCAGTGTGCTGGGCTATGAGTGGTCACAGAGGGAGATTTATGGTGGAGGGAGCAGGGTGACAGCAGCACAGAGTATTTCAGGAGAGCAGTGTGCTGGTCTATGGGGGTCACAGAGGGAGATATATGGTGGAAGGAGCAGGGTGACAGCAGCACAGAGTATTTCAGGAGAGCAGTGTGCTGGTCTATGGGGGTCACAGAGGGAGATATATGGTGGAAGGAGCAGGGTGACAGCAGCACAGAGTATTTCAGGAGAGCAGTGTGCTGGGCTATGGGCGGTCACAGAGGGAGATATATGGTGGAGGGAGCAGGGTGACAGCAGCACAGAGTATTTCAGGAGAGCAGTGTGCTGGGCTATGGGGGTCACAGAGGGAGATATATGGTGGAGGAGCAGGGTGACAGCAGCACAGAGTATTTCAGGAGAGCAGTGCCCTGGTCTATGGGGGGTCACAGAGGGAGATATATGGTGGAAGGCGCAGGGTGACAGCAGCACAGAGTATTTCAGGAGAGCAGTGCCCTGGTCTATGGGGGGTCACAGAGGGAGATATATGGTGGAAGGCGCAGGGTGACAGCAGCACAGAGTATTTCAGGAGAGCAGTGTGCTGGTCTATGGGAGGTCACAGAGGGAGATATATGGTGGAGGAGCAGGGTGACAGCAGCACAGAGTATTTCAGGAGAGCAGTGCCCTGGTCTATGGGGGGTCACAGAGGGAGATATATGGTGGAAGGCGCAGGGTGACAGCAGCACAGAGTATTTCAGGAGAGCAGTGCTCTGGTATATGGGGGGTCACAGAGGGATATATATGGTGGAAGGAGCAGGGTGACAGCAGCACGGAGTATTTCAGGAGAGCAGTGTGCTGGGCTATGGGGGTCACAGAGGGAGATATATGGTGGAGGGAGCAGGGTGAGAGCAGCACAGAGTATTTCAGGAGAGCAGTGTGCCGGTCTATGGGGGTCACAGGGATATATATGGTGGAAGGAGCAGGGTGACAGCAGCACAGAGTATTTCAGGAGAGCAGTGTGCTGGTATATGGGGGGTCACAGAGGGATATATATGGTGGAGGGAGCAGGGTGACAGCAGCACAGAGTATTTCAGGAGAGCAGTGTGCTGGGCTATGGGGGGTCACAGAGGGAGATATATGGTGGAGGGAGCAGGGTGAGAGCAGCACATAGTATTTCAGGAGAGCAGTGTGCTGGTATATGGGGGGTCACAGAGGGAGATATATGGTGGAGGGAGCAGGGTGACACCAGCACAGAGTATTTCAGGAGAGCAGTGTGCTGGGCTATGGGGGGGTCACAGAGGGAGATATATGGTGGAGGGAGCAGGGTGAGAGCAGCACAGAGTATTTCAGGAGAGCAGTGTGCTGGTCTATGGGGGTCACAGAGGGAGATATATGGTGGAGGGAGCAGGGTGACAGCAGCACAGAGTATTTCAGGAGAGCAGTGCGCTGGTCTATGGGGGGTCACAGAGGGAGATATATGGTGGAGGGAGCAGGGTGACAGCAGCACAGAGTATTTCAGGAGAGCAGTGCGATGGTCTATGGGGGGGTCACAGAGGGAGATATATGGTGGAGGGAGCAGGGTGACAGCAGCACAGAGTATTTCAGGAGAGCAGTGTGCTGGTATATGGGGGTCACAGAGGGAAATATATGGTGGAGGGAGCAGGGTGACAGCAGCACAGAGTATTTCAGGAGAGCAGTGTGCTGGGCTATGGGGGGTCACAGAGGGAGATATATGGTGGAGGGAGCAGGGTGACAGCAGCACAGAGTATTTCAGGAGAGCAGTGCACTGGTCTATGGGGGGTCACAGAGGGAGATATATGGTGGAGGGAGCAGGGTGACAGCAGCACAGAGTATTTCAGGGGAGCAGTGCGATGGTCTATGGGGGGGTCACAGAGGGAGATATATGGTGGAGGGAGCAGGGTGACAGCAGCACAGAGTATTTCAGGAGAGCAGTGCGCTGGTCTATGGGGGTCACAGAGGGAGATATATGGTGAAGGGAGCAGGATGACAGCAGCACAGAGTATTTCAGGAGAGCAGTGCGCTGGGCTATGGGTAGGTCACAGAGGGAGTTATATGGTGGAGGGAGCAGGGTGACAGCAGCACAGAGTATTTCAGGAGAGCAGTGCGCTGGTATATGGGGGGTCACAGAGGGAGATATATGGTGGAAGGAGCAGGGTGACAGCAGCACGGAGTATTTCAGGAGAGCAGTGTGCTGGGCTATGAGGGGTCACAGAGGGAGATTTATGGTGGAGGGAGCAGGGTGACAGCAGCACAGAGTATTTCAGGAGAGCAGTGTGCTGGTCTATGGGGGTCACAGAGGGAGATATATGGTGGAAGGAGCAGGGTGACAGCAGCACAGAGTATTTCAGGAGAGCAGTGTGCTGGTCTATGGGGGTCACAGAGGGAGATATATGGTGGAAGGAGCAGGGTGACAGCAGCACAGAGTATTTCAGGAGAGCAGTGTGTTGGGCTATGGGTAGGTCACAGAGGGAGATATATGGTGGAGGGAGCAGGGTGACAGCAGCACAGAGTATTTCAGGAGAGCAGTGTGCTGGGCTATGGGGGTCACAGAGGGAGATATATGGTGGAGGAGCAGGGTGACAGCAGCACAGAGTATTTCAGGAGAGCAGTGCCCTGGTCTATGGGGGGTCACAGAGGGAGATATATGGTGGAAGGCGCAGGGTGACAGCAGCACAGAGTATTTCAGGAGAGCAGTGCCCTGGTCTATGGGGGGTCACAGAGGGAGATATATGGTGGAAGGCGCAGGGTGACAGCAGCACAGAGTATTTCAGGAGAGCAGTGCTCTGGTATATGGGGGGTCACAGAGGGATATATATGGTGGAAGGAGCAGGGTGACAGCAGCACGGAGTATTTCAGGAGAGCAGTGTGCTGGGCTATGGGGGTCACAGAGGGAGATATATGGTGGAGGGAGCAGGGTGAGAGCAGCACAGAGTATTTCAGGAGAGCAGTGTGCCGGTCTATGGGGGTCACAGGGATATATATGGTGGAAGGAGCAGGGTGACAGCAGCACAGAGTATTTCAGGAGAGCAGTGCGCTGGTATATGGGGGGTCACAGAGGGAGATATATGGTGGAGGGAGCAGGGTGACAGCAGCACAGAGTATTTCAGGAGAGCAGTGTGCTGGTATATGGGGGGTCACAGAGGGAGATATATGGTGGAGGGAGCAGGGTGACAGCAGCACAGAGTATTTCAGGAGAGCAGTGTGCTGGGCTATGGGGGGTCACAGAGGGAGATATATGGTGGAGGGAGCAGGGTGAGAGCAGCACAGAGTATTTCAGGAGAGCAGTGTGCTGGTATATGGGGGTCACAGAGGGAGATATATGGTGGAGGGAGCAGGGTGACAGCAGCACAGAGTATTTCAGGAGAGCAGTGTGCTGGGCTATGGGGGGGTCACAGAGGGAGATATATGGTGGAGGGAGCAGGGTGAGAGCAGCACAGAGTATTTCAGGAGAGCAGTGTGCTGGTCTATGGGGGTCACAGAGGGAGATATATGGTGGAGGGAGCAGGGTGACAGCAGCACAGAGTATTTCAGGAGAGCAGTGCGCTGGTCTATGGGGGGTCACAGAGGGAGATATATGGTGGAGGGAGCAGGGTGACAGCAGCACAGAGTATTTCAGGAGAGCAGTGTGCTGGTCTATGGGGGTCACAGAGGGAGATATATGGTGGAGGGAGCAGGGTGACAGCAGCACAGAGTATTTCAGGAGAGCAGTGCGCTGGTCTATGGGGGGTCACAGAGGGAGAAATATGGTGGAGGGAGCAGGGTGACAGCAGCACAGAGTATTTCAGGAGAGCAGTGTGCTGGTATATGGGGGTCACAGAGGGAAATATATGGTGGAGGGAGCAGGGTGACAGCAGCACAGAGTATTTCAGGAGAGCAGTGTGCTGGGCTATGGGGGGTCACAGAGGGAGATATATGGTGGAGGGAGCAGGGTGACAGCAGCACAGAGTATTTCAGGAGAGCAGTGCACTGGTCTATGGGGGGTCACAGAGGGAGATATATGGTGGAGGGAGCAGGGTGATAGTAGCACAGAGTATTTCAGGAGAGCAGTGTGCTGGGCTATGGGTAGGTCACAGAGGGAGTTATATGGTGGAGGGAGCAGGGTGACAGCAGCACAGAGTATTTCAGGGGAGCAGTGCGATGGTCTATGGGGGGGTCACAGAGGGAGATATATGGTGGAGGGAGCAGGGTGACAGCAGCACAGAGTATTTCAGGGGAGCAGTGCGCTGGTCTATGGGGGTCACAGAGGGAGATATATGGTGAAGGGAGCAGGATGACAGCAGCACAGAGTATTTCAGGAGAGCAGTGCGCTGGGCTATGGGTAGGTCACAGAGGGAGTTATATGGTGGAGGGAGCAGGGTGACAGCAGCACAGAGTATTTCAGGAGAGCAGTGCGCTGATATATGGGGGGTCACAGAAGGAGATATATGGTGGAAGGAGCAGGGTGACAGCAGCACGGAGTATTTCAGGAGAGCAGTGTGCTGGGCTATGAGTGGTCACAGAGGGAGATTTATGGTGGAGGGAGCAGGGTGACAGCAGCACAGAGTATTTCAGGAGAGCAGTGTGCTGGTCTATGGGGGTCACAGAGGGAGATATATGGTGGAAGGAGCAGGGTGACAGCAGCACAGAGTATTTCAGGAGAGCAGTGTGCTGGTCTATGGGGGTCACAGAGGGAGATATATGGTGGAAGGAGCAGGGTGACAGCAGCACAGAGTATTTCAGGAGAGCAGTGTGCTGGGCTATGGGCGGTCACAGAGGGAGATATATGGTGGAGGGAGCAGGGTGACAGCAGCACAGAGTATTTCAGGAGAGCAGTGTGCTGGGCTATGGGGGTCACAGAGGGAGATATATGGTGGAGGAGCAGGGTGACAGCAGCACAGAGTATTTCAGGAGAGCAGTGCCCTGGTCTATGGGGGGTCACAGAGGGAGATATATGGTGGAAGGCGCAGGGTGACAGCAGCACAGAGTATTTCAGGAGAGCAGTGCCCTGGTCTATGGGGGGTCACAGAGGGAGATATATGGTGGAAGGCGCAGGGTGACAGCAGCACAGAGTATTTCAGGAGAGCAGTGCCCTGGTCTATGGGGGGTCACAGAGGGAGATATATGGTGGAAGGCGCAGGGTGACAGCAGCACAGAGTATTTCAGGAGAGCAGTGCCCTGGTCTATGGGGGGTCACAGAGGGAGATATATGGTGGAAGGCGCAGGGTGACAGCAGCACAGAGTATTTCAGGAGAGCAGTGTGCTGGGCTATGGGGGTCACAGAGGGAGATATATGGTGGAGGAGCAGGGTGACAGCAGCACAGAGTATTTCAGGAGAGCAGTGCCCTGGTCTATGGGGGGTCACAGAGGGAGATATATGGTGGAAGGCGCAGGGTGACAGCAGCACAGAGTATTTCAGGAGAGCAGTGCTCTGGTATATGGGGGGTCACAGAGGGATATATATGGTGGAAGGAGCAGGGTGACAGCAGCACGGAGTATTTCAGGAGAGCAGTGTGCTGGGCTATGGGGGTCACAGAGGGAGATATATGGTGGAGGGAGCAGGGTGAGAGCAGCACAGAGTATTTCAGGAGAGCAGTGTGCCGGTCTATGGGGGTCACAGGGATATATATGGTGGAAGGAGCAGGGTGACAGCAGCACAGAGTATTTCAGGAGAGCAGTGTGCTGGTATATGGGGGGTCACAGAGGGATATATATGGTGGAGGGAGCAGGGTGACAGCAGCACAGAGTATTTCAGGAGAGCAGTGTGCTGGGCTATGGGGGGTCACAGAGGGAGATATATGGTGGAGGGAGCAGGGTGAGAGCAGCACAGAGTATTTCAGGAGAGCAGTGTGCTGGTATATGGGGGTCACAGAGGGAGATATATGGTGGAGGGAGCAGGGTGACACCAGCACAGAGTATTTCAGGAGAGCAGTGTGCTGGGCTATGGGGGGGTCACAGAGGGAGATATATGGTGGAGGGAGCAGGGTGAGAGCAGCACAGAGTATTTCAGGAGAGCAGTGTGCTGGTCTATGGGGGTCACAGAGGGAGATATATGGTGGAGGGAGCAGGGTGACAGCAGCACAGAGTATTTCAGGAGAGCAGTGCGCTGGTCTATGGGGGGTCACAGAGGGAGATATATGGTGGAGGGAGCAGGGTGACAGCAGCACAGAGTATTTCAGGAGAGCAGTGCGATGGTCTATGGGGGGGTCACAGAGGGAGATATATGGTGGAGGGAGCAGGGTGACAGCAGCACAGAGTATTTCAGGAGAGCAGTGTGCTGGTATATGGGGGTCACAGAGGGAAATATATGGTGGAGGGAGCAGGGTGACAGCAGCACAGAGTATTTCAGGAGAGCAGTGTGCTGGGCTATGGGGGGTCACAGAGGGAGATATATGGTGGAGGGAGCAGGGTGACAGCAGCACAGAGTATTTCAGGAGAGCAGTGCACTGGTCTATGGGGGGTCACAGAGGGAGATATATGGTGGAGGGAGCAGGGTGACAGCAGCACAGAGTATTTCAGGGGAGCAGTGCGATGGTCTATGGGGGGGTCACAGAGGGAGATATATGGTGGAGGGAGCAGGGTGACAGCAGCACAGAGTATTTCAGGAGAGCAGTGCGCTGGTCTATGGGGGTCACAGAGGGAGATATATGGTGAAGGGAGCAGGATGACAGCAGCACAGAGTATTTCAGGAGAGCAGTGCGCTGGGCTATGGGTAGGTCACAGAGGGAGTTATATGGTGGAGGGAGCAGGGTGACAGCAGCACAGAGTATTTCAGGAGAGCAGTGCGCTGGTATATGGGGGGTCACAGAGGGAGATATATGGTGGAAGGAGCAGGGTGACAGCAGCACGGAGTATTTCAGGAGAGCAGTGTGCTGGGCTATGAGGGGTCACAGAGGGAGATTTATGGTGGAGGGAGCAGGGTGACAGCAGCACAGAGTATTTCAGGAGAGCAGTGTGCTGGTCTATGGGGGTCACAGAGGGAGATATATGGTGGAAGGAGCAGGGTGACAGCAGCACAGAGTATTTCAGGAGAGCAGTGTGTTGGGCTATGGGTAGGTCACAGAGGGAGATATATGGTGGAGGGAGCAGGGTGACAGCAGCACAGAGTATTTCAGGAGAGCAGTGTGCTGGGCTATGGGGGTCACAGAGGGAGATATATGGTGGAGGAGCAGGGTGACAGCAGCACAGAGTATTTCAGGAGAGCAGTGCCCTGGTCTATGGGGGGTCACAGAGGGAGATATATGGTGGAAGGCGCAGGGTGACAGCAGCACAGAGTATTTCAGGAGAGCAGTGCCCTGGTCTATGGGGGGTCACAGAGGGAGATATATGGTGGAAGGCGCAGGGTGACAGCAGCACAGAGTATTTCAGGAGAGCAGTGCTCTGGTATATGGGGGGTCACAGAGGGATATATATGGTGGAAGGAGCAGGGTGACAGCAGCACGGAGTATTTCAGGAGAGCAGTGTGCTGGGCTATGGGGGTCACAGAGGGAGATATATGGTGGAGGGAGCAGGGTGAGAGCAGCACAGAGTATTTCAGGAGAGCAGTGTGCCGGTCTATGGGGGTCACAGGGATATATATGGTGGAAGGAGCAGGGTGACAGCAGCACAGAGTATTTCAGGAGAGCAGTGCGCTGGTATATGGGGGGTCACAGAGGGAGATATATGGTGGAGGGAGCAGGGTGACAGCAGCACAGAGTATTTCAGGAGAGCAGTGTGCTGGTATATGGGGGGTCACAGAGGGAGATATATGGTGGAGGGAGCAGGGTGACAGCAGCACAGAGTATTTCAGGAGAGCAGTGTGCTGGGCTATGGGGGGTCACAGAGGGAGATATATGGTGGAGGGAGCAGGGTGAGAGCAGCACAGAGTATTTCAGGAGAGCAGTGTGCTGGTATATGGGGGTCACAGAGGGAGATATATGGTGGAGGGAGCAGGGTGACAGCAGCACAGAGTATTTCAGGAGAGCAGTGTGCTGGGCTATGGGGGGGTCACAGAGGGAGATATATGGTGGAGGGAGCAGGGTGAGAGCAGCACAGAGTATTTCAGGAGAGCAGTGTGCTGGTCTATGGGGGTCACAGAGGGAGATATATGGTGGAGGGAGCAGGGTGACAGCAGCACAGAGTATTTCAGGAGAGCAGTGCGCTGGTCTATGGGGGGTCACAGAGGGAGATATATGGTGGAGGGAGCAGGGTGACAGCAGCACAGAGTATTTCAGGAGAGCAGTGTGCTGGTCTATGGGGGTCACAGAGGGAGATATATGGTGGAGGGAGCAGGGTGACAGCAGCACAGAGTATTTCAGGAGAGCAGTGCGCTGGTCTATGGGGAGTCACAGAGGGAGAAATATGGTGGAGGGAGCAGGGTGACAGCAGCACAGAGTATTTCAGGAGAGCAGTGCGCTGGTCTATGGGAGGTCACAGAGGGAGATATATGATGGACGGAGCAGGGTGACAGCAGCACAGAGTATTTCAGGAGAGCAGTGTGAAGGTCTATGGGGGTCACAGAGGGAGATATATGGTGGAGGGAGCAGGGTGACAGCAGCACAGAGTATTTCAGGAGACCAGTGTGCTGGTCTATGGGGAGGTCATAAAGGGAGATATATGATGGACGGAGCAGGGTGACAGCAGCACAGAGTGTTTCAGGAGAGCAGTGCGCTGGTATATGGGGGGTCACAGAGGGAGATATATGCTGGAGGGAGCAGGGTGACAGCAGCACAGAGTATTTTAGGAGAGCATTGTGCTGGTCTATGGGGAGTCACAGAGGGAGATATATGGTGGAGGGAGCAGGGTGACAGCAGCACAGAGTATTTCAGGAGAGCAGTGCGCTGGTATATGGGGGTCACAGAGGGAGATATATGGTGGAAGGAGCAGGGTGACAGCAGCACAGAGTATTTCAGGAGAGCAGTGTGCTGGTCTATGGGAGGTCACAGAGGGAGATATATGGTGGAGGGACCAGGGTGACAGCAGCACAGAGTATTTCAGGAGAGCAGTGCGCTGGGCTATGGGGGTCACAGAGGGAAATATATGGTGAAGGGAGCAGGGTGACAGCAGCACAGAGTATTTCAGGAGAGCAGTGTGCTGGTCTATGGGGGTCACAGAGGGAGATATATGGTGGAGGGAGCAGGGTGATAGCAGCACAGAGTATTTCAGGAGAGCAGTGTGCTGGGCTATGGGGGGGTCACAGAGGGAAATATATGGTGGAGGGAGCAGGGTGACAGCAGCACAGAGTATTTCAGGAGAGCAGTGTGCTGGTCTATGGGGGGTCACAGAGGGAGATTTATGGTGGAGGGAGCAGGGTGACAGCAGCACAGAGTATTTCAGGAGAGCAGTGTGCTGGTCTATGGGTGTCACAGAGGGAGATATATGGTGGAGGGAGCAGGGTGACAGCAGCACAGAGTATTTCAGGAGAGCAGTGTGCTGGTCTATGGGGGTCACAGAGGGAGATATATGGTGGAGGGAGCAGGGTGACAGCAGCACAGAGTATTTTAGGAGAGCAGTGTGCTGGTCTATGGGGGGTCACAGTGGGAGATATATGCTGGAGGGAGCAGGGTGACAGCAGCACAGAGTATTTCAGGAGAGCAGTGTGCTGGGCTATGGGGGGTCACAGAGGGAGATATATGGTGGAGGGAGCAGGGTGACAGCAGCACAGAGTATTTCAGGAGAGCAGTGCGCTGGTATATGGGGGGTCACAGATCGAGATATATGCTGGAGGGAGCAGGGTGACAGCAGCACAGAGTATTTTAGGAGAGCATTGTGCTGGTCTATGGGGGGTCACAGAGGGAGATATATGCTGGAGGGAGCAGGGTGACAGCAGCACAGAGTATTTCAGGAGAGCAGTGTGCTGGGCTATGGGGGGTCACAGAGGGAGATATATGGTGGAGGGAGCAGGGTGACAGCAGCACAGAGTATTTCAGGAGAGCAGTGCGCTGGTATATGGGGGTCACAGAGGGAGATATATGGTGGAAGGAGCAGGGTGACAGCAGTACAGAGTATTTCAGGAGAGCAGTGCGCTGGGCTATGGGGGTCACAGAGGGAGATATATGGTGAAGGGAGCAGGGTGACAGCAGCACAGAGTATTTCAGGAGAGCAGTGCGCTGGGCTATGGGGGTCACAGAGGGAGATAAATGGTGAAGGGAGCAGGGTGACAGCAGCACAGAGTATTTCAGGAGAGCAGTGCGCTGGGCTATGGGGGTCACAGAGGGAGATATATGGTGAAGGGAGCAGGGTGACAGCAGCACAGAGTATTTCAGGAGAGCAGTGCGCTGGGCTATGGGGGTCACAGAGGGAGATATATGGTGAAGGGAGCAGGGTGACAGCAGCACAGAGTATTTCAGGAGAGCAGTGCGCTGGTCTATGGGGGGTCACAGAGGGAGATATATGATGGACGGAGCAGGGTGACAGCAGCACAGAGTATTTCAGGAGAGCAGTGTGCTGGTCTATGGGGGTCACAGAGGGAGATGGTGGAGGGAGCAGGGTGACAGCAGCACAGAGTATTTCAGGAGAGCAGTGTGCTGGGCTATGGGGGGTCACAGAGGGAAATATATGGTGGAGGGAGCAGGGTGACAGCAGCACAGAGTATTTCAGGAGAGCAGTGTGCTGGTCTATGGGGGGTCACAGAGGGAGATTTATGGTGGAGGGAGCAGGGTGACAGCAGCACAGAGTATTTCAGGAGAGCAGTGCGCTGGTCTATGGGGGGTCACAGAGGGAGATATATGATGGACGGAGCAGGGTGACAGCAGCACAGAGTATTTCAGGAGAGCAGTGTGCTGGTCTATGGGGGTCACAGAGGGAGATATATGGTGGAGGGAGCAGGGTGATAGCAGCACAGAGTATTTCAGGAGAGCAGTGTGCTGGTCTATGGGGGGTCACAGAGGGAGATTTATGGTGGAGGGAGCAGGGTGACAGCAGCACAGAGTATTTCAGGAGAGCAGTGTGCCGGTCTATGGGGGGTCACAGAGGGAGATTTATGGTGGAGGGAGCATGGTGATAGCAGCACAGAGTATTTCAGGAGAGCAGTGCGCTGGTCTATGGGTGTCACAGAGTGAGATATATGGTGGAGGGAGCAGGGTGACAGCAGCACAGAGTATTTCAGGAGAGCAGTGTGCTGGTCTATGGGGGTCACAGAGGGAGATATATGGTGGAGGGAGCAGGGTGACAGCAGCACAGAGCATTTCAGGAGAGCAGTGTGCTGGTCTATGGGGGGTCACAGAGGGAGATATATGGTGGAGGGAGCAGGGTGACAGCAGCACAGAGTATTTCAGGAGAGCAGTGTGCTGGTCTATGGGGGGTCACAAAGGGAGATATATGGTGGAGGGAGCAGGGTAACAGCAGCACAGAGCATTTCAGGAGAGCAGTGTGCTGGTCTATGGGGGGTCACAGAGGGAGATATATGGTGGAGGGAGCAGGGTGACAGCAGCACAGAGTATTTCAGGAGAGCAGTGTGCTGGTCTATGGGGGTCACAGAGGGAGATATATGGTGGAGGGAGCAGGGTGACAGCAGCACAGAGTATTTCAGGAGAGCAGTGCGCTGGCTATGGGGGTCACAGAGGGAGATATATGGTGGAGGGAGCAGGGTGACATCAGCACAGAGTATTTCAGGAGAGCAGTGTGCTGGTCTATGGGGGGTCACAGAGGGATATATATGGTGGAGGGAGCAGGGTGACAGCAGCACAGAGTATTTCAGGAGAGCAGTGTGCTGGGCTATGGGGGGTCACAGAGGGAGATATATGGTGGAGGGAGCAGGGTGACAGCAGCACAGAGTATTTCAGGAGAGCAGTGTGCTGGGCTATGGGTAGGTCACAGAGGGAGATATATGGTGGAGGGAGCAGGGTGACAGCAGCACAGAGTATTTCAGGAGAGCAGTGCGCTGGTATATGGGGGGTCACAGAGGGATATATATGGTGGAAGGAGCAGGGTGACAGCAGCACGGAGTATTTCAGGAGAGCAGTGTGCCAGTCTATGGGGGTCACAGAGGGAGATATATGGTGGAGGGAGCAGGGTGAGAGCAGCACAGAGTATTTCAGGAGAGCAGTGTGCCAGTCTATGGGGGTCACAGAGGGAGATATATGGTGGAGGGAGCATGGTGATAGCAGCACAGAGTATTTCAGGAGAGCAGTGTGCTGGTATATGGGGGTCACAGAGGGAGATATATGGTGGAGGGAGCAGGGTGACAGCAGCACAGAGTATTTCAGGAGAGCAGTGTGCTGGGCTATGGGGGGTCACAGAGGGAGATATATGGTGGAGGGAGCAGGGTGAGAGCAGCACAGAGTATTTCAGGAGAGCAGTGTGCTGGTATATGGGGGTCACAGAGGGAGATATATGGTGGAGGGAGCAGGGTGACAGCAGCACAGAGTGTTTCAGGAGAGCAGTGTGCTGGTCTATGGGGGGTCACAAAGGGAGATATATGGTGGAGGGAGCAGGGTGACAGCAGCACAGAGTATTTCAGGAGAGCAGTGTGCTGGTCTATGGGTGTCACAGAGGGAGATATATGGTGGAGGGAGCAGGGTGAGAGCAGCACAGAGTATTTCAGGAGAGCAGTGTGCTGGTATATGGGGGTCACAGAGGGAGATATATGGTGGAGGGAGCAGGGTGACAGCAGCACAGAGTATTTCAGGAGAGCAGTGTGCCGGTCTATGGGGGTCACAGAGGGAGATATATGGTGGAGGGAGCAGGGTGACAGCAGCACAGAGTATTTCAGGAGAGCAGTGTGCTGGTCTATGGGAGGTCACAGAGGGAGATATATGATGGACGGAGCAGGGTGACAGCAGCACAGAGTATTTCAGGAGAGCAGTGTGGTGGGCTATGGGGGGTCACAGAGGGAGATATATGGTGGAGGGAGCAGGGTGACAGCAGCACAGAGTATTTCAGGAGAGCAGTGTGCTGGTATATGGGGGTCACAGAGGGAGATATATGGTGGAGGGAGCAGGGTGAGAGCAGCACAGAGTATTTCAGGAGAGCAGTGTGCTGGTATATGGGGGTCACAGAGGGAGATATATGGTGGAGGGAGCAGGGTGACAGCAGCACAGAGTGTTTCAGGAGAGCAGTGTGCTGGGCTATGAGGGGTCACAGAGGGAGATATATGGTGGAGGGAGCAGGGTGACATCAGCACAGAGTATTTCAGGAGAGCAGTGTGCTGGGCTATGGGGGGTCACAGAGGGAGATATATGGTGTAGGGAGCAGGGTGACATCAGCACAGAGTATTTCAGGAGAGCAGTGTGCTGGGCTATGGGGGGGTCACAGAGGGAGATATATGGTGAAGGGAGCACGGTGACAGCAGCACAGAGTATTTCAGGAGAGCAGTGTGCTGGTCTATGGGGGTCACAGAGGGAGATATATGGTGGAGAGAGCAGGGTGACAGCAGCACAGAGTATTTCAGGAGAGCAGTGTGGTGGGCTATGGGGGGTCACAGAGGGAGATATATGGAGGAGGGAGCAGGGTGACAGCAGCACAGAGTATTTCAGGAGAGCAGTGCGCTGGTCTATGGGAGGTCACAGAGGGAGATATATGATGGACGGAGCAGGGTGACAGCAGCACAGAGTATTTCAGGAGAGCAGTGTGAAGGTCTATGGGGGTCACAGAGGGAGATATATGGTGGAGGGAGCAGGGTGACAGCAGCACAGAGTATTTCAGGAGAGCAGTGCGCTGGTCTATGGGGAGGTCATAGAGGGAGATATATGATGGAGGGAGCAGGGTGACAGCAGCACAGAGTGTTTCAGGAGAGCAGTGCGCTGGTATATGGGGGTCACAGAGGGAGATATATGGTGGAGGTAGCAGGGTGACAGCAGCACAGAGTATTTCAGGAGAGCAGTGTGCTGGTCTATGGGGGGTCACAGAGGGAGATATATGCTGGAGGGAGCAGGGTGACAGCAGCACAGAGTATTTCAGGAGAGCAGTGTGCTGGTCTATGGGGGGGTCACAGAGGGAGATATATGGTGGAGGGAGCAGGGTGACAGCAGCACAGAGTATTTCAGGAGAGCAGTGTGCTGGTCTATGGGGGGTCACAGAGGGAGATATATGCTGGAGGGAGCAGGGTGACAGCAGCACAGAGTATTTCAGGAGAGCAGTGTGCTGGTCTATGGGGGGGTCACAGAGGGAGATATATGCTGGAGGGAGCAGGGTGACAGCAGCACAGAGTATTTCAGGAGAGCAGTGCGCTGGTATATGGGGGGTCACAGAGGGAGATATATGCTGGAGGGAGCAGGGTGACAGCAGCACAGAGTATTTCAGGAGAGCAGTGCGCTGGGCTATGGGGGTCACAGAGGGAGATATATGGTGGAGGGAGCAGAGTGACAGCAGCACAGAGTATTTCAGGAGAGCAGTGCGCTGGTATATGGGGGGTCACAGAGGGAGATATATGCTGGAGGGAGCAGGGTGACCGCAGCACAGAGTATTTCAGGAGAGCAGTGCGCTGGGCTATGGGGGTCACAGAGGGAGATATATGGTGAAGGGAGCAGGGTGACAGCAGCACAGAGTATTTCAGGAGAGCAGTGTGCTGGTCTATGGGGGTCACAGAGGGAGATATATGGTGGAGGGAGCAGGGTGACAGCAGCACAGAGTATTTCAGGAGAGCAGTGCGCTGGTTTATGGGGAGGTCATAGAGGGAGATATATGGTGGAGGGAGCAGGGTGACAGCAGCACAGAGCATTTCAGGAGAGAAGTGCGCTGGGCTATGGGGGTCCAAGAGGGAGATATATGGTGGAGGGAGCAGGGTGACAGCAGCACAGAGTATTTCAGGAGAGCAGTGCGCTGGTCTATGGGGGTCACAGAGGGAGATATATGGTGGAGGGAGCAGGGTGAAAGCAGCACAGAGTATTTCAGGAGAGCAGTGCGCTGGCCTATGGGGGTCACAGAGGGAGATATATGGTGGAGGGAGCAGGGTGACAGCAGCACAGAGTATTTCAGGAGAGCAGTGTGCTGGTCTATGGGGAGGTCACAGAGGGAGATATATGGTGGAGGGAGCAGGGTGACAGCAGCACAGAGTATTTCAGGAGAGCAGTGTGCTGGGCTATGGGGGGTCACAGAGGGAGATATATGGTGTAGGGAGCAGGGTGACAGCAGCACAGAGTATTTCAGGAGAGCAGTGTGATGGTATATCGGGGTCACAGAGGGAGATATATGGTGCAGGGAGCAGGGTGACAGCAGCACAGAGTATTTCAGGAGAGCAGTGCGCTGGTCTATGGGGGGTCACAGAGGGAGATATATGGTGGAGCTAGCAGGGTGACAGCAGCACAGAGTATTTCAGGAGAGCAGTGCGCTGGGCTATGGGGGTCACAGATCACAGAGGGAGATATATGGTGAGGGGAGCAGGGTGACTGCAGCACAGAGTATTTCAGGAGAGCAGTGTGCTGGGCTATGGGCGGTCAGAGGGAGATATATGGTGGAGGGAGCAGGGTGACAGCAGCACAGAGTATTTCAGGAGAGCAGTGTGCTGGTATATGGGGGTCACAGAGGGCGATATATGGTGGAGGAGCAGGGTGACAGCAGCACAGAGTATTTCAGGAGAGCAGTGTGCTGGGCTATGGGGGGTCACAGAGGGAGATTTATGGTGGAGGGAGCAGGGTGACAGCAGCACAGAGTATTTCAGGAGAGCAGTATGCTGGTCTATGGGGGGTCACAGAGGGAGATATATGGTGGAGGGAGAAGGGTGACAGCAGCACAGAGTATTTCAGGAGAGCAGTGCGCTGGTCTATGGGTAGGTCATAGAGGGAGATATATGGTGGAGGGAGCAGGGTGACAGCAGCACAGAGTATTTCAGGAGAGCAGTGCGCTGGGCTATGGGGGGTCACAGAGGGAGATATATGGTGGAGGGAGCAGGGTGACAGCAGCACAGAGTATTTCAGGAGAGCAGTGCGCTGGTCTATGGGGGTCACAGAGGGAGATATATGGAGGAGGGAGCAGGGTGACAGCAGCACAGAGTATTTCAGGAGAGCAGTGTGCTGGTCTATGGGAGGTCACAGAGGGAGATATATGGAGGAGGGAGCAGGGTGACAGCAGCACAGAGTATTTCAGGAGAGCAGTGCGCTGGTCTATGGGAGGTCACAGAGGGAGATATATGGTGGAGGGAGCAGGGTGACAGCAGCACAGAGTATTTCAGGAGAGCAGTGTGCTGGGCTATGTGAAGTCACAGGGAGATATATGGTGTAGGGAGCAGGGTGACAGCAGCACAGAGTATTTCAGGAGAGCAGTGTGATGGTATATGGGGGTCACAGAGGGATATATATGGTGGAAGGAGCAGGGTGACAGCAGCACAGAGTATTTCAGGAGAGCAGTGTGCTGGTCTATGGGGGGTCACAGAGGGAGATATATGGTGGAGGTAGCAGGGTGACAGCAGCACAGAGTATTTCAGGAGAGCAGTGCGCTGGTCTATGGGGTGTCACAGAGGGAGATATATGATGGACGGAGCAGGGTGACAGCAGCACAGAGTATTTCAGGAGAGCAGTGCACTGGTCTATGGGGGGGTCACAGAGGGAGATATATGGTGGAGGGAGCAGGGTGACAGCAGCACAGAGTATTTCAGGAGAGCAGTGTGCTGGTCTATGGGGGTCACAGAGGGAGATATATGGTGGAGGAGCAGGGTGACAGCAGCACAGAGTATTTCAGGAGAGCAGTGTGCTGGGCTATGGGGGTCACAGAGGGAGATATATGGTGAAGGGAGCAGGGTGACTGCAGCACAGAGTATTTCAGGAGAGCAGTGTGCTGGGCTATGGGCGGTCACAGAGGGAGATATATGGTGGAGGGAGCAGGGTGACAGCAGCACAGAGTATTTCAGGAGAGCAGTGTGCTGGTATATGGGGGTCACAGAGGGCGATATATGGTGGAGGGAGCAGGGTGACAGCAGCACAGAGTATTTCAGGAGAGCAGTGTGCTGGGCTATGGGCGGTCACAGAAGTAGATATATGGTGGAGTGAGCAGGGTGACAGCAGCACAGAGTATTTCAGGAGAGCAGTGTGCTGGTCTATGGGGGGTCACAGAGGGAGATTTATGGTGGAGGGAGCAGGGTGACAGCAGCACAGAGTATTTCAGGAGAGCAGTATGCTGGTCTATGGGGGGTCACAGAGGGAGATATATGGTGGAGGGAGAAGGGTGACAGCAGCACAGAGTATTTCAGGAGAGCAGTGCGCTGGTCTATGGGGACGTCATAGAGGGAGATATATGGTGGAGGGAGCAGGGTGACAGCAGCACAGAGTATTTCAGGAGAGCAGTGCGCTGGTCTATGGGGTGTCACAGAGGGAGATATATGATGGAGGGAGCAGGGTGACAGCAGCACAGAGTATTTCAGGAGAGCAGTGTGCTGGTCTATGGGGGTCACAGAGGGAGATATATGGAGGAGGGAGCAGGGTGACAGCAGCACAGAGTATTTCAGGAGAGCAGTGCACTGGTCTATGGGAGGTCACAGAGGGAGGTATATGGAGGAGGGAGCAGGGTGACAGTAGCACAGAGTATTTCAGGAGAGCAGTGCGCTGGTCTATGGGGGTCACAGAGGGAGATATATGGAGGAGGGAGCAGGGTGACAGCAGCACAGAGTATTTCAGGAGAGCAGTGCGCTTGTCTATGGGAGGTCACAGAGGGAGATATATGGTGGAGGGAGCAGGGTGACAGCAGCACAGAGTATTTCAGGAGAGCAGTGCGCTGGGCTATGGGGGGTCACAGAGGGAGATATATGGAGGAGGGAGCAGGGTGAGAGCAGCACAGAGTATTTCAGGAGAGCACAGTGCTGGTCTATGGGGGTCACAGAGGGAGATATATGGAGGAGGGAGCAGGGTGAGAGCAGCACAGAGTATTTCAGGAGAGCAGTGCGCTGGTATATGGGGGTCACAGAGGGAGATATATGGAGGAGGGAGCAGGGTGACAGCAGCACAGAGTATTTCAGGAGAGCAGTGCGCTGGTATATGGGGGTCACAGAGGGAGACATATGGTGGAGGGAGCAGGGTGACAGCAGCACAGAGTATTTCAGGAGAGCACAGTGCTGGTCTATGGGGGTCACAGAGGGAGATATATGGAGGAGGGAGCAGGGTGACAGCAGCACAGAGTATTTCAGGAGAGCAGTGTGCTGGTCTATGGAGGTCACAGAGGGAGATATATGGTGGAGGGAACAGGGTGACAGCAGCACAGAGTATTTCAGGAGAGCAGTGCGCTGGTCTATGGGGGGTCCCAGAGGGAGATATATGGTGGAGGGAGCAGGGTGAAAGCAGCACAGAGTATTTCAGGAGAGCAGTGCGCTGGTCTATGGGGGGTCACAGAGGGAGATATATGGTGGAGGAGCAGGGTGACAGCAGCACAGAGTATTTCAGGAGAGCAGTGTGCTGGGCTATGGGGGTCGCAGAGGGAGATATATGGTGGAGGAGCAGGGTGACAGCAGCACAGAGTATTTCAGGAGAGCAGTGTGCTGGGCTATGGGGGTCGCAGAGGGAGATATATAGTGGAGGGAGCAGGGTGACAGCAGCACAGAGTATTTCAGGAGAGCAGTGCGCTGGTCTATGGGGGGTCACAGAGGGAGATATATGGTGGAGGGAGCAGGGTGACAGGAGCACAGAGTATTTCAGGAGAGCAGTGTGCTGGGGTATGGGAAGTCACAGGGAGATATATGGTGTAGGGAGCAGGGTGACAGCAGCACAGAGTATTTCAGGAGAGCAGTGTGATGGTATATCGGGGTCACAGAGGGAGATATATGGTGGAGGGAGCAGGGTGACAGCAGCACAGAGTATTTCAGGAGAGCAGTGTGCTGGTCTATGGGGGTCACAGAGGGAGATATATGGTGGAAGGAGCAGGGTGACAGCAGCACAGAGTATTTCAGGAGAGCAGTGTGCTGGTCTATGGGGGTCACAGAGGGAGATATATGGTGGAGGGAGCAGGGTGACAGCAGCACAGAGTATTTCAGGAGAGCAGTGTGCCGGTCTATGGGGGTCACAGAGGGATATATATGGTGGAAGGAGCAGGGTGACAGCAGCACAGAGTATTTCAGGAGAGCAGTGTGCTGGAATATGGGGGTCACAGAGGGAGATATATGGTGGAGAGAGCAGGGTGACAGCAGCACAGAGTATTTCAGGAGAGCAGTGTGCTGGGCTATGGGGGGTCACAGAGGGAGATATATGGAGGAGGGAGCAGGGTGAGAGCAGCACAGAGTATTTCAGGAGAGCAGTGTGCTGGTATATGGGGGTCACAGAGGGAGATATATGGTGGAGGGAGCAGGGTGACAGCAGCACAGAGTATTTCAGGAGAGCAGTGTGCCGGTCTATGGGGGTCACAGAGGGAGATATATGGTGGAGGGAGCAGGGTGACAGCAGCACAGAGTATTTCAGGAGAGCAGTGTGCTGGTCTATGGGAGGTCACAGAGGGAGATATATGATGGACGGAGCAGGGTGACAGCAGCACAGAGTATTTCAGGAGAGCAGTGTGAAGGTCTATGGGAGTCACAGAGGGAGATATATGGTGGAGGGAGCAGGGTGAGAGCAGCACAGAGTATTTCAGGAGAGCAGTGTGCTGGTATATGGGGGTCACAGAGCGAGATATATGGTGGAGGGAGCAGGGTGACAGCAGCACAGAGTGTTTCAGGAGAGCAGTGTGCTGGGCTATGGGGGGTCACAGAGGGAGATATATGGTGGAGGGAGCAGGGTGACATCAGCACAGAGTATTTCAGGAGAGCAGTGTGGTGGGCTATGGGGGGTCACAGAGGGAGATATATGGTGTAGGGAGCAGGGTGACATCAGCACAGAGTATTTCAGGAGAGCAGTGTGCTGGGCTATGGGGGGGTCACAGAGGGAGATATATGGTGAAGGGAGCACGGTGACAGCAGCACAGAGTATTTCAGGAGAGCAGTGTGCTGGTCTATGGGGGTCACAGAGGGAGATATATGGTGGAAGGAGCAGGGTGACAGCAGCACAGAGTATTTCAGGAGAGCAGTGTGCTGGGCTATGGGTAGGTCACAGAGGGAGATATATGGTGGAGGGAGCAGGGTGACAGCAGCACAGAGTATTTCAGGAGAGCAGTGTGCTGGTATATGGGGGTCACAGAGGGAGATATATGGTGGAGAGAGCAGGGTGACAGCAGCACAGAGTATTTCAGGAGAGCAGTGTGGTGGGCTATGGGGGGTCACAGAGGGAGATATATGGAGGAGGGAGCAGGGTGAGAGCAGCACAGAGTATTTCAGGAGAGCAGTGTGCTGGTATATGGGGGTCACAGAGGGAGATATATGGTGGAGGGAGCAGGGTGACAGCAGCACAGAGTATTTCAGGAGAGCAGTGTGCTGGTCTATGGGAGGTCACAGAGGGAGATATATGATGGACGGAGCAGGGTGACAGCAGCACAGAGTATTTCAGGAGAGCAGTGTGCTGGTCTATGGGGGTCACAGAGGGAGATATATGGAGGAGGGAGCAGGGTGACAGCAGCACAGAGTATTTCAGGAGAGCAGTGCACTGGTCTATGGGAGGTCACAGAGGGAGGTATATGGAGGAGGGAGCAGGGTGACAGTAGCACAGAGTATTTCAGGAGAGCAGTGCGCTGGTCTATGGGGGTCACAGAGGGAGATATATGGAGGAGGGAGCAGGGTGACAGCAGCACAGAGTATTTCAGGAGAGCAGTGCGCTTGTCTATGGGAGGTCACAGAGGGAGATATATGGTGGAGGGAGCAGGGTGACAGCAGCACAGAGTATTTCAGGAGAGCAGTGCGCTGGGCTATGGGGGGTCACAGAGGGAGATATATGGAGGAGGGAGCAGGGTGAGAGCAGCACAGAGTATTTCAGGAGAGCACAGTGCTGGTCTATGGGGGTCACAGAGGGAGATATATGGAGGAGGGAGCAGGGTGAGAGCAGCACAGAGTATTTCAGGAGAGCAGTGCGCTGGTATATGGGGGTCACAGAGGGAGATATATGGAGGAGGGAGCAGGGTGACAGCAGCACAGAGTATTTCAGGAGAGCAGTGCGCTGGTATATGGGGGTCACAGAGGGAGACATATGGTGGAGGGAGCAGGGTGACAGCAGCACAGAGTATTTCAGGAGAGCACAGTGCTGGTCTATGGGGGTCACAGAGGGAGATATATGGAGGAGGGAGCAGGGTGACAGCAGCACAGAGTATTTCAGGAGAGCAGTGTGCTGGTCTATGGAGGTCACAGAGGGAGATATATGGTGGAGGGAACAGGGTGACAGCAGCACAGAGTATTTCAGGAGAGCAGTGCGCTGGTCTATGGGGGGTCCCAGAGGGAGATATATGGTGGAGGGAGCAGGGTGAAAGCAGCACAGAGTATTTCAGGAGAGCAGTGCGCTGGTCTATGGGGGGTCACAGAGGGAGATATATGGTGGAGGAGCAGGGTGACAGCAGCACAGAGTATTTCAGGAGAGCAGTGTGCTGGGCTATGGGGGTCGCAGAGGGAGATATATGGTGGAGGAGCAGGGTGACAGCAGCACAGAGTATTTCAGGAGAGCAGTGTGCTGGGCTATGGGGGTCGCAGAGGGAGATATATAGTGGAGGGAGCAGGGTGACAGCAGCACAGAGTATTTCAGGAGAGCAGTGCGCTGGTCTATGGGGGGTCACAGAGGGAGATATATGGTGGAGGGAGCAGGGTGACAGGAGCACAGAGTATTTCAGGAGAGCAGTGTGCTGGGGTATGGGAAGTCACAGGGAGATATATGGTGTAGGGAGCAGGGTGACAGCAGCACAGAGTATTTCAGGAGAGCAGTGTGATGGTATATCGGGGTCACAGAGGGAGATATATGGTGGAGGGAGCAGGGTGACAGCAGCACAGAGTATTTCAGGAGAGCAGTGTGCTGGTCTATGGGGGTCACAGAGGGAGATATATGGTGGAAGGAGCAGGGTGACAGCAGCACAGAGTATTTCAGGAGAGCAGTGTGCTGGTCTATGGGGGTCACAGAGGGAGATATATGGTGGAGGGAGCAGGGTGACAGCAGCACAGAGTATTTCAGGAGAGCAGTGTGCCGGTCTATGGGGGTCACAGAGGGATATATATGGTGGAAGGAGCAGGGTGACAGCAGCACAGAGTATTTCAGGAGAGCAGTGTGCTGGAATATGGGGGTCACAGAGGGAGATATATGGTGGAGAGAGCAGGGTGACAGCAGCACAGAGTATTTCAGGAGAGCAGTGTGCTGGGCTATGGGGGGTCACAGAGGGAGATATATGGAGGAGGGAGCAGGGTGAGAGCAGCACAGAGTATTTCAGGAGAGCAGTGTGCTGGTATATGGGGGTCACAGAGGGAGATATATGGTGGAGGGAGCAGGGTGACAGCAGCACAGAGTATTTCAGGAGAGCAGTGTGCTGGTCTATGGGAGGTCACAGAGGGAGATATATGATGGACGGAGCAGGGTGACAGCAGCACAGAGTATTTCAGGAGAGCAGTGTGAAGGTCTATGGGAGTCACAGAGGGAGATATATGGTGGAGGGAGCAGGGTGAGAGCAGCACAGAGTATTTCAGGAGAGCAGTGTGCTGGTATATGGGGGTCACAGAGCGAGATATATGGTGGAGGGAGCAGGGTGACAGCAGCACAGAGTGTTTCAGGAGAGCAGTGTGCTGGGCTATGGGGGGTCACAGAGGGAGATATATGGTGGAGGGAGCAGGGTGACATCAGCACAGAGTATTTCAGGAGAGCAGTGTGCTGGGCTATGGGGGGTCACAGAGGGAGATATATGGTGTAGGGAGCAGGGTGACATCAGCACAGAGTATTTCAGGAGAGCAGTGTGCTGGGCTATGGGGGGGTCACAGAGGGAGATATATGGTGGAGGGAGCAGGGTGACATCAGCACAGAGTATTTCAGGAGAGCAGTGTGCTGGGCTATGGGGGGTCACAGAGGGAGATATATGGTGTAGGGAGCAGGGTGACATCAGCACAGAGTATTTCAGGAGAGCAGTGTGCTGGGCTATGGGGGGTCACAGAGGGAGATATATGGTGGAGGGAGCAGGGTGACAGCAGCACAGAGTATTTCAGGAGAGCAGTGTGCTGGGCTATGGGGGGTCACAGAGGGAGATATATGGTGTAGGGAGCAGGGTGACATCAGCACAGAGTATTTCAGGAGAGCAGTGTGCTGGGCTATGGGGGGTCACAGAGGGAGATATATGGTGGAGGGAGCACGGTGACAGCAGCACAGAGTATTTCAGGAGAGCAGTGTGCTGGTCTATGGGGGTCACAGAGGGAGATATATGGTGGAAGGAGCAGGGTGACAGCAGCACAGAGTATTTCAGGAGAGCAGTGTGCTGGGCTATGGGTAGGTCACAGAGGGAGATATATGGTGGAGGGAGCAGGGTGACAGCAGCACAGAGTATTTCAGGAGAGCAGTGTGCTGGTATATGGGGGTCACAGAGGGAGATATATGGTGGAGAGAGCAGGGTGACAGCAGCACAGAGTATTTCAGGAGAGCAGTGTGGTGGGCTATGGGGGGTCACAGAGGGAGATATATGGAGGAGGGAGCAGGGTGAGAGCAGCACAGAGTATTTCAGGAGAGCAGTGTGCTGGTATATGGGGGTCACAGAGGGAGATATATGGTGGAGGGAGCAGGGTGACAGCAGCACAGAGTATTTCAGGAGAGCAGTGTGCTGGTCTATGGGAGGTCACAGAGGGAGATATATGATGGACGGAGCAGGGTGACAGCAGCACAGAGTATTTCAGGAGAGCAGTGTGAAGGTCTATGGGGGTCACAGAGGGAGATATATGGTGGAGGGAGCAGGGTGACAGCAGCACAGAGTATTTCAGGAGAGCAGTGCGCTGGTCTATGGGGAGGTCATAGAGGGAGATATATGATGGAGGGAGCAGGGTGACAGCAGCACAGAGTGTTTCAGGAGAGCAGTGCGCTGGTATATTGGGGTCACAGAGGGAGATATATGCTGGAGGGAGCAGGGTGACAGCAGCACAGAGTATTTCAGGAGAGCAGTGTGCTGGTCTATGGGGGTCACAGAGGGAGATATATGCTGGAGGGAGCAGGGTGACAGCAGCACAGAGTATTTCAGGAGAGCAGTGTGCTGGTCTATGGGAGGTCACAGAGGGAGATATATGGTGGAGGGAGCAGGGTGACAGCAGCACAGAGTATTTCAGGAGAGCAGTGCGCTGGTCTATGGGAGGTTACAGAGGGAGATATATGATGGACGGAGCAGGGTGACAGCAGCACAGAGTATTTCAGGAGAGCAGTGTGACGGTCTATGGGGGTTACAGAGGGAGATATATGGGGGAGGGAGCAGGGTGACAGCAGCACAGAGTATTTCAGGAGAGCAGTGAGCTGGTATATGGGGGGTCACAGAGGGAGATATATGCTGGAGGGAGCAGGGTGACAGCAGCACAGAGTATTTCAGGAGAGCAGTGTGCTGGTCTATGGGGGGTCACAGAGGGAGATATATGCTGGAGGGAGCAGGGTGACAGCAGCACAGAGTATTTCAGGAGAGCAGTGTGCTGGTCTATGGGGGGGTCACAGAGGGAGATATATGGTGGAGGGAGCAGAGTGACAGCAGCACAGAGTATTTCAGGAGAGCAGTGCGCTGGTATATGGGGGGTCACAGGGAGATAAATGCTGGAGGGAGCAGGGTGACAGCAGCACAGAGTATTTCAGGAGAGCAGTGTGCTGGTCTATGGGGGTCACAGAGGGAGATATATGGTGGAGGGAGCAGGGTGACAGCAGCACAGAGTATTTCAGGAGAGCAGTGTGCTGGGCTATGGGGGTCACAGAGGGAGATATATGGTGGAGGGAGCAGGGTGATAGCAGCACAGAGTATTTCAGGAGAGCAGTGTGCTGGGCTATGGGGGGTCACAGAGAGAAATATATGGTGGAGGGAGCAGGGTGACAGCAGCACAGAGTATTTCAGGAGAGCAGTGCGCTGGTTTATGGGGGTCACAGAGGGAGATATATGGTGGAGGGAGCAGGGTGACAGCAGCACAGAGTATTTCAGGAGAGCAGTGCGCTGGGCTATGGGGGGGTCACAGAGGGATATGTATGCTGGAGGGAGCAGGGTGACAGCAGCACAGAGTATTTCAGGAGAGCAGTGTGCTGGGCTATGGGGGTCCAAGAGGGAGATATATGGTGGAGGGAGCAGGGTGACAGCAGCACAGAGCATTTCAGGAGAGAAGTGCGCTGGGCTATGGGGGTCCAAGAGGGAGATATATGGTGGAGGGAGCAGGGTGACAGCAGCACAGAGTATTTCAGAAGAGCAGTGCGCTGGTCTATGGGGGTCACAGAGGGAGATATATGGTGGAGGGAGCAGGGTGACAGCAGCACAGAGTATTTCAGGAGAGCAGTGCGCTGGCCTATGGGGGTCACAGAGGGAGATATATGGTGGAGGGAGCAGGGTGACAGCAGCACAGAGTATTTCAGGAGAGCAGTGTGCTGGTCTATGGGGGGTCACAGAGGGATATATATGGTGGAAGGAGCAGGGTGACAGCAGCACAGAGTATTTCAGGAGAGCAGTGTGCTGGTCTATGGGGGTCACAGAGGGAGATATATGGTGGAGGGAGCAGGATGACAGCAGCACAGAGTATTTCAGGAGAGCAGTGCGCTGGTCTATGGGGGTCACAGAGGGAGATATATGGTGGAGGGAGCAGGGTGACAGCAGCACAGAGTATTTCAGGAGAGCAGTGCGCTGGGCTATGGGGGGGTCACAGAGGGATATGTATGCTGGAGGGAGCAGGGTGACAGCAGCACAGAGTATTTCAGGAGAGCAGTGTGCTGGTCTATGGGGAGGTCACAGAGGGAGATATATGGTGGAGGGAGCAGGGTGACAGCAGCACAGAGTATTTCAGGAGAGCAGTGTGCTGGTCTATGGGGGGTCCCAGAGGGAGATATATGGTGGAGGGAGCAGGGTGAAAGCAGCACAGAGTATTTCAGGAGAGCAGTGTGCTGGGCTATGGGGGGTCACAGAGGGAGATATATGGTGGAGGGAGCAGGGTGACAGCAGCACAGAGTATTTCAGGAGAGCAGTGTGCTGGGCTATGGGGGGTCACAGAGGGAGATATATGGTGGAGGGAGCAGGGTGACAGCAGCACAGAGCATTTCAGGAGAGCAGTGCGCTGGGCTATGGGGGTCACAGAGGGAGATATATGGTGAGGGGAGCAGGGTGACTGCAGCACAGAGTATTTCAGGAGAGCAGTGTGCTGGGCTATGGGCGGTCACAGAGGGAGATATATGGTGGAGGGAGCAGGGTGACAGCAGCACAGAGTATTTCAGGAGAGCAGTGTGCTGGGCTATGGGGGGTCACAGAGGGAGATATATGGTGGAGGGAGCAGGGTGACAGCAGCACAGAGAATTTCAGAAGAGCAGTGCGCTGGTCTATGGGGGTCACAGAGGGAGATATATGATGGAGGGAGCAGGGTGACAGCAGCACAGAGTATTTCAGGAGAGCAGTGTGCTGGTCTATGGGGGTCACAGAGGGAGATATATGGTGGAGGGAGCAGGGTGACAGCAGCACAGAGTATTTCAGGAGAGCAGTGTGCTGGGCTATGTGAAGTCACAGGGAGATATATGGTGTAGGGAGCAGGGTGACAGCAGCACAGAGTATTTCAGGAGAGCAGTGTGATGGTATATGGGGGTCACAGAGGGATATATATGGTGGAAGGAGCAGGGTGACAGCAGCACAGAGTATTTCAGGAGAGCAGTGTGCTGGTCTATGGGGGGTCACAGAGGGAGATATATGGTGGAGGTAGCAGGGTGACAGCAGCACAGAGTATTTCAGGAGAGCAGTGTGCTGGTCTATGGGGGGGTCACAGAGGGAGATATATGGTGGAGGTAGCAGGGTGACAGCAGCACAGAGTATTTCAGGAGAGCAGTGCGCTGGTCTATGGGGTGTCACAGAGGGAGATATATGATGGACGGAGCAGGGTGACAGCCGCACAGAGTATTTCAGGAGAGCAGTGTGCTGGTCTATGGGGGGTCACAGAGGGAGATATATGGTGGAGGTAGCAGGGTGACAGCAGCACAGAGTATTTCAGGAGAGCAGTGCGCTGGTCTATGGGGGGTCACAGAGGGATATATATGGTGAAGGGAGCAGGGTGACTGCAGCACAGAGTATTTCAGGAGAGCAGTGTGCTGGGCTATGGGCGGTCACAGAGGGAGATATATGGTGGAGGGAGCAGGGTGACAGCAGCACAGAGTATTTCAGGAGAGCAGTGTGCTGGTATATGGGGGTCACAGAGGGCGATATATGGTGGAGGAGCAGGGTGACAGCAGCACAGAGTATTTCAGTAGAGCACTGTGCTGGTCTATGGGGGTCACAGAGGGAGACATATGGTGGAGGGAGCAGGGTGACAGCAGCACAGAGTATTTCAGGAGAGCAGTGTGCTGGGCTATGGGCGGTCACAGAAGTAGATATATGGTGGAGTGAGCAGGGTGACAGCAGCACAGAGTATTTCAGGAGAGCAGTGTGCTGGTCTATGGGGGGTCACAGAGGGAGATTTATGGTGGAGGGAGCAGGGTGACAGCAGCACAGAGTATTTCAGGAGAGCAGTATGCTGGTCTATGGGGGGTCACAGAGGGAGATATATGGTGGAGGGAGAAGGGTGACAGCAGCACAGAGTATTTCAGGAGAGCAGTGTGCTGGTCTATGGGGGGTCATAGAGGGAGATATATGGTGGAGGGAGCAGGGTGACAGCAGCACAGAGTATTTCAGGAGAGCAGTGCGCTGGTCTTTGGTGGTCACAGAGGGAGATATATGATGGAGGGAGCAGGGTGACAGCAGCACAGAGTATTTCAGGAGAGCAGTGTGCTGGTCTATGGGGGTCACAGAGGGAGATATATGGAGGAGGGAGCAGGGTGACAGCAGCACAGAGTATTTCAAGAGAGCAGTGCGCTGGTCTATGGGAGGTCACAGAGGGAGGTATATGGAGGAGGGAGCAGGGTGACAGTAGCACAGAGTATTTCAGGAGAGCAGTGCGCTGGTCTATGGGGGTCACAGAGGGAGATATATGGAGGAGGGAGCAGGGTGACAGCAGCACAGAGTATTTCAGGAGAGCAGTGCGCTGGTCTATGGGAGGTCACAGAGGGAGGTATATGGAGGAGGGAGCAGGGTGACAGTAGCACAGAGTATTTCAGGAGAGCAGTGCGCTGGTCTATGGGGGTCACAGAGGGAGATATATGGTGGAGGGAGCAGGGTGACAGCAGCACAGAGTATTTCAGGAGAGCAGTGCGCTGGGCTATGGGGGGTCACAGAGGGAGATATATGGAGGAGGGAGCAGGGTGAGAGCAGCACAGAGTATTTCAGGAGAGCACAGTGCTGGTCTATGGGGGTCACAGAGGGAGATATATGGAGGAGGGAGCAGGGTGAGAGCAGCACAGAGTATTTCAGGAGAGCAGTGCGCTGGTATATGGGGGTCACAGAGGGAGATATATGGAGGAGGGAGCAGGGTGACAGCAGCACAGAGTATTTCAGGAGAGCAGTGCGCTGGTATATGGGGGTCACAGAGGGAGACATATGGTGGAGGGAGCAGGGTGACAGCAGCACAGAGTATTTCAGGAGAGCAGTGTGCTGGGCTATGGGCGGTCACAGAGGGAGATATATGGTGGAGGGAGCAGGGTGACAGCAGCACAGAGTATTTCAGGAGAGCAGTGTGCTGGTCTATGGGGGGTCACAGAGGGAGATATATGGTGGAGGTAGCAGGGTGACAGCAGCACAGAGTATTTCAGGAGAGCAGTGTGCTGGGCTATGGGCGGTCACAGAGGGAGATATATGGTGGAGGGAGCAGGGTGACAGCAGCACAGAGTATTTCAGGAGAGCAGTGTGCTGGTATATGGGGGTCACAGAGGGCGATATATGGTGGAGGAGCAGGGTGACAGCAGCACAGAGTATTTCAGTAGAGCACTGTGCTGGTCTATGGGGGTCACAGAGGGAGACATATGGTGGAGGGAGCAGGGTGACAGCAGCACAGAGTATTTCAGGAGAGCAGTGTGCTGGGCTATGGGCGGTCACAGAAGTAGATATATGGTGGAGTGAGCAGGGTGACAGCAGCACAGAGTATTTCAGGAGAGCAGTGTGCTGGTCTATGGGGGGTCACAGAGGGAGATTTATGGTGGAGGGAGCAGGGTGACAGCAGCACAGAGTATTTCAGGAGAGCAGTGCGCTGGTCTATGGGGGGTCACAGAGGGAGATATATGGTGGAGGGAGAAGGGTGACAGCAGCACAGAGTATTTCAGGAGAGCAGTGCGCTGGTCTATGGGGAGGTCATAGAGGGAGATATATGGTGGAGGGAGCAGGGTGACAGCAGCACAGAGTATTTCAGGAGAGCAGTGCGCTGGTCTTTGGTGGTCACAGAGGGAGATATATGATGGAGGGAGCAGGGTGACAGCAGCACAGAGTATTTCAGGAGAGCAGTGCGCTGGTCTTTGGTGGTCACAGAGGGAGATATATGATGGAGGGAGCAGGGTGACAGCAGCACAGAGTATTTCAGGAGAGCAGTGTGCTGGTCTATGGGGGTCACAGAGGGAGATATATGGAGGAGGGAGCAGGGTGACAGCAGCACAGAGTATTTCAGGAGAGCAGTGCACTGGTCTATGGGAGGTCACAGAGGGAGGTATATGGAGGAGGGAGCAGGGTGACAGCAGCACAGAGTATTTCAGGAGAGCAGTGCGCTGGTCTATGGGGGTCACAGAGGGAGATATATGGTGGAGGGAGCAGGGTGACAGGAGCACAGAGTATTTCAGGAGAGCAGTGCGCTGGTCTATGGGGGGTCACAGAGGGAGATATATGGTGGAGGGAGCAGGGTGACAGGAGCACAGAGTATTTCAGGAGAGCAGTGTGCTGGGGTATGGGAAGTCACAGGGAGATATATGGTGTAGGGAGCAGGGTGACAGCAGCACAGAGTATTTCAGGAGAGCAGTGTGATGGTATATCGGGGTCACAGAGGGAGATATATGGTGGAGGGAGCAGGGTGACAGCAGCACAGAGTATTTCAGGAGAGCAGTGTGCTGGTCTATGGGGGTCACAGAGGGAGATATATGGTGGAGGGAGCAGGGTGACAGCAGCACAGAGTATTTCAGGAGAGCAGTGTGCCGGTCTATGGGGGTCACAGAGGGATATATATGGTGGAAGGAGCAGGGTGACAGCAGCACAGAGTATTTCAGGAGAGCAGTGTGCTGGAATATGGGGGTCACAGAGGGAGATATATGGTGGAGAGAGCAGGGTGACAGCAGCACAGAGTATTTCAGGAGAGCAGTGTGCTGGGCTATGGGGGGTCACAGAGGGAGATATATGGAGGAGGGAGCAGGGTGAGAGCAGCACAGAGTATTTCAGGAGAGCAGTGTGCTGGTATATGGGGGTCACAGAGGGAGATATATGGTGGAGGGAGCAGGGTGACAGCAGCACAGAGTATTTCAGGAGAGCAGTGTGCCGGTCTATGGGGGTCACAGAGGGAGATATATGGTGGAGGGAGCAGGGTGACAGCAGCACAGAGTATTTCAGGAGAGCAGTGTGCTGGTATATGGGGTTCACAGAGCGAGATATATGGTGGAGGGAGCAGGGTGACAGCAGCACAGAGTGTTTCAGGAGAGCAGTGTGCTGGGCTATGGGGGGTCACAGAGGGAGATATATGGTGGAGGGAGCAGGGTGACAGCAGCACAGAGTATTTCAGGAGAGCAGTGTGCTGGGCTATGGGGGGTCACAGAGGGAGATATATGGTGTAGGGAGCAGGGTGACATCAGCACAGAGTATTTCAGGAGAGCAGTGTGCTGGGCTATGGGGGGGTCACAGAGGGAGATATATGGTGAAGGGAGCACGGTGACAGCAGCACAGAGTATTTCAGGAGAGCAGTGTGCTGGTCTATGGGGGTCACAGAGGGAGATATATGGTGGAAGGAGCAGGGTGACAGCAGCACAGAGTATTTCAGGAGAGCAGTGTGAAGGTCTATGGGAGTCACAGAGGGAGATATATGGTGGAGGGAGCAGGGTGAGAGCAGCACAGAGTATTTCAGGAGAGCAGTGTGCTGGTATATGGGGTTCACAGAGCGAGATATATGGTGGAGGGAGCAGGGTGACAGCAGCACAGAGTGTTTCAGGAGAGCAGTGTGCTGGGCTATGGGGGGTCACAGAGGGAGATATATGGTGGAGGGAGCAGGGTGACATCAGCACAGAGTATTTCAGGAGAGCAGTGTGCTGGGCTATGGGGGGTCACAGAGGGAGATATATGGTGTAGGGAGCAGGGTGACATCAGCACAGAGTATTTCAGGAGAGCAGTGTGCTGGGCTATGAGGGGGTCACAGAGGGAGATATATGGTGAAGGGAGCACGGTGACAGCAGCACAGAGTATTTCAGGAGAGCAGTGTGCTGGTCTATGGGGGTCACATAGGGAGATATATGGTGGAAGGAGCAGGGTGACAGCAGCACAGAGTATTTCAGGAGAGCAGTGTGCTGGGCTATGGGGGGGTCACAGAGGGAGATATATGGTGAAGGGAGCACGGTGACAGCAGCACAGAGTATTTCAGGAGAGCAGTGTGCTGGTCTATGGGGGTCACATAGGGAGATATATGGTGGAGGGAGCAGGGTGACAGCAGCACAGAGTATTTCAGGAGAGCAGTGTGCTGGGCTATGGGTAGGTCACAGAGGGAGATATATGGTGGAGGGAGCAGGGTGACAGCAGCACATAGTATTTCAGGAGAGCAGTGTGCTGGTATATGGGGGTCACAGAGGGAGATATATGGTGGAGAGAGCAGGGTGACAGCAGCACAGAGTATTTCAGGAGAGCAGTGTGGTGGGCTATGGGGGGTCACAGAGGGAGATATATGGAGGAGGGAGCAGGGTGAGAGCAGCACAGAGTATTTCAGGAGAGCAGTGTGCCGGTCTATGGGGGTCACAGAGGGAGATATATGGTGGAGGGAGCAGGGTGACAGCAGCACAGATTATTTCAGGAGAGCAGTGCGCTGGTCTATGGGAGGTCACAGAGGGAGATATATGATGGACGGAGCAGGGTGACAGCAGCACAGAGTATTTCAGGAGAGCAGTGTGAAGGTCTATGGGGGTCACAGAGGGAGATATATGGTGGAGGGAGCAGGGTGACAGCAGCACAGAGTATTTCAGGAGAGCAGTGCGCTGGTCTATGGGGAGGTCATAGAGGGAGATATATGATGGAGGGAGCAGGGTGACAGCAGCACAGAGTGTTTCAGGAGAGCAGTGCGCTGGTATATTGGGGTCACAGAGTGAGATATATGCTGGAGGGAGCAGGGTGACAGCAGCACAGAGTATTTCAGGAGAGCAGTGTGCTGGTCTATGGGAGGTCACAGAGGGAGATATATGGTGGAGGGAGCAGGGTGACAGCAGCACAGAGTATTTCAGGAGAGCAGTGCGCTGGTCTATGGGAGGTTACAGAGGGAGATATATGATGGACGGAGCAGGGTGACAGCAGCACAGAGTATTTCAGGAGAGCAGTGTGACGGTCTATGGGGGTTACAGAGGGAGATATATGGGGGAGGGAGCAGGGTGACAGCAGCACAGAGTATTTCAGGAGAGCAGTGAGCTGGTATATGGGGGGTCACAGAGGGAGATATATGCTGGAGGGAGCAGGGTGACAGCAGCACAGAGTATTTTAGGAGAGCAGTGTGCTGGTCTATGGGGGGTCACAGAGGGAGATATATGCTGGAGGGAGCAGGGTGACAGCAGCACAGAGTATTTCAGGAGAGCAGTGTGCTGGTCTATGGGGGGGTCACAGAGGGAGATATATGGTGGAGGGAGCAGAGTGACAGCAGCACAGAGTATTTCAGGACAGCAGTGCGCTGGTATATGGGGGGTCACAGAGGGAGATAAATGCTGGAGGGAGCAGGGTGACAGCAGCACAGAGTATTTCAGGAGAGCAGTGCGCTGGGCTATGGGGGTCACAGAGGGAGATATATGGTGAAGGGAGCAGGGTGACAGCAGCACAGAGTATTTCAGGAGAGCAGTGTGCTGGTCTATGGGGGTCACAGAGGGAGATATATGGTGGAGGGAGCAGGGTGATAGCAGCACAGAGTATTTCAGGAGAGCAGTGTGCTGGGCTATGGGGGGTCACAGAGAGAAATATATGGTGGAGGGAGCAGGGTGACAGCAGCACAGAGTATTTCAGGAGAGCAGTGCGCTGGTTTATGGGGAGGTCATAGAGGGAGATATATGGTGGAGGGAGCAGGGTGACAGCAGCACAGAGCATTTCAGGAGAGAAGTGCGCTGGTCTATGGGGGTCACAGAGGGAGATATATGGTGGAGGGAGCAGGGTGATAGCAGCACAGAGTATTTCAGGAGAGCAGTGTGCTGGGCTATGGGGGGTCACAGAGAGAAATATATGGTGGAGGGAGCAGGGTGACAGCAGCACAGAGTATTTCAGGAGAGCAGTGCGCTGGTTTATGGGGAGGTCATAGAGGGAGATATATGGTGGAGGGAGCAGGGTGACAGCAGCACAGAGCATTTCAGGAGAGAAGTGCGCTGGGCTATGGGGGTCCAAGAGGGAGATATATGGTGGAGGGAGCAGGGTGACAGCAGCACAGAGTATTTCAGAAGAGCAGTGCGCTGGTCTATGGGGGTCACAGAGGGAGATATATGGTGGAGGGAGCAGGGTGACAGCAGCACAGAGTATTTCAGGAGAGCAGTGCGCTGGCCTATGGGGGTCACAGAGGGAGATATATGGTGGAGGGAGCAGGGTGACAGCAGCACAGAGTATTTCAGGAGAGCAGTGTGCTGGTCTATGGGGAGGTCACAGAGGGAGATATATGGTGGAGGGAGCAGGGTGACAGCAGCACAGAGTATTTCAGGAGAGCAGTGCGCTGGGCTATGGGGGGGTCACAGAGGGATATGTATGCTGGAGGGAGCAGGGTGACAGCAGCACAGAGTATTTCAGGAGAGCAGTGTGCTGGTCTATGGGGGGTCCCAGAGGGAGATATATGGTGGAGGGAGCAGGGTGAAAGCAGCACAGAGTATTTCAGGAGAGCAGTGTGCTGGGCTACGGTGGTCACAGAGGGAGATATATGGTGGAGGGAGCAGGGTGACAGCAGCACAGAGTATTTCAGGAGAGCAGTGTGCTGGGCTATGGGGGGTCACAGAGGGAGATATATGGTGGAGGGAGCAGGGTGACAGCAGCACAGAGTATTTCAGGAGAGCAGTGTGCTGAGATATATGGTGGAGGGAGCAGGGTGACAGCAGCACAGAGTATTTCAGGAGAGCAGTGTGATGGTCTATGGGGGGTCACAGAGGGAGATATATGGTGGAGGGAGCAGGGTGACAGCAGCACAGAGTATTTCAGGAGAGCAGTGCGCTGGTCTATGGGGGGTCACAGAGGGAGATATATGGTGGAGGTAGCAGGGTGACAGCAGCACAGAGTATTTCAGGAGAGCAGTGCGCTGGGCTATGGGGGTCACAGAGGGAGATATATGGTGAGGGGAGCAGGGTGACTGCAGCACAGAGTATTTCAGGAGAGCAGTGTGCTGGGCTATGGGCGGTCACAGAGGGAGATATATGGTGGAGGGAGCAGGGTGACAGGAGCACAGAGTATTTCAGGAGAGCAGTGCGCTGGGCTATGGGGGGTCACAGAGGGAGATTTATGGTGGAGGGAGCAGGGTGACAGCAGCACAGAGTATTTCAGGAGAGCAGTATGCTGGTCTATGGGGGGTCACAGAGGGAGATATATGGTGGAGGGAGAAGGGTGACAGCAGCACAGAGTATTTCAGGAGAGCAGTGCGCTGGTCTATGGGGAGGTCATAGAGGGAGATATATGGTGGAGGGAGCAGGGTGACAGCAGCACAGAGTATTTCAGGAGAGCAGTGCGCTGGTCTATGGGGGGTCACAGAGGGAGATATATGGTGGAGGGAGCAGGGTGACAGCAGCACAGAGTATTTCAGGAGAGCAGTGCGCTGGGCTATGGGAGGTCACAGAGGGAGATATATGGAGGAGGGAGCAGGGTGACAGCAGCACAGAGTATTTCAGGAGAGCAGTGTGATGGTATATGGGGGTCACAGAGGGATATATATGGTGGAAGGAGCAGGGTGACAGCAGCACAGAGTATTTCAGGAGAGCAGTGTGCTGGTCTATGGGGTGTCACAGAGGGAGATATATGATGGACGGAGCAGGGTGACAGCAGCACAGAGTATTTCAGGAGAGCAGTGCGCTGGTCTATGGGGGGGTCACAGAGGGAGATATATGGTGGAGGTAGCAGGGTGACAGCAGCACAGAGTATTTCAGGAGAGCAGTGTGCTGGGCTATGTGAAGTCACAGGGAGATATATGGTGTAGGGAGCAGGGTGACAGCAGCACAGAGTATTTCAGGAGAGCAGTGTGCTGGTCTATGGGGTGTCACAGAGGGAGATATATGATGGACGGAGCAGGGTGACAGCAGCACAGAGTATTTCAGGAGAGCAGTGCGCTGGTCTATGGGGGGGTCACAGAGGGAGATATATGGTGGAGGTAGCAGGGTGACAGCAGCACAGAGTATTTCAGGAGAGCAGTGCGCTGGTCTATGGGGTGTCACAGAGGGAGATATATGATGGACGGAGCAGGGTGACAGCAGCACAGAGTATTTCAGGAGAGCAGTGCGCTGGTCTATGGGGGGGTCACAGAGGGAGATATATGGTGGAGGGAGCAGGGTGACAGCCGCACAGAGTATTTCAGGAGAGCAGTGTGCTGGGCTATGGGGGGTCACAGAGGGAGATATATGGTGGAGGTAGCAGGGTGACAGCAGCACAGAGTATTTCAGGAGAGCAGTGCGCTGGGCTATGGGGGTCACAGAGGGAGATATATGGTGAAGGGAGCAGGGTGACTGCAGCACAGAGTATTTCAGGAGAGCAGTGTGCTGGGCTATGGGCGGTCACAGAGGGAGATATATGGTGGAGGGAGCAGGGTGACAGCAGCACAGAGTATTTCAGGAGAGCAGTGTGCTGGTATATGGGGGTCACAGAGGGCGATATATGGTGGAGGAGCAGGGTGACAGCAGCACAGAGTATTTCAGTAGAGCACTGTGCTGGTCTATGGGGGTCACAGAGGGAGACATATGGTGGAGGGAGCAGGGTGACAGCAGCACAGAGTATTTCAGGAGAGCAATGTGCTGGGCTATGGGCGGTCACAGAGGTAGATATATGGTGGAGTGAGCAGGGTGACAGCAGCACAGAGTATTTCAGGAGAGCAGTGTGCTGGTCTATGGGGGGTCACAGAGGGAGATTTATGGTGGAGGGAGCAGGGTGACAGCAGCACAGAGTATTTCAGGAGAGCAGTATGCTGGTCTATGGGGGGTCACAGAGGGAGATATATGGTGGAGGGAGAAGGGTGACAGCAGCACAGAGTATTTCAGGAGAGCAGTGCGCTGGTCTATGGGGAGGTCATAGAGGGAGATATATGGTGGAGGGAGCAGGGTGACAGCAGCACAGAGTATTTCAGGAGAGCAGTGTGCTGGTCTATGGGAGGTCACAGAGGGAGATATATGGTGGAGGGAACAGGGTGACAGCAGCACAGAGTATTTCAGGAGAGCAGTGTGGTGGTCTATGGGGGGTCACAGAGGGAGATATATGGTGGAGGGAGCATGGTGACAGCAGCACAGAGTATTTCAGGTAAGCAGTGCGCTGGGCTATGGGAGTCAAAGAGGGAGATATATGGTGGAGGGAGCAGGGTGACACCAGCACAGAGTATTTCAGGAGAGCACTGTGCTGGTCTATGGGGTCACAGAGGGAAATATATGGTGGAGGGAGCAGGGTGACAGCAGCACAGAGTATTTCAGAAGAGCAGTGTGCTGGTCTATGGAGGTCACAGAGGGAGATATATGGTGGAGGGAGCAGGGTGACAGCAGCACAGAGTATTTCAGGAGAGCAGAGTGCTGGTCTATGGGGGTCACAGAGGGAGATATATGGTGGAGGGAGCAGGGTGACAGCAGCACAGAGTATTTCAGGAGAGCAGTGCGCTGGTCTATGGGGGGTCACAGAGGGAGATATATGGTGGAGGGAGCAGGGTGACAGCAGCACAGAGTATTTCAGGAGAGCAGTGTGCTGGGCTATGGGAAGTCACAGGGAGATACATGGTGTAGGGAGCAGGGTGACAGCAGCACAGAGTATTTCAGGAGAGCAGTGTGATGGTAGATCGGGGTCACAGAGGGAGATATATGGTGGAGGGAGCAGGGTGACAGCAGCACAGAGTATTTCAGGAGAGCAGTGCGCTGGTCTATGGGGGGTCACAGAGGAAGATATATGGTGGAGGTAGCAGGGTGACAGCAGCACAGAGTATTTCAGGAGAGCAGTGCGCTGGCTATGGGGGTCACAGAGTGAGATATATGGTGAAGGGAGCAGGGTGACTGCAGCACAGAGTATTTCAGGAGAGCAGTGCGCTGGTATATGGGGGTCACAGAGGGAGATATATGGTGAAGGGAGCAGGGTGAGAGCAGCACAGAGTATTTCAGGAGAGCAGAGTGCTGGTATATGGGGGTCACAGAGGGAGACATATGGTGGAGGGAGCAGGGTGACAGCAGCACAGAGTATTTCAGGAGAGCAGTGTGCTGGTCTATGGGGGTCACAGAGGGAGATATATGGTGGAGGGAGCAGGGTGACAGCAGCACAGAGTATTTCAGGAGAGCAGTGTGCTGGGCTATGTGAAGTCACAGGGAGATATATGGTGTAGGGAGCAGGGTGACAGCAGCACAGAGTATTTCAGGAGAGCAGTGTGATGGTATATGGGGGTCACAGAGGGATATATATGGTGGAAGGAGCAGGGTGACAGCAGCACAAAGTATTTCAGGAGAGCAGTGTGCTGGTCTATGGGGGTCACAGAGGGAGATATATGGTGGAGGGAGCAGGGTGACAGCAGCACAGAGTATTTCAGGAGAGCAGTGCGCTGGGCTATGGGCGGTCACAGAGGGAGATATATGGTGGAGGAGCAGGGTGAGAGCAGCACAGAGTATTTCAGGAGAGCAGTGCGCTGGTCTATGGGGGTCACAGAGGGAGACATATGGTGGAGGGAGCAGGGTGACAGCAGCACAGAGTATTTCAGGAGAGCAGTGTGCTGGTCTATGGGGGTCACAGAGGGAGATATATGGTGGAGGGAGCAGGGTGACAGCAGCACAGAGTATTTCAGGAGAGCAGTGTGCTGGGCTATGTGAAGTCACAGGGAGATATATGGTGTAGGGAGCAGGGTGACAGCAGCACAGAGTATTTCAGGAGAGCAGTGTGATGGTATATGGGGGTCACAGAGGGAAATATATGGTGGAAGGAGCAGGGTGACAGCAGCACAAAGTATTTCAGGAGAGCAGTGTGCTGGTCTATGGGGGGTCACAGAGGGAGATATATGGTGGAGGTAGCACGGTGACAGCAGCACAGAGTATTTCAGGAGATCAGTGTGCTGGTCTATGGGGTGTCACAGAGGGAGATATATGATGGACGGAGCAGGGTGACAGCAGCATAGAGTATTTCAGGAGAGCAGTGCGCTGGTCTATGGGGTGTCACAGAGGGAGATATATGATGGACGGAGCAGGGTGACAGCAGCACAGAGTATTTCAGGAGAGCAGTGTGCTGGTCTATGGGGGGTCACAGAGGGAGATATATGGTGGAGGTAGCAGGGTGACAGCAGCACAGAGTATTTCAGGAGAGCAGTGTGCTGGGCTATGGGGGTCACAGAGGGAGATATATGGTGGAGGAGCAGGGTGACAGCAGCACAGAGTATTTCAGGAGAGCAGTGTGCTGGTATATGGGGGTCACAGATGGCGATATATGGTGGAGGAGCAGGGTGACAGCAGCACAGAGTATTTCAGGAGAGCAGTGTGCTGGTATATGGGGGTCACAGAGGGCGATATATGGTGGAGGAGCAGGGTGACAGCAGCACAGAGTATTTCAGTAGAGCAGTGTGCTGGTCTATGGGGGTCACAGAGGGAGACATATGGTGGAGGGAGCAGGGTGACAGCAGCACAGAGTATTTCAGGAGAGCAGTGTGCTGGGCTATGGGCGGTCACAGAGGTAGATATATGGTGGAGTGAGCAGGGTGACAGCAGCACAGAGTATTTCAGGAGAGCAGTGTGCTGGTCTATGGGGGGTCACAGAGGGAGATATATGATGGAGGGAGCAGGGTGACAGCAGCGCAGAGTATTTCAGGAGAGCAGTGTGCTGGTCTATGGGGGTCACAGAGGGAGATATATGGAGGAGGGAGCAGGGTGACAGCAGCACAGAGTATTTCAGGAGAGCAGTGCGCTGGTCTATGGGGGGTCACAGAGGGAGATATATGATGGACGGAGCAGGGTGATAGTAGCTCAGAGTATTTCAGGAGAGCAGTGCGCTGGTCTATGGGAGGTCACAGAGGGAGATATATGGTGGAGGGAGCAGGGTGACAGCAGCACAGAGTATTTCAGGAGAGCAGTGCGCTGGTATATGGGGGGTCACAGAGGGAGATATATGGTGGAGGGAGCAGGGTGACAGCAGCACAGAGTATTTCAGGAGAGCAGTGCGCTGGTCTATGGGAGGTCACAGAGGGAGATATATGGTGGAGGGAGCAGGGTGACAGCAGCACAGAGTATTTCAGGAGAGCAGTGCGCTGGGCTATGGGGGGTCACAGAGGGAGATATATGGTGGAGGGAGCAGGGTGACAGCAGCACAGAGTATTTCAGGAGAGCGGTGTGCTGGTCTATGGGGGGTCCCAGAGGGAGATATATGGTGGAGGGAGCAGGATGACAGCAGCACAGAGTATTTCAGGAGAGCAGTGCGCTGGGCTATGGGGGGTCACAGAGGGAGATATATGGTGGAGGGAGCAGGGTGACTGCAGCACAGAGTATTTCAGGAGAGCAGTGCGCTGGGCTATGGGGGGTCACAGGGAGATATATGCTGGAGGGAGCAGGGTGACAGCAGCACAGAGTATTTCAGGAGAGCAGTGCGCTGGGCTATGGGGGGTCACAGAGGGAGATATATGGTGGAGGGAGCAGGGTGACAGCAGCACAGAGTATTTCAGGAGAGCAGTGTGCTGGACTATGGGGGTCACAGAGGGAGATATATGGTGGAGGGAGCAGGGTGACAGCAGCACAGAGTATTTCAGGAGAGCAGTGCGCTGGGCTATGGGGGGTCACAGAGGGAGATATATGGTGGAAGGAGCAGGGTGACAGCAGCACAGAGTATTTCAGGAGAGCAGTGCGCTGGGCTATGGGGGTCACAGAGTGAGATATATGGTGGAGGGAGCAGGGTGATAGCAGCACAGAGTATTTCAGGAGAGCAGTGTGCTGGGCTATGGGCGGTCACAGAGGGAGATATATGGTGGAGGGAGCAGGGTGACAGCAGCACAGAGTATTTCAGGAGAGCAGTGTGCTGGTCTATGGGGGTCACAGAGGGAGATATATGGTGGAGGGAGCAGGGTGACAGCAGCACAGAGTATTTCAGGAGAGCAGTGCGCTGGTCTATGGGGAGGTCACAGAGGGAGATATATGGTGGAGGGAGCAGGGTGACCGCAGCACAGAGTATTTCAGGAGAGCAGTGCGCTGGTCTATGGGGAGGTCACAGAGGGAGATATATGGTGGAGGGAGCAGGGTGACAGCAGCACAGAGTATTTCAGGAGAGCAGAGTGCTGGTATATGGGGGTCACAGAGGGAGACATATGGTGGAGGGAGCAGGGTGACAGCAGCACAGAGTATTTCAGGAGAGCAGTGCGCTGGGCTATGGGCGGTCACAGAGGGAGATATATGGTGGAGGAGCAGGGTGAGAGCAGCACAGAGTATTTCAGGAGAGCAGTGCGCTGGTCTATGGGGGTCACAGAGGGAGATATATGGTGGAGGGAGCAGGGTGACAGCAGCACAGAGTATTTCAGGAGAGCAGTGTGCTGGGCTATGGGCGGTCACAGAGGGAGATATATGGTGGAGGGAGCAGGGTGACAGCAGCACAGAGTATTTCAGGAGAGCAGTGTGCTGGTCTATGGGGGTCACAGAGGGAGATATATGGTGGAGGGAGCAGGGTGACAGCAGCACAGAGTATTTCAGGAGAGCAGTGCGCTGGTCTATGGGGAGGTCACAGAGGGAGATATATGGTGGAGGGAGCAGGGTGACCACAGCACAGAGTATTTCAGGAGAGCAGAGTGCTGGTCTATGGGGGTCACAGAGGGAGATATATGGTGGAGGGAGCAGGGTGACAGCAGCACAGAGTATTTCAGGAGAGCAGTGAGCTGATCTATGGGGGGGTCACAGAGGGAGATATATGGTGGAGGGAGCAGGGTGACAGCAGCACAGAGTATTTCAGGAGAGCAGTGTGCTGGGCTATGGGGGTCACAGAGGGAGATATATGGTGGAAAGAGCAGGGTGACAGCAGCACAGAGTTTTCAGGAGAGCAGTGTGCTGGTCTATGGGGGTCACAGAGGGAGATATATGGTGGAGGGAGCAGGGTGACAACAGCACGGAGTATTTCAGGCGATCAGTGTGCTGGTCTATGGGGGTCACAGAGGGAGATATATGGTGGAGGAGCAGGGTGACAGCAGCACAGAGTATTTCAGGAGAGCAGTGTGCTGGTCATTGGGGGTCACAGAGGGAGATATATGGTGGAGGAGCAGGGTGACAGCAGCACAGAGTATTTCAGGAGAGCAGTGTGCTGGTCTATGGGGGTCACAGAGGGAGATATATGGAGGAGGGAGCAGGGTGACAGCAGCACAGAGTATTTCAGGAGAGCAGTGCGCTGGTCTATGGGGGGTCACAGAGGGAGATATATAGTGGAGGGAGCAGGGTGACAGCAGCAGAGTTTTCAGGAGAGCAGTGCGCTGGTATATGGGGGGTCACAGAGGGAGATATATGGTGGAGGGAGCAGGGTGACAGCAGCACAGAGTATTTCAGGAGAGCAGATTGCTGCTCTATGGAGGTCACAGAGGGAGATATATGGTGGAGGGAGCAGGGTGACAGCAGCACAGAGTATTTGAGGAGAGCAGTTCACTGGTCTATGGGGAGGTCATAGAGGGAGATATATGGTGGAGGGAGCAGGGTGGCAGCACAGAGTATTTCAGGAGAGCAGTGCGCTTGTCTATGGGGGGGTCGCAGAGGGAGATATATGGTGGAGGGAACAGGGTGACAGCAGCACAGAGTATTTCTGGAGAGCAGTGTGCTGGGCTATGGGGGGTCACAGAGGGAGATATATGGTGGAGGGAGCAGGGTGACAGCAGCACAGAGTATTTCAGGAGAGCAGTGTGCTGGTCTATGGGGGTCACAGAGGGAGATATATGGTGGAGGGAGCAGGGTGACAGCAGCACAAAGTATTTCAGGAGAGCAGTGTGCTGGACTATGGGGGAATGTGCTCATACTCGCGCCTATACTCACACACTCACAACTGTATATTTAGCCTTTACTGGCTATTAAAATGGGGGACACCCCCCAAAAAAAGTGGGGTCCCCCTATAATTAATAACCAGTAAATGCTATGCAGACAGCTGCGGGCTGACATTAATAGCCTAGGAAGGGGCCATTGATATTGTCCCCCCACAGCCTAAACACATCAGCTCTCAGCCGCCTATAAGATGCGCCTTTTCTGGTGCTTTGCCTGGCAATTCCCACTTACCCTGTAGCGTTAGCAAGTGGGGTTCATATTTGTGGGGTTGATGTCACCTTTATATTGTCAGGTGACATCAAGCCCATGGCTTAGTAATAGAGAGTAAGACACCTATCCATTACTAATCCTATAGTTATATGGTAAATGAAGACACAGCAAGAATAAAGTCCTTTATTAATCTTAATTAAACCATACTTACTGAATGCAGAATCCCTGACTCCCTCGTCTTCTCTGCAACAAAAATAATAAACCACAATGGCGAAAGACATGCAGGGGGGAGAGGAGTGCATAGGAGGGAGAGCGACCCATGGGGAGAGAGGAGTGTATAGGAGAGGATTAGATACTGACTGCTGAGCTGCGTATCTAATACTGTGATGTGTATCTAATCCTATCCTGTGTGATACTGTGCTGAGCCGTGTTTCTAATCCTATCCTGTGATACTCTCTGCTACACAGGACAGGATTAGATACACAGGACAGAGGTAGCAATGGTAGGTGGTATATATAGAGGCAGGTGGCAGTGGTAGGTGGTATATATATATGGGCAGGTAGCAGTGGTAGGTGGTCACATGTGTGGGGTCACACGCATTCAGCAAAGCATCGCATTAGCTAAGCATCAAGTTATAGCAGTTATTCCATGGCAGTTAGGGCAGGAGTCAGGTAACCCACACTCTGCTCTCTCTTCTATCCATGTGCTTTATTCCTATCCTCCTATGTTCCCTTGCAATCCACATCCACTGCCCAATCCCCCCTCCATCACGACTTATATACATCAGCTCCTCTCCCCTTCCCTCTCCCATGTACAGCTCCCATGCACTTCTCACCTTCCTGAAAAACCTCAGCCCATCTTGCCCAAACACACTGCACAAAAAACTTCTTACAATTCCAAAAGCTTCTTGCTTTTTATCTTCCTACTGATTTCGGGAGGCATCTCCCCCAACCCTGGTCCACCATCCAACAACTTCAACCGCTACCCTACCTCACATCAAAACCATTCTAACCTTATTAATATTACTTGCACTCCCTCATCTTCTTTTAATTGTGCCCTTTGGAATCCACGGTCTGTATGTAACAAGCTTCCTTTCCTGCACAATTACTTTCTGAACAACTCTCTAAATCTATTGGCCCTCACTGAAACACTGTCTCCCTTGCTGCCATTTCCCATGGTGGCCTACAATTCTCTCATTCCCCAAGACCCACAAGCAGACCTGGTGGTGGAGTCGGCATACTCTTGTCCCCCCAATGCACCTTCCAGGTCATCCCACCAACTCCATCACTCTCATTCCCTTCTTTTGAGGTCCACACCAGGCTCTTTCGTCCTCTCTCCCTAAGAGTAGCGGTCATATACCGGCCCCCAGGCTCACCAACCCACTTCCTGGACCATTTCTCTGCCTGGCTGCCACACTTCATGTCCTCAGAACTCCCAACCCTTATCCTGGGAGACTTCAACATCCCCATAAACAGCCCCACTTCTACATCTGCATCCCAGCTTCTATCACTAACAACTTCGCTCGGCCTCTCACAGCTCTCAACCTCTGAGACACACAAGGACGGTAACACCCTTGACCTGGTCTTTGTCCGGCTGTGTTCAATCTCCTACCTAAATAACTCACCGCTTCCCCTTTCTGACCATAACATTCTCTCCTTCATGCTCACAAATCCTCGCTCACCCCAGCACCCTCCTACCTACCATTCAGCCAGAAATCTACATGCCATTAACCCTCATACACTTTCAGATTCCTTACACTCATCACTGTCCCCAATCTCCTCTTTTTCCTGTCCTGATCTGGCAGTACATCACTACAATGACACTCGTAGAAGCACCCTAGACCAATTAGCGCCCCTCACCCTCAGAACCTCCAAGCACAGAGTGAAACAGCCCTGGCTCACATCGCAAACCCGATTTCTCCAGCGATGCTCTAGGTGTGCTGAACGCTTATGGAGGAAAAGTCGCACACCAGAAGACTTCATACACTTCAAATTTATGCTAAGAACCTATAATTCTACCCTTCTCCTCGCCAAACAGACCTACATCACCACTCTGATCTCCTCACTATCCAACAACCCCAAGAAACTTTTTGACACCTTTCACTCCCTCCTCAGGCCAAAAGCTCAAGCCCCTATCACAGACATTTGTGCTGATGACCTAGCCTCCCACTTTATAGAGAAAATAGACAATATCCGTCAGGAAATCCGCTCCCAATCACCAAGTTCAGTGACTCCCATCCCTCCCTGCATTTCCCCTGGCTCACTCTCCGCATTTGATCCCATCACAAAAGAAGAAGTCTCCAGGCTCCTCTCTTCTTCTCATCCGACTACATGCACTACCAACCCCATTCCCTCTCATCTCCTCCAGTCTCTCTCTGCAGTCGTCACTACTCACCTAACTACAATCTTTAATCTCTCCCTCTCCTCTGGCATTTTCCCCTCCTCCTTCAAACACTTTATCATTACTCCGTTACTAAAGAAACCCACTCTCGACCCATCCTGCACAAACAACTACAGACCAGTCTCCAATCTCCCCTTCATCTCTAAACTCTTGGAGCGCCTGGTCTACTCCCGCCTTACCCGTTACCTCTCCATTCACTCCCTCCTACTGTAGACCCTTCACAGTCCGGCTTCTGCCCGCTACACTCGACAGAAACTGCACTCATCAAAGTGACCAACGACCTTCTGACAGTAAAATAACGGTGACCACTCTCTGCTCATTCTTCTCGATCTTTCGGCAGCTTTCGACACTGTTGACCACCCTCTCCAACTCTCTAGGCTCCAGTCACTAGACATTAAGGACACTGCTCTCTACTGGTTCTCCTCCTATCTTTCTGACCGCTCCTTCAGTGTTCTGTTCTCTGGCTCCACTTCATCTCCTCTTCCTCTCACTGTCGGGGTACTTCAGGGCTCAGTCCTTGGCCCCTTCTCTTCTCCCTCTACACGGCCCCAATTGGACAGACCATCAGCAGATTTGGCTTTCAGTACCAACTTTATGCCGATGACACACAACTATACACGTTATTCCCTGACCTTACCCCCGCTGTACTACAGAACACCACTGACTGTCTGTCCGCAGTGTCCGACATCATGTCTGCTCTCTATCTGAAACTCAACCTCTCCAAAACTGAACTTCTTCTGCTCCCACCATCTACTAACCTCCCTAAATCTGACATTTCCCTCTCTGTGGGTGGCACCATAATAACACCCCGACAGCAGGCGCGCTGTCTGGATGTTATGTTTGACTCCGATCTCTCCTTCACATCCCATATACAATCTCTTGCCTGCTCGTGCCGCTTACACCTAAAGAACATCTCTAGAATCCGCCCTTTTCTCACTATAGAAACAACAAAAACCCTCACTGTCGCCCTGATCCACTCCCGCGTGGACTACTGTAACGCTCTACTAATTGGCCTCCCCCTCACTCGACTTTCCCCTCTCCAGGATATCCTCAATGCAGCAGCCAGGGTTGTCTATCTAGCTAATCGTTACTCGGACGCGTCCGCTCTTCGCCAGTCGTTACACTGGTTGCCCATTCATTACAGAATACAATTCAAAGTACTTGTTCTCACCCACAAAGCTCTCCACAGTGCGGCACCCCCTTGCATCTCCTCCCTCATTTCTGTCTATCGGCCTAACCGACCGTTGTGCTCTGCAAATGACTTTCCACTAACCTCTGCACTAATCCGTACCTCCCACTCCCGACTCCAAGACTTCTCCTGCGCTGCGCCAATCCTCTGGAATGCTCTACCCCAAGAAATTAGGACCATCCACAATTTGCATAGTTTTAGGCGCTCGCTCAAAACACATTTGTTCAGAGCGGCCTACCACGTTCACTAATCAAAGTCATTTTATGTGTGTGTGTAGCCCATTCACTATCTCGATCTATCCCCCATCCCCTGAACATGGCTGGACCATCATTGTAAATACATCATTGTAAATACACATCTGTGCTTTGTATCTCCCCCACCTCATTGTAGATTGTAAGCTCTCACGAGCAGGGGCGGCTTATTTCGCTTTAATTATTGTATTGTTAACATTGTTACTTATAACTAGTGTTGAGCAATACCTTCCGATATCCAGAAGTATCGGTAACGGATTGGATCGGCCGATAACCAAAAAATATCGGATATCGCCGATACCAATGCAAGTCAATGGGACAAAAATATCGGAACTTAAATAAGCCCTTTCTGTCCTTCTCTACATCCTATTCCGGAGGGGGGAAGAGTGTGGGCGGTGTGTGGGCGGACACTGTGCGTGTCTGTGTGTGCGGGCGGGGTCTGTGCAGGCCTGCCGGGGATCTGTACGGGCCTCTCGGGGGTCTGAGCGTGCCTGCCGGGGGTCTGAGCGTGCCTGCTGGGGCTCTGTGTGGCGTGCCGGGGCTCTGTGTGGCGTGCCGGGGCTCTGTGTGTGTGTGCCAGGGCTCTGTGCGTGTGTGCCGGGGCTCAGTGCGTGTGTGCCGGGTCTCTGTGCGGCGTGCCGGGGCTCTGTGCGGGCATCGTCCGATGGGACTAAGAGTCCCATCGGATGATGCCTACTACAGTGACAGTGATTGACACATTTGCCAATGAAGGGACAGTAGTAGTCCCATCATTCGGCTAATGTGTTGAATGAAAAAAAAACATGCATACTACATACATTACATACAATACATACATATAGACATACAGTACATTAAACATAGAGTTCATACTCACCATTACTTGTCACTTTGTTCCCCGAAGCCAGTGTCATCTGTAAAAAAATATGAAACTAGCAAACAACCAATATACTCCCTGCCCGCAGAAATCCACGAGTGTCCCACGACGATCTCCCGTGGAGAATGGCAGCATCAGCTGATGCGATCGCTCTCTAGGGGCCCCAGAAACACAATGACGGGAGGAAGGTATCCTTCCGCACTGTATTCCTCCACCGCTGTAAAAAAAAATAGTCCCTAGTCTCACTTTTGGCATTGCTGTGTGAGAAATTTTCCCACACAGCAATTGCCATAAAGTAAGACTTTGAACTATAGTAACTTCAGTGATGCACTGCAGAAGCCATTGTCTCCCATCAGTGTTGTCACTGAGGGTCCTATAGAGCAGTGACATCACACGATGTCACTGTTCTATAGGGGAGATCGTCGTGGGACACTCGTTATTAATTGGACTACGGCGGACAGGTAGTATACGGTTTATTATTTTACGTTTTTTGCAGACGCTGAAGTATGGTAAGTATGGTTCAATGAAGAATATGAAAATACTTTTTTCCTAATGTGTGCGTGTTTTATTAACCCTTTCTTACTATTGGATTAATAATGGATAGGAGTCTTATTGACGTCTCTCCGTTATTAACCCGGCTTAATGTCACCTTACAATAGCAAGGTGACATTAACCCCTTATTACCCCATATCCCACCGCTACACGGGAGTGGGAAGAGAGAGGCTAAGTGCCGGAATTGGTGCACCTCACAGATGCGCCATTTCTGGGGCGGCTGCGGACTGGTATTTGTAGCCGGGGGGGGGGGCAATATCCATGGCCCCTCTCTAGGCTATGATTATCAGCCCGCAGCTGTCTGCGTAGCCTTTCTGGCTATAAAATATAGGGGGACAGCACGTCATTTTTTTCAGGGGGTCCCTCTATGTTAATAGCCAGTAAAGGCTACGCAGACAGGGCTGATATTCATAGCAAATATTCGCCTCCGGCCGTCGGCTTTCCCCCTCTGGCGCAGAAAATTGTGCGGGAGCCCACACCGCTTTTTTCTGTTTTTTTTAAATTAAACGCTCATTAAGGCCTCTTTCACACTTGCGTCGGTACGGGTCTGTCGCTATGCGTCGGGCCGACGTACCAACGCACGTTGTGAAATTTGTTTTTTTTCCGTTTTTTTTCAAAACTCGCCGGATTGTGCCTGACGGCAAAAACCTGATGTGTGAAAGCAGCCAGATATATGGATAGATACATCTATGTATCTATAGATATATCCATCTATAAATATATCTATAGATAGATATATCCATAGATGTATAATAGAAAGGCCGATGTTTCTAAGGCTACTTTCACACTTGCGTTTTTAGCAATCCGTCGTTTTGGGAAAACGGATCCTGCAAATGTGCTCGCAGGATGCATTTTTTACCCATAGACTTATATTAGCGACGGATGGCCACACGTCGGATCCGTCGTGTTTTGGCGGACCGTCGGCACGAAAAAACGTTCAAGTGAAGGTTATTTTGTCCGTCGCGTCCGCCATTTTCTACCGCGCATGCGCAGCTGAAACTCCGCCCCCTCCTCCCGTGACTTCAGAATCGGCAGCGGATGCATTGAAAAACTGCATCCGCTGCCCACGTCATGCACAAATTTCACAACGTGCGTCGGTATGTCGGCCCAACGCATAGCGACAGACCCGTACCAACGCAAGTGTGAAAGAGGTCTTAATGAGCGTTTAATTAAAAGGAAAAAACGGCATGGGCTCCCACGCAATTTTCTGCGCCAAAGCTGACGGCTGGGGGCCAATATTTGTAGCCTGCTATATCATCCCACAGCTGTCTGCGTAGCCTTTACTGGCTATTAAAATAGGGAGACCCCCCAAAAAATGACGTGGGGTCCCCCTATATTTTATAGTCAGAAAGGCTACGCAGACAGCTGCGGGCTGATATTCATAGCCTAGAGAGGGGCCATTATTATTATTTTTTTATATAGCACCATTAATTCCATGGTGCTGTACATGAGAAAGGGGTTACATACAGAGTTATAGATAACGTTTACAGTAAACAAGTTTACAGTGACAGACTGGTACAGAGGGGAGAGGACCCTGTCCTTGTGGACTTACATTCTATGGGATAGTGGGGAAGAGGCAGAAGGTAAGGGCGAGGCGGCAGCTCTGGCGATGGCAAGGCGGCGGCTCTGGCAATGGCAAGGCGGCAGAATGGTTATTGCAGGCTGTAGGCTTTCCTGAAGAGATGGGTTTTCAGGTTCCGTCTGAAGGATCCGAGGGTGGTGGATAGTCGGACATGTTGAGGCATGGAATTCCAGAGGATGGGGGATATTCGGGAAAAATCTTGGAGGCGGTTGTGTGAGGAACGAATAAGTGTGGAGGAGAGAAGGAGGTCTTGGGAGGACCGGAGATTATGTGAGGGAAGATATTGGAAGATTAGTTCAGAGATATAGGGAAGGGACAGGTTGTGGATGGCTTTGTAGATTAGTGTTAGTAGTTTGAACTGGATTCGTTGGGGAATTGGGAGCCAGTGGAGGGATTTGCAGAGGGGAGAAGCAGGGGAGTTGCGAGGAGAGAGGTGGATTAGCCGGGCAGCAGAGTTGAGGGCAGACTAGAGTGGTGCAAGAGAGTTAGCGGGGAGGCCACAGAGGAGGCTGTTGCAGTAGTCGAGGCGGGAGATTATGAGGGCATGCACAAGAGTTTTGGTAGATTGTGGGCTGAGGAAGGAACGGATTCTGGCAATATTTTTGAGTTGGAGGCAACAGGAGGTGGCAAGAGTTTGGACATGCGGTTTGAAGGACAGGGCAGAGTCGAGAGTTACCCCGAGGCAGCAGATTTCAGGTGCGGGAGAGAGCGTGATGCCGTTTACCATAAGAGATAGGTCAGGTTGGGGGGATACGTGAGATGGGGGAAAGATGATGAGTTCGGTTTTGTCTACATTGAGTTTTAGGAAGGGAGAGGTGAAGAAGGAGGATATGGCTGACAGACACTTTGGGATTCTGGACAGCAGAGAGGTGACATCTGGGCTAGAGAGGTAGATCTGAGTGTCATCCGCATACAGGTGGTACTGGAAGCCATGGGACTTTGAGTTGTCCTAGGCCAAGGGTATAGTCTGAAAAAAGTAGGGGCCCTAGGACAGAGCCTTGAGGGACTCCAACAGAGAGAGGGCGGGATGAGGAGGTGGTGTGGGAGTGGGAAACGCTAAATGTGCGGTTGGAAAAGTATGAGGCAATCCAAGACAGGGCAAGGTCTTTGATGCCAAGGGAAGAAAGAATCTATAGCAGTAGGCAGTGATCGACTGTGTCGAAAGCAGAGGACAAGTCAAGAAGGAGGAGAATGGAGAACTGTCTGTTAGCTTTGGCTGTAAGTCATTAGTAATTTTTGTCAGGGCAGTTTCGGTGGAGTGGTGGGGGCGGAAGCCAGATTGGAGGTTGTCAAGGAGAGAGATGAGATGTGGGAGGAAATTTGAGCATGGACATGTTGCTCAAGGAGTTTTGAAGCAAACGGGAGCAGTGATATGGGGCGGTAGCTGGGCATAGCAGTTGGGTCAAGGTTAGTTTTTTTTGAGGATGGGTGTGATGGTGGCATGTTTGAAGGCTGAGGGGAAGGTACCGGAAGATAGCGATAGGTTGAAGAGATGGGTTAGGGCTGGAATAAGCATGTTAGTGAGGTTGGGGAGCAGATAGGAGGGGATAGGGTCAAGTGCACAGGTGGTGAGGTGCGATTTGGAAAAAAGCTCTCCTTCAGTGATGTTGGAGAGGGAGGTTATTAGGGAAGGGCAGAGGTCTGGTATATGGAGTGGATGGGGTTGTGTAACATTTAGGGTTTGCCTTGTTTGGTCGATCTTGTTTTTGAAGTAGGTGGCAAAGTCCTCGGAGGAGATGAGGGGAGTTGGAGGTGGCAGTGGTGGCCGGAGGAGGGAGGTAAATGTGCTGAATAGTTGTTTTGGGCTGTAGGATAGTGAAGATACAAGGTTTGTGAAATAAGTCTGTTTAGCAGAGGTGAGGGCTAATTTGAAGTCAAATGTAGCTTGTTTGAAAGCAGTGAAGTCGTCTGGCAGGCGTGTTTTCTTCCAACGCCGCTCTGCTACCCTGGATGCTTGTTGAAGTTTTTTTGTGAGATTGTTATGCCAAGGTTGTCTATTGGTTTGTCGCCCTGTGCCATGGATAAGAGGGGCGACTGAGTCTATGGCTGATGTGAGGGTGGATGTATAGTAAGTGGTGACGCTGTCCGTGTCGTGGAGTGAAGATATGGAGGACAGGGGTAGGAGAGAGTCTGAGAGTCTGTGAATGTCTAGATGTGCGAGGTTTCTGCGAGGATGTGGTAATGGCTGGACATGGGGGGCAGGTGAGGAGGGCAAGGATGAGAAGGTGAGTAGATGGTGGTCAGATAGGGGGAACGGAGAGGTTGTGAGATTAGTTGAGGAACAGAGGCGGGTGAAGATGAGGTCTAGTGCAGGGGTGTCAAACTGCATTCCTCGAGGGCCGCAAACCATGCGTGTTTTCAAGATTTCCTTAGCATTGCACAAGGTGCTGCAATCATTATGTGTAGGTGAATAAATTATCACCTGTGCAGTACAAGGAAATCCTGAAAACATGACCTGTTTGCAGCCCTCGAGGAATGCAGTTTGACACCCCTGGTCTAGTGTATGTCCATCTGTGTGGGTGGCTGTGGAGGACCACTGAGTGAGTCCAAAGGATGAAGTAAGGGCCAGTAGCTTGGAGGCTGCTGGCTGGCGGGTGTCAGTAGGGATATTAAAGTCACCCATGATGATGGTGGGGATGTCAGCAGAGAGAAACTGAAGGAGCCAGGTGGAGAATTGGTCGATAAAGGCAGTGGCTGAGCCTGGTGGTCGGTATATGACAGCCATTTGGAGATTAGAGGGAGAGTAGATACGGACAGAGTGAACATCGAAAGAAGGGAGGATAAGGGAGGGTGGGGGTTGGATAGGGTTGAAGGAACAGTTTTTAGAAAGAAGGATATCCACTCCTCCACCATGTCTGTTGCCAGAGCGAGAAGTGTGGGTAAATTGGAGCCCACCGTAGCTCAGTGCTGCAGGCGAGGCCGTGTCAGGGGGGGTCAGCCAGTTCTCAGTGAGGGCCAGGAAGGAAAGGTTGCAGGAAGTAAAGAGATCATGGATCACGTGGAGCTTGTTGCATATAGAGCGGGCATTCCAAAGTGCCCCAGAGAGAGGAAGCAGGGGGGTGGGTGTCAGTGGCACAGATTTTAAGTGTCAGGGGTTGCGATAGTGTGAGAAGGATAGGGGTGAGAATTAAGGTACCATCACACTCAGCAACTTTGCAAAGAGAACGACAACAATCCGTGACGTTGCAGCGTCCTGGATAGCGATCTCGTTGTGTTTGACACGCAGCAGCGATCTGGATCCCGCTGTGCCATCGCTGGTCGAAGCTAGAAGTCCAGAACTTTATTTCGTCGCCAGGTCGGCGTGTATCGTCACGTTTGACATCAAAAGCAACGACGCCAGCAATGAGCATGGGGCCCCTAGATGTGTGTCGGATCAGTACACTCCGGCTGTTTGACATGGAGCTAACAACCAGCGAGAGCGAGAAGTGAGTCGCCCTTACGTCACTGGTTCGCTCCTGCATCGTTCTGGAGTTGCAGCGTTTGACATCTCTACAGCGACCTAAACAGCGACGCTCCAGCTATCTAGTTTAGGTCGGCTCGTTGTCTATATCACTGCAGCGTCGCTGAGTGTGACGGTACCTTTAGTGGTGAATGAGGCGGGGGGGTGGGGGGCAGGATTGGGGGATGTGTCGCCAGCAGTGAGAATAAGCAGAGAAAGAAGCAGGTGGGTGAAGGAGAGTAATTGGCTTATATTATATTTTGGTGGTAGAGGTCTGAGGATAGAGAGCAGGTCTGCAGATGAAGCGAGGTGGGGGGTAAAAGAGAGGGGGAGATGGTTATGTGGTTTGAGGGTGCGAGGGTATGGGGTTAGTGGAGGAGAGTGAGGATTAGTGGAGAAAAAACAGTGGGGAAATGTGAGCATGGTTAAAGAGCAGGGGTGAAAAGGAAAGGCAAGTAAAATTAGAGTGTTTAGTCTTACCGTCTGGCTGATTTCTGGACTATTTCTGGTATATTTCAGATGATACACTTAAAATATGTCACTTGAAATTATGTCACATCTGACTAAAGTCAGATCTGACCCGCTGCATGCAACATGGATATCCCCCCCCCCCCCCTCCCCGGCTACAAATACCAGCCGCAGCCGCCCCAGAAATGGTGCATCTGTAAGATGCGGCAATTTCGGCACTTAGCCCCTCTCTTCCCACTCCCGTGTAGCGGTGGGATATGGGGTAATAAGGGGTTAATGTCACCTTGCTATTGTAAGGTGACATTAAGCTGGGTTAATAACGGAGAAGCGTCAATAAGACGCCTATCCATTATTAATCCAATAGTAATAAACGGTTAATAAAACACACACACACACATTAGGAAAAAAGTATTTTAATATTCTTCATTTAACCATACTTACCATACTTCAGCGCCTGCAAAAAAACGTAAAATAATAAACTGTATACTACCTGTCCGCCGTAGTCCAATTCAATTAATAACGAGGGTCCCACAAAGATCTCCCCTATAGAACAGTGACATCGGGTGATGTCACTGTTCTATAGGACCCTCCGTGACACACTGACAGGAGACAATGGCTCCTGCAGTGCATCACTGAGAGGTTACCTTAGGACAAAATCTCACTTTATGGCAATTGCTGTGTGGGGAAATTTCTCACCCAGCAATGCCAAAAGTGAGACTAGGGACAATTTTTTTTACAGCGGCGAAGGAAAACAGTGCGGAAGGATACCTTCCTCCCATCATTGTGTTCCTGGAGCCCCTGGAGAGCGGTCGCATCAGCTGATGCTGCCGTGCTTCACGGGAGATCGTCGTGGGACACTCGTGGATTTCTGCGGACAAGGAGTATATTAGTTGTTTGTTGTTTTCATATTTTTTACAGGTTGACACTGGCTTCGGGGAACTAAGGCTACTTTCACACATCAGGTTTTTGGTTTCAGGCACAATCCGGCAAATTTGCTAAAAAAACGGATCCGGTGTACATAGTGAAAAAACAGATGCAAACTGATGCACCGGATCCGTTTTTTAGCTGGATCCGGCTCTATGTACTGCGCATGGTTTTTGAGTTCGAGAGATTTTTTTTTTCTTCTGGGCATGCTCAGTGTGTTAAAAACGGATTCAGTCACCGGAAATGTTCTTTCACACATCAGTTCCATGCGTTTATTGCCGGAAATGTCCCTTCAGGCTTTTTCGCCGCACACAAAAAACGTTGCAGTTGACGTTTTTTGTATCCGGCAAAAAAGCCTGAAGGGAAGGATCCGACACAAAACGGATGAAACGCATGTCCTTCAGGCACAATCCGGCAGTAATAAAACTCTATTGGGAAAAAACGGATCAGGCATCAGAAAAAAAACTGATCCAGATTGTGCCTGAATCTGCCGGATTGTGCCTGAAACCAAAAACCTGATGTGTGAAAGCAGCCTAAGTGACAAGTAATGGTGAGTATGTACTCTATGTTTAATGTACTGTATGTCTATATGTATGAATTGTATGTAATGTATGAATGTATTGTATGTAGTATGTATGTAGTATGTGTGTAGTATGTATGTTTTGTTTGTTTTTTTACATTCAACACATTAGCTGGATGATGGGACTACTAGTGTCCCATCATTGGCTAATGTGTCAATCACTGTAAGTGTAGTAGGCAGGAAGCCGCCTGGTTTATGGCGATACGCGTGGGATCCTATCCAGTACCTGCTTCCCCCAGACCATCCCCCCCCCCTTCCCCTTTGCTCATGCTGGCTCCATCTCCAATATCTGGACTCCTGGTATCTGGGCATATTTATCCTTAGATTCTGGCTATTTTTTTTCTGCCGCCTCTATCTGCTTTCTTATCATTCATTGTGCATTGCATTTTTCCTTGCAAGGATGTTATTTAACATCTTTTTGCACCCATACGGTACTGTGACATCGGTTTAGGCATATATATTTTCCATCTGCACATTGTGTCTGGATATATGCATATTGAGATCTGTATGGTACATTACTTAGGAGCCAGTCTTTGTATTTTTCCACATATTTTGCACGTTTGCATTTTTTGCACATTATTTGCATATTGTTTTCTGGGTGCTAGTCATCATTGCCCCTACACTAGGGTATGGTTTCTTGTATCGGTATCTGTTTGTATTTTAGTGTTTTTAACTGTTGTTTGTGCTGTGTATTCCTACCAATAATGCTTTTTTGACTTTTATATAATCTGAGGTGTTCCCAATATATGGGCATGATCTTTTTTCTATGTGTTTTCATGTTGTTTCCAAGCCCATGATGAACTCTCTGGCTGATTAATCAGTGTGTGGTGCTCTCCGTATCTCTGATTACTACTGTCCCATCATTGGCTAATGTGTCAATCACTGTCACTGTAATAGGCATCGTCCGATGGGACTTGTAGTCCCATCGGACGATGCCTGCACACACGCACAGAGCCCCGGCACGCCGCACAGATCCCCGGCACACACGCACAGCCCCGGCACACACGCACAGAGCCCCGGCACACACGCACAGAGCCCCAGCACACACACAGCCCCGGCACACACGCACAGAGCCCCGGCACACACGCACAAAGCCCCAGCACACACACACAGAGCCCCGGAACACACGCACAGAGCCCCGGCAGGCCCGCACAGACCCCCGGCAGGCCCGCACAGAGCCCCGACACACACGCACAGAGCCCCAGCACACACGCACAGAGCCCCAACACACACGCACAGAGCCCCAGCACACACGCACAGAGCCCCAGCACACACGCACAGAGCCCCGGCACACACGCACAAAGCCCCGGCAGGCCCGTACAGAGCCCCGGCACGCCGCACAGATCCCCGACACACACGCACAGAGCCCCGGCACACACGCACAGAGCCCCGGCACACACGCACAGAGCCCCGGCAGGCCCGTACAGAGCCCCGGCACACCGCACAGAGCCCAGGTAGGCCCGCACAGACCCCCGGCAGGCACGCACAGACCCCCCCACAGTCACGCACAGACCCCGACCGCACACACACACGCAGTCTCTGCCCACGCACCGCCCACACTCCATTATAGTGCATCATTGCACTATAGGAACTTCCGATTCCGATATCCTATATCACAAAAGTATCGGAACTGCGTATCGGAAATCCGATAAAGCGAATATCGGCTGATACCCGATATTTGCAGTATCGGAATGCTCAACACTACTTATGACTGTTGTGTTTGAAGCTGTTAAACTGTAAAGCGCTGCGGAATATGTTGGCACTATATAAATAAAGATTATTATTATTATTATATAGAGGCACGTAGCAGTGTTAGGTGGTATATAGGGGCAGGTAGCAGTCGTAGGTGGTATATATAGGGGTAGGTAGCAGTGGTAGGTGGTATATAGGTGCAGGTAGCAGTGGTAGGTGGTATATAGGAGCAGGTAGCAGTGGTAGGTGGTATATATAGGGGTAGGTAGCAGTGGTAGGTGGTATATATAGGTGCAGGTAGCACTGGTAGGTGGTATATAGAGGCAAGTAGTAGTGGTAGGTGGTGTATATAGGGTCAGGTAGCAGTGGTAGGTGGTATATATAGGGGCAGGTAGCAGTGGTAGGTGGTATATATAGGTGCAGGTAGCAGTGGTAGGTGGTATATAGGGGTAGGTAGCAGTGGTAGCTGGTGTATATAGGGACAGGTAGCAGTGGTGTATATAGGGGCAGGTAGCAGTGGTAGGTGGTATATATAGGTGCAGGTAGCAGTGGTATATATAGGGCCAGGTAGCAGTGGTAGGTGGTGTATATAGGATCAGGTAGCAGTGCTGGGTGGTATATATAGGAGCAGGTAGTGCAGCGCCCCAGAGACGTGGTCGTTGCAGTATGGCGCTCTGCCACTAAGGGGAGTGATGGTACGTCTGATGGCACTGAAGGAATTCTCCTGACCAGGTATCACCAGAACACATTACACTTCACACTCCGGCCACTAGGGGGAGAAAAAGGCTTTATTTATTGGGCCACTCCTCACACTGGTAAAACTAGGGGTTGGGGAGGAAGTTAGTCAGAAGCTGACTGGGTTGGATTCAGGCAGCATCCCGTGGCAGGGGGTGTTGCAGGAAGAAGACACAGGGGGGTCCCTGTCAGGCGTGGGAACCTGGCAGGTGCCTAGCGAACAGAGCAGAACGTAACGGAGCCGCGCCTGCACCTCCTTGTGGCGGCATCCTAAGAAAGAGACACGAAGGGAAGGATATTGTGGAACAGTGTAAACGAGATCAAGCACAAAGGAGTACCAGTAGGAGTCGTGCCGCGAGACCGAGGCAACATCGTACTGAGGCGCGTAGCCGGTGGCCGGAACACCGCGGGAGTAACTGACTCTAGGCCTTACTTCGAACTCCGCAGGACAGTTAATTATAGGTTGGCTGTCTACCTTAAATTTCCTAAGAAGACATAGGGGGCAACAGTGGGAGAGGGGCGTCTCTAGGGTCCCGGAAGACATCCAGGCCTTCCCATCATACGGGTGCGTCCTAGCCAAAACATACTGGGGGACGAGAAACTAGCAACATCTGGAACTAAAGAGAGAGAGAGCTGTAGAGAACGACGAACGAGAACAGCAGTTGTGAGGACTATTCCGAATGCTCAGCAGGGTAGGACTACAACACACAGGCGCTAGTGGTAGGCAACGATTTCCATCTGCGCAGGAAACTCTGGAAGTGCCCATCGGACCGGCCGGTCTCTGATAGCCCTGTTAAACGTGCTCTGGATTGAGGATCCTGAAGTCTTCAGTAAAGAGGTAAAGAGACTGCAACCCTGTGTCCTCGTTATTGACTGCACCTCACACCATCACCATCTACCTTACTGGGAAGCCCTGGGGACATACTTCACCTGTGGGAAGGTATACCATCCAGCTGCTATTCCATCACCCCAGCGGACACCACAGCAGCGTCGGTCACCCTGACCGAACACCACAGGTGGCGTCACGAACCTCTGACAGACTGCACCACCTTTATTGGATGCCCCTTAGCAGGGTCACGGACCGGGTCTAACCACCGTGACAGCCTCAGAACTGAACCAGAGAGGCCCGGTACCGAGAACTCGTGGCCCTGTGTCTGGGGGCGCTCCAGTAGCGGTGGTAGGTGGTGTATATAGGAGCAGGTAGCAGTGGTAGGTGGTATATATAGGGCCAGGTAGCAGTGGTAGGTGGTGTATATAGGAGCAGGTAGCAGTGGTAGGTGGTATATAGGAGCAGGTAGCAGTGGTAGGTGGTATATATAGGAGCAGATAGCAGTGGTAGGTGGTATATATAGGAGCAGGTAGCAGTGGTAGGTGGTATATAGGGGCAGATAGCAGTGTTAGGTGGTATATAGGGGCAGGCAGCAGTGGTAGGTGGTATATAGGGGCAGGTAGCAGTGGTATATAGGGGCAGGTAGCAGTGGTAGGTGGTATATAGGGGCAGGTAGCAGTGGTAGGTGGTATATATAGGGGCAGGTAGCAGCGGTAGGTGGTATATAGGGGCAGGTAACAGTGGTAGGTGGTATATAGAGGCAGGTAGCAGTGGTAGGTTGTATATATAGGAGCAGGTAGCAGTGGTAGGTGGTATATAGGAGCAGGTAGCAGTTGTAGGTGGTATATTGGAGCAGGTAGCAGTGGTAGGTGGTATATATAGGGGCAGGTAGCCGTGGTAGGTGGTATATATAGGAGCAGGTAGCAGTGGCAAGTGGTATATAGGGGCAGGTAGCAGTGGTAGGTGGTATATATAGGGCAGGTAGTGGTGGTAGTTGGTATACAGAGGCAGGTAACAAGTGGTAGGTGTTATATAGAGGCAGTTAACAGTGGTTCGTGGTATATAGGGGCAGGTAGCAGTGGTATATAGGGGCAGGTGGCATATATAGGGGCAGATAGCAGTGGTAAGTGCATAATATAAATTAACAAAACATGTACTTACCTTCCCTCCTCTCCCAGGAAGTGCTGCATCCTGTTCAGAGCAGAGCAGTGCGACGATCTCCCTGCTGTGCTCTGAACAGGTCGGCAGTGAGCAGTGATTGCAGCCTGTGCTGTAATACTAAGTACAGGCTGCAATCACCACTCATCGCTGCAGATACTTACCCCGAACCCTCGCTTCCCAGCAGCAGCTTCTTCCCGACAGCTCCTGCCATCGCACGCACTGAGCTGTGTGTGCGATGACAGAGGAAAGTAAAGCCCACCGCTTTGGGCTACAACAAAATGGCCATGATCTCCTCCCACAGCTGTGACCTAGCAGCCCAGTGACCGTGCCCAGGCCACTAGGGTTGAGCGACTTTTCTTTTTATAGGGTCGGGTTTCACGAAACCCGACTTTTTGAAAAGTCGGGTCGAGGGAAATCGGCCAATCCTATAGAAAAGTCGGGGTCGGGGTCGGCCGAAACACGAAACCCAATGCAGTGCATTGGGTTTCTAATGGTTCCCAGGGTCTGAAGGAGCGGAAACTCTCCTTCAGGCCCTGGGATCCATATTTAAGTGTAAAATAAAGAATCAAAATAAAAAATATTGATATACTTACCCTCGGACGGGCCCTGGTTCTCACCGGCAGCCTTCCTTCCTAAGAATGAGCGCCTGAAGAACCTTCGATGACGTCGCGGCTTGTGATTGATCGCGTGAGCGGTGACATGGGCGTCACGTGACCAATCACAAGCCGCGACATCATCGAAGGTCCTTCAGGTGCTGATTCTTAGGAAGGAAGGCTGCGGGTTAGAACCAGGGCGCGTCCGAGGGTGAGTATATACCTATTAGGAATATACTCACCCTCGGACGCTTCCTTCCTAAGAATTAGCACCTGAAGGACCTTAGATGACGTCGCGGCTTGTGATTGGTCGCGTGACGCCCATGTGACCGCTCACGCGACCAATCACAAGCCGCGACGTCATCGAAGGCCCTTCAGGTGCTGATTCTTAGGAAGGAAGGCTGCCGGTGAGAACCAGGGCGCGTCCGAGGGTGAGTATATCAATATTTTTTTTTTTTATTCTTTATTTTACACTTAAATATGAATTCCGATACCGATTCCCGATATCTTAAACATATCGGAACTCGGTATCGGAATTCCGATTCCAGATCAGAAGATCGCCGACCTCATAGCCGACCCAACACAGGGGTCGGGGTCGGGTTTCGGCGACTTCTGAATCTGGCCGACCCGTTTCGCTCAACCCTACAGGTCACAGCTAAGAGGCAGGAGGAGCGGCCTCAATGTAAGGGATGCGGTCGGAGTCCGTAAGTGAAGTGTGCAGGTGTCATGCCCTGACACTTACACCCCCACAAAAGAAAATGGCAGCCTCCAGTGGCAAAAATAAAGGGGAATAAATACAAAAATATAAAAGTAGTTAATTTAATTTTGTATTAAAAATAATTGATTATATAATCAATAATTATTAATACAAAAACTAAAATCACGGCACCTTCCCTTTTAAGGGTCCTATAATTTCTGTCTAGGCCTACTTCATTAGTTTTATTTTTTTTAATTATCTAGAAGCATGGTTGAAAAGCAATGTCTGACTTTCATTTGTTAATTTTCATAGATTATTTATTTCTTATTACTTTTGTCAGATTCAAGTTATTTCTGTGACCATTGTGGTACCAACAATTTAGACCACGTGTGTAGGAGGAATGAATATTTTGACTCCACAGTCACTTTCCTGAAATTAGCATGGTGGATGTTGGAGAGTTAAAATTACACATTTGCCATTTTATTACCCAGCACATAGTGCCCAGATTGTGCTCCAGGAGAGACACACCGCAAATTAAGTGGATTCTTCTCACTATAATATCGCTAAACACAGGGATCCTAAATGTTGTTTGAGCACACTGCAAGACTCCGAAGTGAGAGCAGATTTTGCTAGATTGGTTTATAGAAACTCTTACTTTTCAACAGCCTTTGAGCCACTAGTAGTGTGGGAACCTCTGTTTTTCCATTGACAGATGATGGACCTGAGTGGGGACTTGTTTTTGTGAGATGAGAATTGGTATTATTTTCGCCTACATAACATTGATTGGTTTCTTTTTATTTGATATTTGGGAGGCAGAATGAACAAACAGTTGAACACCACACACTACTGGTTCATCCAACAAGGAGCCCTTGCCTCCTCTTGCCGATTCCAACTCAAAAACATTTCCCGGATCCGTGCATTCCTTGACCATGAAACCACACTAGTACATGCCCTTATCATCTCCCGCCTCGACTATTGCAACCTCCTACTCTCTGGCCTCCCCTCTAGCACTCTGGCACCACTCCAATCCATCCTAAACTCTGCTGCCTGACAAATCCACCTGTCTCCCCGTTACTCCCCAGCCTCTCCTCTCTGCCAGGCCCTTCACTGGCTTCCTATTGCCAGAGGCTACAGTTCAAAACACTAATAATGACATACAAAGCCATTCACAATCTGACTCCTCCATACATCTGTGACATCGTCTACCGTTACCTACCTGCACGCAACCTTCGATCATCTCATAATCTCCTTCTCTACTCTTCTCTCATCTCTTCCTCCCACAACCACATCCAAGACTTCTCCTGTGCTTCCCCTATACTCTGGAACTCTCTACCCCAACACATCAGGCTCTCACCTACCACGGAATCCTTCAAAAGGAACCTGAAGACCCACCTCTTCCGACAAGCCTACAACCTGCAGTGATCCCCAGTCTACTGAACTGCCACATGACCAGCTCTACCCTCACGTAGTGTATCCTCACCCATCCCCTGTAGACTGTGAGACCTCGCGGGCAGGGTCCTCTCTCCTCCTGTACTTGTGTGTGCCTTGTTTTACTCATGTTTATTGTACTTGTCTATATTTGCCCCTTTCACATGTAAAGCGCCATGGCATAAATGGCACTATAAAAATGAATAATAATATAAGACTGAACAGTCATGGTCTTGGTAAATAACATCATGTGACACAATTTTTGTTCCTGGCTTCCAAGTGTAATATTTTAACTGCTTATGTTTAAAGACTATGGAAAAACAACTACATTCAGCACAAACTTAGATTATATGACCACAGCCCGGAAAAATTGCGTATTTATTTTGACAAAAAAAGGAAATTATATTTTCGTTCATGCGGTCTGATAAAAAACAACACTTGCATGGTAAATAGACAAAGACAGTCAAAAATCTCTCAAAAAGGTTCAGAAATGAGTAGGTGTTCTAGATTTGCGAGTGTACTGCAAATCACTTTCTCAAAGAAGCCCCCAAATGTAGTCCCCCATCATGTTTTCGTTATACTGTGCTTGGTAAAGACGTTCAAATTCCAATATACAGTATAGATCAAAAGTTTGGACACACCTTCTCATTTAAAGATTTTTCTGTATTTTCATGACTATGAAAATTGTACATTCACACTGAAGGCATCAAAACTATGAAATAACAAGTGGAATTATATACTTAACAAAAAAGTGTGAAACAACTGAAAATGTCTTATATTCTAGTTTCTTCAAAGTAGCCACCTTTTGCTTTGATGACTGCTTTGCACACTGTTGGCATTCTCTTGATGAGCTTCAAGAGGAAGTCACCGGGAATGGTTTTCACTTCACAGGTGTGCCCTGTCAGGTTTAATAAGTGGGATTTCTTGCCTTATAAATGGGGTTGGGGCCATCAGTTGTGTTGTGCAGAAGTCTGGTGGATACAAAGCTGATAGTACTACTGAATAGACTGTTAGCTGCTTTTTTCTTGCCATAATACAAATTCTAAGTTAAGAAAAACAAGCGTCTCATAAATATTTTTCCTAATGTTCAAAAAGCCATTTTGCTATTCATATTTCATGTGTTTCATATTCGACATGCTTTGGCACGATAGAGTGCAACCTTTTTTGTACCAGATCTAAATCATTGAAATTCTACAAAGTAAAGCACTGCTATCTAAATGAGCAGCAGTTGTTCACCTTCCCTTCAAGAGTTTTCTTGCAATATTTGTATGTGAAATGAGGTTCCCAGAACTTGTCTTGATCCCCAACAGGCATGCCGAAATATGCCTTGTAGGCCTCGCACATCTTACGACATGCTTTCATGGAATACTTTCTAGCTTATCTTTAGAAATTGTCCACACTCGTAGCAAAATGCATCTGCTGGGCAACCTCTTGATGCCATCTAAAAAAAAAAAAAAATAGCTCTTTAACTACGATCCGTTATTATCTTACTAAAGAAATAACAAACCTAAATGATGGTTCGAGAAGAAAAGTTTTGGTGGAACAACATCTATTTTCTATTTGTTTTAGGCATAACGAGTTAGAAAAACACACATTCTACCCAGGAAAAAAATTGTTTCATAGTGTAATTAATTTTTTTTTACATAGCTTGCCATTTTTATGGACAGTTTAAGTAGAAATAGTCAAAAATATAAAACTCAAGGATATTTTATTATAAAATATTTTTTTATCTTAGCAGATGACTGTACCAGGAGATCAGAGGGACAGCTGACATCTTCAATTTTTAAATCTGATGATCATGAGATCCTGCAAGATACAACTGAAGTGATTGCTGTTACTCCAGATATATCATCATCCATTCACAGCAAAGATCTGTCATCTAATCCTATGAAACAGGTCCCATCTTCTGATTCATTACCGACTACTAAAGAAAATCAAAGTCACAAAAGAGGCATTAAAAAACAAACTGCTCCTAAAGCAAAGAAGTCATTTTCATGTTCAGAATGTGGGAAATGTTTTAGCCTCAAAGAGAAACTTGTTAGACACCATAGAACTCACACAGGGGAGAAGCCTTTTTCCTGTTCAGAATGTGGGAAATGTTTTGCACGTAAATCACATTTTGTTAGGCACCAAAGAACTCACACGGGTGAGAAGCCTTTTTCATGTTCAGAATGTGGGAAATGTTTTACCCTCAAAGAGAAACTTGTTAGGCACCAAAGAACTCACACGGGTGAGAAGCCTTTTTCATGTTCAGAATGTGGGAAATGTTTTAGCCAGAAAGAGAATCTTGTTAGTCACCAGAGAACTCACACAGGGGAGAAGCCTTTTTCATGTTCAGAATGTGGGAAATGTTTTAACCAGAAATCAGATTTGGTTAATCACCATAGAACTCACACAGGGGAGAAGCCTTTTTCCTGTTCAAAATGTGGGAAATGTTTTACCTACAAAGGGAATCTTGATGAACACCAAAGAACCCACACAGGGGAGAAGTCTTTTTCCTGTTCAGATTGTGGGAAATATTTTAACCGGAAAGCGCATCTTGTTAGACATCAGAGCAGTCACACAGGGGAGAAGCCTTTTTCATGTTCAAAATGTGGAAAATGTTTTAACCAGAAATGGCATCTTGTTAGTCACCAGAGAACTCACACAGGGGAGAAGCCTTTTTCCTGTTCAGAATGTGGGAAATGTTTTACCCTCAAAGAGAATCTTGTTAGACACCAAATAACTCACACAGGGGAGAAGCCTTTTTCCTGTTCAGATTGTGGGAAATGTTATAATTGGAAACAGCTTCTTGTTAGACATCAGTGCAGTCACACAGAGGAGAAGCCTTTTTCATTTTCTTAATGTGGGAAATATTTTACTTGGAAATCAACTGTTAATAAACATCAGAGATGTCATATAGGGGAGAAGCCTTTTTTATGTTCATAATGTTGGAATAGTTTTAACCAAAATTGAATCTTCTTGAATGGGTTGTCTCTTGTCATTCCTCATGTTTGCTGAAAAAAAGGATAAAACTGAACTTCATTAATTCCAAATGTAAAACTATAACCATAATTCACCTCCTGAAGATTAGTCAGTAGGTGACTAATAGAAAAAACATGTACCCCACAGTTCAGTATATAGGGTGAGGTGACGTATACACACTCACTCTCCAAGCCTCTCATGTCTACGGGTTTCATCGTCCTCACCAAAGGCGACTCATCAGGAGACTATTTAATATTGACCTATATTCAAGCGAGACTAGACAAAAAAAAAGCTAAAATCAGGTATCATGTTATCGGAAACAGCCGGAAAACCAGCCACATATTGGCAGATCCCAGACCTCAAACTATATACTTCGTAAGTTTATAAGCCACTCCAGTGTCAGGAATAGATAGTATGTGACAATACAGTATAATTCTTGTGTTTTTCCTCCTATAGGGACTGCCCTAGTTTGGCATTGTAACAGCTGTTAATTAGTAGTGCAGACAAACTGTCCTAGACTAAACTCCGTTTCCAGATGGCCCAATATGTACCACTCAGGGAAAACTTACCTGCTCCAAAGATCAATAGCAGCTTCTAACTAATGGCCATTGTTGTGAATTCTGTGGCAGAGCTCCCTCCTGTGGTCACAAGTAGGGTTGAGCGAAACGGGTCGAACATTTTCAAAAGTCGCCGACTTTTGACAAAGTCGGGTTTCATGAAACCCGATCCGACCCCTGTGCGGGGTCGGCCATGCGGTACGCGACTTTCGCGCCAAAGTCGCGTTTCAATGACGCGAAAAGCGCCATTTCTCAGCCAATGAAGGTAAACGCAGAGTGTGGGCAGTGTGATGACATAGGTCCTGGTCCCCACCATCTTAGAGAAGGGCATTGCAGTGATTGGCTTGCTGTCCGCGGCGTCACAGGGGCTATAAAGGGGCGTTCCGGCCAACCGCCATGTTACTGCTGCTGATCTGAGCCTAGGGAGAGGTTGCTGCCGCTTCGTCAGAAGCAGGGATAGCGTTAGGCAGGGTCCATTAACCACCAAACCGCTTGTGCTGTAGCGATTTCCACTGCCCAACACCACCTTCGGTGTGCAGGGACAGTGGAAGCTACATTTTTTTTTTTCCCTCAGCGCTGTAGCTCATTGGGCTGCCCTAGAAGGCTCCCTGATAGCTGCATTGCTGTGTGTACGCCGCTGTGCAAACCAACTGCTTTTTTCAAAGCACAAATCCTCTTGTTCCTTCCTTTCTGCACAGCTACCTTGTTTGTTTGTCCACACTTTTTATTTAATTTGTGCATCAGTCCACTCCTTATTGCTCCCTGCCATACCTGGCTGAGATTACTGCAGGGAGATAGTAATTGAAGGACAGTTCCTTTTTTTTTTTTTTTTTGTGGGAGATTAAGATTGGCATTTCTGCTAGAGTGCCATCCCTGTCTGTGTCATCTCTCACTCAGTGGGCCATAGAAAGCCTATTTATTTTTTTGCTTGATTTGGGTTCCAAATCTACCTGAAAAAATCAATAAATCAATCAGTGGGAGATTAATATTGGCCTTTGGGCTTGTGTGCCAGTCCTAAGCGTGCCATCTCTCTCTCTCAGATAGTGGGCCATAGAAAGCCTATTTATTATTTTTTTTATTGGGTTTATAAATTTTCCCTGGAAAAAAAAAAAAAAGTGGGAGATTAATATTGGCCTCTGGGCTTGTGTGCCAGTCCTGAGCGTGCCATCTCTCTCACAAATAGTGGGCCATAGAAAGCCTATTTATTTTTTTGGTTGATTTGGGTTCTAAATTCTACCTGAAAATATCAATAAATCAATCAGTGGGAGATAAATATTGGCCTCTGGGCTTGTGTGCCACTCCTGACTCCTGTGTGCGTCCTCTCTCACTCAGTGGGCCCTAGAAAGCCTATTTTTTGTTTTATTTGTTTTCTAAATTCTCCCTGAAAAAATCATTTTATTTTATTTGGTTTCTAAATTATTCCTGAAAAAAATCATTTTTTTTGTATTTTTTTTTTCTAAAGTCTCCCTGAAAAAAAAAAAAATCAGTGGGAGATTAATATTGCCCTTTCTGCTTGTGTGCCAGTCTTGACTCCTGGGTGTGCCATCTCTCTCTCTCTCTCTCCAATTGTGGGCCATAGAAAGCCTATTATTTTTTTAGCTTGATTTGGGTTCCAAAATCTACCTGAAAAAATCACTACATCAATCAGTGGGAGATAAATATTGGCCTCTGGGCTTGTGTGCCACTCCTGACTCCTGTGTGCGTCATCTCTCACTCAGTGGGCCATAGAAAGCCTTTTTTTGTTTTATTTGTTTTCTAAATTCTCCCTGAAAAAATCATTTTATTTTATTTGGTTTCTAAATTCTTCCTGAAAAAATCATTTTATTCTATTATTTTTTTTTCCTAAAGTCTCCCTGAAAAAAAAAAAAAAAATCAAATCAGTGGGAGATCAATATTTACATTTGTGCTTCAGTGACAGTCCTGCGTGTGTGGCATCTCTCTCATTTGTTGCCACCAACAACAGAGTGTGTAACATTGTGCCTGATTTTCGTTGTGGTCTCACTCACCTGTAAAGGGGTAGCTAAATCATACTGAAGTTATAGCTCACCGTGTAATTTGTGTGACAGCAACAAATACCGTTAGTTTGTTTACGTTTTTAAAACAATGAGGAAGTATGGTGGAAGAGGTCGTGGCCGGGGTCGTTCATTGTCAGCTGGTAATGAGGGTAGTGGTAGTGGTGGAGCATCAGCTGGTCGTGGGAAAAAAAATATTGCACCTAAGTCTGGAGCTGTGGAGCCAGGTTCGTCGTCTGGCTACACAAGGCCTCGAACGCTCCCTTTTCTGGGAGTAGGAAAACCGCTTTTAAAGCCGGAACAGCAAGAGCAAGTTTTGGCTTATCTTGCTGACTCAGCCTCTAGCTCTTTTGCCTCCTCTCGTGAAACTGGTAAATGTCAAAGCAGCGCGTCGTTAGTGGATGTTCACGGTCAGGGACAAGTCGCTTCCTTGTCCTCTTCAGCAAAAACAACAACAGAGAAGAATGCAGCAGGCGACACAACGGGTTACTCCATGGAGCTCTTTACACATACCGTCCCTGGCTTAGAAAGTGAAGCAGTTAACAGTCCATGCCCATTACAAGTTGAATCTGACATGGAGTGCACTGATGCACAGCCACAGCCAGACTACTATGCTGGTCCTTTGACTCAGACCACAACATTGCCCTCGCAGGGTAATGATCAAGAATCAGACCCTGATGAGACTATGTTGCCCCATCACGAACGCTATACCACCGACCGACACGGTGACACAGACGAAGTTGCACACGAGCTACAAGAAGAGGTAATAGATGACCCAGTTCTTGACCCCGATTGGCAGCCATTGGGGGAACAGGGTGCAGGCGGCAGCAGTTCTGAAGCGGAGGAGGAGGGGCCGCAGCAGGCATCAACATCGCAACAGGTTCCATCTGCCGGGCCCGTATCTTGCCCAAAACGCGTGGCAAAGCCAAAACCTGTTGGAGGACAGCGTGGCCATCCGGTTAAAGCTCAGTCTGCAATGCCTGAAAAGGTATCCGATGCTAGAAAGAGTGCAGTCTGGCATTTTTTTAAACAACATCCAATTGATCAGCGCAAAGTCATCTGTCAAAAATGTTCAACTACCTTAAGCAGAGGACAGAATCTGAAAAGTCTCAATACAAGTTGCATGCATAGACATTTAACCACCATGCATTTGCAAGCCTGGACTAACTACCAAACGTCCCTTAAGGTTGTAGCACCCTCGGCCAATGAAGCTAGTCAGCAACGCAACATCCCTTCCGGCAGTGTAGGGCCACCATTTTCCGCACCACCTGCAGTATCTGTGCAGGTTTCTTTGCCAGGCCAAAGCAGTCAGGGTCAGGGAATCACCAGTTTCGTAGTAGGAAACACTGCATCTAGGGCACCGGCGGCAACAATACCATCTCCCACCGTCTCTCAGTCTGCCATGTCCACCGGCACCCCCGCTAGTTCCACGATCTCCAGCTCTCCAGTCCAGCTCACCCTACATGAGACAATGGTTAGAAAAAGGAAGTACTTAGCCTCGCATCCGCGTACACAGGGTTTGAACGCACACATAGCTAGACTAATCTCGTTAGAGATGATGCCCTTCCGGTTAGTTGAAAGCGAAGCTTTCAAAGCCCTGATGGACTACGCTGTACCACGCTACGAGCTACCCAGTCGACACTTTTTTTCCAGAAAAGCCATCCCAGCCCTCCACCAGCATGTTAAAGAGCGCATCGTCCATGCACTCAGGCAATCTGTGAGCACAAAGGTGCACCTGACAACAGATGCATGGACCAGTAGGCATGGCCAGGGACGTTACGTGTCCATCACGGCACACTGGGTAAATGTGGTGGATGCAGGGTCCACAGGGGACAGCAAGTTTGGGACAGTTATGCCTAGCCCACGGTCTAGGAAACAATTGGCTGTAGCCGTTCGCACCCCCTCCTCCTCCTCTTCGTCCTCCTGCAGAAGCGAGAGCTCGTCCACAGACCGCAGTCGCACAACCACTCCATCCGCAGCTGCCACTGTTGCACACCAGGTCTCCCATTATGGGGCAGCTACTGGCAAACGTCAGCAGGCTGTATTGGCTATGAAGTGTTTGGGCGACAACAGACACACCGCGGAAGTTCTGTCCGAGTTCTTGCAGAAAGAAACGCAGTCGTGGCTGGGCACTGTAGATCTTGAGGCAGGCAAGGTAGTGAGTGATAACGGAAGGAATTTCATGGCTGCCATCTCCCTTTCCCAACTGAAACACATTCCTTGCCTGGCTCACACCTTAAACCTGGTGGTGCAGTGCTTCCTGAAAAGTTATCCGGGGTTATCCGACCTGCTCCTCAAAGTGCGTGGACTTTGCTCACATATCCGCCGTTCGCCCGTACACTCCAGCCGTATGCAGACCTATCAGCGTTCTTTGAACCTTCCCCAGCATCGCCTAATCATAGACGTTGCAACAAGGTGGAACTCAACACTGCACATGCTTCAGAGACTGTGTGAACAGAGGCGGGCTGTTATGTTTTTGTGGGAGGATACACATACACGGGCAGGCAGTAGGATGGCAGACATGGAGTTGTCAGGTGTGCAGTGGTCGAAGATTCAAGACATGTGTCAAGTCCTTCAGTGTTTTGAGGAATGCACACGGCTGGTTAGTGCAGACAACGCCATAATAAGCATGAGCATCCCCCTAATGCGTCTGCTGATGCAAAGTTTGACGCACATAAAGGATCAGGCGTCTGCAGCTGAGGAAGAGGAAAGCCTTGATGACAGTCAGCCATTGTCTGGCCAGGGCAGTGTACAGGACGAGGTAGCGGGCGAAGAGGAGGAGGAGGACGAGGAGGATGATGGGGATGATTATATTTTTAATGAGGAAGCTTTTCCGGGGCCACTGGAAATTGGTGGCGCGGCAAAGCAGGGTTCTGGTTTTTTGAGGGACACAAGTGACGTGGATTTGCCTGAAACTGCCCCTCAACCAAGCACAACCGCAGATTTGAGAACTGGAACTTTGGCCCACATGGCGGATTATGCCTTACGTATCCTCAAAAGGGACACACGCATTACTAAAATGATGAATGATGACGATTACTGGTTGGCCTGCCTCCTTGATCCTCGCTATAAAGGCAAATTGCAAAATATAATGCCACATGAGAACTTGGAACTAATATTAGCAACCAAACAATCAACTCTTGTTGACCGTTTGCTTCTGGCATTCCCTGCACACAGCGCCCGTGATCGTTCTCACACGAGCTGTAGGGGCCAGCAGACCAGAGGAGTTAGAGGGGCAGAAATCAGAAGTGGCGTTGGCCAGAGGGGTTTTCTGACCATGTTGTGGAGTGATTTTGCTATGACCGCAGACAGGACAGGTACTGCAGCATCAATTCAAAGTGACAGGAGACAACATTTGTCCAGTATGGTTACAAACTATTTTTCATCCCTTATCGATGTTCTCCCTCAACCGTCATTCCCATTTGATTACTGGGCATCAAAATTAGACACCTGGCCAGAATTGGCAGAATATGCATTGCAGGAGCTTGCTTGCCCGGCAGCTAGTGTCCTATCAGAAAGAGTATTCAGTGCTGCAGGTTCAATACTAACAGAAAAAAGGACTCGTCTGGCTACCCAAAATGTAGATGATCTAACCTTCATTAAAATGAACCACAACTGGATTTCGAAATCTTTTGCCCCACCTTGCCCGGCTGACACCTAGCTTTCCTATGAAAAGGTCTTGCCTGTGGACTATTCTGAATGCCTTTTCCAATCTCGTAATGTTCTGCACCTGATTGTCCAGCATACGACATGTTTACACCTCACTAAATGGCCAAACTCCCCACACGGGGCCGTGGTATCGACACTTGGTGACAGCACCCGTGAGAGTGCAGTTTGTCTGAAGAGGTGGGTGAGCCCGCTTTTGGTCGACGGCACTGCCACTGGGTCCCTCCTAGTACAATAAAGTGTCTCTGGCGGTGGTGGTGCGCACCCAACGTCAGACACACCGTTGTAATATGAGGGGCCCTGGGCCTGTACCGCCGGCCACAAGACAGTTCCCCCCCCTCAGCTCAAACCGTGCTCTACCACTTGCAAAATTATCTCACAGCTCCACCAATGTTTAGTCTATGCGCTGACATCCTTCAATGCCTGCCACTGACAATACCATTGTATTGACATTTTTGTTATGTTAGGCCTTCGATGCCTGTCTGTGGTCACTCCTTCCACTAGGCCTCCACTGACCACACCACTGCTGCCCGTGTACCCCTGGAACCAATTTAAAATTGCCTACAGCCATGTGTTATTATTTTAGGCCTTCGATGCCTGTCTGCGGTCACTCCTTCCACTAGGCCTCCACTGACCACACCACTGCTGCCCGTGTACCCCTGGAACCAATTTAAAATTGCCTACAGCCATGTGTTATTATTTTAGGCCTTCGATGCCTGTCTGCGGTCACTCCTTCCACTAGGCCTCCACTGACCACACCACTGCTGCCCGTGTACCCCTGGAACCAATTTAAAATTGCCTACAGCCATGTGTTATTATTTTAGGCCTTCGATGCCTGTCTGCGGTCACTCCTTCCACTGGGCCTCCACTGACCACACCACTGCTGCCCGTGTACCCCTGGAACCAATTTAAAATTGCCTATAGCCATGTGTTATTATTTTAGGCCTTCGATGCCTGTCTGCGGTCACTCCTTCCACTAGGCCTCCACTGACCACACCACTGCTGCCCGTGTACCCCTGGAACCAATTTAAAATTGCCTACAGCCATGTGTTATTATTTTAGGCCTTCGATGCCTGTCTGCGGTCACTCCTTCCACTAGGCCTCCACTGACCACACCACTGCTGCCCGTGTACCCCTGGAACCAATTTAAAATTGCCTACAGCCATGTGTTATTATTTTAGGCCTTCGATGCCTGTCTGCGGTCACTCCTTCCACTAGTCCTCCACTGACCACACCACTGCTGCCCGTGTACCCCTGGAACCAATTTAAAATTGCCTACAGCCGTGTTATTATTTTAGGCCTTCGATGCCTGTCTGCGGTCACTCCTTCCACTAGGCCTCCACTGACCACACCACTGCTGCCCGTGTACCTCTGGAACCAATTTAAAATTGCCTACAGCCATGTGTTATTATTTTAGGCCTTCGATGCCTGTCTGCGGTCACTCCTTCCACTAGGCCTCCACTGACCACACCACTGCTGCCCGTGTACCCCTGGAACCAATTTAAAATTGCCTACAGCCATGTGTTATTATTTTAGGCCTTCGATGCCTGTCTGCGGTCACTCCTTCCACTAGGCCTCCACTGACCACACCACTGCTGCCCGTGTACCCCTGGAACCAATTTAAAATTGCCTACAGCCATGTGTTATTATTTTAGGCCTTCGATGCCTGTCTGCGGTCACTCCTTCCACTAGGCCTCCACTGACCACACCACTGCTGCCCGTGTACCCCTGGAACCAATTTAAAATTGCCTACAGCCATGTGTTATTATTTTAGGCCTTCGATGCCTGTCTGCGGTCACTCCTTCCACTAGGCCTCCACTGACCACACCACTGCTGCCCGTGTACCCCTGGAACCAATTTAAAATTGCCTACAGCCATGTGTTATTATTTTAGGCCTTCGATGCCTGTCTGCGGTCACTCCTTCCACTAGGCCTCCACTGACCACACCACTGCTGCCCGTGTACCCCTGGAACCAATTTAAAATTGCCTACAGCCATGTGTTATTATTTTAGGCCTTCGATGCCTGTCTGCGGTCACTCCTTCCACTAGTCCTCCACTGACCACACCACTGCTGCCCGTGTACCCCTGGAACCAACATCAGAAAATATAAAAATAAGTATTTTGCTTATAAAAAAGAAAATACTGGAGAGATATCAAATGCAGACATTTTAACATTAAAAACAAACACATACAACAAAAATCTGGTACAGTACTAAAAATGGCCACCAGCTACAATAACTTTCTCCTGCAAGTAGTTAACTGAAAGGTTTTTGCAATTTTAAACACAGATATGGCATCCACCGAGTGTTGTCCTGTCGCGTCTTCTTTATATTATTGCCAAGAAGATGCAAAACAATGAAAATAATAAAATCATTATTTACCAAAAAAATAGAGTAAGTCAAAACCACATTGCAAATAAACATTCATTACAAATAAAGAAGCAAGGCGCGTCCGAGGGTGAGTATATACCTAATAAGAATATAATCACCCTCGGACGCGCCCTGCTTCTTTCCGACAGCCTTCCTTCCTAAGAATCAGCCCTTCCCTGGTGTAGAGAGAGGGTTTGTTACACTCCAAGGTGTTCCCCAGGTTGCCTTTCCTGAGCTTCGATCTTCCGGCTCTCGTTTAGTAGTTGTTGGAAACTACGCTGCATTAGGCCTACAAATTGGGTATGGGGTGTAGAGAGATGGTGTGTTCCACTGTAGAGAGATGGTGTGTTCCACTCCAAGGTGTTCCCCAGGTTTCCTCGCCAATGCTTCGATCATCATGCTCTCGTTTAGTAGTTGTTGGAAACTACGCTGCATTAGGCCTACAAATTGGGTATGGGGTGTAGAGAGATGGTGTGTTCCACTCCAAGGTGTTCCCCAGGTTTCCTCGCCAATGCTTCGATCATCATGCTCTCGTTTAGTAGTTGTTGGAAACTACGCTGCATTGGGCCTACAAATTGGGTATGGGGTGTAGAGAGATGGTGTGTTCCACTCCAAGGTGTTCCCCAGGTTGCCTTTCCTGAGCTTCGATCTTCCGGCTCTCGTTTAGTAGTTGTTGGAAACTACGCTGCATTAGGCCTACAAATTGGGTATGGGGTGTAGAGAGATGGTGTGATCCACTCCAAGGTGTTCTCCAGGTTGCCTTTCCTGAGCTTCGATCTTCCGGCTCTCGTTTAGTAGTTGTTGGAAACTACGCTGCATTAGGCCTACAAATTGGGTATGGGGTGTAGAGAGATGGTGTGTTCCACTCCAAGGTGTTCCCCAGGTTTCCTCGCCAATGCTTCGATCATCATGCTCTCGTTTAGTAGTTGTTGGAAACTACGCTGCATTAGGCCTACAAATTGCGTATGGGGTGTTGAGAGATGGTGTGTTCCACTGTAGAGAGATGGTGTGTTCCACTCCAAGGTGTTCCCCAGGTTTCCTCACCAATGCTTCGATCATCATGCTCTCGTTTAGTAGTTGTTGGAAACTACACTGCATTGGGCCTACAAATTGGGTATGGGGTCTAGAGAGATGGTGTGTTCCACTCCAAGGTGTTCTCCAGGTTGCCTTTCCTGAGCTTCGATCTTCCGGCTCTCGTTTAGTAGTTGTTGGAAACTACGCTGCATTAGGCCTACAAATTGGGTATGGGGTGTAGAGAGATGGTGTGTTCCACTGTAGAGAGATGGTGTGTTCCACTCCAAGGTGTTCCCCAGGTTTCCTCGCCAATGCTTCGATCATCATGCTCTCGTTTAGTAGTTGTTGGAAACTACGCTGCATTAGACCTACAAATTGGGTATGGGGTGTAGAGAGATGGTGTGTTCCACTCCAAGGTGTTCCCCAGGTTTCCTCGCCAATGCTTCGATCATCATGCTCTCGTTTAGTAGTTGTTGGAAACTACACTGCATTGGGCCTACAAATTGGGTATGGGGTCTAGAGAGATGGTGTGTTCCACTCCAAGGTGTTCTCCAGGTTGCCTTTCCTGAGCTTCGATCTTCTGGCTCTCGTTTAGTAGTTGTTGGAAACTACGCTGCATTAGGCCTACAAATTGGGTATGGGGTGTAGAGAGATGGTGTGTTCCACTGTAGAGAGATGGTGTGTTCCACTCCAAGGTGTTCCCCAGGCTTCCTCGCCAATGCTTCGATCATCATGCTCTCGTTTAGTAGTTGTTGGAAACTACGCTGCATTAGGCCTACAAATTGGGTATGGGGTGTAGAGAGATGGTGTGTTCCACTCCAAGGTGTTCCCCAGGTTTCCTCGCCAATGCTTCGATCATCATGCTCTCGTTTAGTAGTTGTTGGAAACTACGCTGCATTAGACCTACAAATTGGGTATGGGGTGTAGAGAGATGGTGTGTTCCACTCCAACGTGTTCTCCAGGTTGCCTTTCCTGAACTTCTATCTTCAGGCTCTCATTAAATTGTGGTTAAACGGAACAACTGCATTTGGCGTACTAGTTGGTTTGGGGCCTACTATCGGTGTCTGCCGCTCCTTGCTGTTCTCCTGGTTTCCTGTCCTGAAATTCCGTTTTCAGGCGCTCGTTAAGTAGTTGTTAATGTTAGACTGCATTTGGCCTACTAGTTGGGTTGGGGCCTACTATCGGTGTCTGCCACTCCTTGCTGTTCTCCTCCACTGAACAAAGCTGTGCCGCCTGTTTACTACTGTTGCCAATTTTGAACTGCATTTCGACTACTTACTGATTTGGGCCTACTCTCTGTGTCAGCCTCTCATTCCAGTTGTCCTCCACTGCAATGCCCCCTGGTTATTCCTGTGTTACCAATTTTGAACTGCATTTAGCCCACTTTATTATTTGGGCCTATATATGTGTTTCCTCCTCATCCTGCCCATTGCCCAGCCAGTGATAGATGAGTCTGCTGGTACATTGACCCATAACGCAACATTCCCCGTGCACGCTACACAACAACATTGTGACCCTGCTGAAAGTCAGGTTGCTCTTCCCGCATACCATACCACCTTACACGGGGACAAAGAGGAAGGTGCAGATGAAAGTGCAGGTTCCTTCATCAGGTGGAGGGAGGAATACTAGTTGGCGACGTCACTGGCACAGGGCCTCTCATAGTACGCAAAAGTGTTGCTGCCGGTGGGAGGCGCCCCCGCCGTGCAAACACACCGCTGTACTTTGAGGGGCCCTGTGCCAGTGCCAATGCCAACGAGTGGGCCCCCCCTGCTTGCTCAGGATCACAGCACTTGCAAAGTTGAAATACTTACCTCTCCCTGCTCCACTGCCGTGACGTGGTCCAGATTTCCTGGGCCCACTAATTACTTGAACCAGCCCTACCCACCACAACTTTAGCCAAATGACCCCCAATTTCAAATGCCTTCCAATTATTATAAGGTAAATTACGCTTGACAAGCTTCATTAAGAAGAATGGATGGTTTTTACATTAAAATGGGCACTCTAGGTGTTTTCCTGGCCCCCACTCACTGCCGACTATGCTGCCCCATTGACTTGCATTGGGTTTTGTGTTTCGGTCGATCCCGACTTTACGTCATAATCGGCCGATTTCACTCGACCCGACTTTTGAGATAGTCGGGTTTCGCGAAACCCGGCTCGACTCTAAAAAGGTCAAGGTCGCTCAACTCTAGTCACAAGTGGTACTTCGGCTGATTCTCTCTGTGAGCTTCTGTTGGTGGAGGGAAGTGGTACTGCGGCTTCTGAGTTTCCTCCCTCAGGTGATCTGGTGAGGTCGTTAGGTGCTTCTCTACTTAACTCCACCTAATGCTTTGATCCTGGCTTCCTGTCAATGTTCCAGTGTTGGACTTGCTTTTCCCTGGATCATTCCTGTGGCCTGCTGCTCTGCATAGCTAAGTTCTTCTTTGCTATTTGTTTGCTAATTTTTCTGTCCAGCTTGTCTAATTTTTTGCTGGAAGCTCTGGGACGCAAAGGGTGTACCTCCGTGCCGTTAGTTCGGTACGGAGGGTCTTTTTGCCCCCTTTGCGTGGTTTTCTTTAGGGTTTTGTGTAGACCGCAAAGTTACCTTTTCTGTCCTCGCTCTGTTAAGAAAGTCGGGCCTCAGTTTGCTGAATTTATTTCATCTCTACGTTTGTCTTTTCATCTTAACTCACAGTCATTATATGTGGGGGGCTGCCTTTTCCTTTGGGGTATTTCTCTGAGGCAAGGTAGGCTTATTTTCTATCTTCAGGCTAGTTAGTTTCTCAGGCTGTGCCGAGTTGCATAGGCAGAGTTAGGCGCAATCCACGGCTGCCTCTAGTGTTGTTTGGAGAGGATTAGGGATTGCGGTCTGCAGAGTTCCCACGTCTCAGAGCTCGTTCTATGATTTTGGGTTATTGTCAGATCACTGTATGTGCTCTGACCGCTATGTCCATTGTGGTACTGAATTGCCTTTCATAATAGGCCATGCTGCGGTCTGTCAAGGAATGAGTGCAATATCGTTATAAAGACTAGGGATGTGTGCAATCATAATGTCTGGAAGATCTGTGCCATTATTTAGTATGAATATGGAGATTATCTCTGAAAGTTAAGTGGTCCCTGAGCGGTATATACTGTATTTTCACATACTATCTATTCCAGACACTGGATATATAGTATATAGTTTGCAGTCTGGGATCTGCCAATATGTGGCTGGTTTTCTGACTGTTTCGGATAACATGATACATGATTTTAGTTTTTTTTTTCGTCTAGTCTCGCTTGAAAATAGTTCAGTATTAAATAGTCTCCTGATGAATGAATCCAATGAATATTCATTTCTCTTAACCCCTTAATCCCATATGACGTACTATCCCGTCGAGGTGGGGTGGGCCTTAATTACCACCGACGGGATAGTACGTCATAGCGATCGGACGCGCTCACTATCGCAGCTGACATCTGGCACTATGTGCCAGGAGCGGTCACGGACTGCTCCCGGCACATTAACCCCCGGCACACCGCGATCAAACATGATCGCGGTGTGCCGGCGGTACAGGGAAGCATCGCGCAGGGAGGGGGCTCCCTGCGTGCTTCCCTGAGACGATCGGTACAAGGTGATGTGCCCACCTTGTACCGAGCGTCTTCTCCCTGCAGTCCCCGGATCCAAAATGGCCGCGGGGCTGCATCCGGGTCCTGCAGGGAGTACTTCCGGGTCGACTGCAGGTGCTGGTAAGCCTGCAGCGATGTGAGTGAGATCGCCGATCTTACAGAGTGCTATGCAAACTGTAAAATCGGCGATCTGTGATGTCCCCCCTCTGGGACAAAGTAAAAAAGTTAAAAAAAACAATTCCACATATGTAAAAAAAAAAAAATTACTTAATAAAAAAAAAAAAATATTCCCATAAATACATTTCTTTATCTAAAAAAATAATTAACGTACACATATTTAGTATCGCTGCGTCCGTAACGACCCAACCTATAAAACTGTCCCACTAGTTATCCCCTTCAGTGAACACCGTAAGAAAAAAAAAAAAAACGACCCAAAAAACAACGCTTTACTATCTTACGCCAAACAAAAAGTGGAATAACACACGATCAAAAAGACGGATATAAATAAGCATGGTACCGCTGAAAACGTCATCTTGTCCCGCAAAAAAACGAGCCACCACAAAGCATCATAAGCAAAAAAATAAAAAAGTTATAGTCCTCAGAATAAAGCGATGCCAAAATAATTATTTTTTCTATAAAATAGCTTTTATCGTATAAAAGCGCCAAAACATAAAAAAATGATATAAATGAGATATCGCTGTAATCGTACTGACCCGCCGAACAAAACTGCTTTATCAATTTTACCAAACGTGGAATGGTATAAACGCCTCCCCAAAAGAAATTCAGGAATAGCTGGTTTTTGGTCATTCTGCCTCACAAAAATCGGAATAAAAAGTGATCAAAAACTGTCACGTGTCCAACAATGTTACCAATAAAAACGTCAACTCGTCCCGCAAAAAACAAGACCTCAGATGACTCTGTGGACCAAAATATGGAAAAATTCTAGGTCTCAAAATGTGGAGACGCAAAAACTTTTTTGCTATAAAAAAGTGTCTTTTAGTGTGTGACAGCTGCCAATCATAAAAATCTGATATAAAAAACGCTATAAAAGTAAATCAAACCCCCCTTCATCACCCCCTTAGTTAGGGAAAAATAATAAAATAAAAAAAATGTATTTATTTCCATTTCCCCATTAGGGTTAGGGCTAGGGTTAGGGTTGGGGCTAGGGTTGGGACTAGGGTTGGGGTTAGGGCTAGGGTTAGGGTTGGGGCTGGGGTTGGGGTTGGGGCTAGGGTTGGAGCTAAAGTTAGGGTTGGGGCTAAAGTTAGAGTTAGGGTTTGGATTACATTTACGGTTGGGATTAGAATTAGGGGTGTGTCAGGGTTAGGGGTGTGGTTAGGGTTACCGTTGGGATTAGGATTAGGGGTGTTGTTGGATTAGGGTTTCAGGTAGAATTGGGGCATTTCCACTGTTTAGGCACATCAGGGGCTCTCCAAACGCAACATGGCGTCCGATCTCAATTCCAGCCAATTCTGCGTTGAAAAAGTAAAACAGTGCTCCTTCCCTTCCGAGCTCTCCGGTGCGCCCAAACAGGGGTTTACCCCAACATATGGGGTATCAACGTACTCGGGACAAATTGGACAACAACTTTTGGGTTCCAAGATCTCTTGTTATCCTTGGGAAAATAAAAATTTGGGGGGCTAAAAATCATTTTTGTGGGAAAAATAAGATTTTTTTTATTTTCACGGCTCTGCGTTGTAAACTGCAGTGAAGTGAAACACTTGGGGGTTCAAAGTCCTCACAACACATCTAGATAAGTTCCTTGGGAGGTCTAGTTTCCAATATGGGGTCACTTGTGGGGGGTTTCTACTGTTTGGGTACATCAGGGGCTCTGCAAATGCAATGTGACGCCTGCAGACCAATCCATCTAAGTCTGTATTCCAAATGGCGCTCCTTCCCTTCCGAGCTCTGCCATGTGCCCAAACAGTGGTTCCCCCCCACATATGGGGTATCAGCGTACTCAGGACAAATTGGACAACAACTTTTGGGGTCCAATTTATCCTGTTACCCTTGTGAAAATACAAAACTGGGGACTAAAAAATCATTTTTGTGAAAAAAAAAAAGAATTTTTATTTTCACGGCTTTGCGTTATAAACTGTAGTGAAACACTTGGGGGTTCAAAGCTCTCAAAGCACATCTAGATAAGTTCCTTAGGGGATCTACTTTCCAAAATGGTGTCACTTGTGGGGGGTTTCAATGTTTAGGCACATCAGTGGCTCTCCAAACGCAACATGGCGTCCCATCTCAATTCCAGTCAATTTTGCATTGAAAAGTCAAATGGCGCTCCTTCCCTTCCGAGCTCTGCCATGCGCCCAACAATGGTTTACACCCACATATGGGGTATCAGCGTACTCAGGACAAATTGCACAACAACTTTTGTCATCTTATTTCTTCTATTACCCTTGGGAAAATAAAAAATTGGGGGCAAAAAGATCATTTTTGTGAAAAAACATGATTTTTTATTTTTACGGCTCTGCATTATAAACTTCTATGAAGCATTTGGTGGGTCAAAGTGCTCACCACACATCTAGATAAGATCCTTAAGGGATCTACTTTCCAAAATGGTGTCACTTGTGGGGGGTTTTAATGTTTAGGCACATCAGGGGCTCTCCAAACGCAACATGGCGTCCCATCTTAATTCCAGTCAATTTTGCATTGAAAAGTCAAACGGCGCTCCTTCCTTTCCGAGCTCTCCCATGCGCCCAAACAGTGGTTTACCCCCACATATGGGGTATCAACGTACTCAGGACAAATTGTACAACAACTTTCGGGGTCCATTTTCTCCTGTTACCCTTGGTAAAATAAAACAAATTGGAGCTGAAATAAATTTTGTGTGAAAAAAAGTGAAATGCTCATTTTTATTTAAACCTTCCAAACATTCCTGTAAAACACCTGAAGGGTTAATAAACTTCTTGAATGTGGTTTTGAGCACCTTGAGGGGTGCAGTTTTTAGAATAATGTCACACTTGGGTATTTTCTATCATATAGACCCCTCAAAATGACTTCAAATGAGATGTGGTCCCTAAAAAATAAATGGTGTTGTAAAAATGAGAAATTGCTGGTCAACTTTTAACCCTTATAACTCCCTAACAAAAAAAAATTTTGGTTCCAAAATTGTGCTTATGTAAAGTAGACATGTGGGAAATGTTACTTATTAAGTATTTTGTGTGACATATCTCTGTGATTTAACCCTGCTGTTCTGTTGGTCAAAAATGACCGACTTTGAACTTCAATATTCTTTAAAATATTCAAGATGCGGCTCTGAAACCCGTGGCCGACCGACCCATCCTCATTTAAGTCAATCAACCACAAGTTTCAGAACCGCATCTTGAACACCCCAAAAAATATCAAAGTTCAAAATAGGTCTCCCAAGACCGAACAGAACAGCAGGGTTAAGGGCATAAAAATTTAAAGTTGGAAAATTGCGAAATTTTCAAAATTTTCGCCAAATTTCCGTTCTTTTTCTCAAATAAACGCAAGTTATATCGAATAAATTTTACTACTAACATGAAGTACAACATCTCACAAGAAAACAGTGTCAGAATTGCCAAGATCCGTTGAAGCGTTCCAGAGTTATAACCTCATAAAGGGACAGTGGTCAGAATTGTAAAAATTGGCCCGGTCATTAACGTGCAAACCACCCTCGGGCTTAAGGGGTGAAGTAGCGGCACACGTGACTGCCGGCAGCAGCAGGAAGCTGCTGTCTGACACTGCGCACTACTGAAGAGCAATGAATATTCACCGCTCTCTGTGCGCACAGTCCCGGCGAGTACTCCGGCAGCTGTTCTCTGCTTGTGATGTCCCTGCCATGTGCTGCTCACAAGCATAAAGCAGCTGACGGCATCGGAGCAGGACGCTGCGAGGGAGCGCCGGGTAGGTAAGTGTAATGGGTTTTTTTTAAATGTTTTCTAATGGGGCCATGCAGATCAGGATGGGGATGAGGGGACCATGTATACCAGGATAGGGGGATAGTAAGTACAGAATTGACCACATTTTTTACTTCTATTTTTTTTACCTTATTTCCTCCTCTAAAACCTAGGTTCATCTTATAGTCCAAAAAATACGGTATATACTGTATATCTTTTTTTTTTCTCAGTGAACTCATTCCTCATGTTTTGCCTCATTAAAATAAAAACAAAAAAATAGAAGAAAAGAGACATACAGAAAATGGAGGAATGCCCCATATGCACAATATTTGAAAAAAATAATTTATTTGAGAGTACAAAAGCAAACAAACCACACAAACAATAACCTAAAAACATGAATGTTAAAAACAGTAAATTAAACCCCAAAAAGAGAAATAAAGCCCCCTAGGTGCTGGACAAAATAGACCAGGGCCCAACGATATGGGTATTGCACTATTATGCTATACAATTAAGGACATAGGGCATGACAGTATGCGGGAGGAAATAAGTATGTCCAAAAAATGACAGACTGTAATAATGAATGGCACACAAGAAACATATAATCAATATTAATATAGAAATACCCCAATGCCTATGTGGTATGAGGGGTAAAAATCCCCAATACAAGCAATCAAATCACTATTGCAATGGAGACATGTACAGGTCTAGAAATTATGCAGAGTTGAAAGATCTAATATGACCAGTCAAACTACACAAAATGAATGGCCTATAATACGCTGCAGGCTGTAATAAACAGAAAACACGCCTACCTACAACAGACCTCTACCAGAAGATATCAATAGACTCAATATGAATGAATTTCTTATTATTCAAATATAGTAGAGGTTTTATTTGCAGGATATATAGACAAAAATGGAGTGGGTATATATATGCAGTCGTATCAAAAATACCCTCATTATTAGTATAGAGAGAATGTCTGACAGTAGGGCTCTAGGATCAAGTTGCATGCACAAAGCGGAAATATATATACGGCATGTGGTCATATGCATCAGCTGAATGAACCCCACAACTAGGCCGTTATGTGCAAACATCTAACACATCAAAAATCCCTATATTGTCAGTATGTGTGTAAATTACTGACAACAGAATAATTAAATGACATTAACATAGACAGGAGTATGTGTGCGACATATGGAATGTGCAGTTATAATGTGCACCAGATAGTCTGTCCAACAAGTAGTTAGCTGCCCTGCACAACCCAACCCGCATGCTAAAGGGTGTGCATGTGAATCTATAAGACATGCACTAGTCAAACCTGCCTGTCAATTAGCATAACCGCAAAAAGAGTGCAGCCCTAGTCTAGTTATATGAAAAAGTTTGGGCACCCCTATTAATCTTAAGCTTATTGTTTTCTAAAAATTGTTTTTTTTTTTGCAACAGCTATTTCAGTTTCATATATCTAATAACTGTTGGACACAGTAATGTTTCTGCCTTGAAATGAGGTTTATTGTACTAACAGAAAATGTGCAATCTGCATCCAAACAAAATTTGACAGGTGCATAAGTATGGGCACTCCACCAGAAAAGTGACATTAATATTTAGTAGATCCTCCTTTTGCAAAAATAACAGCCTCTAGTCGCTTCCTGTAGCTTTTAATGAGATCCTGGATGAAGGTATTTTTGACCATTCCTCTTTACAAAACAATTCCAGTTCAGTTAAGTTTGATGGTCGCCGAGCATGGACAGCCCTCTTCAAATGATCCCACAGATGTTCAATGATATTCAGGTCTGGGGACTGGGATGGCCATTCCAGAACAGTGTAATTGTTCCTCTGCATGAAAGCCTGAGTAGGTTTGGAGCGGTGTTTTGGATCATTGTCTTGCTGAAAGATCTATCCCCTGCGTAACTTCAACTTTGTCACTGATTCATGAACATTATTGTCTGTGAGGAATCCATGCGTCCCTCAACATTAACAAGATTCCCGGAGCCGGCATTGGCCACACAGCCCCAAAGCATGATGGAACCTCCACCAAATTTTACTGTGGGTAGCAAGTGTTTTTCTTGGAATGCTGTGATTTTTGGCCGCCATGCATAACGCCTTTTTGTATGACCAAACAACTAAATCTTGGTTTCATTAGTCCACAGGACCTTCTTCCAAAAAGAAATTGGCTTCTCCAAATGTGCTTTTGTATACCTCAGCCGACTCTGTTTGTGGAGTGCTTGCAGAAATGGCTTCTTTTGCATCACTCTCCCATACAGCTTCTCCTTGTGCAAAGTGCGTTGTATAGTTGACCGATGCACAGTGACACCATCTGCAGCAAGTTGATGCTGCAGCTCTCTGGAGGTGGTCTGAGGATTGTCCTTGACTGATCTCACCATTCTTCTTCTCTGCCTTTCTGATGTTTTTATTGGCCTGCCACTTTTGGCCTTAACAAGAACTGTACCTGTGTTCTTCCATTTCCTTACTATGTTCCTCACAGTGGAAATTGACAGGTTAAATCTCTGAGACAGCTTTTTGTATCCTTCCCCTAAACAACTATGTTGAATAATCTTTGTTTTCAGATCATTAGACAGTTGTTTTGAGGAGCCCATGATGCCACTCTTCAGAGGAGATTCAAACAGGAGAACAACTTGCAAGTGGCCACTTTAAGTAGCTTTTCTCATGATTGCATACACCTGGCTATGAAGTTCAAAGCTCAATAAGGTTAGAAAACCAAAAAAAGTGCTTTAGTAAGTCAGTAATAAGTAGGTAGGAGTATTTAAAACAAGAAAATGATAAGGGTGCCCATACTTATGCACCTGTCAAATTTTGTTTGGATGCAGATTGCACATTTTCTGTTAGTACAATAAACCTCATTTCAAGGCTGAAACATTACTGTGTCCAACAGTTATTAGATATCTGAAACTGAAATAGCTGTTGCAAAAAAAAACAACTTTTATAAAACATTAAGCTTAAGATTAATAGGGGTGCCCAAACTTTTTCACATAACTGTATATGACGGCTGTAACGGAAATACCACACTGGCAAATCTGTGGCCTTTCAATTTTTTTGGTGCAAAATAGTGCTGTATAGAATTTGACTATCACACAGCCAAAAAATAAGTACACCGGCCTCCAATGACCAAACATGGAGCACGCAGATATATGAGACCTTTTTCTGTGAATTTAAAACACCAAAAAAAAAAAAAAAGGGGCACAAGGGTCGCACACACAACTATGCTACGTATGCCTGGACACACATACAGTGCCTGCAGGCCTTGCACTGATGTGGATATGCTGTGCCCTGCCTGCCTAGCGCTGCAATATCGGGACCCACGAATTAGCCCTAAAAAGAGCTGTTGAATCAGGAGCAGAATGCAGCGAGCAGGGCGGCACCAAGACTCTTATACTCAGGATGATACTGTATGGCCCAGCCAATCACTGCACAACACAACAAAGATTGCTGCCGCGTTTCATGGCCTGGCAGACAATCCCTGCACCATGATTGGGTCTCTAAAGTCCACCAAAACTTCTGGGTGGAGACTGCAGTTACCGCAGAATAATCCTGGAAATGCTCGCTGCTCGCCGAGTACCCCGATACTTGGGCGAGTAATGAGTAGTGGCGAGCACGTTCACTCGCTGTGAAACATATAATCCCTTAAAAAGATATACTTTAATAATAATATTAAAAATACCTATTCCCAGTGAAAAACAATAATAGACCTAACCGTGCACATAACCTACCAGATATCCCTACGCTTTGCTGCTATCACTACCTAGTAGTGGAGGTTGGCACCCTGATAGAATGATTTTTTGGCGCCCCCACTCCGCAGCGGCTATCCCCAACTCGCCCTATTTGTTCCTAGCGGGCTATAGGTGGGAAAACAATGAGCAAACAAAAGAGATGAAGGAAAGCGTTTAGGTAAAGAGAACGCTATAATGCACAAACTATTTTACTCCCCCATGCATGTATTCCTAATAACCAAAAAATGGATTATGACTCAATAATACATTTGCATATATCCACATAAAGTCCTATGATGTGTTTAGCTATGATGGCCACTCCACAGATACACACAGCTTATGTTTTCACAGTACTCAGAGAAAAAGTAAATGTGAAAAAGACAGCAAGGGGATCAAACAATAAACAAGCCTGGTTCAAATAGTAATGAACAGTCCATCATATCTGACATCAGCCATTATCAGTGATATGCAATTTTAGCAGGTACTGATGGATAATTTAGAGGAAAGCAAGGGAGGCTATTAGTCTAAAATCACTTAGCTTCCAACCGATCACCTCAACGCGTTTCCCCGTCATACAGTTCATCAGGAGGCACAAATGTAGAACCAGTGATGCATAGATGCAGGTGTCCTGATGTATGGACAGACTTGTGATCCCTGATCTTATATATTTTTTCCGTTCGTGTTACAAGCATGTTCACTCATCACTATTTCTGAACTGTTCCTGAGATAAAACATTAGTACTGTTGTTTCTAAATGATTATGAACTTGTTTTCTTTGCATTATTTGAGGTCTGAAAGCACTGGGGTTTTTTTATTTTGACCATTTTTCTTTGTTAGAAAAAAATACTAAATTTATTGCTTGAAAATTCTGAGACGTCAGAAGTTTATAGAACAAAAGAAGAGGGGACGGGAAGAAAAACATTAGACTCGAACAACGAAGACCCAGGAAAACATACTCAGATGGGAGGTAAGAACATTTCTAAAACAATCCACAGCGAGGAGATTGGAACAAAACAAAATCCTCTAAACTGCATGCTCGCAAACGCCAGAAGCCTGACAAACAAGATGGAAGAATTAGAAGCAGAAATATCTACAGGTAACTTTGACATAGTGGGAATAACCGAGACATGGTTAGATGAAAGCTATGACTGGGCAGTTAACTTACAGGGTTACAGTCTGTTTAGAAAGGATCGTAAAAATCGGAGAGGAGGAGGGGTTTGTCTCTATGTAAAGTGTAGGGATTCGGACAGAAATCCGAGAGTGGACCCTCTGGGTCGTGACTCTAGAGCCCCCGGGGTCGAGCGGACCAGATGGAATCACCCCCTATACAGGGAGTGTTAGGAGCAGGACCTCGGGGGATTGGAGACACAACAGCTAGAGCCAAAGGGGCGACCCAAGATATAGAAGGAGACCACAGAGCTATTAGAATGGTGGGGAATATTAGGAAAACAAGACTTAACTGATAATGACAGGAACACGGAACTTGGCAGGACACGGCAGGAACACGGAACTTGACAGGACACAGCGGGAACACGGAACTTGGCAGGACACAGCAGGAACACGGAACTTGGCAGGACACAGCAGGAACACGGAACTTGGCAGGACACAGCAGGAACACGGAACTTGGCAGGACACAGCAGGAACATGGAACTTTGGCAGGACACAGCAGGAACACGGACTTTGGCAGGACACAGCAGGAACACGGAACTTTGGCAGGACACAGCAGGAACACGGAACTTGGCAGGACACAGCAGGAACACGGAACTTGGCAGGACACAGCAGGAACACGGAACTTGGCAGGACACAGCAGGACACTGAGACAAATCGAGAGCTAAGCTGGGAAAAGACACAGATACAGGGGAGCCTAGGGCATAGGAACACTGACGGAAGACAGTGCACCTACAAAGCAAAGGCGTCTTACCTAGGAAGACGCCGAGAAGAAATAGCCGACGGGCGCCGCCATGTTGGGGCGGAGCTATCGAGTCGCGACCTCCCAGAGGGCTCAGCGCCGGAGGAGACGCGACCACGCATGCGCAAAGACGCTGGACGCCGAGAGCCAGTGAAAGAAGATGCAGAGCGGCGAGGGACAAGATCGTGAGTGCGCCGCGGGATGGAAGAAGATGGGTAAGTATGTGCGGGCGTGACAGTACCCCCCTCCTTAGTCCCCCTTTTTTTAAGGCTAGAAAGGAATCTTTTCATGATAAGGGGAGCATTGATGTTCTCTCGGGGCTCCCAGGACCTCTCCTCAGGACCAAATCCCTCCCAATCAATCAAAAAATAGGTTTTACCCCTAACTACCTTTTTAGCAAGAATATCTTTAACATTAAAGATTCCATCAGAAGTACAGAGCTGAGGAGAGAGAGAGGTAGCGGAGTGAAAACGATTAAACACTGCGGGCTTGAGAAGAGACACATGGAAGGCATTGGGAATGCGTAAAGAGGCAGGTAGCTTCAATTTATAAGAGACATCATTAATGCGACCCAAGATAGGAAAAGGACCAATATAGCGAGGACCCAGTTTGTAAGAGGGAATTTTAAGCTTGATATAGCGAGAGGAGAGCCAAACTCTATCACCCGGAGAATATGGAGGAGCATCCAAACGCTTCTTATCAGCAAACTTTTTCATATTAAGGCTAGCTCTCTCAAGAGCCACTTTGGTCTCATTCCAAATCTTAGAGAATTCCCGGGACAAGAAATCCGCTGCAGGTACCCCCGAGGAAAGAGAAACAGGAAGAGGAATGTTCGGATGTTGACCATAGACTACAAAAAAGGGAGATTTGGAGGAAGACTCACTGGGAAGATTGTTATATGAGAATTCAGCCCAGGGGAGAAGGGAGACCCAGTCATCTTGGTGTGCATTGGAAAAATGTCGCAGATATGTAGTCAGAACTTGATTAACTCGCTCCACTTGACCGTTGGACTGAGGGTGATAGGCAGAAGAGAAGTCTAAGTTAACCTTCAATAGACTGCAGAGAGCTCTCCAAAAACGTGAGGTAAATTGTACTCCACGGTCTGAGACTATATGATGTGGAAAACCATGAAGACGGAAGACTTGGTGTAAAAAGATCTTTGCCAACTCAGGAGCGGAAGGCAGACTAGGCAATGCGATGAAGTGAGCCATCTTAGAGAACCGATCTACAACAACCAAGATGACAGAGCAATTAGAGGAACAAGGTAGATCAGTGATGAAGTCCATAGCGATATGGCTCCAAGGGACGGAAGGTACAGGCAGAGGATGCAGGAGACCGGAAGGAAGCTGCCTAGGAACTTTATTTTTGGCACAAGAAGAACAAGAAGCGATGAATTCGGTGACGTCTTGTCGGAGAGATGGCCACCAGTAGTGCCGAGAGATAAGAGAAAGTGTCTTCTTGACTCCTACATGACCCGCAATTTTGGAGGAGTGACCCCAACGTAAAACTCTCTCCTTGTCTTGATTAGCCACAAGAGTCTTGCCAGGAGGAGCAGAAATCACTCTTAGAGGAGCAAGAGTGACGATCTTCGCTGGGTTAATGATGTGAGCCGGAGAATCCTCAATGTCCTGAGGCTGAAAGGATCTTGAAAGAGTATCCGCTTTGACATTCTTATTTCCGGGTCGGAAATGAAGTTCAAATTCAAATCGTCCGAAGAATAAAAACCATCTGGCTTGTCGTGGATTTAGTCTTTGGGCAGACTGAATATAGGCCAGATTCTTGTGGTCTGTGTAAATGGTGAATGGATGAAGAGACCCCTCAAGGAGATAACGCCACTCTTCCAAGGCTAGCTTGATAGCCAATAGTTCTTTATCCCCAATAGAGTAGTTACGCTCAGGAGCAGAAAAGGTTTTAGAAAAAAAACCACAGGTCACCAAACGTCCGGACGAAGATCTTTGCAAAAGTACTGCTCCAGCTCCAACAGAGGATGCGTCGACCTCAAGGACAAACGGTCTATTAGCATCAGGACGATGAAGCACAGGGGCCGTAGCGAAACTTTGTTTAAGGGACTGAAAGGATTCTTCAGCCTCAGGGGTCCAAAGACTGGAGTTGACTCCCTTGTGAACTAGGGCAGAGATAGGCTTGATCATGGAAGAAAAATGAGGAATAAATTGTCTATAGTAGTTGGCAAAGCCAAGGAAACGTTGGATTGCTTTTGTTCCAAGAGGACGAGGCCAATTCAGGACAGCAGAAACCTTCTCTGGATCCATCTCTAAGCCAGATCTTGAGACAATATATCCAAGGAAGGGAAGTGAAGATTGCTCAAAGACGCACTTCTCAATCTTAGCAAACAGATGATTCTCTCTTAGCCGTTGCAGAACACGGCGGACATCTCGCCTATGAGTGGAGAGATCCGGAGAAAAGATGAGAATGTCGTCAAGGTAAACTACGACTGAGGAGTAGAGAAGATCCCGAAATACATCGTTCACAAATTCCTGGAAAACCGCGGGGGCGTTGCAGAGACCAAACGGCATAACTAAGTGTTCGTAGTGACCGTCACGAGTATTGAAGGCAGTCTTCCACTCATCGCCTGCACGAATTCGAACCAGATTGTATGCGCCACGTAGATCTAATTTGGTAAAAATTTGCGCACCCCGAAGACGGTCGAAGAGTTCCGGAATGAGTGGCAGAGGATATTTGTTCTTCACCGTGATGTTGTTTAGGCCTCGATAATCAATGCAGGGACGAAGAGAACCGTCTTTCTTCTTCACGAAAAAAAACCCTGCTCCGGCGGGAGAAGAAGACTTGCGAATGAATCCTTTAGCAAGATTTTCTTGAATGTACTCAGACATAGCTTGAGTCTCAGCAGGAGAGAGAGGATAGATTCTTCCCCTGGGCGGGTTAGTTCCAGGCACGAGATCTATGGGACAATCATAGAGACGGTGAGGCGGGAGACCCTCAGCCTCCTTCTTGTTGAAGACATCAGAAAAAGCGCTGTAGACACAAGGTAAGGCGGGAAAAGAAGAGGAAGGAGAAGAATTAGAGGAAGACCCCACAGGACGCACCGGCAGCAGACAACATTCCCGACAAAGCTCTCCCCAGCGCAAGATATTGCCATTGCGCCAATCTAAAATGGGCTCATGATTCCGTAACCAAGGAAGACCTAAAAGCATAGGATGAGACAGACCCGCTAAAACATAAAATGCAATTCTCTCCTTTTGCAGAGCCCCAACTTGAAGTTCCACCTCAAGTGTTACTTGAGTAATGGTCTCCTGTAAAGGTTTACCATCCACAGATGCAAGAATCACAGGAGCCTCTAAGGTTTTGACTGGAACGGAGAATTTCAAAACCTCTTCCAACCTGATAAAATTCCCTGCTGCGCCTGAATCCACATAAGCATCCAAAGAAATGCCCTTGCCAGCAATATGCAAAAGAACGGACAAAGTGAGGGGTTGAGAGGGATCACACACACCTAGGGAGGCCTCTCTTACCTGACCTAGGCGGAGAAGTTTTCCGGACGTTCAGGGCAAGACCGCAATAAATGAGCAGCACTCCCGCAGTAAAAACATAACCCCTGAGTGCGCCTCTCTTTACGTCGTTGTTCGGACATCTTAAGACGGTCCACTTGCATAGGTTCCGGTGCGGACGCCTGAGAGGAAGTTCTAGGCTGTGGGCTGAGTGGCTTATGGGTGGCAGGAGAAGGACGAAGAGATCTCCGCTCTCGGGCGCGTTCTTGGAACCGAAGGTCAATGCGGGTAGCTAAGGAAATTAATTCCTCCAAAACTGTAGGGGTGTCCCGACCAGCTAACTCATCTTTTATGCGCCCAGAGAGACCTCGCCAGAAAGCACCCACTAACGCCTCATTGTTCCAGCCTAAGTCAGAGGAGAGGGTGCAGAACTGAATAGCATACTGGCCTACGGATAACGATCCCTGATGGAGAGACAGTAGAGCTTCAGTAGTAGAGGCCAGACGTCCAGGTTCGCCAAAGACAAGACGGAAAGTCTCCAAAAATTCAGACAACCGGGAGACTAGGGGATCGTCTCCCTCCCAGAGTGGATTAACCCATGCCAAGGCGTCACCCTCCAGATGGGAAATCAAAAAAGCAACCTTGGACCGATCCGTTGGGTAATGCTGGGGCAGAAGCTCAAAGTGAAGACGGCATTGGTTTAAAAATCCTCGGCAGGATTTAGGATCCCCATTGTACCGAGGCGGTTTAGCCAAGCAGGGTGGAGGGTGGGAAGCCGGAGCAGATGTAGAAGCGGCTGTCTGGATAGAAAGCAGCCGATCGTCTATTGAAGACATATAACTAAGAATATGGGCCTGGGTGTCACGCTGCTGAGCTAACTCTTGCTGTAAGCCAACGAGTAGAGCGGCGTTGCCAGGATCAGAGGGCAGGAGTGTAGACAGGCGAGAATCCATAGCTTTCATAAAGGACATTATACGGGACTGATTCTCCCGCAAAAAGAGTAGCTCTTTTTGCGCAGCAGAGGCCCCAGTGGGGTCCATGGCCTTTGCTTACTGTAGGGATTCGGACAGAAATCCGAGAGTGTTAAGTAAATAGGGCAGCACACTGCAGCGCCAAAACATGCAAACTTGAGAACACGAAATTTGAACTGCATTACTGCACTAGAAATATGAAAAATGAGAGCTTTTAGCGCATAAAAATGGCCAATTTTATGTGTACCTCGTAGCCACTTTACGGCATCTCTCTTATACGAGGTCCTACGCTTGACCTACCTCGCTGAGAATAAACGTCTCCATCTGAATGGGTACATGTGAAACCTCTTCTTGGACTCAAATTCTCTCTCTCTGTGGAGGGGAATTGGACCTACTATAATTAAAACACCTGAAGCTAGGAGGCGGGGAGTGCACGATCAGAAGGCTAGAGAATACATTTCAAAAACCTGACCTGCACATCCAAACATAGACTAAGTGTGAACAGGTGCTGAACCCAGAGTCGCCAACTCGTATATAGTTAAGTAAATAGGGCAGCACACTGCAGCGCCAAAACATGCAAACTTGAGAACACGAAATTTGAACTGCATTACTGCACTAGAAATATGAAAAATGAGAGCTTTTAGCGCATAAAAATGGCCAATTTTATGTGTACCTCGTAGCCACTTTACGGCATCTCTCTTATACGAGGTCCTACGCTTGACCTACCTCGCTGAGAATAAACGTCTCCATCTGAATGGGTACATGTGAAACCTCTTCTTGGACTCAAATTCTCTCTCTCTGTGGAGGGGTATTGGACCTACTATAATTAAAACACCTGAAGCTAGGAGGCGGGGAGTGCACGATCAGAAGGCTAGAGAATACATTTCAAAAACCTGACCTGCACATCCAAACATAGACTAAGTGTGAACAGGTGCTGAACCCAGAGTCGCCAACTCGTATATAGTTAAGTAAATAGGGCAGCACACTGCAGCGCCAAAACATGCAAACTTGAGAACACGAAATTTGAACTGCATTACTGCACTAGAAATATGAAAAATGAGAGCTTTTAGTGCATAAAAATGGCCAATTTTATGTGTACCTCGTAGCCACTTTACGGCATCTCTCTTATACGAGGTCCTACGCTTGACCTACCTCGCTGAGAATAAACGTCTCCATCTGAATGGGTACATGTGAAACCTCTGCGAGGTAGGTCAAGCGTAGGACCTCGTGTAAGAGAGATGCCGTAAAGTGGCTACGAGGTACACATAAAATTGGCCATTTTTATGCGCTAAAAGCTCTCATTTTTCATATTTCTAGTGCAGTAATGCAGTTCAAATTTCGTGTTCTCAAGTTTGCATGTTTTGGCGCTGCAGTGTGCTGCCCTATTTACTTAACTATCTACGAGTTGGCGACTCTGGGTTCAGCACCTGTTCACACTTAGTCTATGTTTGGATGTGCAGGTCAGGTTTTTGAAAAGAAATCCGAGAGTGGACCCTCTGGGTCGTGACTCTAGAGCCCCCGGGGTCGAGCGGACCAGATGGAATCACCCCCTATACAGGGAGTGTTAGGAGCAGGACCTCGGGGGATTGGAGACACAACAGCTAGAGCCAAAGGGGCGACCCAAGATATAGAAGGAGACCACAGAGCTATTAGAATGGCGGGGAATATTAGGAAAACAAGACTTAACTGATAATGACAGGAACACGGAACTTGGCAGGACACGGCAGGAACACGGAACTTGACAGGACACAGCGGGAACACGGAACTTGGAAGGAAACAGCAGGAACACGGAACTTGGCAGGACACAGCAGGAACACGGAACTTGGCAGGACACAGCAGGAACACGGAACTTGGCAGGACACAGCAGGAACACGGAACTTGGCAGGACACAGCAGGAACACGGAACTTGGCAGGACACAGCAGGACACTGAGACAAATCGAGAACTAAGCTGGGAAAAGACACAGATACAGGGGAGCCTAGGGCATAGGAACACTGACGGAAGACAGTGCACCTACAAAGCAAAGGCGTCTTACCTAGGAAGACGCCGAGAAGAAATAGCCGACGGGCGCCGCCATGTTGGGGCGGAGCTATCGGGTCGCGACCTCCCAGAGGGCTCAGCGCCGGAGGAGACGTGACCGCGCATGCGCAAAGACGCTGGACGCCGAGAGCCAGTGAAAGAAGATGCAGAGCGGCGAGGGACAGGATCGTGAGTGCGCCGCGGGATGGAAGAAGATGGGTAAGTATGTGCGGGCGTGACATAAAGTCTTGTCTAAAGTCCACTTTACGTGAGGATATTAGCGAAGGGAATGAGGATGTCGAGTCCATATGGGTCGAAATTCATGGAGGGAAAAATGGTAACAAAATTCTCATTGGGGTCTGTTACAAACCCCCAAATATAACAGAAATCATGGAAAGTCTACTTCTAAAGCAGATAGATGAAGCTGCAACCCATAATGAGGTCCTGGTTATGGGGGACTTTAACTACCCGGATATTAACTGGGAAACAGAAACCTGTGAAACCCATAAAGGCAACAGGTTTCTGCTAATAACCAAGAAAAATTATCTTTCACAATTGGTGCAGAATCCAACCAGAGGAGCAGCACTTTTAGACCTAATACTACCTAATAGACCTGACAGAATAACAAATCTGCAGGTGGTCGGGCATCTAGGAAATAGCGACCACAATATTGTACAGTTTCACCTGTCTTTCACTAGGGGGACTTGTCAGGGAGTCACAAAAACACTGAACTTTAGGAAGGCAAAGTTTGACCAGCTTAGAGATGCCCTTAATCTGGTAGACTGGGACAATATCCTCAGAAATAAGAATACAGATAATAAATGGAAAATGTTTAAGAACATCCTAAATAGGCACTGTAAGCGGTTTATACCTTGTGGGAATAAAAGGACTAGAAATAGGAAAAACCCAATGTGGCTAAACAAAGAAGTAAGACAGGCAATTAACAGTAAAAAGAAAGCATTTGCACTACTAAAGCAGGATGGCACCATTGAAGCTCTAAAAAACTATAGGGAGAAAAATACTTTATCTAAAAAACTAATTAAAGCTGCCAAAATGGAAACAGAGAAGCACATTGCTAAGGAGAGTAAAACTAATCCCAAACTGTCCTTCAATTATATCAATAGTAAAAGAATAAAAACTGAAAATGTAGGCCCCTTAAAAAATAGTGAGGAAAGAATGGTTGTAGATGATGAGGAAAAAGCTAACATATTAAACACCTTCTTCTCCACGGTATTCACGGTGGAAAATGAAATGCTAGGTGAAATCCCAAGAAACAATGAAAACCCTATATTAAGGGTCACCAATCTAACCCAAGAAGAGGTGCGAAACCGGCTAAATAAGATTAAAATAGATAAATCTCTGGGTCCGGATGGCATACACCCACGAGTACTAAGAGAACTAAGTAATGTAATAGATAAACCATTATTTCTTATTTTTAGGGACTCTATAGCGACGGGGTCTGTTCCGCAGGACTGGCGCATAGCAAATGTGCCAATATTCAAAAAGGGCTCTAAAAGTGAACCTGGAAATTATAGGCCAGTAAGTCTAACCTCTATTGTTGGTAAAATATTTGAAGGGTTTCTGAGGGATGTTATTCTGGATTATCTCAATGAGAATAACTGTTTAACTCCGTATCAGCATGAGTTTATGAGAAATCGCTCCTGCCAAACCAATCTAATCAGTTTTTATGAAGAGGTAAGCTATAGGCTGGACCACGGTGAGTCATTGGACGTGGTATATCTCGATTTTTCCAAAGCGTTTGATACCGTGCCGCACAAGAGGTTGGTACACAAAATGAGAATGCTTGGTCTGGGGGAAAATGTGTGTAAATGGGTTAGTAACTGGCTTAGTGATAGAAAGCAGAGGGTGGTTATAAATGGTATAGTCTCTAACTGGGTCGCTGTGACCAGTGGGGTACCGCAGGGGTCGGTATTGGAACCTGTTCTCTTCAACATATTCATTAATGATCTGGTAGAAGGTTTACACAGTAAAATATCGATATTTGCAGATGATACAAAACTATGTAAAGCAGTTAATACAAGAGAAGATAGTATTCTGCTACAGATGGATCTGGATAAGTTGGAAACTTGGGCTGAAAGGTGGCAGATGAGGTTTAACAATGATAAATGTAAGGTTATACACATGGGAAGAAGGAATCAATATCACCATTACACACTGAACGGGAAACCACTGGGTAAATCTGACAGGGAGAAGGACTTGGGGATCCTAGTTAATGATAAACTTACCTGGAGCAGCCAGTGCCAGGCAGCAGCTGCCAAGGCAAACAGGATCATGGGGTGCATTAAAAGAGGTCTGGATACACATGATGAGAGCATTATACTGCCTCTGTACAAATCCCTAGTTAGACCGCACATGGAGTACTGTCCCAGTTTTGGGCACCGGTGCTCAGGAAGGATATAATGGAACTAGAGTACAAAGGAGGGCAACAAAATTAATAAAGGGGATGGGAGAACTACAATACCCAGATAGATTAGCGAAATTAGGATTATTTAGTCTAGAAAAAAGACGACTGAGGGGCGATCTAATAACCATGTATAAGTATATAAGGGGACAATACAAATATCTTGCTGAGGATCTGTTTATATCAAGGAAGGTGACGGGCACAAGGGGGCATTCTTTGCGTCTGGAGGAGAGAAGGTTTTTCCACCAACATAGAAGAGGATTCTTTACTGTTAGGGCAGTGAGAATCTGGAATTGCTTGCCTGAGGAGGTGGTGATGGTGAACTCAGTTGAGGGTTCAAGAGAGGCCTGGATGTCTTCCTGGAGCAGAACAATATTGTATCATACAATTATTAGGTTCTGTAGAAGGACGTACATCTGGGGATTTATTATGGAATATAGGCTGAACAAATGTCTTTTTTCGGCCTTACTAACTATGTTACTATGCTGCATAAACGTTATGGCCCCATAAGATGCTCCATACAGTCACTTGCCGCTTATAGTGCTGCACAATCGTTATCGCCCCATAAGATACTCTGTACAGTCACTTGCCCCTTATAGTGCTGCACAATCGTTATTGCCCCATAAGATGCTCCGTACAGTCACTTGCCCCTTATAGTGCTGCACAATCATTATGGCCCCATAAGATGCTCTGTACAGTCACTTGCCCCATATAGTGCTGCATAAACGTCATGGCCCCATAAGATGCTCCGCACAGCCACTTGCCCCATATGCTTTTGCTGCGATAAAAAAAAAAATCACATACCTCTCTTCGCTCAGGACCCCGGCACTTTCAATATTTACCTGCTCCTCGTTCGGGTGTGGCTCCGTCTTCGGCACTGACGTTCAGCAGAGGGCGCGCACTGACTACGTCACCGCGCCCTCTGACCTGAGAGTCACAGCCAGAGGACGCTGAAGACGGAGCCGCACTGGAACAAGGAGGTAAATATCGCGCAGCGCTGCGCTCCCCCTCCCCGTATACTTACCTGCTCCTGGCGCGGTCCCTGCTTCCACCGCTGCATCTTCTTCCTGTATTGAGCGGTCACAGTTACCGCTCATTACAGAAATGAATATGTGGCTCCACCCCTATGGGAGGTGGAGCCGCATATTCATTGCTGTAATGAGCAGTACCATGTGACCGCTCATTACAGGAAGAATATGCAGCGCTGGAAGAAGCAGGGACCTGCAGGGACCGCGCCAGCAGTAGGTATTATTACATCCCCGCCCAATTCCCCTCCCCTGCTGACCCCTGGGTATGACTGAAATATAAGCCGAGAGGGGGACTTTCAGCCCCCAATAATGGGCTGAAAGTCTCGGTTTATATTCGACTATATACGGTATATATATTTATATATATACACACATTCTATGTGTAGACATTTATTTTAGCTATTCTATTCTAACCTGTCAGTGTGATTTTACTGTACACCACACTGAATTACCGGCTTTTCTATAGAACACCGCTGCGTATTTCTCGCAAGTCACACTGCTGGTCCGTGTGTAATTCGTATTTTTCTCTCCCCCATAGACTTTCATTGGCGATTTTTTTTTGCGCAATACGGTGACAAATGCAGCATGCTGCGATTTTCTACGCCCGTAACATACCGTATATTACGGATGCGCAATATACGGCAGATAGGAGCTGCCCCATAGAAAATCATTGGGCCGTGTGCAATGCGTATTTTTTTGGACGTATTTTCTGCGCTCATATGTCCATAAAACTCTCTAGTGTGACGCCGGCCTTAGAGTACTGAGAGCCAACCCTTGTTCCAGACCCTTTTGTAGGAATTTAAGTATCTTATTAAATGAAGCCCCGTCCTGGACTTTCACCTTGGAGACAGATAGGAATTTTCTCCAGGTTTTCCCGTAGGCTTTAGTAGTAACTGGTTTTCTACTTTTTAATAATGTAGCTACTAAGTTGTACGAAAAACCCCTTTCCCTTAATAGTCCCCGTTCAAAATCCAGGCTGTTAAATGTAAGTTCATCGCCTGGGGGTGGAAGATCGGTCCTTGCTGTAGGAGGTCGGGTAGATCCGGCAGGATCCATGGTTCTGAGAACGATAGTATCCTAAGCCAGGAAAACCATGTTCTTTTTGACCAGAACAGAGCTATAAGGATCATTTTTGCTTTGTCCTCTCTAATTTTCCGAATAACTGCCAAAATCAGAATAATTGGAGGAAAAGCGTATGTCAGCTTGTGGGTTCACGGGATCAGGAAAGCATCCAGAGACTGGGGATTTCCTTTCGGGTTCAGTGAGCAAAACGTGTTTACTTTCTTGTTTTCGAAATTGGCAAATAAGTCTATTGTTGGGGTCCCCCACATTTCTTTAATCTGGTTGTAGATAGATTGGTTTAGAGTCCACTCGCCCTGTTGTAACTGAATATGATTTAAGTAATCTGCTTTTTGGTTCTTTGACCCCTGAATATGTAGTGAAGAAAGGGATAGTAGATTTTCCTCTGCAAGACTGATAATTTTGGCGGAGGAATTCATCAGTGTTCGAGACCTTGTTCCTCCCTGGTGATTTATATATGCTACTGTTACTTTGTTGTCCGAAAATATTCGGACATGTTGTCCTCGAATATAAGTTAGAAAAAATAGAAGAGCTTGATGCACCGCCCAAAGTTCTTTTTGGTTTGAGGATGCTGATAGTTCCTGGTTTGTCCAGTTTCCCTGAGCCACTCTGTCTCCCATGTGAGCCCCCCAACCCATGGAACTCGCATCGGATGTTATTACTCGAGATACCTTTGCTATCCTAGGGATTCCCCTTGATAGGTTTTGGTGTTTTCCCCACCAGAGAAGGGAATGAGTAACAGAAGAACTTAGAGTGATGCGACCCTCTAAATAGTTTTTTAGTATTGACTGCATTTCCAGTATATTCCATTGAAGCTCTCTCGTGTGGAATTGTGCAAAAGGTACTGCTGGCAGGCATGAAGACAGAGAGCCCAGTAGCGACATTGCCTTCCTTAGTGTCATGGAGGGATTGTGTAGGGTTTACGCTACCATACGCATTATGTTTTCTTTTTTGGAAACTGGGAGCCGGCATTCTTGAACGTGGGAGTCTAATGTTAGTCCCAGAAACTCTTGAATTTGGCAGGGTTCTAACCTTGATTTTTTTATATTAGCCAGCCTAAGTCCGTCAGAATAGTTATCACTCGGTCCCGCTGTTCCCTGCGGCTTTGAGCCGAGTAGCTTGCAATAAGGAAATCGTCTAAGTAAGGGATTATTAATATATTTTGTTCCCTTATGTGAGCCATCATTTCCGCCACTATTTTTGTGAATATCCGGGGAGCTATTGATATTCCAAACGGGAGGGCTCTTTATTGGAAATTTCTTACTTGTCCCTCTATGGAGACTGCCATCCTGAAATGAAAAATTTTCGGGATTGTTTGTGAATGGGCACATGGTAATATGCATCACTTGGGTCTAACACAATCATGTAGCAGTTCGGGAAGAGGATTTTTATGGTGGATTTTATTGTTTCCATTTTGAACTTTTGTTTTTTTACATATTTGTTCAGGTTTTTTAGATTATCGTTCGATAAGTGCCATCCGGTTTTGGCACTAGGAATAATGGGGAGTAGAATCCCTTCCCTATCTCTTGAGGGGAGATCTCCTGAATTACAGACTTCTGTAACAGAGTTATTTCCTTTTCTAGTGCGGTTTGCTCCGCTGCTGAGGACCTTGTTTTCGTTATTACGTAATTTTGGGGGGGTAAAGAGAAAAATCTATTTTTATTCCGGACTGTATAAGGCTAGTTTCACATTTGCGCTTAATATGCATCCACAAGTGGTGGAAAAAACTCATATAAACGCGTACAAACACAGCGTTTTTTAGACGCATGCGTTATCGCATGCGGTTAAAAAAACGCCGCGTTTGTGCGTTTTTTTCCTGCGTTTGCGTTTTTGGTGCGCATGATGAGAAATTTCACAAGAGAAAAATCTAGACAACCAGACACCGCCAATGGGACTACAGAGGGCGTGTATTATGGGATTTCTTTATATAGACCCCTGAACAGCTGTAATCTTCAGATTTTGCTCCTGTATCCTGTGTCATGATGGATCTTCGCATGGAGAGCTTTTATTTTAACCTGGATTTAAGCATCAAGCTGTTTCTTGCCTGTGCTTTTGCTTGGGAGCAAGACAGAAATCGCGAAAGATGGAGGAGACAACGTAGGCATTTTTGGAGACACCCCATTATCGAACTACGTGAGAGCCGTGGAGCCTATCACACGCTGTATGGCGAGCTTAATGCCAACCCGGAGAAATTCCATGAATATACAAGGATGTCGCAAGACTCGTTCCGGGATTTGCTTGCTCGTGTCCAAGGAGCCATACGGAGACAGGACACCCAGCTCCGAAGAGCGATTCCACCGGAGGAACGTCTGCTGGTTACATTAAGGTACATTCGAAATCTAAACCAATGACAGCCCAAATTTTGTGTTTTCTGACATGTATGTTTTTGGTATTTTCCTTTCTTTAGCGTAACCACACCATAAATAGAATAGATTGTAATTTTTGGGGGGTTTGTTTTTCTTACAGATTTCTGGCAACCGGAGAGAGTTTATCATCCCTCCACTTCCAATACCGGCTTGGAGCATCCACCCTGTCCGGAATAGTTGCGGACACCTACCGGGCTTTGTAGAATGTACTCCGGGATGAGTTTATACCCCTACCCACCTTGGACATGTGGCTTGAAATTGCGGAAAAATTCAGTGTGTGTGATTTCCCCAACTGTTTAGGAGCGGTGGATGGAAAGCACATCCGCGTTATCAAACCTGCCAGAACAGGATCGAAGTTTTTCAACTATAAAAAATATTTTTCTGTTGTGCTCATGGCAATAGCTGATGCGAACTGTCGCTTCATTGCCGTGGACATTGGAGCTTTTGGCCGTGGCAACGATTCCCAGACTTTCAAGAACTCGGATATGGGGCGCCGTGTGTATGGCAAAAATTTCAATTTTCCCCCGCCACAACCTCTCCTCCACACTCAAGGTCCACCGATGCCATTTGTTATGGTTGGGGATGAGGCCTTTCAGATGTGTGAAAACCTACTGAAGCCCTATTCCAGTCGTGACATGAACCACACTAGAAGGATCTTTAACTACAGACTGACCAGGGCCCGAAGAACAGTAGAGTGTACCTTTGGCATTCTGGTCTCAAAATGGCGCATTCTTGCATCAGCCATTAATCTAAAAATGGAGACAGTCGACGAGGTGGTCAAAGCCTTTGTGGTTCTGCACAATTATATAATGGCTAAGGAGCAACCCAACATTGAACTGGATGAACCAGTTGCACACCCACTGCCCGATTTCCAGCACCACCCGCTGCAGTCAACTGCAGCCGTTGGTCATGCGGGACCAATTTGCTGCATTTTTTATTCAGATATTGGGCGTGTGTCAAGGCAGGACAATGTTGTGTAAATGTCCTGTTGTAATTAGATCTGTACCAGTAATTTTCTGAAATGATAACATTTCTCATTAATAAACTTTAGTTTTGGTTGTGTTGACCGTGTCTCCTATGTTTTGCCTCTACAAACCAAGGGTGCCCTAAAATTAGCAGTATTTGGTTTCTATTTAATATCAGTTTTTGTAATCCAAAACCAGGAGTGGGTGTTAAAGGCAGAGGTGCTAGTTATTATGTTAATATAATTTACCTCTAATTGCTCCACTCCTTGTTTTGGCTTACAAATACTGATATAAAACACTGGCCACATACTGCTAGTGTGACGGCAGCCATGTTGCTTTAAGCTTGGTGACGTCATTGCGCCTTGATTCTGTTCTGCAATATCCATTGGACACAGACTGAAGAGACAATGTCACATTAAAGAGATCTGTACTCATCAAGTCAGGTGTCAGAAATAATGAATTCATGATGCACATATAACAGCCTCATTAATTCACTATTTCTGACACCTGTGCAGGTGAGCATAGCTATGCCGTGTGTGACCACCATTGTCCCTTCAATTTGTGTGTAATAGATTATGTACACAGAAGAGAAAATGGAGGTTATACAAGGCAGTTCTCTACTCACCAGGTCAGGTGTCCCAACTAATGAGTTTTTTTACACCTGACCTGTTCAGTAGAGTTCTGCACTGAATTTCCACCATTTTCTCTTCAGACTGCCACACTAGTCACAGACTAAGCAGAAAGAAGAGATTATTGAGATAATACATCTAATATTTTTGGGCCCACCTCATATCTGTATACTAAAGACACACAAAGCTGCAGTCTTTTTTTATAACTACTGGAGATATGATGTGGCCCAAAAATTAAGATGTGTGGCGAAGTTTCTTATTTGGCGCACGGTGTGTGTTGCCGGCAGCGATAGACACAATAAACCAAACCTAATTGGGGCAAATCAAATTGTATTTTTTTTTTTAACAACCAAAAAAATTTATTTAACTGCGCCGGCTTGGGGTAGAGTGATGTAAAGGGGGGGTGTGAAGCACTGAGGCCTGGCTAACCGTGGATGACGCAGAGGTGGCAGGAGAATGGGCAATGAAACTAGAAGGGTCTGGAAGTTCGGGGATGGGGCTTGACACATGAGAGGCTTGAGACGCACTGGAAGGGTGAGACAAAACTGACATTACAGACACATTGGTAGGTGAAGGGGGAGGAATGCGAAGAGTCCTCTGTTTTCTTTTTCTGGGTTTTTTTGGGTTTGCCTGGTTGGGGGACGTCTTGTTGGGCTCATATGTGGTGGCGGGTGACCTGTCAGGGTCCTTGCTGCACTGTGTCAGAGTTCATATTGCTCGTAGAGCGTGCAGCCATGCCAGAGTCCATAGCGCTTGGAGAGCGGAAGGCCATGCCAGGGTCCTGCTGCATAGTGGTGGGGGTGGTACGGAAAGCCACGCCAGGGTCCTGCTGCATCGTGGTGGGGGCGGTACAGAAAGCCACGCCAGGGTCCTGCTGCATCGTGGTGGGGGCGGTACGGAAAGCCACGCCTGGGTCCTGCTGCATCGTGGTGGGGGCGGTACGGAAAGCCATGCCAGGGTCCTGCTGCATTGTGGTGGGGGCGGTACGGAAAGCCATGCCTGGGTCCTGCTGCATCGTGGTGGGGGCGGTATGGAAAGCCATGCCAGGGTCCTGCTGCATTGTGGTGGGGGCGGTACGGAAAGCCATGCCTGGGTCCTGCTGCATCGTGGTGGTGGCGGTACGGAAAGCCATGCCTGGGTCCTGCGGCATCGTGGTATCAGTGGAGGAGGTCCAAGCAGGAGCAGCGGTTGTCACGGTGGTGGCGGTGGGATGTCCAACTGCACTCGTCATGGTGCTGGCGCTGTAGTGGAGTCCGCCTGTGGAAGGAATTGAGGTGGCCGTGCAGTGGTATGCAGCAGAGGTCGGCATTGAGGTTAATTGTGACAGTGAAGGCACAGTTGGATATGCCCCCACTGTCTGCTGGAAATACCGACTCTGCTGCATAGCCTGCATGTAAGCAGCATTGCAGGCCTGCATGACACTCAGCTGGAGATCAGGAGTAAGGTGTTCCGACATGCCCTGCTCAATTTGGTTAAAAAAAATGATGAACTGGCCTCTAGAGGTCGGCTTTCACTTGATCAAGGCTTTTGGTGACCTCCTGGATACGGGCATTCAGAGGTTATGTGAAACATCCATTCGGTCACCTAAAGCCTTGATTGCTTCGTGTAAAACCGAGCTCAAGTGCAAAAACTCGGGCATGAGTGACCTGTCCGAAGCCCTCTGCCGGGATGAGCCCAAAAAAAGGGGGCAGTGGAAGACCTGATGGACCAGCTCCCTGGTCTCCAGTTAGTGTGGAAGGCCCACCTGCTGCTGCGCTGCTGGATGGCTGGGACGGGTCTGTGGCTGTCGGATGAAGGACAGCTCCAGAACTTGGGCCGACAGTCGTGCTGTATGTGCTGTGAAAAAAGGAAAAAGAAAATTAATACCAAAAATTAACCAGACGCAAAATCCTGTGGAATTTAAAAATACAGATTATGGCAATACAATACAACCTAAAGCATGTGATAAATACTTACGTTCTCTGGGCAAGGACCGGTCTTAAAAATGCCAGAACGCGATGGTATTTGTATGTTCGGATCCTTGCTCCTGAACCACTGGGAACACGACTCTCAAGACGCAGGTCCTTGTTGAAGCGGTCCTTCATCGAACGCCAACGTGTTTTTACTTTGTCCACATTATGGTCAGAAAATGGACTTTTTGCCGTGCTCAGACAACTGTGTGTGATGAGAGAAACTCCGGAGAGTTTCTTTCATCACACACAGTCGAGTGAGCACGGCCAAGGTTTCTGCTGCTTCACACTGCAGTGCAATACTTACCAAATGCACTTTGGACCCGTGTCGTGGCGTTATCCCAGCCATCCCACATCGCTTGGGCCACCTCATTCCACAACCGCCGGATCGTGGTGTTGTTCGAGTGCAGTGGATCCCGGCCACAACGGGACTCGCTCCTGGACCAGGGTGATAAGGAGGTCATTCTCGATTAGGTCATCCTCCCGTTGTGAAACCTAAAAATTAAAGAAAGTCATTAAAGTTTTCTCAATTACATAAGGAAAAGAAAGAAAAAAGATGCTGAGAAATGGCATGAATAGGAAAGTCAAGATACAAAAGGATTCCAGAAGGAAAAAGTTTAGAAATATGAGTGGAAAGAAAGGAAGATTCAAGAATATTACACTGAGGACAGTCAGCCTTGTATACGTACCCGCTGCCATCTTTCCACCGGACCTTGACTCCGCTGCTCCTGCCCTGTCTGTGCCTCAGTAGAAGAGCTCTAAAAAAAAGGAAAAATCAAATTGTCACATGTGTCAATGTGACAGTGAATACTAACCAATCTGACGAGGCAAATACTCACCTCACTGACATGCTCCACTTCCGACTGTCGTGGCTGAAACTCCTCACCAGACGAAGAATCCGAAGATGACATTCTGATGCATGTAGAAAGAAAAAAATGGCAGAAATTAGGACATGTAGAGACAGAAAATAGAAAATAAAGGCATTGGCTAGGATATACTCACATTGTTCAGGGTCTTTATCCTCCAAGATGTAGCCTGTCTGTGTCTCGTCTGCTTCAGAGTCTGGTGAGAAGTGACCTGCAACTGTCCACACCCTCCCTTTTATCACCTTGATGGTGGGGGGTGGCTTATCAGTGTCTAGACATTGCTATCTTAATTGAAACACATATGTTCAAAAACGCAACCAAACGCATGTGCTAAAAAACGCATGCGTTTACATAGACAGCAATACATTTTTTGACGCAATCGAACGCATGCGTTTCCTTGCGGCAAAAAGACACCTCTAGAAATTACGACATGTTGCATTTCCGCACCAAGACGCAAGCATCGAAACGACGCATGCATTGTCAAACGCGGCCAAACGTGAACAAAAAAAAACACATGCGTTTTTAATGTTAAATATAGGAAAACACGACGCATCCGTTTATATGCGTTACAAACGCAGCGGCAAAAAACGCAAATGTGAAACCAGCCTAAAAGTAAGGCAGCTGAGACATCAGAGCAACGGGAATGTCGTCTTCACAAGAATCGGATAAGGCAGGCTGTAGCAAGGAATATGGAAACATCTGAACAAAAGAATGAACGTTGTGAAAATGGCCGAATACGACATATCCAACGTGTGCAAAGATGGAGGCAGGCGGATCTGAGCTTGGAAGCATTTCACTATAACCCAATTCAAGACTGTGATCACATCAAAAAGTCATAATTGGCAAAATGGACATAATATGCAAACATTGTCAAACAGAGAAGTGTAACTTGGAATCGCCTGGTATGTGCTGCTCTAATGGTAAAGTCAGTTTGCCGCCTTCAGATCTACCTCCTGAACCACTTCTTTCATACATGTCAGGAACAACTCGTGAGTCCAAACATTTTCTGCAGAACATTAGGAGATACAATTCATCTTTCCTTGCTCTTCAGTAGTGTGAAGTGTCAGCCACCGGATTCCTGCTGCTGCCGGCGGTCACGTGTGCCGCTACTTAAGAGAAATTAATATTTATTGGATTCATTCATCAGGAGACTATTTAATATTGAGCTATATTCAAGCGAGACTAGACAAAAAAAAACTAAAATCATGTATCATGTTACCCGAAACAGTCAGAAAACCAACCACATATTGGCAGATCCCAGACCACAAACTATATACTTGGAAAGTTATAAGCCACTCCAGTGTCAGGAATAGATAGTATGTGACAATACAGTATATACTGCTCAGGGAACACTTAACTACCAGAGATAATCTCCATATTCATACTAAATAATGGCACAGATCTTCCAGACATTATGATTGCACACATCCCTAATCTTTATAATGATATTGCACTCATTCCTTGACAGACCGCAGCATGGCCATTAGTTAGAAGCTGCTATTGATCTTTGGAGCAGGTAAGTTTTCCCTGAGTGGTACATATTAGGCCGTCTGAAAATGGAGTTTAGTCTAGGACAATTTGTCTGCACTGCTAATTAACAGCTGTTACAATACCAAACTAGGGCAGTCCCTATAGGAGAAAAACACAAGAATTATACTGTATTGTCACATACTATCTATTACTGACACTGGAGTGGCTTATAAACTTACGAACTGTATAGTTTGAGGTCTGGGATCTGCCAATATGTGGCTGGTTTTCTGACTGTTTCGGATAACATGATACGTAATTTTAGTTTTTTTTTGTCTAGTCTCGCTTGAATATAGGTCAATATTAAATAGTCTCCTGATGAGTCGCCTTTAGTGAGGACGATGAAACCCATAGAAAAGAGAGGCTTGGAGAGTGAGAGTGTATACGTCACCTCACCCGATATAATGAACTGTGGGGTACATGTTTTTTCTATTAGTCACCTCCTGAATAACCTTCAGGGGGTGAATTGTGGGTATAGTTTTACATTTGGAATTAATAAAGTTTAGTTGTATCCTTTTGTCAGCAAACATGAGGAATGACAAGAGACAACCCATTTAAGAAGATTCAATTTTTGGTTAAAAATATTCCAACATTATGAACATAAAAGGCTTCTTCCCTATGTGACGTCTCTGATGTTTATTAACAGTTGATTTCCAAGTAAAATATTTCCCACATTAAGAAAATGTAAAAGACTTATCCTCTGCGTGACTGCTCTGATGTCTAACAAGAAGCACTTTCCATTTAAAACATTTCCTACATTCTGGACACGAAAAAGGCTTCTCCCGTGTGTGAGTTCTTTGGTGTGTAACAAGACTCCATTTCTCGGAAAAACATTTCCCACATTCTGAACAGGAAAAAGGCTTCTCCCCTGTGTGAGTTCTTTGGTGTCTAACAAGATGCCCTTTGGAGGTAAAACATTTCCCACATTCTGAACAGGAAAAAGGCTTCTCCCCTGTGTGAGTTCTTTGGTGTCTAACAAGATGCTTTTTAGAGGTAAAACATTTCCCACATTCTGAACATGAAAAAGGCTTCTCCCCTGTGTGAGTTCTCTGGTGATTAACCAAATCTGATTTCCATTTAAAACATTTCCCACATTCTGAACATGAAAAAGGCTTCTCCCCTGTGTGAGTTCTCTGGTGATTAACCAAATCTGATTTCCATTTAAAACATTTCCCACATTCTGAACATGAAAAAGGCTTCTCCCCTGTGTGAGTTCTCTGGTGATTAACCAAATCTGATTTCCATTTAAAACATTTCCCACATTCTGAACATGAAAAAGGCTTCTCCCCTGTGTGAGTTCTTTGGTGTCTAACAAGATGCCCTTTGGAGGTCAAACATTTCCCACATTCTGAACATGAAAAAGGCTTCTCTTCTGTGTGAGTTCTTTGGTGTGTAACAAAATGTTTTTTCCATTTAAAACATTTCCCACATTCTGAACATGAAAATGACTTCTTTGCTTTAGGAGCAGTTTGTCTTTTAATGCCTCTTTTGTGACTTTGATTTTCCTTAGTAGTCAGTAATGAATCAGAATATGGGACCTGTTTCATAGGATCAGATGACAGATCTTTGCTGTGAATGGATGATGATATATCTGGAGTAACAGCAATCACTTCAGTTGTATCTTGTAGGATCTCAAGATCATCAGATTTAAAAATTGAAGATAGCTGTCCCTCTGATCTCCTGGTACAGTCATCTGCTAAGATAAAAAAACAATTATTTTTAATTAAATATCCTTGAGTTTTATATTTTTGAATATTTCTACTTAAACTGTCCATAAAAATGGCAAGCTATGTAAAAAAAAAACTATTTACCAAGACAATGACAGTTCACAGTCTAATAGAAAACCTTGTTGGATGAACCAGTACTGTGTGGTGTTCAATTGTTTGTTCATTCTGCCTCTCAAATATCGAATAAAAAGAAACCAATCAATGTTATGTAGGCGAAAATAATACCAATTCTCATCCCACAAAAAACAAGTTCCCGCTCAGGTCCATCATCTGTCAATGGAAAAAAAGAGGTTCCCACACTACTAGTGGCTCACAGGCTGATGAAAAGCAACAGCATTTCTACAAACCAATACAAACCATCACATTTATGAGGGGAAAGAAAGCCAACTAAACTCACCAGGATGCCCTACTTATCTGGGGACATCTGGAGAAATTGTTGAGAGCTGTTAACTCCATTATTACATAAATGCTACAATCTGTATGTTGACAACTACTACATCAGCATGCCCCTATTTAAAAGTCTGGTTGAACATAACATGGGGGGCTTGTGGGACCATTCGCAAAAAGTCAGGGGTTTCCACAATTACTGATCAATGAAAAGTTCCGAAAGGGGCAGTCAGGGGCTTTACGCAATGGAGAGCTGCTTGCCCCTAAGTATAAGGATAAAAAAGATAATTTTATCCTGAGCTCGATCCACACAGATGCCACAAGGGCCACTGCAGACAAACAGGGATCCACTACTCCAAAACCTGTGTCTGTCATTGACTAAAACAAATATATGAGGGGTATGGACCTTGCACACCAGGTTCTACAGCCATACCAGGTATCAAGAAAATCATACACCTGGTTTAAAAAGATAGTCATTTACTTGTTTCAGGTGGCCACATATAATTATTTTGTGTTATACAAAAAAGCCGGAAATGCAGATACTTCCCTTGATTATCAGGAAAAGGTCATTGAAAATCTTGAATCTGAAGATGTCAGAAGACTCACTGAGCGACATTTTATTGTACTCATTCCAGCAACTGAAAGAAGAAAGAACCTCCAGAGAAGATGTCGTGTATGTTCCAAGAGAGGAATGAGGCCTGATACCCGCTATTATTGTACACAATGCCCATCATTGCCAGCCTTATGTCTCCATGGCTGATTTACAATCTTCCATTCCACACAGAACCACGTTTTTAAACTGTTTTGACATTCAAGCATTTGGTTTATTTAGTGACAGACATCTGAGTAGAGCTGACTTAATATCCAGGGGTAGGTGGGGGGATGTCTACAGAGATACCAGCTTGGCATAATATATTGGGCCACTACGTGTTTCTGAAAATCATCCGTGTAATGAAAATGGTCACTATATCCATAGATGAATTCCCAGAGGGGCGTCATTCCCAAAATGTGGTCACTTCAGGAGGGATTCTGTTGTTCTGGCACTTAGCGGCTCTCCAAAGCGCCATAACAGCAGAATCCCTCCTGAAGTGACCCCATTTTGGAAATGACACCCCTCTGGGAATTGGAAATGACACCCCTCTGCGAATTCATCTATGGGTGTAGTGACCATTTACCTATCTACCTATTTTCCAATGTAAAATTTGGGATTAAAACAACATTTTAGTGGTTAACATGTTAATATTTCTTCACTGCCCAATGGTGTTCTATGGAACAGCTGTGGTGTCAGTATGCTCACTGCACCACTAGAAGAAATCATTCAGGGAAGTATTTTGTAAAATGCAGTCACTTTTGGGGGCTTATGCTGTTCTGGCACCTCAGGGGCTTTGACAATGTAACATGTCACACACAAACAATTCCAGCAAAATCTGGTCTCCAATATGGCGCTCCTTCCCTTCCGAGCAAAACAGTGGTTTACCCCCCTCATATGGGATGTCAGCGTGCTTGGAACAAATTGCACAACAACTTTTGGGGTCGAATTTCTCCTGTTACCCTTTTTTTAAAAAATTGAGGGCGAAAAGTTCATTTGTTGTGGAAAAAATATAATTTTTTATTTTCATGGCTCTACGTTATAATCTTCTGTAAAGCACCTGTGGGATAATGGTGCTCAAAACACATCCAGATACGTTCCCTAAGGGGTCTAGTTTCCATAATGGTGTCACTTGTGGGGAGTTTCCACTGTTTAGGCACATCAGGGGCTCTCCAAACGCGACATGGCAACCACTAATTATTCCAGCATATTTTACATTCAAAAAGTCAAATGGCGCTCCTTCCCTTCGGAGCTCTGCCATGCACCCAAACAGTAGATTTCCCCCAAATATGGGGTATCGATATGCTCACAAGAAATTGCAAAATGAAATGTATAGACTGTTTTCTCCTGTTACCCTTGTGAAACTAAAAAAAATAAGGTCTAAAGGAAAATTTTTGTGAAAGAAAAGTAAATGTTTATTTTTTCCTTTCACATTCCATTCATTGCTGTGAAGCACCTAAAGGGTTAATAAACTTCTTGAATGTGGTTTTGCGCACCTTGAGGGGTGCAGTTTTTAGAATGCTGTCACTTTTGGGTATTTTCTGTTATATTGCCCCCCCAAACTCACTTCAAATGTGATGTGGTCCTTAAAAACATGGTTTTGTAAATTTTGTTGTAATAATGAGAAATCACTGGTCAATTTTTAACCCTTATAACTTCCTAACAAAAAAAGGGGTTTTTAAAATTGTGGTGATGTAAAGTAGACATGTGGGAAATATTATTTATTAACTATTTTGTGTGATATGACTGATTTGAGAGCATAAAAATAAAATTTTAGAAAATTGCAAAATTTTAAAAATTTTCTCCAAATTTCCATTTTTTTAAAGAAATAAACGCAAGTTATATGAAATAAATTTTTATGACTATCATATAGTACAATATGTCACAAGAAAACAATCTCAGAATCAGCAGGATTCGTTGAACCGTTAGAATTATAACCTCATAAAGCGACACTGGTCAGAATTGAAAAAATTGGCCTGGTCATGATGTTAAAATCAGGCTCTGGCGCGAAAGGGTTAATATTTTGCTGCACAACCTTTTCAGGCAATCACTGCAATCAAACTATTCCTGTAACTGTCAATGAGACTTCTGCACCCCTCCATAGGTATTTTGGCCACTCCTCAAGTGCAAACTGCTCCAGTTGTCTCGTGACTGAAGGTTGCCTTTTCCAGACGGCATGTTTCAACTTTTTCAAAAGGTGCTCAATAGGATTTAGGTCAGGGTTCATAGAAGGCCACTTCAGAATAGTCCAATGTTTCCCTCTTCGCCATTCTTGGGTGTTTTTAGCTTTGTGTTTTGGGTCATTATCCTGTTGCAAGACCCATGACCTGCGACTGAGACCAAGCTTTCTGACATCGTGCAGCACATTTCTCTGTAGAATCCCTTGATAGACACCCTGTGCCAGATGCAGCAAAGCAGCCAAGAACATAACAGAGCCTCCTCCATGTTTCACAGTAGGGACAGTGTTCTTTTCTTGATATGCTTCATTTTTCCATCTGTGAACATAGAGCTGATGTGTCTTGCCAAAAAGTAACATTTTTGTCTCATCTGTCCATAGGACATTCTCCCAGAAGCTTTGTGGCTTGTCATCATGTAGTTTGGCAAATTCCAGTCAGGCTTTTTTTCAACAATGGTGTCCTCCTTGGTTGACTCCCATGAAGTCCACTTTGGCTCATACAACAACGGATGGTGCGATCTGACTGATCTGAACTGATGTTCCTTGAGCTGTAAAGGGACTCAGTCACCTGAATTTGGAGGGAACAATTTTCAGCCATAGAGGCGGGGTTTTCGGGTGTTTGATTCACCCTTTCCTTACCCGCTAGCTGCATGCTGGCTGCAATATTGGATTGAAGTTCATTCTCTGTCCTCCATAGTACACGCCTGCGCAAGGCAAGAGAAGCTAAATGGCGCTCCTTCCCTTCTGAACACGGCCATGTGCCCAGAGATTAGTGTACAATCGTATGTAGGGTATTGTGAGAAGCTGGAAAATAATTTGTAAGATCCATTTGTTTTCTATTATCCTTTGTGAAGAATTCCAAAGTTATCACCACATAAAGTGACACACGTCAGATTGTAAAAATGGGGCCTGATTAAGAACACAAAACTGGCTGCAGGAAGAGGATAAATCAGAGGATTCTGGACACTACTGTAATCAAAAACTGACTATAGACGATAACATCTACTGAAATGATCAAACTGAACAGTCTCCATCAGTAATAAATGAGCAGCTAGTGGTGAAACCTCTCTGGGGGAATTAGAGCACGGGGCTCGGTGACTTCACAATCTAAACTATCGGAAGCTCCAATATTTTCTGTCAGATGAGTTTCAACAAGAAATATTACACATTTAAAGAGAACTGTGTATAATAGTGCAGAGCGGAGATGTCTTAAAGGGAACCTGTCAGCAGGATTGTGCTCAGTGACTACAGACACTGTCAGGTCGGTGCCGTTATACTGATTACACCGATACCTGGTGATGAAATCCGTCTTGTGGTTGTTGTTTAATCTTTATTTGTAGATGAGATTCTCATCTCTGGGATGGGGCTGTGGGTGGGGCTTTATGTGCTGCTCTGGGGCGGGGCTGTGGGCGGGGCTTTATGTGGTGCTCTGGGGCGGGGCTTTGTGGCGCTCTGATTACATATTCATCTGTATTGGCTTATGTCCGGTCGCTGATCCCTCACTGTCCTGCCCCCATTTTTACATAATGCATATAATAGTGTTGATATTAGTGTTGATAACGCCTATAATATTGTGGCTATTGGGAGGCTTAGAAAAAAAATTACATCCAGCAAAATGTCAGCATAGAGGATCTCTAGGGTGAGGTGTAATATTCTCTCCGCCATCTTGTCTCTGTCCATATCCATCACTGATGGGTAAATCAGGAAAATTCTCTTTTGTAGAAGATCTTCACTGAGAGGATCCGATATTGTAGAGACCTGAATGAGAAGATGAGCCGATGTAACATCATAAGAATCCTGTGTAATAATACAATTACTGGGGATAATAAGGGAAACATATGAGGAGATTTATTATTTTACAGTATTTAGTTTCCTCCTTTACATCTACTAATAAATCCTATATATTTAGGCCACAGACAACAAGCAGTTTCCTCCTCGGAGTCGGCAGCTGAATACGTTTCTCATAGACTCATCTTCCATAACGCTAATTCTCGTCTCATTTACCGACCCTGGAATCGGCATTAGTAATACTGCAGGAGATATTCATTACACGCGACATGAGAAATAACTACTTCATGATGAGGACGACATCTTCATCTTCTACTACGGCTCTAGAGACATATTTGGCCAGAGTCGGTCACTGACTCCATCACCACCGGCCTCTATATGAAGGTTTCCCGTCTTCCCCGCACTGTAATCTTCTATCACGTTAGATCTCAGCTCTGATTCACACAAAGAAGTTTTAGGCTTTTTTGTTTCCACAATCAACGCGGACAGAAATGATCTGATCCCAAAGTCTCCATGTACAGTGATTTATGGGGTTTATTTCTGGCTTTAGGTTTTCCTATATTACATGAAAAACACCAGAAAAAAACAGATATTGAAATGTTTCTAAAGGGGGCGTGGCCAGGACGCTGAGGAGAGAGGTCGATGCCACGGAGCTCCTGCTGATAACGGCACAAATATCGGTCTCCTGCCCACTGAACGGAGAGGTGAAGATTGGAGTGGTGAGAGGACACGCTGGAGCACCTCCGGGAGACGTTGTGAATAATAATAATAATCTTTATTTTTATATATATTTATTTTTAACATATTCCGCAGCGCTTTACACACATTATCATCGCTGTCCTCGATGAGGTTCACAATCTAAATTCCCTATCAGTATGTCTTTGGAATGTGGGAGGAAACAGGAGAACCCGGAGGAAACCCACGCAAACACAGAGAGAACATACAAACTCTTTGCAGATGTTGTCCTTGGTGGGGTTTGAACCCTGGACTCCAGCTATGTAAGGCTGAATACAGAGTGCCTGCAGAATTGTGGAAGCAGCGTGCTGGAAGCCAGCAGACATCAGATCTGTGCAACACATAACTCCCCTGGAGGTCGGCTTATCGGTGAGGTGAAGACAGCGGAGGGGCTGAAGGCTGAGCGCTGGGTCCGGATCTCCAGGAGCTGTTGGAGAGTCTGTGGCGGGAACTGAGCTGAGGGACAGCACCATCTTGAAAGCTTCCAACATATAAAGGAGGTGGGGAGGCTGGCAGCGAGTGTGCTGTGGAACCGCAGACTTGGGATTCTGCAACGGCTGGAATACTGGTGTGCCTGTCTATAGGGGGGGAATTTGATCTCCTGGGCTGCAGAGGGTGAATATCCGCTCCCCTCCCCCGTTGTTTGCTGGTGTGAGATGACATTTCTAGCCAGTAGGTGAAGTCCTAGTACAAGGCTGAAGTTGGTTTCTTATTCATCAGTTTCTTATTCGGCAATTTTTTCTTTTCTGTATTTTATAGGTTTAACAACAAAAAGTAAGCATCACAATAATAAAAGATAATGCAGCGAGGTGCCCTGATGTGAATACGCCTAAAAGCGGCTCCAAAAACAATAAAACTGGCACAAAAATTGGCACCAAAGAGCGCTGAAGAAAGGGTTAAATACCTTTGGGCCACTAATCTCACACTGCAGACATATAGAACAGAGCGCTCCACATCCAAATCAGTTATTTCCAGCCTGGCCCAAATAGGTTATGGTCACCTGAACTGGCATCAAAGTGGGCAAGCAGCCCATTTTCGCAGATTTGAATAAGTAACTGATGTTTTTAAGGGGTTAAATGCCTTTGGGCCACTGATCTGACACTTAAAATACCCAGAAAATGATGCCCTGCATTAAACCCAGGTCCCTTCAGCCTTACCCAAATGCGTTCTGGGCACCAGAACTGGCATCAAAGTGGGCAAACGTCCCATTTTCACAGATTTGAATAAGTAACTGATGTTTTTAAACTGTTAAATGCCTTTAAACCACTGATTCCACAGTGCATACATATACAACAGGGAGCCCGACATCAAAAACAGGTCTCTTCAGCCTGGCCCAAATGGGTTCAGGGCACCAGAACTGGCATCGAAGTGGGCAAACAGCCCATTTTCGCAGATTTGAATAAGTAACTGATGTTTTTAAGGGGTTAAATGCCTTTGGGCCACTGATCTGACACTTAAAATACACAGAAAATGATGCCCTGCATCAAACCCAGGTCCCTTCAGCCTTACCCAAATGCGTTCTGGGCACCAGAACCGGCATCAAAGTGGGCAAACGTCCCATTTTCACAGATTTGAATAAGTAACTGATGTTTTTAAGGGGTTAAATGCCTTTGATCCACTGATCTGACACTTAAAATACACAGACAGTGAAGCCCTGCATCAAACCCAGGTCCCTCCAACCTGGCCCAAATGGGTTCAGGGCACCAGAACTGGCATCAAAGTGGGGAAATGTCCCATTTTCACAGATTTGAATATGTACAGTCATGGCCAAAAGTATTGACAACCCTGCAATTCTGTCAGATAATACTCATTTTCTTCCTGAAAATGATTGCAAACACAAATTATTTGCTATTATTATCATCATTTCATTTGTCTTAAATGAAAAAAACACAAAAAGAATTGTCCTGAAGTCAAATTGGATATAATTCCACACCAAACATAAAAAAGGGGGTGGACAAAAGTATTGGCACTGTTCGAAAAATCATGTGATGCTTCTCTAATTTGTGTAATTAACAGCACCTGTAACTTACCTGTGGCACCTAACAGGTGTTAGCAATAACTAAATAACACTTGCAGCCATTTGACATAGATTAAAGTTGACTCAACCTCTGTCCTGTGTCCTTGTGTGTACCACATTGAGCATGGAGAAAAGAAAGAAGACCAAAGAACTGTCTGAGGACTTGAGAAACCATATTGTGAGGAAGCATGAGCAATCTCAAGGCTACAAGTCCATCTCCAAAGACCTGAATGGTCCTGTGTCTACCGTGCGCAGTGTCATCTAGAAGTTTAAAGCCCATGGCACTGTGGCTAGCCTCCCTAGATGTGGACAGAAAAGAAAAATTGACAAGAGATTTCAACGCAAGATTGTGCGGATGTTGGATAAAGAACCTCGACTAACATCCAAACAAGTTCAAGCTGCCCTGCAGTCCAAGGGTACAACAGTGTCAACCCGTACTATCCGTCGGCGTCTGAATGAAAAGGGACTGTATGGTAGGAGACCCAGGAAGACCCCACTTCTTACCCCGAGACATAAAAAGGCCAGGCTGGAGTTTGCCAAAACTTACCTGAAAAAGCCTAAAACGTTTTGGAAGAATGTTCTCTGGTCAGATGAGACAAAAGTAGAGCTTTTTGGTCAAAGGCATCAACATAGAGTTTACAGGAGAAAAAAAAGAGGCATTCAAAGAAAAGAACACGGTCCCTACAGTCAAACATGGCGGAGGTTCCCTGATGTTTTGGGGTTGCTTTGCTGCCTCTGGCACTGGACTGCTTGACCGTGTGCATGGCATTATGAAGTCTGAAGACTACCAACAAATTTTGCAGCATAATGTAGGGCCCAGTGTGAGAAAGCTGGGTCTCCCTCAGAGGTCATGGGTCTTCCAGCAGGAGAATGACCCAAAACACACTTCAAAAAGCACTAGAAAATGGTTTGAGAGAAAGCACTGGAGACTTCTAAGGTGGCCAGCAATGAGTCCAGACCTGAATCCCATAGAACACCTGTGGTGAGATCAAAAAATGGCAGTTTGGAGAAGGCACCCTTCAAATATCAGGGACCTGGAGCAGTTTGCCAAAGAAGAATGGTCTAAAATTCCAGCAGAGCATTGTAAGAAACTCATTGATGGTTACCGAAAGCAGTTGGTCGCAGTTATTTTGGCTAAAGGTTGCGCAACCAAGTATTAGGCTGAGGGTGCCAATACTTTTTTCTGGCCCATTTTTGGAGTTTTGTGTGCAATGATCAATGTTTTGTTCTTTGCTTCATTCTCTTTTGTGTTTTTTCATTTAAGACAAATTAAATGAAGATAATAATACCAAATAATGTGTTTGCAATCATTTTCAGGAAGAAACTGAGTATTATCTGACAGAATTGCAGGGGTGTCAATACTTTTGGCCATGACTGTAACTGATGTTTTTAAGGGGTTAAATAACTTTGTGCCACTGATTTGACACTTAAAATACACAGATATTGATGCACTGCATCAAACCCAGGTCCCTCCAGCCTGGCCCAAATGGCTTTTGGGCATGAGAACTGGCATCAAAGTGGGCAAACGTCCCATTTTCACAGATTTGAATAAGTAACTGATGTTTTTAAACTGTTAAATGCCTTTAGACCACTGATACCACAGTGCATACATATACAACAGGGAGCCCGACATCAAAAACAGGTCTCTTCAGCCTGGCCCAAATGGGTTCAGGGCACCAGAACTGGCATCAAAGTGGGCAAACAGCCCATTTTCACACATTTGAATAAGTAACTGATGTTTTGTAAGGGGTTAAATGCCTTTGGGCCATTGATCTGACACTTAAAATACATAGACATTGATACCCTGCATCAAACCCAGGTCCCTCCAGCCTGGCCCAAATGTGTTCAGGGCACCAGAACTGGCATCAAAGTGGGCAAACAGCCCATTTTCACAGATTTGAATAAGTAACTGATGTTTTTAAGGGGTTAAATGACTTTGGGCCACTGATGTCACTCCACGCTTACATTCCCCATAATGGTTTTGTGGTCCATCGCCATTGTCATCATGCCACTTTTATTAGTGTTAAAATATAGCAGCAATTTTTCATTATATTTAAGTAAATTTGCAAAACCTACTTTTTACAGACTTACACCATTTTTAACAGTCTTTGGAAAACTGTAGAATTATACCTTTTTAACCCCTTCATGACCCAGCCTATTTTGACCTTAATGACCTGGCCGTTTTTTGCAATTCTGACCAGTGTCCCTTTATGAGGTAATAACTCGGGAACGCTTCAACGGATCTAGCGGTTCTGAGACTGTTTTTTCCTGACGTATTGGGCTTCATAGAAATGACAGAAAAAAGACTGGCACATCCAAACTACTGTGAATAGGTGCATGCGTGTGCAGAAATAGTATATACTATATTTAGGAAATACTAAGAGACCACCTAAAAATTAAAGTGCATATAGTACTTGCGTGTTGAAAACATGGACGTGTGTGTTTTTGAATGTGGTTGCAAAAAGGTGCAAGTGAACAGCCATTAGGGGTAAAAAGATGGCCAGATACAGGTAGATGCGCTAAAGTATTGGTAAGTATACAAATGATGTTCCCAAGATGCAGGAATAGTACAATAACCCGGGCCGCAAATACCTGTATGGGTGAGGAGTCGTCTCCTGGATGTGCCTATCCCCGACGCGCGTTTCGGCGTCAGCCTTCGTCAGGGGGCTTTGCTGAGAGAGGTGTCCATATTCACCCAAGCATGCAGACATTAGCCTTCGGTAAGTGTTCACATTTGGACAGGGAGGTCAGGTACCCATCAGTTTTTTAATGAGACCACCTTGACGATGGTTGATGGGCTCACACTATTTGGCCAAATTCTGTGCCAAGCATCTCAAAAGTTTTTTTCCTAATGTTCAAAAAGCCATTTTGCTATTCATATTTCATGTATTTCATATTTGATGTGTTTTGGCACGATAGAGTGCAACCTTTTTTTGTATATTGTATATGGAGGTAGCTGCTCCTGGTATGCACCTATTCACACTAGTTTGGATGTGCCAGTCTTTTTTCTGTCATTTCTATGTTAGCTTATTGACTGAGCACTCCTCCCCTCACCATCTGGTTTTTAATTATATCTATTCACACTTGGTTTATCTAGATGTGTGGTGAGTACTTTGAACCCTCAAGTACTTCACAGAAGTTTATAACGCAGAGCCGTGAAAATAAAAAATATTTTTTTTCATCTAAAAATGATATTTTAGTCCGCAATTGTTTTATTTTCCCAACAACAACAGGAGAAATTAGACCCCGAAAGTTGTTGTGCAATTTTTCTTGAGTACGCTGATGCACCATATGTTGGGGTAAACCAGTTTGGGTGCACGTCAGAGCTTGGAAAGGATGGAGCATCATTTGACTTTTTGAACGCAAGATTGGCTGGAAACAATGGTGGCGCCATGTAGCGTTTGGAGAGCCCCTGATGTGCTTATACAGTGGAAAACCCTCAATTCTAACTTCAACACTAACCCCAACACACCCCTAACCCTAATCCCAACCCTAAACACAACCCTAATCACAATCCTAACCCCAACACACCCCTAACCACAACCCTAATCCCAACACACCCCAAATCCTAATCCCAACCATAACCCTAACCACAAGCCTAACCCCAATTCCAACCCTAACCCTATTTCCAGCCCTAACCTTAATTCTATCCCTAACCCTAATTCCAACACTAACCCCAAATCCAACACTAACCCCAATTCCAACACTAACCCCAATTCCAACACTAACCTCAATTCCAACGCCAACCCTATTACCAACCCCAACCCTAATTCCAACACTAACCCCAAATCCAACACTAACCCCAATTCCAACACTAACCTGTCATGATTCCAATGGCAGGGAATCACAAAAGGACAAGCACCAACGAGCTCTAGGGTGATGGAACCTGAGCTGACCGCGACCCTAAACCTGAACACACAAATAACAATAGCCGGGGAACGTGCCTACGTTGATCCTAGACGCCTCGCACCAGCCGAAGATCTAACTTCCCCTATTAGAAGAAACACAGACCTCTCTTGCCTCTAGAGAAATACCCCACAGAAATAGCAGCCCCCCACATATAATGACGGTGAAATGAGAGGAAGGCACATACACAGTATGAAAACAGATTCAGCAAAATGAGGCCCGCTAAAACTAGATAGCAGAGGATACAAAAGTAAACTGCGCGGTCAGCAAAAAACCCTTCAAAAAACCATCCTGTAATTACTTGAACTCATGTTCCAACTCATAGAACATGAGGAGCAATTACAGCCCACTAAAGCAACCAGCAGCAAAGAGACAATTATATGCAAGCTGGACAAGACAAAAATAAAGCAAAACGTGGAACAAGAAAATCAAAACTTAGCTTGTCCTGAAGATTACTGAAGCCAGAAGCTGAGGTAACAAAACACTCTGATAACCTTGATAGCCAGCGGGGAAATGACAAGAAAGCCCGGTTAAATAGGAAACTCCTAAATCCTAATAGAACAGGTGGACACCAGAGACAGCAGAACACAAATCACCCAGTACCATCAGTAACCACCAGAGGGAGCCCAAAAACAGAACTCACAACAGTACCCCCCCCTTGAGGAGGGGTCACCGAACCCTCACGAGAACCACCAGGGCGACCAGGATGAGCCCTATGAAAAGCGCGGACCAAATCATCAGCATGAACATCAGAGGCAACCACCCAAGAATTATCCTCCTGACCATAACCCTTCCACTTGACCAAATATTGGAGATTCCGTCTGGAAACACGAGAATCCAAGATCTTCTCCACAACATACTCCAATTCTCCCTCCACCAGCACCGGAGCAGGAGGCTCAAGCGAAGGAACAACAGGTACCTCATACCTCCGCAACAACGACCGATGGAACACATTATGAATAGCAAACGATGCCGGGAGATCCAAACGAAACGACACAGGGTTAAGAATTTCCAAGATCCTATAAGGACCGATGAACCGAGGCTTGAACTTAGGAGAAGAGACCTTCATAGGAACAAAACGAGAAGACAACCACACCAAGTCCCCAACACGAAGTCGAGGACCCACGCGGCGACGGCGATTAGCAAACTGCTGAGCCTTCTCCTGGGACAACTTCAAATTGTCCACCACATGACTCCAAATCCGATGCAACCCATCCACCACCATGTCCACTCCAGGATAATCAGAAGGCTCCACCTGACCAGAGGAAAAACGAGGATGAAACCCCGAATTACAAAAGAAAGGAGAAACCAAGGTAGCAGAACTAGCCCGATTATTAAGGGCAAACTCGGCCAGCGGCAAAAAGGTAACCCAGTCATCCTGATCAGCAGAAACAAAACACCTCAAATAAGTTTCCAAGGTCTGATTAGTTCGCTCCGTCTGGCCATTCGTCTGAGGGTGGAATGCAGACGAAAAGGACAAATCAATGCCCATCTTAGCACAGAACGTCCGCCAAAATCTAGACACAAACTGGGATCCCCTGTCCGAAACGATGTTCTCCGGAATCCCATGCAAACGAACCACGTTCTGGAAAAACAGAGGGACCAACTCAGAGGAGGAAGGCAACTTAGGCAAGGGTACAAGATGAACCATTTTAGAAAAGCGGTCACACACAACCCAGATGACGGACATTTTTTGAGAGACAGGGAGATCCGAAATAAAGTCCATGGAAATGTGCGTCCAAGGCCTCTTCGGGATAGGCAAAGGTGACAACAATCCACTGGCTCGAGAACAGCAAGGCTTAGCCCGAGCACAAACCTCACAAGACTGCACAAAAGAACGCACATCCCACGACAAGGAAGGCCACCAAAAAGACCTGGCCACCAAGTCTCTAGTACCAAATATTCCAGGATGACCTGCCAACGCAGAAGAATGGACCTCGGAGATGACTCTACTGGTCCAACTATCCGGAACAAACAGTCTCTCAGGCGGACAACGATCAGGTTTACCCGCCTGAAACTCCTGCAAAGCACGTCGCAAGTCTGGGAAGACGGCCGACAAAATCACCCCATCCCTAAGGATACCAGTGGGCTCAGAATTTCCAGTGGAGTCAGGCACAAAACTCCTAGAAAGAGCATCCGCCTTCACATTCTTTGAACCTGGCAGGTATGAAACCACAAAATTGAAACGAGAGAAAAACAGTGACCAACGAGCCTGTCTAGGATTCAGACACCTGGCAGACTCAAGGTAAATCAGATTTTTGTGATCAGTCAAGACCACCACACGATGTCTAGCACCCTCCAGCCAATGACGCCACTCCTCAAATGCCCACTTCATGGCCAAAAGTTCCCGATTACCCACATCATAATTCCGCTCAGCGGGCGAAAATTTTCTAGAAAAGAACGCACATGGCTTCATCACCGAGCAATCGGAGCTTCTCTGTGACAAAACCGCCCCCGCTCCAATCTCGGAAGCATCAACCTCAACTTGGAAAGGAAGCGAAACATCAGGCTGACGCAACACAGGAGCAGAAGAAAACTGGCGTTTAAGTTCCCGAAAGGCCTCCACAGCCGCAGGAGACCAATCAGCAACATCAGCACCCTTCTTAGTCAAATCCGTCAAAGGCTTAACAACACTAGAAAAATTAGTTATAAAACGACGATAGAAATTAGCAAAGTCTAAGAACTTCTGCAGACTCTTAAGAGATGCAGGCTGCGTCCAGTCACAAATAGCCCGAACCTTGACGGGATCCATCTCAATAGTAGAAGGGGAAAAAATATACCCCAAGAAAGAAATCTTCTGGACTCCAAAGAGACACTTTGAGCCCTTTACAAACAAGGAATTAGCCCGCAGGACCTGAAACACCTTCCTGACCTGCTGAACATGAGACTCCCAGTCATCAGAAAAAACCAAAATATCATCCAAATACACAATCATAAATTTATCCAGATATTCACGGAAAATATCGTGCATAAAGGACTGGAAGACTGAAGGAGCATTAGAAAGTCCGAAAGGCATTACCAAATACTCAAAATGGCCCTCAGGCGTATTAAATGCGGTTTTCCACTCATCACCTTGCTTTATTCGTATAAGATTATACGCACCCCGAAGATCAATCTTAGTGAACCATTTAGCCCCCTTAATGCGAGCAAACAAATCAGTCAACAAAGGCAAAGGATACTGATATTTTACGGTAATCTTATTCAAAAGACGATAATCTATACAAGGCCTCAAGGACCCATCTTTTTTGGCCACGAAAAAAAAACCTGCTACCAAAGGGGACGAAGATGGACGGATATGTCCCTTTTCCAAGGACTCCTTAACATAATCCCGCATAGCAGTATGCTCTGGCACTGACAGATTGAACAAACGACCTTTAGGAAATTTACTACCAGGAATTAAATCTATAGCACAATCGCAATCCCTGTGAGGAGGAAGCGAACTGAGCTTAGGCTCCTCAAAAACATCCCGATAATCAGACAAAAATACAGGAACCTCAGAAGGAGTAGATGAAGCGATAGAAATCGGAGGTGCATCATCATGAACCCCCTGACATCCCCAGCTTAACACAGACATTGTTTTCCAGTCAAGGACTGGATTATGAGTTTGTAACCATGGCAGACCAAGTACTAGAACATCATGTAAATTATACAACACCAGGAAGCGAATCACCTCCTGATGAACGGGAGTCATACGCATGGTCACTTGTGTCCAGTACTGAGGTTTATTCATAGCTAAAGGTGTAGAGTCAATTCCCTTCAAAGGAATAGGGACTTCCAGAGGCTCAAGACTAAACCCACATCGCTTGGCAAATGACCAATCCATAAGACTCAGGGCAGCGCCTGAATCTACATAGGCATCGACGGAAATGGATGATAATGAGCAAATCAGAGTCACAGACAGAATGAACTTAGACTGTAACGTACTAATGGCAACAGACTTATCAACCTTTTTTGTGCGTTTAGAGCATGCTGATATAACATGAGCTGAATCACCACAATAAAAGCACAACCCATTTTTCCGCCTATAGTTTTGCCGTTCACTTCTAGACTGAACTCTATCACATTGCATTGTCTCAAGTGCCTGTTCAGAAGACACCGCCAAATGGTGCACAGGTTTGCGCTCCCGTAAACGCCGATCAATCTGAATAGCCATAGTCATAGACTCATTCAGACCCGTAGGCGCAGGGAACCCCACCATAACATCTTTAATGGCCTCAGAAAGGCCATCTCTGAACTTTGCAGCCTGGGCGCACTCATTCCACTGAGTAAGCACTGACCATTTCCGAAATTTTTGACAATATATTTCTGCTTCATCTTGCCCCTGAGAGAGAGCTAATAAAGCTTTTTCAGCCTGAATCTCCTGGTTAGGTTCCTCATAGAGCAAACCCAATGCCAGAAAAAACGCATCAACATTAAGCAACGCAGGATCCCCTGGTGCCAATGCAAATGCCCAATTTTGAGGGTCACCCCGCAGGAAAGATATAATAATCTTAACCTGCTGAGCAGGGTCTCCAGAAGAGCGAGATTTCAAAGAAAGGAACAGCTTGCAATTGTTCCTAAAATTCAGAAAACTAGATCTATCTCCAGCAAAGAACTCTGGAATAGGAATTCTAGGTTCAGACATAGGAGCATGTACAACAAAATCTTGTATATTTTGAACCTTAGCAGCAAGATTATTCAAGCTGGAAGCTAAACTCTGGACGTCCATGATAAACAGCTAAGGTCAGAGCCATTCAAGGATTAAGAGGAGGAAAAAAAAAATCAGCCTGGCTGCAATTAAGGCTAGGCAGCAACCTCAGAGGAGAGAAAAAAAAAAAAAACTTCCTCAGACTACTTTTCCTCCTACTTCAGCCCAAACATTTTGGCCGGCTATACTGTCATGATTCCAATGGCAGGGAATCACAAAAGGACAAGCACCAACGAGCTCTAGGGTGATGGAACCTGAGCTGACCGCGACCCTAAACCTGAACACACAAATAACAATAGCCGGGGAACGTGCCTACGTTGATCCTAGACGTCTCGCACCAGCCGAAGATCTAACTTCCCCTATTAGAAGTAACACAGACCTCTCTTGCCTCCAGAGAAATACCCCACAGAAATAGCAGCCCCCCACATATAATGACGGTGAAATGAGAGGAAGGCACATACACAGTATGAAAACAGATTCAGCAAAATGAGGCCCGCTAAAACTAGATAGCAGAGGATACAAAAGTAAACTGCGCGGTCAGCAAAAAACCCTTCAAAAAACCATCCTGTAATTACTTGAACTCATGTTCCAACTCATGGAACATGAGGAGCAATTACAGCCCACTAGAGCAACCAGCAGCAAAGAGACAATTATATGCAAGCTGGACAAGACAAAAATAAAGCAAAACGTGGAACAAGAAAATCAAAACTTAGCTTGTCCTGAAGATTACTGAAGCCAGAAGCTGAGGTAACAAAACACTCTGATAACCTTGATAGCCGGCGGGGAAATGACAAGAAAGCCCGGTTAAATAGGAAACTCCCAAATCCTAATAGAACAGGTGGACACCAGAGACAGCAGAACACAAATCACCCAGTACCATCAGTAACCACCAGAGGGAGCCCAAAAACAGAACTCACAACACTAACCCCAATTCCAATGCCAACCCTAATTCCAACCCTAACCCTAATTCCAACCCTAACCCCAGCCCTAACCCTAGCCCTAATTCCCACCCTAACCCTAGCTCTAATTCCAACCCTAAGCCTAATTCCAAGCCTAATTCTAACCCTTACCCTAGTGGAAAAATAAAAATAAAATATTTTCTTTATTTCATTATTTTCCCTACCTATGGGGGTGATAAAGGGGGGGGGTATTTACTATTTTTTTTATTTTGGTCACTGTGACAGGTCCTAGTGATCAAAATGTTCCTGGAATGAATGAATCTGCCAGCCGATTCAGCGGGCGCACTACGCATGCGCCCGCCATTTTGGATGATGGCGGCGCCCATGGCGGAAGACGGACGGACACCGGTACTTGTGAGGTTAGGGGGGTGGATCAGACTGCAGGGGGAGCGGAGGACAGGATGGAGGAGAGAGGAGGGCAGCAGAGGACAGGACGGAGGGGAGGAAAGACTGACGGCAGTGATCTGTGGCTGGGGCCAGATCACGGTCTCCAGCCATGGCCGATGATATTACTGCATTGGCCATGGCTGGATTGTAATATTTCACCAAGTTTCATTGGCGAAATATTACAACTGCTACGATTGGCTGTTTTAGTTTTAACATCCAATCAGAGCGATCGTAGCAATGGGGGGGCAAAACCACCCCCACGGGCTGAAGTACAACTCCCGCTGTTCCTGCAGGTCAGGTGAAATTTGAGTTAACCCATTTGTCCGACCTGCAGGAAAGCGATCCTGCCATGATTCCACATAGGCGTCACAAGTCGGATTGGCACCGACTTTAATGACGCATATGTGGTGTCACAGGTTGGGGAGGGGTTAAAGCGAACTGTGTATAATAGTGCAGAGAAGAGAGGTCTTAAAGGGAACCTGTCAGCAGGATTGTGCTCAGTAACTACAGACACTGTCAGGTCGGTGCCGTTATACTGATTACACCGATACCTGGTGATGAAATCCGTCTTGTGGTTGTTGTTTAATCTGTATTTGTAGTTTTCAGTTAATGAGATTTTCGTGCTCTGGGGTGGAGCTTACACAACAGTAATCCAGAGTTGCACTCATTTATGGTGGACCATTGGAGCTACTATGAATCCTGACCAGAAGATTAGAGGAAATAATATTGCTCCCCATTTCAGGAGAGATTGTGCAGTAATCAGAATTTCTTAGGATCAGAAACAATGTAATTTATGAGGTGGCGTGAATCCATGAAACCAGGGCTGGAGCCAACACATCTCCTGCAGGCGGGAATAAATGTATATTACAGCCATCAGCCACGCACAGCTCAGAGATATATCATGGCACCGGTGTGATGGGTTTATGTAGATCATCACAATCCTCCTGGAAGTTAGTCGGTTTTAATACAAATTGAAAAGTCAGGAAAGGGAAACTCTGTTATTGTCCAGAAATTCACACTTGGCCTCACTGCACATTTAATGTTGTCGATCATAAAAGTGAAGTTTGGCCAGAAAGACGGGACCTGGTCTTGTAGGGACCATATGATCACATTCAGCAGCACAGAAGGGAGAGAAGGGAGATTCATCCGATAAGATCTCAGGGTTCTAGGAAGCCAACAGCATCATTACCCTCTGCTTTCTCTTACTGGCCCCATCATAATATTTTTCTTCAAGTGATTTTCTATCTTGTCAGCACATTCTACATACGCTGTCACTTGGCTTTATAGGTTACAGATCTGGGCAGGTAACGGTCAGCATCTTCTAATGTGAAGGAGCGAATGGCTAATGAAATCAATTATTAATCCTTATATAGGTCAGTTCAGATATTGTGTAACAAGATGGCATCTGTGTCTTCACACAACACCCTGGAAGGAATTTTTCGAATGCAGAAGCTAAGATACTGGATACCATATATGGAAGTGAAGTTGAAATGGACCTATCATAGACTGACACTGGCTACTCAGATGATTGTGTGACACCCAATTCCTGTCTCTTTGTCCTGACAATAAACTTCAGTTGTGTGCAAGCCTTTGCTGGGAAATATGTATACTCCTAACTCTGTATTCGGTGTGACTCTTTAAACGTGCACTCGGCCTATATTGGGTCAGGTACAAGCAATCATATAGATCTCGTTTTAAGGGATCACCCTCACACTAATACCAGGGGGTAGGTGGATTCTCCAGGTTGTAAGTTCTATAGAAAAGGGCTTTCAATGACCAAAGTCATTTGAACACTTTTGGGTGCAGGAGAATGTTGTGGTCTAGAGGCAAAATGGTGATCATGGTAATACGGCCGGACTACACCACCGATAAAGCAGCCACAGACGGTGACTGAGAAGAATCTGTGACCTCTCTGCATTTAGTGGTCACTACTCACCTGGGTAGCCATATGTGGGAATCTCCTCTTTACACCGCTCATCCCCCCTCACATATGTCTCTGTAGTATTAATATGGGTCAGATCTTCACCCTGAAACAAATATTATAAAAGTCACCGACAGATGGAGAAGTCACATCCATGATCAGCTCTAATCCTGCCATCTCCGCCGTTCTCATTACACAAGTATAAAACATATAATACTGGTGGATAAAACAAGACTGAGCACAAGATCTTCACCGGCGTCTACACATCATAGAGGAGATCTCCTGACACCTTCTCTCCATCTACCTGATGATCCTGAGGAGCATCGGGATCTTCTTGCTTACAGTCTTGTTGAAGAAGAGGATGGGGACATCTCTCTGGTGTTGTCCTCTTACTGGATAGATCTGGAGGAAACACATACAGGGAGTGAATTCATTCTTTACATACAGATAATTATAGGCCGTGTGTATTTAGTCCTGTCTATTACCTGGAGATGTGAGGGGCTGGGGAACCTCCATTATGACGTTCTTGTACAGATCTCTGTGTCCTTCTAAATACTCCCACTCCTCCATGGAGAAATAGACAGCGACATCCTGACACCTTATAGGAACCTGACACATACAATGATACAGTCATCCCCCGTTCCCTTCATAGTGTTACTGTATAATGTCCCAGCATTCCCAGCAGTGTCACCTCTCCAGTCAGCAGCTCAATCATCTTGTAGATGAGTTCTAGGATCTTCTGGTCATTGATGTCCTCATGGATCAGGGGGTGAGGTGGAGGCCCCGTGATTGGCCTCTGGGGTCTTCCACATCCCTCAGACACAGGGTCCTGACAGCGATCACCAGAGGTCTTCTTCACCACTGTGTAATCCTGGTAATGGAGAGACACATTAATAAATCTCACTACAGACATTTCCAGAGTCCTCACCTCTCCAGTTCTGTCCATCTGTTATTCCCCTAGATAAGAATGATGTAATGTGACGTCATCAGAATCTCTCACCTCTCCAGTAAGCCGGAAGAGGATCTCTAGGGTGAGGTGTAATATCCTCTCCGCCATCTTGTCTCTGTCCATATCCATCTTTGATGGGTAAATCAGGAAAATTTTCTTTTGTAGAAGATCTTCACTGAGAGGATCCGATATTGTAGAGACCTGAATGAGAAGATGAGCCGATGTAACATCATAAGAATCCTGTAATAATACAATTACTGGAGATAATAAGGGAAAATATTTCACGAATCCGTTCATTCCTCAACCATGAATCTGCAAAAACCCTAGTCCACGCCCTCATCATCTCTCGCCTTGACTACTGCAACCTCCTGCTCTGTGGCCTCCCCTCTAACACTCTCGCACCCCTCCAATCTATTCTATACTCTGCTGCCCGACTAATCCACCTGTCCCCACGCTATTCCCCGGCCTCTCCCCTCTGTCAATCCCTTCACTGGCTCCCCATTGCCCAGAGACTCCACTACAAAACCCTAACCATGACATACAAAGTAATCCACAACCTGTCTCCTCCATACATCTGTGACCTCGTCTCCCGGTACTTACCTACTCGCAACCTCCGATCCTCACAAGATCTCCTACTCTACTCCCCTCTTATCTCCTCTTCCCACAATCGTATACAAGATTTCTCTCGCGTATCACCCCTACTCTGGAACCCTCTACCACAACACATCAGACTCTCGCCTACCATCGAAACCTTCAAAAAGAACCTGAAGACCCACCTCTTCAGACAAGCCTACAACCTGCAGTTACCACCGATCGACCAAACCGCTGCATGACCAGCTCTATCCTCACCTACTGTATCCTCACCCATCCCTTGTAGATTGTGAGCCTTCGCGGGCAGGGTCCTCTCTCCTCCTGTACCAGTTATGACTTGTATTGTTTAAGATTATTGTACTTGTTTTCATTATGTATACCCCTCCTCACATGTAAAGCGCCATGGAACAAATGGCGCTATAACAATAAATAATAATAATAATAATAATAAACATATGAGGAGATTTATTATTTTACAGTGTTTAGTTTCCTTCTTTGCATCTACTAATAAATCCTATATATTTAGGCCACAGACAACAAGCAGTTTCCTCCTCGGAGTCGGCAGCTGATTACGTTTCTCATAGACTCATCTTCCATAACGCTAATTCTCGTCTCATTTACCGACCCTGGAATCGGCATTAGCAATACTGCAGGAGATATTCATTACACGCGACATGAGAAATAACTACTTCATGATGAGGACGACATCTTCATCTTCTACTACGGCTCTAGAGACATATGTGGCCAGAGTCGGTCACTGACTCCATCACCACCGGCCTCTATATGAAGGTTTCCCGTCTTCTCCGCACTGCAATCTTCTATCACGTTAGATCTCAGGTCTGACAGAGTTTGGCTGAATGCCCCCCGCCCCCAAGTACTCGATAGTATGGGGCGGCCTAGTTATTACGATACTTACATGCCTAATAATAGGGTCTGGGCTGCAATGTATGAAGGTCTATTAGGCCGGGCCAGAGGCAGCGTGCAATAAGTTACCTTTTACTGCCCCCATACACATTAGACTAAAGTTCCATGAAATCACTGATTTCGGGAGTTTGGGCGACTATATAATGTACTGGGGGCCTCCCGACAGATGATGTCAGGGCAGAGAAGGATCTGACATCCTGAATTTCAGAGGATAATCCGTTTGTTCTTCATGTTGATAATCCTCCGCTAGAGGAGTCTGGAGGCGACTCTCTCATACAGACCATAGGAAAGCTGGAATATTTGTGTGTATGGGGGAGTCGGGAGAGATGGCCGTCTGCCAAATGAGCGTTCAGCCAACTCTTATCTCATGTGTATGGGGCCGTTAGTATTACACTGACAGCAGTGATGATACACGGCACTACAGTAGTGCAGGGCATCACCGGAGCCATCAGAGGCTTGTATGTTGTGTGATCGCACTGATCAGAGGGGGTTAACAAAGGGTTAAAGTGAAAAAACATCATAGTTTCAGCAACAAGAAATATCTGTCAGTATATGGAAAGCAGAGTCACTGCACAATGTTAGTTAAGTCTCGTCCATAACTACTTTATTATATTCTATTATCCTGTACACAGTGGAGGAGATAGAAATCACAGGTCCGACAGCAACAGCTGGAATTGGGCCCTCCAAGGTAAAGAAAAAAATCTATATGTATATAAAGCTGAGTGTATGTATGTATGTATGTGTGTGTGTGTGTGTGTGTGTGTGTGTGTGTGTGTGTGTGTGTGTGTGTGTGTGTGTGTGTGTGTGTGTGTGTGTGTGTGTGTCTCAAGCCACGCTCATTCCACATAGCAACCAATCACTAAGCATCTTTCATTTCACCAGAGCTGTTTAGAAGAAGCTGAGCTGTGATTGGTTGCTATGAGCAGCTGTTTTCCCACTCCACAGCACCTCAGCAGACACTGACCGGGTGGGAGAAATCTCGCATCCCTGGGAACATAAGCTCCAGCCATTGTCTGCCCCCCAGAAAGGAGCAGAGAGCACATGACAGAAATGAATCCCTCTCCTCTATTACTGCCGCGCTCTATTGTTACCGGCGTAGAAAATCGCATCATCAGTGGCCGCACACAGAGCCGCACTGCCAGGTTACATAACAGCACATCTCCAGGAACTCCTTGCTCAGCGCCACCCAGCTCGGGACTATGGGATGGAGGATGTGTGATGGGTATATGGGCACGGGACTATGGGATGGAGGATGTGTGATGGGTGTATGGGCACGGGACTATGGGATGGAGGATGTGTGATGGGTATATGGGCACTGGGCTATGGGATGCAGGATATGTGTGATGGGTATATGGGCATGGGACTATGGGATGATGTGTGATGGGCATATGGGCACTGGAATATGGGATGGAGGATGTGTGATGGGTATATGGGCACTGGGATATGGGATGGAGGATGTGTGATGTGATGGGTGTATGGGCACTGGGCTATGGGATTCAGGATGTGTGATGGGTATATGGGCACTGGGCTATGGGATTCAGGATGTGTGATGATCTCCCGCTTCGACTACTCCAATATCCTTTTCTGTGGCCTCCCTGCTAAAACCCTTGCACCTCTCCAGTCCATCCTTAACTCTGCTGCCCGACTAATTCATCTCTCTCCTCGCTACTCCTCTGCTTCCCCCCTCTGCAAATCTCTTCACTGGCTCCCATTCCCTCTTGCCTTGTCCATGTAGGGCTGTAGCCCATGTATCATCAGATTGTCCTGGTTCCTTGACATCTGATGCGGACCTTGTTAATCCAGGCGACGTCTGAGCCGGCATTACTCTCTTTGTTCGTGACACTCTCATGTTTATTGAGGTAGGCAGCATAGTGTTATGGACCACTACTGGTATATTATGTCCAACAGGGCAGAGCCAGGATTTGAACCCCAGTCTCCCACATTGGTGGCTGTGATTTTACTAAACGCGGCACATGTATTGCCGGCTTCTATTATGTCTTTTACCGAATGTTAACGACTTTTTCCGATCTTAAGAAAAATGCTCGTGTTACCGATCATGAATCCGAATGTACCATATTCCTGCCGAATTTATGTTCAGTGATTGTTTTCTGAACATATTCGCTCATCTCTAATTATGGCCACCACAACCTGCTACACAAAATGAAACCCTCACTCAGTATGGAGACATTTACAGTCCACCACAACCCCAGTATAATGGCCCCTACCAGCCACACATTCAGTATGAGAGTCCCAACAGCTCTTCTCTTAATATGATGCCCCCACAATTCCTGATATTAGGAAAAAAACAATCATACACTACTCAGCCAACCCGGTTCCTGAGGAGCGCTGCTCTGGTCTGTGCGGTGTGAGTACTGAGGCTCCGTACTACAGGTGTGATGTAGTGACGTCATTGTGCCTGCAGTGCACGGAGTCTCAGACTCAGAAGTGAAGGCTGAATGGTGGATCAGGAGCTTTCCACTCCCTGATTCACTAATCTATTCAGCGGTATCACCGTCATGGGAAAGTGGATATCGCTGAAATTGTGATGATAGGAAGGAGAGGGTGACAATACCGCACCCCACCGAGCCCTGTCAATTCATAGGCATCATAGCAACCGAGTGGGCTACCTTTATGGATGATGCACTCCTGTCTATCCAACTATCGTATGGTAAATATCTCATAGATCCTGGGTTCATTAGTATTTGCACCAAGAATGAGGCTAAGTGAGTATTTATTAATTGTCGGTGGCCAGAGGCAGTCAGTGAGGTGGATGGTACCATATTGTGCATGTAGGGGGCAGTACTGTGGGAACATTAGAAAGTGGGGGGATGGCAGTACTGTGGGGGCATGATACTGTGTGTGAGGGGGATGCCAGTCCTGTGGTAACATTGTCCTATGTCTGTGGGAAGCAACTAATGTGAGAACAAAATACTGTGTTTGGGGGTATGGCGGTAATATGAGAACATTATACTGTGTGTATGGGGGTATGGCGGTACTGTGAGAAGATTATACTGTGTGTGGGGGTGTTCCAGTACTGTAGGAACATTGTACTGTGTGTGGGGGTATGGCGGTACTATGAGAACATTATACTGTGTGGGGGGGTATGGTGGTACTATGATAAGATTATACTGTGTGGGGGGTATGGCGGTGCTATGAGAACATTATACTGTGTGTGGGCGTATGGCGGTACTATGAGAACATTATACTGTGTGTGTGGGGGTATGGCGGTACTGTGAGAACATTATACTGTGTGTGGGGGTATGGCGGTACTATGAGAACATTAAACTGTGTGGGGGTATGGCGGTAGTGTGAAAATACCTTTTTTACGAGAGATGCCAGTACTGTGGAAACATTACACTGTGTGAGCGGCATCATATATATTAAATAAGGGGTGTAAAAAGGTGGGTCATAAAAAAAAGACTCCTCAGGGCTGTGCTGCATTTGTACAAAAAGACTGCTATCTGCCGTCCAGACGGGACCATGTGACATCAATGGGAAGAGGGAGGGTTTCCGGAGGGAAGAGTCTAGATGGTGCACCTGGTCAGGAGACCTTGATGATGCAGTTACTGATATTATAAAGGCCAGAGCCCCAAAGGCAGAACAGATTTGGCACCAAGTAAAGGAAAGGGGTGCGGGGAAGAATCTGAGGTACCAGCTCATGGCAAAGTGCCCGAGGCAGCTGGTTGTGGGGCAGAACCCTGCTTACAGGGGAATAATGGTGGCAGGGCTGCCACTTGAAATTTCAGGGCCCCATACTGGCAAAATTTTCGGGGCCCCCTTGAGACTCTGCCCAGGTTCCACCTCGGTCCCGCCTCCAGCCCTCGAACTGTCCACAGTCCCACCACTCTCTCTTGGAAAAACTCCACTTCTCACCTATCACACATTAACAGTTCCCATCACCAGATCACACATATAGCCAGCAGCTTTTGTTTTGGCCAAAAGATTTTTTACTCCACCACCAAAACACGGTAAACACTTTTGGCTGGGCCCTACTCTGCTGTAACCTAATGAATATTTGTTAAAAAATATTTGTAATTATTTTTCAATTTTTAAAATGACCAATAATATCACATACAAGGAACAAATACAACACCATGACTAGACCACATATTACCACCAGTGACCGAATAATATCACATACAAGGAACAAATACCACCGCACCATGACCAGACCACATATTACCACCACAAAGTGACCGAATAATATCACATACAAGGAACAAATACCACCCCACCATGACCAGACCACATATTACCACCACAAAATGACCGAATAATATCACATACAAGGAACAAATATTGCCACCCCATGACCAGACCACATATTACCACCACATAGTGACTGAATACAATACTGATCAGTAATAATAAAAAAATCACAATACTAATATCACCACCAGTGCAATTATCCACAGGAGATGTGTACTTAGTATGCAGTGTCAGTGTACAGGTTATACAGTGATCACTGGTGACATTATACACAGGAGCTCTGTATATAGTATACAGTGTATAGTGTCAGTGTATAGGTAACACTCACTCACCAGTGACGTCTCTAGGTGAAGTCCTTCATCTTTCATCCAGCACAGACCACCATCACTTCATCCAGCCAGGACTCGTCTCTACAGGAAATAACACAGTTATCTCGAGCTCCGCTTGCAGAACACATTATTTAATTTTTCCCAACTTCTACATTACACCACATGAAGAAAAAAACTCTACACAGTAACAGGACCGCCCCCCCATTAAAAACAGTGTCCTCAAAAAATAAAATAAATACATCACTGCAGTAATAATATCCCTTAATTAGCCCCTATGGTAATAATAATATCCCCCACCCTGGCCTCGTGTGTCTCATTCCTGGCTTCAGCCATATGTTCACCCATCCTGCCCTCATGACAGAGTATCCATCCTGCCCCATATGGTCTCCCCATCCCGCCCCATCTGTCTCCATCGTATCCATCCTGTCCCATGATCCTGCACGATCTGTCTCCAACCCTGCTCTATCTGTCTCCAATCATGCCCCCATGTCTTTCATCCTGCACCGTGTCTCCAATCATACCGTGTATCTCCATTCTGCCCCGTGTCTTCAATCATGCCCATATCTCCATTCTGGCCCCTATGGCTCCAATAATGCCCCCATGTCTCCAACAATCATGCCCCGTGTCTCCATTCTGCCCCATCTGTCTCCAGTCATGCCCCCAGTGTCTCCAGTCATGCCCTGTATCTCCATTCTGCCCTGGTGTCCAGCATTCTGCCCATGTATCCAGCATTCTGCCCGTGTCTCATAGTCTGCCCCTTGTGTCCAGCATTCTGCCCGTGTCCAGGATTCTGCCCCATTTCTCACAATCTACCCCCCGTGTCCAGCATTCTGCCCCCCGTGTCTCACAGTCTGCCCCCCCGTGTCCAGCATTCTGCCCCAGAGTGTCCAGCATTCTGCCCCAGTGTCCAGCATTCTGCCCCTCGTGTCCAACATTCTGCCCCTCGTGTCCAACATTCTGCCCCTCGTGTCCAACATTCTGCCCCTCGTGTCCAACATTCTGCCCCTCGTGTCCAACATTCTGCCCCTCGTGTCCAACATTCTGCCCCTCGTGTCCAGCATTCTGCCCCTTGTGTCCAGCATTCTGCCCACATATCCAGCATTCTGCCCCCATGTCTCACAGTCTGCCCCTTATGTCCAGCATTCTGCCTGTGTCCAGCATCTCTGCCCCAGCGTGTCCAGCATTCTGCCTCTCGTGTCCAGCATTCTGCCCCCGTGTCCAGCATTCTGCCCCTGTGTCCAGCATCTCTGCCCCAGCGTGTCCAGCATTCTGCCCCAGCTTGTCCAGCATTCTGCCCCTCGTGTCCAGCATTCTGCCCCTCGTGTCCAGCATTCTGCCCCTCGTGTCCAGCATTCTGCCCCTCGTGTCCAGCATTCTGCCCCTCGTGTCCAGCATTCTGCCCCTCGTGTCCAGCATTCTGCCCCCCGTGTCCAGCATTCTGCCCCCGTGTCTCACTCTGCCCCTTGTGTCCAGCATTCTGCTCGTGTCAAGCATCTATGCCCCAGCGTGTCCAGCATTCTGCCCCAGCGTGTCCAGCATTCTGCCCCTGTGTCCAGCATCTCTGCCCCTGTGTCCAGCATCTCTGCCCCTGTGTCCAGCATCTCTGCCCCAGCGTGTCCAGAATTCTGCCCCGGGGCCCCCTGGATCGCCGCTCTCAAAAAAAAACAAAAAAAACACGATTTCTTACCTGGCCGCGCTCCTGACGAAGCTCACTCCCTCCACGCAGATGAAGCACGCGCTCGCCGGCGGCTGACAATGACGCCAGCGACAGGCGCACTGCTGCTCAAGTCAGCTGCCAGCCTCCAACTGGCTGGAGGCTGTTAACTATTGACGTGCGGGCCCGCACGTCAATAGCGTGCTGCAGTGCCTGTAGGGGGGCCCCCTCTGCCCACCGGGCCCCATAAGCCAGTCATGGCTGTAATGCCCTGATGGCGGCCCTGGGTGTGAGTACTGAGGCTCCGTACTACAGGTGTGATGTAGAGACGTCATTGTGCCTGCAGTGCACGGAGTCTCAGACTCAGAAGTGAAGGCTGAATGGTGGATCAGGAGCTTTCCACTCCCTGATGCACTAATCTATTCAGCGGTATCACCGTCATGGGAATGTGGATATCGCTGACATTGTGATGATGGGAAGGAGAGGGTGACCAGTACCAACCCCACCGAGCCCTGTCAATTCATAGGCATCATAGCAACCGAGTGGGCTAACTTTATGGATGATACACTCCTGCCTATCCAACTATCGTATGGTAAATATCTCATAGATCCTGGGTTCATTAGTATCTGCACCAAGGATGAGGCTAAGTGAGTATTTATTAATTGTCGGTGGTCGGAGGTAGTCAGTGAGGTGGATGGTACCATATTGTGCATGTAGGGGGCAGTACTGTGGGAACATTAGAAAGTGGGGGGATGGCAGTACTGTGGGGACATTATACTGTGTGTGAGGGGGATTCCGGTCCTGTGGAAATATTGTCCTATGTCTGTGGGAAGCCACTAATGTGAGAACAAAATACTGTGTGTGGGGGTATGGCGGTGCTATGAGAACATTATACTCTGTGTGGGGGTATGGAGGTACTGTGAGAACATTATACTGTGTGGGGGTATGGCGGTACTATGAGAAGATTATACTGTGTGCGGGGGTATGGCGGTACTGTAGGAACATTATACTGTGTGGGGGTATGGCAGTACTATGAGATTATACTGTGTGTGGTAGATGGAGGTACTGTAGGAACATTATACTGTGTGTGGGAGTATGGCGGTATTATGAGAAGATTATACTGTGTGTGGTAGGAAGGAGGTACTGTAGGAACATTATACTGTTTGTGGGGGTATGGCCGTACTATGAGAAAATTATACTGTGTGTGGTGGGATGGAGGTACTATGAGAACATTCTACTGTGTGTGGGGGTATGGCGGTACTATGAGAACATTATACTGTGTGCGGTGGTATGGCGGTACTGTAGGAACATTATACTGTGTGTGGGGGTATGGCGGAACTATGAGAAAATTATACTGTGTGTGGTGGGATGGCGGTACTAAGAGAAGATTATACTGTGTGTGGGGGTATGGCGGTACTATGAGAACATTATACTGTGTGCGGTGGTATGGCGGTACTGTAGGAACATTATACTGTGTGTGGGGGTATGGCGGTACTGTAGGAACATTATACTGTGTGTGGGGGTATGGCGGTACTTTAGGAACATTATACTGTGTGTGGGGGTATGGCGGTACTGTAGGAACATTATACTGTGTGTGGGGGTATGGCGGTACTGTAGGAACATTATACTGTGTGTGGGGGGTATGGCGGTACTATGAGAAGATTATACTGTGTGTGGGGGTATGGCGGTACTGTAGGAACATTATACTGTGTGTGGGGGTATGGCGGTACTGTAGGAACATTATACTGTGTGGGGGTATGGCGGTACTATGAGAACATTATACTGTGTGGGGGGGGGTATGGCGGTATTATGAGAACATTATACTGTGTGTGGGGGTATGGTGGTACTGTAGGAACATTATACTATGTGTGGGGGTATGGCGGTACTGTAGGAACATTATACTGTGTGTGGGGGTATGGCGGTACTGTAGGAACATTATACTGTGTGTGGGGGTATGGCCGTACTATGAGAAGATTATACTGTGTGTGGGGGTATGGCGGTACTATGAGAACATTATACTGTGTGTGGGGGTATGGCGGTACTGTAGGAACATTATACTGTGTGTGGGGGTATGGCGGTACTGTAGGAACATTATACTGTGTGTGGGGGTATGGCCGTACTATGAGAAGATTATACTGTGTGTGGGGGGTATGGCGGTACTATGATAACATTATACTGTGTGTGTGGTGGTATGGAGGTACTATGAGAACATTATACTGTGTGGAGGTATGGCGGTACTGTAGGAACATTATACTGTGTGGGGGGTATGGCGGTAGTGTGAAAATACCTTTTTTACGCTATCATATATATTACATAAGGGGTGTAAAAAGGAGAGTCATAAAAAAGACTCCTCAGGGCTGTGCTGCATTTGTAGAAAAAGACTGCTATCTGCCGTCCAGACGGGACCATGTGACATCAATGGGAAGAGGGAGGGTTTCCGGAGGGAAGAGTCTAGAGGGTGCACCTGGTCAGGAGACCTTGATGACGCAGTTACTGATATTATAAAGGCCGGAGCCCCAAAGGCAGAACAGATTTGGCGCCAACAAAGGAAAGGGGTGCGGGGAAGAATCTGAGGTACCAGCTCATGGTAAAGTGCCCGAGGCAGCTGGGTGTGGGGCAGAACCTGCTTACAGGGCATAATGGGGGCATTACACTGTGTGGGGCCAAGAAAGGGGCCCTGTACTAGGAGAACAATCCACTCCCTCACTTCCTGTCCTCCATAGTTGGCTCGTATGTATCTATTACAGGAAACAGAACAACAACGTTATGATTCTTATAAAGAGTCTCCGTGCAGAAGGGGTTAATGTCCCCGCGCTCAGTAATGGGGAATCTCCACATACCTCCACCTGCAGAGCCGCACTCCACATATATGGCTGCTCTGTGCGCACAGGACCTGTGATGAGGTCACAGGGGGAGGAGTCAGGGGTCACGTGATCCGCAGTGAAGACGCTACATGGAGACTTCTCCTCAGTCAGTGACATTTCCGCCATTATTCGCCCTCACTACTGCCACAATTACCTTGCGCCGCCTTTTCTACACAATGTTCTGTGTGGAATGTAACGTGTGATTTCTCTGGAGACAAATAGACCCCACACATGAGGGAATTATTACCGGTTACCGGACGTCTAGTATATGGCGGCATATGATTGTGCTATCGCCTCCACACCAGGAGCTAAAATGCCGAAATCTCGCTTATTTACCCCCTTCCAGTGTCCGGCTAAGGGTCATATACGGCCATGCACCTCTCCAGTCACTGTGGGGTTTTGTTAATAGGATGGAGGGTGGCGTCCATGCTTGGACTTCAGAGAGAGTAATAAAATCACAGCTCACCTTCCCGATCCTTTACCCCTAATACCTGACCTGTTTAGCTAATTACCTGGAGATAAATGGTTTTACAGACTGAGGCCGGCGTCACACTCAGCATATAAAAATACGGTCCGTAAATTACGGCCGTAATACGCAGAAAAGCCCCCAAAATAGTGGTCTGTAGCTCCTCCGTAGGCAGGGTGTGTCAGCGTATTTTGCGCACGGCATCCTCCGTATGGCATCCGTACTGCGAGATTTTCTCGCAGGCTTGCAAAACCGACATACGGACATACAATGGATCCATGTGCTCAAAAAATCATAAAAACATATATACTGTATATATATATATATATATATATGTGTGTGTGAAAAAATTGGAACAGCATCAAGTTCCACCTTACAAGGCATGCAGAGCTCTTCCGATCAGCAATCCAATGGTCAAAAAGTAATAAACTCAAAACAAGGAGGGTGCTGCTTTTCCTTTTTTTGAGTTTATATACAGTGGGGCAAAAAAGTATTTAGTCAGTCGGCAATAGTGCAAGTTCCACCACTTAAAAAGATGAGAGGCGTCTGTAATTTACATCATAGGTAGACCTCAACTATGGGAAACAAACTGAGAAAAAAAAATCCAGAAAATCACATTGTCTGTTTTTTTAACATTTTATTTGCATATTATGGTGGAAAATAAGTATTTGGTCAGAAACAAAATTTCATCTCAATACTTTGTAATATATCCTTTGTTGGCAATGACAGAGGTCAAACGTTTTCTGTAAGTCTTCACAAGGTTGCCACACACTGTTGTTGGTATGTTGGCCCATTCCTCCATGCAGATCTCCTCTAGAGCAGTGATGTTTTTGGCTTTTCGCTTGGCAACACGGACTTTCAACTCCCTCCAAAGGTTTTCTATAGGGTTGAGATCTGGAGACTGGCTAAGCCACTCCAGGACCTTGAAATGTTTCTTACGAAGCCACTCCTTCGTTGCCCTGGCGGTGTGCTTTGGATCATTGTCATGTTGAAAGACCTAGCCACGTTTCATCTTCAATGCCCTTACTGATGGAAGGAGGTTTGCACTCAAAATCTCACGATACATGGCCCCATTCATTCTTTCATGTACCCGGATCAGTCGTCCTGGCCCCTTTGCAGAGAAACAGCCCCAAAGCATGATGTTTCCACCACCATGCTTTACAGTAGGTATGGTGTTTGATGGATGCAACTCAGTATTCTTTTTCCTCCAAACACGACAAGTTGTGTTTCTACCAAACAGTTCCAGTTTGGTTTCATCAGACCATAGGACATTCTCCCAAAACTCCTCTGGATCATCCAAATGCTCTCTAGCAAACTTCAGACGGGCCCGGACATGTACTGGCTTAAGCAGTGGGACACGTCTGGCACTGCAGGATCTGTGTCCATGGTGGCGTAGTGTGTTACTTATGGTAGGCCTTGTTACATTGGTCCCAGCTCTCTGCAGTTCATTCACTAGGTACCCCCGCGTGGTTCTGGGATTTTTGCTCACCGTTCTTGTGATCATTCTGACCCCACGGGGTGGGATTTTGCGTGGAGCCCCAGATCAAGGGAGATTATCAGTGGTCTTGTATGTCTTCCATTTTCTAATTATTGCTCCCACTGTTGATTTCTTCACTCCAAGCTGGTTGGCTATTGCAGATTCAGTCTTCCCAGCCTGGTGCAGGGCTACAATTTTGTTTCTGGTGTCCTTTGACAGCTCTTTGGTCTTCACCATAGTGGAGTTTGGAGTCAGACTGTTTGAGGGTGTGCACAGGTGTCTTTTTATACTGATAACAAGTTTAAACAGGTGCCATTACTACAGGTAATGAGTGGAGGAAAGAGGAGACTCTTAAAGAAGAAGTTACAGCTCTGTGAGAGCCAGAAATCTTGATTGTTTGTTTCTGACCAAATACTTATTTTCCACCATAATATGCCAAAAAAATGATAAAAAAAACAGACAATGTGATTTTCTGGATCTTTTTTTTCTCAGTTTGTCTACAGTTGAGGTCTACCTATGATGTAAATTACAGATGCCTCTCATCTTTTTAAGTGGTGGAACTTGCACTATTGCTGACTGACTAAACACTTTTTTGCCCCACTGTATATAATGTCAGTAGACACATATGTATATATATTAACTAGCTATTGAACCCATTCTACGCCCGGGTGGCGAGCATTTATATTGGTATATGGTCTCCATCCTGGTATGTGCTGCTCCATCCTGCGTCCCCATCCTGTTATGAGCTGCTCCATCCTGCGCCCCCATCGGGTCATGTGCTGCTCCCATCCTGCGCCCCCATCCTGTCATGTGCTGCTCCCATCCTGCGCCCCCATTCTGACATGTGCTGCACCCATCCTGCGCCTCCATTCTGACATGTGCTGCACCCATCCTGCGCCTCCATTCTGACATGTGCTGCACCCATCCTGCGCCTCCATTCTGACATGTGCTGCACCCATCCTGCGCCTCCATTCTGTCATGTGCTGCTCCCATCCTGCACCCCCAATCTGTCATGTGCTGCTCCCATCCTGCGCCCCTGTTCTGTCATGTGCTGCTTCCATCCTGCACCCACGTTCTGTCATGTGCTGCTGCCATTCTGCGCCCCCGTTCTGTCATGTGCTGCTCCCATCCTGCACCCCCGTTTTCTCATGTGCTGCTGCCATCCTGCACCCCCGTTCTGTCATGTGCTGCCCTATTCTGTCATGTGATGCTCCCATCCTGCACCCCCGTTCTGTCATGTGCTGCTTCCATCCTGCACCCCCGTTCTGTCATGTGCTGCTGCCATCCTGCGCCCCCGTTCTGTCATGTGCTGCTCCCATCCTGCACCCCTGTTCTGTCATGTGCTGCTGCCATTCTGCACCCCCCTTTTGTCATGTGCTGCTGCCATCCTGCGCCCCCATACTGTCATGTGCTGCTCCCATCCTGCACCCCTGTTCTGTCATGTGCTGCTCCCATCCTGCGCCCCCCGGTTCTGTCATGTGCTGCTCCCATCCTGCGCCACCGTTCTGTAATTTGCTGCTCCCATCCATATGCCCCATACGCTGCTCCATAAAGGTTTATGGCCCCCATAAGATGCTCCATATTATATGCCCCGTACACTGCTCCATAAAGGTTTATGGCCCCCATAAGATGCTCCATAGTATATGCCCCCGTACACTGCTCCATTATGGTTGATGGCCCCATAAGATGCTCCATAGTATATGCCCCCGTACACTGCTCCATTATGGTTGATGGCCCCCATAAGATGCTCCATAGTATATGCCCCCGTACACTGCTCCATTATGGTTTATGGCCCCCATAAGATGCTCCATATTATATGCCCCGTACACTGCTCCATAAAGGTTTATGGCCCCCATAAGATGCTCCATAATATATGCCCCCGTACACTGCTCCATTATGGTTTATGGCCCCATAAGATGCTCCATTGTATATGCCCCGTATGCTGCTGTGATATATAAGAAAAAAGTACCATACTCACCTATCGTCGCTGGGTGCCGAGAGCTGGAGGGCCTGAGCAGGCGGGGACACCGGCGCGCTGTGGGGGTCAGGTGCTGGTATCGCCGCTAGTTCAGGCTCCCGACACTTGCTTGCTATACTCACCTGTCTGTCCCGTTCCAGCGCTGCACGCCACTTCTTCCGGCTCCTCTGGCTGTGACTGTTCAGTCAGAGGGCGGCGCGCATTAAGCGCGTCATCGCGCCCTCTGAACTGTGAACGTCACAGGCAGAGGACCGGGACACGGAGACGGAGCCGCACACAGCGCTGGAACGGGGGACAGGTGAATATACTTACCCTCCTGGCGGTCCCTGCCTCTCCTTTGGAGATCGCGGTGTGCGTTCAGTGTTTACGCATACCGCGATCTCCTGGGAGCGCCACTCTGTGGGGGCCAGACTGCGCTGGCGCCTGCGCAGTCTATAAAGGCTTCGGACAGAGTGACGCTCCCAGCGTTATATTATAGATATTTCATCCAGCGCGAGATAGCTTAAAACCCGGCAATTCAATTGCCGGCTTTTGCTATCTCCTTCCTAAACCCGACATGATATGAGACATGGTTACATACAGTAAACCATCTCATATCCCCATTTTTTTTGCATATTCCACACTACTAATGTTAGTAGTGTGTATGTGCAAACTTTGGGCGCTGTAGCTATTAAATTAAAGGGTTAAATGGCGGAAAAAATTTGCGTGGGCTCCCGCACAATTTTCTCCGCCAGAGTAGTAAAGCCAGTGACTGAGGGCAGATATTATTAGCCTGGAGAGGGCGCATCACCGGGACTGAAGGTACAGGTCATTGACCTACATTCCATTCATTCCCCGGGGTTTTTACAGGCAGGAGCACAGCTGCATTATAGCAGAGCTCCTGCCTGTAAAATATTTTAACCCCTTCAGATGGATTTACATCGTGGGACGTAACAGATCAACGGAAGGTATGTATATTGTTGGTTTATTATTTTTCCTTTGTTACAGAGCGAGGGTCTTCAGGTGGATTGAGAGAACAATAAAATATTAAAACAACCTTTGTGTTTATTTCATTAAAATACTTTTTAATAATGTGTGTGTGCGCGTTTTTTAACCCTTTCATACAATTGGATTAATAATGGATAGGTGTCATAATTGACGCCTCTCCATTATTAATCTGGCTTAATGTCACCTTACAATAGCAAGGTGACATTAACCCTTCATTACCCCATATCCCACTGCTACAGGGGAATGGGAAGAGAGTGGCCAAGTGCCAGAATAGGCGCATCTTCCAGATGTGCCTATTCTGGGGTGGCTGGGGGCAGATGTTTTTAGCCAGGGGGGCCAATAACCGTGGACCCTCTCTAGGCTATTAATATCTGCCCTCAGTCACTGGCTTTACTACTCTGGTGGAGAAAATTGTGCGGGAGCCCACGCCAATTTTTTCCACCATTTAACCCTTTAACAGCTACAGCGCCCAAATTTGGCACATACACTCTGCTAACATTAGTAGTGAGGAATATGCAAAAAAAATGGGGATATGAGATGGTTTACTGTATGTAACATGTCTCATATCATGTCAGGTTTAGGATGGAGATAGCAAAAGCCGGTAATTGAATTACCAGCTTTAAAGCTGTCTAGCGCTGTATGAAATCTACTATATAAAGCTGAATGTGTGTGTGTGTGTGTGTATGTGTGTGTGTATGTCCGGGATTGGCATCTGCACCGTCGCAGCTACAGCCACAAAATTTTGCACAGTCACACGTCTGGACCCCGAGAGCGTCATAGGCTATATTGTGAGGCGAAATTTTAACCCCGCGCTTTCCAATTCACCAAACAATTTTGCCCCTATCTACATAATGGGGAAAAAAGTGAAAGGAAAAGTGTTGGAAGTGTCGCAGCTACAGCAACAAAATTTTGCACAGTCACACGTCTGGACCCCGAGAGCGTCATAGGCTATATTGTGAGGCGAAATTTTAACCCCGCGCTTTCCAATTCACCAAACAATTTTGCCCCTATCTACATAATGGGGAAAAAAGTGAAAGGAAAAGTGTTGGAAGTGTCGCAGCTACAGCAACAAAATTTTGCACAGTCACACGTCTGGACCCTGAGAGCGTCATAGGCTACGTTGTGAGGTGAAATTTTAACCCCGCACTTTCCAATTCACCAAACAATTTTGCCCCTATCTACATAATGGGGAAAAAAGTGAAAGGAAAAGTGTTGGAGGCGTCACAGCTACAGCAACAAAATTTTGCACAGTCACACGTCTGGACCCTGAGAGCGTCATAGGCTATGTTGTGAGGTGAAATTTTAACTCCGCGCTTTCCAATTCACCAAACTATTTTTCCCCTATCTACATAATGGGGAAAAGTGAAAGGAAAAGTGTTGGAGGCAAATTGACAGCTGCCAGATGTGAACAAGGGGGACTTAAAGAGTGAGAGCGATGGCGCCAAAGAGTATATACCGTACAGTTGCTAAGGTGGGACCCCGACATGGGATACTCACCACACACGGGGATATGAACACTGTTATGAAAGGCAATTCAGTATCACAATGGACATGGAGGTCAGAGCACATACAGTGATCTGACAATAACCCAAAATAATAGAACGAGCTCTGAGACGTGGGAACTCTGCAGACCGCAATCCCTGATCCTCTCCAAACACAACTAGAGGCAGCCGTGGATTGCGCCTAATGCTACCTATGCAACTCGGCACAGCCTGAGAAACTAACTAGCCTGAAGATAGAAACAATAAGCCTACCTTGCCTCAGAGAAATACCCCAAAGGAAAAGGCAGCCCCCCACATATAATGACTGTGAGTAAGATGAAAAGACAAACGTAGAGATGAAATAGATTCAGCAAAGTGAGGCCCGATATTCTAGACAGAACGAGGATAGGAAAGATAACTTTGCGGTCTACACAAAACCCTAAAGAAAACCACGCAAAGGGGCAAAAAGACCCTCCGTACCGAACTAACGGCACGGAGGTACACCCTTTGCGTCCCAGAGCTTCCAGCAAAACAAATAGACAAGCTGGACAGAAAAAATAGCAACAAATAGCAAAGAAGCACTTAGCTATGCAGAGCAGCAGGCCACAGGAATGATCCAGAGAAACACAAGTCCAACACTGGAACATTGACAGGAAGCATGAATCAAAGCATTAGGTGGGGTTAAGTAGAGAAGCACCTAACGACCTCACCAGATCACCTGAGGGAGGAAACTCAGAAGCAGCAGTACCAGTTTCCTCCACAAACGGAAGCTCCCAGAGAGAATCAGCCGAAGTACCACTTGTGACCACAGGAGGGAGCTCTGCCACAGAATTCACAACAGAACACACACAAAATGCGCCACACACTACCACGTGCTTGAACACATACACCACCCTCAGCACACATTTCACCACACATACACCAACCTCGCCACATAAAAGTCGAAACACAAAAGTCGCCGCTCAAAACTCACCACGCGCAAAACTCGCCACATGCAAAAAATAGGCTCACGCAAAACTCGCCACAAGTGCAAAACTCACCTCATGGAAAACTCGCCACACACAAAACTTGCACATGCGGAAAAATTGCCACATGCACAAAATTTGCAACACATGCAAAAGTTGCCTCACACAAAACTTGCACATACTCAAAAGGCACCAGACATAAAACTCACCACGTGCAAAACTCGCCATGCGCAAAACTTGCTGCACACAACTTGCTACACTAACTTGTCACATGCAACTCGACACACAAAAAGTTGCTACACGCATGTTGCCACACAAAACTCATCTCACAAAATTCGCTACATGCATGTCGCCACACACAACTCAACACACACAACTTGACAAACGAAACTCGCCCTAAAACACACACAAGTCTGGTATTAGCCTTCAAAAATAAAAATCTGATTAATAAGCAGACAAACTACAAGAGCAACAAATGTACCATATAGGAAATACGGCAGCTGTCAGTCACATGACCTGTCTATTATGTGTATGTGTGAGCTAATATATACTGCCAGGGGGAGGGCTTCCTGTTGGCTGGGGATTTATCAGGCTGCCAATTTATCTTACAAATACTGAGGTAAAAATACTGAGCAGATAACGTGTTAACGAGGTCTAATACAGGAGATCACACAGGTATATACTATATACAGGAGGAGATGACACACAGATATATACTATATACAGGAGAGATGACACACAGGTATATACTATATAAAGGAGGAGATGACATACAGGTACATACTATATACAGGAGGAGATGACATACAGGTATATACTATATACAGGAGGAGATGACACACAGGTATATACTATATACAGGAGCAGATTACCTACAGGTATATACAATATACAGGAGGAGATGACATACAGGTATATGCTATATATAGAACATGACATACAGGTATATACTATATACAGGAGGAGATGACACACAGATATATACTATATACAGGGGAGATGACACACAGGTATATACTATATACAGGAGGAGATGACATACAAGTATATACTATACATAGAAGGAGATGACATACAGGTATATACTATATATAGGAGGAGATGACATACAGGTATATACTATATATAGGAGGAGATGACATACAGGAATATACTATATATAGGAGGAGATGACATACAGGTATATACTATATACAGGGGAGATGACACACAGCAGGTATATACTATATACAGGGGAGATGACATACAGGTATATACTATATATAAGGGAGATGACAAACATGTATATACTGAGGTGAAAATGAGAGGTGTGAGGTGAAAATGAAAAGGTGTGAGTGCAAAATGAGAGGAGTGAGGGAAAATAGTGTAGTGATCGGAAAATGACAGATGTGAGGTCGAAATGACAAGTGTTAGGCGGGAATGAGAGGAGTGAGGGAGAAAATGAGAGGTTTGAGGGAGAAAATGAGAGATGTGAGGGGGAAAATTAAAGATGTGATTGGGAAAATGAGAGGCGTGATGGGAAAATAAGAGAAGTAACGTGCTATAACTAACCACAGATATTTACTATGCCCAGGCAACGCCGGGCTCTTCAGCTAGTCTAATATATAAAGCTGAATGTGTGTATGTATGTGTGTGTGTATGTCCGGGATTGGCATCTGCACCGTCGCAGCTACAGCCACAAAATTTTGCACAGTCACACGTCTGGACCCCGACAGCGTCATAGGCTATGTTGTGAGGCGAAATTTTAACCCCGCGCTTTCCAATTCACCAAACAATTTTGCCCCTATCTACATAATGGGGAAAAAGTGAAAAGAAAAGTGTTGGAGGCGTCGCAGCTACGGCCACAAAATTTTGCATAGTCACACGTCTGGACCACGAGAGCGTCATAGGCTATGTTGTGAGGTGAAATTTTAACCCCGCGCTTTCCAATTCACCAAACAATTTTACCCCTATCTACATAATGGGGAAAAAGTGAAAGGAAAAGTTTTGGAGGCGTCGCAGCTACAGCCACAAAATATTGCACAGTCACACGTCTGGACCCCGAGAGCGTCATAGGCTATGTTGTGAGGTGAAATTTTAACCCCGCGCTTTCCAATTCACCAAACAATTTTACCCCTATCTACATAATGGGGAAAAAGTGAAAGGAAAAGTTTTGGAGGCGTCGCAGCTACAGCCACAAAATATTGCACAGTCACACGTCTGGACCCTGAGAGCGTCATAGGCTATGTTGTGAGGTGAAATTTTAACCCCGCGCTTTCCAATTCACCAAACAATTTTACCCCTATCTACATAATGGGGAAAAAGTGAAAGGAAAAGTGTTGGAGGCAAATTGACAGTTGCCAGATATGAATAAAGGGGACTTAAAGAATGAGAGCGATGGCGCCAAAGAGTATATACCGTACAGTTGCTAAGGTGGGGCCCCGACATGGGATACCCACCACACACAGGGATATGAACACACACAAAATGCGCCACACACTACCACGTGCTTGAACACATATCACCCTCAGCACACATTTCACCACACATACACCAACCTCGCCACATAAAAGTCGAAACACAAAAGTCGCCGCTCAAAACCCGCCACGTGCAAAACTCACCACATGCAAAACTAGGCTCACGCAAAACTCGCCACACGTGCAAAACTCACCTCATGGGAAAACTCACCACACGCAAAACTTGCACCCGCGGAAAAATTGCCACATGCACAAAAGTTGCAACACATGCAAAAGTTGCCTCACACAAAACTTGCACATACTCAAAAGGGACCATACATAAAACTCGCCACGCGCAAAACTTGCCATGCGCAAAATTTGCTGCACACAACTTGCTACACTAACCTGTCACATGCAACTCGACACACAAAAAGTTGCTACACGCATGTCACCACACAAAACTCATCTCACAAAAGTCGCTACATGCATGTCGCCACATGCAACTCAACACACACAACTTGACACACGAAACTCGCCCTAAAACACACACAATTCTGGTATTATCCTTCAAAAATAAAAATCTGATTAATGAGCAGACAAACTACAAGAGCAACAAATGTACAATATAGGAAATCCGGCATCTGTCAGTCACATGACCTGTCTATTATTTGTATATGTGAGCTAATATATACTGCCAGGGGGGAGGGCTTCCTGTTGGCTGGGGATTTATCAGGCTGCCAATTTAGCTTACAAATACTGAGGTAAAAATATTGACCAAATAACGTGTGAACGAGGTCTAATACAGGAGGAAATGACATACAGATATATACTATGTACAGGGGAGATAACACACAGGTATATACTATATACAGGAGAGATGACACACAGGTCTATACTATATAGAGGAGGAGATGACATACAGGTACATACTATATACAGGAGGAGATGACATGAAGGTATATACTATATACAGGAGGAGGTGACACACAGATATATACTATATACGGGGGAGATGACACACAGGTATATACTATATACAGGAGGAGATGACATACAGGTATATACCATATATAGGAGGAGATGACATACAGGTATATACTATATAAAGGAGAGATGACACACAGCAGGTATATACTATATACAGGGGAGATGACATACAGGTATATACTATATACAGGAGATGACATACAGGTGTATACTATATATAAGGGAGATGACAAACATGTATATACTGATGCGAAAATGAGAGGTGTGAGGTGAAAATGAAAAGGTGTGAGTGCAAAATGAGAGGAGTGAGGGAAAATAGTGGAGTGATCGGAAAATGACAGATGTGAGGTCGAAATGACAAGTGTTAGGGGGGAATGAGAGGAGTGAGGGGGAAAATGAGAGGTGTGAGGGAGAAAATGAGAGATGTGAGAGGGAAAATGAGAGGTGTGATGGGAAAAAAAGAGAAGTGGAGTGCTATAACTAACCACAGATATCTACTATGCCCAGGGAATGCCGGGCTCTTCAGCTAGTATTAATATATATATATACATATATGTGTCTCAATGACATATATATATATACAGTGGGGCAAAAAAGTATTTAGTCAGTCAGCAATAGTGCAAGTTCCACCACTTAAAAAGATGAGAGGCGTCTGTAATTTACATCATAGGTAGACCTCAACTATGGGAGACAAACTGAGAAAAAAAAATCCAGAAAATCACATTGTCTGTTTTTTTAACATTTTATTTGCATATTATGGTGGAAAATAAGTATTTGGTCAGAAACAACATTTCATCTCAATACTTTGTAATATATCCTTTGTTGGCAATGACAGAGGTCAAACGTTTTCTGTAAGTCTTCACAAGGTTGCCACACACTGTTGTTGGTATGTTGGCCCATTCCTCCATGCAGATCTCCTCTAGAGCAGTGATGTCTTTGGCTTTTTGCTTGGCAACACGGACTTTCAACTCCCTCCAAAAGTTTTCTATAGGGTTGAGATCTGGAGACTGGCTAGGCCACTCCAGGACCTTGAAATGCTTCTTACGAAGCCACTCCGTCGTTGCCCTGGTGGTGTACTTTGGATCATTGTCATGTTGAAAGACCCAGCCACCTTTCATCTTCAATGCCCTTGCTGATGGAAGGAGGTTTGCACTCAAAATCTCACGATACATGGCCCCATTCATTCTTTCATGTACCCGGATCAGTCGTCCTGGCCCCTTTGCAGAGAAACAGCCCCAAAGGATGATGTTTCCACCACCATGCTTTACAGTAGGTATGGTGTTTGATGGATGCAACTCAGTATTCTTTTTCCTCCAAACACGACAAGTTGTGTTCCTACCAAACAGTTCCAGTTTGGTTTCATCAGACCATAGGACATTCTCCCAAAACTCCTCTGGATCATCCAAATGCTCTCTAGACAGGCCCGGACATGTACTGGCTTAAGCAGTGGGACACGTCTGGCACTGCAGGATCTGAGTCCATGGTGGCGTAGTGTGTTACTTATGGTAGGCCTTGTTACATTGGTCCCAGCTCTCTGCAGTTCATTCACTAGGTCCCCCCGCGTGGTTCTGGGATTTTTGCTCACTGTTCTTGTGATCATTCTGACCCCACGGGGTGGGATTTTGCGTGGAGCCCCAGATCGAGGGAGATTATCAGTGGTCTTGTATGTCTTCCATTTTCTAATTATTGCTCCCACTGTTGATTTCTTCACTCCAAGCTGGTTGGCTATTGCAGATTCAGTCTTCCCAGCCTGGTGCAGGGCTACAATTTTGTTTCTGGTGTCCTTTGACAGCTCTTTGGTCTTCACCATAGTGGAGTTTGGAGTCAGACTGTTTGAGGGTGTGCACAGGTGTCTTTTTATACTGATAACAAGTTTAAACAGGTGCCATTACTACAGGTAATGAGTGGAGGAAAGAGGAGACTCTTAAATAAGAAGTTACAGGTCTGTGAGAGCCAGAAATCTTGATTGTTTGTTTCTGACCAAATACTTATTTTCCACCATAATATGCAAAAAAAATGATAAAAAAACAGACAATGTGATTTTCTGGATTTGTTTTCTCAGTTTGTCTCCCATAGTTGAGGTCTACCTATGATGTAAATTACAGACGCCTCTCATCTTTTTAAGTGGTGGAACTTGCACTATTGCTGACTGACTAAATACTTTTTTGCCCCACTGTATGTATATATATATATATATATATATATATACACCCCTATTCTATGTGTAGACATTTATTCTACCCATTCTATTGTAAGCTGTCAGTGTGATTTTACTGTACACCGCACTGAATTGCCGGCTTTTCTCTAGAACACCGCTGCGTATTTCTCGCAAGTCACACTGCTGGTCTGTGTGTATTCCGTATTTTTCTAGCCCCCATAGACTTTCATTGGCGTATTTTTTGCGCAATACGGTGACAAACGCAGCATGCTGCGATTTTCTATGGCCGTAGAAGACCGTATAATACGGATCAGTAAAATACGGCTGATAGGAGCAGGGGCATAGAGAATCATTGTACCGTATGCAATCCGTATTTTCTGCACCTCTCTTACGTCCGTAAAACACGGTAGTGTGACGCCGGCATTAACGTGAGAGGGGCATATAACCTTATACGTATCGCCATGGTGACGGATGGAAGACCGCACACAATACACCTGAGGGGCAGATTGAACATTTGATGCTGCCATTCGGGGTAACCAACGCTCCGGCAGTCTTTGAAAATGTCATTAATTATATTTTCCTCCCTGATTGGTAGATTTGTGGTCATTTTCCTGGATGATATATTGAGTTCCTCACGTACTCTGGAGGAGCATGGTGAGCATGTCAGACAGGTTCTCCAGGTTCTACGTGACAACTATTTATTTGTCTCCTGACGAAGCCCATCGGGCGAAACGCACGTCGAGGTGCCAAGCAGCAAGGCAGCAGGAGATAGCCACCCTCCATAGATCAACCATGGCTACAGGTATAGTGTGACTATGTATGAAATTTAAAATATGTTATCCTTTTTGAGCTAGTGACAGAGCTAGGACCCTTATTCCTTTTATAGACTAATATATGTTTTACATTCCTGGTCTATTCACCAAGTCTTAAAGGACTTATAGCCACGGCTGTGTCTGGTCATACTCATGGACCCTCATATTGAGGCCCCTGGACATGTTATTTCATAGGACCTAATGTGGTTTGGTTATCGCTGTGCAGCTTTGCTGCTTTGGTCTTTTGTCTCTGGCTACCCTCTGTGAATCTCACCTATTTATTGGAAATATGACATTGTTGTTCAATATTATATGTAAATAAAGTATGTAACTTTTTCAATTTTTGTCGCTTCTGTTATGTTAATGTGTCTGTACCACGAACAAAGAGAGAAACAAAGCACTACCGTAAAGCCCGCACACTACACCAAAAATAGCAATATATCAAACTTTATTGGGTACATCAACACAGCAAAAAAACATAAAACATAAGTAAAAACAAGACAGCACCCCACTCATGGACCCCCTTCAGATAATACATCCATATAGTGCATAACAAGTGGGAAAATCACAGTCAATATATAATATAATGGTACAAGCATAAATAGACAATAATAGTAATATATCCCACTATGCATATATCAGAAGATGCAAGTACACCTATAATAACAAATAGGAAGGATCCCCTACAGCAATCAGAAAATATACGGTCGGTCAAATGGCCAGTATAAATCCAGATGGGACAGAAAAGAATAGAAGACCATCCCACATCTAGAGTAACCCAGGCTAAATAGTAGATACATATAGCGCCATAGTCCCTATAAGAGCAAATAGCAAGGCTGGCACAGATGAACGGGTGTGAATCACGACCCCATCATATGTGCAGAGAAAACAGCCCAAAGCCTGATGTCCGAGCCATAATAGAGACCAAGACTCGACCAGGATGAAAAGGAGGATACCCACCAAAGGGGGCCCCAGATAGAGATAGGAGCGGGGTGCGACCCAACGCGTGTCGCCGTAACCCCTACGGCTTTGTCAGGGGAAGTTATGTGCAGATAGACACAGGGCCGATAAATACCTGATAAGCACAACGAGCACCGATGTGCAACACAGGTTTCAGAGTGGGACGTTAATACAGGACCGGAAATGAACTGAGTGAAGCAGCGCCGAACTACGCATGGGCACAGATCCAAAGAACAACAGCGCCTGCGTGAAAAACAGAGACATGCATGTCCCGAGTACCTAGTGATGCAGGACCGAACTGGTGCAGGGCCGGAAGTAGGCTGATAGCAACCGCGCCGAACTGCGCATGAGCACAGATACAGAGCGCAACAGCGCCTATATGGGGAATAGAGGCATAGATGACCGGAGCGCCCAACAGCAAACCGCGCATAACCCATATAGCTAAAGGGCAGTGAGTGTAGAAAGTAACCCTGAGCCCATCAATGCAGGCTAAGTAAAGGGATCCCAAGCGCTTGCATGAATATACGGGGATGTATATAGCGGGCCAGATGGAAACAGCAACGAATATAATAAAGGCCCATAGAACAAACCTATCTAGCTAAACTAAAATAGAGTCAAGATGCAACAATGAATATTAGAGCCCGGAATAAAAGGTATGTATAATCGCCTCCTATGAATGAAAAAGTGAATTGTGGTGGCAAGTCCACACATAATGCGATAATCAGCTTAGTGACCAAACAAAATACTAACATGTAAACAATAGACATATAGACAAGACAAGGCGCCACAATAAACAACCAAAAATATATAAAAATATATACATAAATAGACACATATAAATACCAAGACAATGAACAAAACAATGTGACCCACATAAAACATATAGACACGTACTACAAGAGACACTGACACCAGAATCTGTAAGATAAATGCGTTAATAAACTGTATAACATATGATATATAGCAAGAGGTATATATATACCAGGTTAGATGTACATAAGGATCACACAATCCGGCTGAGATAAAGAAGAAGGAGGGACTGAAACACACAAGTGTGTATATATATATATATAGCAGCAAGGCCAAAAGGGTCCAAAAGTCTTGGCAAAAAACCCCTAAAAACTATGGAAAATCCATAATCCTAAATATCCAAAGGAGGCATGGAGATAAAAATCCCCGAAGGAAAAACCCAAAAGGGACAAGAGATAGGGTTGGAAATATGCTCAAGGCAGAAGAATTGGTATGTTGTCAAAAGAACCGCCCCACATATAGTCCATATGAGAATACGACAATACTCCACATAGATAGGTACAGGCGTGCATAAGGGTCCAGAGATCACAGGTTGGAAGATCCAAATAGGCAGTAGTACATAACACATCCATAATATTCTTAATCAATTCCAAAATATGTCCAAAGGATGCCCGAAGTACGTCTAATATCCAACCAATGGTGTAAGGATTTGGTAGCCATATGGACAATATACGCCAAAGAATAGGAGAAGGACATGCGACACCTAGGGAGGAGGGCAAAAAGTAAAGTAATTAATTAAATCACTAGCCCATAGCCTAAAGACCAGATCCACAGAGGAATAGGGAGCTAATCCCCCCAAAAAACGGTAAACAAAAGCTCTTCATTGAGACCCGCGGGAGCAGTAGAGTTGAGGTTGAAGATCCAGCGGGACTCTGACCGTAAAAGCAATTTCCTTGGGCAACACCCCCTGTTGGACAGTTTTCTCCAACCCAACCACCTGTGTATTCTAAGTTTTACCGGAGTGATGGGTTTTGTCCTAAATCACATTTACTTTGTGTTTGATAGGACGTTCTTCTTGCAGATATCAGGGGTGGCCATGGGCGCGCGCTGTGTCCCGGCCCTCGCGAATCTGTTTTTGGGATGGTGGGAGGCCACTATGGTTTACCCTATGGCAGCCTTTAACACCCATGTACACTATTGGCGGCGCTACATTGATGATCTATTTTTTGTTTGGACAGGTATAGCGTCAGAATGCCGGGATTTTGTCGAGACATTGAATCGGAATACACACAATATCATTCTGACGTATACTATGTCCCCTTCATCAGTGACGTTTTTGGACCTTCGGATTACCATGGAGAATGGATCGCTTGTTACCAGCTTGTTTCGTAAGCCTACAGCCACGAATTCTGTTATGACCTGGTGGTCAGGACAATAATGGATCTGGTGGTTAAGAGCACACGGAATGACCTGATAGTTACTGATAATATAGGACGAGCTCTGAGACGTGGGAACTCTGCTGACCGCAATCCCTAAACGTATCACATACACTAGAAATAGCCGTGGATTGCTCTTAACGCTCCCTATGCAACTCGACACAGCCTAAGGAACTAGCTAGCCCTAAAGATAGAAAAATAAAGCCTACCTTGCCTCAGAGAAATTCCCCAAAGGAAAAGGCAGCCCCCCACATATAATGACTGTGAGTAAAGATGAAAATTACAAACACAGAGATGAAATAGATTTAGCAAAGTGAGGCCCGACTTACTGAACAGACAGAGGATAGGAAAGGTAGCTTTGCGGTCAGCACAAAAAACTACAAAAAGACCACGCACAGGTTGCAAAAAGACCCTCCGCACCGACTCACGGTGCGGAGGCGCTCCCTCTGCGTCCCAGAGCTTCCAGCAAGCAAGACAACAATCAAAATAGCAAGCTGGACAGAAAAATAGCAAACTAAAGAAAAACAAGCAGGAACTTAGCATCTGCTGGGAAGACAGGTCACAAGAACGATCCAGGAGTGAACTAGACCAATACTGGAACATTGACAGGTGGCATGGAGCAATGATCTAGGTGGAGTTAAATAGAGCAGCCAGCTAATGAATTAACCTCGTCACCTGTGGAAGAAACCCCAGAAGCCGCAGCCCCACTCACAACTACCAGAGGAAGCCCATGGACAGAACCAGCCGAAGTACCATTCATGACCACAGGAGGGAGCTTGACAACAGAATTCACAACAGTACCCCCCCCCCTTGAGGAGGGGTCACCGAACCCTTACCAGAGCCCCCAGGCCGACCAGGACAAGCCAAATGAAAGGCACGAACCAGATCGGCAGCATGAACTTCGGAGGCAAAGACCCAGGAATTATCTTCCTGACCATAACCCTTCCATTTGACCAGGTACTGGAGTTTCTGTCTCGAAATACGAGAATCCAAAATCTTCTCCACCACATACTCCAACTCCCCCTCAACCAACAACGGGGCAGGAGGATCAACGGATGGAACCACAGGCGCCACGTATCTCCGCAACAATGACCTATGAAATACATTATGGATGGCAAAAGAAGCTGCAAGGGTCAAACGAAACGACACAGGATTGAGAACCTCAGAAATCTTATACGGACCAATGAAACGAGGCTTAAACTTAGGAGAGGAAACCTTCATAGGAACATAACGAGATGACAACCAAACCAAATCCCCAACACGAAGTCGGGGACCCACACAGCGCCGGCGGTTAGCGAAACGTTGAGCCTTCTCCTGGGACAATGTCAAATTGTCCACAACATGAGTCCAAATCTGCTGCAACCTATCCACCACAGTATCTACACCAGGACAGTCCGAAGACTCAACCTGCCCTGAAGAGAAACGAGGATGGAAACCAGAATTGCAGAAAAACGGCGAAACCAAAGTAGCCGAGCTGGCCCGATTATTAAGGGCGAACTCAGCCAAAGGCAAAAAGGACACCCAATCATCCTGATCAGCAGAAACAAAGCATCTCAGATATGTTTCCAAAGTCTGATTAGATCGTTCGGTTTGGCCATTAGTCTGAGGATGGAAAGCCGAGGAAAAAGACAAATCAATGCCCATCTGTTATGAAAGGCAATTCAGTATCACAATGGACATGGAGGTCAGAGCACATACAGTGATCTGACAATAACCCAAAATAATAGAACGAGCTCTGAGACGTGGGAACTCTGCAGACCGCAATCCCTGATCCTCTCCAAACACAACTAGAGGCAGCCGTGGATTCAGTGGCGTAACTACAAAGTGAGGGGCCCCGATGCGAACTTTCAAATGGGGCCCCCCCCCCGCGCCAAAATATTTCCCACCGAAATTCACATTTTCCCTATTCATTTCGCACACTATAGTTGTGTTGCAATGTTGTATAGTCTGACCTAATACTGCCCTGTACTCGCTGAGAAAAATGATTTTATAACTAACATGTCCCTATAGTAATATGTCCTCCCTCGCTCTAATTCCAAGCGCACTCCCGGCGTTTGAACTCTAGGTGCTGTTTCTTCCTGGTATGACGCTGCAGTGCGTCATTTCCAGACCTGTGCAGTATGGGGGTGTATTGGGTGTACTGGTTGGCTCTGGAGCATACGCACTGCACATTCTGACACTGGCGAGTACACGCAATACTCCCCCACAGTGCACATGCTGGGCTCTGCCCACAGCCGTGTACAGCCCGTACACACACGGCTTCGCTCCGAGAACCCGTACACACACGGCTCCGCTCCGTACACCTTGTACACACGCGGCTCCGCTCCGTACACCTTGTACACACGCGGTTCCGATCCCTACACCTTGTACACACGCGGCTCCGCTCCGTACACCTTGTACACACGCGGCTCCGATCCCTACACCTTGAACACACGGCTTCGCTCCGAGAACTCCGTACACCTTGTACACACGCGGCTCCGCTCCCTACACCTTGTACACACGCGGCTCCGCTCCCTACACCTTGTACACACGCGGCTCCGCTCCCTACACCTTGTACACACGCGGTTCCGCTCCCTACACCTTGTACACATGCGGCTCCGCTCTTTACACCTTGTACACACGCGGCTCTGCTCCTTACACCTTGTACACACGCGGCTCCGCTCCTTACACCTTGTACACACGCGGCTCCGCTCCATACACCTCTTACACACGCGGCTCAGCTCCATACACCTCTTAAACACGCAGCACCACTCCATACACCCCATACATACACGAATCCGCTCACCTCTTTCACCCACGGCTCAGCTTTGTACACCTCGTACACACCTGACTCCGCTCCGTACACCTTGCTCCACTACACACATACACGGCTCCGCCCTGTACACCTTGTACACACACGGCTCTGTTACATAAACATCCCCTCATTCAGCACCATGACAATCAAGCACAGCAGAGTCCTGCATAGTGCATACACTGAGGCCACTGATCATGTGACCCCTGACTCCTCCCCTCCTGTGACCTCATCACAGGTCCTGTGCGCATAGAACAGGTGTGTGTGTGTGTGTGTGTGTGTGTCAGGTGTAAGCAGCACATCACTCACCAGCTAATGCCTGCCATCTCTCCAGCTTCAGTCAGTGACACGCACAGCCCTTCTGCTAGGTCACATGTCCTTCACGGACACGCCCACTCGCCGCACACTGCTGAAAGTCTGGGGAAGCTGTGGGCGTGGCCAGCAGGATGCGTGCGTGACTTGTCTCCTTCCCCTGCTACTTGTTTGCTGGACTGGGCGGGCCCTGAAAACACTGTGGGCCCCGTCGCAGTCGCGACCCCTGCGACCGCAGTTGTTACGCCCCTGCGTGGATTGCGCCTAACGCTCCCTATGCAACTCGGCACAGCCTGAGAAACTAACTAGCCTGAAGATAGAAAAAATAAGCCTACCTTGCCTCAGAGAAATACCCCAAAGGAAAAGGCAGCCCCCCACATATAATGACTGTGAGTAAGATGAAAAGACAAACGTAGGGATGAAATAGATTCAGCAAAGTGAGGCCCGATATTCTAGACAGAACGAGGATAGGAAAGATAACTTTGCGGTCTACACAAAACCCTAAAGAAAACCACGCAAAGGGGCAAAAAGACCCTCCGTACCGAACTAACGGCACGGAGGTACACCCTTTGCGTCCCAGAGCTTCCAGCAAAACAAATAGACAAGCTGGACAGAAAAAATAGCAACAAATAGCAAAGAAGCACTTAGCTATGCAGAGCAGCAGGCCACAGGAATGATCCAGAGAAACACAAGTCCAACACTGGAACATTGACAGGAAGCATGAATCAAAGCATTAGGTGGGGTTAAGTAGAGAAGCACCTAACGACCTCACCAGATCACCTGAGGGAGGAAACTCAGAAGCAGCAGTACCAGTTTCCTCCACAAACGGAAGCTCCCAGAGAGAATCAGCCGAAGTACCACTTGTGACCACAGGAGGGAGCTCTGCCACAGAATTCACAACAGTACCCCCCCCTTGAGGAGGGGTCACCGAACCCTCACCAGAGCCCCCAGGCCGACCAGGATGAGCCACATGAAAGGCACGAACAAGATCTGGAGCATGGACATCAGAGGCAAAAACCCAGGAATTATCCTCCTGAGCATAACCCTTCCATTTAACCAGATACTGGAGTTTCCGTCTTGAAACACGAGAGTCCAAAATCTTCTCCACAATATACTCCAATTCCCCCTCCACCAAAACCGGGGCAGGAGGGTCAACAGATGGAACCATAGGTGCCACGTATCTCCGCAACAATGACCTATGGATGACGTTATGTATGAAAAAAGAATCTGGGAGGGTCAGACGAAAAGACACAGGATTAATAACCTCAGAAATCCTATAAGGACCAATGAAACGAGGTTTAAACTTCGGAGAGGAAACCTTCATAGGAATATGACGAGAAGATAACCAAACCAGATCCCCAACACGAAGTCGGGGACCCACACGGCGTCTGCGATTAGCGAAACGTTGAGCCTTCTCCTGGGACAAGGTCAAATTGTCCACTACATGAGTCCAAATCTGCTGCAACCTGTCCACCACAGTATCCACACCAGGACAGTCCGAAGACTCAATCTGTCCTGAAGAGAAACGAGGATGGAACCCAGAATTGCAGAAAAATGGCGAAACCAAGGTAGCCGAGCTGGCCCGATTATTAAGGGCGAACTCAGCCAAAGGCAAAAAGGACACCCAGTCATCCTGATCGGCAGAAACAAAGCATCTCAGATAGGTTTCCAAGGTCTGATTGGTTCGTTCGGTCTGGCCATTAGTCTGAGGATGAAAAGCCGAGGAAAAAGACAAGTCAATGCCCATCCTACCACAAAAGGCTCGCCAAAACCTCGAAACAAACTGGAAACCTCTGTCAGAAACGATATTCTCTGGAATGCCATGCAAACGAACCACATGCTGGAAGAACAATGGCACCAAATCAGAGGAGGAAGGCAACTTGGACAAGGGTACCAGATGGACCATCTTAGAAAAGCGATCACAGACCACCCAAATGACTGACATCTTTTGAGAGACGGGAAGATCTGAAATAAAATCCATAGAGATATGTGTCCAAGGTCTCTTCGGGACCGGCAAGGGCAAAAGCAACCCACTGGCACGAGAACAGCAGGGCTTAGCCCGAGCACAAATCCCACAGGACTGCACAAAAGAACGCAAATCCCGCGACAGAGACGGCCACCAAAAGGATCTAGCCACTAACTCTCTGGTACCAAAGATTCCAGGATGACCAGCCAACACCGAACAATGAACCTCAGAGATCACTTTATTTGTCCACCTATCCGGGACAAACAGTTTCTCCGCTGGACAACGATCAGGTTTATTAGCCTGAAATTTTTGCAGCACCCGCCGCAAATCAGGGGAGATGGCAGACACAATTACTCCTTCCTTGAGGATACCCGCCGGCTCAGATAAACCCGGAGAGTCGGGCACAAAACTCCTAGACAGAGCATCCGCCTTCACATTTTTAGAGCCCGGAAGGTACGAAATCACAAAGTCAAAACGGGCGAAAAACAGCGACCAACGAGCCTGTCTAGGATTCAAACGCTTAGCAGACTCGAGATAAGCCAGGTTCTTATGATCAGTCAATACCACCACGCGATGCTTAGCTCCTTCAAGCCAATGACGCCACTCCTCGAATGCCCACTTCATGGCCAGCAACTCTCGGTTGCCCACATCATAATTCCGCTCAGCAGGCGAAAACTTCCTGGAAAAAAAAACGCATGGTTTCATCACTGAACAATCAGAACCTATCTGCGACAAAGCCCCTGCTCCAATCTCAGAAGCATCAACCTCGACCTGGAACGGAAGAGAAACATCAGGTTGACACAACACAGGGGCAGAAGAAAAACGACGCTTCAACTCTTGAAAAGCTTCCACAGCAGCAGAAGACCAATTGACCAAATCAGCACCCTTCTTGGTCAAATCGGTCAATGGTTTGGCAATACTAGAAAAATTGCAGATGAAGCGACGATAAAAATTAGCAAAGCCCAGGAACTTTTGCAGACTTTTCAGAGATGTCGGCTGAGTCCAATCATGGATGGCTTGGACCTTAACAGGATCCATCTCGATAGTAGAAGGGGAAAAGATGAACCCCAAAAATGAAACCTTCTGCACACCAAAGAGACACTTTGATCCCTTCACAAACAAAGAGTTAGCACGCAGGACCTGAAAAACCGTTCTGACCTGTTTCACATGAGACTCCCAATCATCCGAGAAGATCAAAATGTCATCCAAGTACACAATCAGGAATTTATCCAGGTACTCTCGGAAGATGTCATGCATAAAGGACTGAAACACTGATGGAGCATTGGCAAGTCCGAATGGCATCACTAGATACTCAAAATGACCCTCGGGCGTATTAAATGCAGTTTTCCATTCATCGCCTCGCCTGATTCGCACCAGATTATACGCACCACGAAGATCAATCTTGGTGAACCAACTAGCCCCCTTAATCCGAGCAAACAAATCAGATAACAAAGGCAAGGGGTACTGAAATTTAACAGTGATCTTATTAAGAAGGCGATAATCTACACAAGGTCTCAGCGAACCATCCTTTTTGGCTACAAAAAAGAACCCTGCTCCTAATGGCGACGATGACGGGCGAATATGCCCCTTCTCCAGGGATTCCTTCACATAACTGCGCATAGCGGTGTGCTCAGGCACGGATAAATTAAACAGTCGACCTTTTGGGAATTTACCACCAGGAATCAAATTGATAGCACAATCACAATCCCTATGCGGAGGTAGGGCATCGGACTTGGGCTCATCAAATACATCCCGGTAATCAGACAAGAACTCTGGAACCTCAGAAGGGGTGGATGACGATATTGACAAAAATGGAACATCACCATGTACCCCCTGACAACCCCAGCTGGACACCGACATGGATTTCCAATCCAATACTGGATTATGGGCTTGTAGCCATGGCAACCCCAACACGACCACATCATGCAGATTATGCAACACCAGAAAGCGAATATCCTCCTGATGTGCAGGAGCCATGCACATGGTCAGCTGGGTCCAGTATTGAGGCTTATTCTTGGCCAAAGGCGTAACATCAATACCTCTCAATGGAATAGGACACTGCAAGGGCTCCAAGAAAAACCCACAACGTTTAGCATATTCCAAGTCCATCAAATTCAGAGCAGCGCCTGAATCCACAAACGCCATGACAGAATATGATGACAAAGAGCAGATCAAGGTAACGGACAGAAGAAATTTTGACTGTACCGTACCAATGGTGGCAGACCTAGCGAACCGCTTAGTGCGCTTAGGACAATCAGAGATAGCATGAGTGGAATCACCACAGTAGAAACACAGCCCATTCAGACGTCTGTGTTCTTGCCGTTCAACTCTGGTCAAAGTCCTATCGCACTGCATAGGCTCAGGTTTAAGCTCAGGTAATACCGCCAAATGGTGCACAGATTTACCCTCACGCAAGCGTCGACCGATCTGAATAGCCAAAGACATAGACTCATTCAAACCAGCAGGCATAGGAAATCCCACCATGACATCCTTAAGGGCTTCAGAGAGACCCTTTCTGAACATAGCTGCCAGCACAGATTCATTCCATTGAGTGAGCACTGACCATTTTCTAAATTTCTGGCAAAAAGGGCTCTAAAAGTGAACCTGGAAATTATAGGCCAGTAAGTCTAACCTCTATTGTTGGTAAAATATTTGAAGGGTTTCTGAGGGATGTTATTCTGGATTATCTCAATGAGAATAACTGTTTAACTCCATATCAGCATGGGTTTATGAGAAATCGCTCCTGTCAAACCAATCTAATCAGTTTTTATGAAGAGGTAAGCTATAGACTGGACCACGGTGAGTCATTGGACGTGGTATATCTCGATTTTTCCAAAGCGTTTGATACCGTGCCGCACAAGAGGTTGGTACACAAAATGAGAATGCTTGGTCTGGGGGAAAATGTGTGTAAATGGGTTAGTAACTGGCTTAGTGATAGAAAGCAGAGGGTGGTTATAAATGGTATAGTCTCTAACTGGGTCGCTGTGACCAGTGGGGTACCGCAGGGGTCGGTATTGGAACCTGTTCTCTTCAACATATTCATTAATGATCTGGTAGAAGGTTTACACAGTAAAATATCGATATTTGCAGATGATACAAAACTATGTAAAGCAGTTAATACAAGAGAAGATAGTATTCTGCTACAGATGGATCTGGATAAGTTGGAAACTTGGGCTGAAAGGTGGCAGATGAGGTTTAACAATGATAAATGTAAGGTTATACACATGGGAAGAAGGAATCAATATCACCATTACACACTGAATGGGAAACCACTGGGTAAATCTGACAGGGAGAAGGACTTGGGGATCCTAGTTAATGATAAACTTACTTGGAGCAGCCAGTGCCAGGCAGCAGCTGCCAAGGCAAACAGGATCATGGGGTGCATTAAAAGAGGTCTGGATACACATGATGAGAGCATTATACTGCCTCTGTACAAATCCCTAGTTAGACCGCACATGGAGTACTGTGTCCAGTTTTGGGCACCGGTGCTCATGAAGGATATAATAGAACTAGAGAGAGTACAAAGGAGGGCAACAAAATTAATAAAGGGGATGGGAGAACTACAATACCCAGATAGATTAGCGAAATTAGGATTATTTAGTCTAGAAAAAAGACGACTGAGGGGCGATCTAATAACCATGTATAAGTATATAAGGGGACAATACAAATATCTCGCTGAGGATCTGTTTATACCAAGGAAGGTGACGGGCACAAGGGGGCATTCTTTGCGTCTGGAGGAGAGAAGGTTTTTCCACCAACATAGAAGAGGATTCTTTACTGTTAGGGCAGTGAGAATCTGGAATTGCTTGCCTGAGGAGGTGGTGATGGCGAACTCAGTCGAGGGGTTCAAGAGAGGCCTGGATGTCTTCCTGGAGCAGAACAATATTGTATCATACAATTATTAGGTTCTGTAGAAGGACGTAGATCTGGGGATTTATTATGATGGAATATAGGCTGAACTGGATGGACAAATGTCTTTTTTCGGCCTTACTAACTATGTTACTATGTTACTATGTTAATATACCTCTATCTCATCCTGACCCTGACAAAGAGCCAGCAAATTCTTTTCTGCCTGATCCACTGAATTAGGCTCATCGTACAGCAATCCGAGCGCCAGGAAAAACGCATTGATATTACTCAATGCAGGATCTCCTGGCGCAAGAGAAAATGCCCAGTCCTGAGGGTCGCCGCGCAAAAAAGAAATAATAATCAAAACCTGTTGAACTGGATCACCAGAGGAACGAGGTTTCAAGGCCAGAAATAACTTACAATTATTTTTGAAACTCAGAAACTTAGTTCTATCTCCAAAAAACAAATCAGGAATAGGAATTCTTGGTTCTAACATAGATTTCTGATCAATAGTGTCTTGAATCTTTTGTACTCTTGCCGAGAGCTGATCCACAAATGAAGACAGACTTCTAATGTCCATCGCTACACCTGTGTACTGAACCACCCAAATGTCTAGGGGAAAAAAAAGACAAAACACAAAGCCAAGAAAAAAAAATGGTCTCAGAACTTCTTTTTTCCCTCTATTGAGAATCGTTAGTACTTTTGGCTTCCTGTACTGTTATGAAAGGTAATTCAGTATCACAATGGACATGGAGGTCAGAGCACATACAGTGATCTGACAATAACCCAAAATAATAGAACGAGCTCTGAGACGTGGGAACTCTGCAGACCGCAATCCCTGATCCTCTCCAAACACAACTAGAGGCAGCCGTGGATTGCGCCTAACGCTCCCTATGCAACTCGGCACAGCCTGAGAAACTAACTAGCCTGAAGATAGAAAATAAGCCTACCTTGCCTCAGAGAAATACCCCAAAGGAAAAGGCAGCCCCCCACATATAATGACTGTGAGTAAGATGAAAAGACAAACGTAGGGATGAAATAGATTCAGCAAAGTGAGGCCCGATATTCTAGACAGAACGAGGATAGGAAAGATAACTTTGCGGTCTACACAAAACCCTAAAGAAAACCACGCAAAGGGGCAAAAAGACCCTCCGTACCGAACTAACGGCACGGAGGTACACCCTTTGCGTCCCAGAGCTTCCAGCAAAACAAATAGACAAGCTGGACAGAAAAAATAGCAACAAATAGCAAAGAAGCACTTAGCTATGCAGAGCAGCAGGCCACAGGAATGATCCAGAGAAACACAAGTCCAACACTGGAACATTGACAGGAAGCATGAATCAAAGCATTAGGTGGGGTTAAGTAGAGAAGCACCTAACGACCTCACCAGATCACCTGAGGGAGGAAACTCAGAAGCAGCAGTACCAGTTTCCTCCACAAACGGAAGCTCCCAGAGAGAATCAGCCGAAGTACCACTTGTGACCACAGGAGGGAGCTCTGCCACAGAATTCACAACAACCATCCTAGCACAAAAGGCTCGCCAAAACCTCGAAACAAACTGGGAACCTCTGTCCGAAACGATGTTCTCCGGAATGCCATGTAAACGAACCACATGCTGGAAAAACAATGGCACCAAATCAGAGGAGGAAGGCAATTTAGACAAGGGTACCAAATGGACCATCTTAGAGAAGCGATCACAAACCACCCAAATGACCGACATCTTTTGAGAGACAGGGAGATCCGAAATAAAATCCATAGAGATATGCGTCCAGGGCCTCTTCGGGACCGGCAAGGGCAAAAGCAACCCACTGGAACTAGAACAGCAGGGCTTAGCCCGAGCACAAGTCCCACAGGACTGCACAAAAAAACGCACATCCCGCGACAATGACGGCCACCAAAAGGATCTAGCCACCAAATCTCTGGTACCAAAGATTCCCGGATGACCAGCCAACACCGAACAATGAACCTCCGAGATAACTCTACTAGTCCATTTATCAGGGACAAACAGTTTCTCTGCTGGGCAACGGTCAGGTCTATCAGCCTGAAATTTTTGCAGCACCCGCCGCAAATCAGGGGAGTTGGCAGACAAAATTACCCCCTCTTTGAGAATACCTGCCGGCTCAGGAACACCCGGAGAGTCGGGCACAAAACTCCTTGACAGGGCATCAGCCTTCACATTCTTAGAGCCTGGAAGGTACGAAACCACAAAATCAAAACGGGAGAAAAATAGCGACCAACGAGCCTGTCTAGGATTCAACCGTTTGGCAGGCTCGAGATAAGTCAAATTCTTGTGATCCGTCAAGACCACCACGCGATGCTTGGCTCCTTCAAGCCAATGACACCACTACTCGAATGCCCACTTCATGGCCAACAACTCTCGATTGCCAACATCATAATTGCGCTCAGCAGGCGAAAACTTTCTAGAAAAGAAGGCACATGGTTTCATCACCGAGCCATCAGAACTTCTTTGCGACAAAACAGCCCCTGCTCCAATCTCAGAAGCATCAACCTCGACCTGAAACGGAAGCGAAACATCTGGCTGGCACAACACAGGGGCAGAAGAAAAACGACGCTTCAACTCCTGAAAAGCTTCCACAGCCGCAGAAGACCAATTGACCACATCAGCACCCTTCTTGGTCAAATCAGTCAACGGTTTAGCAACACTAGAAAAATTACTGATGAAGCGACGATAAAAATTAGCAAAGCCCAGGAACTTTTGCAGACTCTTCACAGATGTCGGCTGAGTCCAATCATAAATGGCCTGGACTTTAACAGGGTCCATCTCGATAGTAGAAGGGGAAAAAATGAAACCCAAAAATGAAACCTTCTGAACTCCAAAGAGACACTTTGACCCCTTAACAAACAAAGAATTTGCACGAAGGACCTGGAACACCATTCTGACCTGCTTCACGTGAGACTCCCAATCATCCGAGAAGACCAAAATATCATCCAAATATACAATCAGGAATTAATCCAGGTACTCTCGGAAGATGTCATGCATAAAGGACTGAAATACTGATGGAGCATTGGAAAGCCCGAATGGCATAACCAGGTACTCAAAATAGCCCTCGGGCGTATTAAATGCTGTTTTCCATTCATCGCCCTGTTTAATACGCACAAGATTATACGCATCACGAAGATCTATCTTGGTGAACCAACTAGCCCCCTTAATCCGAGCAAATAAATTAGACAGCAGCGGCTAAGGGTACTGAAATTTGACTGTGATCTTATTAAGAAGGCGGTAATCAATACAAGGTCTCAAAGAACCATCCTTCTTGGCCACAAAAAAGAACCCTGCTCACAATGGTGATGACGAAGGGCGAATATGACCCTTCTCCAAGGATTCCTTTACATAACTCCGCATAGCGGCGTGCTCTGGCACAGATAAATTGAACAGTCGGCCCTTAGGAAACTTACTACCAGGAATCAAATTGATAGCACAATCGCAATCCCTATGAGGAGGTAGGGCACTGGATTTGGGCTCATCAAATACATCCCGGTAATCCGACAAAAACTCCGGGACTTCAGAAGGGGTGGATGACGAAATAGACAAAAATGGAACATCACCATGTACTCCCTGACAACCCCAGCTGGACACAGACATAGATTTCCAATCCAATACTGGATTATGGACCTGTAGCCATGGCAACCCCAAAACGACCACATCATGCAGATTATGCAACACCAAAAAGCGAATATCCTCCTGATGTGCAGGAGCCATGCACATGGTCAATTGGGTCCAGTACTGAGGCTTATTCTTGGCCAAAGGCGTAGCATCAATTCCTCTCAATGGAATAGGATACTGCAAGGGCTCCAAGAAAAAACCACAGCGCCTAGCAAACGCCAAGTCCATCAAATTCAGGGCAGCGCCTGAATCCACAAATGCCATAACAGAATAGGATGACAAAGAGCAGATCAGAGTAACGGACAAAAGAAATTTCGACTGTACCGTACCAATGGTGGCAGACCTAGCGAAACGCTTAGTGCGTTTAGGACAATCGGAGATAGCATGAGTGTAATCACCACAGTAAAAACACAGCCCATTCCGACGTCTGTGTTCTTGCCGTTCAGCTCTGGTCAAAGTCCTATCACATTGCATAGGCTCTGGTCTATGCTCAGATAATACCGCCAAATGGTGCACAGCTTTACGCTCACGTAAGCGTCGATCGATCTGAATGGCCAAAGACATAGACTCATTCAGACCAGCAGGCATGGGAAATCCCACCATGACATCCTTAAGGGCTTCAGAGAGACCCTTTCTGAAAATTGCTGCCAGGGCACATTCATTACACTGAGTGAGTACAGACCACTTCCTAAACTTCTGACAATATATCTCTACCTCATCCTGACCCTGACACAGAGCCAGCAAGATTTTCTCTGCCTGATCCACTGAATTAGGTTCATCATAAAGCAATCCGAGCGCCAGAAAAAACGCATCAACATCACGCAATGCCGGATCTCCTGGCGCAAGGGAAAATGCCCAGTCTTGAGGGTCGCCACGTAACAAAGAAATAATGATTTTCACTTGTTGAACAGGGTCACCTGAGGAGCGAGGTTTCAAAGCAAGAAACAATTTACAATTATTTTTGAAATTCAGAAACTTAGATCTATCCCCAAAAAACAAATCAGGAATTGGAATCCTAGGCTCTAACATTGGATTCTGAACCACAAAATCTTGAATGTTTTGTACCCTTGCAGTGAGATTATCCATACAAGAGGACAGACCTTGAATGTCCATATCTACACCTGTATCCTGAACCACCCAGATGTAAAGGGAAAAAGAGAGACAAAACACACTGCAAAGAAATAAAAATGGTCTCAGAACTTCTCTTATCCCTCTATTGAGATGCATTAGTACTTTGGTCCACCTGTACTGTTATGACCTGGTGGTCAGGACAATAATGGATCTGGTGGTTAAGAGCACACGGAATGACCTGATAGTTACTGATAATATAGGACGAGCTCTGAGACGTGGGAACTCTGCTGACCGCAATCCCTAAACCTATCACATACACTAGAAATAGCCGTGGATTGCTCCTAACGCTCCCTATGCAACTCGACACAGCCTAAGGAACTAGCTAGCCTTAAAGATAGAAAAATAAAGCCTACCTTGCCTCAGAGAAATTCCCCAAAGGAAAAGGCAGCCCCCCACATATAATGACTGTGAGTAAAGATGAAAATTACAAACACAGAGATGAAATAGATTTAGCAAAGTGAGGCCCGACTTACTGAACAGACAGAGGATAGGAAAGGTAGCTTTGCGGTCAGCACAAAAAACTACAAAAAGACCACACAGAGGGCGCAAAAAGACCCTCCGCACCGACTCACGGTGCGGAGGCGCTCCCTCTGCGTCCCAGAGCTTCCAGCAAGCAAGACAACAATCAAAATAGCAAGCTGGACAGAAAAATAGCAAACTAAAGAAAAACAAGCAGGAACTTAGCTTCTGCTGGGAAGACAGGTCACAAGAACGATCCAGGAGTGAACTAGACCAATACTGGAACATTGACAGGTGGCATGGAGCAATGATCTAGGTGGAGTTAAATAGAGCAGCCAGCTAACGAATTAACCTCGTCACCTGTGGAAGGAACCTCAGAAGCCGCAGCCCCACTCACAACTACCAGAGGAAGCCCATGGACAGAACCAGCCGAAGTACCATTCATGACCACAGGAGGGAGCTTGACAACAGAATTCACAACAGAATTCCCTCTTAGAATATCGAAGTTTCCATCCAGCACACACTAAGAGGGGGGTGCCTACCGGGCAGTTCTTACGTGTGAGACGGAACTGCACCGAAGACAATGATTTCCACACGGAGGCACGGGAACTTACATCACGGCTGAAGGACAGGAACTATCCACGGCGGTGTATTTCGGCGGCCTATGAGCGTGCTAGGTCTCATACCCAGGTATCTTTTACTTACTGCTAGGACGAAAACTACCAACTATAGACCTCACTTTATTACCACCTTCAATTCCCAGTGGTCACATATAAGGGGTATGCTTTGTAGAAACTGGGATATTTTGACGACCGATCTCCAGACATCTAAAATTGTCAGCGAAACGCCATTGCTCACGGCAAGAAGGGCTCCCAATTTCATGGACCTTCTCACCAGGAGCCATTACAAAAGACAGACTAAGAAATTACAGCGGGGCGTGGTCTTAAAGGGTTCCTTTGCATGTGGTTATTGCAATGTTTGCCCCTACATGCATGCTAACAGAGATTTCTTTGTCAATCCTAGGGATGGAACCAGATATGCTTTGAACGACGCTGCAAGGCCCAAAAACACTCCTCTAGGTTATCCTATGTAGTGTTTTTCCACAATTTAGCTGGAGACGGGTGGAAAGCCACTAATAGGAAATTTGAGAAAAAATGAGCAGCAGGCTGCACTATTAGCAAAAAAGGACAAGTTTTTTTTACGGTATGAAACAGTGACGAACCCTGAGCTGAATACAACCGGCTGTGGCTGCACACAGACTACAGGGCAAGCTGCACTCACACGGAGACCGTGCAGACAGCCGTAAACGGCGCTGCAAGGCCCAAAAACCCTCCTCTAGGTTATCCTATGTAGTGTTTTTCCACAATTTAGCTGGAGACGGGTGGAAAGCCACTAATAGGAAATTTGAGAAAAAATGTGCAGCAGGCTGCACTATGAGCAAAAAAGGACAATGGATAGAACAGTATGAGGCAGTGTGAACCCTGAGCTGAATACAACCGGCTATGGCTGCACACAGACTACAGAGTGAGCTGCACACACACACACACACACACACAAGAGAGACCTTGCAGAACGCTGTTAAAACAGCGCTGCAAGGCAAGAGCAAGGTGAACACACAGCGGTTGCTAAATGTAGATTGTGAGCCTTCGCGGGCAGGGTCCTCACTACTCCTGTACCAGTTATGACTTGTATTGTTTAAGATTATTGTACTTGTTTTTATTATGTATACCCCTCCTCACATGTAAAGCACCATGGAATAAATGGCGCTATAACAATAAAAAATAATAATAATAATAATAATAATTAGCCTGGGAAAAGCGCAATGAAGCAATTCGCTATCTCAACTGGCCCTCGAAACGCGTAGGCTAAACGCTATTCTATGTGCATGATGCTGGAAAGTGCTGTAATGGTTTACCTTATTATCATTCTTTTATATTTTTGGATAAATAAACATTTGACATTTTATTGAAGATAATTATTTCCCGCTGGAACACTCACTTTTTTCTTCTTGATCTGGTTGCTCTGCCCTTTCCTTGCGGGAGTAGATGTGGAGGAGTCTAGATGCAGGTGAGCTGACTTTTCTATTTGCTTTAAATTCAATCTAACCACATCCAGGTTGTATAGATGGAGGCTAAATGAATCCTTACTGACAGATCCAATTGTTAATACCCTAATTAAAGAGGATACGAGTAGATTTTTTGACAACAATACTACGGGAGAATCCTCCCCAGGAACAGTTTGGCTAGCACACAAGAAATATATGACTGGTTCCCTTAATAAAGCTAGCGGCTAACAAGAAAAGGAAGAGAACAGACTTGAAAACAAATTTGGAAAACAAACTTCTAAAACTCAAACTATCCAACCAACTTTCCACATCTTTGTAGCTAACCAAGCAAATAGTGGACACTAAGCTTCAATTAGAAGCCACTCTCACCATTGGACAGAGAGAGCCCTGACTTGGACCAAAGCTACATTTTATAGACAGGCCAACAAACCCAATAGAATGTTAGCACGTGAACTTAGAATGAGAGAATCACTTACCACCATAACCTCCATAAAAGACACTACAGGACAGATATCAGCACACCCGGATACTATATACAGCACATTTCATGCCTATTATCAGAAACTATACTCGACTCCACAGCCACCCCCACCACAACTCCTACAATCCTTCTTACAAAACCTGCCTCTCCCCCAAATTACAGAACCCACAGCCCAACAACTTCATCTTGATATCTCTGAAGAAGAAATAATCTCAGGAATTAAAAACCTAAAACAAGGAAAGGACCCTGGACCCGATGGCCTTACGACAATCTGCAATAAAAAGTTCAGTGAGATACTTACGCCCCACATTGAGTGTTTTGTAATCCACTCTTAAATGGATCCCAGATGCCCCCTGAATTCTACGTGGCCCACGTGAGTGTGATCCCCAAACCTAAAAGAAAACATCTACTATCAAAAAAATGACAGACTTATTTCACTATTAAACATAGACCTAAAAATTTTCACATCAATCATTACTGATAGTCTTAATAAATTACTCCCCTCTCTAATCCACCATCAGGATGGCGTCATACCCTCGAGACAAGCGCCAGATAATATCAGGAGGAATCTAAATATCATTCACTCAGCAAACCACCACAAAAAGCCTCTCTTGTTGTTGTCCTTGGACATCGAAAAAGCTTATGATACATTATCCTTGTCATACGTCTTTATGGTCCTGTCCAAATTCGGCATCTCTCCCAAACTCATCTCTTGTCTTCAGCTATTATATGACAGTCCTGCAGCTTATCTAAAGCATCCGTCGACACATCCAACCCCCATCAATATACAACGAGGCACTAGACAGGGATGTCCTTTATCACTGCCCTTTTTGTCCTAGTCATGGAACCCCTGGCAGAGGCCATAATGAGAAACCCCAGCATAACGGGCCCTGACAGCTTAGGAGATCATTACAAAGTCAGTCTCTTTGCGGATGACCCTCTCTTGACCTTAACCAATCCTCATACCACCCTTCCTAATCTGTTCTCCCTCCTTCATGATTTTGAATTGATCTCAGGCCTAAAGATAAATATAGAAAAATCTGACGCATTATTCGTAAACACTCCAAAAGATGTGCAAACCAATATAAGCTCCCAATTTAAGTTCACAAGAAAGGAGAATTACCTGACCTACCTTGAGAGTAACCTTACATCTAATAAGTCGACACTGTTCAAATGGAACTACACCCCACTTATACAGAACCTTCAGGCTGGCAGCTAGGTGGTCCCCCTCGACACTATCCTGGCTTGGTAGACTACACGCGGTACAAATGGTATCATTACCTCACTTTCTATACCTATGCCGATCCCTCCCGATTGCGGTACCAACAAAAACGTTCCTCAGTATACATACTATGATTTCTAAGTTTGTGTGGCAAGGAAAGAGACCTAGAATCTCACAAAAAATTATGTTTCACCACCAGAGATTGGGAGGACTATCTTTGCCCAACTTCGCACTATATGTCAAGTCAGCCCAAATAGCTCAACTAACTAGCACATGTACACATACCAGCAAACCTAGATGGGTTCTCTTGGAGTCATTTCTCACAAAGTCATTCTCATTACCAGATCTCATGTGGACTACAGAAAAGCTTCCATCACAGCGCCTTTCACAGCCCACTCCCTAATACTCTGGAGGAAAGTAAGATTCAAACTTAAACTCCAGTTCAACTCTTCCCCACTAATCTCATTTAACAACCCAAGGTTTCTGCTTGGCCTTGAACCTCATCTCTTTTCATGATGGAAGCTCGTACATCATGATGGAAGCTAAAAGGGATCTTCATATTTAAACACCTTTGCTCTCCATTTAACACCTTACCCCCCAACCAGAGAAGCCATGTGTGTAAACCAGATTCTTCACTTTGCCCAACAAATTTTTCCAAATGGGACTTCTCTCAATGCATCAAGCTTTGAACAAAAATGTCTAAATGACCCTATGGGAAGGGGAACAATATAATTAGTCTATTCAACAATCAACCTCCACATTACAAGAAAAAACTAAAATAAATGGTACAATGGGAGGAGGATTTGGGCTTCGCTATGTCTGTGGAGAGTTGGCAGCGATGCTGCGATACGCTATCAAGAGGTAGCCACCAGACGTCTCTTGTGGAAACTTCTCTAAAAATTCTCCACAGAACGTATCGTGTCCCAGCAAAACTTCATAGCATTTACCTAAATGTTTCAGACAAATGTTTCAGAGGATGCAATTGACACACCCCCTGGAGAAGTGTTGACGAAACGCGATCGGGGTAGGGGGACACTGCATTGAATCCACACATTAGTAAGTATTTAGACAGAGTTTGATTTAGCCTAAACGTACCATTACACTAAGCGACTTACCAACGATCACGACCAGCGATACGACCTGGCCGTGATCGTTGGTAAGTCGTTGTGTGGTCGCTAGGGAGCGGTCACACAGACAGCTCTCTCCAGCGACCAACGATCAGGGGAACGACTTCGGCATCATTGAAACTGTCTTCAACGATGCTGAAGTCCCCCTGCAGCACCCGGGTAACCAGGGTAAACATGGGGTTACTAAGTGCAGGGCCGCGCTTAGTAACCCGATATTTACCCTGGTTACCATTGTAAAAGTAAAAAAAAAAAAACACTACATACTCACATTCTGATGTCTGTCACGTCCCCCGGCGTCAGCTTCCCTGCACTTTCTGTGTCAGCGCCGGCAGTAACAGCGGTGACGTCACCGCTGTGCTCTGCTTTACAGCCGGCGCTGACACAGTCAGTGCAGGGAAGCTGACGGCGGGGGACGTGACAGACATCAGAATGTGAGTATGTAGTGTTTTTTTTTTTACTTTTACAATGGTAACCAGGGTAAATATCGGGTTACTAAGCGCGGCCCTGCACTTAGTAACCCAATATTTACACTGGTTACAAGTGAAAACATCGCTGGATCGGCGTCACACACGCCGATTCAGCGATGACAGCGGGTGATCAGCGACCAAAAAAAGGTCCTGATCATTCCACAGCGACCAACGATCTCCCAGCAGGGACCTAATCGTTGGTCGCCGTCACACATAACGAGATCGTTAGCCGGATCGTTGCTACGTCACAAAAAGCGTGACGTTGCAATGATATCGTTAACGATATCGTTGTGTGAAAGTGCCTTTACAGACACTGTTTGCTTATCACGCAGTCACCTTTAGTGATTTATGGCAGTGACAGACGGTGCACTTTAGTAGGCTAGGATGGCTATTTAGCTCCAGTGCATTCATATGTAGCTCCGATGTCAGCCATTCAAGCTAGGACAATTTATGTGCCAGTCTTATTACATAGAGATTGGGATTGTGTGGTAGTCTCCTCTAATAGAATCATGTGTTGATCATTAGATTGGAATAGGAGATTTTCATATGTGGTTAAAGGATTCATTAGCCAGGAGTCTCTTACATCTGAGGTCTTGATTTGTATTCAATGTTGTATGTATTTTAGAAATTTGTAATAAAAACAATAATTTTAATTTATTTGTGAGAAATGTGCTTTTTCTGTTCACTTTCCCTAAGGCTGGTTTCACACTTGCGTTTTGATCTGCAGCGTTTTAAACGCAAACGCATTTGGTGCAAAAACGCGTTTAAACGCTGCATTTTTTAGGCGCATGCGTTTTTGCATGTTTTAACGCAAACGCGGCGTTTTGACGCGTTTACAGGCGTTTTTTAAACGCATGATGAGAAGTGTGTGACAGCTGCCAATCATCAAAATCAACTAGAAAACCCACTATAAACAGAAATACCTAGGGTTAGGGTTAGGATCCCTAGTAACCCTAGGGATCCTAACCCTAACCCTAAAACACAAACTCTAACACAAACTGTGAAGGTTTACCCCTTCCTCCCACGTCACCGATCCGTGACGTCACTACACAGGCCCAGCTCTCTGGCGCCCCCTTTGTCTCTCAGGTCAGTAAAGGAACTGCACCTAGAGCAAATGGCTGCCGGGGAGACTGCCCTGTTGCCCACACTGGGTATTCTAAGATTCGCAATCAGAGTAAAAGGATCAGCCCAAAATTAATTTATGATTTAATTGCCTTAAGGGCGCACTAGATAATTACAAGAAAGATACAATCACAGTGTATCAAGAGTTACAGTCAGAGTACAATATAACAACAATAATACAAGGCTTAAAGGTATAAAGCTGGAGGTCAATTTACCAGGTTGAAGGTCGCTTGTGGAAGCCGGGGGCACGCAGCATTCCGCAGGTCCAAAACTTAGTTGCCGGGCAGCCCCCAGGAAGCGTGTGCTTGCTCCCCTCTGGCTGGCATACCCTGTTCCTTAAGATATCATCATCATCTTCTTCTGTGGAGTGAGACTCTCCCAGAGACCTTAGCTCTTCTTAAACCTGGCTGAGCCCCCCTGCCTGCAGCTGGGTGGGCTTAGCAATCTCCACCCCCTCTGCCGCCCTGCAAGATTTATTCCAATTTCTAATAAATGGGATAACTTCCCTCAGGATGATCGGATCAGCACACGGGCAGTACCAGCGCCTGTGGTTTGTTCTGCCGGTCATACTGGGATCAAACCTGGACCCATTCGGTCCCTGTGGGATGCTGATCTCTATATCTCGGGTTTCAGGCCTCCCACCGCCACGGGAGTCGCACTGTTGGATGCACAATTTCTTTAGGGCAAGGAGAATATTTTTTATGAGCCTGTACCTCGGACGATGCGTCCATAATTCACAATTCCATGTTGGAGACGGTTCGACTGGGCTGCCATAATAGATGTGTATCCAGTGGCCACTTGGCATGCGTGTTTTAATTAAGCCCCCAAGCATTTCCAAGCCCCCTGCTGGCGTGGTTTCCTCATTGAGCTTTGAAATACCGTCTACAGTTTACACTGAGCTCAGCCCGTTAGCATACTAATAGGAACTTTATTCATTAGAAAAGGTGGGGGCCAGAAGCACTCCTCGCTGCAGACCTGTGACCAGGAGACAAAATGGAGTCACGCCAATCTGTTAGTATGCCTGTTCCAAGATGGCGGCTGTTCCCTCATCACACCTCCCTGCTTTAGAGGGCGCTAGGGGGCATCACATTCCTGTGTTCCCCCATGCGCCCTTCCACACCTTCTCCTTGCCGCGACAACCCATCAGCATTACCATGGTCTCTGCCGCTTCTGTGGCGAATGCTGAAATGATACTGCTGGAGAGCCAGGCTCCAGCGTAGCAACCTCCCATTCGTCCCAGAGACCGAGTGTAACCAGCTGAGGGGGTTGTGGTCTGTTTCCATGGTGAAGTGGCGTCTGTACAAGTATGGCTGCAGACGTTGCAGGGCCCATACAATTGCCAGACATTCCTTCTCCATCGTGGAATAGGCCACTTCCCTCGGCAGGAGCTTCCGGCTCAGGTACAAAACGGGGTGTTCATGTCCCGTAGTGTCGACCTGGCTGAGCACAAAACCGAGGCCAAAGTCACTGGCGTCGGTCTGTACTACAAACGGCCGCGTGAAGTCGGCTGCCTGTAGTACAGGAGAGCTAGACAAGGCGGTTTTGAGTGCCTGGAAAGTTGTCTCGCAGGCGACTGTCCAGTCGACTGCAACAGGCAGCTTCTTCTTGGTGAGGTCCGTCAGGGGCTTGGCCAGGGTGCTATAGTGTGGAACAAACCTCTTATAGTACCCGGCAGTCCCCAAGAAGGACAACACCTGCTTCTTGGTCCTGGGGGAGGGCCAGGAGGTGATGGCATCCACCTTCCCGGGCTCTGGCTTCAGAGCTCCCCCACCTACCCGATGTCCCAGGTACTGGACCTCACTCATACCCAGCTGGCACTTTTCCGGCTTAATGGTCAACCCTGCCCTCTGGATCCTCCCCAACACCTGCGCCAGGTGCTGTAGGTGATCTTCCCAGGTGGGACTGAAGATGGCAATGTCATCCAGGTACGCAGTCGCATACCCTTCCAGTCCCTTGAGCAGCGTGTTGACCATCCGCTGAAAAGTGGCAGGGGCATTCTTCATGCCGAAGGGCATTACCGTGGACTCGTACAGTCCAAATGGGGTGATAAAGGCAGAGCGTTCCCGTGCCTTAGGGGTCAGGGGAATCTGCCAATATCCCCTGCTCAGATCCATTATGGTCAGGTACTTGGCCCCGGCCAGCCGATCGAGCAGGTCATCGATGCGCGGCATTGGGTACGCATCGGTGACCGTCACAGCGTAGTCCACGCAGAACCGTGTAGTTCGGTCCTTTTTAGGGACGAGGACTACCGGCGAAGCCCATGCGCTGTTGGACGCTTGGATCACCCCCAGCTTCAGCATCTCGTCTATCTCTTGGTGCATGTGCTGCTGCACCTCGAGAGAGACCCGATATGCCGAACGCCGGATCGGGGGGTGATTGCCGGTGTCCACATCATCGACGGCTGCCTCAGTCCTTCCGGGCAGGCTGCTGAACAGCTCCCGAAAGGGGTGTAGGGTGATCCCCAGCTGGGAACGTTGGTCCTCCAAAAGCTGGTGGCCAACCTCCACATCCTCGATGGATCCACCCGCCTTGGCTTGGGTGAGCAGATCCAGGAGGGTTTCTACCTCACCTTCCTCCGGGAGGTTGAACACTGGGTGGGCACAATCCTCCCGCTCATGATGTGCCTTCATCATGTTCACGTGAAAGGCCTTCCTCCTTCCACGGGCGTGGTCCAGGGTGACCAGATAGGTGACGGCGTTGAGCTGCTGGTGCACGAGGTATGGACCCTCCCAGGCTGCCTGAAGCTTGTTTTGTGGGACGGGGACCAGTACCCACACCTTTTGACCCACCTGGTAGGTCCTCTCACAAGCATTCTGGTCATACCACCCCTTCTGGTCAGCTTGGGCCTGGGCCATATTGTCATGCACCAGCTGTGTCAAGGCCGTCATTCTGTCCCGGAAGCGCACAACATACTCAATGGCTGACACTCCAGGGGTGGCCAAATCTCCTTCCCACGCTTCCTCCACCAGAGCAAGGGGCCCCCGTACACGTCGCCCATACAGGAGCTCAAAGGGGGAGAACCCCGTTGAGGCCTGTGGAACCTCCCGTTAGGCAAATAGGTGTGGGAGATACCGCTCCCAATCTCTCCCGTGGGAGTCGACCAACATCTTAAGCATCTGCTTTAAGGTGCCGTTGAACCGCTCACACAGGCCATTGGTCTGTGGGTGATACGGGCTGGCTACCAGATGTTGCACCTGGATCTGCTTACAGAGAGATTCCATCAGCTGGGACATGAACTGGGTCCCTCGGTCGGTGAGCATTTCCTGGGGAAACCCCACTCTGGAGAAGATCTCCAGTAAGGCAGTGGCCATTTTGTCAGCCCGAATGGATGACAAAGCGACCGCCTCCGGGTACCGAGTGGCATAGTCCACTACCGTTAATATGAAGCATTTCCCGGAGCGACTGGGAGTGGACAGAGGTCCAATGAGATCCACAGCCACCCTCGAGAAAGGCTCTTCAATGATGGGCAGAGTTACCAGTGGGGCTTTGGGGCGCCGCCCCGCCTTCCCCACCCTCTGACAGGTGTCACACGAACGGCAGTAGGCAATTACCTCGGTCCTCATTCCAGGCCAGTAGAAATGCTGCGCTAGCCTGGCCCTGGTTTTAGCGATCCCTAGGTGTCCGGCCATGGGAATCTGGTGGGCTATCCGCAATAATTCCGCCCTGAACGGATAGGGTACCACTAACTGTCGGTCCCTGGGCCACGCCTCCGGTGAACCCTGCTGGACCGATACCGGGTACAGCCGTCCCTGGTCCCAGACCACCCGCTCGCGGTCTGACTCCCCAGGAGGCTGTGCCGCCTGCTCCTTGAGAGCTTTCAGGCTAGCGTCGGCTTCCAACGCTGCCTGAAATCCCTGACTCAATGTGGCGAGAATGGACGACACTGCCACATCCGCTGTCAGCTCCCCGGGATCTGTCTCCTGGCCGCTGTCTGACTCGGCAGCCACTTGGTCAGAGAGGGGGAAGCCGTCGGACCTCTGCAAGGCTCCTTGGGCTCCGGCGCTCCCACTTTGGGTGGCAGCGGCCACGACCGCTGTGCCCACGGGTAGCGCCTGCTTCCCCCCGGCTCCTGACCAAGTCGCCGGGTCAGGCAGACTTCCCTGCCCTCCTGACATCCCGGGTGTGGGGAACTCCTGCCCTGGGGTCTTACCTGGTGGCCCCTCTCCCGGGACGCCTCCTCCCCCCATGGCCTGTTCCTCTTCCCGCAGGGGCCCTAGACTCAGCAGGCTGGATTCACTTAGGGGCCCTACACTGCCCATAGCAGCCCCTCCCTCCACCTCTGAGCTCTCCCCTACAGTCTCCTCACCTGTCCTCCCCGTGAGCCCCGTGTGTGTGGTGTCAGTGCATGGAGTACCCTCAGGTTTCACTCCCTCCCCCACTGTTGGAGGCACATTCAACACATCAACATTCACAGTAGAGTCATGACATTCTTGGGGAGCCGAACTTGGGGGTTCAGTGGCCACATACTGAGACACTAGCCGCCCCAAATCGGTCCCAAGTAATACATTAGCAGGAATATTTGACGTTACTCCCACCTCCCGCATTCTCCTCCCGGCGCCCCAGTCCAAAAACACCTTTGCGACTGGCAGCGCCGGTTCCACGCCTCCAATTCCGGAGACGGAAAGGGTTTTCCCCGGTACCAAGTCTTGAGGGGACACCACCTCAGGACGTACTAGGGTTCGTTCAGCGCCTGTGTCCCGCAGTCCCATGACCGCTGAGCGGCCGATAGTGACGGGTTGGTAATTGTCCAGGGACCTCCCACCACCCCCTCCCACACATAAAACAGTGGACGGTTTCGGGGACAGGGATGGGGCTTTAAGACGCTGGGGACATGCTGTCTTGAAGTGCCCCAGCTGGTTGCAGTGATGACAACGTCTGGGTTCTGCACCTGGCCTGGAGAGGGCAGCAGGGGGGTACACCCCTTGCACTCTGCTGGGCTGGGGAAACAGGGGCAGGATTGGGCTTACCCCCTCTCCAGGTGCTGCTGGCAGGCTTCTTCGGCTCAGGCGCCGTTATTGGCATACTCGTCTGCCAGGGCGGCTGTAGCAGAAGCCCCCTTCGGTTTCCGGTCACGGAGGAACTGCTGGAGGTCCTCTGGGCAGTTCCACAAGAACTGCTCCGTGACGAACAGTTCCTGGACCTCCTGGCGGGTGATGAGCGCTAGACCCGAGATCCAGTGCTCTGCAGCTCTCAGCAACGCCCGCGTGTGGTCGGTCCAGGTGTCCTTTGGGCCCCGCTGCAGGCTCCGGAACTTCTTGCGGTAGGACTCTGGGGTGAGGTTGTAGTGCTGGATCAAGGCCTGCTTGATGCTGCTGTAGTCCTGCTCCGCCCCGGCAGGTAAGTCCCCCAAAACTTCCAGGGACTTACCCCTCAAACGGGGGGTCAGGTATCTTGCCCACTGATCCGGGGCCAGATGGTGTTAAAGGCAGGTCCTTTCAAAGGCCAGCAAGAAGGAATCCAGGTCTCCATCCTTCTCAAGCAGAGAGAAGTCTCTCTGACTTTGGAAACCCTGGACTCTGGCGGTGCTGGGGCATCCAGCGGGAGCCCGTGTTGAGCCATCTCCAGTCGGTGCTGGCGCTCCGCTGCTCTCTCTGCCGCTGCTTGCTCCGCTGCCTCACGGCGTTCTGCCCGCTCTCGCTCTGCAGCTTTCACTGCCCACTCCGCTACCTCACGGCGTTCTGCCCGCTCTCGCTCCTCTGCATTCTCGGCAGCTGCCATGAGTCTCATATAGGCGTCTTCATTACCCGCCTCGAGACGTGCCACTGCCGCTGCAACCAGGGCCTCTGATGTGGACAGGCTGGGGCGGGCAGGTGGTGGGTAGTCCATTTCCGGACTAAGCACGGGTGGCTGGCTCCTTGGGGAGTCTGGGCTGAGCTCCCCCTCGCCTTGATCAGTACCGTCCACCACCACCTCCTCATAGGCCATAGCACTGGCCTGCGCCCTCACTGCACTCCTGGTGCCCTCCGCCATCTTTGGAACCTTTAGTTACTGACACAGCTGTAACCCTGACCTTGCATACAACTTATTATATCTACACTCTGACCGTCTAGTACCGGGCTGACCTTAAGACCCCAGCAGTGAAAGTTACCACTGGTAGTCTTTAGTGTCTGGGAGTAGGGGTCCTACGCACACTATTACTCTGATCCCACGTACGCTGCCACCACTGTGAAGGTTTACCCCTTCCTCCCACGTCACCGATCCGTGACGTCACTACACAGGCCCAGCTCTCCAGCGCCCCCTTTGTCTCTCAGGTCAGTAAAGGAACTGCACCTAGAACAAATGGCCGCCGGGGAGACTGCCCTGTTACCAACACAGGGTATTCTAAGATTCGCAATCAGAGTAAAAGGATCAGCCCAAAATTAATTTATGATTTAATTGCCTTAAGGGCGCACTAGATAATTACAAGAAAGATACAATCACAATATATCAAGAGTTACAGTCAGAGTACAATATAACAACAATAATACAAGGCTTAAAGGTATAAAGCTGGAGGTCAATTTGCCAGGTTGAAGGTCGCTTGTGGAAGCCGGGGGCGCGCAGCATTTCGCAGGTGCAAAACTTAGTTGCCGGGCAGCCCCCAGAAAGCGTGTGCTTGCTCCCCTCTGGCTGGCATACCCTGTTCCTTAAGATATCATCATCATCTTCTTCTGTGGAGTGAGACTCTCCCAGAGACCTTAGCTCTTCTTAAACCTGGCTGAGCCCCCCTGCCTGCAGCTGGGTGGGCTTAGCAATCTCCACCCCCTCTGCCTCCCAGCAAGATTTATTCCAATTTCTAATAAATGGGATAACTTCCCTCAGAATGATCGGATCAGCACACGGGCAGTACCAGCGCCTGTGGTTTGTTCTGCCGGTCGTACTGGGATCAAACCTGGACCCATTCGGTCCCTGTGGGAGGCTGATCTCTATATCTCGGGTTTCAGGCCTCCCACCGCCACGGGAGTCGCACTGTTGGATGCACAATTTCTTTAGGGCAAGGAGAATATTTTTTATGAGCCTGTACCTCGGACGATGCGTCCATAATTCACAATTCCATGTTGGAGACGGTTCGACTGGGCTGCCATAATAGATGTGTATCCAGTGGCCACTTGGCATGCGTGTTTTAATTAAGCCCCCAAGCATTTCCAAGCCCCCTGCTGGCGTGGTTTCCTCATTGAGCTTTGAAATACCGTCTACAGTTTACACTGAGCTCAGCCCGTTAGCATACTAATAGGAACTTTATTCATTAGAAAAGGTGGGGGCCAGAAGCACTCCTCGCTGCAGACCTGTGACCAGGAGACAAAATGGAGTCACGCCAATCTGTTAGTATGCCTGTTCCAAGATGGCGGCTGTTCCCTCATCACACAAACTCTAACACAAACCCTAACCCTAACCCAAACTCTAACACAAACTCTAACCCTAACCCAAACTCTAACCCTAACCCTAACACAAACTCTAACACAAACTCTAACCCTAAAACACAAACCCTAACACAAACTCTAACACAAGCTCTAACACAAACTCTAACACAAACTCTAACCCTAACCCAAACTCTAACCCTAACACAAACTCTAACCCTAACCCTAAAACACAAACTCTAACCCTAACACAAATTCTAACCCAAACTCTAACCCTAACACAAACTCTAACCCTAACCCACAAACTCTAACCCTAACCCAAACTCTAACCCTAACACAAACTCTAACCCTAAAACACAAACTCTAACCCTAACACAAACTCTAACCCTAACCCAAACTCTAACCCTAGGGATCCTAACCCTAACCCTTAGGGTTAGGATCCCTAGGGTTAGGGTTTGGGGGTGGCTTATCAGTGTGTATTCTTGTGTTTTTCTATAAAAACGCATGCAAACGCATGTGCTTAAAAACGCATGCGTTTACATAGACATCAATACTTTTTTTTGCGGCAAAACAAACGCCGCTAAAATTACTACATGTTGCATTTCTGCAATACAACGCATGCAGAGAAAAAACGCATGCGTTGCAAAAACGCGTCAAAACGCATGCAAAAAAGCATGTTTTTAATGTTAAGTATGGGGGAAAAAACTCATGCTTTTTTTGCATTTTTTTGCGCAAAAACACAAAAAAAACGCAAATGTGAAACCAGCCTTAGCCATGGAAATTTAGTGAGATGGACTGACTTGTGATATATGCGTTTGGCACAAGTTTTTTTGATGGATCATTGATTGATGTTATTAAATGTTTCAGAGGATGCAATTTACTAGGAGATATGAAACATATTTGGTGGACTTGCTCAGTGGTATCAGACCTGTGGCATGAAGTGAAACTGCATGTTGAACAAATGTTTGGTGGGACAGTCCAATTAGACCCTGTTAGGGCTAGCGGAACGCACCGAGTAAATATAGATGTTTTATTGTAATAGATGTGTTCGCAGCCCGGGGTCCACCGTGCAGGAGAACCTGCTGCTAGCAAATGGCGGAACTATATGGCGGTATTAACTATCTCTGTTAATTCACAGAGTAGCCGTGAAATCAAAGCACTGCGCCCTGTTAGACTTCACAGAGGCACAGGCTAACTACCCAACTGAGAGCAGTCAGTGGTCATGCAAACTCCTCGCCGGAGGTGCCAGCATTCTAGGGGCTTATTTCAGCCAGGTCCCTGAATACATACACACACAATCTCCTCGCTTGAGGTGTCAGCATTCTAGGGGCTTATTTCAGCCGGGTCCCTGAACACAAACTTACATGACCACACTGGCGCAAAGCACATAACATAGAAAGATACTAGGCACTAGAGCCTTAAATAGTTGCAGCACATACAGGACCTTCCTAGAAGGACCAATGAGAGGCTGACACAGAGCCTGAGCACCTACAGGACCTTCCTGAAGGACCAATGGCTTTAGCTACAGTACCTGAACATGTGACCCTTGATCTCCACTGAGAGATCTTACTCTGGGTATGCTCAGAACGAGAAAAGCAGGACTTAGTCCCAGAAGCGTCTGCTCACAGCTGCCCAGCACTGACTTCAATGGCAGAAGCAGGAAAAGCAGCAGTAACACTTTGTACAGAGTCAGACGCTGGGACTGATGTCTTCGCTGAGCAGGCTCCACTGCGGCAGGAGAAGAATGGGAGACCGCAGCGAAGATGGCCTGAGATTCCCCCTGTGCAGAGGCGGGAACTCGACCCCTAACAGACCCCTCTGTAACGGGGTCTACCAATCTGGGGTACCTTTTTCAGTACCACCCCGTGTTTCCGGAGGTCCACTCTGCTTTGGCTGGAGTCTGAATGAAGGGCGCTGGCTGGAATTGCTTGGTTACATGGGCGCATATAAAAGATCACTGCTTCTCCACGTATTTCCAGTCTGATAACACTTTACTCACAGGACACAGAATATATCACACAGATACAGAGGGCAGGCAAATAGAAAAGCGGCAGGCCAGACATACATTACAATAGCCGCAGGTGGACGGAGCCTGCCGACATTTACTGTGGGAATTACAAAGGTAAGGGGGGGGGCGGACAAAAGGGGAATATTGTGTCCCCTCTGCCCAGGGGCGCAGCCTGTGGGCTGATGCATTAGGGACATGCGTCTCACATGGAACCTGTTATACATACATATAACTGCACAACATATTCTGGGTGCTGAGTGGTTCCGTAACACGTATGTCACAGAGTTACCGCAGCAGAGCAGTACCAGAAGACCACGGCGTTGTCTGGCTTCTGCTTCATTGCTGAGAAGAAGCACTTCTCCTGTGTATTAAAAGTGTTTTGTTTTCTTTCAGCAGGACAGGGGTTAATAGGCCATGTGGAAATTCCTGCTTTCAGCTGTACTCGGTTAGCCACTACTCTCTCCTTTAAAAGCTAGACCTTCTGGTCAGATCCTTGTCTGAGTTAGCACTTGCTTGTTAGACCTGGAGTAGTGAGGAGCTCGTGTTTGGAGAGCTGGAGGAATTTTATTGTGCGACAGTTGTATGGTTTGTACGCTTGGAAAATTCCTCATCCTTACCTGCTTTATTTACCCTCCCAGTCCTTCACAAACTGGTGGATACCTCTGTTATTTGTGAGAGCATATTTTGTGTGAGTGAAGTTTTCTTTTTACCCTTGTCTTTGTTCCGCCGTTTGTCGGGTTGGTGTACTGTTGTACACGGTAGCACCTCTCTTCCCTGGGTGGGGGAGGGGTACAGACGCAAGGCGGCAGTCAGAAGACAGGGCGAGGGCGGAGGCCCCAGCATCCTCGCCATCTGAGGTATCCTGGGGAACAGGGTGAGTTAGGGCGCTCCCTAGAGCTAGGGCCAGGAAAGGTGCCCCTGGTCCCAGTTTACTCGCCAGTCCAATCGTGACAACGTAACACGGCTCCCCTTTTCAGCGATGCGATCGGCATACACAGTCTGATCCTTAATGGATCGGTTTGGGGATGACCGAAGTTTATGGGATTGGTACAAGTTCCGTTTTTCGACTTAGTCCATCGGCGTTACCGTTTTGTTTGCCGGGTCTGTAGTGGATGGTGAAGTCCAGGTGGTTGTAGGGCTAAACTCCACTGCAGCAATCTGGCGTTGTCTCCCGAGACCCGATTAAGCCAGACTAGGGGATTATGGTCCATTGGGAGGGAAAACTGTCCTCCATACAAATATGGTTGCAACTTTTTGAGTGTCCATACTACCGCCAGGCACTCCTTCTCGATGGCCGCATAGCTTACTTCACGGGGCAGTAGTTTCCGACTCAGGTAAGCTACCGGGTGTTCTTGGCCCGACTTGGCTCAGTACTGCCCCCAATCCAAACATAGAAGCGTCTGTGTGAACAAGGAAACGTTTAGTTGGATTGGGTGCGGCCAATACAGGGGTATTTGGTGAGGGCGTCCTTTAGTTGGCAGAAGGCTTCCTCACACTCTGGGGTCCAGGTTACCTGGCGGGGTTGGTTCTTACGGGTCAGATCAGTGAGGGGCTTGGCTACGCTGCTGTAATTGGGAATGAATTTCCTGTAATACCCCGCTTTCCCTAAAAACGCCATGACCTGGATTTTGATGCGTGGGGTGGGCCATTTGGCTATGGCCTCAATCTTGGCTGGTTCTGGGCGCTGTTTCCCACTTTCCATCCAATGCCCTAAATACTGAACCTCTGCTTTGCCCACGTGACACTTGTTTGGGTTCAGGGTGATTCCGGCATGGTAAATCCTGTCCAATACTGTCTCTAGGTGATTTAGATGCTCTTCCCATGTCGCACTGTAGATGGCGATGTCGTCCAGGTAGGCACAAGCATAGTCCTGGAGACCATCCAGAAGACGGTCAGCCAGCCTCTGGAAGGTCGCGGGGCATTCTTCATCCCGAATGGCATAACTCGAAACTGGAATAAGCCGAACGGGGTGACAAATGCCGACTTGGGAATAGCGTCAGGACTAAGGGGAATCTGCCAGTAGAATTGCATAGATCGATGGTGGTCAAATACTTTGCCCCCGCCAGCCGGTCTAACAACTCAGCCAAACACGGCATGGGATATGCATCCGTCACTGTTTTCTCATTGAGCTTACGATAGTCTACACAAAACCGTGTAGTCCCATCCTTCTTGGGCACTAACACTACGGGAGATGCCCAGGGACTATCTGACTCTTCAATGACCCCTAAACACAACATCTCTTGTATCTCTTGTCGCATCCCCTCTCGTACAGACTCAGGGACACGGAAGGGGTTTTGTCGCAGGGGGTCTGATCCTGGGTCTCAACCTTGTGTTGTGCCAGGCGAGTGTACCCTGGTCTCCCCGAAAACATACTCTGTCGCTGCCTCAACAACTCCTCCGCCTGCTGTCTCTCCCGGGGGCCTAGGTCTTCACCCAAGTGTACCTGGTCCCATGTTCTTAACTGAGTCCTTTCCCCTAAGACATCCGACAAGGGAAGTCCGGCTAAATCCTCTGCTTCAGGTGCACAGATGGCCACTACCTCTTCAGGGCGCTCCCGGTAGGGCTTCAGCATATTCACGTGGAACATGCGGATAACTCTGGGGTCGTCATCAATGTCTTCCTCTGCCTCCCCCAACTGTCGGAAGGCATTATACTGGATCTTTTTGTGGCTTACTGTTGAAGGTACCTGGTCGAAGGCCAGAGCTCCCCTTGCTCGCTGACTCTCCTCTCTCCGCTCTGCCATCTCCATCTTGGCTAGCTCTATCCTGTTCCGCTCGGCCATCTTTTCCTTCAGATCGGTACGCACATCAGCCATCACATCTCGTATGATCTCTACTGCAGGGTTTGGGCCATAGAACGCCAGTCTGTTCTTTACCTCACTCTGGAATTCAGTCTCTTCCACGTTCACATTGGGGGGCGCTGCACTGTCGTGTTCCATGATGGCTGCTATCAACTTTGTTTTGTTGCTGGCGATCAACCCTCGGGCTTCCACCAGATCTTTTAATGTAGTCCTCTTTAACTTCTGGTAGTTGTTTTCATTCATTCCTTTCCTCCTGTAGGAGGGGTATCATATCCCACTTCTGACACCAGTGTAACGGGGTCTACCAATCTGGGGTACCTTTTTCAGTACCACCCCGTGTTTCCAGAGGTCCACTCTGCTTTGGCTGGAGTCTGAATGAAGGAAGCTGGCTGGAATTGCTTGGTTACATGGGCGCATATAAAAGATCACTGCTTCTCCACGTAATTCCAGTCTGACAACACTTTACTCACAGGACACAGAATATATCACACAGATACAGAGGGCAGGCCAATAGAAAAGCGGCAGGCCAGACATACATTACAATAGCTGCAGGTGGCCGGAGCCTGCCGATATTTACTGTGGGAATTACAAAGATGGGGGGGGCGGACAAAAGGGGAATATCGTGTCCCCTCTGCCCAGGGGCGCAGCCTGTGTGCTGATGCATTAGGGACATGCATCTCACATGGAACCTATTATACATACATATAACTGCACAACATATTCTGGGTGCTAAGTGGTTCCGTAAAACCCTCTATCTTTCTCCTGGGGAAAAAGCTTCGGGATTCACTAATAACTTACACAGATTGGTAAATTTTCTATTTATGGCCACCAAAATCCAGAGAGCGGCGAAGTGGAAGTCCTCTTCACTCTCTATATCTCTGGTAAGAGGATGAATGCTATTATGCTATATGAGCGTATTGAAGTCACCAGAGCTGACATGTAGGACTCCTTTAAGATATGGAACCCGTGGATAGATCTACATTCGAACATGCAACTAAATCAGGCCTTGCGTTTGTCACCCTGATGAGACGGGGCCTGAAGGACTTGGGAAAGATGTCCAAACATAGTATTAGGGGTTTAATCACATGTCTACACTTAAGCAGATCTTATTATAAATTATATTCGTTCTTTCTCTACCTTAAATTAACACCCTCTGTATGACTTAATCTTTATCTGAAATTCTAGCTATTTTATGTTTTTGCCATTGTGTGCGATAGTTGACAATAAGCTGGTGTAAAACACACTGGGGATTACCTGTTTGTCTTCCTTTTCCAATGTCGCCCCATTATCTGTGTCTTGTCTCCCCTATGTAAAAGTTTGTATTTGTTCATTATTACTGAAATTTACACCTCTCCTGCGTGGGAGAACCTACCCAAACTGTTGTATACTTTCTAAATAAAACTTACTGAAAGTAAAATGCAATAACGGTGTCACGAATCACAGGGAGGATATCTTTATCATCCCCACCGCTCTCACTAATATGTCATGAACCGGGGTTGTTTGGTTGCCCAGTTCTTTTATGAAGGGGATTCATCTATATCCCACTTCCCAGTTCCGGTTTGGAACTTGCAGCTCTCTGGCGCTCCCTCTTTTCTCAGAGGGACTGAAGCGTACTGAAAGCTCCTAGCCATCCTAGCTCAAGGATGCCACCCCGTATAGAGATCACGGAACTACCATTCTTCCGGGCATCAGATGGGCGTTTTAATTTGAGCCCAAAAACAACATGGTTACGAGCCCCTGTAAAGCAACAATCCGTTTCTGCTAGGCGCTGCGCCTAGAAAACGCACTGTGTGATGGCCCGGCCGATGCGGAGGCCAAAAATATATTTGTCCTGCTTCCAGACCTAAGCTGCGTGATTATATTCGTTTAAGAGAACAAAGGGGAGGCTGTTGTGAATTCTGCTCTTGGGTTCCCTCCGGTGGTTGTAGGTGGGAATGCAGTTGTCTCTGAGTCGCAGACCTGGCCAGGTGTATTGGATGATTACAATTCTGACTGGGATATTTAGGTGTGCAGGATCCTTTAGCCCTTGCCAGTTGTCAATGTTCCTTGTGAAGTGTTGGATCACTTTCTGGCTTCTCCTACTTGTTGCCAATTTCAGCAAAGATAAGTGTTTTTTTTTTTTGTATCTGTGGCACTGCTGTGTGCTTGTTTCAGTTTTATTCCTGCTCTGATTGTAGGATTCACTGGAGTTGCAGATTTACGCTCCTTAATCTATTAGTTAGATGTAGGAAGTTTTTGTAATTTCTGCTGTGGATGTTTTTGAAAGGTTTTTTACTGACCGCACAGAACTCTGTCCTATTCTGTCCTATTTAGCTAGTGTGGCCTCCTGTGCTAAATTCTGTTTTCTGCCGGTGTATGTTTTTTCCTCTCCGACTCACCGCCAATATTTGTGGGGGGCTGTCTATCCTTTGGGGATTTTCTCTGAGGCAAGATAGTATTCCTATTTCCATCTTTAGGGGTATTTAGTCCTCCGGCTGTGACGAGCTGTCTAGGTGTGTTAGGTACACTCCACGGCTACTTCTAGTTGCGGTGTTAAGTTCAGGATTGCGGTCAGTACAGTGGCCACTTTCTCCAGTGATAGTTCTCATGCAGCTCCGGGGTCACCGGATCATAACAGGAGGCCTTCTTTGGCCATGTGCTTTTTGCAGGCAGCTGAGTAGTGCTGCTCACAGCACACTGGTTTCAGATTACAGCTGCATGCAGGGGGAGGGAGTTGCCTGCATGCAAGGAGAGAAGAAGAGCCTTGTAGGCAATGTGAAGAGGGGGAATCAGAGGGCTCACCTCTTAAAAATACTCAGAACGCGGCATTTTTACATTATCATGACAAACGGGATGAAAAGATCGTATCTGCACCAAAATGGTATTCATTAAAAACGTCAGCTTGGCACGCAAAAATAAGCCTTCTCCCAACCCAAGATCATGAAAAATGGAGATGCGACGGGTATCGGAAAATGGCGCAATTCTTTTATACTTTACCTAATAAAGAGGAGTTATTTTTATTGATAAATGTTTGTTTTGGGTCATTTATTTTCTGTTGGTATTTGGTTTGTCCTATAAAACTCCCATATAATACGCGCATCATATTTTTGTACAATTTGTCAATAATATATATAAGTTCTCCTCGTCTGAGTTATTTTTGAAGGTCAACAAAATACGATTTTCCTGTAATTCATTTCTCACACTCTAGGTATAATAATGGCTTTTTCCTGTGTGGGATTTTTGATGTTTATAAAGGTTGACTACTAGTTGGACAAGCCCTTCTCATTCCTGCTAAAATAAAAACACTTATACAAACCTCCCATGGTGGCACCATTTCAGTGGTGTTGGCACTTGCGTTCTTGGGGCTCTTTTGATGTTCATGTGAGCCCTGTGCCCATTCAGCGCTGACATCACTGTCCCCACCTTCGGACAAATCAAGCATCATGAGGCAGAGAGCAGCAGCGGCCCTGGCTTCCTGTTTGTAATGTGCTGCTGCAGTGCAGTATGGTGCAACCTCCACCAGGGGGTACTGGTGAGGGAAGAGAGGTTGCACACACAGCATAGCAACATTGAGCAGCAGCACAGGTGCCACAGGTAACAAAAGTGTAGTCAGACAAGCCAAATCCAAAACTGTCAGGAGCCGAAGTACCAAAGATAACAGCAAACACGTAGTCAGGGACAAGCAAGAAGTCAGAGCCTACCGGGAACGTGGTACCCAAAACATGAGACGTAAGACGAAGTCGGGGTACAAGCCAGAGTCGAAGCCAGTCGGGAAGCATGGTATCAGAGACGGAAAACGAGGCCCGAAATCCATAGATAGAGTCATACACGAGTACAAGCAGTCAGAGGCACAAGGATCACTAATACAGGTCAGGGGCCCAAGCCAGTTAGCATGAACTATAGCTGACACTGGCCTGCAGGCTGCAGAGAACTGAAATAGACCAGTCAGCTTGAAAATGAGGCAGAGGGGATTAACTCCCGCATGACCAGTCCAGAGACAAAACAGCTGAAAGCAAACTCAGGACTGGATCATGACACTGTTAATGTTCAATACGTCCGAAGGAAGGAACAGTGAAGCTGCCACTGATCGGGTGCAGGGCTTGTGTGATGTAACAACCTCACATAAGCCCTGGGACAGTGACCCTCGACACCACTGAAGTGGAGGCAGCACGCTAGAGAAGTTTGAGTGTTTTTATTTTAATGAGGTCAAACATGAGGAATGAGTACACTGAGAAAAAAAAAGATATACAGTACAAACCAAAAGTTTGAACACATCTTCTCATTCAAAGATTTTTCTGTATTTTCATGACTATGAAAATTGTACATTCACACTGAAGGCATCAAAACTATGAATTAACACATGTGGAATTATATACTTAACAAAAAAGTATGAAACAACTGAATACATGTCTTATATTTTAGGCTCTTCAAAGTAGCCATATTTTGCTTTGATTACTGCTTTGCACACTCTTGGCATTCTCTTGATGAGCTTCAAGAGGTAGTCACCGGAAATGGTCTTCCAACAATCTTGAAGGAGTTCCCAGAGATGCTTAGTAGTTGTTGGCCCTTTTGCCTTCACTCTGCGGTCCAGCTCACCGCAAACCATCTCGATTGGGTTCAGGTCTGGGGACTGTGGAGGCCAGGTAATCTGGCGTAGCACCCCATCACTCTCCTTCTTGGTCAAATAGCCCTACACAGCCTGGAGGTGTGTTTTGGGTCATTGTCCTGTCCAAAATAATTGGATTGTCCAAAAATAAATGGATTGTCCAAATTGTCCAAAAATAAATGATGGTTGAACTAAACACAAACTGGATGGAATAGCTAGCCGCTGCAAGATGCTATGGTAGCCATTCTGGTTCTGTATGCCTTCAATTTTGAATAAATCCCCAACAGTGTCACCAGCAAAGCACCCTCACACCATCACACCTCCTCCTCCATGCTTCACGGTGGGAACCAGGCATGTAGAGTCCATCCGTTCACCTTTTCTGCGTCGCACAAAGACACGGTCGTTGGAACCAAAGATCTCAAATTTGGACTCATCAGACCAAAGCACAGATTTCCACTGGTCTAATGTCCATTCCTTGTGTTCTTTAGCACAAACAAGTCTCTTCTGCTTGTTGCCTGTCCTTAACAGTGGTTTCCTAGCAGCTATTTTACCATGAAGGCCTGCTGCACAAAGTCTTCTCTTAACAGTTGCTGTAGAGATGTGTCTGCTGCTAGAACTCTGTGTGGCATTGACCTGGGCTCTAATCTGAGCTGCTGTTAACCTGCGATTTCTGAGGCTGGTGACTCGGATAAACTTATCCTCAGAAGAAGAGGTGACTCTTGGTCTTCCTTTCCTGGGGCGGTCCTCATGTGAGCCAGTTTCTTTGTAGCACTAGATGGTTTTTGCTACTGCACTTGGGGACACTTTCAAACTCTTCCCAATTTTTCGGACTGACTGACCTTCATTTCTTAAAGTAATAATGGGCACTCGTTTTTCTTTTCTTAGCTGCTTTTTTCTTGCCATAATAGAAATTCAAATTTATTTTTCAATAGGACAATGACCCCAAACACACCTCCAGGCTGTGTAAGGGCTATTTAACCAAGAAGGAGAGTGATGGGGTGCTACGCCAGATAACCTGGCCTCCACAGTCACCAGTCCTGAACCGAATCGAGATGGTTTGGAGTGAGCTGAACCGCAGAGTGAAGGCAAAAGGGCCATCAAGTGCTAAGCATCTGTGGGAACTCCTTCAAGTTTTTGGAAGACCATTCCCGGTGACTACCTCTTGAACCTCATAAAGAGAATGCCAAGAGTGTGCAAAGCAGTAATCAAAGGAAAAGGTGGCTACTTTGAAGAACCTAGAATACAAGACATATTTTCAGTTGTTTCACACTTTTTTGTTAAGTATATAATTGCACATGTGTTAATTCATAGTTTTGTCTTCAGTGTGAATGTACAATTTTCATAATCATGAAAATACAGAAAATCTTTAAATGAGGTGTGTCCAATCTTTTGGTCTGTACTGTATAAAGCATTTTTTGGAGTATAAGACACACCTAGGTTTTAGAGGAGGAAATTAGGAAAAAAAATTGAAGCAAAAAAATGCATAGTAAATTCAATACTTAACATCTCCTATCTGAGTATATAGGGTCCCCTCACCCTATCCTGGTATATATGGTCCCCTCACCCTATCCTGGTATATATGGTCCCCTCACCCCCATCCTGGTATATATGGTCCCGTCACCCCCATTCTGATACACATGGCCCCCTTATCCCTAACCTGGTATGCATGGCTCCCTCACCCCCATCCTGATACACAAGGCCCCCTTATACCTACCTTGGTATGCATGGATCCCTCATCCCTATCCTGGCAGGAATGATCGCCCTCATCCCTATACTAGTATGCATGGCCCCATCCTAATCCTGGTATGCAGGGCCCCCCATCTTCTCCTGGTATACAGGGACCCCATTACGTCCTAGTATGCAGGGCACCATCCGTATTCTGGTATGATTGCCCCCATCCCGGGATGCAGTAACCCCATCGTGTTGTAGTATGCATGGCCCCCATCCTTATCCTGGTATGCAGGGCCCCCATCTCGTCCTTGTATTCAGGGCCCCATCTCGTCCTAGTATGCAGGGCCCCATCCCTATTCAGGTATGATTGTCCCCCATCTCGGTCCTGGTATTCATGGCCCAATCCTTATAATTGGCCCCCACTCCCATTCTGGTATGCATGGCCCCTTCAGAAACCATTAAAAAAAAACATTACACTTACCTACTCAGCACTTCCTCGCAGCTTCCTGCTCCAATGCCAGCAACTGGTTTATGCTTATAAGCAGCACATGGCAGGGACGTCACAAGCAGAGAACAGCTGCCGGAGTACTTGCCGGGACTGTGTGCAGAGAGCGGTGAGTATTCATTGCTCTTCAGTAGTGCGCAGTGTTAGCCACCGGCTTCCTGCTGCTGCCGGAGGTTACGTGTGCAGCTACTTAAGAGAAATGAATATTCATTGGATTCATTCATCAGGAGACTATTTAATATTGAACTATATTCAAGCGCGACTAGATGAAGAAAACAATAAAATCATGTATCATGTTAACCAAAACAGTCAGAAAACCAGCCACATATTGGCAGATCCCAGACCACAAACTATATACTTTGTAAGTTTATAAGCCACTCCAGTGTCAGGAATACATAGTATGTGACAATACAGTATATACCGCTCAGGGAACACTTAACTTTCAGAGATAATCTCCATATTCATACTAAATAATGGCACAGATCTTCCAGACATTCAGATTGCACACATCCCTAGTCTTTATAACGATACTGCACTCATTCCTTGACAGACCGCAGCACGGCCATTAGTTAGAAGCTGCTATTGATCTTTGGAGCAGATAAGTTTTCCCTGAGTGGTACATATTGGGCCATCTGAAAACGGAGTTTAGTCTAGGACAATTTGTCTGCACTACTAATTAACAGCTGTTACAACACCAAACTAGGGCAGTCCCTATAGGAGAAAAACAAGAATTATACTGTATCTATTCCTGACACTGGAGTGGTGTATAAACTTACGAAGTATATAGTTTGAGGTCTGGGATCTGCCAATATGTGGCTGGTTTTCTGACTGTTTCGGATAACATGATACATGATTTTAGGTTTTTTTTGTCTAGTCTCGCTTGAATGTAGGTCAATATTAAATAGTCTCTGATGTCTAACAAGAAGAGCTTTCTGCTTAAAATATTTCCCACAATCTCAACAGGAAAAAGGTTTCTCCCCTGTGTGAGTTCTCTGGTGACTAACAAGATGCCATTTCTGGTTAAAACATTTCCCACATTCTGAACAGGAAAAAGCCTTCTCCCCTGTGTGAGTTCTCTGGTGACTAACAAGATTCACTTTCTGGTTAAAACGTTTCCCACAATCTGAACCAAAAAAAAGGCTTCTCCCCTGTGTGAGTTCTCTGGTGACTAACAAGATGCCATTTGTGGTTAAAACATTTCCCACATTCTGAACAGGAAAAAGGCTTCTCCCCTGTGTGAGTTCTCTGGTGACTAACAAGATGCCATTGTAACAATATATAGGTACTAAGGAATCTGATAGCGTGGGATAAAACCAGTCTGAGAGCAAAGCTGCAGTAAAAGATGTATTTAAACAAAACAGAAAAGCAAACAAAGCTAACACAGATATTCCTGCAATTGAAACGAGGTGCTCAGCACAATATGGTAAACAGAAAAGCAAACAAAGCTAACACAGATATTCCTGCAATTGAAACGAGGTGCTCAGCACAATATGGTAAACAGAAAAGCAAACAGAACTAACACAGATATTCCTGCAATTGAAACGAGGTGCTCAGCACAATATGGTAATCACCGCACAGTGAATAGCGGGACGCGACCGCTTATATGAACCAGTCCAGCAAGGATGTGACGAGGGAGCAAACAAGACACTTGACAAGGAAGTCCAGTAGATTATTAGTGGAAATGCACTCAGAACTTAAACTTGAGGATCCAGCAGAAGTGGCGCATTGAGCATGAAGTCCTGGTGAAAGAGGATTAAGGGAAAAAGAGGGAGAACGCTATCTAAGCGTAGTAGATGAGTACAACACTCTTGGTGAGATAAGAAACACTGGAAACTTGCTCACCTGGTGTGGTTGTGCAAAGAGGCACAACACTGGGAAAGGCTTAGCAAACAAGGGAAATCCTTCCAAAGGTGTGCTGCCAGTCGCAGCAGTAACAGAAGTGAGACACAGCTCAAAGAGACGAGGCAGCTGAAGCAGGGAGATCCCCAGACCACAGGCAGAAGCTCAGGAGCCAGCAGCACAAAATACTGAAGCACAGAACACCACATGGCTCAGACTTAAATAATCAAGACTGACAGGAAGTTCCATGACAGGGTGAGATCCAAGACTCCATCTTGGATCAGGGCGAACAGGAACACGGAAGTCCGGAATCCTTACAGCCATTTCTGGATAAAACATTTCCCACATTCTGAACATGAAAAAGGCTTCTCCCCTGTGTGAGTTCTCTGGTGACTAACAAGATGCCATTTATGGTTAAAACATTTCCCACATTCTGAACAGGAAAAAGGCTTCTCCCCTGTGTGGGTTCTTTTATGGCGATCAAGATCTATTTTCCATTTAACCCCTTCCCGACCCATGACGCCACGTAGGCGTCATGAAAGTCGGTGCCATTCCGACCCATGACGCCTATGCGGCGTCATGGAAAGATCGCGTCCCTGCAGATCGGGTGAAAGGGTTAACTCCCATTTCACCCGATCTGCAGGGACAGGGGGAGTGGTAGTTTAGCCCAGGGGGGGTGGCTTCACCCCCTCGTGGCTACGATCGCTCTGATTGGCTGTTGAAAGTGAAACTGCCAATCAGAGCGATTTGTAATATTTCACCTATTATAACGGGTGAAATATTACAATCCAGCCATGGCCGATGCTGAAATATCATCGGCCATGGCTGGAAATACTAGTGTGCCCCCACCCCACCCCACCGATCGCCCCCCCAGCCCTCCGATCTGGCCGGTACACTGCTCCGGCTCCCCTCCGTCCAGTGCTCCGCTCCCCCCCGTGCTCTTGTCCGCTCCCCCCGTGCTCCAATCACCCCCCCGTGCTCCAATCACCCCCCCTGCACTCCGATCCACCCCCCGGTGCTCCGTTCCACCCCCCGTGCTCCATTCCAGCCCCCCCGTGCTCCGTTCCACGCCCCCCGTGCTCCGTTCCACCCCTCCCGCACTCCGATTCCCCCCCCCCGTGCTCCGATCCCCCCCCCGTGGTCCCCCCCCACCCCATCATACTTACCGATCCAGCCGGGGTCCCGTCCGTCTTCTCCCTGGGCGGCGCCATCTTCCAAAATGGCGGGCGCATGCGTAGTGCGCCCGCCGAATCTGCCGGCCGGCAGATTCGTTCCAAAGTGCATTTTGATCACTGAGATAGATTATATCTCAGTGATCAAAATAAAAAAAATAATAAATGACCCCCCCCTTTGTCACCCCCATAGGTAGGGACAATAAAAAAATAAAGAAATTTTTTTTTTTCCACTAATGTTAGAATAGGGTTAGGGGTAGGGTTAGGGTTAGGGTTAGGGCTAGGGGTAGGGTTAGGGGTAGGGTTAGGGGTAGGGTTAGGGGTAGGGTTAGGGGTAGGGTTAGGGTTAGGGCTAGGGCTAGGGTTAGGGCTAGGGTTAGGGTTTCGGTATGTGCACACGTATTCTGGTCCTCTGCGGATTTTTCCGCTGCGGATTTGATAAATCCGCAGTGCTAAACCGCTGCGGATTTATGGCGGATTTACCGCGGTTTTTCTGCGCATTTCACTGCGGTTTTACAACTGCGATTTTCTATTGGAGCAGTTGTAAAACCGCTGCGGAATCCGCACAAAGAAGTGACATGCTGCGGAATGTAAACCGCTGCGTTTCCGTGCAGTTTTTCCGCAGCATGGGCACAGCGATTTTTGTTTCCCGTAGGTTTACATTGAACTGTAAACTCATGGGAAACTGCTGCGGATCCGCAGCGTTTTCCGCAGCGTGTGCACATACCTTTAGAATTAGGCTATGTGCACACGGTGCGGATTTGGCTGCGGATCCGCAGCAGTGTTCAATCAGGTTTACAGTACCATGTAAACATATGAAAAACCAAATCCGCTGTGCCCATGGTGCGGAAAATACCGCGCGGAAACGCTGCGTTGTATTTTCCGCAGCATGTCAATTCTTTGTGCGGATTCCGCAGCGTTTTACACCTGTTCCTCAATAGGAATCCGCAGGTGAAATCCGCACAAAAAACACTGGAAATCCGCGGAAAATCCGCAGGTAAAACGCAGTGCCTTTTACCCGCGGATTTTTCAAAAATGGTGCAAAAATATCTCACACGAATCCGCAACGTGGGCACATAGCCTTAGGGTTAGGGTTGGAATTAGGGTTGTGGTTATGGTTAGGGGTGTGTTGGGGTTAGGGTTGTGGTTAGGGGTGTGTTGCGGTTAGGGTTGTGTTTAGGGTTATGGCTACAGTTGGGATTAGGGTTAGGGGTGTGTTGGGGTTAGTGTTGGAGGTAGAATTGAGGGGTTACCACTGTTTAGGCACATCAGGGGTCTCCAAACGCAACATGGCGCCACCATTGATTCCAGCCAATCTCGTATTCAAAAAGTCAAATGGTGCTCCCTCACTTCCGAGCCCTGACGTGTGCCCAAACAGTGGTTTACCCCCACATATGGGGTACCAGCATACTCAGGACAAACTGCGCAACAATTACTGGGGTCCAATTTCTCCTGTTACCCTTGTGAATCAAAAAAAATGCTTGCTAAAACATAATTTTTGAGGAAAGAAAAATGATTTTTTATTTTCACGGCTCTGCGTTGTAAACGTCTGTGAAGCACTTGGGGGTTCAAAGTGCTCACCACATATCTAGATAAGTTCCTTGGGGGGTCTAATTTCTAAAATGGGGTCACTTGTGGGGGTTTCTACTGTTTAGGCACACCAGGGGCTCTGCAAACGCAACGTGACACCCGCAGACCATTCCATCAAAGTCTGCATTTCAAAAGTCACTACTTCCCTTCTGAGCCCCGACGTGTGCCCAAACAGTGGTTTACCCCCACTCATGGGGTATCAGCGTACTCAGGAGAAACTGGACAACAACTTTTGGGGTCCAATTTCTCCTGTAACCCTTGGGAAAATAAAAAATTCTGGGCTAAATAATTATTTTTGAGGAAAGAAAACGTATTTATTATTTTCACGGCTCTGCATTATAAACTTCTATGAAGCACTTGGGGGTTCAAAGTGCTCACCACACATCTAGATAAGTTCCTTTCGGGGTCTAGTTTCCAAAATGGGGTCACTTGTGGGGGGTTTCTACTGTTTAGGCACATCAGGGGCTCTGCAAACGCAACGTGACGCCCGCAGAGCATTCCATCAAAGTCTGCATTTCAAAACGTCACTACTTCAATTCCAAGCCCCGGCATGTGCCCAAACAGTAGTTTACCCCCACATATGGGGTATCACCGTACTCAGGAGAAACTGGACAACAAATATTGGGGTCAAATTTCTCCTGTTACCCTTGGGAAAATTAAAAAATTCTGGGCTAAATAATTATTTTTGAGGAAAGAAAACGTATTTATTATTTTCACGGCTCTGCATTATAAACTTCTATGAAGCGCTTGGGGGTTCAAAGTGCTCACCACACATCTAGATAAGTTCCTTTCGGGGTCTAGTTTCCAAAATGCGGTTACTTGTGGGGGGTTTCTACTGTTAAGCCACATCAGGGGCTCTGCAAACGCAACGTGACGCCCACAGAGCATTCCATCAAAGTCTGCATTTCAAAACGTCACTACTTCACTTCCGAGCCTCGGCATGTGCCCAAACAGTGGTTTACCCCCACATATGGGGTATCAGCGTACTCAGGAGAAACTGGACAACAACTTTTGGGGTCCAATTTCTTCTGTAACCCTTGGGAAAATAAAAAATTCTGGGCTAAATAATTATTTTTGAGGAAAGAAAACGTATTTATTATTTTCACGGCTCTGCATTATAAACTTCTATGAAGCACTTGGGGGTTCAAAGTGCTCACCACACATCTAGATAAGTTCCTTTGGGGGTCTAGTTTCCAAAATGGGGTCACTTGTGGGGGGTTTCTACTGTTAAGCCACATCAGGGGCTCTGCAAACGCAACGTGACGCCCACAGAGCATTCCATCAAAGTCTGCATTTCAAAACGTCACTACTTCACTTCCGAGCCCCGGCATGTGCCCAAACAGTGATTTACCCCCACATATGGGGTATCATCGTACTCAGGAGAAACTGGACAACAACTTTTGGGGTCAAATTTCTCCTGTTACCCTTGGGAAAATAAAAAATTGCAGGCTAAAAGATCATTTTTGAGAAAATAATTTTTTTTTTTTTTCATGGCTCTGCGTTATAAACTTCTGTGAAGCACTTGGGGGTTCAAAGTCCTCACCACACATCTAGATTAGTTCCTTTGGGGGTCTAGTTTCCAAAATGGTGTCATTTCTGGGGGATCTCCAATGTTTAGGCACACAGGGGCTCTCCAAACGTGACATGGTGTCCGCTAATGATTGGAGCTAATTTTCCATTTAAAAAGCCAAATGGCGTGCCATCCCTTCCGAGCCCTGCCGTGCGCCCAAACAGTGGTTTACCCCCACATATTGGGTATCTGCGTACTCAGGACAAACAGGACAACAATATTTGGGGTCCAATTTCTCCTATTATCCTTGGCAAAATAGGAAATTCCAGGCTAAAAAATCATTTTTGAGGAAAGAAAAATTATTTTTTATTTTCATGGCTCTGCGTTATAAACTTCTGTGAAGCACCTGGGGGTTTAAAGTGCTCAATATGCATCTAGATAAGTTCCTTGGGGGGTCTAGTTTCCAAAATGGGGTCACTTGTGGGGGAGCTCCAATGTTTAGGCACACAGGGGCTCTCCAAACGCGACATGGTGTCCACTAACAATTGGAGCTAATTTTCCATTCAAAAAGTCAAATGGCGCGCCTTCCCTTCCGAGCCCTGCCGAGTGCCCAAACAGTGGTTTACCCCCACATATGAGGTATCGACGTACTCGGGAGAAATTGCCCAACAAATTTTATGATCCATTTTACCCTACTGCCCATGTGAAAATGAAAAAATTGAGGCGAAAAGAATTTTTTTGTGAAAAAAAAGTACTTTTTCATTTTTACAGATCAATTTGTGAAGCACCTGAGGGTTTAAAGTGCTCACTAGGCATCTAAATAAGTTCCTTGGGGGGTCTAGTTTCCAAAATGGGGTCACTTGTGGGGGAGCGCCAATGTTTAGGCACACAGGAGCTCTCCAAACGCGACATGGTGTCCGCTAACGATGGAAATAATTTTTCATTCAAAAAGTCAAATGGCGCTCCTTCCCTTCCGAGCCTTACCATGTGCCCAAACAGTGGTTTAACCCCACATGTGAGGTATTGGTGTACTCAGGAGAAATTGCCCAACACATTTTAGGATCCATTTTATCCTGTTGCCCATGTGAAAATGAAAAAATTGAGGCTAAAAGAATTTTTTTGTGAAAAAAAAGTACTTTTTCATTTTTACGGATTAATTTGTGAAGCACCTGGGGGTTCAAAGTGCTCACTATGCATCTAGATAAGTTCCTTGGGGCGTCTAGTTTCCAAAATGGGGTCACTTGTGGGGGAGCTCCAATTTTTAGGCACACGGGGGCTCTCCAAACGTGACATGGTGTCCGCTAAAGAGTGGAGCCAATTTTTGATTCAAAAAGTCAAATGGCGCTCCTTCCCTTCCAAGCCCTGCCGTGCGCCCAAACAGTGGTTTACCCTCACATATGAGGTATCAGCGTACTCAGGACAAATTGGACAACAACTTTCGTGGTTCAGTTTCTCCTTTTACCATTGGGAAAATAAAAAAATTGTTGCTAAAAGATAATTTTTGTGACTAAAAAGTTAAATGTTCATTTTTTCCTTCCATGTTGCTTCTGCTGCTGTGAAGCACCTGAAGGGTTAATAAACTTCTTGAATGTGGTTTTGAGTACCTTGAGGGGTGCAGTTTTTAGAATGGTGTCACTTTTGGGTATTTTCAGCCATATAGACCCCTCAAACTGACTTCAAATGTGAGGTGGTCCCTAAAAAAAATGGTTTTGTAAATTTCGTTGTAAAAATGACAAATCGCTGGTCAAATTTTAACCCTTATAACTTCCTAACAAAAAAAAATTTTGTTTCCAAAATTGTGCTGATGTAAAGTAAACATGTGGGAAATGTTATTTATTAACTATTTTGTGTCACATATCTCTCTGGTTTAACAGAATAAAAATTCAAAATGTGAAAATTGCGAAATTTTCAAAATTTTCGCCAAATTTCCGTTTTTATCACAAATAAACGCAGAATTTATTGACCTAAATTTACCACTAACATGAAGCCCAATATGTCACGAAAAAACAATCTCAGAACCGCTAGGATCCGTTGAAGCGTTCCTGAGTTATTACCTCATAAAGGGACACTGGTCAGAATTGCAAAAAACGGCAAGGTCTTTAAGGTCAAAATAGGCTGGGTCATGAAGGGGTTAAAACATTTCCCACATTCTGAACAGGAAAAGGGCTTCTCCCCTGTGTGAGTTATATGGTGATTAACCAGATTTCTTGTTAAAACATTTCCCACATTCTGAACATGAAAATGACTTCTTTGCTTTAGGAGCAGTTTGTTTTTCAATGCCTCTTTTGTGACTTTGATTATCCTTAGGGGGCTTCGGTAACTGCGGCTGCCTCACGGCCTAGCTGTTCTCTCCTCTCCTGTGGGCCTTCGGGTCCACCACCTGGTTCCAGCACCGTCAGCTGGTTCCGGGCAGAGCCTTTGGCTTAGGTGTCTCCTCCTTCTCGGTATCCGAGTTCCGCCAACGCCAGGCGGTCCTTGGTAGTGCTTTTAAGCGCGGGCACCTACAGCTTCGTAACCGGGTTCCAGCACCGTCAGCTGGTCCTCGGTGCCATTGGCTCTTGCACACTGGGGCAACGCATCCGGGTTCCAGCACCGCCAGCTGGTTCTCGGCAGTGTTTTTGTCACAGGTACTCCCTCGTGCCAAGCCTGGTTCCAGCACCGTCAGCTGGTTCCGGGTAGTGTCAAGCTCACTGAGACGCCTATGCTTGCCCCGTCGTGTTGCGGTCGGGTTAGCCAACTCCAGGGTGCCTCCAGTTTAGGAGCTTCCTATGTGGGCTGCGTGAATTGGTAGTCAAGGCTGGTTCTCTAGTGCCAGTAGGCCAAGCTCCCCCTGTAGGACTGTTGGGGTTCGGTAACTGCGGCTGCCTCGCGGCCTAGCTGTTCTCTCCTCTCCTGTGGGCCTTCGGGTCCACCACCTGGTTCCAGCACCGTCAGCTGGTTCCGGGCCGAGCCTTTGGCTTAGGTGCCTCCTCCTGGGTATCCGAGTTCCGCCAACGCCAGGCGGTCCTTGGTAGTGCTTTTAAGCGCGGGCACCTACAGCTTCGTAACCGGGTTCCAGCACCGTCAGCTGGTCCTCGGTGCCATTGGCTCTTGCACACTGGGGCAACGCATCCGGGTTCCAGCACCGCCAGCTGGTTCTCGGCAGTGTTTTTGTCACAGGTACTCCCTCGTGCCAAGCCTGGTTCCAGCACCGTCAGCTGGTTCCGGGTAGTGTCAAGCTCACTGAGACGCCTATGCTTGCCCCGTCGTGTTGCGGTCGGGTTAGCCAACTCCAGGGTGCCTCCAGTTTAGGAGCTTCCTATGTGGGCTGCGTGAATTGGCAGTCAAGGCTGGTTCTGTAGTGCCAGTAGGCCAAGCTCCCCCTGTAGGACTGTTGGGGTTCGGTAACTGCGGCTGCCTCGCGGCCTAGCTGTTCTCTCCTCTCCTGTGGGCCTTCGGGTCCACCACCTGGTTCCAGCACCGTCAGCTGGTTCCAGGCAAAGCCTTTGGCTTAGGTGCCTCCTCCTGGGTATCCGAGTTCCGCCAACGCCAGGCGGTCCTTGGTAGTGCTTTTAAGCGCGGGCACCTACAGCTTCGTAACCGGGTTCCAGCACCGTCAGCTGGTCCTCGGTGCCATTGGCTCTTGCACACTGGGGCAACGCATCCGGGTTCCAGCACCGCCAGCTGGTTCTCGGCAGTGTTTTTGTCACAGGTACTCCCTCGTGCCAAGCCTGGTTCCAGCATCGTCAGCTGGTTCCGGGTAGTGTCAAGCTCACTGAGACGCCTATGCTTGCCCCGTCGTGTTGCGGTCGGGTTAGCCAACTCCAGGGTGCCTCCAGTTTAGGAGCTTCCTATGTGGGCTGCGTGAATTGGCAGTCAAGGCTGGTTCTGTAGTGCCAGTAGGCCAAGCTCCCCCTGTAGGACTGTTGGGGTTCGGTAACTGCGGCTGCCTCGCGGCCTAGCTGTTCTCTCTTCTCCTGTGGGCCTTCGGGTCCACCACCTGGTTCCAGCACCGTCAGCTGGTTCCGGGCCGAGCCTTTGGCTTAGGTGCCTCCTCCTGGGTATTTGAGTTCCGCCAACGCCAGGCGGTCCTTGGTAGTGCTTTTAAGCGCGGGCACCTACAGCTTCGTAACCGGGTTCCAGCACTGTCAGCTGGTCCTCGGTGCCATTGGCTCTTGCACACTGGGGCAACGCATCCGGGTTCCAGCACCGCCAGCTGGTTCTCGGCAGTGTTTTTGTCACAGGTACTCCCTCGTGCCAAGCCTGGTTCCAGCACCATCAGCTGTTTCCGGGTAGTGTCAAGCTCACTGAGACGCCTATGCTTGCCCCGTCATGTTGCGGTCGGGTTAGCCAACTCCAGGGTGCCTCCAGTTTAGGAGCTTCCTATGTGGGCTGCGTGAATTGGCAGTCAAGGCTGGTTCTGTAGTGCCAGTAGGCCAAGCTCCCCCTGTAGGACTGTTGGGGTTCGGTAACTGCGGCTGCCTCGCGGCCTAGCTGTTCTCTCCTCTCCTGTGGGCCTTCGGGTCCACCACCTGGTTCCAGCACCGTCAGCTGGTTCCGGGCCGAGCCTTTGGCTTAGGTGCCTCCTCCTGGGTATCCGAGTTCCGCCAACGCCAGGCGGTCCTTGGTAGTGCTTTTAAGCGCGGGCACCTACAGCTTCGTAACCAGGTTCCAGCACCGTCAGCTGGTCCTCGGTGCCATTGGCTCTTGCACACTGGGGCAACGCATCCGGGTTCCAGCACCGCCAGCTGGTTCTCGGCAGTGTTTTTGTCACAGGTACTCCCTCGTGCCAAGCCTGGTTCCAGCACCGTCAGCTGGTTCCGGGTAGTGTCAAGCTCACTGAGACGCCTATGCTTGCCCCGTCGTGTTGCGGTCGGGTTAGCCAACTCCAGGGTGCCTCCAGTTTAGGAGCTTCCTATGTGGGCTGCGTGAATTGGCAGTCAAGGCTGGTTCTGTAGTGCCAGTAGGCCAAGCTCCCCCTGTAGGACTGTTGGGGTTCGGTAACTGCGGCTGCCTCGCGGCCTAGCTGTTCTCTCTTCTCCTGTGGGCCTTCGGGTCCACCACCTGGTTCCAGCACCGTCAGCTGGTTCCGGGCCGAGCCTTTGGCTTAGGTGCCTCCTCCTGGGTATCCGAGTTCCGCCAACGCCAGGCGGTCCTTGGTAGTGCTTTTAAGCGCGGGCACCTACAGCTTCGTAACCGGGTTCCAGCACCGTCAGCTGGTCCTCGGTGCCATTGGCTCTTGCACACTGGGGCAACGCATCCGGGTTCCAGCACCGCCAGCTGGTTCTCGGCAGTGTTTTTGTCACAGGTACTCCCTCGTGCCAAGCCTGGTTCCAGCACCGTCAGTTGTTTCCGGGTAGTGTCAAGCTCACTGAGACGCCTATGCTTGCCCCGTCGTGTTGCGGTCGGGTTAGCCAACTCCAGGGTGCCTCCAGTTTAGGAGCTTCCTATGTGGGCTGCGTGAATTGGCAGTCAAGGCTGGTTCTGTAGTGCCAGTAGGCCAAGCTCCCCCTGTAGGACTGTTGGGGTTCGGTAACTGCGGCTGCCTCGCGGCCTAGCTGTTCTCTCCTCTCCTGTGGGCCTTCGGGTCCACCACCTGGTTCCAGCACCGTCAGCTGGTTCCGGGCCGAGCCTTTGGCTTAGGTGCCTCCTCCTGGGTATCCGAGTTCCGCCAACGCCAGGCGGTCCTTGGTAGTGCTTTTAAGCGCGGGCACCTACAGCTTCGTAACCAGGTTCCAGCACCGTCAGCTGGTCCTCGGTGCCATTGGCTCTTGCACACTGGGGCAACGCATCCGGGTTCCAGCACCGCCAGCTGGTTCTCGGCAGTGTTTTTGTCACAGGTACTCCCTCGTGCCAAGCCTGGTTCCAGCACCGTCAGCTGGTTCCGGGTAGTGTCAAGCTCACTGAGACGCCTATGCTTGCCCCGTCGTGTTGCGGTCGGGTTAGCCAACTCCAGGGTGCCTCCAGTTTAGGAGCTTCCTATGTGGGCTGCGTGAATTGGCAGTCAAGGCTGGTTCTGTAGTGCCAGTAGGCCAAGCTCCCCCTGTAGGACTGTTGGGGTTCGGTAACTGCGGCTGCCTCGCGGCCTAGCTGTTCTCTCTTCTCCTGTGGGCCTTCGGGTCCACCACCTGGTTCCAGCACCGTCAGCTGGTTCCGGGCCGAGCCTTTGGCTTAGGTGCCTCCTCCTGGGTATCCGAGTTCCGCCAACGCCAGGCGGTCCTTGGTAGTGCTTTTAAGCGCGGGCACCTACAGCTTCGTAACCGGGTTCCAGCACCGTCAGCTGGTCCTCGGTGCCATTGGCTCTTGCACACTGGGGCAACGCATCCGGGTTCCAGCACCGCCAGCTGGTTCTCGGCAGTGTTTTTGTCACAGGTACTCCCTCGTGCCAAGCCTGGTTCCAGCACCGTCAGCTGTTTCCGGGTAGTGTCAAGCTCACTGAGACGCCTATGCTTGCCCCGTCGTGTTGCGGTCGGGTTAGCCAACTCCAGGGTGCCTCCAGTTTAGGAGCTTCCTATGTGGGCTGCGTGAATTGGCAGTCAAGGCTGGTTCTGTAGTGCCAGTAGGCCAAGCTCCCCCTGTAGGACTGTTGGGGTTCGGTAACTGCGGCTGCCTCGCGGCCTAGCTGTTCTCTCCTCTCCTGTGGGCCTTCGGGTCCACCACCTGGTTCCAGCACCGTCAGCTGGTTCCGGGCCGAGCCTTTGGCTTAGGTGCCTCCTCCTGGGTATCCGAGTTCCGCCAACGCCAGGCGGTCCTTGGTAGTGCTTTTAAGCGCGGGCACCTACAGCTTCGTAACCAGGTTCCAGCACCGTCAGCTGGTCCTCGGTGCCATTGGCTCTTGTACACTGGGGCAATGCATCCGGGTTCCAGCACCGCCAGCTGGTTCTCGGCAGTGTTTTTGTCACAGGTACTCCCTCGTGCCAAGCCTGGTTCCAGCACCGTCAGCTGTTTCCGGGTAGTGTCAAGCTCACTGAGACACCTATGCTTGCGCCGTCGTGTTGCGGTCGGGTTAGCCAACTCCAGGGTGCCTCCAGTTTAGGAGCTTCCTATGTGGGCTGCGTGAATTGGCAGTCAAGGCTGGTTCTGTAGTGCCAGTAGGCCAAGCTCCCCCCTGTAGGACTGTTGGGGTTCGGTAACTGCGGCTGCCTCGCGGCCTAGCTGTTCTCTCCTCTCCTGTGGGCCTTCGGGTCCACCACCTGGTTCCAGCACCGTCAGCTGGTTCCGGGCCGAGCCTTTGGCTTTGGTGCCTCCTCCTGGGTATCCGAGTTCCGCCAACGCCAGGCGGTCCTTGGTAGTGCTTTTAAGCGCGGGCACCTACAGCTTCGTAACCGGGTTCCAGCACCGTCAGCTGGTCCTCGGTGCCATTGGCTCTTGCACACTGGGGCAACGCATCCGGGTTCCAGCACCGCCAGCTGGTTCTCGGCAGTGTTTTTGTCACAGGTACTCCCTCGTGCCAAGCCTGGTTCCAGCACCGTCAGCTGTTTCCGGGTAGTGTCAAGCTCACTGAGACGCCTATGCTTGCCCCGTCATGTTGCGGTCGGGTTAGCCAACTCCAGGGTGCCTCCAGTTTAGGAGCTTCCTATGTGGGCTGCGTGAATTGGTAGTCAAGGCTGGTTCTGTAGTGCCAGTAGGCCAAGCTCCCCCTGTAGGACTGTTGGGGTTCGGTAACTGCGGCTGCCTCGCGGCCTAGCTGTTCTCTCCTCTCCTGTGGGCCTTCGGGTCCACCACCTGGTTCCAGCACCGTCAGCTGGTTCCGGGCCGAGCCTTTGGCATAGGTGCCTCCTCCTGGGTATCCGAGTTCCGCCAACGCCAGGCGGTCCTTGGTAGTGCTTTTAAGTGCGGGCACCTACAGCTTCGTAACCGGGTTCCAGCACCGTCAGCTGGTCCTCGGTGCCATTGGCTCTTGCACACTGGGGCAACGCATCCGGGTTCCAGCACCGCCAGCTGGTTCTCGGCAGTGTTTTTGTCACAGGTACTCCCTCGTGCCAAGCCTGGTTCCAGCACCGTCAGCTGTTTCCGGGTAGTGTCAAGCTCACTGAGACGCCTATGCTTGCCCCGTCGTGTTGCGGTCGGGTTAGCCAACTCCAGGGTGCCTCCAGTTTAGGAGCTTCCTATGTGGGCTGCGTGAATTGGTAGTCAAGGCTGGTTCTGTAGTGCCAGTAGGCCAAGCTCCCCCTGTAGGACTGTTGGGGTTCGGTAACTGCGGCTGCCTCGCGGCCTAGCTGTTCTCTCCTCTCCTGTGGACCTTCGGGTCCACCACCTGGTTCCAGCACCGTCAGCTGGTTCCAGGCAAAGCCTTTGGCTTAGGTGCCTCCTCCTGGGTATCCGAGTTCCGCCAACGCCAGGCGGTCCTTGGTAGTGCTTTTAAGCGCGGGCACCTACAGCTTCGTAACCGGATTCCAGCACCGTCAGCTGGTCCTCGGTGCCATTGGCTCTTGCACACTGGGGCAACGCATCCGGGTTCCAGCACCGCCAGCTGGTTCTCGGCAGTGTTTTTGTCACAGGTACTCCCTCGTGCCAAGCCTGGTTCCAGCACCGTCAGCTGGTTCCGGGTAGTGTCAAGCTCACTGAGACGCCTATGCTTGCCCCGTCGTGTTGCGGTCGGGTTAGCCAACTCCAGGGTGCCTCCAGTTTAGGAGCTTCCTATGTGGGCTGCGGGAATTGGCAGTCAAGGCTGGTTCTGTAGTGCCAGTAGGCCAAGCTCCCCCTGTAGGACTGTTGGGGTTCGGTAACTGCGGCTGCCTCGCGGCCTAGCTGTTCTCTCTTCTCCTGTGGGCCTTCGGGTCCACCACCTGGTTCCAGCACCGTCAGCTGGTTCCGGGCCGAGCCTTTGGCTTAGGTGCCTCCTCCTGGGTATTTGAGTTCCGCCAACGCCAGGCGGTCCTTGGTAGTGCTTTTAAGTGCGGGCACCTACAGCTTCGTAACCGGGTTCCAGCACCGTCAGCTGGTCCTCGGTGCCATTGGCTCTTGCACACTGGGGCAACGCATCCGGGTTCCAGCACCGCCAGCTGGTTCTCGGCAGTGTTTTTGTCACAGGTACTCCCTCGTGCCAAGCCTGGTTCCAGCACCGTCAGCTGTTTCCGGGTAGTGTCAAGCTCACTGAGACGCCTATGCTTGCCCCGTCGTGTTGCGGTCGGGTTAGCCAACTCCAGGGTGCCTCCAGTTTAGGAGCTTCCTATGTGGGCTGCGTGAATTGGCAGTCAAGGCTGGTTCTGTAGTGCCAGTAGGCCAAGCTCCCCCTGTAGGACTGTTGGGGTTCGGTAACTGCGGCTGCCTCGCGGCCTAGCTGTTCTCTCCTCTCCTGTGGGCTTCGGGTCCACCACCTGGTTCCAGCACCGTCAGCTGGTTCCGGGCTGAGCCTTTGGCTTAGGTGCCTCCTCCTGGGTATCCGAGTTCCGCCAACGCCAGGCGGTCCTTGGTAGTGCTTTTAAGCGCGGGCACCTACAGCTTCGTAACCAGGTTCCAGCACCGTCAGCTGGTCCTCGGTGCCATTGGCTCTTGCACACTGGGGCAACGCATCCGGGTTCCAGCACCGCCAGCTGGTTCTCGGCAGTGTTTTTGTCACAGGTACTCCCTCGTGCCAAGCCTGGTTCCAGCACCGTCAGCTGTTTCCGGGTAGTGTCAAGCTCACTGAGACACCTATGCTTGCGCCGTCGTGTTGCGGTCGGGTTAGCCAACTCCAGGGTGCCTCCAGTTTAGGAGCTTCCTATGTGGGCTGCGTGAATTGGCAGTCAAGGCTGGTTCTGTAGTGCCAGTAGGCCAAGCTCCCCCCTAAAGGACTGTTGGGGTTCGGTAACTGCGGCTGCCTCGCGGCCTAGCTGTTCTCTCCTCTCCTGTGGGCCTTCGGGTCCACCACCTGGTTCCAGCACCGTCAGCTGGTTCCGGGCCGAGCCTTTGGCTTTGGTGCCTCCTCCTGGGTATCCGAGTTCCGCCAACGCCAGGCGGTCCTTGGTAGTGCTTTTAAGCGCGGGCACCTACAGCTTCGTAACCGGGTTCCAGCACCGTCAGCTGGTCCTTGGTGCCATTGGCTCTTGCACACTGGGGCAACGCATCCGGGTTCCAGTACCGCCAGCTGGTTCTCGGCAGTGTTTTTGTCACAGGTACTCCCTCGTGCCAAGCCTGGTTCCAGCACCGTCAGCTGTTTCCGGGTAGTGTCAAGCTCACTGAGACGCCTATGCTTGCCCCGTCGTGTTGCGGTCGGGTTAGCCAACTCCAGGGTGCCTCCAGTTTAGGATCTTCCTATGTGGGCTGCGTGAATTGGTAGTCAAGGCTGGTTCTGTAGTGCCAGTAGGCCAAGCTCCCCCTGTAGGACTGTTGGGGTTCGGTAACTGCGGATGCCTCGCGGCCTAGCTGTTCTCTCCTCTCCTGTGGGCCTTCGGGTCCACCACCTGGTTCCAGCACCGTCAGCTGGTTCTGGGCCGAGCCTTTGGCTTAGGTGCCTCCTCCTGGGTATCCGAGTTCCGCCAACGCCAGGCGGTCCTTGGTAATGCTTTTAAGCACAGGCACCTACAGCTTCGTAACCGGGTTCCAGCACCGTCAGCTGGTCCTCGGTGCCATTGGCTCTTGCACACTGGGGCAACGCATCCGGGTTCCAGCACCGCCAGCTGGTTCTCGGCAGTGTTTTTGTCACAGGTACTCCCTCGTGCCAAGCCTGGTTCCAGCACCGTCAGCTGTTTCCGGGTAGTGTCAAGCTCACTGAGACGCCTATGCTTGCCCCGTCGTGTTGCGGTCGGGTTAGCCAACTCCAGGGTGCCTCCAGTTTAGGAGCTTCCTATGTGGGCTGCGTGAATTGGTAGTCAAGGCTGGTTCTGTAGTGCCAGTAGGCCAAGCTCCCCCTGTAGGACTGTTGGGGTTCGGTAACTGCGGCTGCCTCGCGGCCTAGCTGTTCTCTCCTCTCCTGTGGGCCTTCGGGTCCACCACCTGGTTCCAGCACCGTCAGCTGGTTCTGGGCCGAGCCTTTGGCTTAGGTGCCTCCTCCTGGGTATCCGAGTTCCGCCAACGCCAGGCGGTCCTTGGTAATGCTTTTAAGCACAGGCACCTACAGCTTCGTAACCGGGTTCCAGCACCGTCAGCTGGTCCTCGGTGCCATTGGCTCTTGCACACTGGGGCAACGCATCCGGGTTCCAGCACCGCCAGCTGGTTCTCGGCAGTGTTTTTGTCACAGGTACTCCCTCGTGCCAAGCCTGGTTCCAGCACCGTCAGCTGTTTCCGGGTAGTGTCAAGCTCACTGAGACGCCTATGCTTGCCCCGTCATGTTGCGGTCGGGTTAGCCAACTCCAGGGTGCCTCCAGTTTAGGAGCTTCCTATGTGGGCTGCGTGAATTGGTAGTCAAGGCTGGTTCTGTAGTGCCAGTAGGCCAAGCTCCCCCTGTAGGACTGTTGGGGTTCGGTAACTGCGGCTGCCTCGCGGCCTAGCTGTTCTCTCCTCTCCTGTGGGCCTTCGGGTCCACCACCTGGTTCCAGCACCGTCAGCTGGTTCCGGGCCGAGCCTTTGGCATAGGTGCCTCCTCCTGGGTATCCGAGTTCCGCCAACGCCAGGCGGTCCTTGGTAGTGCTTTTAAGTGCGGGCACCTACAGCTTCGTAACCGGGTTCCAGCACCGTCAGCTGGTCCTCGGTGCCATTGGCTCTTGCACACTGGGGCAACGCATCCGGGTTCCAGCACCGCCAGCTGGTTCTCGGCAGTGTTTTTGTCACAGGTACTCCCTCGTGCCAAGCCTGGTTCCAGCACCGTCAGCTGTTTCCGGGTAGTGTCAAGCTCACTGAGACGCCTATGCTTGCCCCGTCGTGTTGCGGTCGGGTTAGCCAACTCCAGGGTGCCTCCAGTTTAGGAGCTTCCTATGTGAGCTGCGTGAATTGGTAGTCAAGGCTGGTTCTGTAGTGCCAGTAGGCCAAGCTCCCCCTGTAGGACTGTTGGGGTTCGGTAACTGCGGCTGCCTCGCGGCCTAGCTGTTCTCTCCTCTCCTGTGGACCTTCGGGTCCACCACCTGGTTCCAGCACCGTCAGCTGGTTCTCAGTAGTGTCTTTTGCTCTTGTACCTTCTGCTCCCCATCCTGGTTCCAGTACCGTCAGCTGGTTCCGGGCAGAGCCTTTGGCTTAGGTACCTCCTTCTGGGTATCCAAGTTCCACCAACGTCAGGTGGTCCTTGGTAGTGCTTTCAGGCACGGGTATCTCCTGCTTAGTAACCGGGTTCCAGTAACATCAGCTGGTCCTCGGTAGTTCCATTGGCTGTTGGACCTCGGCTACCCATCCGGGTTGCAGTACCGTCAGCTGGTTCTCGGCAGTGTCTTTTGCTCTTGTACCTTCTGCTCCCCATCCTGGTTCCAGTAACGTCAGCTGGTCCTCGGTAGTTCCATAGGCTCTTGAACCTTCGGGTAGCCATCCGAGTTCCAGTTCCATCAGCTGGTTCTCGGCATTTTCTCAGCCTTCTTGTACCTTCTGCTACATTTCCAAGTTGAAGACCCTAAAGTCGACGACCCGGAAGACCACCCCTAAGATGACGACGACACCAGAGACGACAACCAGTGAGATGACGACGACCCTGGAGATGACGACCCTGAAGACCACCCCGATGACGACGACGACCCTGGAGACGACGACCCTGGAGACGAGGACATGGAAGACCGAGAAGCAGAAGAACAAGAGGCTGCAGAACAAAGAGCAGAAGACCATTAAGCATAACACTTAATATCAGAGCAAAAGATATTATCTAAATTATATGCAGAAGAAGACTAAGCAGTGTATGGGGGTGAGTCCGTTCCTCCTCATGGTGCCCCTGGATAAAGCCTGATGCTGCAGGCCAAACTGAACGCGGACAAATGTAACTTTTGTGACAGGCAGAACGGAAGGTGTAATCTTCAAACTTTTATAGATAACAACTACGGGAATGCCTGTCACAAATGAGAATATGATGAAGAAGTAGAATAGGAAGAATAATAACAGTTGAATAAAATGAATATGTAGAATAGGAAGAATAAAAATAGTTGAATAAAATGAATATGAAGAATGTTATAAAAAAAAAAAATAGGTAGAAGATGAAGAAGAAGATGAATAAGGTGAAGAAGTTGATGTCGAAGATGCTGATGATGATGAAGATGAAAGTGTGGGAAAAGTAAAAAAAAAAGAAGGGGAAGGGCGTGGAATAGTGAAACATCAATATCTGACAAAATAAAAAAAATATTTACATAGTCAATATCTTTGTCACTCCGAACGTCTTAAAAAAAAAAAAATCATGCTATTCTATTTGATTGGGCTAAACCTCTATGACTTTAATGTCTACGCCACCTCCCCAAATACATCCTGCATTATTCTAAGTTGTTTTCCTTCATGTAGAATGAACCTACAAGGAAAGAAAGGGTTTATTTTAATTCCGATATTTTGGTCCCATTGACTTGCTTTGGGATCGGGTATCGGTATCGGCGATATCCGATATTTTTTGAATATCGGCCGATCCAATCCGATACCGATACTTTCCGATATCGGAAGGTATCGCTCAACACTAGTGTAGAGTGTTGGGTGTAGAGTGTAGGGTGTAGAGTATAGGGAGTACGGTGTAGAGTGTAGGGTGTATGGTGTAAAGTGTAAGGTGTAGGGCGTAGAGTGTAGGGCGTAGAGTATAGGGTGTAGAGTGTAGGTTGTAGGGTGTTGGGTGTAGAGTGTAGAGAGTAGGGTGTAGAGTGTACGGTGTAAGGTATAGAGTGTTGGGTGTAGAGTTTAGGTTGTAGAGTGTAGAGTGTAGGGTGTGTTATGTAGGCAATCCAGTGACACAGTGTGCCAGCAATCAGAGCACATACAGTGATCTGACAATAACCCAAAAACAATAGAACGAGCTCTGAGACGTGGAATCTCTGTAGACCGCAATACCTGAACCTAACCTTAACACAACTAAAGGCAGCTGTGGATTGCGCCTAACACTACCTATGCAACTCGGCACAGCCTGAGGAGCTGACTAACCTGAAGATAGAAAAACAAGCCTGACTTGCCTCAGAGAAATACCCCAAAGGAAAAGGCAGCCCCCCACATATAATGACTGTTAGCAAGATGAAAAGACAAACGTAGGGTTGAAATAGATTCAGCAAAGTGAGGCCCGATATTCTAGATAGAGCGAGGATAGCAAAGAGAACTTTGCAGACTACAAAAAAACCCTAAAGCAAAAAACCACACAAAGGGGGCAAAAAGACCCACCGTGCCGAACTAACGGCACGGCGGTACACCCTTTGCGTCTCAGAGCTTCCAGCAAAACGAAATGACAAGCTGGACAGAAAAAGTAGCAACAAAAGCAAAAAGCACTTATCTAAGCAGAGCAGCAGGCCACAGGAAGATCCAGAAGCTCAGATCCAACACTGGAACATTGACAAGGAGCAAGGAAGACAGAATCAGGTGGAGTTAAATAACAAAGCAGCCAGCGAGCTCACCAGAACACCTGAGGGAGGAAGCTCAGAAGCTGCAGTACCACTTGTGACCACAGGAGTGAATTCAGCCACAGAATTCACAACAGTACCCCCCCCTTGAGGAGGGGTCACCGAATCCTCACCAGAGCCCCCAGGCCGACCAGGATGAGCCACATGAAAGGCACGAACAAGATCTGGAGCATGGACATCAGAGGCAAAAACCCAGGAATTATCCTCCTGAGCATAACCCTTCCATTTAACCAGATACTGGAGTTTCCGTCTAGAAACACGAGAATCCAAAATTTTCTCCACAATATACTCCAATTCCCCCTCCACCAAAACCGGGGCAGGAGGCTCAACAGATGGAACCATAGGTGCCACGTATCTCCGCAACAACGACCTATGGAATACATTATGTATGGAAAAGGAGTCTGGGAGGGTCAGACGAAAAGACACAGGATTGAGAATCTCAGAAATCCTATACGGACCAATAAAACGAGGTTTAAATTTAGGAGAGGAAACCTTCATAGGAATATGACGAGAAGTTAACCAAACCAGATCCCCAACACGAAGTCTGGGACCCACACGGCGTCTGCGATTAGCGAAAAGTTGAGCCTTCTCCTGGGACAAGGTCAAATTGTCCACTACCTGAGTCCAGATCTGCTGCAACCTGTCCACCACAGAATCCACACCAGGACAGTCCGAAGACTCAACCTGTCCTGAAGTGAAACGAGGATGGAACCCAGAATTGCAGAAAAATGGAGAGACCAAGGTAGCCGAGCTGGCACGATTATTAAGGGCGAACTCAGCCAACGGCAAAAAGGACACCCAATCATCCTGGTCTGCAGAAACAAAACATCTCAGATATGTTTCCAAGGTCTGATTGGTTCGTTCGGTCTGGCCATTAGTCTGAGGATGGAAAGCCGAGGAAAAAGATAGGTCAATGCCCATCCTACCACAAAAGGCTCGCCAAAACCTTGAAACAAACTGGGAACCTCTGTCAGAAACAATATTCTCAGGAATGCCATGCAAACGAACCACATGCTGGAAGAACAAAGGCACCAAATCAGAGGAGGAAGGCAATTTAACCAAGGGCACCAGATGGACCATTTTAGAAAAGCGATCACAGACCACCCAAATGACTGACATCTTTTGAGAAACGGGAAGGTCAGAAATGAAATCCATCGAAATATGTGTCCAAGGCCTCTTTGGGACCGGCAAGGGCAAAAGCAACCCACTGGCACGTGAACAGCAGGGCTTAGCCCTAGCACAAATCCCACAGGACTGCACAAAAGTACGTACATCCCGTGACAGAGATGGCCACCAGAAGGATCTAGCCACTAACTCTCTGGTACCAAAGATTCCAGGATGACCAGCCAACACCGAACAATGAAGTTCAGAGATAACTTTACTAGTCCACCTATCAGGGACGAACAGTTTCTCCGCCGGACAACGATCAGGTTTATTCGCCTGAAATTTTTGCAACACTCGCCGCAAATCAGGGGAGATGGCAGACACAATGACTCCTTCCTTGAGGATACTCGCCGGCTCAGATGAACCCGGAGAGTCGGGCACAAAACTCCTAGACAGAGCATCCGCCTTCACATTTTTAGAGCCCGGAAGGTACGAAATCACAAAATCGAAGCGGGCAAAAAATAACGACCAACGGGCCTGTCTAGGATTCAAGCGCTTGGCAGACTCGAGATAAGTAAGGTTCTTATGATCAGTCAATACCACCACGCGATGCTTAGCTCCTTCAAGCCAATGACGCCATTCCTCGAATGCCCACTTCATGGCCAGCAACTCTCGGTTGCCCACATCATAATTACGCTCAGCAGCCGAAAACTTCCTGGAAAAGAAAGCACATGGTTTCAACACTGAGCAACCAGAACCTCTGTGTGACAAAACCGCCCCTGCTCCAATCTCAGAAGCATCAACCTCGACCTGGAACGGAAGAGAAACATCTGGTTGACACAACACAGGGGCAGAACAAAAACGATGCTTCAACTCCTGAAAAGCTTCCACAGCAGCAGAAGACCAATTAACCAAATCAGCACCCTTCTTGGTCAAATCGGTCAATGGTTTGGCAATGCCAGAAAAATTACAGATGAAGCGACGATAAAAATTAGCAAAGCCCAGGAATTTTTGCAGACTTTTCAGAGATGTCGGCTGAGTCCAATCCTGAATGGCTTGGACCTTAACCGGATCCATCTCGATAGTAGAAGGGGAAAAGATGAACCCCAAAAATGAAACTTTCTGCACACCGAAGAGACACTTTGATCCCTTCACAAACAAAGAATTAGCACGCAGGACCTGGAAAACAATTCTGACCTGCTTCACATGAGAGTCCCAATCATTTGAGAAGATCAAAATGTCATCCAAGTAAACAATCAGGAATTTATCCAGATACTCACGGAAGATGTCATGCATAAAAGACTGAAACACAGATGGAGCATTGGCAAGTCCGAACGGCATCACTAGATACTCAAAATGACCCTCGGGCGTATTAAATGCAGTTTTCCATTCATCTCCTTGCCTGATTCTCACCAGATTATACGCACCACGAAGATCTATCTTAGTGAACCAACTAGCCCCCTTAATCCGAGCAAACAAGTCAGATAACAATGGCAAGGGATACTGAAATTTCACAGTGATCTTATTAAGAAGGCGGTAATCAATACACGGTCTCAGCGAACCATCATAGTAACATAGTAACATAGTAACATAGTTAGTAAGGCCGAAAAAAGACATTTGTCCATCCAGTTCAGCCTATATTCCATCATAATAAATACCCAGATCTACGTCCTTCTACAGAACCTAATAATTGTATGATACAATATTGTTCTGCTCCAGGAAGACATCCAGGCCTCTCTTGAACCCCTCGACTGAGTTCGCCATCACCACCTCCTCAGGCAAGCAATTCCAGATTCTCACTGCCCTAACAGTAAAGAATCCTCTTCTATGTTGGTGGAAAAACCTTCTCTCCTCCAGACGCAAAGAATGCCCCCTTGTGCCCGTCACCTTCCTTGGTATAAACAGATCCTCAGCGAGATATTTGTATTGTCCATCCTTCTTGGCTACAAAAAAGAACCCTGCTCCCAGTGGTGATGACGATGGGCGAATATGTCCCTTCTCCAGGGATTCCTTCACATAACTGCGCATAGCAGCGTGTTCAGGCACGGATAAATTAAATAATTGACCTTTAGGGAATTTACTACCAGGAATCAAATTGATAGCACAATCACAATCCCTATGCGGAGGTAGGGCATCGGACTTGGGCTCTTCAAATACATCCTGATAATCAGACAAGAACTCTGGGACCTCAGAAGGAGTGGATGACGAAATAGACAAAAATGGAACATCACCATGTACCCCCTGACAACCCCAGCTGGATACCGACATAGAGTTCCAATCCAATACTGGATTATGGGTTTGCAGCCATGGCAACCCCAACACGACCACATCATGCAGATTATGTAGCACCAGAAAGCGAATAACTTCCTGATGTGCAGGAGCCATGCACATGGTCAGCTGGGTCCAGTACTGAGGTTTATTCTTGGCCAAAGGTGTAGCATCAATTCCTCTCAACGGAATAGGACACCGCAAAGGCTCCAAGAAAAACCCACAACGTTTAGCATAATCCAAATCCATCAGATTCAGGGCAGCGCCTGAATCCACAAACGCCATGACAGAATACGATGACAAAGAGCATATCAAGGTAATGGACAGAAGGAATTTGGATTGTACAGTACCAATGACGGCAGACCTATCGAACCGCTTAGTGCGCTTAGGACAATCAGAAATAGCATGAGTGGAATCACCACAGTAGAAACACAGACCATTCAGACGTCTGTGTTCTTGCCGTTCAACTCTGGTCATAGTCCTATCGCACTGCATAGGCTCAGATTTAATCTTAGACAATACCGCCAAATGGTGCACAGATTTACGCTCGCGCAAGCGTCGACCGATCTGAATGGCCAAAGACAAAGACTCATTCAAACCAGCAGGCATAGGAAATCCCACCATGACATCCTTAAGAGCCTCAGAGAGACCCTTTCTGAACAAAGCTGCCAGCGCAGATTCATTCCACTGAGTGAGTACTGACCACTTCCTAAATTTCTGACAATATACTTCTATATCATCCTGACCCTGGCACAAAGCCAGCAAATTTTTCTCAGCCTGATCCACTGAATTAGGCTCATCGTAAAGTAATCCGAGCGCCAGGAAAAACGCATTGACATTACTCAATGCAGGGTCTCCTGGCGCAAGAGAAAATGCCCAGTCCTGAGGATCGCCGCGCAAAAAAGAAATAATAATCAAAACCTGTTGAATAGGATTACCAGAAGAATGAGGTTTCAAGGCCAGAAATAGCTTACAATTATTTTTGAAATTAAGAAACTTAGTTCTATCACCAAAAAACAAATCAGGAATAGGAATTCTTGGTTCTAACATAGATTTCTGATCAATAGTATCTTGAATCCTTTGTACATGTGTAACGAGATTATCCATTGAAGAGCACAGACCCTGAATATCCATGTCCACACCTGTGTCCTGAAACACCCAAATGTCTAGGGGAAAAAAAAGACTGAACACAGAGCTGAGAAAAAAAAATGATGTCAGAACTTCTTTTTTCCCTCTATTGAGAATCATTAGGAAGGCTCCTTGTACTGTTATGTAGGCAATCCAGTGACACAGTGTGCCAGCAATCAGAGCACATACAGTGATTTGACAATAACCCAAAAACAATAGAACGAGCTCTGAGACGTGGAATCTCTGTAGACCGCAATACCTGAACCTAACCTTAACACAACTAAAGGCAGCTGTGGATTGCGCCTAACACTACCTATGCAACTCGGCACAACCTGAGGAGCTGACTAGCCTGAAGATAGAAAAACAAGCCTGACTTGCCTCAGAGAAATACCCCAAAGGAAAAGGCAGCCCCCCACATATAATGACTGTTAGCAAGATGAAAAGACAAACGTAGGGATGAAATAGATTCAGCAAAGTGAGGCCCGATATTCTAGATAGAGCGAGGATAGCAAAGAGAACTTTGCAGTCTACAAAAAAACCCTAAAGCAAAAAACCACGCAAAGGGGGCAAAAAGACCCACCGTGCCGAACTAACAGCACGGCGGTACACCCTTTGCGTCTCAGAGCTTCCAGCAAAACGAAATGACAAGCTGGACAGAAAAAGTAGCAACAAAAGCAAAAAGCACTTATCTAAGCAGAGCAGCAGGCCACAGGAAGATCCAGAAGCTCAGATCCAACACTGGAACATTGACAAGGAGCAAGGAAGACAGAATCAGGTGGAGTTAAATAACAAAGCAGCCAACGAGCTCACCAGAACACCTGAGGGAGGAAGCTCAGAAGCTGCAGTACCACTTGTGACCACAGGAGTGAATTCAGCCACAGAATTCACAACAAGGGTGTAGAGTGTAGAGAGAAGGGTGTAGAGTGTAGGGTGTAGGGAGTACGGTGTAGGGTGTGGGGTGAAGGGTGTTGGGTGTAGACTGTAGGGAGTAGGGTGTAGAGTGTAGGGTGTATGGTGTAAATTGTAAGGTGTAGGGAAAAGGGTGTAGGGAGTAGGGTGTTAGGTGCAGAGTATAGGGTATGCTGTGCTATGATTGGTCTGTCTGGATCTTGAGTCTTGAGTGACTGCTCTATCTACTAGGAACTGGTGTTTAGAGCCTCTGGTGTCAGTCCCAATGCCTTTCTGAGCTGGATTCATGTACTGGTTTATATGGTTCTGTAGCTTGGTGGCTATGATGCCTGACAGAAGTTTCCATGTTGTAGTAAGGCAGATTATTGGGCGGTAGTTGGATGGATGGAATTATTCCATCATGTTCAGCACTGTTCTTCCTTGTGTTAGCCAAGCTGGGTGATGGCCTGCTTCTAGCAGTTGGTTCATCTGCTTTGCCATGCATTCATGTACCGCTGTGAATTTCTTTAGCCCGTAGGTGAGGATCATGTCTGGGCCAGGTGCTGTCCAGCTCTTCATGTTCTTGACCCGCTGTTTAACCCCTTAGCGACCGCCGATACGCCTTTTAACGGCGGCCGCTAAGGGTACTTAAACCACAGCACCGTTAATTAACGGCGCTGTTGAAAAAGTGAAAAGCGCCCCCCAGAGTCGGATTTTCTCCGGGGTCTCGGCTGCCGGGGGTAGCCGAGACCCCAGAGAACATGATTCGGGGTTTTTTTAACCCACCCCGCATTTGCGATCGCCGGTAATTAACTGTTTACCGACGATCGCAAAAAAAAAACACGCGATCTCTTTTTAATTTCTCTGTCCTCCGATGTGATCGCACATCGGAGGACAGAGAAAAGGGGTCCCAGGTAGCCCCCCAATACTCACCTATCTCCCCCGATGCTCCTCGTGTCTCCCGGTGGGCGCCGCCATCTTCAAAATGGCGGGCGCATGCGCAGTGCGCCCGCCGGCCGGCCCCGCGAGAATCTTTGGTGTCTCGGCTGCCGGGGGTAGCCGAGACCCCAAAGAGCATGATCGGGGTCGGTTTTACCGACCCCTGTTTTGCGATCGCCGGTAATTAACTGTTTACCAGCGACCGCAAAAAAAAAAAAAAAAAAAAAAAGTAAAGTGTAATTCTCTGTCCTCTGATGTGATCGCACATCAGAGGACAGAGAAATAGGAGGATTCGGGGACCCTACAATACTCACCTGTGTCCCTGGATCCTCTTGCTGCTCCTCCTGGCCGCCGGCAGAAGAAAATGGCGGGCACATGCGCAGTGCGCCCGCCATCTGTCTCCATCTGCCGGCCGGCAGGAGAACAGCAGTTGGGGCTAAAATTAGGGTTAGGGGTAGGGTTAGGGTTAGGGCTAGGGTTAGGGTTAGGGGTAGGGTTAGGGGTAGGGGTAGGGGTAGGGTTAGTGGTAGGGTTAGGGCTAGGGTTAGGGATAGGGCTAGGGTTACGGCTAGGGTTACGGCTAGGGCTAGGGTTAGGGCTAGGGTTGGGGCTAAATTTAGGGTTAGGGTTGGGGCTATATTTAGGGTTAGGGTTGGGGCTAAATTTAGGGTTATTCTTCTTTCACACTTACGTCGGTACGGGGCCGTCGCAATGCGTCGGCCCGACATACCGACGCACGTTGTGAAAATTGTGCACAACATGGGCAGCAGCTGTAGTTTTTCAACGCATCCGCTGCCCAATCTATGTCCTGGGGAGGAGGGGGCGGAGTTACGGCCACGCATGCGCGGTCAGAAATGGCGGATGCGACGTACAAAAAAACGTTTCATTGAACGTTTTTTTGTGCCGACGGTCCGCCAAAACACAACTGATCCAGTGCACGATGGACGCGACGTGTGGCCATCCGTCACGATCCGTCGGCAATACAAGTCTATGGGCAAAAAACGCATCCTGCGGGCACATTTGCAGGATCCGTTTCTTGTCCAAAACGACGGATTGCGACGGAATGCCAAACGACGCAAGTGTGAAAGTAGCCTTAGGGCTAGGGTTAGGGTTGGGGCTAAAGTTAGGGCTAGGGTTGGGGCTAAAGTTAGGGTTAGAGCTGGGATTAGGGTTAGGGTTTGGATTAGGGTTGGTATTAGGGTTAGGGTTGGCATTAGGGTTACGCTTGGGATTAGGGTTAGGTTTGGTATTAGGGTTAAGGTTGTGATTAGGGGTGTATTGGGATTAGGGTTAGGTTTGAGGTTAGGGTTGAGATTAGGATTAGGGGTGTGTTGGATTTAGGGTTTTGATTAGGGTTATGGCTAGGGTTGACATTATAGTTGTTTTGGGGTAAGGGTTGTGATTATGGTTAGGTTTAGTGATTAGGATTATGGATCAGATTGGGATTAGGGTTAGGGGTGTGTTGGGGTTAGGGTTGGAGCTAGAATTGGGGGGTTTCCACTGTTTAGGTACATCAAGGGGTCTCCAAACACGACAGCCAATTTTGCGCTCAAAAAGTCAAATGGTGCTCCCTCCCTTCTGAGCTCTGCCGTGCGCCCAAACTGTGGGTTACCCCCACATATGGGGCATCAGCGTACTCGGGATAAATTGGACAACAATTTCTGGGGTCCAATTTCTCTTGTTACCCTTGTGAAAATAAAAACTTGGGGTCTACCATATCTTTTTCGTGGAAAAAAAAAATATTTTTTATTTTCACGACTCTGCATTCTAAACTTCTGTGAAGCACTTGGACATTCAAAGTTCTCACCACACATCTAGATAAGTTCCTTGGGGGGTCTAGTTTCCAAAATGGGGTCACTTGTGGAGGGTTTCTACTGGTTAGGTACATCAGGGGCTCTGCAAACGCAACATAATACCCGCAGACCATTCTATCAAAGTCTGCATTCCAAAACGGCGCTCCTTCCTTCCGAGCTCTGCCGTGCGCCCAAACAGTGGTTTACCCCCACATATGGGGTACCAGCATACTCAGGACAAATTGGACAACAACTTTTGGGGTCCAATTTCTCTTGTTACCCTTGTGAAAATAAAAACTTGGGGGCTAAAAAATATTTTTTGTGGAAAAAAAAATTATTTTTTATTTTCATGGCTCTGCATTATAAACTTCTGTGAAGCACTTGGGCATTCAAGGTTCTCACCACACATCTAGATAAGTTCCATGGGGGGTCTAGTTTCCAAAATGGGGTCACTTGTGGGAGATTTCTACTGTTTAGGCACATCAGGGGCTCTCCAAACGCGACATGGCGTCCGATCTCAATTCCAGCCAATTCTACATTGAAAAAGTAAAACGGCACTCTTTCTCTTCCAAGCTCTGCGGTGCGCCCAAACAGTGGTTTACCCCCACATATTGGGTATCGACGTACTCAGGAGAAATTGCACAACAACTTTAGTGGTCTAATTTCTCCTGTTACCCTTGTGAAAATAAAAATTTGTGGGCAAAAAGATCATTTTTGTAGAAAAAATGCAATTTTTTTTTTTCACGGCTCTACGTTATAAACTTCTGTGAAGCACATGGGGGTTCAAAGTGCTCGCCACACATCTAGATAAGTTCCTTAAGGGGTCTAGTTTCCAAAATGGTGTCACTTGTGGGGGGTTTCCACTGTTTAGGCACATCAGGGGCTCTCCAAACGCGATATGGCGTCCAATCTCAATTCCAGCCAATTCTACATTGAAAAAGTAAAACGGCACTCCTTCTCTTCCAAGCTCTGCGGTGCGCCCTAACAGTGGTTTACCCCCACATATTGGGTATCAGCGTACTCAGGAGAAATTGCACAACAACTTTTGTGGTCTAATTTCTCCTGTTACCCTTGTGAAAATAAAAATTTGTGGGCAAAAACATCATTTTTGTAGAAAAAATGCGATTTTTTTTTTCACGGCTCTACATTATAAACTTCTGTGAAGCACATGGGGGTTCAAAGTGCTCACCACACATCTAGATATGTTCCTTAAGGGGTCTAGTTTCCAAAATGGGGTCACTTGTGGAGGGTTTCCACTGTTTAGGCACATCAGAGGCTCTCCAAACGCGACATGGCGTCCAATCTCAATTCCAGCCAATTCTACATTGAAAAAGTAAAACGGCGCTCCTTCACTTCCAAGCTCTGCGGTGCGCCCAAACAGTGGATTACCCTCACATATGGGGTATCGACGTATTCAGGAGAAATCGCACAACAACTTTTGTGGTCTAATTTCTCCTGTTACCCTTGTGAAAATAAGAATTTGTGGGCGAATAGATCATTTTTGTGTAAACAAAAGCGATTTTTTATTTTCACGGCTCTACGTTATAAACTTCTGTGAAGCACTTGGGGGTTCAAAGTGCTCACCACACATCTAGATAAGTTCCTTAAGGGGTCTAGTTTCCAAAATGGTGTCACTTGTGGGGAGTTTCCACTGTTTAGGCACATCAGGGGCTCTCTAAACGTGACATGGCGTCCGATCTCAATTCCAGCCAATTCTGCATTGAAAAAGTCAAACGGCGCTCCTTCACTTCTAAGTTCTGCGGTGCGCCCAAAAAGTGGTTTACCCCCACATATGGGGTATTGGCGTATTCAGGAGAAATTGCATAACAAAATTTATGGTTACATTTCTGTTTTTACACTTGTGAAAATAAAAAAAATGGTTCTGAATTAAGATGTGTGCAAAAAAAAGTTAAATGTTCATTTTTTCCTTCCACATTGTTTCAGTTCCTGTGAAGCACGTAAAGGGTTAATAAACTTCTTGAATGTGGTTTTGAGAACCTTGAGGGGTGTAGTTTTTAGAATGGTGTCACACTTCATTATTTTCTATCATATAGACCCCTCAAAATGACTTCAAATGTGATGTGGTCCCTAAAAAAAATGGTGTTGTAAAAATGAGAAATTGCTTGTCAAATTTTAACCCTTATAACTCCCTAACAAAAAAAAATTTTGTTTCCAAAATTGTGCTGATGTAAAGTAGACATGTGGGAAATGTTATTTATTAACTATTTTTCGTGACATATCTCTCTGATTTAAGGGCATAAAAATACAAAGTTTGAAAATTGCAAAATTTTAAAAATTTTCGCCATATTTCCGTTTTTTTCATAAATAATCGCAAGTAATATTGAAGAAATGTTACCACTAAGGCCGGCGTCACACACAGCGTAAAACAATACGGTCCGTATATTACGGCCGTAATACGCTGAAAAGTCCCGAAAATAGTGGTCCGTAGCTCCTCCATAGGCAGGGTGTGTCAGCGTTTTTTGCGCATGGCATCCTCCGTATGTAATCCGTATGGCATCTGTACTGCGTGGTTTTCTCGCAGGCTTGCAAAACCAACATACCGCTATAGAAGTGATCCATGTGTCCCAAAATATATATATATATATGTCAGTAGACACATATATGTATATATATTAATATTTTTTCCAGCGCTATACAGCTTGAAAGCCGGTAATTCAATTACCGGCTTTTTCTTTCTCCTTCCTAAAACCCGTCATGATTTGAGACATGGTTTACATACAGTAAACCATGTCTTCTCTCCTTTTTTTTTGCAGATTCCACACTACTAATGTCAGTAGTGTGTATCTGCAAAATTTGGCCGTTCTAGCTAGTAAATTAAAGGGTTAAATGGCGGAAAAAATTGGCGTGGGCTCCCGCACAATTTTCTCCGCCAGAGTAGTAAAGCCAGTGACTGAGGGCAGATACTAATAGCCTGGAGAGGGTCCACGGTTATTGGCCCCCCCCCTGGCTAAAAACACCTGCCCCCAGCCACCCCAGAAAAGGCACATCTGGAAGATGCGCCTATTCTGGCACTTGGCCACTCTCTTCCCATTCCCGTGTAGCGGTGGGATATGGGGTAATGAAGGGTTAATGCCACCTTGCTATTGTAAGGTGACATTAAGCCAGATTAATAATGGAGAGGCGTCAATTATGACACCTATCCATTATTAATCCAATTGTAGTAAAGGGTTAAATAAAACACAAACACATTATTTAGAATTATTTTAATGAAATAAAAACAATGGTTGTTGGAGTATTTTATTCTACGCCCAATCCAGTCACTGAAGACCCTTGTTCTGTAAGTAAGAAAACATAATAAACCAACAATATCCTTACCCTCCGCAGATCTGTAACGTCCAAAGATGTAAATCCATCTGAAGGGGTTAAAATATTTTGCAGCAAGGAGTTCCGCTAATGCAGGCTGCTCCTTGCTGCAAAACCCCGGGAATGTGGCTAAATATAGATCAATGATCTATATTTAGCTTCATTTGCGGTGAGGCGCCCTCTGCTGGCTGTTCATAGATCGTGGGAACTTTCCTAGAAAGCTCCCAGGCTTTCTAGGTAAGTTCCCACGATCTATGAACAGCCAGCAGAGGGCGCCTCACCGCAAATGAAGCTAACTATAGATCATTGATCTATATTTAGCCTCATTCCCCGGGGTTTTGCAGCAAGGAGCAGCCTGCATTAGCGGAACTCCTTGCTGCAAAATATTTTAACCCCTTCAGATGGATTTACATCGTTGGACGTTACAGATCTGCGGAGGGTAAGGATATTGTTGGTTTATTATGTTTTTTTACTTACAGAGCGAGGGTCTTCAGTGACTGGATTGGGCGTAGAATAAAATACTCCAACAACCATTGTTTTTATTTCATTAAAATAATTCTAAATAATGTGTTTGTGTTTTATTTAACCCTTTACTACAATTGGATTAATAATTGATAGGTGTCATAATTGACGCCTCTCCATTATTAATCTGGCTTAATGTCACCTTACAATAGCAAGGTGGCATTAACCCTTCATTACCCCATATCCCACCGCTAGTGTTGAGCGACCTTGACCTTTTTAGAGTCGAGTCGTGTTTCGCGAAACCCGACTATCTTAGAAGTCGAGTCGAGTGGAATCGGCCGATTATGGCGAAAAGTCGGGTATCGCCCGAAACACGAAACCCAATGCAAGTCAATGGGGCAGCATAGTCGGCAGTGAGTGGAGGCCAGGAAAACACCTACACTGCCCATTTTAATGGAAAAAACATCCATTCTTGTTACAGAAGCTTGTCAATCGTAATTTAGCTTATAATAATTGGAAGGCATTTTAAATTGGGGGTCATTTGGCTAAAGTTGTGGGGGGTAGGGCTGGTTCAAGTAATTAGTGGGCCCAGTAAATCTGGACCACGTCACGGCAGTGGAGCAGGGAGAGGTAAGTATTTCAACTTTGCAAGTGCTGTGATCCTGAGCAAGCAGGGGGGGCCCACTCGTTGGCATTGGCACTGGCACAGGGCCCCTCAAAGTACAGCGGTGTGTTTGCACGGCGGGGGCGCCTCCCACCGGCAGCAACACTTTTGCGTACTATGAGAGGCCCTGTGCCAGTGACGTCGCCAACTAGTATTCCTCCCCCCACCTGATGAAGGAACCTGCACTTTCATCTGCACCTTCCTCTTTGTCCCCGTGTAAGGTGGTATGGTATGCGGGAAGAGGAACCTGACTTTCAGCAGGGTCACAATCTTGCTGTGTAGCGTGCACGGGGAATTTTGCGTTATGGGTCAATGTACCAGCAGACTCATCTATCACTGGCTGGGCAATGGGCAGGATGAGGAGGAAACACAGATATAGGCCCAAAGAATAAAGTTGGCTAAATGCAGTTCAAAATTGGTAACACAGGACTAACCAGGGGGCATTGCAGTGGAGGACAACTGGAATGAGAGGCTGACACAGAGAGTAGGCCCAAATCAGTAAGTAGTTGACATGCAGTTCAAAATTGGCAACCGTAGTAAACAGGCAGCACAGCTTTGTTCAGTGGAGGAGAACAGCAAGGAGTGGCAGACACCGATAGTAGGCCCCAACCCAACTAGTAGGCCAAATGCAGTCTAACATTAACAACTACTTAATGAGAGCCTGAAAATGGAATTTCAGGACAGGAAACCAGGAGAACAGCAAGGAGTGGCAGACACCGATAGTAGGCCCCAAACCAACTAGTACGCCAAATGCAGTTGTTCCATTTAACCACAATTTAATGAGAGCCTGAAGATAGAAGTTCAGGAAAGGCAACCTGGAGAACACCTTGGAGTGTAACACACCATCTCTCTACACCCCATACCCAATTTGTAGGCCTAATGCAGTGTAGTTTTCAACAACTACTAAACGAGAGTCGGAAGATCGAAGCAATGTGGACGAAACCTGGGGAACACCTTGGAGTGTAACACACCGTCTCTCTACACCCCATACCCAATTTGTAGGCCTAATGCAGCGTAGTTTCCAACAACTACTAAACGAGAGCCAGAAGATCGAAGCTCAGGAAAGGCAACCTGGAGAACACCTTGGAGTGGAACACACCATCTCTCTACACCCCATACCCAATTTGTAGGCCTAATGCAGCGCAGTTTCCAACAACTACTAAACGAGAGCCGGAAGATCGAAGCAATGGAGAGGAAACCTGGGGAACACCTTGGAGTGGAACACACCATCTCTCTACACCCCATACCCAATTTGTAGGCCTAATGCAGCGTAGTTTCCAACAACTACTAAACGAGAGCCAGAAGATCGAAGCTCAGGAAAGGCAACCTGGAGAACACCTTGGAGTGGAACACACCATCTCTCTACACCCCATACCCAATTTGTAGGCCTAATGCAGTGTAGTTTCCAACAACTACTAAACGAGAGCATGAAGATCGAAGCAATGGAGAGGAAACCTGGGGAACACCTTGGAGTGGAACACACCATCTCTCTACACCCCATACCCAATTTGTAGGCCTAATGCAGTGTAGTTTCCAACAACTACTAAACGAGAGCCGGAAGATCGAAGCTCAGGAAAGGCAACCTGGAGAACACCTTGGAGTGGAACACACCATCTCTCTACACCCCATACCCAATTTGTAGGCCTAATGCAGTGTAGTTTCCAACAACTACTAAACGAGAGCATGAAGATCGAAGCAATGGAGAGGAAACCTGGGGAACACCTTGGAGTGGAACACACCATCTCTCTACACCCCATACCCAATTTGTAGGCCTAATGCAGTGTAGTTTCCAACAACTACTAAACGAGAGCATTAAGATCGAAGCAATGGCGAGGAAACCTGGGGCACACCTTGGGGAGGCAGACACCGTTAGTAGGCCCTACCAAAGTTGTACCCCCAATGCAGTTTTAAAATTCCTAGAGGCTGAAAACAAGACTATTGACGCTCAGCTTTTTTCAAAGGAACACAGCTGAATTGAGTGGCGCAGACAGACACAGGTAGTAGGACTTAAACCAAAAATGTGGCTCACTGCAGCTTAAAAAAGTTACAGGGGTAAACAAGCAGCAGTGCTCTGGGCAGTGGAGGACAATTTCAATAGTGGACCGCAGACAGACTTTGTACGCCTACTATTAAAAAAAGGATGCTCTAAGCAATTAAAAATAGGTTCCAGGGGTCCACGGGCAGCAGTGGTGTGGTCAGTGGACGAGTATTGGAAGGAGGGACCGCAGACAGGCGTAGTAGGCCTAACATAACAAAATTAGGCTGTAGACACTGTAAAATTGGTTCCAGGGGTACACGGGCAGCAGTGGTGTGGTCAGCGGAGGAAAATTGGAATTAGGGACTGCAGACAGACTTTGTAGGCTGTCCCCTGTGGACCATGCATCCAACACATTAACCCAGTGCGCCGTAATGGACACGTAACTTTTTGTGGACATGCCTACTGGTCCATGCGTCTCTTGTCAGGTGCACCTTTCTACTGTTTGATTGCCTGAGTGCTATGACAATTCAGACTTTTTCATGCCGGTGGAGGGCTGGGATGGCTTTTCTCGCAAAAGAAATGTCGACTGGGTAGCTTGAACCGTTGCACAGCGTAGTTCATCTGGGCTTTCTAAATATAAAACAAAGAAAAAAAGGAGGCTACATGCACTTTCAGCTGGGTTCCAGGGGTACACGGCCAGCATTGGTCTGGTCAGTGGAGAACTATTGGAAGGAAGGACCGCAGACAGGCATTGAAGGCCTAACATAATAACAGATGGCTGTAGGCAATTTTAAATTGGTTCCAGGGGTACACGGGCAGCAGTGGTGTGGTCAGTGGAGGCCTAGTGGAAGGAGTGACCGCAGACAGGCATCGAAGGCCTAACATAATAACACATGGCTGTTGGCAATTTTAAATTGGTTCCAGGGGAACACGGGCAGCAGTGGCCTGGTCAGTGTAGTAGTAGTAGAAAGAACGGACCGCAGACAGGCATCGAAGGCCTAAAATAAAAAAATTGGGCTGGCTGTAGGCAATTTTAAATTGGTTCCAGGGGTACACGGGCAGCAGTGGTGTGGTCAGTGGAGGCCTAGTGGAAGGAGTGACCGCAGACAGGCATCGAAGGCCTAACATAATAACACATGGCTGTAGGCAATTTTAAATTGGTTCCATGGGTACACGGGCAGCAGTGGTGTGGTCAGTGGAGGCCTAGTGGAAGGAGTGACCGCAGACAGGCATCGAAGGCCTAACATAATAACACATGGCTGTAGGCAATTTTAAATTGGTTCCGTGGGTACACGGGCAGCAGTGGTGTGGTCAGTGGAGGCCTAGTGGAAGGAGGGACCACAGACAGGCTTCGAAGACCTAACATAAAAAAATAGGGCTGTTGGCAATTTAAAATTGGTTCCAGTGGTACAAGGGCAGCAGTACAATGGTCAGTGGAGGCCTAGTGGAAGGAGGGACCGCAGACAGGCTTCGAAGGCCTAACATAAAAAAATAGGGCTGTTGGCAATTTAAAATTGGTTCCAGGGGTACACGGGCAGCAGTACAATGGTCAGTGGAGGCCTAGTGGAAGGAGGGACCGCAGACAGGCTTCGAAGGCCTAACATAACAAAAATGTCAATACAATGGTATTGTCAGTGCCAGGCATTGAAGGATGTCAGCGCATAGACTAACATTGATGGAGTTGTGAGAGATAATTTTGCAAGTGGTAGAGCACTGTTTGAGCTGGGGGGGGGAACTGTCTTGTGGCCGGCGGTACAGGCCCAGGGCCCCTCATATTACAACGGTGTGTCTGACGTTGGGTGCGCACCACCACCGCCAGAGACACTTTATTGTAATATGAGGGACCCAGTGGCAGTGCCGTCGACCAAAAGCGGGCACACCCACCTCTTCAGACAAACAGCACTCTCACGGGTGCTGGCGCCAAGTGGCGATACCACGGCCCCGTGTGGGGAGTTTGGCCATTTAGTGAGGTGTAAACATGTCGTATGCTGGACAATCAGGTGCAGAAAATTACGATTGGAAAAGTCCACAGGCAAGACCTTTTCATAGGAAAGCTAGGTGTCAGCCGGGCAAGGTGGGGCAAAAGATTTCGAAATCCAGTTGTGGTTCATTTTAATGAAGGTTAGATCATCTACATTTTGGGTAGCCAGACGAGTCCTTTTTTCTGTTAGTATTGAACCTGCAGCACTGAATACTCTTTCTGATAGGACACTAGCTGCCGGGCAAGCAAGCTCCTGCAATGCATATTCTGCCAATTCTGGCCAGGTGTCTAATTTGGATGCCCAGTAATCAAATGGGAATGACGGTTGAGGGAGAACGTCGATAAGGGATGAAAAATAGTTTGTAACCATACTGGACAAATGTTGTCTCCTGTCACTTTGAATTGATGCTGCAGTACCTGTCCTGTCTGCGGTCATAGCAAAATCACTCCACAACCTGGTCAGAAAACCCCTCTGGCCAACGCCACTTCTGATTTCTGCCCCTCTAACACCTCTGGTCTGCTGGCCCCTGCAGCTCGTGTGAGAACGATCACGGGCGCTGTGTGCAGGGAATGCCAGAAGCAAACGGTCAACAAGAGTTGATTGTTTGGTTGCTAATATTAGTTCCAAGTTCTCATGTGGCATTATATTTTGCAATTTGCCTTTATAGCGAGGATCAAGGAGGCAGGCCAACCAGTAATCGTCATCGTTCATCATTTTAGTAATGCGTGTGTCCCTTTTGAGGATACGTAAGGCATAATCCGCCATGTGGGCCAAAGTTCCAGTTCTCAAATCTGCGGTTGTGCTTGGTTGAGGGGCAGTTTCAGGCAAATCCACGTCACTTGTGTCCCTCAAAAAACCAGAACCCGGCATTGCCGCGCCAACAATTTCCAGTGGCCCCGGAAAAGCTTCCTCATTAAAAATATAATCATCCCCATCATCCTCCTCGTCCTCCTCCTCCTCTTCGCCCGCTACCTCGTCCTGTACACTGCCCTGGCCATACAATGGCTGACTGTCATCAAGGCTTTCCTCGTCCTCAGCTGCAGACGCCTGATCCTTTATGTGCGTCAAACTTTGCATCAGCAGACGCATTAGGGGGATGCTCATGCTTATTATGGCGTTGTCTGCACTAACCAGCCGTGTGCATTCCTCAAAACACTGAAGGACTTGACACACGTCTTGAATCTTCGACCACTGCACACCTGACAACTCCATGTCTGCCATCCTACTGCCTGCCCGTGTATGTGTATCCTCCCACAAAAACATAACAGCCCGCCTCTGTTCGCACAGTCTCTGAAGCATGTGCAGTGTTGAGTTCCACCTTGTTGCAACGTCTATGATTAGGCGATGCTGGGGAAGGTTCAAAGAACGCTGATAGGTCTGCATACGGCTGGAGTGTACGGGCGAACGGCGGATATGTGAGCAAAGTCCACGCACTTTGAGGAGCAGGTCGGATAACCCCGGATAACTTTTCAGGAAGCACTGCACCACCAGGTTTAAGGTGTGAGCCAGGCAAGGAATGTGTTTCAGTTGGGAAAGGGAGATGGCAGCCATGAAATTCCTTCCGTTATCACTCACTACCTTGCCTGCCTCAAGATCTACAGTGCCCAGCCACGACTGCGTTTCTTTGTGCAAGAACTCGGACAGAACTTCCGCGGTGTGTCTGTTGTCGCCCAAACACTTCATAGCCAATACAGCCTGCTGACGTTTGCCAGTAGCTGCCCCATAATGGGAGACCTGGTGTGCAACAGTGGCAGCTGCGGATGGAGTAGTTGTGCGACTGCGGTCTGTGGACGAGCTCTCGCTTCTGCAGGAGGACGAGGAGGAGGAGGAGGGGGTGCGAACGGCTACAGCCAACTGTTTCCTACACCGTGGGCTAGGCAGAACTGTCCCAAACTTGCTGTCCCCTGTGGACCCTGCATCCACAACATTCACCCAGTGTGCCGTGATGGACACGTAACATCCCTGGCCGTGCCTACTGGTCCATGCATCTGTTGTCAGGTGCACCTTTGTGCTCACAGATTGCCTGAGTGCATGGACGATGCGCTCTTTAACATGCTGGTGGAGGGCTGGGATGGCTTTTCTGGAAAAAAAGTGTCGACTGGGCAGCTCGTAGCGTGGTACAGCGTAGTCCATCAGGGCTTTGAAAGCTTCGCTTTCAACTAACCGGTAGGGCATCATCTCTAACGAGATTAGTCTAGCTATGTGGGCGTTCAAACCCTGTGTACGCGGATGCGAGGCTAAGTACTTCCTTTTTCTAACCATAGTCTCATGTAGGGTGAGCTGGACTGGAGAGCTGGAGATCGTGGAACTAGCGGGGGTGCCGGTGGACATGGCAGACAGAGACGGTGGGAGATGGTATTGTTGCCGCCGGTGCCCTAGATGCAGTGTTTCCTACTACGAAACTGGTGATTCCCTGACCCTGACTGCTTTGGCCTGGCAAAGAAACCAGCACAGATACTGCAGGTGGTGCGGAAAATGGTGGCCCTACACTGCCGGAAGGGATGTTGCGTTGATGACTAGCTTCATTGGCCGAGGGTGCTACAACCTTAAGGGATGTTTGGTAGTTAGTCCAAGCTTGCAAATGCATGGTGGTTAAATGTCTATGCATGCAACTTGTATTGAGACTTTCAGATTCTGCCCTCTGCTTAAGGTAGTTGAACATTTTTGACAGATGACTTTGTGCTGATCAATTGGATGTTGTTTTAAAAAATGCCAGACTGCACTCTTTCTAGCATCGGATACTTTTTCAGGCATTGCAGACTGAGCTTTAACCGGATGGCCACGCTGTCCTCCAACAGGTTTTGGCTTTGCCACGCATTTTGGGCAAGATACGGGCCCGGCAGATGGAACCTGTTGCGATGTTGATGCCTGCTGCGGCCCCTCCTCCTCCGCTTCAGAACTGCTGCCGCCTGCACCCTGTTCCCCCAATGGCTGCCAATCGGGGTCAAGAACTGGGTCATCTATTACCTCTTCTTGTAGCTCGTGTGCAACTTCGTCTGTGTCACCGTGTCGGTCGGTGGTATAGCGTTCGTGATGGGGCAACATAGTCTCATCAGGGTCTGATTCTTGATCATTACCCTGCGAGGGCAATGTTGTGGTCTGAGTCAAAGGACCAGCATAGTAGTCTGGCTGTGGCTGTGCATCAGTGCACTCCATGTCAGATTCAACTTGTAATGGGCATGGACTGTTAACTGCTTCACTTTCTAAGCCAGGGACGGTATGTGTAAAGAGCTCCATGGAGTAACCCGTTGTGTCGCCTGCTGCATTCTTCTCTGTTGTTGTTTTTGCTTAAGAGGACAAGGAAGCGACTTGTCCCTGACCGTGAACATCCACTAATGATGCGCTGCTTTTACATTTACCAGTTTCACGAGAGGAGGCAAAAGAGCTAGAGGCTGAGTCAGCAAGATAAGCCAAAACTTGCTCTTGCTGCTCCGGCTTTAAAAGCGGTTTTCCTACTCCCAGAAAAGGGAGCGTTCGAGGCCTTGTGTAGCCAGACGACGAACCTGGCTCCACAGCTCCAGACTTAGGTGCAATATTTTTTTTCCCACGACCACCTGATGCTCCACCACTACCACTACCCTCATTACCAGCTGACAATGAACGCCCCCGGCCACGACCTCTTCCACCAGACTTCCTCATTGTTTTAAAAACGTAACCAAACTAACGGTATTTGTTGCTGTCACACAACTTACACGGTGAGCTATAACTTCAGTATGATTTAGCTACCCCTTTACAGGCGGGTGAGACCGCAAGGAAAATCAGGCACAATGTTACACACTCTGTTTTTGGTGGCAACAAATGAGAGAGATGCCACACACGCAGGACTGTCACTGAAGCACAAATGTATTTGGAACCCAAATCAAGCAAAAAAAATAATAGGCTTTCTATGGCCCACAATTGGAGAGAGAGAGAGAGATGGCACACCCAGGAGTCAAGACTGCCACACAAGCAGAAAGGGCAATATTAATCTCCCACTGATTTGATTTTTTTTTTTTTTTTTCAGGGAGACTTTAGAAAAAAAAAATAATAAAAAAAATGATTTTTTCAGGAAGAATTTAGAAACCAAATAAAACAAAAAATAGGCTTTCTATGGCCCACTGAGAGATGACGCACACAGGAGTCAGGAGTGGCACACAAGCCCAGAGGCCAATATTGTTCTCCCAATGATTGATGTAGTGATTTTTTCAGGTAGATTTTGGAACCCAAATCAAGCTAAAAAAATAATAGGCTTTCTATGGCCCACAATTGGAGAGAGAGAGAGAGATGGCACACCCAGGAGTCAAGACTGGCACACAAGCAGAAAGGGCAATATTAATCTCCCACTGATTTGATTTTTTTTTTTTCAGGGAGACTTTAGAAAAAAAAAATAATAAAAAAAATGATTTTTTCAGGAAGAATTTAGAAACCAAATAAAATAAAATGATTTTTTCAGGGAGAATTTAGAAAACAAATAAAACAAAAAATAGGCTTTCTATGGCCCACTGAGTGAGAGATGACGCACACAGGAGTCAGGAGTGGCACACAAGCCCAGAGGCCAATATTTATCTCCCACTGATTGATTTATTGATTTTTTCAGGTAGAATTTAGAACCCAAATCAACCAAAAAAATAAATAGGCTTTCTATGGCCCACTATTTGTGAGAGAGATGGCACGCTCAGGACTGGCACACAAGCCCAGAGGCCAATATTAATCTCCCACTTTTTTTTTTTTTTTTTCAGGGAAAATTTATAAACCCAATAAAAAAAATAATAAATAGTCTTTCTATGGCCCACTATCTGAGAGAGAGAGAGATGGCACGCTTAGGACTGGCACACAAGCCCAAAGGCCAATATTAATCTCCCACTGATTGATTTATTGATTTTTTCAGGTAGAATTTAGAACCCAAATAAAGAAAAAAAAAATAGGCTTTCTATGGCCCACTGAGTGAGTGATGATGCACACAGGAGTCAGGAGTGGCACACAAGCCCTGAGGCCAATATTTTTCTCCCACTGATTGATGTAGTGATTTTTTCAGGTAGATTTTGGAACCCAAATCAAGCAAAAAAAATAAATAGGCTTTCTATGGCCCACTGACTGAGAGATGGCACACACAGGAGTCAGGAGTGGCACACAAGCCCTGAGGCCAATATTTTTCTCCCACTGATTGATGTAGTGATTTTTTCAGGTAGATTTTGGAACCCAAATCAAGCAAAAAAAATAAATAGGCTTTCTATGGCCCACTGACTGAGAGATGGCACACACAGGAGTCAGGAGTGGCACACAAGCCCAGAGGCCAATATTTTTCTCCCACTGATTGATGTAGTGATTTTTTCAGGTAGATTTTAGAACCCAAATCAAGCAAAAAAATAAATAGGCTTTCTATGGCCCACTGAGTGAGAGATGGCACAGACAGGGATGGCACTCTAGCAGAAATGTCAATCTTAATCTCCCACAAAAAAAAAAAAAAAAAAAAAGGAGCTGTCCTTCAATTACTATCTCCCTGCAGTAATCTCAGCCAGGTATGGCAGGCAGCAATAAGGAGTGGACTGATGCACAAATGAAATAAAAAGTGTGGACAAACAAACAAGATAGCTGTGCAGAAAGGAAGGAACAAGAGGATTTGTGCTTTGAAAAAAGCAGTTGGTTTGCACAGCGGCGTACACACAGCAATGCAGCTATCAGGGAGCCTTCTAGGGCAGCCCAATGATCTACAGCGCTGAGGGGAAAAAAAAAAAAATGTAGCTTCCACTGTCCCTGCACACCGAAGGTGGTGTTGGACAGTGCAAATCGCTACAGCACAAGCGGTTTGGTGGTTAATGGACCCTGCCTAACGCTATCCCTGCTTCTGACGAAGCGGCAGCAACCTCTCCCTAAGCTCAGATCAGCAGCAGTTACATGGCGGTCGGCGGGAACGCCCCTTTATAGCCCCTGTGACGCCGCAGACAGCAAGCCAATCACTGCAATGCCCTTCTCTAAGATGGTGGGGACCAGGACCTATGTCATCACGCTGCCCACACTCTGCGTTTACCTTCATTGGCTGAGAAATGGCGCTTTTCGCGTCATTGAAACGCGACTTTGGCGCGAAAGTCGCGTACCGCATGGCCGACCCCGCACAGGGGTCGGATCGGGTTTCATGAAACCCGACTTTGCCAAAAGTCGGCGACTTTTGAAAATGAACGACCCGTTTCGCTCAACCCTACCCACCGCTACATGGGAATGGGAAGAGAGTGGCCAAGTGCCAGAATAGGCGCATCTTCCAGATGTGCCTTTTCTGGGGTGGCTGGGGGCAGGTGTTTTTAGCCAGTGGGGGGCCAATAACCGTGGACCCTCTCCAGGCTATTAATATCTGCCCTCAGTCACTGGCTTTACTACTCTGGCGGAGAAAATTGCGCGGGAGCCCACGCCAATTTTTTCCGCCATTTAACCCTTTATTTTAAGAGCTAGAACGGCCAAATTTTGCAGATACACACTACTAACATTAGTAGTGTGGATTATGCAAAAAAAATGGTGATATGAGATGGTTTACTGTATGTAACCATGTCTCATATCATGTCGGGTTTTAGGAAGGAGAAAGCAAAAGCCGGTAATTGAATTACCGGCTTTTTGCTATATCGCGGCTGTATGAAGTAAGAATATATATACATATATGTGTCTCACTGACATATATATATATATATATATATATATATATACCTATTCTATGTGTACATATTTATTCTACCTATTCTAATGTAAGCTGTCAGTGTGATTTTACTGTACACCGCACTGAATTGCTGGCTTTTCTCTCTAACACCGCTGCGTATTCCTCGCAAGTCACACTGCTGGTCCGTGTGTAATCCGTATTTTTGGGGCTTCCATAGACTTTCATTGGCGTTTTATTTGCGCAATACGGTGACAAACGCAGCATGCTGCGATTTTCTACGGCCGTAGAAGACCGTACAATACTGATCAGTTTAATACGGCAGATAGGAGCAGGGGATAGAGAATAATTGTGCCGTATTTTTTGCGAGTTTTACGGACGTAGTTTCTGCTCTCTTACGTCCGTAAAACTCGCAAGTGTGACGCCGGCCTTACATGAAGTACATTATGTCACGAAAAAACAATCTCAGAATCAGCGGGATCCATTGAAGCGTTCCAGAGTTATAACCTCATAAAGTGACAGTGGTCAGAATTGCAAAAATTGGCCTGGTCATTAAGTACCAAATTGGCTCTGTCACTAAGGGGTTAATGCCTGCTTCTGTAATGGTGACTGGTTCTTGCTCTAGGTGGTTGCTGTGATTCATTCTCAGATATTGCAGCCACATTGCACTGGTGTTGTGTTTTTTACTCTGGTTATTATGTCCAACAGAGCAGAGCCAGGATTTTAACCCCAGTCTCCCACATTGGTGGCTGTGATTTTACTAAACGCGGCACATGTATTGCCGGCTTCTATTATATCCTTTACTGACTTTTTCTGATCTTAAGAAAAATGCTCGTGTTACCGATCATGAATCCGAATGTACCATATTCGTGCTGAATTTATGTTTGGCGATCATTTTCTGAACATATTCGCTCATCTCTAATTATGGCCACCACATCCTGCTACACAAAATAAACCCCCCACTCAGTATGGAGGCATTTACAGTCCACCACAACCCCAGTATAATGGCCCCTACCAGCCACACATTCAGTATGAGAGTCCCAACAGCTCTTCTCTTAATATGATGCCCCCACAATTCCTGATATAAACCACACACTACTCAGCCAACCCGGTTCCTGAGGAGCGCTGCTCTGGTCTGTGCGGTGTGAGTACTGAGGCTCCGTACTACAGGTGTGATGTAGTGACGTCATTGTGCCTGCAGTGCATGGAGTCTCAGACTCAGAAGTGAAGGCTGAATGGTGGATCAGGAGCTTTCCACTCCCTGATTCACTAATCTATTCAGCGGTATCACCGTCATGGGAATGTGGATATCGCTGAAATTGTGATGATGGGAAGGAGAGGGTGACCAATACCGCACCCCACCGAGCCCTGTCACTTCATAGGCATCATAGCAACCGAGTGGGCGACCTTTATGGATGATACACTCCTGCCTATCCAACTATCGTATGGTAAATATCTCATAGATCCTGGGTTCATTAGTATCTGCACCAAGAATGAGGCTAAGTGAGTATTTATTAATTGTCAGTGGTCGGAGGTAGTCAGTGAGGTGGATGGTACCATATTGTGCATGTAGGGGGCAGTACTGTGGGAACATTAGAAAGTGGGGGGATGGCAGTACTGTGGGGACATTATACTGTGTCTGTGGGAAGCCACTATTGTGGGAGCAAAATAGTGTGTGTGGTGGCATGATGGTACTGTGGGAACTTTATACTGTGTCTGGGGGTATAGCGGTACTGTGAGATTATATTGTATGTGGGGGTATGGCGGTACTATGAGATTATATTGTGTGTGGGGGTATGGCGGTACTATGAGAACATTATACTGTGTGGGGGTATGGCAGTACTATGAGAACATTATACTGTGTGTGGGGGTATGGCGGTACTATGAGAACATTATACTGTGTGTGGGGGTATGGCGGTGGTGTGAAAATACCTTTTTTACGAGAGATGCCAGTACTGTGGGAACATTACACTGTGTGAGCGGCATCATATATATTACACATACCTCCCAACTTTTGAAGATGTGAAAGAGGGATAAAAAGGTTGCGACGTGTAATGCGCGCCGCGGCAAGTTTTAGGCCACGCCCCTGACCACACCCATTCATAGTCACACCCATATCCACAACGCAACCACACCCATTTAGCACTGCTGATCACACTGTTTCATATACAATAATTATAAACAAAAAAATATGGCCACACAGTGCTCCATACTGTATAATGACCGCACATGATGCTCCATACTGTATAATGACCGCACATGATGTTCCATACTGTATAATGACCGCACATGATGCTCCATACTGTATAATGGCCGCACATGATGCTCCATACTGTATAATGGCCGCACATGATGCTTTATACTGTATAATGGCCGCACATGATGCTCCATACTGTATAATGGCCGCACATGATGCTCCATACTGTATAATGCCCACACATGATGCTCCATACTGTATAATGGCCACACAGTGCTCCATACTGTATAATGGCCACACATGATGCTCCATACTGTATAATGGCCGCACATGATGCTCCATACTGTATAATGACCGCACATGAAGCTCCATACTGTATAATAACCCCACATGATGCTCCATTCTGTATAATGACCCCACATGATGCTCCATTCTGTATAATGACCGCACATGATGCTGCATACTGTATAATGACCGCACATGAAGCTCCATACTGTATAATGACCCCACATGATGCTCCATACTGTATAATGACCCCACATGATGCTCCATTCTGTATAATGACCACACATGATGCTCCATACTGTATAACGACCGCACATGATGCTCCATACTGTATAATGACCGCACATGATGCTCCTTACTGTATAATGACCGCACATGATGCTCCATACTGTATAATGGCCGCACATGATGCTCAATACTGTATAATGACCGCACATGATGCTCCATACTGTATATTGGCCGCACATGATGCTCAATACTGTATAATGGCTCCACATGATGCTCCATTCTGTATAATGACCGCACATGATGCTCCATACTGTATAATTACCGCACATGATGCTCCATACTGTATAATGACCGCACATGAAGCTCCATACTGTATAATAACCCCACATGATGCTCCATACTGTATAATAACCCCACATGATGCTCCATACTGTATAATGACCCCACATGATGCTCCATTCTGTATAATGACCGCACATGATGCTCCATACTGTATAATGACCGCACATGTTCCATACTGTATAATGACCGCACATGATGCTCCATACTGTATAATGGCCACACATGATGCTCCATACTGTATAATGGCCGCACATGATGCTCTATACTGTATAATGGCCGCACATGATGCTCCATGCTGTATAATGGCCACACATGATGCTCCATACTGTATAATGCCCACACATGATGCTCCATACTGTATAATGGCCACACAGTGCTCCATACTGTATAATGGCCACACATGATGCTCCATACTGTATAATAACCCCACATGATGCTCCATACTGTATAATAACCCCACATGATGCTCCATACTGTATAATGACCCCACATGATGCTCCATTCTGTATAATGACCACACATGATGCTCCATACTGTATAATAACCCCACATGATGCTCCATACTGTATAATGACCCCACATGATGCTCCATTCTGTATAATGACCGCACATGATGCTCCATACTGTATAATGACCGCACATGATGCTCCATACTGTATAATGACCGCACATGATGCTCCTTACTGTATAATGACCGCACATGATGCTCCATACTGTATAATGGCCGCACATGATGCTCAATACTGTATAATGGCCGCACATGATGCTTTATACTGTATAATGGCCGCACATGATGCTCCATACTGTATAATGGCCGCACATGATGCTCCATACTGTATAATGCCCACACAAGATGCTCCATACTGTATAATGGCCACACAGTGCTCCATACTGTATAATGGCCACACATGATGCTCCATACTGTATAATGGCCGCACATGATGCTCCATACTGTATAATGACCGCACATGAAGCTCCATACTGTATAATAACCCCACATGATGCTCCATTCTGTATAATGACCCCACATGATGCTCCATTCTGTATAATGACCGCACATGATGCTGCATACTGTATAATGACCGCACATGAAGCTCCATACTGTATAATAACCCCACATGATGCTCCATACTGTATAATGACCCCACATGATGCTCCATTCTGTATAATGACCCCACATGATGCTCCATTCTGTATAATGACCGCACATGATGCTCCATACTGTATAATGACCCCACATGATACTCCATACTGTATAATGACCCCACATGATGCTCCATTCTGTATAATGACCACACATGATGCTCCATACTGTATAATGACCGCACATGATGCTCCATACTGTATAATGACCGCACATGATGCTCCTTACTGTATAATGACCGCACATGATGCTCCATACTGTATAATGGCCACACATGATGCTCAATACTGTATAATGACCGCACATGATGCTCCATACTGTATATTGGCCGCACATGATGCTCAATACTGTATAATGGCTCCACATGATGCTCCATTCTGTATAATGACCGCACATGATGCTCCATACTGTATAATTACCGCACATGATGCTCCATACTGTATAATGACCGCACATGAAGCTCCATACTGTATAATAACCCCACATGATGCTCCATACTGTATAATAACCCCACATGATGCTCCATACTGTATAATGACCCCACATGATGCTCCATTCTGTATAATGAACGCACATGATGCTCCATACTGTATAATGACCGCACATGATGCTCCATACTGTATAATGGCCACACATGATGGTCCATACTGTATAATGGCCGCACATGATGCTCTATACTGTATAATGGCCGCACATGATGCTCCATACTGTATAATGGCCGCACATGATGCTCCATACTGTATATTGGCCGCACATGATGCTCCATACTGTATAATGACCGCACATGATGCTCCATACTGTATAATGACCGCACATGATGCTCCATACTGTATAATGACCGCACATGATGCTCCATACTGTAAATTGGCCGCACATGATGCTCCATACTGTATATTGGCCGCACATGATGCTCCTTACTGTATATTGGCCGCACATGATGCTCCTTACTGTATATTGGCCATACATGATACTTTGTACCGTATAATGGCTGCACATAGCACTTTGTACCATATAATGGCTGCACATAGCACTTCGTACCATATAATGGCGACACATAGCACTTCGTACCATATAATGGCGACACATAGCACTTCGTACCATATAATGGCGACACATAGCACTTTGTACCATATAATGGCGACACATAGCACTTCGTACCATATAATGGCGACACATAGCACTTCGTACCATATAATGGTGACACATAGCACTTCGTACCATATAATGGCGACACATAGCACTTCGTACCATATAATGGCGACACATAGCACTTCGTACCATATAATGGCGACACATAGCACCTCGCACACACACGGCTCCGCTCTGTACACCTCGCACACACGCGGCTCCGCTCTGTACACCTCGTACACATGCGGCTCCGCTCTGTACACCTCACACACACGCGGCTCCGCTCCATACACCTCGTACACATGGCTCCACTCCGTACACCTCGCACACACATGGCTCCGCTCCATACACCTCGTAAACATACGGCTCCGCTGTGTACAACCTCGCACACACACGGCTCCGCTCCGTACACCTCACACACACGGCTCCGCTCCGTACACCTCGCACACACACGGCTCTGCTACATCCACACTGTACACCTCCTGACCCCACACAAGGCAGCATACTTACCTCATCCTGCGGCTGCAGCACCATGTAGGCAGCCGAGTCCTGCAATCCACCGAGGTCCCGATCATGTGGCCGCTGACTCCTCCCCTCCTGTGACTTCATCACAGGTCCTGTGCACAGAACGCAGGCAGCCATACGGAAGGGTAAGGGCCCGGGGCATGGCTTACACAAGGGGGCTTGTCGGTCCTGCTGTCTGCGGGTGCGGGATCGGAGCGTCCCGTGCAGGACAGCGGGGCAAAGGTTCAAAACCGGGACAATCCCGCACAATGAGGGACGGTTGGGAGCTATGTATTACATAAGGGGTGTAAAAAGGAGAGTCATAAAAAGACTTCTCAGGGCTGTGCTGCATTTGTACAAAAAGACTGCTATCTTCCGTCCAGACGGGACCATGTGGCATCAGTGGGAAGAGGGAGGGTTTCCGGAGGGAAGAGTCTAGAGGGTGCACCTGGTCAGGAGACCTTGATGACGCAGTTAGGCCAGCGTCACACTTGCGAGTTTTACGGACGTAAGAGCACAGAAACTACGTCCGTAAAACTCGCAAAACATACGGCACAATGATTCTCAATGGGTCTAGTCCTATCAGCCGTGTATTATGGATCCGATATATACGTCGTTCTACGGCCGCACAAAATCGCAGCATGCTGCTTTTGTCCGCGTATTGCGCAAAAAATACGCCAATGCAAGTCTATGGGAGAGCGTATAATACGGAATGCATACGGACCATGCGTGTGACTTGCGAGAAATACGCAACTCACTAGCAGATGTCCTGAAATGTCCAAAGGCCTCAATCAGGCAGGTGAGACATGCTAATTAGCTGAAAAAGCCAGACAGTGAACCCGGAAGTCTGCTGCACGCCTCCACGGAGTGAGAATCAGCATGGCAAACATAATAAATGTCGACATGCTGATCATTTTGATCCAGGAGAGGCCAGAAATCTGGGACCAAAGAGACCACAACTATGCCAACAGGGCAGTAAAACAGGCAGCATGGAGGAGCGTGTGTGGGTCCCTCTTCCCACATTATGACCAGCAGCCACGTGCGGCACAGCGACAAATAAGTAAGTACACCAATGTTTGAAATGTAATGTTCTTGTTAAACAACAGGCCCTTACTACTTTGAATTTCTAAACAATAATGTAAAAATTAATCATGAAAGAAATCAAAAGCACACCAGTATATACATGGTGTTGGCCATGATAAACGGATTTCAGTAATGTTTTAAACAGGTGTCCCTTACTAACACTGTTTCCCAGTAATTGTGCTTTCTGGGATAGAGGGTAGCGGACTCTGTCCTTGTGGCCTTGCTTCATAATTGTGTGTTTGTTTCAAATTTAATACTAAATGTGATCCACAAATTCCTATTTCTATGCTACACTTAAATCTGTGTAGTCAATTACACCTTGTGTGAGCACTCTGCATATAATGGTCTAAGCAATGTGTGTAATTTTTGTTGTTTCAGTGGGTGATGTTACAACAAGGTGGCGGAGTATCCGTGACCAGTATAGGAGGGAGAGGCAGCAGCGGGAGAGAAGTGGAGCCGGGGCACCTCCTAAAAAACGTAAATACGTCTATTTCGACCGCCTAACCTTTCTGAACCCCAGCATGGACCTCAGGCCGTAAGTAAAAACATCTCAAACTTTTTTCATTTTTGAATTTGGAGAAATGCTTCTAAATAACATTCAAACTAAATAAATTTTTCTTTTTCAGAACTCAGTCTAACCTCACTGACAGGGAGACAGGGTCTGACTCAGAACTGGTCATTGACCCAGTTGGTGAAGGTGAAGAGGTGGCTGGTCCATCTGCTGCTCCCTCAGGCTCCATCCCTCCAGGATCCTCCTCATCTGGGCAGCCAGCTCCAGCTGCACCAGAACAACACCAAGAGGCCCCACAGTTATCATCTGCAGCATCATCAGCAGCAGCACCACCACCACCTAGCCAGGATAACCCTGGAAATAGCAGCAGCCCAACTGTTGCCCTGGACCGATCCCCACAGGCTGCAGTCAGACCCCAGCGTGCACAACGCAGGAGAGAGCTTCTCCAAAGCAGGAGAAACGTGGATGCTGGGGTCATGAACTATTTGGCACGGGTTCGAGAGGATGATGGGGAGGGATTTACACGGAGCCTTGCCCAGTATTTAAGGTCCATAGAGCGGGAGTTGAGGCTTCGTTTGAGAGGGTGTTTTCAGATCCTTATTGACGTATGCACCCCCCCAAATAACCCATACAATCTCTTGCAGATAATTGAACAGTGGCAGATGTCACCAGAAAATATTCTGCGGCCTCAGAGATTAAAAGGCCTGCATGCTCAACAAGGATCTGAAGCACCCCCTCCACGTCAGCCAACACCTCAACCCCAACCCACAACTAACCCACAATGGCAACCTCAGCACCATATGGCAGGATATAAGCACTCATCCCAATATGGCCACTTGTCTACACCCAGTGCTGGAGGCTGGTCCCAACCTGGGTTTGGACAATATGGTCATTTTGGGTTGGGGTATGATTCCCGCCCATATGGCCATCAACCTCAGGGGTATCTCCAAAATCCTGTCCCCACTCTTCAAAGTGCCCAGCATCATAGCATGCAGAATGTCCCTCAGGCCACTATCACATCCGCACAGGGTGCTGGACAATTGGGCCTACAAAGGCCACCTGATGCTGACCCAGAACAATCCTCTTCTCCAGCACCTACATACCAGGACTTGTAATTTTTTGTTTTGTTTTTTTGTTATATTTTTATTTTAACCATTTTGTTTATGTTTTAGCTTTGATTTGTCTACACAATCTTGTGTTTGCTTGTGCTTAAATAGCAATCTGGAATGTGGATGTTGTTCCTAATTTTTATGGCCACAAAAAAACTGTGGACTTTATTTTCTAAAGATTTGTTATGCAAAAACAATAACAAAATCTCCAAAAAATTTACATAAGACACATTTTCAAAATTGCTAAAGCAAAAATTTATATATCTAACTAATTACACATGCAAAATTGCATAGTCTTGCCAGGGAGTGGCACCTTGAGGACTCAAAAAATAATTTGTGAACACATCACGAACTTTAAGTCCAGAAAGTGGACGACGCGGAGGAGGAATATATATGGCGTAGGCCTACTATGATTGGTCATGACGTGATCTACAAAATTTGGAGAGGAACAATCATGTATTCTGGTGAAATTATGTAGAATTACACAGGCTTTGATCACTTCATTGATTGTAGCCTCACTCAGCTGAATGGCAGACTGAAGAACCCGCCATTTGTCTACAAGAATCCCAAAGGCGCACTCAACCAGTCTCCGTGCCCTGGCAAGTCTCAAATTAAACACCCTCCGCCGGTGGTCAAGGTTGCGCCTGGGGTAAGGCCTCATGACGTGTCTCGTCAGTTGGAATGCCTCATCTCCAACCAAAACAAAAGGCACTGCTTCCGCATTGGAGCCTGGGAGTTGTTGTGGTGGTGGAAGGTTCAACTGGTTGTCACGTAGCCGCCGACCCATTATGGATGAATTGAAGACCCTAGAGTCTCCAGTTCGCCCATAGGCCCCAATGTCTACAATTATAAACCTGTAGTTGCTGTCAGCAACTGCTAACAGAACTACAGAGAAAAACTGCTTGTAATTGTAGAATTGGGAACCAGAGTTCGGCGGCTTACGCACCCTGATATGTTTCCCATCCACAGCTCCAATGCAGTTAGGGAAGTCACAAGTATTTTTGAAACCAGTGGCGATTTGGAGCCAATCCTCCTGTTTTGGCTCAGGCATCACAACTTCATGAAGTTTCTGCGATATTTGGGAACAGGTTGTCCTAACAATGCCTGAAATTGTGGACCACCCAATCAGAAACTCCAGGTGTAGACCCGCATAGGACAAGCCTGTGGACAGGAAGCTGAAAAACAAGAAAAAAAAAATAACATGAGGACTAACAAAACACGAAGAAGCACAAGTGTATATTTCATTTACTATGACATTATTTACAAACCAAAAAGGTTCATTTCACATTCTTACTATACTATAATATTAACAAAATTTTTTTGGATGTGCTTGTGGCTTCATGTCCAAGTAAAGTAACTGAAACATAGTAGGACACAACACATTGTCAAACACAAAAAAAAAAAAAAATTGCCAATACATACCGTAAGGTTAGGAGCAGACGCTCCTCAGCAGAGATGGCTTTTCTCATCCAGGTGTCCTGATAGGTGAGCCCAGGACGTAAGATCTCCAACAACATGTCAAAAGTCCTGATGGACATGCGAGTATACAGGTAAAATTTGTCTGGATGTGCCCTCAAAGCTGAATATAGTCTCTGGAAATGTCCTTTACGCTGGCGTTGGGTCAATAGAGGATGCACCCACAATCTTCGTCTCCTCCTTCGCGGATCTACATTGACCGGATAGGGCTGGCCAAAGCGACGAGACAACACCCAGTGAAGCAACACCCGCTGAGTTGTGCTTAAGTACACATGGTCAGACATGTTTGTAAGGTCAAAGTAACACAGCCAAAATATGCTAGAGAACATATAGGGCAGATGGGAGGGGTCCACCTGTTGTAGAGGGCTTAAATAGTGTTGTTAATGATGGTTTAAATGATTTTCAGGCCTGAAAACCGTTAAATGTCCATTTTGTGATGGTGCGTGTAAAAAATGCAATACGGATCACATACGGAATACACACGCACAAGCACATGCGCAAAATACGCGACCACACCTAAGCAACGCATTAACTACGGAAGTAGATTACGGGGACATTTTGGCGTATTGAACGCGTAACACGGACGTATAATACGTTCCGTATTGTCTTACGCCGAGTGTGACGCCGGCCTTACTGATATTATAAAGGCCAGAGCCCCAAAGGCAGAACAGATTTGGCGCCAAGCAAAGGAAAGGGGTGCGGGGAAGAATATGAGGTACCAGCTCATGGTAAAGTGCCCGAGGCAGCTGGGTGTGGGGCAGAACCCTGCTTACAGGGCATAATGGGGGCATTACACTGTGTGGGGCCAAGAAAGGGGCCCTGTACTAGGAGAACAATCCGCTCCCTCACTTCCTGTCCTCCATAGTTGGCTCGTATGTATCTATTACGGGAAACAGAACGTTATGATTCTTATAAAGTGGCAACAACCCCAAAAGAGTCTCCGTGCAGAAGGGGTTAATGCCCCGCGCTCAGTAATGGGGAATCTCCACATACCTCAATGGTAAATGCTAGAGTGTATGGGCTCCTTCCAGGTGTGACGTCGTTTCCGGGGGCGTGTTCTCAGTCACATCATAAAGGCGGCAAAGCAAAGCAGCATGATTATAGCTTGTGGACGCCATGCCACATGGAGGTTAGTGGTTTCAGAGTGAAAAAATGCTACTTGCTGCTCGCTATTGGGGGGAGGCCCTGTGGTGGGCGACCTGCTTGTCTGTGTGGGGGGCACCGCTGCTGCTGTGGGGGACCCCTGTGGTGGGCTTTTTTGGGGGGGGCACCGCTGCTGCTGGCTGTTGTGGGGGACCCCCGTGGTGGGCTTTTTGTGTGGGGCACCGCTGCTGCTGGCTGTTGTGGGGGACCCCCGTGGTTGGCTTTTTTTGGGGGGCACCGCTGCTGCTGGCTGTTGTGGGGGACCCCCGTGGTGGGCTTTTTGGGGGGGCACCGCTGCTGCTGGCTGTTGTGGGGGACCCCGGTGGTGGGCATTTTGGGGGGGCACCGCTGCTGCTGGCTGTTTTTTTTGGGGGGGCACCGCTGCTGCTGGCTGTTGTGGGGGACCCCCGTGGTTGGCTTTTTTAGGGGGGGCACTGCTGCTGCTGGCTGTTGGGGACCCCCATGGTGGGCTTTTTGGGGGGGCACCTGCTGCTGCTGGCTATTGTGGGGGACCCCTGTGGTGGGCTGTTGTGGGGGACCCCTGTGGTGGGCTGTTGTGGGGGACCCGCTGCTGCTGGCTATTGTGGGGGGACCCCTGTGGTGGGATTTTGGGGGGCACCTGCTGGCTGTTGGGGGGGACCCCTGTGGTGGGGTTTGGAGGTGACCTGCTGCTTACGGGGTGGACCCCTTTTAGTGGGGGAGACGTGTGGTGGGGTTTGAGGGTTACATGCTTGTGGTTCGGTTTGGGGGGGCGTGACCTGTCTATTGGGGGGGACCCCTGTGGTGGGATTTGAGGGCTATCTGCTTGTGGGATGTGGGGGGAGACCTGCTGCAGGCTATTGGGGGACCCCTGTGGTGGGATGTGGTGGTGACCTGCTTTTGGTGGGACGTGGGGAGGAAACCTGCCTGTGGTGGGACGAGGGTCGGCGACCTGCCTGTGGTGGGACGTGGGGAGGCGACCTGCCTGTGGTGGGACGTGGGGAGGCGACTTGCCTGTGGTGGGACGTGGGGAGGCGACCTGCCTGTGGTGGGACGTGGGGAGGCGACCTGCCTGTGGTGGGACGTGGGGAGGCGACCTGCCTGTGGTGGGACGTGGGGAGGCGACCTGCCTGTGGTGGGATGTGGGGAGGCGACCTGCCTGTGGTGGGACGTGGGGAGGCGACCTGCCTGTGATGGGACGTGGGGAGGCGACCTACCTGTGGTGGGACGTGGGGAGGCGACCTGCCTGTGGTGGGACGTGGGGAGGCGACCTGCCTGTGGTGGGACGTGGGGAGGTGACCTGCCTGTGTTGGGACATGGGGAGGCGACCTGCCTGTGGTGGGACGTGGGGAGGCGACCTGCCTGTGGTGGGATCCCTTTTATTGGGGGGTGACCTGCTTATGGGTTGGGTTTGGGGGGCTGTTGAGGGCTTAGGCTGGGTGGAGTGGACGTCCGATAAGGGTTTAGGCTGGGTCAGGAGTGGACGTCCGATAAGGGTTTAGGCTGGGTCGGGGGTGGACGTCCGATAAGGGTTTAGGCTGGGTCGGGGGTGGACGTCCGATAAGGGTTTAGGCTGGGTCGGGGGTGGACGTCCGATAAGGGGTTTAGGCTGGGTCGGGGGTGGACGTCCGATAAGGGTTTAGGCTGGGTCGGGGGTGGACGTCCGATAAGGGTTTAGGCTGGGTCGGGGGTGGACGTCCGATAAGGGTTTAGGCTGGGTCGGGGGGGCAGAGCCACATACCCCACCAACAGCCCTGCCCGCATGCACCAACAGCATATTACATTTTTACAATACTTTAGAAATGCATAAAATGAAACAAGGAAAGGCATAAAGTTTTTCAATGCAAAAAAAGTGCAGTTTTATAAAATTAGAAATATTTCTATATCTAATGTTAAAATGATATTTATCCAGTATTTCTATTTATTAAAAGTCTGAGATTTCTGTGAGAAATGGTAACTGTTTACCTCTTAAACCAGTTCTGAATGTAAATAAAACATTGCTCTGATTAAGTCTCCACATTGTATTTTAGTCTTTCATTTCATGCGTAGGGCAGGACAAGCCCATGATGTATCTGTGTAAAGCTAGGTTCACATTGCGTTAATGGGTTAATGCTAACGGACACGAAAGTGTCGCAATTAACGCCGTGCAACGGGTCCGTTAGCGCACCCATTGAGAGCAATGTTACTTTTAGCTGAAGTGCATCGCTAGCGCATGCCATTTTCGGCACGCGCTAGCGATGTGCTGTTCTTTTGTGACGGACCTCACTTGCAGCGTCCGAGGCCCGTTCCTCGCTACTGCAGATCGGGGATCTGCGCTAGCGGGGAGGGTGAACCCCGACCCTCTAGAAACATTGCATTAGCGCAATCCGCTAGCGCTATGCGCTTAACGGATTGCACTAACGCAATGTGAACCTAGCCTAAGACATGTAAGGTGCTACAATAACAGCCTTGGGCTGGTTTCACACCAGCATTCGGCAGGTCTGCAGATGGCAGCCTTCTTCCTCCGTTAAGCCCCGCCCAATGCCGAACCTCTTCCTTCAGTTCCGCCCACGTCTGCATGCGTCCTGCATACCCTATCTTTAACATTGGGTACGCAGGCCAAGCGGATGCCTCCGCATGCGTTGTTTTAACGCTGCGCCGACCGCAACAAAATGCAACATGTTGCGTTTGACGCAGTTCAGTGCATCGTCAAAATAACAAGTGCCTGTGTACCCAATGTTAAAGATGGGGATGCATGCAGACGTAGGCGGAGCTGAAAGAAGAGGTGTAGCAGTGGGTGGGGCTTAACGGAGGAAGAAGGCTGCCGAACGCTGGTGTGAAACCAGTCTTAGACAGGTTAACCACTTTTGAAACAATGTTCACTTGTACAAGCATTTAACCCCTTAGTGACAGGGCCAATTTTTTTAAGTCTGACCAGTGTCACTTTATGTAGTAATAACTCTGGAATGCTTCAACATATTCCATTGATTTTGAGGTTGTTTTTTTTCCTGACATATTAGACTTTATGATAATGGTAAACTTGGGCTAATGATAAACTTGGGTTAATATGTTTTGCTTTATTTTGTAAAAATAGAAATTTTCAAATTTTGAATGATTTTCCCTTTAAGGCCGAAGTCACACTAGAGAGGAATACGGACGAGTGCTATGCGAGAAAAAAAAAATCGCCTAGCACTCGGACCAATGTTAATCTGTTGGGCAGCTCCCATCACATTTTTTTTTTTCACGGCCGTATTATATGTGCGAGTCAAATTGCACTATGCTGCGATTTGCACCGTATATCAGCCGAGAATCCCCAATGAAAGTCTGTTTGTGCAAGAAAATCTCACACCACACGGGCCATCAGTGTGACTTGCGAGAAATATGCAACGGTGTCCTTTGAAAGGCTGGCAATTCAGGTGCAGTGTACAGTAAAATAACACTGACAGCTTACAATACTTCCAAATAGTTAATTTGTCGGCTTCTGTCAAATCATTGCAGGATAGGATAGGAGACATGGTTTACGTACAGTAAACCATTGCAGAACGGTTAGATTTATATAGGTCAGTGATTAATATGGTTAGTAGTATGTGTGTGTGTAAAATTTGGGACCTGTATGTATTTAATAAAAATGTTTTCACTGAAAAAACTGGCGTGAGCTTCCACACAATTTTCTGTGCCACAGAGGGAAAGCCAGTGACTGAGGACAGATATTATATCCTAGAGAGGGACCATGGTTATTGCCACCCCAGAAAAGGTGCATCTGTAAGATGCACCAATTCTGGCACTCAGCCTCTCTTCTCACTGCCCTGTAGCGGTGGCATATGGGGTAATAAGGGGTTAATGTCACCTTTGTATTGTAAGGTGACAGTAGGCCAGCTTACTAATGGAGAGGTGTCTGATAGATGCCTCTCCATTACTAACATGTGGGCTTGATGTTACTTGACAATAAAATGGTGACATCAACCCCACAAATATGAACCCCGCTGCTACAGGGCAAGTGGGAAGAGCAAGGCTAAGTGCCAGAATTGGCAGATCTATAAGATGCGCCATTTCTGGGATGGCTGAGAGCTGATGGTTTTTAGCCTCTGGGGCTGCCAATATCCATGGCCTCTTCACAGACTATTAATATCAGCCTACAGCTTTTATAGGGGGACCCCATGTCAATATTTTGTGTCCCACTGTAAAATAGCCAGTAAAGGCTAAGCAAATAGCTGTGAGCTGATATTAATAGCCTGGGAACCTTTATGGTTATTGGCTCCTTTCCAGAATATTAATATCAGCTGTCAGCTTTCCCTCTGCTGGTTATGAAAATTATGCGGGAGTCCATGCAGGTTTTTTTTATTTTTTGAAAAATAAGCATTACATTTCACGCAGGTTTCTTAGTTGACTTTTTTTTCACAGCATACGTAGGTTAATTATGTTAATGCTCCTACATGGGTGTGTGTGTGTCTTTAGTTAATATTAATGAGGTTATCTCATGAAGAGGTTGAATAAGGAAAATACATCACAATTCCTTTACTGGATTTACAAAAACGCATCAAATTATTAGATAATAAAAAATAAATATTTTTGGAAAAGCATCATTTTAAAACCACATTACCAAGGTGAAACAGAGAAACAAACCTCCCACTCATCAGTCACCCATAAACAACGCGCCGCTATGGATGACACAAAGCTAATATATACAAATCAACCAGGGTGGGTGGCTAATAGTAAATACATAAATAATACCCCGGAGGAAAGATAAAACAAACTGTTAATCTATGTAGTTACAAAATATCTCATAGTTGTGCCAAAAATCCAACTCCCAATATATATCTGACATGTTCACTCCTGTGTTTCTCCACCCACCCACGGCAACATCCGACAACTAAGGGTAATATACCCTTCTATGAGACCATGCTCAGAATAAACTATTCCGGTAAAAATTACCTTAAGAGAACCGTGCTAGATATAGACACTGACATTCACAGCAGCGCGTCCGCCCCGATGCTCTTTTCTGACTCCTTTTCTCAGGCCCCCAAAAAAGTGTTAACTAAGTACCCTTTATTTTCTTGCACTGTAACCGTTTACTTACTGCAGGGTATTCAATCATTGTTTCTGTCCCCCCCCCCCCCCATATAAAGTACGACCACTATCTATATGCCTTTATATACAGCATTCTAGAATGCTGTGTATAGATAGTAGGCCCACTGCCTGTATACCCTTATATACAGCATTTTATAAAGCACAACCACTATCTGTATGCCCTTAAGACAGTGGCATATTAGACTTGCCTAGCCCCATACAATGGGCTTCGATAGTCTTAATCCGGTGCCTTCTCCTCTTCTATCACCGTCCTTCTTTCTTTGAGTCGATGACGCGTCCTATGTCATCCACACGGTGTCTTCCATCGCGCTCCTGTGCATCGCACTTCTTTCTGCCCGTTGCAGTACTTTGCTTTGTGCTCGGCAGAGAAGTGTTCCTGCACAGAAGCGTGATGAGGGAGGTTGTGTGGATGATGTAGAACACATCATCCATGGGAAGGACTGCGCCGGATGAAGACCAGCGCCAAACATAACACTGGACCGCCCCGTAGGTGAGTATAAGAAGTTATTTACATTATGCACATTGGCTTAGGGACATACCATATATACTCGAGTAGAAGCCGACCCCCCCCCCTAATTTTGCCACAAAAAACTGGGAAAACTTATTGACTCGAGTATAAGCCTAGGGCGGAAAATGCAGCAGCTACTGGTACATGTCAAAAATAAAAATAGATACCAATAAAAGTTAAATTAATTAAGACATCAGTAGGTTAAGTGTTTTTGAATATCCATATTGAATCAGGAGCCCCATATAATGCTCCAATAAAGTTTATGATGGCCCCATAAGATGCTCCATATTAAAATATGCCCCATATAATGCTGCACAAATGTTAATAATGGCCCCATTAGATGCTCCATAGAAACTTTTGCCCCATACAATGCTGCATAAAGGTTGATGGCCCCATAAGATGTTCCATAGATTTTGCCCCATAAAATGCTCCATAGATTATGCCCCATGAGATGCTCCACTCATTATGCCCTATTTGCTGTTGCTGCGAATAAAATTAAAAAAATCACATACTCACCTCTCTTCGCTCAGGCCCCCGGCACTTTCCACTGCAGCGCGCTGCTCTGTCTTCCATCCTCTGCACTGACTGTTCAGGCAGAGGGCGGCGCGCACACTACGTCATCGTGCCCTCTGACCTAAACAGTCACAGCCAGAGGACAGAGCGGCCAGCAGCGGTGGAAAGGGGAGAGGTGAATATCGCGCAATGCTCACCTCCTCCGTCACTCACCTACTCCCTGGCAGCTTCTCACTGTCAGATGGTCTCTGGGAGTCGGCAGCATCTTCCTTTGTTCAGCTGTCACGAACAGCTCATTAAAGTAATGAATATGCATCCATATTCATTAATTTAATGAGCGGTTCCACATGACGGCTGAACAAAGGAAGAGCTGCCCGGAGACCATCGGACATGCAGGGACCTCGCCGGGAGCAGGTGAGTATGTGACAGCCGCCTGTTGTGAATTCTGTGGCAGAGCTCCCTCCTGTGGTCACAAGTGGTACTTCGGCTGATTCTCTCTATGAGCTTCCGTTGGTGGAGGAGAGTGGTACTGCGGCTTCTGAGTTTCCTTCCTCAGGTGATGTGGTGAAGTCGTTAGGTGCTGCTCTATTTAACTCCACCTAGTGCTTTGATCCTGGCCTCCAGTCAATGTTCTAGTATTGGACCTGTTTCCTCCTGGATCGTTCCTGTGGCCTGCTGCTCTGCATAGCTAAGTTCCGCTTTTGTTATTTTGTTTGCTGTTTTCTTCTGTCCAGCTTGCTTATTTGTTTTTTCTTGCTTGCTGGAAGCTCTGGGACGCAGAGGGTGTACCTCCGTGCCGTTAGTTCGGTACGGAGGGTCTTTTTGCCCCCTTTGCGTGGTTGTTTGTAGGGTTTTGTGTTGACCGCAAAGTTACCTTTCCTATCCTCGCTCTGTTCAGTAAGTCGGGCCTCACTTTGCTATATCTATTTCATCTCTACGTTTGTCGTTTCATCTTACTCACAGTCATTATATGTGGGGGCTGCCTTTTCCTTTGGGGTATTTCTCTGAGGCAAGGTAGGCTTATTTTCTATCTTCAGCCTAGCTAGTTTCTCAGGCTGTGCCTAGTTGCATAGGGAGCGATAGGCGCAATCCACGGCTGCCTCTAGTGTTGTTGGAGAGGATTAGGGATTGCGGTCAGCAGAGTTCCCACGTCTCAGAGCTCGTTCTATGTTTTTGGGTTATTGTCAGGTCACTGTATGTGCTCTGACTTCTATGTCCATTGTGGTACTGAATTACCAGATCATAACAGTACTGGAGGCCGAAAGTACTAATGATTCTCAATAGAGGGAAAAAAGAAGTTCTGAGACCATTTTTTTTTCTCTGCACTGTGTTTTGCCTTTTTTTTCCCCTAGACATTTGGGTGGTTCAGGACACAGGTGTAGCGATGGACATTAAAGGTCTGTCTTCATGTGTGGATCAGCTCACGGCAAGAGTACAAAATATTCAAGACTTTGTGGTTCAGAATTCTATGTTAGAACCAAGAATTCCTATTCCTGATTTGTTTTTTGGAGATAGAACTAAATTTCTGAGTTTCAAAAATAATTGTAAGCTATTTCTGGCTTTGAAACCTCGCTCCTCTGGTGACCCAGTTCAACAAGTTAGGATCATTATTTCTTTTTTACGTGGCGACCCTCAGGACTGGGCATTTTCTCTTGCGCCAGGAGATCCTGCATTAAGTAATATCGATGCGTTTTTCCTGGCGCTCGGATTGCTGTACGATGAACCTAATTCAGTGGATCAGGCAGAAAAAAATTTGCTGGCTCTGTGTCAGGCTCAGGATGAGATAGAGGTATATTGTCAGAAATTTAGAAAGTGGTCCGTACTCACTCAATGGAAAGAAGGTGCGCTCGCAGCTACTTTCAGAAAGGGTCTCTCTGAAGCCCTTAAGGATGTCATGGTGGGATTTCCTATGCCTGCTGGTCTGAATGAGTCTATGTCTTTGGCCATTCAGATCGGTCGACGCTTGCCCGAGCGTAAATCTGTGCATCATTTGGCGGTATTATCTGAGCATAAACCTGAGCCTATGCAGTGCGATAGGACTTTGACCAGAGTTGAACGGCAAGAACACAGACGTCAGAATGGGCTGTGTTTCTACTGTGGTGATTCCACTCATGCTATCTCTGATTGTCCTAAGCACACTAAGCGGTTCGCTAGGTCTGCCACCATTGGTACGGTACAGTCAAAATTTCTTTTGCCCGTTACCTTGATCTGCTCTTTGTCATCTTATTCTGTCATGGCATTTGTGGATTCAGGCGCTGCCCTGAATTTGATGGACTTGGAGTATGCTAGGCGTTGTGGGTTTTTCTTGGAGCCCTTGCAGTGTCCTATTCCATTGAGAGGAATTGATGCCACGCCTTTGGCCAAGAATAAGCCTCAGTACTGGACCCAGCTGACCATGTGCATGGCTCCTGCACATCAGGAGGTTATTCGCTTTCTGGTGTTGCATAATCTGCATGATGTGGTCGTGTTGGGGTTGCCATGGCTACAAGTCCATAATCCAGTATTAGATTGGAAATCCATGTCTGTGTCCAGCTGGGGTTGTCAGGGGGTACATGGTGATGTCCCATTTCTGTCTATTTCGTCATCCACCCCTTCTGAGGTTCCAGAGTTCTTGTCTGATTACCGGGATGTATTTGATGAGCCCAAGTCCGATACCCTACCTCCGCATAGGGATTGTGATTGTGCTATCGATTTGATTCCTGGTAGTAAATTCCCAAAAGGTCGACTGTTTAATTTATCTGTGCCTGAGCACGCCGCTATGCGGAGTTACGTGAAGGAGTCCTTGGAGAAGGGGCATATTCGCCTCGCCATTAGGAGCAGGGTTCTTTTTTGTGGCCAAGAAGGATGGTTCGCTGAGACCTTGTATAGATTACCGCCTTCTAAATAAGATCACGGTTAAATTTCAGTACCCCTTGCCGTTGTTATCTGATTTGTTTGCTCGGATTAAGGGGGCTAGTTGGTTCACCAAAATAGATCTTCGTGGTGCGTATAATCTTGTGCGTATTAAGCGAGGCGATGAATGGAAGACTGTATTTAATACGCCCGAGGGCAATTTTGAGTATCTAGTAATGCCATTCGGACTTGCCAATGCTCCATCAGTGTTTTAGTCCTTTATGCATGACATCTTCCGAGAGTACCTGGATAAATTCCTGATTGTATACTTGGATGATATTTTGATCTTCTCGGATGATTGGGAGTCTCATGTGAAGCAGGTCAGAACGGTGTTTCAGGTCCTGCGTGCTAATTCTTTGTTTGTGAAGGGATCAAAGTGTCTCTTTGGTGTTCAGAAGGTTTCATTTTTGGGGTTCATTTTTTCCCCTTCTACTATTGAGATGGACCCTGTTAAGGTCCAAGCCATCCATGATTGGACTCAGCCGACATCTCTGAAAAGTCTGCAAAAGTTCCTGGGCTTTGCTAATTTTTATCGTCGCTTCATCTGCAATTTTTCTAGTATTGCTAAACCATTGACCGATTTGACCAAGAAGGGTGCTGATGTGGTCAATTGGTCTTCTGCTGCTGTGGAAGCTTTTCAAGAGTTGAAGCGTCGTTTTTCTTCTGCCCCTGTGTTGTGTCAACCAGATGTTTCGCTTCCATTCCAGGTCGAGGTTGATGCTTCTGAGATTGGAGCAGGGGCTGTTTTGTCGCAGAGAAGTTCTGATTGCTCGGTGATGAAACCATGCGCCTTCTTTTCCAGGAAGTTTTCGCCTGCTGAGCGAAATTATGATGTTGGCAATCGAGAGTTGCTGGCCATGAAGTGGGCATTCGAGGAGTGGCGTCATTGGCTTGAAGGAGCTAAGCATCGCGTGGTGGTCTTGACTGATCATAAGAACTTGACTTATCTCGAGTCTGCCAGGCGGTTGAATCCTAGACAGGCTCGTTGGTCGCTGTTTTTTGCCCGTTTTGACTTTGTGATTTCGTACCTTCCGGGCTCTAAAAATGTGAAGGCGGATGCCCTGTCTAGGAGTTTTGTGCCCGACTCTCCGGGTTTATCTGAGCCGGCGGGTATTCTCAAAGAGGGAGTAATTGTGTCTGCCATCTCCCCTGATTTGCGGCGGGTGCTGCAAAAATTTCAGGCTAATAAACCTGATCGTTGCCCAGCGGAGAAACTGTTTGTCCCTGATAGGTGGACGAATAAAGTTATCTCTGAGGTTCATTGTTCGGTGTTGGCTGGTCATCCTGGAATCTTTGGTACCAGAGAGTTGGTGGCTAGATCCTTTTGGTGGCCATCTCTGTCATGGGATGTGCGTTCTTTTGTGCAGTCCTGTGGGATTTGTGCTCGGGCTAAGCCCTGCTGTTCTCGTGCCAGTGGGTTGCTTTTGCCCTTGCCGGTCCCGAAGAGGCCTTGGACACATATCTCTATGGATTTTATTTCAGATCTTCCCGTCTCTCAAAAAATGTCAGTCATCTGGGTGGTTTGTGATCGCTTCTCTAAGAAGGTCCATTTGGTACCCTTGTCTAAATTACCTTCCTCCTCTGATTTGGTGCCATTGTTCTTCCAGCATGTGGTTCGGTTACATGGCATTCCAGAGAATATCGTTTCTGACAGAGGTTCCCAGTTTGTTTCGAGGTTTTGGCGAGCCTTTTGTGCTAGGATGGGCATTGACTTGTCTTTTTCCTCGGCTTTCCATCCTCAGACTAATGGCCAGACCGAACGAACCAATCAGACCTTGGAAACATATCTGAGATGCTTTGTTTCTGCTGATCAGGATGACTGGGTGTCCTTTTTGCCTTTGGCTGAGTTCGCCCTTAATAATCGGGCCAGCTCGGCTACCTTGGTTTCGCCGTTTTTCTGCAACTCTGGGTTCCATCCTCGTTTCTCTTCAGGGCAGGTTGAGTCTTCGGACTGTCCTGGTGTGGATACTGTGGTGGACAGGTTGCAGCAGATTTGGACTCATGTAGTGGACAATTTGACCTTGTCCCAGGAGAAGGCTCAACGTTTCGCTAATCGCAGACGCTGTGTGGGTCCCCGACTTCGTGTTGGGGATTTGGTTTGGTTGTCTTCTCGTCATATTCCTATGAAGGTTTCCTCTCCTAAGTTTAAACCTCGTTTTATTGGTCCGTATAGGATTTCTGAGGTTCTTAATCCTGTGTCTTTTCGTCTGACCCTTCCAGATTCTTTTTCCATTCATAACGTATTCCATAGGTCATTGTTGTGGAGATACGTGGCACCTATGGTTCCATCTGTTGATCCTCCTGCCCCGGTTTTGGTGGAGGGGGAGTTGGAGTATGTTGTGGAGAAGATTTTGGATTCTCGTGTTTCAAGACGGAAACTCCAGTATCTGGTTAAGTGGAAGGGTTATGCTCAGGAAGATAATTCCTGGGTCTTTGCCTCTGATGTCCATGCTCCCGATCTTGTTCGTGCCTTTCATATGGCTCATCCTGGTCGTCCTGGGGGCTCTGGTGAGGGTTCGGTGACCCCTCTTCAAGGGGGGGGGGTACTGTTGTGAATTCTGTGGCAGAGCTCCCTCCTGTGGTCATAAGTGGTACTTCGGCTGATTCTCTCTATGAGCTTCTGTTGTGGTACTGCGGCTTCTGAGTTTCCTTCCTCAGGTGATGTGGTGAAGTCGTTGGGTGCTGCTCTATTTAACTCCACCTAGTGCTTTGATCCTGGCCTCCAGTCAATGTTCTAGTATTGGACCTGTTTCCTCCTGGATCGTTCCTGTGGCCTGCTGCTCTGCATAGCTAAGTTCCGCTTTTGTTATTTTGTTTGCTGTTTTTTTCTGTCCAGCTTGCTTATTTGTTTTTTCTTGCTTGCTGGAAGCTCTGAGACGCAGAGGGTGTACCTCCGTGCCGTTAGTTCGGTACGGAGGGTCTTTTTGCCCCCTTTGCGTGGTTGTTTGTAGGGTTTTGTGTTGACTGCAAAGTTACCTTTCCTATCCTCGCTCTGTTCAGTAAGTCGGGCCTCACTTTGCTATATCTATTTCATCTCTACGTTTGTCGTTTCATCTTACTCACAGTCATTATATGTGGGGGCTGCCTTTTCCTTTGGGGTATTTCTCTGAGGCAAGGTAGGCTTATTTTCTATCTTCAGGCTAGCTAGTTTCTCAGGCTGTGCCGAGTTGCATAGGGAGCGTTAGGCGCAATCCACGGCTGCCTCTAGTGTTGTTGGAGAGGATTAGGGATTGCGGACAGCAGAGTTCCCACGTCTCAGAGCTCGTTCTATGTTTTTGGGTTATTGTCAGGTCACTGTATGTGCTCTGACTTCTATGTCCATTGTGGTACTGAATTACCAGATCATAACAGCCGCCGCTCCCCCTCCCCCGCCGACAATGACTTGAGTATAAGCCGAGAGGGTCACTTTCAGCTCAAAAAAGTGGGCTGAAAATCTCGGCTTATACTCAAGTATATACGGTATGTACAGCACTCTAGAAGGGTGTGTGTAAGGGCATATAGGTGCTGGTGGTACTATATATGGGGAAAACCTGGTGACAGGTTCCCTTTAAGAAACCTATGGAACTAGGTAAAGAATAGCATTTTTTGGATGGTGAAAAACTTGTAATTTAAATATTGATGAAGGCTGAACTGCAGGTGGTCTGTGTCTCTTCATAAGTTTAAGGCCGGGGTCACACTAGCGTAGAATACGGACGAACGCTATGTGAGAAAACATCGCATGGCACTCGGACCAGTGTTAATCTATGGGGCAGATCACATCTGTGATTATTTTTTCATGCCAAATCTGCATACGAGAACAATCGCAGCATATATACCTGACAGGGGCCCATACATTCTGATATTATCACTAATATATACCTGACAGGGGCCCATACATTCTGATATCACTTATATATACCTGACAGGGGCCCGTACATTCTGATACCATCATTAATATATACCTGACAGGAGCCCATACATTCTGATACCATCATTAATATATACCTGACAGGGGCCCATACATTCTGATATTATCACTAATATACACCTGACAGGGGCCCATACATTCTGATATTATCACTAATATACACCTGACAGGAGCCCATACATTCTGATATCATCACTAATATATACCTGACAGGGGCCCATACATTCTGATATTATCACTAATATACACCTGACAGGAGCCCATACATTCTGATATCATCACTAATATATACCTGACAGGGGCCCGTACATTCTGATATTATCACTAATATATACCTGACAGGGGCCCATACATTCTGATACCATCACCAATATATACCTGACAGGGGCCCATACATTCTGATATTATCACTAATATATACCTGACAGGAGCCCATACATTCTGATATCATCACTAATATATACCTGACAGGGGCCCATACATTCTGATATTATCACTAATATATACCTGACAGGAGCCCATACATTCTGATATCATCACTAATATATACCTGACAGGGAACCGTACATTCTGATATCATCACTAATATATGCCTGACAGGGGCCCATACATTCTGATATCATCACTAATATACGCCTGACAGGGGCCCATACATTCTGATATCATCAGTAATATATACCTGACAGGGGCCCATACATTCTGATATTATCACTAATATACACCTGACAGGAGCCCATACATTCTGATATCAATAATAATATATACCTGACAGGGGCCCATACATTCTGATATTATCACTAATATATAACTGACAGGAGCCCATACATTCTGATATCATCACTAATATATACCTGACAGGGGCCCGTACATTCTGATATTATCACTAATATACACCTGACAGGAGCCCATACATTCTGATATCAATAATAATATATACCTGACAGGGGCCCATACATTCTGATACCATCATTAATATATACCTGACAGGAGCCCATACATTCTGATATCATCACTAATAAATACCTGACAGGGGCCCGTACATTCTGATATTATCACTAATATACACCTGACAGGAGCCCATACATTCTATATCTACAGTTATATATACCTGACAGGGGCCCATAAATTCTGATACCATCATTAATATATACCTGACAGGAGCCCATACATTCTGATACCATCATTAATATATACCTTACAGGGGCCCATACATTCTGATACCATCACTAATATATACCTGACAGGGGCCCATACATTCTGATATCATCAGTAATATATACCTGACAGGGGCCCATACATTCTGATATTATCACTAATATACACCTGACAGGAGCCCATACATTCTATATCTACAGTAATATATACCTGACAGGGGCCCATACATTCTGATATCATCAGTAATATATACCTGACAGGGGCCCATACAGTCTGATATTATCACTAATATACACCTGACAGGAGCCCATACATTCTATATCTACAGTAATATATACCTGACAGGGGCCCATACATTCTGATACCATCATTAATATATACCTGACAGGAGCCCATACATTCTGATACCATCATTAATATATACCTGACAGGGGCCCATACATTCTGATATTATCACTAATATACACCTGACAGGAGCCTGTTGTGAATTCTGTTTTTGGGCTCCCTCCTGTGGTCATGAATGGTACTTCGGCTGGTTCTGTCCATGGACTTTCTCTGATGCCTGTGGGTGTTTCTGAGGTTCCTTCCACAGGTGACGAGGCTAATTCGTTAGTGGGCTGCTCTATTTAACTCCACTTGGATCCTTGTCCGATGCCAGCTGTCAATGTTGTAGCATTGGTCTTGTTCACTCCTGGATCTTCCTGGTTACCTGTTTTCTACAGCAGAAGCTAAGTTTCGCTTTGCTTTTTTCTTGTTTGCTATTTTTTCTGTCCAGCATGCTTATGTGAATTTTGCCTTGCTTGCTGGAAGCTCTGGGACGCAGAGGGGCACCTCCGCTCCGTTAGTCGGTGCGGCAGGTATTTTTCCCTGCACTCTCTGTGTGGCTTTTGTAGGGTTTTGTGCTGACTGCAAAGTGACCTTTCCTATCTTCTGTCTGTTTAGTAAGTCGGGCCTCTCTTTGCTAAATCTATTTCATCTCTGTGTTTGTGATTTCATCTTACTCACAGTCAATATATGTGGGGGGCTGCCTTTTCCTTTGGGGAATTTTCTCTGAGGCAAGATAGGCTTATTTTTCCTATCTCTAGGGCTAGCTAGTTCTGAGGCTGTGACGAGGCGCCTAGGTCATGATAGGAGCGCTCCACGGCTATTTCTAGTGTACGTGATTGGATTAGGGATTGCGGTCAGCAGAGGTTCCACTTCCCAGAGCTTGTCCTGTATTAATGTGCTATCAGGTCTTTTCTGGTGCTCTAACTACCAGGTCCACTATTTGTTCTAACCACCAGATCATAACAGTACAGCTGGCCAAAAGTATTGATGCATCTCAATAGAGGGATAAGTGAAGCTCTGAGACCATTTTTTTTTCTTTGCAGCGTGTTCTGTCTCACTTTTCCTCTTTACCTCTGGGTGGTTCAGAACACAGGTGTAGACATGGACATTCAAGGTCTGTCCTCTTGGATGGATAATCTCACTACAAGGGTACAAAACATTCAAGATTTTGTGGTTCAGAATCCGATGTCAGAGCCTAGGATTCCAATTCCTGATTTATTTTTTGGTGATAGATGTAAGTTCTTGAATTTCAAAAATAATTGTAAATTGTTTCTAGCTTTGAAACCTCGCTCCTCAGGTGATCCTGCTCAACAAGTAAGGATCATTATTTCTTTGTTACGTGGTGACCCTCAAGACTGGGCATTTTCCCTTGCACCAGGAGATCCGGCATTGCGTGATGTGGATGCGTTTTTCCTGGCGCTCGGATTGCTTTATGACGAACCTAATTCAGTGGATCAGGCAGAGAAAATCTTGCTGGCTCTGTGTCAGGGTCAGGATGAAGCAGAGATATATTGTCAGAAGTTCAGAAAGTGGTCTGTGCTCACTCAGTGGAATGAATGTGCCCTGGCAGCAATCTTCAGAAAGGGTCTCTCTGGAGCCCTTAAAGATGTCATGGTGGGATTTCCCATGCCTGCTGGTCTGAATGAGTCTATGTCCTTGGCCATTCAGATCGATCGGCGCTTGCGTGAGCGTAAAACTGTGCACCATTTGGCGGTACTATTTGAGCATGGGCCTGAGCCTATGCAGTGTGATAGGACTTTGACCAGAGCTGAACGGCAGGAACACAGACGTCGGAATGGGCTGTGTTTTTACTGTGGTGATTCCACTCATGCTATCTCCGATTGTCCTAAGCGCAAGAAAGGATCGTAAAAATCGGAGAGGAGGAGGGGTTTGTCTCTATGTAAAGTCTTGTCTAAAATCCACTTTAAGGGAGGATATTAGCGAAGGAAATGAGGATGTCGAGTCCATATGGGTCGAAATTCATGGAGGGAAAAATGGTAACAAAATTCTCATTGGGGTCTGTTACAAACCCCCAAATATAACAGAAACCATGGAAAGTCTACTTCTAAAGCAGATAGATGAAGCTGCAACCCATAATGAGGTCCTGGTCATGGGGGACTTTAACTACCCGGATATTAACTGGGAAACAGAAACCTGTGAAACCCATAAAGGCAACAGGTTTCTGCTAATAACCAAGAAAAATTATCTTTCACAATTGGTGCAGAATCCAACCAGAGGAGCAGCACTTTTAGACCTAATACTATCTAATAGACCTGACAGAATAACAAATCTGCAGGTGGTTGGGCATCTAGGAAATAGCGACCACAATATTGTGCAGTTTCACCTGTCTTTCACTAGGGGGACTTGTCAGGGAGTCACAAAAACACTGAACTTTAGAAAGGCAAAGTTTGACCAGCTTAGAGATGCCCTTAATCTGGTAGACTGGGACAATATCCTCAGAAATAAGAATACAGATAATAAATGGGAAATGTTTAAGAACATCCTAAATAGGCAGTGTAAGCGGTTTATACCTTGTGGGAATAAAAGGACTAGAAATAGGAAAAACCCAATGTGCCTAAACAAAGAAGTAAGACAGGCAATTAACAGTAAAAAGAAAGCATTTGCACTACTAAAGCAGGATGGCACCATTGAAGCTCTAAAAAACTATAGGGAGAAAAATACTTTATCTAAAAAACTAATTAAAGCTGCCAAAAAGGAAACAGAGAAGCACATTGCTAAGGAGAGTAAAACTAATCCCAAACTGTTCTTCAACTATATCAATAGTAAAAGAATAAAAACTGAAAATGTAGGCCCCTTAAAAAATAGTGAGGAAAGAATGGTTGTAGATGACGAGGAAAAAGCTAACATATTAAACACCTTCTTCTCCACGGTATTCACGGTGGAAAATGAAATGCTAGGTGAAATCCCAAGAAACAATGAAAACCCTATATTAAGGGTCACCAATCTAACCCAAGAAGAGGTGCCAAACCGGCTAAATAAGATTAAAATAGATAAATCTCCGGGTCCGGATGGCATACACCCACGAGTACTAAGAGAACTAAGTAATGTAATAGATAAACCATTATTTCTTATTTTTAGGGACTCTATAGCGACAGGGTCTGTTCCGCAGGACTGGCACATAGCAAATGTGGTGCCAATATTCAAAAAGGGCTCTAAAAGTGAACCTGGAAATTATAGGCCAGTAAGTCTAACCTCTATTGTTGGTAAAATATTTGAAGGGTTTCTGAGGGATGTTATTCTGGATTATCTCAATGAGAATAACTGTTTAACTCCATATCAGCATGGGTTTATGAGAAATCGCTCCTGTCAAACCAATCTAATCAGTTTTTATGAAGAGGTAAGCTATAGGCTGGACCACGGTGAGTCATTGGACGTGGTATATCTCGATTTTTCCAAAGCGTTTGATACCGTGCCGCACAAGAGGTTGGTACGCAAAATGAGAATGCTTGGTCTGGGGGGAAATGTGTGTAAATGGGTTAGTAACTGGCTTAGTGATAGAAAGCAGAGGGTGGTTATAAATGGTATAGTCTCTAATTGGGTCGCTGTGACCAGTGGGGTACCGCAGGGGTCAGTATTGGGACCTGTTCTCTTCAACATATTCATTAATGATCTGGTAGAAGGTTTACACAGTAAAATATCGATATTTGCAGATGATACAAAACTATGTAAAGCAGTTAATACAAGAGAAGATAGTATTCTGCTACAGATGGATCTGGATAAGTTGGAAACTTGGGCTCAAAGGTGGCAGATGAGGTTTAACAATGATAAATGTACGGTTATACACATGGGAAGAAGGAATCAATATCACCATTACACACTGAACGGGAAACCACTGGGTAAATCTGACAGGGAGAAGGACTTGGGGATCCTAGTTAATGATAAACTTACCTGGAGCAGCCAGTGCCAGGCAGCAGCTGCCAAGGCAAACAGGATCATGGGGTGCATTAAAAGAGGTCTGGATACACATGATGAGAGCATTATACTGCCTCTGTACAAATCCCTAGTTAGACCGCACATGGAGTACTGTGTCCAGTTTTGGGCACCGGTGCTCAGGAAGGATATAATGGAACTAGAGAAAGTACAAAGGAGGGCAACAAAATTAATAAAGGGGATGGGAGAACTACAATACCCAGATAGATTAGCGAAATTAGGATTATTTAGTGTAGAAAAAAGACGACTGAGGGGCGATCTAATAACCATGTATAAGTATATAAGGGGACAATACATATATCTCGCTGAGGATCTGTTTATACCAAGGAAGGTGACGGGCACAAGAGGGCATTCTTTGCGTCTGGAGGAGAGAAGGTTTTTCCACCAACATAGAAGAGGATTCTTTACTGTTAGGGCAGTGAGAATCTGGAATTGCTTGCCTGAGGAGGTGGTGATGGCGAACTCAGTCGAGGGGTTCAAGAGAGGCCTGGATGTCTTCCTGGAGCAGAACAATATTGTATCATACAATTATTAGGTTCTGTAGAAGGACGTAGATCTGGGGATTTATTATGATGGAATATAGGCTGAACTGGATGGACAAATGTCTTTTTTCGGCCTTACTAACTATGTTACTATGTTACTATGTTACTAAGCGGTTCGCTAGGTCTGCCACCATTGGTACGGTACAGTCAAAATTTCTATTGTCCGTTACACTGATTTGTTCTTTGTCTTCCTACTCTGTTATGGCATTTGTGGATTCAGGCGCTGCCCTGAATTTGATGGACTTGGAGTATGCTAGGTGCTGTGGTTTTTTCTTGGAGCCCTTGCAACATCCTATTCCATTGAGAGGAATTGATGCTACGCCTTTGGCCAAGAATAAGCCTCAGTACTGGACCCAATTGACCATGTGCATGGCTCCTGCACATCAGGAGGATATCTGTTTTTTGGTGTTACATAATCTGCATGATGTGGTCGTTTTATGGCCACAGGTCCATAATCCAGTATTGGACTGGAAATCTATGTCTGTGTCCAGCTGGGATTGCCAGGGGGTACATGGTGATGTTCCATTTTTGTCAATTTCATCTTCTACTCCTTCTGAAGTTCCGGAGTTTTTGTCGGATTATCAGGATGTATTTGATGAGCCCAAACCCAGTGCCCTACCTCCTCATAGGGATTGCGATTGTGCAATTAATTTGATTCCTGGTAGTAAGTTTCCTAAAGGTACTGTCACACTAGACGATATCGCTAGCGATCCGTGACGTTGCAGCGTCCTCGCTAGCGATATCGTCCAGTGTGACAGGCAGCAGCGATCAGGCCCCTGCTGGGAAATCGCTGGTCGGGGAAGAAAGTCCAGAACTTTATTTCGTCGCTGGACTCCCCGTAGACATCGCTGAATCGGCGTGTGTGACACCGATTCAGCGATGTCTTCACTGGTAACCAGGGTAAACATCGGGTAACTAAGCGCAGGGCCGCGCTTAGTAACCCGCTGTTTACCCTGGTTACCAGCGTAAAAAAACAAACAGTACATACTTACATTCAGCTGTCTGTCCCTTGCCGTCTGGTTCCTGCACTGACTGCTGGCCGTAAAGTGAAAGCAGAGCACAGCCACAGCGGTGAGTCACCGCTGTGTGACTCACCGCTGTGCTGTGCTTTCACTTTCACTTTACGGCCAGCAGTCAGTGCAGGAACCAGACGGCAAGGGACAGACAGCTGAATGTAAGTATGTACTGTTTGTTTTTTTACGCTGGTAACCAGGGTAAACAGCGGGTTACTAAGCGCGGCCCTGCGCTTAGTTACCCGATGTTTACCCTGGTTACCGGGGACCTCGGGATCGTTGGTCGCTGGAGAGCTGTCTGTGTGACAGCTCTCCAGCGACCAAACAGCGACGCTGCAGCGATCCGGATCGTTGTCGGTATCGCTGCAGCGTCGCTAAGTGTGACGGTACCTTAAGGGCCGATTGTTCAATTTATCTGTGCCAGAACACGCCGCTATGCGGAGTTATATAAAGGAATCCTTGGAGAAAGGCCATATTCGCCCATTGTCATCACCTTTGGGAGCAGGGTTCTTTTTTGTGGCCAAGAAGGATGGTTCTTTGAGACCTTGTATTGATTACCGCCTTCTTAATAAAATTACTGTCAAATTTCAGTATCCTTTGCCGTTGCTGTCCGACTTGTTTGTTCGTATTAAAGGGGCTAGTTGGTTTACCAAGATAGACCTTCGAGGGGCGTATAATCTTGTGCGTATTAAACGGGGCGATGAATGGAAAACAGCATTTAATACGCCCGAGGGCCATTTTGAGTACCTGGTGATGCCATTCGGGCTTTCCAATGCTCCATGAGTATTTCAGTCCTTTATGCATGACATCTTCCGAGAGTACCTGGATAAATTCCTGATTGTGTATTTGGATGATATTTTGGTCTTTTCGGATGATTGGGAGTCTCATGTGAAGCAGGTCAGAATGGTGTTCCAGGTCCTTCGTGCTAATTCCTTGTTTGTGAAGGGGTCAAAGTGTCTCTTTGGAGTTCAGAAGGTTTCATTTTTGGGGTTCATTTTTTCCCCTTCTACTGTCGAGATGGACCCTGTTAAAGTCCAGGCCATTCATGATTGGACTCAGTAGACATCTGTGAAGAGCCTGCAAAAGTTCCTGGGCTTTGCTAATTTTTATTGTCGCTTCATCGCTAATTTTTCTAGTGTTGCTAAACCGTTGACTGATTTGACCAAGAAGGGTGCTGATGTGGTCAATTGGTCTTCTGCGGCCGTGGATGCTTTTGAGGAATTGAAGCGTCGTTTTTCTTCTGCCCCGGTGTTGTGCCAGCCAGATGTTTTGCTCCCGTTTCAGGTTGAGGTTGATGCCTCTGAGATTGGAGAAGGGGCTGTTTTGTCACAAAGAAGTTCTGATGGCTCGGGAATGAAGCCATGTGCTTTCTTTTCTAGAAAGTTTTTGCCTGCTGAGCGCAATTATGATGTTGGTAATCGAGAATTGTTGGCCATGAAGTGGGCATTCGAGGAGTGGCGTCATTTGCTTGAAGGAGCCAAGCATCGCGTGGTGGTCTTGACAGATCACAAAAATTTGACTTATCTTGAGTCTGCCAAACGGTTGAATCCGAGACAGGCTCGATGGGCGTTATTTTTCTCCCGTTTTGATTTTGTGGTTTCGTACCTTCCGGGCTCTAAGAATGTGAAGGCTGATGCTCTGTCAAGGAGTTTTGTGCCTGACTCTCCGGGTGTTTCTGAGCCGACAGGTATTCTCAAAGAGGGGATAATTTTGTCTGCCATCTCCCCTGATTTGCGGCGGGTGCTGCAAAAATTTCAGGCTGATAGACCTGACCGTTGCCCAGCAGAGAAACTGTTTGTCCCTGATAAATGGACTAGCAGAGTTATCTCTGAGCTTCATTGTTCGGTGTTGGCTGGGCATCCTGGAATCTTTGGTACCAGAGATTTGGTGGCTAGATCCTTTTGGTGGCCATCTTTGTCACGGGATGTGCGTTCTTTTGTGCAGTCCTGTGGGACTTGTGCTCGGGCTAAGCCCTGCTGTTCTCGTGCTAGTGGGTTGCTTTTGCCCTTGCCGGTCCCGAAGAGGCCCTGGACGCATATTTCTATGGATTTTATTTCGGATCTCCCCGTCTCTCAAAAGATGTCGGTCATTTGGGTGGTTTGTGATCGCTTTTCTAAGATGGTCCATTTGGTACCCTTGTCTAAATTGCCTTCCTCCTCTGATTTGGTGCCATTGTTTTTCCAGCATGTGGTTCGTTTACATGGCATTCCGGAGAACATCGTTTCGGACAGAGGTTCTCAGTTTGTTTCGAGGTTTTGGCGATCCTTTTGTGCTAGGATGGGCATTGATTTGTCTTTTTCCTCGGCTTTCCATCCTCAGACAAATGGCCAAACCGAACGAACTAATCAGACGTTGGAAACATATCTGAGATGCTTTGTTTCTGCTGATCAGGATGATTGGGTGTCCTTTTTGCCGTTGGCTGAGTTTGCCCTTAATAATCGGGCCAGCTCGGCTACTTTGGTTTCGCCGTTTTTCTGCAATTCTGGTTTCCATCCTCGTTTCTCTTCAGGGCAGGTTGAGTCTTCGGACTGTCCTGGTGTAGATACTGTGGTGAATAGGTTGCAGCAAATTTGGACTCATGTGGTGGACAATTTGACATTGTCCCAGGAGAAGGCTCAACGTTTCGCTAACCGCCGGCGCTGTGTGGGTCCCCGACTTCGTGTTGGGGATTTAGTTTGGTTGTCGTCTCGTTATGTTCCTATGAAGGTTTCCTCTCCTAAGTTTAAGCCTCGTTTCATTGGTCCGTATAAAATTTCTGAGGTTATCAATCCTGTGTCATTTCGTTTGGCCCTTCCAGATTTTTTTGCCATCCATAATGTGTTCCATAGGTCGTTGTTGCGGAGATACGTGGCGCCTGTGGTTCCATCCGTTGACCCTCCTGCTCCGGTGTTGGTTGAGGGGGAGTTGGAGTATGTGGTGGAGAAGATTTTGGATTCTCGTATTTCGAGACGGAAACTCCAGTACTTGGTCAAGTGGAAGGGTTATGGTCAGGAGGATAATTCCTGGGTTTTTGCCTCTGATGTTCATGCGGCCGATCTGGTTCGTGCCTTTCATTTGGCTCATCCTGGTCGGCCTGGGGGCTCTCGTGAGGGTTCGGTGACCCCTCCTCAAGGGGGGGTACTGTTGTGAATTCTGTTTTCGGGCTCCCTCCTGTGGTCATGAATGGTACTTCGGCTGGTTCTGTCCATGGACTTTCTCTGATGCCTGTGGGTGTTTCTGAGGTTCCTTCCACAGGTGACGAGGCTAATTCGTTAGTGGGCTGCTCTATTTAACTCCACTTGGATCCTTGTCCGATGCCAGCTGTCAATGTTGTAGCATTGGTCTTGTTCGCTCCTGGTTCTTCCTGGTTACCTGTTTTCTCCAGCAGAAGCTAAGTTTCGCTTTGCTTTTTTCTTGTTTGCTATTTTTTCTGTCCAGCATGCTTATGTGAATTTTGCCTTGCTTGCTGGAAGCTCTGGGACGCAGAGGGGCGCCTCCGCTCCATTAGTCGGTGCGGCCGGTATTTTTCCCTGCACTCTCTGTGTGGCTTTTGTAGGGTTTTGTGCTGACTGCAAAGTGACCTTTCCTATCTTCTGTCTGTTTAGTATGTCGGGCCTCTCTTTGCTAAATCTATTTCATCTCTGTGTTTGTGATTTCATCTTACTCACAGTCAATATATGTGGGGGGCTGCCTTTTCCTTTGGGGAATTTTCTCTGAGGTAAGATAGGAAAAATAAGCCTATCTCTAGGGCTAGCTAGTTCTGAGGCTGTGACGAGGCGCCTAGGTCATGATAGGAGCGCTCCACGGCTATTTCTAGTGTACGTGATAGGATTAGGGATTGCGGTCAGCAGAGGTTCCACTTCCCAGAGCTTGTCCTGTATTAATGTGCTATCAGGTCTTTTCTGGTGCTCTAACTACCAGGTCCACTATTTGTTCTAACCACCAGATCATAACAGGAGCCCATACATTCTGATATCACTAATATATACCTGACAGGGGCCCATACATTCTGATACCATTAATAATATATACCTGACAGGGGCCCGTACATTCTGATATCATCACTAATATATACCTGACAGGGGCCCATACATTCTGATATCATCACTAATATATACCTGACAGGGGCCCATACATTCTATATCTACAGTAATATATACCTGAGAGGGGCCCGTACAGTCTGTATCTACAATAATATATACCTGACAGGAGCCCGTAGAGTCTGTATTTACAATAATATATACCTGACAGGAGCCCGTACAGTCTGTATCTACAATAATATACACCTGACAGGAGCCCGTACAGTCTGTATCTACAATAATATACACCTGACAGAAGCCCGTACAGTCTGTATCTACAATAATATATACCTGACAGGAGCCCGTACAGTCTATATCTACAATAATATATAACTGACAGGAGCCCGTACAGTCTGTATCTACAATAATATACACCTGACAGAAGCCCGTACAGTCTGTATCTACAATAATATATACCTGACAGGAGCCCGTACAATCTGTATCTACAATAATATATACCTGACAGGAGCCCGTACAGTCTATATCTACAATAATATACACCAGACAGGAGCCCGTACAGTCTGTATCTACAATAATATATACCTGACAGGAGCCCGTACAGTCTGTATCTACAATAATATATACCTGACAGGAGCCGTACAGTCTGTATCTACAATAATATATACCTGACAGGAGCCGTACAGTCTATATCTACAATAATATATACCTGACAGGGGCCCGTACAGTTTGTATATACAATACTATATACCTGACAGGAGCCCGTACAGTCTGTATATACAATACTATATACCTGACAGGAGCCCATACAGTCTGTATATACAATACTATATACCTGACAGGAGCCCGTACAGTCTGTATCTACAATAATATATACCTGACAGGAGCCCGTAGAGTCTGTATCTACAATATATACCTGACAGGAGCCCGTACAGTCTGTATCTACAATAATATATACCTGACAGAAGCCCATACAGCCTGTATCTACAATAATATATACCTGACAGGAGCCGTACAGTCTTTATCTTCAATAATATATACCTGACAGGAGCCGTACAGTCTATATCTACAATAATATATACCTGACAGGAGCCCTTACAGTCTGTATATACAATACTATATACCTGACAGGAGCCCGTACAGTCTATATCTACAATAATATATACCTGACAGGAGCCCGTACAGTCTATATCTACAATAATATACACCTGACAGAAGCCCGTACAGTCTGTATCTACAATAATATATACCTGACAGGAGCCCGTACAGTCTGTATATACAATACTATATACCTGACAGGAGCCCGTACAGTCTATATCTACAATAATATATACCTGACAGGAGCCCGTACAGTCTATATCTACAATAATATACACCTGACAGAAGCCCGTACAGTCTGTATCTACAATAATATATACCTGACAGGAGCCCGTACAGTCTGTATCTACAATAATATACACCTGACAGAAGCCCGTACAGTCTGTATCTACAATAATAAATATCTGACAGAAGCCCGTACAGTCTGTATCTACAATAATATATACCTGACAGGAGCCGTACAGTCTGTATCTACAATAATATATACCTGACAGGAGCCTGTACAGTCTATATCTACAATAATATATACCTGACAGGAGCCAGTACAGTCTGTATCTACAATAATATATACCTGACAGGAGCCAATACAGTTTATATCTACAATAATATATACCTGACAGGAGCCCATACAGTCTGTATCTACAATAATATATACCTGACAGGAGCCCGTACAGTCTGTATCTACCATACTATACACCTGTGTTATGATCTGGTGATTAAGGAGCGACATGTGACTAGCTCTGAGCAGATAGTAACTCTACTGACCGCAGTCCCTAAGCTCAACACAACACTAGAAGTAGCCGTGGGATGCTCCTGACTTTCCCTAGGCACCTCGTCACAGCCTAAGAGCTAACTACCCCTAAAGACAGAAGCAGGAAAACTATCTTGCCTCAGAGAAAATCCCCAAAGGATAGATAGCCCCCACATGTAATGACTGTGAGAGGAGAAGGAAATGACATACGTAGTATGAAACAAGATTTAGCACAGGAGGCCACTTCTAGCTAGACAGAAATAGTACAGGACAAAGCACTGTGCGGTCAGTAATAAAAACTAGAAAAAGTCCACCGCAGAGAAATGCAAAAAATCTCCACACCTAACTAAAGGTGTGGAGGGCAAACTCTGCTGCCCAGAGCTTCCAGCTTAGCTGAATAGATCCATACTGATAAGCTGGACAAAAGAGCAAAAACAAGAAAGTGCTGAACAACAAAGTCCACAACAAGTGAACTGCAAAAGAACAAGTAAGAACTTAGCTTTGCTGAACAGGTCAGAGAGTCAGGAAAATCCAAAGAGCAATGACTCCAGGCTGGAACAATTGACAACTGGCATTGAATGAGAGAAAAGGCCAGACTAATATAGCCGAGCCAGAGCGACGATCAGTGAAAACAGCTGCAGAAGCTAAATCCAAGAAGCAGCCATACCACTCAAAACCACAGGAGGGAGCCCAAGAGCAGAACTCACAAAAATGCTACCCACAACCACCAGAGGGAGCCCAAGAGCGGAATTCACAACAGTACCCCCCCTTGAGGAGGGGTCACCGAACCCTCACCAGAGCCCCCAGGCCGATCAGGACGAGCCAAATGAAAAGCAGGAACCAAATCGGCGGCATGAACATCGGAGGCAACAACCCAAGAATTATCCTCCTGGCCATAACCCTTCCACTTGACAAGATACTGAAGCTTCCGCCTCGAAAAACGAGAATCCAAAATTTTCTCAACCACATATTCCAACTCCCCCTCAACCAACACCGGGGCAGGAGGATCAACAGATGGAACAACGGGCACCCCATATCTCCGCAACAAAGATCTATGAAAAACATTGTGGATGGCAAAAGAGGCTGGAAGGGCCAAACGAAAAGACACATGATTGCTAATCTCAGAAATCTTATAAGGACCATTAAACCGAGGCTTGAACTTAGGGGAAGAAACCTTCATAGGAACATGACGAGAGGACAACCAGACCAAATCCCCTACACGAAGCCGAGGACCAACACACCGACGGCGGTTAGCAAAACGCTGAGCCGTTTCCTGGGACAACGTCAAATTGTCCACCACATGAGTCCAAATCTGCTGTAACCTGTCCATCACAGAATCCACACCAGGACAATCAGAAGGCTCAACCTGCCCTGAAGAAAAACGAGGATGGAAACCAAAATTACAAAAGAAAGGCGAAACCAAAGTAGCCGAACTGGCCCGATTATTATGGGCAAACTCGGCCAACGGCAAAAAAGTCACCCAATCATCCTGATCAGCAGACACAAAGCATCTCAAATAGGTTTCCAAGGTTTGATTAGTTCGCTCAGTTTGGCCATTTGTCTGATGATGGAACGTGTTATGAAAGGCAATTCAGTACTACAATGGACATAGCGGTCAGAGCACATACAGTGATCTGACCATAACCCAAAATCATAGAACGAGCTCTGAGACGTGGGAACTCTGCAGACCGCAATCCCTAATCCTCTCCAAACAACACTAGAGGCAGCCGTGGATTGCGCCTAACTCTGCCTATGCAACTCGGCACAGCCTGAGAAACTAACTAGCCTGAAGATAGAAAATAAGCCTACCTTGCCTCAGAGAAATACCCCAAAGGAAAAGGCAGCCCCAAAAAATATAATGACTGTGAGTTAAGATGAAAAGACAAACGTAGAGATGAAATAGATTCAGCAAAGTGAGGCCCGACTTTCTTAACAGATCGAGGATAGAAAAGGTAACTTTGCGGTCTACACAAAACCCTAAAGAAAACCACGCAAAGGGGGCAAAAAGACCCTCCGTACCGAACTAACGGCACGGAGGTACACCCTTTGCGTCCCAGAGCTTCCAGCAACAAAATAGACAAGCTGGACAGAAAAAAAAAGCAAACAAATAGCAAAGAAGAACTTAGCTATGCAGAGCAGCAGGCCACAGGAATGATCCAGGGAAAAGCAAGTCCAACACTGGAACATTGACAGGAAGCCAGGATCAAAGCATTAGGTGGAGTTAAGTAGAGAAGCACCTAACGATCTCACCAGATCACCTGAGGGAGGAAACTCAGAAGCCGCAGTACCACTTCCCTCCACCAACAGAAGCTCACAGAGATAATCAGCCGAAGTACCACTTGTGACCACAGGAGGGAGCTCTGCCACAGAATTCACAACAGTACCCCCCCCCCTTGAGGAGGGGTAACCGAACCCTCACCAGAGCCCCCAGGCCGACCAGGATGAGCCACATGAAAGGCACGAACAAGATCGGGAGCATGGACATCATGAGGCAAAAACCCAGGAATTATCTTCCTGAGCATAACCCTTCCATTTAACCAGATACTGGAGTTTCCGTCTAGAAACACGAGAATCCAAAATCTTCTCCACAATATACTCCAATTCCCCCTCCACCAAAACCGGGGCAGGAGGATCAACAGATGGAACCATAGGTGCCACGTATCTCCGCAACAATGACCTATGGAATACGTTATGTATGGAAAAAGAATCTGGAAGGGTGAGACGAAAAGACACAGGATTAAGAACCTCAGAAATCCTATACGGACCAATGAAACGAGGTTTAAACTTAGGAGAGGAAACCTTCATAGGAATATGACGAGAAGATAACCAAACCAGATCCCCAACACGAAGTCGGGGACCCACACGGCGTCTGCGATTAGCGAAACGTTGAGCCTTCTCCTGGGACAAGGTCAAATTGTCCACTACATGAGTCCAAATCTGCTGCAACCTGTCCACCACAGTATCCACACCAGGACAGTCCGAAGACTCAACCTGTCCTGAAGAGAAACGAGGATGGAACCCAGAATTGCAGAAAAATGGCGAAACCAAGGTAGCCGAGCTGGCCCGATTATTAAGGGCGAACTCAGCCAAAGGCAAAAAGGACACCCAGTCATCCTGATCGGCCTAAACAAAGCATCTCAGATATGTTTCCAAGGTCTGATTGGTTCGTTCGGTCTGGCCATTAGTCTGAGGATGGAAAGCCGAGGAAAAAGACAAGTCAATGCCCATCCTATCACAAAAGGCTCGCCAAAACCTTGAAACAAACTGGGAACCTCTGTCAGAAACAATATTCTCTGGAATGCCATGTAAACAAACCACATGCTGGAAGAACAATGGCACCAAATCAGAGTAGGAAGGCAATTTAGACAAGGATACCAGATGGACCATCTTAGAAAAGTGATCACAGACCACCCAAATGACTGACATCTTTTGAGAAACGGGAAGATCAGAAATAAAATCCATAGAGATATGTGTCCAAGGCCTCTTCGGGACCGGCAAGGGCAAAAGCAACCCACTGGCACGAGAACAGCAGGGCTTAGCCCGAGCACAAATCCCACAGGACTGCACAAAAACACGCACATCCCGCGACAGAGACGGCCACCAAAAGGATCTGGCCACCAACTCTCTGGTACCAAAGATTCCAGGATGACCAGCCAACACCGAACAATGAACCTCAGAGATAACTTTACTGGTCCACCTATCAGGGACAAACAGTCTCTCCACTGGACAACGATCAGGTTTATTAGCCTGAAATTTTTGCAGCACCCGCCGCAAATCAGGGGAGATGGCAGACACAATTACTCCTTCCATGAGGATACCCGCCGGCTCAGACAAACCCGGAGAGTCGGGTACAAAACTCCTAGACAGAGCATCCGCCTTCACATTTTTAGAGCCCGGAAGGTACGAAATCACAAAGTCAAAACGGGCAAAAAACAGCGACCAACGAGCCTGTCTAGGATTCAACCGCTTAGCAGACTCAAGATAAGTCAAGTTCTTATGATCAGTCAATACCACCACGCGATGCTTAGCTCCTTCAAGCCAATGACGCCACTCCTCGAATGCCCACTTCATGGCCAGCAACTCTCGGTTGCCCACATCATAATTTCGCTCAGCAGGCGAAAACTTCCTGGGAAAAAAAGCGCATGGTTTCATCACTGAGCAATCAGAACCTCTCTGCGACAAAACAGCCCCTGCTCCAATCTCAGAAGCATCAACCTCGACCTGGAACGGAAGAGAAACATCTGGTTGACACAACACAGGGGCAGAAGAAAAACGACGCTTCAAGTCTTGAAAAGCTTCCACAGCAGCAGAAGACCAATTGACCAAATCAGCACCCTTCTTGGTCAAATCGGTCAATGGTTTGGCAATACTAGAAAAATTGCAGATGAAGCGACGATAAAAATTAGCAAAGCCCAGGAACTTTTGCAGACTTTTCAGAGATGTCGGCTGAGTCCAATCATGGATGGCTTGGACCTTAACAGGATCCATCTCGATAGTAGAAGGGGAAAAGATGAACCCCAAAAATGAAACCTTCTGCACACCAAAGAGACACTTTGATCCCTTCACAAACAAAGAATTAGCACGCAGGACCTGAAAAACTGTTCTGACCTGCTTCACATGAGACTCCCAATCATCCGAGAAGATCAAAATGTCATCCAAGTACACAATCAGGAATTTATCCAGGTACTCTCGGAAGATGTCATGCATAAAGGACTGAAACACTGATGGAGCATTGGCAAGTCCGAATGGCATCACTAGATACTCAAAATGACCCTCGGGCGTATTAAATGCAGTTTTCCATTCATCTCCTCGCCTGATTCGCACCAGATTATACGCACCACGAAGATCTATCTTGGTGAACCAACTAGCCCCCTTAATCCGAGCAAACAAATCAGATAACAATGGCAAGGGGTACTGAAATTTAACCGTGATCTTATTTAGAAGGCGGTAATCTATACAAGGTCTCAGCGAACCATCCTTCTTGGCTACAAAAAAGAACCCTGCTCCCAATGGTGACGATGACGGGCAAATATGCCCCTTCTCCAGGGATTCCTTCACATAACTGCGCATAGCGGCGTGCTCAGGCACGGATAAATTAAACAGTCGACCTTTTGGGAATTTACCACCAGGAATCAAATTGATAGCACAATCACAATCCCTATGCGGAGGTAGGGCATCGGACTTGGGCTCATCAAATACATCCCGGTAATCAGACAAGAACTCTGGAACCTCAGAAGGGGTGGATGACGAAATTGACAGAAATGGAACATCACCATGTACCCCCTGACAACCCCAGCTGGACACCGACATGGATTTCCAATCTAATACTGAATTATGGGCTTGTAGCCATGGCAACCCCAACACGACCACATCATGCAGATTATGCAACACCAGAAAGCGAATAACCTCCTGATGTGCAGGAGCCATGCACATGGTCAGCTGGGTCCAGTATTGAGGCTTATTCTTGGCCAAAGGCGTGGCATCAATTCCTCTCAATGGAATAGGACACTGCAAGGGCTCTAAGAGAAACCCACAACTCTTAGCATACTCCAAGTCCATCAAATTCAGGGCAGCGCCTGAATCCACAAATGCCATGACAGAATACGATGACAAAGAGCAGATCAAGTTAACGGACAGAAGAAATTTTGACTGTACCGTACCAATGGTGGCAGACCTAGCGAACCGCTTAGTGCGCTTAGGACAATCAGAGATAGCATGAGTGGAATCACCACAGTAGAAACACAGCCCATTCAGACGTCTGTGTTCTTGCCGTTTAACTCTGGTCAAAGTCCTATCGCACTGCATAGGCTCAGGTTTAAGCTTGGGTAATACCGCCAAATGGTGCACAGATTTACGCTCACGCAAGCGTCGACCGATCTGAATGGCCAAAGACATAGACTCATTCAAACCAGCAGGCATAGGAAATCCCACCATGACATCCTTAAGGGCTTCAGAGAGACCCTTTCTGAACATAGCTGCCAGCGCAGATTCATTCCATTGAGTGAGCACGGACCACTTTCTAAATTTCTGACAATATACCTCTATCTCATCCTGACCCTGACAAAGAGCCAGCAAATTTTTTTCTGCCTGATCCACTGAATTAGGTTCATCGTACAGCAATCCGAGCGCCAGGAAAAACGCATCGATATTACTCAATGCAGGATCTCCTGGCGCAAGAGAAAATGCCCAGTCCTGAGGGTCGCCGCGCAAAAAAGAAATAACAATCAAAACCTGTTGAACTGGATCACCAGAGGAGCGAGGTTTCAAGGCCAGAAATAATTTACAATTATTTTTGAAACTCAGAAACTTAGTTCTATCTCCAAAAAACAAATCAGGAATAGGAATTCTTGGTTCCAACATAGCTTTCTGATCAATAGTGTCTTGAATCTTTTGTACTCTTGTCGAGAGCTGATCCACAAATGAAGACAGACTTCTAATGTCCATCGCTACACCTGTGTACTGAACCACCCAAATGTCTAGGGGAAAAAAAAGGCAAAACACAGTGCAAAGAAAAAAAAAATGGTCTCAGAACTTTTTTTTTCCCTCTATTGAGAATCATTAGTACTTTCGGCTTCCTGTACTGTTATGAAAGGCAATTCAGTACTACAATGGACATAGCGGTCAGAGCACATACAGTGATCTGACCATAACCCAAAATCATAGAACGAGCTCTGAGACGTGGGAACTCTGCAGACCGCAATCCCTAATCCTCTCCAAACAACACTAGAGGCAGCCGTGGATTGCGCCTAACTCTGCCTATGCAACTCGGCACAGCCTGAGAAACTAACTAGCCTGAAGATAGAAAATAAGCCTACCTTGCCTCAGAGAAATACCCCAAAGGAAAAGGCAGCCCCCCACATATAATGACTGTGAGTTAAGATGAAAAGACAAACGTAGAGATGAAATAGATTCAGCAAAGTGAGGCCCGACTTTCTTAACAGATCGAGGATAGAAAAGGTAACTTTGCGGTCTACACAAAACCCTAAAGAAAACCACGCAAAGGGGGCAAAAAGACCCTCCGTACCGAACTAACGGCACGGAGGTACACCCTTTGCGTCCCAGAGCTTCCAGCAACAAAATAGACAAGCTGGACAGAAAAAATAGCAAACAAATAGCAAAGAAGAACTTAGCTATGCAGAGCAGCAGGCCACAGGAATGATCCAGGGAAAAGCAAGTCCAACACTGGAACATTGACAGGAAGCCAGGATCAAAGCATTAGGTGGAGTTAAGTAGAGAAGCACCTAACGACCTCACCAGATCACCTGAGGGAGGAAACTCAGAAGCCGCAGTACCACTTCCCTCCACCAACAGAAGCTCACAGAGAGAATCAGCCAAAGTACCACTTGTGACCACAGGAGGGAGCTCTGCCACAGAATTCACAACAGGAACGCCGAAGAAAAAGACAAATCAATACCCATCCTAGCACAAAAGGCCCGCCAAAACCTGGAAACAAACTGGGAACCTCTGTCAGACACAATATTCTCCAGAATGCCATGCAAACGAACCACATGTTGAAAAAACAATGGAACCAAATCAGAGGAGGAAGGCAATTTAGGTAAAGGTACCAAATGGACCATTTTAGAGAACCGGTCTCAAACCACCCATGGAAATATGCATCCAAGGCCTCTCCGGAATGGGCAAAGGCAAAAGCAACCCACTAGCGCGGGAACAGCAAGGGTTAGCCCGGGCACAAGTCCCACAGGACTGCACAAAAGAACGCACATCCCGCGACAAGGAAGGCCACCAAAAGGACCTAGCAACCAAATCTCTGGTACCAAAAATCCCAGGATGACCGGCCAACACAGAACAATGGACCTCAGAAATTACCTTACTTGTCCATCTATCAGGAACAAACAGCTTCCCTACAGGACAGCGGTCAGGTTTATTAGCCTGAAATTCCTGAAGCGCCCGCCGCAAATCAGGGGAGATGGCAGACAGAATCACCCCTTCCTTAAGAATGCCAACCGGCTCAAGGACTCCAGGGGAATCAGGCAAAAAACTCCTAGAGAGGGCATCTGCCTTAACATTCTTAGATCCTGGAAGATATGAGACCACAAAATCAAAACGGGAGAAAAACAGGGACCACCGAGCCTGTCTAGGGTTCAGCCGCTTGGCCGATTCAAGGTAAATCAGATTCTTATGATCGGTCAAGACCACAATGCGGTGCTTGGCTCCCTCAAGCCAATGTCGCCACTCCTCAAATGCCCACTTCATAGCCAACAACTCCCGATTGCCGACATCATAATTGCGTTCCGCAGGCGAAAACTTCCGAGAAAAGAAGGCACATGGCTTCATCAAGGAACCATCAGAATTCCTCTGTGACAAAACGGCCCCTGCCCCAATCTCAGAAGCGTCAACCTCAACCTGAAAGGGAAGAGAAACATCCGGCTGACGCAAGACAGGGGCAGAAGTAAATCGGTGTTTAAGCTCCTGAAAGGCCTTTACAGCCTCAGAGGACCAATTTGTCACATCAGCGCCTTTCTTCGTCAAATCGGTCAGGGGTTTAACCACACTAGAGAAGTTGGCAATGAAACGGCGATAAAAATTAGCAAAGCCGAAAAATTTCTGAAGGCTCTTCACAGATGTGGGTTGAATCCAGTCATGAATGGCTTGGACCTTAACAGGATCCATTTCTATAGACGAAGGAGAAAAAATAAACCCCAAAAAAGAGACCTTCTGAACTCCAAATAGGCACTTAGACCCCTTCACAAATAGAGCATTATCACGAAGGATCTGGAATACCATCCTGACCTGCTTCACATGAGACTCCCAATCATCGGAAAAAATCAAAATATCATCCAAATACACAATCAAGAATTTGTCAAGATAATTGCAGAAAATATCATGCATAAAGGACTGAAATACAGAAGGCGCATTAGAAAGCCCGAAAGGCATCACCAGGTATTCAAAATGGCCTTCGGGCGTATTAAATGCAGTTTTCCATTCATCACTCTGTTTAATACGAACAAGATTATATGCCCCTCGAAGGTCAATCTTGGTAAACCAACTAGCCCCCTTAATCCTAGCAAACAAATCAGAGAGCAAAGAAAAAGGGTATTGGAATTTGACCGTGATCTTATTAAGAAGGCGATAATCAATACAGGGTCTTAAGGAACCATCCTTCTTGGCAACAAAGAAGAATCCCGCTCCCAATGGTGACGAAGATGGCCGAATATGCCCCTTCTCTAAAGACTCCTTAACATAGCTCCGCATGGCGGCATGCTCTGGCACAGACAGATTGAAAAGTCGGCCCTTAGGGATCTTACAGCCAGGAATCAAGTTAATAGCACAATCACAGTCCCTATGCGGAGGAAGGGAACTGGACTTGGGCTCATCGAATACATCCTGGAAATCTGACAAAAATTCAGGAACATCAGAAGAGGGGGAAGAGGAAATTGACATTAAAGGAACGTCACTATGTACCCCTTGACAACCCTAACTAGTCACAGACATTGATTTCCAATCCAGCACTGGACTGTGTACTTGTAACCATGGAAAACCCAGTACAACAACATCATGTAAATTATGCAACACCAGAAAACGGCAATCTTCCTGATGTGCAGGAGCCATGCACATAGTCAGCTGAGTCCAATACTGAGGTTGATTCTTGGCCAATGGTGTAGCAACAATACCCCTCAAGGGTATGGGACTCTGCAAAGGCTGCAAAGAAAAGCCACAGCGCCTAGCGAATTCTAAGTCCATTAAGTTCAGAGCAGATGTGGGTTGAATCCAGTCATGAATGGCTTGGACCTTAACAGGATCCATTTCTATAGACGAAGGAGAAAAAATAAACCCCAAAAAAGAGACCTTCTGAACTCCAAATAGGCACTTAGACCCCTTCACAAATAGAGCATTATCACGAAGGATCTGGAATACCATCCTGACCTGCTTCACATGAGACTCCCAATCATCGGAAAAAATCAAAATATCATCCAAATACACAATCAAGAATTTGTCAAGATAATTGCAGAAAATATCATGCATAAAGGACTGAAATACAGAAGGCGCATTAGAAAGCCCGAAAGGCATCACCAGGTATTCAAAATGGCCTTCGGGCGTATTAAATGCAGTTTTCCATTCATCACTCTGTTTAATACGAACAAGATTATATGCCCCTCGAAGGTCAATCTTGGTAAACCAACTAGCCCCCTTAATCCTAGCAAACAAATCAGAGAGCAAAGAAAAAGGGTATTGGAATTTGACCGTGATCTTATTAAGAAGGCGATAATCAATACAGGGTCTTAAGGAACCATCCTTCTTGGCAACAAAGAAGAATCCCGCTCCCAATGGTGACGAAGATGGCCGAATATGCCCCTTCTCTAAAGACTCCTTAACATAGCTCCGCATGGCGGCATGCTCTGGCACAGACAGATTGAAAAGTCGGCCCTTAGGGATCTTACAGCCAGGAATCAAGTTAATAGCACAATCACAGTCCCTATGCGGAGGAAGGGAACTGGACTTGGGCTCATCGAATACATCCTGGAAATCTGACAAAAATTCAGGAACATCAGAAGAGGGGGAAGAGGAAATTGACATTAAAGGAACGTCACTATGTACCCCTTGACAACCCTAACTAGTCACAGACATTGATTTCCAATCCAGCACTGGACTGTGTACTTGTAACCATGGAAAACCCAGTACAACAACATCATGTAAATTATGCAACACCAGAAAACGGCAATCTTCCTGATGTGCAGGAGCCATGCACATAGTCAGCTGAGTCCAATACTGAGGTTGATTCTTGGCCAATGGTGTAGCAACAATACCCCTCAAGGGTATGGGACTCTGCAAAGGCTGCAAAGAAAAGCCACAGCGCCTAGCGAATTCTAAGTCCATTAAGTTCAGAGCAGCGCCTGAATCCACAAATGCCATGACAGAAAAAGACGACAATGAGCAAATCAGGGTCACAGACAGGAGAAACTTAGGCTGCACAGTACTAATGGTAACAGATCTAGCGACCCTCTTAATACGTTTAGGGCAATCAGAAATCGCATGAGCAGAATCACCACAGTAAAAACACAGCCCATTCTGACTTCTGTATCCCCCCTGTTCCGCTCTAGTCAAAATCCTATCACATTGCATGGGCTCAGGACTTTGCTCAGAGGATGCTGCCATATGGTGCACCACTTTGCGTTCGCGCAGGCGCCGATCAGTCTGAATGGCCAGAGACATAGATTCGCTCAAACCAACAGGCGTGGGAAACCCCACCATAACATCTTTAAGGGTTTCAGAAAGACCCTTTCTGAAAACTGCTGCCAGAGCATCCTCATTCCATTTAGTGAACACAGACCATTTTCTAAATTTCTGGCAGTATAATTCTGCCGCTACCTGACCCTGACACAGGGCCAACAGTGTTTTCTCAGCATGCTCTACAGAGTTAGGTTCGTCATACAATAATCCGAGCGATTGAAAAAATGCATCTACATTAAGCAATGCCGGATTCCCTGACTCAAGAGAGAATGCCCAGTCCTGAGGGTCACCACGCAACAGAGAAATAACTATCTTTACTTGCTGAATGGGATCACCAGAGGAACGGGGTTTCAGAGCAAAAAACAATTTGCAGTTATTTTTAAAGTTCAAAAACTTAGATCTATCCCCGTAAAACAAATCCGGAGTAGGAATTCTAGGCTCTAAGGCCGGAATCTGAACAACATAATCTTGAATACTCTGTACTCTTGCAGCAAGCTGATCCACACGAGAAAATAACCCCTGCACATCCATTCCTGCATCCAAATCCAGAATCATCCAGAGATTAAGTGGAAGAAAAAAGACAAAACAAACCAAAGAAAAAAAAAATGGCTCAGAACTCCTTTTCCTTTCCTTCGTTTGAAATGCATTCAGCTCATTGTTGGCCAGTTGTACTGTTATGATCTGGTGATTAAGGAGCGACATGAGACTAGCTCTGAGCAGGTGGTAGCTATACTGACCGCAGTCCCTATGCTCAACACAACACTAGAAGTAGCCGTGGGATGCTCCTACCTCTGCCTAGGCATCTCGTCACAGCCTAAGAGCTAACTACCCCTAAAGACAGAAGCAGGAAAACTTTCTTGCCTCAGAGAAAATCCCCAAAGGATAGATTAGCCCCCACAAATAATGACTGTGAGAGGAGAAGGAAATGACATACGTAGTATGAAACAAGATTTAGCGCAGGAGGCCACTTCTAGCTAGATAGAAAAAGTACAGAACAGAGCACTGTGCGGTCAGTAATAAAACCTAGAAAAAGTCCACCGCAGAGAAATGCAAAAATCTCCACACCTAACTAAAGGTGTGGAGGGCAAACTCTGCTGCCCAGAGCTTCCAGCTTAGCTGAATAGATCCATACTGATAAGCTGGACAAAAGAGCAAAAACAAAGAAAGTGCGAACACCAAAGTCCACAATAAGTGAACTGCAAAAGAACAAGTAAGAACTTAGCTTTGCTGAACAGGTCAGAGAGTCAGGAAAATCCAAAGGGCAATGACTTCAGGCTGGAACAATTGACAACTGGCATTGAATGAGAGAAAAGGCCAGACTAATATAGCCGAGCCAAGAAGACGATCAGTGAAAACAGCTGCAGAAGCTAAATCCAAGAAGCAGCCATACCACTCAAAACCACAGGAGGGAGCCCAAGAGCAGAACTCACAAAAATGCTACCCACAACCACCGGAGGGAGCCCAAGAGTGGAATTCACAACAGGGTATACAGGGTCCAATAGTAATATACGGGGGCACACAGGGGCCAGTACTAATATATGGGGGCACACGGGGGCCAGTAGTGATATATGGGGGCACATGGGGGCCAGTAGTGATATATGGGAGCACACGGGGGCCAGTAGTGATATATGGGGGCACACAAGGGCCAGTAGTAATATATGGGGGCGCTCAGGGGCCAGTAGTGATATATGGGAGCACAGAGGGGCCAGTAGTGATATATGGGGACACCCAGGGGCCAGTAGTGATATATGGGGGCACACAGGGGCCAATAGTGATATATGGGGGCACACAGGGGCCAGTAGTGATATATGGGGACACCCAGGGGCCAGTAGTGATATATGGGGGCACACAGGGGCCAATAGTGATATATGGGGGCACACAGGGGCCAGTAGTAATATATGGGGGCACACCGGGGCCACTAATATTAGTTAGGACCACTAATACTAGTTAGGGCCACATAGAAGGACTTATGGCCCCTGTAGGTGAATATCACCATGTGGGGGAAGAAGGGAGAATTCTTACAGCAGCCGGTACACAGGAGAGGACATTACTGTATGGAGAAAAAGAGGAAAACGCACTCACTACACAGACACAGCCAGGACTCCCAGGTGTGAATAGCGCTATAGTGAGGGTGCGGAGTATGGAGGTGATATAGGAGGAGGAATCCCCCACATGGAGGATGACGAGGACTGCGCAGACTCCACCTGCAGAGCCACACACCGGGAATACACGGGGAGGAAGGAGCTTCTAGCGTGGAGGATCCTGGGAGAGATGACGTCAGGGGAAGGGGCGGTTCTACGCTCACTCTGAACTTGCTACACAGAGGCAGCAAAGATCGCATTCCCTGAGGACAAGGCATTGTGGGCAGGAATATATGTTCATTGCGCATGCGCCACATGCACGCGCGGCACTCGTGTCCGCACGGCCGCGCGCACCTGGCGCATGCGCAGTAGCTAGGGCTACTGCGCGCCGCCCAAGGCTGCACGGCCGCGCACACGCAGTAGCTGCGCGCCGCCCGAGGCTGTAATAGGTGGGCGTGTGCTTTCCCAGCGAAACACGCCCCAACCCTCTTCTCCCGCCTTCTTGTTTTGGCGGCATGCCAAGACAGCGGACAGCCGGACACTGCTACCGGTATTAACCCACGGGGGGAGAGGGCGTGGGGGGGTTATTAACCCTTTAGGGGGGGTGCAAACATTGCTACCTGTATTAACCCTTTGGGGGGAGAGGGTGCGAGGGGGGGGGTTAACCCTTTAGGGGGGTGCCAACACTGCTACCTGTATTAACCCTTTGGGAGGTGCCAACACTGCTACCTGTATTAACCCTTTAGGGGGGTGCCAACACTGCTACCTGTATTAACCCTTTAGGGGGAGAGGGCGCGGGGGGAGGGTATTAACCCTTTAGGGGTGCCAACACTGCTACCGGTATTAATCCTTTAGGGGGAGAGGGCGCGGGGGGGGTATTAACCCTTTAGGGGGTGCCAACACTGCTACCTGTATTAACCCTTTGGGGTTGCCAACACTGCTACCTGTATTAACCCTTTAGGGGGGGTGCCAACACTGCTACTGGTATTAACCCTTTGGGGGGAGAGGGCGCGGGGGGTGACTACGGATAGATAGGGGGGTACGTTATGGCGGGGGTCCGTCTATGGATGGATAGGGGGACCCTTATGGCGGGGGTGTGTGTATGGATGAATAGGGGGTCCCTTATGGCGGGGGCCCGTGTATGGATGGATAGGGGGTCCCTTACTGGGGGGGTGAGTACGAATAGGGGGGTCCGTTATGGCGGGGACCTGTGTATGGATGGATAGGGGGTCCCTTATGGCGGGGGCCCGTGTATGGATGGATAGGGGGTCCCTTACTGTGGGGGGGAAGGTGAGTACCCCTGCTGGGGGCATTATTGGTGCAGTCGGTGTCAGGTACGGCCTGCTGGGGGTATTATTGGTGCAGTCAGTGTCAGATGCGGCCCGCTGGGGGTATTATTGGTGTAGTCGGTGTCAGGTCTGGCCTGCTGGGGGCATTATTGGTGCAGTCGGTGTCAAGTGCGGCCCGCTGGGGGTAATATTGGTGTAGTCGGTGTCAGGTGCGGCCCGCTGGGGGTATTATTGGTGCAGTCGCTGTCAGGTGCGGCCCGCTGGGGGTATTATTGGTGCAGTCGGTGTCAGGTGCGGCCCGCTGGGGGTAATATTGGTGTAGTCGGTGTCAGGTGCGGCCTGCTGGGGGCATTATTGGTGCAATCGGTGTCAGGTGCGGCCCGCTGGGGGCATTATTGGTGCAGTCGGTGTCAAGTCCGGCCTACTGGTAGCATTATTGGTGCAGTAGGTGTCAGGTGCGGCCCGCTGTGGGCATTATTGGTGCAGTCGGTGTCAAGTGCGGCGCGCTGGGGGTAATATTGGTGCAGTCGGTGTCAGGTCCGGCCTACTGGTAGCATTATTTTTGCAGTCGGTGTCAGGTGCGGCCCGCTGGGGGCATTATTGGTGCAGTCGGTGTCAAGTGCGGCGCGCTGGGGGTAATATTGGTGCAGTCGGTGTCAGGTGCGGCCCACTGGGGGCATTATTTTTGCAGTCGGTGTCAGGTGCGACCCGCTGGGGGCATTATTTTTGCAGTCGGTGTCAGGTGCGGCCCGTTTGGGACATTATTGGTGCAGTCGGTGTCAGCTCCGGCCTGCTGGGGGCATTATTGGTGCAGTCGGTGTCAGGTGCGGGCTGTCAGGCAGGCAGAGTGTAAGGGTATGTGCACACGTCAGGTTTTTGTGCAGAATTTTCCTGAGATTTTCCTGAGGAGAAATTGGCACTACTCCCCGGAAATCCGCATGCGTTTTTTGTGCGTTTTTTATGCGTTTTTTTACATGCATTTTTTATGCGTTTTTTACAGCAGATAAAGTTGGTTGAAAAAAAAAAAAAACCATGAGGTCATTTCCTGGTCCAACCCCTCTTCACCATTTTGCTTCCTTGTTGAATTCAAGATGCCGCACCATCGTCTAACTCCAGAACAGAACTGCCTACTGTTGCATACGGCACTACTTTTGCTGCACCACTACAGCGAGCTGGTAAGAAAATGTCATTAGATGTGAACACTTTGCGTATTAGGCTGGGTTCGCAATGTGTACAGCAGCCCGTTCAACACATACGTTCACGGTCTGCTGCAACGCAAGTGCTGACTTTGGCACATCACTAACGCAGATGGAGCATCTGCTAGCTCCATCTGCGCTAGCAGTGACAGACCCGGAAACGCTGCAGTCAGAGTCTAGAGGTCCGACTGTCACTCAAATGACGGCACATGGCTAGTGATGTCAGACATAGGAGTCAATGGCGGCGCTAGCGGACTACGTTTCACCGCACTATGCAGCGGTGTTACGAAGTCCGTCAAAACGGACTGGGGGAACGCAATGTGAACCCAGCCTTGCCAGCTGTATAACATGTGTTGTACAGTTCCATGTAATAACACATACTTTATTCTCCCATAGGAGCAATCTCGGAGAAGAAGGGATAGCAGACGCCAAAAAAGGATGTGGGTTCATCCCATCATTCATGAACGGGAGGAAAAGGGACACTTCCATGTTCTTTATCGTGATTTAAGGAGGTAAGATATAGTGAGAAATGGTATATTGACAGCTGTGTTTCTTTGTACCTTTTTTTGATATATACAACATACATTATGTGTGTGTTTAAAATTAAAGTTTTATGTTCCTTTTTATTTTCAGCTTTCCAGATAAATTTTCTCAGTTTTGCCGTCTTTCCATTGAGGCATTTGATCGTCTTCTAATTCTTCTTGGTCCACACCTCACTTACGAAGATACGGTCATGCGAAGAGCGATCTCTGCAGAAGAAAGGCTGCTTATCACCTTGCGGTAAGGCTGCTAGTGCCCCCCTAAATGCTGCCACAAATGCTGCCTGTTTAATCCATAATGCTGCCTCTATGCTGCCAGTTTCCCTCATAATGTTACCGCAATGCTGCGAGTGCACCGTTTCCCTCATAATGCTGCCGCTATGCTGCGAGTGCCCCCATAATACTGCCAGTTTCCCTCATAATGCTGCCCCAATGCTGCGAGTGCACCGTTTCCCTCATAATGCTGCCCCAATGCTGCGAGTGCACCCTGTTTCCCTCATAATGCTGCCCCAATGCTGCGAGTGCACCGTTTCCCTCATAATGCTGCCCCAATGCTGCGAGTGCACCCTGTTTCCCTCATAATGCTGCCACAATGCTGCGAGTGCACCCTGTTTCCCTCATAATGCTGCCGCAATGATGCCTGTGTCCCCATAACGCTAGTGGCCATGATGTGGATGTTTTATCTTGCAACACAATTTGTGTTCGTAGGTTTTCTAAATAATTTTTTTTCTTTCTTCAGGTTTTTAGCCACAAGAGAGAGCTACACATCCCTGCACCTCCAATTTAGGGTTGGCAAATCCACCATCTCGCAAATTGTACGGTGCACATGTACCGTCATCTGGCAGAAGTTGCGGCCCATCGTGATGCCTTGCCCAACCGAGGAGACTTGGCTGCAGGTTGCAGGCTTTCAAACTGTGGCCAATTTCCCCAACTGCGTAGGTGCTGTCGATGGCAAACATGCTGAAGCCACAACGATCAGGATCACGCTTCTTTAATTATAAGAAGTATTTTTCAGTGGTCTTGATGGCGGTGGCTGACGCACATTACAAGTTTGTTGCCATCGACGTTGGTGCCTATGGTAGTACTGGGGATTCTCGGGTGTTGCAATCATCACAGATTGGACTTCAAATTCTTCGAGATGGCGGCACGCTCCCAGCCCCAAGACCTTTGCCGGGTTCCACACATCCAGTACCCTTTGTGATGGTATCGGATGAGGCATTTCCCTTGAAGCCCCACCTGCTGCGCCCATACCCACGAAGAGCACTGGATGACCGGCGGAGGATTTTTAATTATAGGCTGAGCCGTGCACGAAGATATGTGGAATGTACCTTCGGGATCATGTGTAGTCGGTGGAGGATCTTTCACACTGCCATCCAGTTAGATCCGGAGACCGTGGACACTGTGATAAAGGCATGCTGTGTGCTCCACAACTATGCTCGGGAATACAGCACTGAGGTAGTTGAGGAGCCACAGGTGTCAGAATTAGATGCAGTGGACAACTTTGGTCAAGGAAGGCAATGTAACACGGGTGTGCGTGTGAGAGAAACCTTTGCAGACTACTTCATGAGTCCTGAAGGTGCCGTGCACTGGCAATACTCTTGTGCCGGTGTTGAGCTGCCTGAACTGCAGAGAAGATCTGATGCCTAAACAGAATCAAGGCCCAAGACTGGACGTGAGATATAACAGCAGAGAACATATGACGGCTGAACCCTATCCACTAATGAACCAGTCTGTACGGCACAGATGCTAACACCTGTGAAAATGTGAGGCGTAATCCCTATCAACCGTCGCCAAATCCCTATCTACCAAGGCCCCTTTTTAATTAATCAAATTGTAAACATTGTTAATAAATACAAAATATTATTTAACCCCTTAGTGACAGAGCCAATTTGGTACTTAATGACCAGGCCATTTTTTACAATTCTGACCACTGTCACTTTATGAGGTTATAACTCTGGAACGCTTCAACGGATCCCGCTGATTCTGAGATTGTTTTTTCGTGACATATTGTACTTCATGTTAGTGGTAACATTTCTTCGATATTACTTGCGATTATTTATGAAAAAAAAAGGAAATATGGCGAAAATTTTTAAAATTTTGCAGTTTTCAAACTTTGTATTTTTATGCCCTTAAATCAGAGAGATATGTCATAAAAAATAGTTAATAAATAACATTTCCCACATGTCTACTTTACATCAGCACAATTTTGGAAAAAAAAATTTTTTTTGTTAGGGAGTTAAGGGTTAAAAGTTGACCAGCAATTTCTCATTTTTATAACACCATTTTTTTTTAGGGACCACATCACATTTGAAGTCATTTTGAGGGGTCTATATGATAGAAAATAATGAAGTGTGACACCATTCTAAAAACTACACCCATCAAGGTTCTCAAAACCACATTCAAGAAGTTTATTAACCCTTTACGTGCTTCACAGGAACTGAAACAATGTGGAAGGAAAAAATGAACATTTAACTTTTTTTTGCAAACATCTTAATTCAGAACCATTTTTTTTATTTTCACAAGTGTAAAAACAGAAATGTAACCATAAATTTTGTTATGCAATTTCTCCTGAATACGCCAATACCCCATATGTGGGGGTAAACCACTGTTAGGGCGCACCGCAGAACTTAGAAGTGAAGGAGCGCCGTTTGACTTTTTCAATGCAGAATTGGCTGGAATTGAGATCGGACGCTATGTCACGTTTAGAGAGCCCCTGATGTGCCTAAACAGTGGAAACTCCCCACAAGTGACACCATTTTGGAAACTAGACCCCTTAAGGAACTTATCTAGATGTGTGGTGAGCACTTTGAACCCCCAAGTGCTTCACAGAAGTTTATAACGTAGAGCCGTGAAAAAAAAAATTGCATTTTTTCTACAAAAATGATCTTTTTGCCCACAAATTTTTATTTTCACAAGGGTAACAGGAGAAATTAGACCACAAAAGTTGTTGTGCAATTTCTCCTGAGTACGTCGATACCCAATATGTGGGGGTAAACCACTGTTTGGGCGCACCGCAGAGCTTGGAAGAGAAAGAGTGCCGTTTTACTTTTTCAATGTAGAATTGGCTGGAATTGAGATCGGACGCCATGTCGCGTTTGGAGAGCCCCTGATGTGCCTAAACAGTAGAAATCCCCCACAAGTGACCCCATTTTGGAAACTAGACCCCCCATGGAACTTATCTAGATGTGTGGTGAGAACCTTGAATGCCCAAGTGCTTCACAGAAGTTTATAATGCAGAGCCGTGAAAATAAAAAATATTTTTTTTTCCCACAAAAAAGATTTTTTAGCCACCAAATTTTTATTTTCACAAGGGTAACAAGAGAAACTGGACCCCAAAAGTTGTTGTCCAATTTGTCCTGAGTATGCTGGTACCCCATATGTGGGGGTAAACCACTGTTTGGGCGCACGGCAGAGCTCGGAAGGAAGGAGCGCCGTTTTGGAATGCAGACTTTGATAGAATGGTCTGCGGGTATTATGTTGCATTTGCAGAGCCCCTGATGTACCTAACCAGTAGAAACCCTCCACAAGTGACCCCATTTTGGAAACTAGACCCCCCAAGGAACTTATCTAGATGTGTGGTGAGAACTTTGAATGCCCAAGTGCTTCACAGAAGTTTAGAATGCAGAGTCGTGAAAATAAAAAATATTTTTTTTTCCACAAAAAAGATATTGTAGCCCCCAAGTTTTTATTTTCACAAGGGTAACAGGAGAAATTGGACTGCAATAGTTGTTGTCCAATTTATCCCGAGTACGCTGATGCGCCATATGTGGCGGTAAACCACTGTTTGGGCGCACGGCAGAGCTCGGAAGGGAAAGAGCGCCTTTTTGGAATGCAGACTTTGATAGAATGGTCTGTGGGCATTATGTTGCGATTGCAGAGCCCCTGATGTACCTAAACTGTAGTAACCCCCCACAAGTGACCCCATTTTGGAAACTAGACCCCCCAAGGAACTTATCTAGATGTGTGGTGAGAACTTTGAATGCCCAAGTGCTTCACAGAAGTTTAGAATGCAGAGTCGTGAAAATAAAAAATATTTTTTTTTCACAAAAAAGATTTTGTAGCCCCCAAGTTTTTATTTTCACAAGGGTAACAAGAGAAATTGGACCCCAGAAGTTGTTGTCCAATTTATCCCGAGTACGCTGATGCCCCATATGTGGGGGTAACCCACTGTTTGGGCGCACGGCAGAGCTCAGAAGGGAGGGAGCACCATTTGACTTTTTGAGCGCAAAATTGGCTGTCGTGTTTGGAGACCCCCTGATGTACCTAAACAGTGGAAACCCCCCAATTCTAGCTCCAACCCTAACCCCAACACACCCCTAACCCTAATCCCAACCTCATCCATAATCCTAATCACTAACCCTAACCATAATCACAACCCTTACCCCAAGTCAACCCTAACCATAACCCTAATCAAAACCCTAAATCCAACACACCCCTAATCCTAATCTCAACCCTAACCTCAAACCTAACCCTAATCCCAATACACCCCTAATCACAACCCTAACCTTAACCCTAATCCCAAACCTAACCCTAATCCCAAGCGTAACCCTAATGCCAACCCTAACCCTAATACGAACCCTAATCCAAACCCTAACCCTAATCCCAGCTCTAACCCTAACTTTAGCCCCAACCCTAGCCCTAACTTTAGCCCCAACCCTAACCCTAGCCCTAGGGCTACTTTCACACTTGCGTCGTTTGGCATTCCGTCGCAATCCGTCGTTTTGGACAAGAAACGGATCCTGCAAATGTGCCCGCAGGATGCGTTTTTTGCCCATAGACTTGTATTGCCGACGGATCGTGACGGATGGCCACACGTCGCGTCCGTCGTGCACTGGATCAGTTGTGTTTTGGCGGAGAGTCGGCACAAAAAACGTTCAATGAAACGTTTTTTTGTACGTCGCATCCGCCATTTCTGACCGCGCATGCGTGGCCGTAACTCCGCCCCCTCCTCCCCAGGACATAGATTGGGCAGCGGATGTGTTGAAAAACTACAGCTGCTGCCCACAATTTTCACAACGTGCGTCGGTATGTCGGGCCGACGCATTGCGACGGCCCCGTACCGACGTAAGTGTGAAAGAAGCCTAACCCTAAGTTTAGCCCCAACCCTAACCCTAAATTTAGCCCCAACCCTAGCCCTACCCCTAACCTAACCCTACCCCTAACCTAACCCTACCCCTAACCTAACCCTACCCCTAACCTAACCCTACCCCTAACCTAACCCTACCCCTACCCCTAACCTAACCCTACCCCTACCCCTAACCTAACCCTACCCCTAACCTAACCCTACCCCTAATTTTAGCCCCAACTGCTGTTCTCCTGCCGGCCGGCAGATGGAGACAGATGGCGGGCGCACTGGGCATGCGTCCGCCATGTTCTGCTGCCGGCGGCCAGGAGGAGCAGCAAGAGGATCCAGGGACCTAGGTGAGTATGCTAGGGTCCCCGAATCCCCCTATTTCTCTGTCCTCTGATGTGCGATCACATCAGAGGACAGAGAATTACACTTTACTTTTTTTTTTTTTTTTGCGGTCGCCGGTAAACAGTTAATTACCGGCGATCGCAAAACAGGGGTCGGTAATACCGACCCCGATCGTGCTCTTTGGGGTCTCGGCTACCCCCGGCAGCCGAGACCCCAAAGATTCTCCCGATGCCGGCCGGCGGGCGCACTGCGCATGCGCCCGCCATTTTGAAGATGGCGGCGCCCACCGGGAGACACGAGGAGCATCGGGGGAGCTAGGTGAGTATTGGGGGGCCACCTGGGACCCCTTTTCTCTGTCCTCCGATGTGCGATCACATCGGAGGACAGAGAAATTAAAAAGAGATCGCTTTTTTTTTTTTTGCGATCGCCGGTAAACGGTTAATTACCGGCGATCGCAAATGCGGGGTGGGTTAAAAACCCCCCGAATCATGTTCTCTGGGGTCTCGGCTACCCTCGGCAGCCAAGACCCCGGAGAAAATCGGCCTCTGGGGGGCGCTATGGACTTTTTCCACAGCGCCGTTAATTAACGGCGCTGTGGTTTAAGTACCCTTAGCGGCCGCCGTTAAAAGGCGTATCGGCGGTCGCTAAGGGGTTAAACAATAATCGTTTCCATGTTATTGTTTACCGTTGCTTAAATCAGATCCCATTTCCGATCTTCATATTTTTATGATAATAAGAAATCTGAGTAGTTAAAATAATTTTTTTTTAATAAAGTAAAATAAAAATTAATTACATTAAAGAAATTTTTTTTAATATATATGAACTGACATTTTATAACAAAACTTAAAGGGAACCTGTCACCCCAAAAATCACGGGTGAGGTAAGCCCACCGGCATCAGGGGCTTATCTACAGCATTCTGTAATGCTGTAGATAAGCCCCTGATGTTACCTGAAAAAGGAGAAAAAGACATTATATTATAGTCACCCAGGGGCGGTCCCGCTGCTGGTCTGGTCGGATGGGCGTCTCCGGTCCGCTGCGGCGCCTCCTATCTTCTTTCCATGACGTCCTCTTCTGATCTTCAGCCACGGCTCCAGCACAGGCGTACTTTGCTCTGCCCTGTTGAGGGCAGACAAAGTACTGCAGTGCGCAGGCGCCGGGCCTCTGACCTTTCCGGCGCCTGCGCACTGCAGTACTATCCTCTGCCCTCAACAGGGCAGAGCAAAGTACGCCTGCGCCGGAGCCGTGGCTGAAGATCAGAAGAGGACTTCATGGAAAGAAGATAGGAGGCGCCGCAGCGGACCGGAGACGCCAATCTGACCTGACCAGCAGCGAGACCGCCTGTGGTTGAGTATAACATAACGTCTTTTTCTCCTTTTTCTGATAACATCGGGGGCTTATCTACAGCATTACAGAATGCTGTAGATAAACCCCTGATGCCGGTGGGCTTGCCTCACCCGCGATTTTCGGGGTGACAGGATCCCTTTAAAGAACTTTTTAAGATTTGGTCATGAACTCAACGGTTTAACATTCTCTACACTCCCGTCTCTACTCAAATAGGATGAGATATCAAATCTCAAAATTGATGATATTCCGGTTGGTAGCCCATATCATTAAATAAGTCTGGTTGGGAGTAGACACTGCTATTGGGCATACTGGAACGATGGCTAGTTGCACTAGGTACAGGTGTATGGCCACTGTACGCATCTACATGGTTGGCCCTGTATGTTGCCGCCTGTCCGTAACGCTGCGATGCAGCAGCTGGTGGTGGTGGTGGTGGAGGCATAATGGGGTTGCTGAAAACGTTGAAAATACCCGTCATAACTTGTGGAGCAGGGGGTAGGGTGGGTGTGTCATCAATTGCCATAAACAGACAATTGACAGCTGTCACGAACATTTGCTGCTTGTCCCGTGGCAGTGTTCTTACGCGGTCTGCCAAAAGTGACCTAAATTTGTCATGCTCATCTTGCTTTGATGAATTATCAAGAAGATTGAGCGTTTTAGTCGTTAATTGTTCAATAATTTGACCTTGTTTGGTCTTCTTTTGGACCGTCCTTTTCAATGCCACGGGACGGACAGAAGCAGCCCCCCTCCCCATGTGCCTCGACACACCGCCACCAGAGTTTGCACCAGCGTCCGAGGAAGTTGAAGTAGTGGTATTTGCTGCAACGTCATGTTCTCCAAGGGAATCAGTTATTTCGGGTGACCTTCCGGACAAAGACATGTTCCCCGGAGATTCTTGGCTGTCCATTATGCTGTCTTCTACTTCCTCTCCAATACTGTCCACAGTGGTGTCACCATCGTTAAGGTCCGGAGGTGTTTGGGCAGAGACATTGCTTTCTGTTCTGCAGACCCCCAAAAAAAAACAAAGGTTACAAAAATACAAATCATGACGTCAAGCAACACTATTTCTTTATATTATTTACCTCCTCAAACTCCGGCTTCCCAATATGAACTGCAGCTGGTCTCCATATGGCACCCTCTTCCTTGGCGGCGAGCTGCCACTAGGAGTCTTGAGCGATTTCAGATATCTGTCTGTGACAGACCACCATCTCGTCTTCACATCGCCCACTGAAAATTAAAATTTTTTAAATAAAACATTCCAAATCAATTCTTCTTACATTTTTTAAAAAAAGGAAAGAAATTGATACTTACAAATCTGTGTTTGCTGCTGTGTTGGGAGATTCGGCCACTCTGGAAAGAGAGCGGTTACTATTTTGGGCCAGGCATCACGTTTTGCCCCCTTGTACTTTTCGCTTGACCGGTCCCAGACCTCAGGGTGTTGTTCAATCTACAAAATAAAAGATAACAAGGGAAAAACTAAAATTAATTGTGGGCTACAATAAATACACGGTTATCTACATTTGCATATTGTATATATAGTAGCATATATCCCAGCCACGTAACATAGTGCCCAGCCACGTAACATAGTGCCCAGCCACGTAGTATATTGCCCAGCCACGTAACATATATCCCAGCCACGTAATATAGTGCCCAGCCATGCAGTATATTGCCCAGCCACGTAACATATATCCCAGCCACGTAACATAGTGCCCAGCCACGTAGTATATTGCCCAGCCACGTAACATATATCCCAGCCTCGTACCATAGTGCCCAGCCACGTAACATAGTGCCCAGCCACGTAACATAGTGCCCAGCCACGTAACATAGTGCCCAGCCACGTAGTATATTGCCCAGCCACGTAACATATATCCCAGCCACGTAACATAGTGCCCAGCCACGTAACATAGTGCCCAGCCACGTAACATAGTGCCCAGCCACATAGTATATTGCCCAGCCACGTAACCTATATCCCAGCCACGTAACATAGTGCCCAGCCACGTAACATAGTGCCCAGCCACGTAACATAGTGCCCAGCCACGTAGTATATTGCCCAGCCACTTAGTATAGTGCCCAGCCACGTAACATAGTGCCCAGCCACGTAACATAGTGCCCAGCCATGTAGTATATTGCCCAGCCACGTCACATATATCCCAGCCACGTAGTATATTGCCCATCCATTTAGTATATTGCCCAGCCACGTCACATATATCCCAGCCATGTAGTATATTGCCCAGCCATTTAGTATATTGCCCAGCCACGTCACATATATCCCAGCCACGTAGTATATTGCCCAGCCATTTAGTATATTGCCCAGCCACGTCACATATATCCCAGCCACGTAGTATATTGCCCAGCCATTTAGTATATTGCCCAGCCACGTCACATATATCCCAGCCACGTAGTATATTGCCCAGCCATTTAGTATATTGCCCAGCCACGTCACATATATCCCAGCCACGTAGTATATTGCCCATCCATTTAGTATATTGCCCAGCCACGTCACATATATCCCAGCCACGTAGTATATTGCCCAGCCATTTAGCATAGTGCCCAGCCACGTAGTATATTAATGAAATAAAGACACCTAGTTTTACACCATATTTTCTTTGGGAAATTCAAGGGTTAAAAAAAAAAATTGGTTTACAATGGAACAGGTGCAAGTGCACCTGTCCCGTTGTAAACATTACTAATGATGACATATCATCTCTGCGCAGCCTCACCGGCTGAACGGAGATGAACTGGTAGCATGGGAAAATTTTCCCACGCTACAGCTTTCACCCCCGGTCAGCCGGGGAGTCCGCGCAGCTGCAGTGACTGCCGAACGAGTTCCCCCGAACAGCGCGAGCTGCGTTCGGGAGAACTCGGTATACAGTGAACGGGATCGCTTTGCGATCCCGTTCATTGTATCGGCGGCCGCGGTTTAGAGCAGCCGCATGTTATGTGGCTGCTCTAAACTCAAGATCATCGTGGGACAATCGTTTAATTGGATGCTGCGGAGGGTAGGTATACGTTGTGGTTTGTTTTTTTAATTTTTTCTGACGAGGGAATCGTGGAATTGGGCGTTTAGGTGAGTATGGGTTTGTTTTTTTATTTTTTATTTTAGGTGGCGATCGCCGGGGACAGGTAATTATAAGGTAACCACTGGCCACCAATGAAGTTTTACATTTTATTATTATTTTTTCCACTGACCACCAATGAAAATAAATAATAATTTATATATCATTTCCACTGGCCACCAATGATAATTATTATACACTGGCCACCAATGATAATACACTGGCCACCAATGATAATAATTATACACTGGCCACCAATGATAATACACTGGCCACCAATGATAATACACTGGCCACCAATGATAATAATTATACACTGGCCACCAATGATAATACACTGGCCACCAATGATAATACACTGGCCACCAATGATAATACACTGGCCACCAATGATAATAATTATACACTGGCCACCAATGATAATACACTGGCCACCAATGATAATAATTATACACTGGCCACCAATGATAATACACTGGCCACCAATGATAATTATTATACACTGGCCACCAATGATAATACACTGGCCACCAATGATAATAATTATACACTGGCCACCAATGATAATACACTGGCCACCAATGATAATAATTATACACTGGCCACCAATGATAATACACTGGCCACCAATGATAATTATTATACACTGGCCACCAATGATAATACACTGGCCACCAATGAGAATTAAGTTTAGGGGTGAATAGGGGTTAATAATTGTGTTTATTAGGGGAATGGACCTGTAACCACTGTTCACCAATGACCAATTGTAGGGGACATTTGATGGGGGAAATAGTACATAACAGCAGGGACAGCTCGATGGGAAATACTGCTCCCATCGAGCTGAGCCTGCTGCAACGACTTGGAGGGAACAGACATCGGCCGATGAGACTAGTCTCATCGGCCGCTGTCCGAACACACGCGCACACACATATATACACAGACACACACATATATACACACACACTTACCACACTTATCATCTGCACCACATCCAGCCTCATCCGATCATACCCCTCCATGTCGGCAGCCATAATACAGGAAGACGGGAATGGTGTGGGAGTTTCCTCTTCCTGGATTATGGGATGCGCATGAATGGCATGATGGGATAGATGGGATATCACTTCCTGTAGTTTTTCAGGAAATAAACGCTATGTTAGCGTTTTTTTCACGTTTTTATCGCGATTTTATTGCGGTAAAAACGCGAAAAAAACGCAAAAAAACCTGAATGTGTGCACAGAGCCTAAGGAGAGTGCACTGCGTCCAGAGTCTCATGAGCAGATGAGGCTTCAGGTGGCTGCGCCTGGCAGCGTGTGGCTGATGAGGGAAGTCGAGTGGGGGCTGCATCCAACATGGTTCAGTGGGAGGATAGTGGGACTGCCAGCCCCCACTAACCTCCCCCTGGGCCCTGCAGCCCCCAGTCCCACTAGCTTCCCCCTGGGCCATGCAGCCCTCTAGCCTCCCCCTGCAGCCCCCAGTCCCACTAGCCTCCCCCTGGACCATGCAGCCCTCTAGCCTCCTCCTGCAGCCCCCAGTCCCACTAGCCTCCCCCTGGACCATGCAGCCCTCTAGCCTCCTCCTGCAGCCCCCAGTCCCACTAGTCTCCCCCTGGACCATGCAGCCCCCACCAGCCTCCCCTCAGGGCCCTGCAGCCCCCACTAGCCTCCCCCCTGGGCCCTGCAGCCCCCACTAGCCGCTGCCTCCCCCTGGACCCTGCAGCCACCCAGTCCCTGCGCTTAGTAACCCGATGTTTACCCTGGTTACCAGGGGACTTCGGCATCGTTGGTCGCTGGAGAGCTGTCTGTGTGACAGCTCTCCAGCGACCAAACAGCGACACTGCAGCAATCGACATCGTTGTTGTATCGCTGCAGCGTCGTTTCAGTGTGACGATACCTTAACAATTGCTTTAGTTATTCGGACCGGCCATAGTGTAAGCCTCGGGTGTTCATGTAAAGCTGCATGAACCAGTTAAGAGCCTAAGTATGTAACAGTACAGACACAGAGGGCTATTAACTGCATAAAGTGAATGAGAACATGATGCGAGGAACCTGATTATGGTTTACATTTTTTGAAAGGGCCACACCGGGATCATTAGGTTAATGCATTGAGGCGGTAGGCCAGTCTGAAAAAATGAGTTTTTAGGGCACGCTTAAAACTGTGGGGATTGGGGATTAATCGTATTAACCTGGGTAGTAAATAAATGGGGTGATCTCCCCTTTACTGTTGACTACTTTTTATTTTTTATACGATCACTTTGAGTTAAGTTTTGAGGTGTATTTATGTTCTACACTTTATAGATTTTTAATAAATACCAATAAAGATATTTTTTAGTTTTGCATAATAGGTGATTATATATTCAATAATATACACTGTTTCCATTTATTTGGTTGGCAGGCTGAGGCGGCAGCGGTGGGCAGGCTGAGGCGACCATTAGATTCTTCTTGACTGGGTGGTGCACGCTGTGGCAACATCGGCTGTGTGAGTAAATAACAAGTCCATGTATTCGTTTGTCCACCATTTCAGTATGTGATTGTATGATACAATCATTCCTTTCCCCTCCCACTCCCCAACAGCAATGTATATTTGTTACTGGATGAGCCTAATGCCCAGATACAACATCAGGCAGCAGCTCAGGATCATCCAGTAACTGTTTTGGTTGAGGTTGGGAAGTGGGGTGGAGAATTATTGATGCAAGTGAGTCTATATGATTGGGAAGCATCTTTATTATTATGGCAGCGTAATGGTCGAAAGGGGAAAATCGGTCTGCGCTCACACAGCAGTGCATGGATCGGGTGCCGATCTCCTGACCAGCATCCTCATACATGCTGTGACGCTGCTGAGTTCAGGTTAGGAGACCCGCGGCCCGTCCCAAGTGCAGACCGATATTCACCAACGGTTCCACTAGTCAGATTCCTCTAGTTAGATCAAGAGTCTACCTTGTCGTGGTGGCGGCTTAAAAAAATCTTTTGGTTAAAACAAAAGCTGATAGCTATGTATGTGATATGGTGTTAATGTGTGATTGGTGAGGACGGGGTGCAGAAGTGGAGTTTTTCCAAGAGTGGGCGGTGGGACTGTGGAAGGTTCGATGGGTGGAGGCGGAGCTAGGGTGGAGGTGGAACTGGGGGTGGAGCCTGGGCGGAGTTTGAGGGGGGGCCCCGAAATTTTGACAGTATGGGGCCCTGAAATCTCTAGTGGCAGCCCTGCCTGCAGGCATCGAGCCATCAGACAGAGACTGATAACAGAGGACAATAGGGAGCAATGGTATCAAAGTCACTATGTCCACGCATCACCGCCGTATGTGCACCCCTCTGCGAGCTGTCAGAGACTGATAACAGAGGACAATAGGGAGCAATGGTATCACCAAAGTCACTATGTCCACGCGTCACCGCCGTATGTGCACCCCTGTGCGAGCTGTCAGACTGATAACAGAAGACCATAGGGAGCAATGGTATCACCATAGCCAATGTGGGAAAATACCGGAGACAGTGGAGTGCTACGGCTCCAGGGCTGAAGGGCAAAATAATGCCGCCAAACCAATAGGACCACCGCAGAGAGCCAGAATATGACCACCATCCGGTGACTAAATAAAACCCACCAATACCAATAATACCACATAAAATAATGCCACATACCGTAATAACATATACTACGCTGACTTAATACCGCCATACTGATCATTAATTTTGCAGTCTGGTATCTGGCAGATGACACTCTGCAGAGACTCTGTGTCTGCAGACTTTTAAATCCTTATACTTTGCAGTGCACACGCTGTCAGCATTCATTGATACCGCTGGTGAGAGTCGGCAATTTGCACGCTTGCATTCATGTGCCGATTAGATGTGCTCAGCTTCCCTAAATTCACTTATAGAGAGGTAAATCAGGCAAATGAGCGAATCCCCGTCACAGACCGGCAACAGTGGTGATTACTTAAAGTGTGCACAGTCACAGTGTCTCTGCAGAATTTCTCAAGAAGAAATGACTACCCTTTTAATAAAAAACACACTACTAATACTAAATTTATCACCAGTGACATTATACACAGGAGCTCTGTATATAGTGTACAGGTAATACAGTGATCACCAGTGACATTATACACAGGAGCTCTGTCTATAGTGTCTGTGTACAGGTAATACAGTGACCATCAGTGACATTATACACAGGAGCTCTATATATAGTATCAGTGTACAGGTAATACAGGGATTACCATTGACATTATACACAGGAGCTCTGTATGTAGTGTATAGTGTAGAGGTAATACAGTGATCACCAGTGACATTATACACAGGAGCTCTGTATATAGTATACAGTGTATATGCAATACAGTGATCACCAGTGACATTATGCACAGGAGCTCTGTATATAGTGTACAGGTAATATAATGATCACCAGTGACATTATACTCAGGAGCTCTGTATATAGTGTATAGGTAATACAGTGATCACCAGTGACATTATACACAGGAGCTCTGTATATAGTGTACAGGTGTTACAGTGATCACCAGTGACATACACAGGAGCTCTGTATATAGTGTATAGTGTACGGGTAATACAGTGATCACCCGTGACATTATACACAGGAGCTCTGTATATATTGTACAGATAATACAGGGATCACCCGTGACATTATACACAGGAGCTCTGTATATACATAGTGTATAGTGTACACGTAATACAATGATGACCTGTGACATTATACACAGGAGCTCTGTATATAGTGTACAGGTAATACAGGGATGACCAGTGACATTATACACAGGAGCTCTGTATATAGTGTATAGTGTAGAGGTAATACAGGGATCACCAGTGACATTATACACCTGAGTGCTGTACATAGTGTGTAGTTTACGTAAAATACAAGGATCACTAGTGACAATTGTAAGGCAGTGACTTTTGTGTCTGTGCAGCAATGAGGCCATGATCCAAGAAAGTTTAACTTAAACGTCTTTTATTTTCCAACATACAAACAAATCCAAAACTTTATTCTCTGTTTCCCTTCACCCCCTATCCTGTTTGCACCTTCATGACCAGGCCAAATTTTAAAATTCTGACCACTGTCACTTTATGAGGTCATAACTCTGAAACTGGTCAGTGGATCTCACTGATTCGGAGACTGTTTTATCATGAGATATTGTACTTTATAATAGTCATAAAATTTATTCAACATGATTTGCGTTTATTTGTGAAACAATCAGAAATTTGGCAAAAATTTCACAATTTTCTAACTTTTAATTTTAATTCCCTTAAATCTGAGAATCAGATCACACAAAATAGTTAATAAATAACATTTCCCCCATGCCTACTTTACATCCGCACAATTTTGGAACCATATTTTTTTTTTCGTTAGGAATTTAGAAGGGTTAAAAGTTGACCAGCGATTTCTCATTTTTCCAACTAAATTTACAAAACTATTTTTTTGGGGGACCACCTCACATTTGAAGTGACTTTGAGGGGCCTATATGACAGAAAATACACAAAGGTGGCACTATTCTAAATACTGCACCCCTCAAGAAGTTTATTTACCCTTCAGGTGCTTCACAGGAACTAAAGTAATGTGGAAGGAAAGAATGAACATTTAACTTTTTTCACAAAAAGTTTGTTATACCCATATTTTTTATTTTCACAAGGGTAACAAGAAAAAATGACCCAGAACATTTGTTGTGCGATTTCTCGAGTACAGAGATACCCAATATGTTGGGGAAAACTACTGTTTGAGTGCACGGCAGAGCTCGGAAAGGAAGGAACACTGTTTGACTTTTTTTAATGCAAAATTGGCTGGAATTGAGATCGGACGCCATGTCACATTTGGAGAGACGCTGATGTGCCTAAACAGTGGAAACCCCGCACACGTGACCCAATTTTGGAAGCTATACCCCTCAGCGAACTGATCTAGATGTGTGCTGAGCTCCTTGAACCACCAGATGCTTCACAAAAGTGTATAACACACAGCCGTGAAAATAAAAATCAATTTTTTTCACAAGCATGATCTTTTAGCCGTCATTTTTTTTATTTTTACAAGGGTAAGACCCCAAAAATTGTCGTGGAATTTCTTTTGAGTACGCAGATACCTGCCTGGCTGGGGGGACGGGCAGGTGGTGAGCGGCCCACTGCGGGACTTAACGCTGGCTCCTTGGGAGGTCTGTTCTAGACCGCCCCCCTCTGCTTGAGTAACATCATCTTCCACCTCCTCCCCACCATCCGTGGCATTGTCCATCTCCCTGCCTCTGGCCCTGCCACCGGCCATCCTTGTAATCTTTGGTCACTGACACAGAGCTGATGCCCCCCCACACCTCACAGTATTTGCACAACAACTATCTAGTGTTGATCTAAGGACGCCAGCGGGAAAAAGCTACCGCCTGTGGTCATTAGTGCCTGGGACAGGTGAGGAATATGGTTTTTAGTATTTTCATTTTTACAGTAATTAATGAGAAAAATATGGCAGGGGAGTATTATTAAATAAAGGACTTTATTCTTGCTGTGCATTTATTTCAATACTTACTATAGTGTTACTAATGGGGACATCCTATAGATGCCTCTCCATTAGTAACCTCTGGGCTTGATGCCTGCTAACAGCACAAAGGTGACATCAACCCCCAACCCTATTACCCCACTTGCCACCGTGCCAGGACAAGTTGGAAGAGCGAGGCTAAGTGCCAGATTTGGCGCACACCTTATGGATACGTCATTTCTGGGGCAACTGAGGGCTGATGTTGGTAGCCTTGGAAGGCGGCCAGTATCCATGGCCCCTTCCCAGGCTATAAATATCAACCCACAGCTGTTTGTTTAGCCTTTGCTGGTTAGAATTTATAGGGGAACCCTACGTCAGTTTTTTTCTGGGGTCCCCCATAAACTCCCCAGGAAAGGCTAGGTATATAGCTGTGAGCTGATATTAGCAGCCTGGGAACTTTATAGGATGTTGTCCCTTTCCACAGATTAGTAACATCTGCCCCAGCCGTCGGCTTTTCATCTGCTGGTTATGAAATTTATGCAGGAGGCCACAACTTTTTTTTTTTTTAATTCTTACTTTTACAGAGAATGTGCACAGCGGGTGCTGAATACAACTCCCATCAGTCATCTGGACACGCTGATCACATGGAGACTAGGCAACAATGATGAGAGCTGCCTTCAGCAGTCGGCGCATGGGAACAGCGCAAACTGTGCCACTTGTTCCCAGGTGCCGGTACGTGTCACATTGATGACACATGGATGTCATCTGTCCGTCATCATTGTGCAGCATGCATTTTGTCCATGATATTGTAAGGGGTTACAAAGACTGAAAGACCCCCACCTTTCTCTTGGTGAAATGTTCTTACTGTAGAAGTTTTACTACTAGATGCAGCTATGTACAGTGGGGCAAAAAAGTATTTAGTCAGTCAGCAATAGTGCAAGTTCCACCACTTAAAAAGATGAGTGGCGTCTGTAATTTACATCATAGGTAGACCTCAACTATGGGAGACAAACTGAGAAAAAAAAATCCAGAAAATCACATTGTCTGTTTTTTTATCATTTTATTTGCATATTATGGTGGAAAATAAGTATTTGGTCAGAAACAAAATTTCATCTCAATACTTTGTAATATATCCTTTGTTGGCAATGACAGAGGTCAAACGTTTTCTGTAAGTCTTCACAAGGTTGCCACACACTGTTGTTGGTATGTTGGCCCATTCCTCCATGCAGATCTCCTCTAGAGCAGTGATGTTTTTGGCTTTTCGCTTGGCAACACGGACTTTCAACTCCCTCCAAAGGTTTTCTATAGGGTTGAGATCTGGAGACTGGCTAGGCCACTCCAGGACCTTGAAATGCTTCTTACGAAGCCACTCCTTCGTTGCCCTGGCGGTGTGCTTTGTTGAAAGACCCAGCCACGTTTCATCTTCAATGCCCTTGCTGATGGAAGGAGGTTTGCACTCAAAATCTCACGATACATGGCCCCATTCATTCTTTCATGTACCCGGATCAGTCGTCCTGGCCCCTTTGCAGAGAAACAGCCCTAAAGCATGATGTTTCCACCACCATGCTTTACAGTAGGTATGGTGTTTGATGGATGCAACTCAGTATTCTTTTTCCTCCAAACACGACAAGTTGTGTTTCTACCAAACAGTTCCAGTTTGGTTTCATCAGACCATAGGACATTCTCCCAAAACTCCTCTGGATCATCCAAATGCTCTCTAGCAAACTTCAGACGGGCCCGGACATGTACTGGCTTAAGCAGTGGGACACTGTTGTGAATTCTGTGGCAGAGCTCCCTCCTGTGGTCACAAGTGGTACTTCGGCTGGTTCTCTCTGTGAGCTTCCGTTGGTGGAAGAAAGTGGTACTGCGGCTTCTGAGTTTCCTTCCTCAGGTGATGTGAAGTCGTTAGGTGCTGCTCTATTTAACTCCACCTAGTGCTTTGATCCTGGCCTCCAGTCAATGTTCTAGTATTGGACCTGTTTCCTCCTGGATCGTTCCTGTGGCCTGCTGCTCTGCATAGCTAAGTTACTCTTTGCTATTTGTTTGCTGTTTTTTTCTGTCCAGCTTGTCAATTTCTTTTTTTGCTGCTTGCTGGAAGCTCTGGGACGCAGAGGGTGTACCTCCGTGCCGTTAGCTCGGTACGGAGGGTCTTTTTGCCCCCTTTGCGTGGTTTTTGTAGGGTTTTGTGTTGACCGCAAAGTTACCTTTCCTATCCTCGCTCTGTTCAGAAAGTTGGGCCTCACTTTGCTGAATCTATTTCATCTCTACGTTTGTCTTTTCATCTTAACTCACAGTCATTATATGTGGGGGCTGCCTTTTCCTTTGGGGTATTTCTCTGAGGCAAGGTAGGCTTGTTTTCTATCTTCAGGCTAGCTAGTTTCTCAGGCCGTGCCGAGTTGCATAGGGAGCGTTAGGCGCAATCCACGGCTGCCTTTAGTGTGGTTGGAGAGGATTAGGGATTGCGGTCAACAGAGTTCCCACGTCTCAGAGCTCGTTCTTGTTTTTTGGGTTATTGCCAGGTCACTGTATGTGCGCTGACCTCTATGTCCATTGTGGTACTGAACTACCTTTCATAACAATACTGGAGGCCAAGATTACTAATGATTCTCAATAGAGGGAAAAAAGAAGTTCTGAGACCATTTTTTTTTTCTGCACTGTGTTTTGCCTTTTTTTCCCCCTAGACATTTGGGTGGTTCAGGACACAGGTGTAGCAATGGACATTAAAGGTCTGTCTTCATGTGTGGATCAGCTCACGGCAAGAGTACAAAGTATTCAAGACTTTGTGGTTCAGAATTCTATGTTAGAACCGAGAATTCCTATTCCTGATTTGTTTTTTGGAGATAGAACTAAATTTCTGAGTTTCAAAAATAATTGTAAACTATTTCTGGCTTTGAAACCTCGCTCCTCTGGTGACCCAGTTCAACAAGTTAGGATCGTTATTTCTTTTTTGCGTAGCGACCCTCAGGACTGGGCATTTTCTCTTGCGCCAGGAGATCCTGCATTAAGTAATATCGATGCATTTTTCCTGGTGCTCGGATTGCTGTACGATGAGCCTAATTCTGTGGATCAGGCAGAGAAGAATTTGCTGGTCTGTGTCAGGGTCAGGATAAAATAGAGGTATATTGTCAGAAATTTAGAAAGTGGTCCGTACTCACTCAGTGGAATGAAGGTGCGCTCGCAGCTATTTTCAGAAAAGGTCTCTCTGAAGCCCTTAAGGATGTCATGGTGGGATTTCCTATGCCTGCTGGTCTGAATGAGTCTATGTCTTTAGCCATTCAGATCGGTCGACGCTTGCGCGAGCGTAAATCTGTGCACCATTTGGCGGTATTACCTGAGCTTAAACCTGAGCCTATGCAGTGCGATAAGACTTTGACCAGAGTTGAACGGCAAGAACACAGACATCTGAATGGGCTGTGTTTCTACTGTGGTGATTCCACTCATGCTATCTCTGATTGTCCTAAGCGCACTAAGCGGTTCGCTAGGTCTGCCACCATTGGTACGGTACAGTCAAAATTTCTTCTGTCTGTTACCTTGATCTGCTCTTTGTCATCATATTCTGTCATGGCATTTGTGGACTCAGGCGCTGCTCTGAATTTGATGGACTTGGCGTATGCTAGGCGTTGTGGGTTTTTATTGGAGCCCTTGCAGTGTCCTATTCCATTGAGAGGAATTGATGCTACGCCTTTGGCCAAGAATAAGCCTCAGTACTGGACCCAGCTGACCATGTGCATGGCTCCTGCACAGCAGGAGGTTATTCGCTTTCTGGTGTTGCATAATCTGCATGATGTGGTCGTGTTGGGTTTGCCATGGCTACAAGTCCATAATCCAGTTTTAGATTGGAAATCCATGTCTGTGTCCAGCTGGGGTTGTCAGGGGGTACATGGTGATGTCCCATTTCTGACTATTTCGTCATCCACCCCTTCTGAGGTTCCTGAGTTCTTGTCTGATTACCGGGATTTATTTGATGAGCCCAAGTCCGATACCCTACCTCCGCATAGGGATTGTGATTGTGCTATCGATTTGATTCCTGGTAGTAAATTCCCAAAAGGTCGACTGTTTAATTTATCTGTGCCTGAGCACGCCGCTATGCGGAGTTATGTGAAGGAGTCTTTGGAGAAGGGGCATATTCGCCCGTTATCGTCGCCATTGGGAGCAGGGTTCTTTTTTGTAGCCAAGAAGGATGGTTCACTGAGACCTTGTATAGATTACCGCCTTCTAAATAAGATCACAGTTAAATTTCAATACCCCTTGCCATTGTTATCTGATTTGTTTGCTCGGATTAAGGGGGCTAGTTGGTTCACCAAGATAGATCTTCGTGGTGCGTATAATCTTGTGCGTATTAAGCGAGGCGATGAGTGGAAAACTGCATTTAATACGCCCGAGGGCCATTTTGAGTATCTAGTAATGCCGTTCGGACTTGCCAATGCTCCATCAGTGTTTCAGTCCTTTATGCATGACATCTTACGAGAGTACCTGGATAAATTCCTGATTGTGTACTTAGATGACATTTTGATCTTCTCGGATGATTGGGAGTCTCATGTGAAGCAGGTCAGAACGGTGTTTCAGGTCCTGCGTGCTAATTCTTTGTTTGTGAAGGGATCAAAGTGTCTCTTTGGTGTTCAGAAGGTTTCATTTTTGGGGTTCATCTTTTCCCCTTCTACTATCGAGATGGACCCTGTTAAGGTCCAAGCCATCCATAATTGGACTCAGCCGACATCTCTGAAAAGTCTGCAAAAGTTCCTGGGCTTTGCTAATTTTTATCGTCGCTTCATCTGCAATTTTTCTAGTATTGCTAAACCATTGACCGATTTGACCAAGAAAGGTGCTGATGTGGTCAATTGGTCTTCTGCTGCGGTGGAGGCTTTTCAAGAGTTGAAGTGTCGTTTTTCTTCTGCCCCTGTGTTGTGTCAACCAGATGTTTCGCTTCCGTTCCAGGTCGAGGTTGATGCTTCTGAGATTGGAGCAGGGGCTGTTTTGTCGCAGAGAAGTTCTGATTGCTCGGTGATAAAACCATGCGCCTTCTTTTCCAGGAAGTTTTCGCCTGCTGAGCGAAATTATGATGTGGGCAATCGAGAGTTGCTGGCCATGAAGTGGGCATTCGAGGAATGGCGTCATTGGCTTGAAGGAGCTAAGCATCGTGTGGTGGTCTTGACTGATCATAAGAACTTGACTTATCTCGAGTCCGCCAAGCGGTTGAATCCTAGACAAGCTCGTTGGTCGTTGTTTTTTGCCCGTTTTGACTTTGTGATTTCATACCTTCCGGGCTCTAAAAATGTGAAGGCGGATGCTCTGTCTAGGAGTTTTGTGCCCGACTCTCCGGGTGTATCTGAGCCGGCGGGTATCCTCAAAGAGGGAGTAATTGTGTCTGCCATCTCCCCTGATTTGCGGCGGGTGCTGCAAAAATTTCAGGCTAATAAACCTGATCGTTGCCCAGCAGAGAAACTGTTTGTCCCTGATAGGTGGACGAATAAAGTTCTCTCTGAGGTTCATTGTTCGGTGTTGGCTGGTCATCCTGGAATCTTTGGTACCAGAGAGTTAGTGGCTAGATCCTTTTGGTGGCCATCTCTGTCGCGGGATGTGCGTACTTTTGTGCAGTCCTGTGGGATTTGTGCTCGGGCTAAGCCCTGCTGTTCTCGTGCCAGTGGGTTGCTTTTGCCCTTGCCGGTCCCGAAGAGGCCTTGGACACATATCTCTATGGATTTTATTTCAGATCTTCCCGTCTCTCAAAAGATGTCAGTCATTTGGGTGGTCTGTGATCGCTTCTCTAAGATGGTCCATTTGGTACCCTTGTCTAAATTGCCTTCCTCCTCTGATTTGGTGCCATTGTTTTTCCAGCATGTGGTTCGTTTACATGGCATTCCAGAGAATATCGTTTCTGACAGAGGTTCCCAGTTTGTTTCGAGGTTTTGGCGAGCCTTTTGTGGTAGGATGGGCATTGACTTGTCTTTTTCCTCGGCTTTCCATCCTCAGACTAATGGCCAGACCGAACGAACCAATCAGACCTTGGAAACATATCTGAGATGCTTTGTTTCTGCTGATCGGGATGACTGGGTGTCCTTTTTGCCTTTGGCTGAGTTCGCCCTTAATAATCGGGCCAGCTCGGCTACCTTGGTTTCACCGTTTTTCTGCAACTCTGGGTTCCATCCTCGTTTCTCTTCAGGACAGGTTGGGTCTTCGGACTGTCTTGGTGTGGATACTGTGGTGGACAGGTTGCAGCAGATTTGGACTCATGTAGTGGACAATTTGACTTTGTCCCAGGAGAAGGCTCAACGTTTCGCTAATTGCAGACGCTGTGTGGGTCCCCGACTTCGGGTTGGGGACTTGGTTTGGTTATCTTCTCGTCATATTCCTATGAAGGTTTCCTCTCCTAAGTTTAAACCTCGTTTTTTTGGTCCGTATAGGATTTCTGAGGTTCTTAATCCTGTGTCTTTTCGTCTGACCCTTCCAGATTCTTTTTCCATACATAACGTATTCCATAGGTCATTGTTGCGGAGATACGATAAGAAAGAGAGGGGGCACCACAGATTCCAAGGGATCCAACCAGGTCTATATAATATGAACCATTTCAAAAAAGAAGAGAAAGAAATAGACCAAAAATCGGGGATCACCGGAGGCACGGATCAAGTAAAAAAAGGCAAATTTTATTCAAAAGTGTATAAACGGACACAGAAAACCACATAGAGCACACATTAAAAACATTTAAAACATTGGTCATCCATGTGACCTATACATGGTACACTTAGGCCCAAAATAGAGCCATCCCCCTGTATGAACCAACTCCCCAGTATCAATAGATGACAAATATAAAGAAAATCCTAACTATTACCGAGTGTGATGTCTATGTGAACAGCACCTTATTTTATCATACAAAAAATATATTGAAAAAGAGAGCTAAATGGCAAGTACACAAATAGTCATATAGCTAGCACATTCAGCATATGTCACAATGACTTGTAAGGAGATCCACAATGCCTAGATGCACCATGTTATAGTGAAGGCAGTATCCATGGTGCAAACACATAAAAAAAAAAAAAAAAGAGTCATCTAGACATGAACCCCAATTGCCATAGAAATGAATAAAGATACATATGGAGGTGCAGATAACCAGCCCAGCTGAGGGCACAATCAGGTTCAAAGACTAATAAATCTATTAGCAGAGTAAGTACGAGACTCAATGTGCCAAAGCTGCAGAGACTCCCATGCTGAAGAGGCATGCACACAGTTACCAGAGCCTCTGGGGCTAGATGACCAAAGCTCAATCACGGCATGTAAAATAGAGCCAAGGGCTGCTGGACACACTCAGGACCACCTGGGGAGTGGAGACAGGGGGTACGCTGACCCGACGCGTGTCGCCACACTCAGTGGCTTCGTCAGGGGTAACTCCTGTCAGTGTACTGCGTCCTAATATACTAGTTAATCACTTAGGAAATAGCTGCAGCTGTGCTGCTTACCAGAGAAGCATGTAGTCAGGAAACATGGAGGTGCCTCCCCCAGCGTCCAGGGAGAGCTGCCAGCACCTGCGCACACAGGCTTATCTCCTGTGTATTGTCTCGTCACACCAGGTTGTCAAGGGTGCCTGGCAACACCCCGCCCACCCCACATCATCTGATCTCCAGCACAGTTGCAATGGGAGCACAGACGCTTGGGCTGGTACATCCCTGCGCCCCCTGGTGGAGTATTGCAAATACTTATGAATGTTTCAGTTCTAAATGCACAAAAACATAACAAAAGGACAGTGGTGCGCATAACTATGAGGTGGCCTGTGATACCACACAAGATTGTATCCCCACAGAGTAAATTGAGCTCGCTGCATACATGAGCTCCATCCATTACATGTTATTGCACCCAAGCAGCAAGAATTCTGTGCCTGTAGTGTATCATCATACTTTGTATACAGGGTGCCGACAGACACCTTTAACCCCATGCGTGCCACCGCGCAGGGGAGCAGAAAAGTGGCACAAAAATGTACATAGCAAATGCCACATTTAGATCAAGATGCCAGAGGGGCCCAGCAACATTCCCCCCATACCACATCATCAGGTCTCAGGCAGAGTTGTCATGAGCGCATGGACACTTGAGCTGATGTGCGTCTTCGTGCCCCATGTTGGTGCACTACAGGCTCTTATGAGCATTGGATTGCAAGTGCCCAGAACCACCGTAAGCCTACAAATATACAAATACCAGTGAGGCAACATATAGTCTCGTATAGGATAACGATATCTCATTAGATAAGCCTCGGCACATTCAAAGTAAGTTATCATAGCTGCGTGCAGGGGCTTCACCTGTCACATTCCATTGCACCTAGGCAGCAGTTATGTAGCTGCATAGATGCATAGATGCCACACCTGTAGTATTTAGGACATACCCAGACATCCAACCCCACGCGTGTCATCGTGCAGGGGGGCAAACAGGTGTAAAAAATGTGCATTGCCAGTGCCCCATACATTGCCACATCGGGTAGAACCATAACTTTGTTAGAATGGAGCACGTAGCGTAAAGCATGCTCTTCCAGTGCCACAATCAGGACTATTACAAGACTTAAAGACTCCATACCTTATGTGCAATATCATATCATAGACACTCAAGTCATGCTATAACTCAGCCAGCATTGGCCCTATATGGGATTGCTGGGATTCCCCAGTTACACTTTGTCCAACCCCAAAAGTCTTAATCAGGGTGCAAATGTGGGCTCCCATCACGCTCCAGGCAAAATTGCCCGGGGCACGTGGAAACCTATGCTCACTGTATGTCAACACCAAATAAGTCATTACAAACCAGTAATGGTAGACTTAAAATGGCTGGAAAGCATGACAAAAATAAATATTTACATGTAAAATTGCTGGTTTAATAAAGCAACCTAAAGCCTCTTTCAAGGGCAGAATAATATTATATATATATACATATTCCATGTAAACTCAAAGTGGGCCACAGATGGAATGTGGCACTACTACAAAAAGACAAAATCACTGCAGAAGCACCAATTATCAAAAGATATTTGGACATGCAGGTCAAGGGCATACGGTCTGGTGTTGTTGACAAAGACATCACATATAGAACCAGCAGGAGTGATACTAGTACGAAAGGTGCTTATATTAAATTAGAGTCCTAGTAGTGCTGTTCACATAGAGATCCAAATTCTACCTAGGCTACTGCAAGTTATTGCTAAACAGAAGACCTAGTTCAAAATATAAAAGTGATGAATGATGATAACAAAACCAGAAACATATAAAGCGTTCCTAGACATAAAGAGGCAACAAAGCAACGCACCAATAGTGGGCATGAACGAGTCTTTCAGGATTGCTTATAGAACCCTGTAAATAAAAGGTCCTCATTAAGGCCAAACGGAGCTTTACAGTTCAAATTGAAGATCCATTTGGACTTGCGTCTTAGCAATTCCAACGTGATGTCTCCCCCTCTGATGTCTGATTGGACCAACTCCAGGCCCATAATTCGTGTTCCCCTATGTTGGGAGTTGTGTACAGATAAATAATGCGAGGCCACCGAGGACAAGGTTTTCCCCCTTTCCAAGTCTTTCTTTGCTGTGGTGATGCTTGAGAAGTGCTGCTGTATTCTCTTTTTCAGTACTTGAGTCGTCTGACCAACATACGTTTTTGGACACGGACAGAAAAGAGCATAAATCAGATTCCGAGTTTTACAGTTGAAGTAGGTTTTTGTCACCACCTGAAATGAAGAAGGGGATGGAATGAGAGTCACATCATTGTTGATAAATGGGCAAATGTTGCAGCTGCCACATGGAAATGTCCCAACGAGTTTAGTCCCTCTGTTTAGCCGAGTTGTTGGGCGTTTAAAGTGGCTATGGCTCAGAGAGTCCTTAAGGTTTTTTGGTCTTCTGGCTATCAAGGTTGGCTGTGTGGAGATGTGTGATTTAAGTTTGGGTTCGCTACGTAAAATCCCCCAATATTTAGTGAGTATCTCTCGAACCTCCCGCCACTGGTTATTATAAGTTGTAATAACACCCAGAGGTTTAGAAGGTCCCTTCACACGGGGCTGCAATAAATCCCCTCTGCCCGCATCTCTCGCTGCAGTGTAGGCACGTGCAATTACCTTTTTTGGATAGCCTCTATCCTTGAACCGGTGCCTGAACTCTGCCTGAGACCTGATGATGTGGTATGGGGGGAATGTTGCTGGGCCCCTCTGGCATCTTGATCTAAATGTGGCATTTGCTATGTACATTTTTGTGCCACTTTTCTGCTCCCCTGCGCGGTGGCACGCATGGGGTTAAAGGTGTCTGTCGGCACCCTGTATACAAAGTATGGTGATACACTACAGGCACAGAATTCTTGCTGCTTGGGTGCAATAACATGTAATGGATGGAGCTCATGTATGCAGCGAGCTCAATTTACTCTGTGGGGATACAATCTTGTGTGGTATCACAGGCCACCTCATAGTTATGCGCACCACTGTCCTTTTGTTATGTTTTTGTGCATTTAGAACTGAAACATTCATAAGTATTTGCAATACTCCACCAGGGGGCGCAGGGATATACCAGCCCAAGCGTCTGTGCTCCCATTGCAACTGTGCTGGAGATCAGATGATGTGGGGTGGGCGGGGTGTTGCCAGGCACCCTTGACAACCTGGTGTGACGAGACAATACACAGGAGATAAGCCTGTGTGCGCAGGTGCTGGCAGCTCTCCCTGGACGCTGGGGGAGGCACCTCCATGTTTCCTGACTACATGCTTCTCTGGTAAGCAGCACAGCTGCAGCTATTTCCTAAGTGATTAACTAGTATATTAGGACGCAGTACACTGACAGGAGTTACCCCTGACGAAGCCACTGAGTGTGGCGACACGCGGGGTCAGCGTACCCCCTGTCTCCACTCCCCAGGTGGTCCTGAGTGTGTCCAGCAGCCCTTGGCTCTATTTTACATGCCGTGATTGAGCTTTGGTCATCTAGCCCCAGAGGCTTTGGTAACTGTGTGCATGCCTCTTCAGCATGGGAGTCTCTGCAGCTTTGGCACATTGAGTCTCGTACTTACTCTGCTAATAGATTTATTAGTCTTTGAACCTGATTGTGCCCTCAGCTGGGCTGGTTATCTGCACCTCCATATGTATCTTTATTCATTTCTATGGCAATTGGGGTTCATGTCTAGATGACTTTTTTTTTTTTTTTTATGTGTTTGCACCATGGATACTGCCTTCACTATAACATGGTGCATCTAGGCATTGTGGATCTCCTTACAAGTCATTGTGACATATGCTGAATGTGCTAGCTATATGACTATTTGTGTACTTGCCATTTAGCTCTCTTTTTCAATATATTTTTTGTATGATAAAATAAGGTGCTGTTCACATAGACATCACACTCGGTAATAGGATTTTCTTTATATTTGTCATCTATTGATACTGGGGAGTTGGTTCATACAGGGGGATGGCTCTATTTTGGGCCTAAGTGTACCATGTATAGGTCACATGGATGACCAATGTTTTAAATGTTTTTAATGTGTGCTCTATGTGGTTTTCTGTGTCCGTTTATACACTTTTGAATAAAATTTGCCTTTTTTTACTTGATCCGTGCCTCCGGTGATCCCCGATTTTTGGTCTATTTCTTTCTCTTCTTTTTTGAAATGTTGCGGAGATACGTGGCACCTATGGTTCCATCTGTTGATCCTCCTGCCCCGGTTTTGGTGGAGGGGGAGTTGGAGTATGTTGTGGAGAAGATTTTGGATTCTCGTGTTTCAAGGCGGAAACTCCAGTATCTGGTTAAGTGGAAGGGTTATGCTCAGGAAGATAATTCCTGGGTCTTTGCCTCTGATGTCCATGCTCCTGATCTTGTTCGTGCCTTTCATATGGCTCATCCTGGTCGTCCTGGGAGCTCTGGTGAGGGTTCGGTGACCCCTCCTCAAGGGGGGGTACTGTTGTGAATTCTGTGGCAGAGCTCCCTCCTGTGGTCACAAGTGGTACTTCGGCTGGTTCTCTCTGTGAGCTTCCGTTGGTGGAGGAAAGTGGTACTGCGGCTTCTGAGTTTCCTTCCTCAGGTGATGTGGTGAAGTCGTTAGGTGCTGCTCTATTTAACTCCACCTAGTGCTTTGATCCTGGCCTCCAGTCAATGTTCTAGTATTGGACCTGTTTCCTCCTGGATCGTTCCTGTGGCCTGCTGCTCTGCATAGCTAAGTTACTCTTTGCTATTTGTTTGCTGTTTTTTTCTGTCCAGCTTGTCAATTTGTTTTTTTGCTGCTTGCTGGAAGCTCTGGGACGCAGAGGGTGTACCTCCGTGCCGTTAGTTCGGTACGGAGGGTCTTTTTGCCCCCTTTGTGTGGTTTTTGTAGGGTTTTGTGTTGACCGCAAAGTTACCTTTCCTATCCTCGCTCTGTTCAGAAAGTTGGGCCTCACTTTGCTAAATCTATTTCATCTCTACATTTGTCTTTTCATCTTAACTCACAGTCATATGTGGGGGCTGCCTTTTCCTTTGGGGTATTTCTCTGAGGCAAGGTAGGCTTGTTTTCTATCTTCAGGCTAGCTAGTTTCTCAGGCCGTGCCGAGTTGCATAGGGAGCGTTAGGCGCAATCCACGGCTGCCTTTAGTGTGGTTGGAGAGGATTAGGGATTGCGGTCAACAGAGTTCCCACGTCTCAGAGCTCGTTCTTGTTTTTTGGGTTATTGCCAGGTCACTGTATGTGCGCTGACCTCTATGTCCATTGTGGTACTGAATTACCTTTCATAACAGGACACGTCTGGCACTGCAGGATCTGAGTCCATGGTGGCGTAGTGTGTTACTTATGGTAGGCCTTGTTACATTGGTCCCAGCTCTCTGCAGTTCATTCACTAGGTCCCCCCGCGTGGTTCTGGGATTTTTGCTCACCGTTCTTGTGATCTTTCTGACCCCACGGGGTGGGATTTTGCGTGGAGCCCCAGATCGAGGGAGATTATCAGTGGTCTTGTATGTCTTCCATTTTCTAATTATTGCTCCCACTGTTGATTTCTTCACTCCAAGCTGGTTGGCTATTGCAGATTCAGTCTTCCCAGCCTGGTGCAGGGCTACAATTTTGTTTCTGGTGTCCTTTGACAGCTCTTTGGTCTTCACCATAGTGGAGTTTGGAGTCAGACTGTTTGAGGGTGTGCACAGGTGTCTTTTTATACTGATAACAAGTTTAAACAGGTGCCATTACTACAGGTAATGAGTGGAGGAAAGAGGAGACTCTTAAAGAAGAAGTTACAGGTCTGTGAGAGCCAGAAATCTTGATTGTTTGTTTCTGACCAAATACTTATTTTCCACCATAATATGCAAAAAAATGTTAAAAAAACAGACAGTGATTTTCTGGATTTTTTTTCTCAGTTTGTCTCCCATAGTTGAGGTCTACCTATGATGTAAATTACAGACACCTCTCATCTTTTTAAGTGGTGGAACTTGCACTATTGCTGACTGACTAAATACTTTTTTGCCCCACTGTATATTGTATTATCTACATGATTGCTGTGATGTGTATATTATGAATAGGGAAAGTGCAGTATTTTGATTAGGACACTTGATGGAGATACCTCAGTACAGTAGTATTCTCTGTTCCCAGGCGCCGGGTGCTCTCATCATTGTCCACTGCTCTCTCTGAGATCAGCGCGAGCAGGAGACAATGTTGAGAGTTGTACTGAAATGTAAAATTAAGAATAAAATAAAAAATCACATTATACTCACACCTAATCCCCTGAAGCCATTGTCACCTGTAAACAAACAAAACTAAAAACAACAATATCCCTCCCCTGTTCGAAGTTGAAATGTTACCTCTGGTTACAGGCGTAGGCTGATGGGACTACTACTCCCATCAGCCTATGCCTGCTGCCGCTCCTAACAGTATTCATCAGCCGGCTCCTGCACTATAAATAAATGTTAAAAAATGCCATGGGTTCCCCTGTATTTTTGATAACCAACCAGGCAAAACTGAGGCAGCAACCCTCAGGGCTATCATGGCTGGTTATCAAGAATAGAGGAGTCACCCCCTTTTTTGACAACCATGATCGCTAAAGCAGACAGCTGGGGGCTGGTATTCTCAGGATGGTAAGGGGCCATGGATATTGACCCCCTCCAGCCTACAAATAGCAGCCCTCAGCTACCCAGAAAAGGCACATCTATTAGATGCTCCAATTCTGGCGCTTTGCCCGACTCTTCTCAGTTGCCCTGTAGCGGTGGCACGTGGGGTTCGTATTTGTGGGGTTGATGTCACTTCTGTATTGTCCAGCGACATCAAGCCCACTGGTTAGTAATGGAGAATAAGACACCTCTACATTACTAATCCTATAGTTATATGGTAAATAAAGACACAGACAGAATAAAGTCCTTTATTAGAAATCAGACTAAACACAGTATTACTCGCCTAACACCTAATTCCACCGAAGCCCTCATCTCCTGTAAGAAAACAAAAAGAAAATATAACCATATTGGCCACGTTCGCAACGATCAGGAATAATAGCGTCTTCGACGCGGCGTTCTGATCACGCAGGTAAATCCGCAGGTGCTCAGTGATCCGGTGTGCTCAGTGATCCGATGCGCTCAGTGATGCAGTGCGCTCAGTGATGCAGTGCGCTCAGTGGTCCAGTGCGCTCAGTGATCCGATGCTCTCAGTGATTGGCTGCACTCAGTGATCCAGTGCGCTCAGTGATCCGATGCTCTCAGTGATCCGATGCTCTCAGTGATCCGCTGTGCTCAGTGATCGGCTGCACTCAGTGATCCAGTGCGCTCAGTGATCCAGTGCACTTAGTGATCCAGTGCGCTCAGTGATCCAGTGCGCTCAGTGATCCAGTGCGCTCAGTGATCCGCTGTGCTCAGTGATTGGCTGCACTCAGTCATCCAGTGCGCTCAATGATCCACTGCACTCAGTGATCCAGTGCGCTCAGTGATCCAGTGCGCTCAGTGATCCGCTGTGCTCAGTGATCGGCTGCACTCAGTCATCCAGTGCGCTCAGTGATCCGATGCGCTCAGTGATCCGAGGCTCTCAGTGATCCAGTGCTCTCAGTGATATGATGCTCTCAGTGATCTGCTGCGCTCAGTGATCCAGTGCGCTCAGTGATCCGATGCGCTCAGTGATCCGATGCTCTCAGTGATCCAGTGCTCTCAGTGATATGATGCTCTCAGTGATCTGCTGCGCTCAGTGATCCAGTGCGCTCAGTGATCCAGTGCGCTCAGTGATCCAGTGCGCTCAGTGATCCAGTGCGCTCAGTGGTCCAGTGCGCTCAGTGGTCCAGTGCGCTCAGTGGTCCAGTGCGCTCAGTGGTCCAGTGCGCTCAAGTGATCCGATTGGCTCAGTCATCTGCTGCGCTCAGTGATCCGATGCGCTCAGTGATCCGGTGCGCTCAGTGATCCGGTGCGCTCAGTGATCCAATGCGCTCAGTGATCCAGTGCGCTCAGTGATCCGATGCTATCATTGATCCGATGCACTCAGTGATCCAGTGCGCTGAGTGGTCCAGTGCGCTCAGTGGTCCAGTGCGTTCAGTGATCCGATGCGCTCAGTGGTCCGATGCGCTCAGTGATCCAGTGCACAGCATTCAGACCCTGCTATTCCTGATTCCGGGCTCCGACCTCAGGCTGGGTAAACGGATAGTAAAGGTGGCCGTTACCATTGCTACCAGCGTGACACTTCCTCTGCTGTACGTCTAGGACGTTGCGGATTCTTGGCGCTGTCACCTCTCTCGTGTCCTCTGTCGCCCTCTGCCGGCCAACGTGTAATTTCTCTTTGTATTTCTATAACATCCAGGAAACTAGGCATTGTGGGCAGGGATATATTATTATATATTATCCATACACGGGCCCCCGCCATAAGGGACCCCCTATCCATCCATACACACCACCCCCCCAGTAAGGGACCCCCTATCCATCCATACACGGGCCCCCGCCATAAGGGTCCCCTTATCCATCCATACACGGACCCCCGCCATAAGGGTCCCCCTATCCATCCATACACGGACCCCCGCCATAAGGGACCCCCTATCTATCCATACACCCCCCCACCATAACGGACCCCCCTATCTATCCGTACTCACCCCCCCAGTAAGGGACCCCCTATCCATCCATACACACACCCCCGCCATAAGGGTCCCCCTATCCATCCATACACGGACCCCCGCCATAACGTACGACCCCTATCTATCCGTACTCACCCCCCGCGCCCTCTCCCCCCAAAGGGTTAATACCGGTAGCAGTGTTGGCACCCCCCTAAAGGGTTAATACAGGTAGCAGTGTTGGCACCCCCCAAAGGGTTAATACAGGTAGCAGTGTTGGCACCCCCCTAAAGGGTTAATACCCCCCGCGCCCTCTCCCCCCCCCCCCCCCCACAGGATTAATACCGGTAGCAGTGTTGGCACCCCCCTAAAGGGTTAATACCCACCCCGCGCCCTCTACCCCCCAAAGGGTTAATACAGGTAGCAGTGTTGGCACCTCCCCTAAAGGGTTAATACCCACCCCGCACCCTCTCCACCCCAAGGGGTTAATACCGGCAGCAGTGTTGGCCCCCCCTAAAGGGTTAATACCCCCCCCCCCCCAAGGGGTTAATACCGGTAGCAGTGCTGGCACCCCCTAAAGGGTTAATACCCCCCCTCCCCCCCCAAGGATTAATACAGGTAAGGGTTAATACCGGTAGCAGTGTTGGCACACCCCCTACAGGGTTAATAACCCCCCCCTCTCCCCCCAAGGGGTTAATACAGGTAGCAGTGTTGGCACCCCCTAAAGGGTTAATACCCCCACCCCCCACCCCCCGCACGCTCTCCCCCCCCCCCCCCAAGGGGTTAATACCGGTAGCAGTGCTGGCACCCCCTAAAGGGTTAATACCCCCCCTCCCCCCCAAGGATTAATACAGGTAGCAGTGTTGGCACCCCCCTAAAGGGTTAATACAGGTAGCAGTGTTGGCACACCCCCTAAAGGGTTAATACCCCCCCCGCACCCTCTCCCCCCCCAAAGGGTTAATACAGGTAGCAGTGATGGCACCCCCTAAAGGGTTAATACCCCCAGCGCCCTCCCCCCCAAGGGGTTAATACCGGTAGCAGTGTTGGCACCCCCTAAAGGGTTAATTACCCCCCCCCCCCAAGGGGTTAATACCGGTAGTAGTGTTGGCACCCCCTAAAGGGTTAATACCCCCCCCCCCCCCCCCCCGCACGCTCTCCCCCCCCCAAGGGGTTAATACTGGTAGCAGTGTTGGCACCCCCTAAAGGGTTAATACCCCACCCAGCACCCTCTCCCCCCCCCAAGGGGTTAATACCGGTAGCAGTGTTGGCACCCCCTAAAGGGTTAATACCCCCCCCCTTTCCCCCCTAAAGGATTAATACCGGTAGCAGTGTTGGCACCCCCCTAAAGGGTTAATACCCCCCCCTCCGCGCCCTCTCCCCCCAAAGGGTTAATACCGGTAGCAGTGTTGGCACCCCCTAAAGGGTTAATACCCTCCCCCCACGCCCGCTCCCCCCAAAGGGTTAATACAGGTAGCAGTGTTGGCACCCCCCAAAGGGTTAATACCGGTAGCAGTGTTGTCACCCCCCCTAAAGGGTTAATACCCCCCCCCCAAGGGGTTAATACCGGTGGCAGTGTTGGCACCCCCCTAATGGGTTAATACAGGTAGCAGTGTTGGCACCCCCCCTAAAGGGTTAATACCCCCCGCGCCCTCTCCCCCCCCCCACAGGATTAATACCGGTAGCAGTGTTGGCACCCCCCTAAAGGGTTAATACCCACCCCGCGCCCTCTACCCCCCAAAGGGTTAATACAGGTAGCAGTGTTGGCACCTCCCCTAAAGGGTTAATACCCACCCCGCACCCTCTCCACCCCAAGGGGTTAATACCGGTAGCAGTGTTGGCCCCCCCCTAAAGGGTTAATACCCCCCCCCCCGCACCCTCTCCCCCCAAGGGGTTAATACCGGTAGCAGTGCTGGCACCCCCTAAAGGGTTAATACCCCCCCTCCCCCCCCAAGGATTAATACAGGTAGCAGTGTTGGCACCCCCCTAAAGGGTTAATACAGGTAGCAGTGTTGGCATCCCCCCAAAGGGTTAATACCGGTAGCAGTGTTGGCACCCCCTAAAGGGTTAATTACCCCCCCCCCCAAGGGGTTAATACCGGTAGCAGTGTTGGCACCCCCTAAAGGGTTAATACCCCCCCCCCCCCCCAAGGATTAATACAGGTAAGGGTTAATACCGGTAGCAGTGTTGGCACACCCCCTACAGGGTTAATAACCCCCCCCCTCTCCCCCCAAGGGGTTAATACAGGTAGCAGTGTTGGCACCCCCTAAAGGGTTAATACCCCCACCCCCCACCCCCCGCACGCTCTCCCCCCCCCCCCAAGGGGTTAATACCGGTAGCAGTGCTGGCACCCCCTAAAGGGTTAATACCCCCCCTCCCCCCCAAGGATTAATACAGGTAGCAGTGTTGGCACCCCCCTAAAGGGTTAATACAGGTAGCAGTGTTGGCACACCCCCTAAAGGGTTAATACCCCCCCGCACCCTCTCCCCCCCCCAAAGGGTTAATACAGGTAGCAGTGTTGGCACCCCCTAAAGGGTTAATACCCCCAGCGCCCTCCCCCCCAAGGGGTTAATACCGGTAGCAGTGTTGGCACCCCCTAAAGGGTTAATTACCCCCCCCAAGGGGTTAATACCGGTAGTAGTGTTGGCACCCCCTAAAGGGTTAATACCCCCCCCCCCCCCCCGCACGCTCTCCCCCCCCCCCAAGGGGTTAATACTGGTAGCAGTGTTGGCACCCCCTAAAGGGTTAATACCCCACCCAGCACCCTCTCCCCCCCCCAAGGGGTTAATACCGGTAGCAGTGTTGGCACCCCCTAAAGGGTTAATACCCCCCCCCTTTCCCCCCTAAAGGATTAATACCGGTAGCAGTGTTGGCACCCCCCTAAAGGGTTAATACCCCCCCCCTCCGCGCCCTCTCCCCCCAAAGGGTTAATACCGGTAGCAGTGTTGGCACCCCCTAAAGGGTTAATACCCTCCCCCCACGCCCGCTCCCCCCAAAGGGTTAATACAGGTAGCAGTGTTGGCACCCCCCAAAGGGTTAATACCGGTAGCAGTGTTGTCACCCCCCCTAAAGGGTTAATACCCCCCCCCCCAAGGGGTTAATACCGGTGGCAGTGTTGGCACCCCCCTAATGGGTTAATACAGGTAGCAGTGTTGGCACCCCCCCTAAAGGGTTAATACCCCCCGCGCCCTCTCCCCCCCCCCCACAGGATTAATACCGGTAGCAGTGTTGGCACCCCCCTAAAAGGTTAATACCCACCCCGCGCCCTCTACCCCCCAAAGGGTTAATACAGGTAGCAGTGTTGGCACCTCCCCTAAAGGGTTAATACCCACCCCGCACCCTCTCCACCCCAAGGGGTTAATACCGGTAGCAGTGTTGGCCCCCCCCCTAAAGGGTTAATACCCCCCCCCCCGCACCCTCTCCCCCCAAGGGGTTAATACCGGTAGCAGTGCTGGCACCCCCTAAAGGGTTAATACCCCCCCTCCCCCCCCAAGGATTAATACAGGTAGCAGTGTTGGCACCCCCCTAAAGGGTTAATACAGGTAGCAGTGTTGGCATCCCCCCAAAGGGTTAATACCGGTAGCAGTGTTGGCACCCCCTAAAGGGTTAATTACCCCCCCCCCCCCCAAGGGGTTAATACCGGTAGCAGTGTTGGCACCCCCTTAAAGGGTTAATACCCCCCCCCCCCCAAGGGGTTAATACCGGTAGCAGTGTTGGCACCCCCTAAAGGGTTAATACCCCACCCAGCACCCTCTCCCCCCAAGGGGTTAATACAGGTAGCAGTGTTGGCACCCCCTAAAGGGTTAATACCCCTCCCAGCACCCTCTCCCCCCCCCCCAAGGGGTTAATACCGGTAGCAGTGTTGGCACCCCCTAAAGGGTTAATACCCCCCCCCTTTCCCCCCTAAAGGATTAATACCGGTAGCAGTGTTGGCACCCCTCTAAAGGGTTAATACCCCCCGCACCCTCTCCCCCCCAAGGGGTTAATACAGGTAGCAGTGTTGGCACCCCCACTAAAGGGTTAATACCCCCAGCACCCTCTCCCCCCCAAGGGGTTAATACCGGTAGCAGTGTTGGCACCCCCCAAAGGGTTAATACCCTCCCCCAACGCCCGCTCCCCCCAAAGGGTTAATACAGGTAGCAGTGTTGGCACCCCCCAAAGGGTTAATACCGGTAGCAGTGTTGTCACCCCCCCTAAAGGGTTAATACCCCCCGCACCCTCTCCCCCCAAGGGGTTAATACCGGTGGCAGTGTTGGCACCCCCTAAAGAGTTAATACCCTCCCCCTCTCCACCCCAAGGGGTTAATACCGGTAGCAGTGTTGGCACCCCCTATAGGGTTAATACCCCCGCGCCCTCTCCCCCCCAAAGGATTAATACAGGTAGCAGTGTTGGCACCCCCCCTAAAGGGTTAATACAGGTAGCAGTGTTGGCACCCCCCCAAAGGGTTCATACCGGTAGCAGTGTTGGCACACCCCCTAAAGGGTTAATACCCCCCGCACCCTCTCCCCCCCAAGGGGTTAATACCGGTAGTAGTGTTGGCACCCCCTAAAGGGTTAATACCCCACCCAGCACCCTCTCCCCCCAAGGGGTTAATACCGGTAGCAGTGTTGGCACCCCCTAAAGGGTTAATACCCCCCCTTTCCCCCCTAAAGGATTAATACCGGTAGCAGTGTTGGCACCCCCCTAAAGGGTTAATACCCCCCCTCCGCGCCCTCTCCCCCCAAAGGGTTAATACCGGTAGCAGTGTTGGCACCCCCTAAAGGGTTAATACCCTCCCCCCACGCCCGCTCCCCCCAAAGGGTTAATACAGGTAGCAGTGTTGGCACCCCCCAAAGGGTTAATACCGGTAGCAGTGTTGTCACCCCCCCTAAAGGGTTAATACCCCCCCCCAAGGGGTTAATACCGGTGGCAGTGTTGGCACCCCCCTAATGGGTTAATACAGGTAGCAGTGTTGGCACCCCCCTAAAGGGTTAATACCCCCCGCGCCCTCTCCCCCCCCCCACAGGATTAATACCGGTAGCAGTGTTGGCACCCCCCTAAAGGGTTAATACCCACCCCGCGCCCTCTACCCCCCAAAGGGTTAATACAGGTAGCAGTGTTGGCACCTCCCCTAAAGGGTTAATACCCACCCCGCACCCTCTCCACCCCAAGGGGTTAATACCGGTAGCAGTGTTGGCCCCCCCCTAAAGGGTTAATACCCCCCCCCCCGCACCCTCTCCCCCCCAAGGGGTTAATACCGGTAGCAGTGCTGGCACCCCCTAAAGGGTTAATACCCCCCCTCCCCCCCCAAGGATTAATACAGGTAGCAGTGTTGGCACCCCCCTAAAGGGTTAATACAGGTAGCAGTGTTGGCATCCCCCCAAAGGGTTAATACCGGTAGCAGTGTTGGCACCCCTAAAGGGTTAATTACCCCCCCCCCAAGGGGTTAATACCGGTAGCAGTGTTGGCACCCCCCTAAAGGGTTAATACCCCCCCCTCTCCCCCCCCAAGGGGTTAATACCGGTAGCAGTGTTGGCACCCCCTAAAGGGTTAATACCCCACCCAGCACCCTCTCCCCCCAAGGGGTTAATACAGGTAGCAGTGTTGGCACCCCCTAAAGGGTTAATACCCCTCCCAGCACCCTCTCCCCCCCCCAAGGGGTTAATACCGGTAGCAGTGTTGGCACCCCCTAAAGGGTTAATACCCCCCCCCCCCTTTCCCCCCTAAAGGATTAATACCGGTAGCAGTGTTGGCACCCCCCTAAAGGGTTAATACCCCCCGCACCCTCTCCCCCCCAAGGGGTTAATACCGGTAGCAGTGTTGGCACCCCCTAAAGGGTTAATACCCCACCCAGCACCCTCTCCCCCCAAGGGGTTAATACAGGTAGCAGTGTTGGCACCCCCTAAAGGGTTAATACCCCTCCCAGCACCCTCTCCCCCCCCCCCAAGGGGTTAATACCGGTAGCAGTGTTGGCACCCCCTAAAGGGTTAATACCGGTAGCAGTGTTGGCACCCCCTAAAGGGTTAATACCGGTAGCAGTGTTGGCACCCCCCTAAAGGGTTAATACCCCCCGCACCCTCTCCCCCCCAAGGGGTTAATACAGGTAGCAGTGTTGGCACCCCCACTAAAGGGTTAATACCCCCAGCACCCTCTCCCCCCCAAGGGGTTAATACCGGTAGCAGTGTTGGCACCCCCCAAAGGGTTAATACCCTCCCCCCACGCCCGCTCCCCCCAAAGGGTTAATACAGGTAGCAGTGTTGGCACCCCCCAAAGGGTTAATACCGGTAGCAGTGTTGTCACCCCCCCTAAAGGGTTAATACCCCCCGCACCCTCTCCCCCCAAGGGGTTAATACCGGTGGCAGTGTTGGCACCCCCTAAAGGGTTAATACCCCCCCCTCTCCACCCCAAGGGGTTAATACCGGTAGCAGTGTTGGCACCCCCTATAGGGTTAATACCCCCGCGCCCTCTCCCCCCCAAAGGATTAATACAGGTAGCAGTGTTGGCACCCCCCCCCCCCCCCCAAGGGGTTCATACCGGTAGCAGTGTTGGCACACCCCCTAAAGGGTTAATACCCCCCGCACCCTCTCCCCCCCAAGGGGTTAATACCGGTAGCAGTGTTGGCACCCCCTAAAGGGTTAATACCCTCCGCGCCCTCTCCCCCCCAAGGGGTTAATACCGGTAGCAGTGTTGGCACCCCCTAAAGGGTTAATTTCCCCCCCAAGGGGTTAATACCGGTAGCAGTGTTGGCACCCCCTATAGGGTTAATACCCCCGCGCCCTCTCCCCCCCAAAGGATTAATACAGGTAGCAGTGTTGGCACCCCCCTAAAGGGTTAATACAGGTAGCAGTGTTGGCACCCCCCTAAAGGGTTAATACCGGTAGCAGTGTTGGCACCCCCCTAAAGGGTTAATACCGGTAGCAGTATTGGCACCCCCCTAAAGGGTTAAACACCCCGCCCTCTCCCCCCCGGGGGTTAATACCGGTAACAGTGTCCGGCTGTCCGCTGTCTTGGCATGCCGCCAAAACGAGAAGGCGGGAGAAGAGGGTTGGGGCGTGTTTCGCTGTGAAAGCACACGCCCACCTGCTATTACAGCCTCGGGCGGCGCGCAACTACTGCACATGCGCCAGGTGCGCGTGGCCGTGCAGCCTCGGGCGGCGCGCCTTGCGGACGCGAAAGCCACGCGTGCATGTGGCGCATGCGCAATGAACATATATTCCTGCCCACAATGCCTTGTCCTTGAGGCCCCTGATCACGTGACCCCTGACTCCTCCCTCCTGTGACCTCATCACAGGTCCTGTGCGCACAGAGCAGCCATAGATGTGGAGTGCGGCTCTGCAGGTGGAGGTATGTGGAGATTCCCCATTACTGAGCGCGGGGACATTAACCCCTTCAGCACGGAGACTCTTTATAAGAATCATAACATTGTTGTTCTGTTTCCTGTAATAGATACATACGAGCCAACTATGGAGGACAGGAAGTGAGGGAGCGGATTGTTCTCCTAGTACAGGGCCCCTTTCTTGGCCCCACACAGTGTGATGCCCCCATTATGCCCTGTAAGCAGGGTTCTGCCCCACACCCAGCTGCCTCGGGCACTTTACCATGAGCTGGTACCTCAGATTCTTCCCCGCACCCCTTTCCTTTGTTGGCGCCAAATCTGTTCTGCCTTTGGGGCTCCGGCCTTTATAATATCAGTAACTGCGTCATCAAGGTCTCCTGACCAGGTGCACCCTCTAGACTCTTCCCTCCGGAAACCCTCCCTCTTCCCATTGGTGTCACATGGTCCCGTCTGGACGGCAGATAGCAGTCTGTACAAATGCAGCACAGCCCTGAGGAGTCTTTTTTATGACTCTCCTTTTTACACCCCTTATGTGATATATATGATGGCGTAAAAAAGGTATTTTCACACTACCGCCATACCCCCACACACAGTATAATGTTCTCATACTACCGCCATACCCCCACACAGTATAATGTTCTCATAGTACCGCCATACCCCCACACAGTATAATGTTCTCATAGCACCGCCATACCCCCACACACAGTATAATGTTCTCATACTACCGCCATACCCCCACACAGTATAATGTTCTCATAGTACCGCCATACCCCCACACAGTATAATGTTCTCATAGTACCGCCATACCCCCACACAGTATAATGTTCTCATAGTACCGCCATACCCCCCACACACAGTATAATGTTCTCATACTACCGCCATACCCCCACACACAGTATAATGTTCTCATAGTACCGCCATACCCCCCACACACAGTATAATGTTCTCATACTACCGCCATACCCCCACACAGTATAATGTTCTCATAGTACCGCCATACCCCCCACACACAGTATAATGTTCTCATACTACCGCCATACCCCCACACACAGTATAATGTTCTCATACTACCGCCATACCCCCACACAGTATAATGTTCTCATAGTACCGCCATACCCCCCACACACAGTATAATGTTCTCATACTACCGCCATACCCACACACAGTATAATGTTCTCATACTACCGCCATACCCCCACACAGTATAATGTTCTCATAGCACCGCCATACCCCCACACACAGTATAATGTTCTCATACTACCGCCATACCCCCACACAGTATAATGTTCTCATAGTACCGCCATACCCCCCACACACAGTATAATGTTCTCATACTACCGCCATACCCCCACACACAGTATAATGTTCTCATAGTACCGCCATACCCCCACACACAGTATGATGTTCTCATAGTACCGCCATACCCCCACACAGTATAATGTTATAGTACCGCCATACCCCCACACACAGTATAATGTTCTCATTGTACTGCCATACCCCCACACACAGTATAATGTTCTCATAGTACCGCCATACCCCCACACACAGTATAATGTTCTCATACTACCGCCATACCCCCACACACAGTATAATGTTCTCATAGTACCGCCATACCCCCACACACAGTATAATGTTCTCATACTACCGCCATACCCCCACACAGTATAATGTTCTCATAGTACCGCCATACCCCCCACACACAGTATGTTCTCATACTACCGCCATACCCCCACACACAGTATAATGTTCTCATACTACCGCCATACCCCCACACAGTATAATGTTCTCATAGTACCGCCATACCCCCCACACACAGTATAATGTTCTCATACTACCGCCATACCCCCACACAGTATAATGTTCTCATAGTACCGCCATACCCCCACACACAGTATAATGTTCTCATACTACCGCCATACCCCCACACAGTATAATGTTCTCATAGCACCGCCATACCCCCACACACAGTATAATGTTCTCATACTACCGCCATACCCCCACACAGTATAATGTTCTCATAGTACCGCCATACCCCCCACACACAGTATAATGTTCTCATACTACCGCCATACCCCCACACACAGTATAATGTTCTCATAGTACCGCCATACCCCCACACACAGTATGATGTTCTCATAGTACCGCCATACCCCCACACAGTATAATGTTATAGTACCGCCATACCCCCACACACAGTATAATGTTCTCATTGTACTGCCATACCCCCACACACAGTATAATGTTCTCATAGTACCGCCATACCCCCACACACAGTATAATGTTCTCATACTACCGCCATACCCCCACACACAGTATAATGTTCTCATAGTACCGCCATACCCCCACACACAGTATAATGTTCTCATACTACCGCCATACCCCCACACAGTATAATGTTCTCATAGTACCGCCATACCCCCCACACACAGTATGTTCTCATACTACCGCCATACCCCCACACAGTATAATGTTCTCATAGTACCGCCATACCCCCCACACACAGTATAATGTTCTCATACTACCGCCATACCCCCACACACAGTATAATGTTCTCATAGTACCGCCATACCCCCACACACAGTATGATGTTCTCATAGTACCGCCATACCCCCACACAGTATAATGTTATAGTACCGCCATACCCCCACACACAGTATAATGTTCTCATTGTACTGCCATACCCCCACACACAGTATAATGTTCTCATAGTACCGCCATACCCCCACACACAGTATAATGTTCTCATACTACCGCCATACCCCCACACACAGTATAATGTTCTCATAGTACCGCCATACCCCCACACAGTATAATGTTCTCATAGTACCGCCATACCCCCCACACACAGTATGTTCTCATACTACCGCCATACCCCCACACACAGTATAATGTTCTCATAGTACCGCCATACCTCCACACACAGTATGATGTTCTCATAGTACCGCCATACCCCCACACACAGTATAATGTTCTCATTGTACCGCCATACCCCCACACACAGTATAATGTTCTCATAGTACCGCCATACCCCCACACAGTATAATGTTCTCATAGTACCGCCATACCCCCCACACACAGTATAATGTTCTCAACTACCGCCATACCCCCCCCCACACAGTATAATGTTCCTACAGTACCGCCATACCCCCACACAGTATAATGTTTCTACAGTACCGCCATACCCCCACACACAGTATAGTGTTCTCATAGTACCGCCATACCCCCACACAGTATAATGTTCTCATAGTACCGCCATACCCCCACACACAGTATAATGTTCCTACAGTACCGCCATACCCCCACACACAGTGTAATGTTCTTACAATACCGCCATACCCACACACACACAGTATAATGTTCTCATAGTACCACCATACCCCCACACACAGTATAATGTTCTCATAGTACTGCCATACCCCCCACACACAGTATAATGTTCCTACAGTACCGCCATACCCCCACACAGTATAATGTTCTCATAGTACCACCATAACGCCACACACAGTATAATGTTCTCATAGTACCGACATACCCCCACACACAGTATAATGTTCCTACAGTACCGCCATACCCCCACACACAGTATAATGTTCCTACAGTACCACCATACCCCCACACACAGTATAATGTTCTCATAGTACCGCCATACCCCCACACACAGTATAATGTTCTCATAGTACCGCCATACCCCCACACACAGTATAATGTTCTCATAGTACCGCCATACCCCCCCACACAGTATAATGTTCTCATAGTACCGCCATACCCCCCCACACAGTATAATGTTCTCATAGTACCGCCATACCCCCACACAGTATAATATTCTCATAGTACCGCCATACCCCCACACATTATAATGTTCTCATAGTACCGCCATACCCCCCACACACAGTTTAATGTTCCTACAGTACTGCCATACCCCCACACAGTATAATGTTCTCATAGTACCACCATATCACCACACACAGTATAATGTTCTCATAGTACCGACATACCCCCACACACAGTATAATGTTCCTACAGTACCGCCATACCCCCACACACAGTATAATGTTCTCATAGTATCGCCAGACCCCCACACACAGTAAAATGTTCCTACAGTACCGCCATACCCCCACAACACTATAATGTTCCTACAGTACCGCCATACCCCCACACACAGTATAATGTTCTCATAGTACCGCCATACCCCAACACACAGTATAATGTTCTCATACTACCGCCATACCCCCAAGCACAGCCCTGAGGAGTCTTTTTTATGACTCTCCTTTTTACACCCCTTATGTAACATATATGATGCCGCTCACACAGTATAATGTTCCTACAGTACTGCCATACCACCACACACAGTATAATGTTCTCATAGTACCACCATACCCCCACACACAGTATAATGTTCCTACAGTACCGCCATACCCCCACACACAGTATAATGTTCCTACAGTACCGCCATACCCCCACACACAGTATAATGTTCTCATAGTACCGCCATACCCTCACACAGTATAATGTTCTCATACTACCGCCATACCCCCACACAGTATAATGTTCTCATAGTACCGCCATACCCCCACACACAGTACGATGTTCTCATAGTACCGCCACACCCCCACACAGTATAATGTTCTCATACTACTGCCATACCCCCCCACACAGTATAATGTTCCTACAGTACTGCCATACCCCCACACAGTATAATGTTCCTACACTACCGCCATACCCCCACACACATAGTGTTCTCATAGTACCGCCATACCCCCACACAGTATAATATTCTCATAGCACCGCCATACCCCCACACACAGTATAATGTTCCTACAGTACCGCCATACCCCCACACACAGTGTAATGTTCTTAAAGTACCGCCATACCCACACATACACAGTATAATGTTCTCATAGTACCACCATACCCCCACACACAGTATAATGTTCTCATAGTACCACCATACCCCCACACACAGTATAATGTTCTCATAGTACCGCCATACCCCCCCACACACAGTATAATGTTCCTACAGTACCGCCATACCCCCACAAAGTATAATGTTCTCATAGTAACACCATAACACCACACACAGTATAATGTTCTCATAGTACCGCCATACCACTACACACAGTATAATGTTCTCATAGTACCGCCATACCCCCACACACAGTATAATGTTCCTACAGTACCGCCATACCCCCCCACACAGTATAATGTTCCTACAGTACCGCCATACCCCCACACACAGTATAATGTTCTCATAGTACCGCCATACCCTCACACAGTATAATGTTCTCATACTACCGCCATACCCCCACACAGTATAATGTTCTCATAGTACCGCCATACCCCCACACACAGTACGATGTTCTCATAGTACCGCCACACCCCCACACAGTATAATGTTCTCATACTACCGCCATACCCCCCCCACACAGTATAATGTTCCTACAGTACTGCCATACCCCCACACAGTATAATGTTCCTACACTACCGCCATACCCCCACACACATAGTGTTCTCATAGTACCGCCATACCCCCACACAGTATAATGTTCTCATAGCACCGCCATACCCCCACACACAGTATAATGTTCCTACAGTACCGCCATACCCCCACACACAGTGTAATGTTCTTAAAGTACCGCCATACCCACACATACACAGTATAATGTTCTCATAGTACCACCATACCCCCACACACAGTATAATGTTCTCATAGTACCGCCATACCCCCCCACACACAGTATAATGTTCCTACAGTACCGCCATACCCCCACAAAGTATAATGTTCTCATAGTAACACCATAACACCACACACAGTATAATGTTCTCATAGTACCGCCATACCACTACACACAGTATAATGTTCTCATAGTACCGCCATACCCCCACACACAGTATAATGTTCCTACAGTACCGCCATACCCCCCCACACAGTATAATGTTCTCATAGTACCGCCATACCCCCACACACAGTATAATGTTCTCATAGTACCGCCATACCCCCACACACAATATAATGTTCTCATACTACCGCCATACCCCCACACACAGTATAATGTTCTCATAGTACCGCCATACCCCCACACATAGTATAATGTTCTCATAGTACCGCCATAACCCCACACACAGTATAATGTTCTCATAGTACCACCATACCCTCACACAGTATAATGTTATAGTACCGCCATACCTCCACACACAGTATAATGTTCTCATTGTACCCCCATGCCCCCACACACAGTATAATGTTCTCATAGTACCGCCATAACCCCACACACAGTATAATGTTCTCATAGTACCGCCATACCCCCTTACACAGTATAATGTTCTCATACTACCGCCATACCCCCACACAGTATAATGTTCTCATAGTACCACCATACCCCCCACACACAGTATAATGTTCTCATACTACCGCCATACCACCACACACAGTATAATGTTCTCATAGTACCGCCATACCCCCCCACACAGTATAATGTTCTCATACTGCCGCCATACCCCCACACAGTATAATGTTCTCATAGTACCGCCATACCCCCCACACACAGTATAATGTTCTCATACTACCGCCATACCCCCACACACAGTATAATGTTCTCATAGTACCGCCATACCCCTACACACAGTATGCTGTTCTCATAGTACCGCCATACCCCCCCACACAGTATAATGTTATAGTACCGCCATACCCCACACACAGTATAATGTTCTCATTGTACCGCCATACCCCCACACACAGTATAATGTTCTCATAGTACCGCCATAACCCCACACACAGTATAATGTTCTCATAGTACCACCATACCCTCACACAGTATAATGTTATAGTACCACCATACCTCCACACACAGTATAATGTTCTCATTGTACCCCCATGCCCCCACACACAGTATAATGTTCTCATAGTACCGCCATAACCCCACACACAGTATAATGTTCTCATAGTACCGCCATACCCCCATACACAGTATAATGTTCTCATACTACCGCCATACCCCCACACAGTATAATGTTCTCATAGTACCACCATACCCCCCACACACAGTATAATGTTCTCATACTACCGCCATACCACCACACACAGTATAATGTTCTCATAGTACCGCCATACCCCCCCACACAGTATAATGTTCTCATACTGCCGCCATACCCCCACACAGTATAATGTTCTCATAGTACCGCCATACCCCCCACACACAGTATAATGTTCTCATACTACCGCCATACCCCCACACACAGTATAATGTTCTCATAGTACCGCCATACCCCTACACACAGTATGCTGTTCTCATAGTACCGCCATACCCCCCCACACAGTATAATGTTATAGTACCGCCATACCCCACACACAGTATAATGTTCTCATTGTACCGCCATACCCCCACACACAGTATAATGTTCTCATAGTACCGCCATACCCCCACACACAGTATAATGTTCCTACAGTACCGCCATACCCCCACACACAGTATAATGTTCTCATACTACCGCCATACCCCCACACAGTATAATGTTCTCATAGTACCGCCATACCCCCACACACAATATAATGTTCTCATACTACCGCCATACCCCCACACACAGTATAATGTTCTCATAGTACCGCCATACCCCCACACACAGTATAATGTTCTCATACTACCGCCATACCCCCACACATTATAATGTTCTCATAGTACCACCATACCACCCACACACAGTATAATGTTCTCATACTACCGCCATACCCCCACACACAGTATAATGTTCTCATAGTACCGCCATACCCCCACACAGTATAATGTTATAGTACCGCCATACCCCCACACACAGTATAATGTTCTCATACTACCGCCATACCCCCCCACACAGTATAATGTTCCTACAGTACCGCCATACCCCCACACAGTATAATGTTCCTACAGTAGCGCCATACCCACACACACAGTATAATGTTCTCATAGTACCGCCATACCCCCCCACACACAGTATAATGTTCGTACAGTACCGCAATACCCCAACACAGTATAATGTTCTCATAGTACCACCATACCACCACACACAGTATAATGTTCTCATAGTACCGCCATCCCACCACACACAGTAGAATGTTCCCACAATTGTGGCTTCCCACAGACACAGGATAATGTTTCCACAGGACTGGCATCCCCCTCACACACAGTAGAATGTTCCCACAGTACTGCCATCCCCCCACTTTCTAATGTTCCCACAGTACTGCCCCCTACATGCACAATATGGTACCATCCACCTCACTGACTACCTCCGACCACCGACAATTAATAAATACTCACTTAGCCTCATTCTTGGTGCAGATACTAATGAACCCAGGATCTATGAGATATTTACCATACGATAGTTGGATAGACAGGAGTGTATCATCCATGAAGGTAGCCCACTCGGTTGCTATGATGCCTATGAAGTGACAGGGCTCGGTGGGGTGTGGTATTGGTCATCCTCTCCTTCCCATCATCACAATGTCAGCGATATCCACATTCCCATGATGGATATCTGCCATACCCCCCACACACAGTATAATGTTCTCATACTACCGCCATACCCCCACACACAGTATAATGTTCTCATAGTACCGCCATACCCCCACACACAGTATAATGTTCTCATACTACCGCCATACCCCGACACAGTATAATGTTCTCATAGTACCGCCATACCCCCCACACACAGTATAATGTTCTCATACTACCGCCATACCCCCACACACAGTATAATGTTCTCATAGTACCGCCATACCCCCACACACAGTATGATGTTCTCATAGTACCGCCATACCCCCACACAGTATAATGTTATAGTACCGCCATACCCCCACACACAGTATAATGTTCTCATTGTACCACCATACCCCCACACACAGTATAATGTTCTCATACTACCCCCATACCCCCACACACAGTATAATGTTCTCATAGTACCGCCATACCCCCACACACAGTATGATGTTCTCATAGAACCGCCACACCCCCACACAGTATAATGTTCTCATAGTACCGCCATACCCCCCACACACAGTATAATGTTCTCATACTACCGCCATACCCCCACACACAGTATAATGTTCCTACAGTACCGCCATACCCCCACACAGTATAATGTTCCTACAGTACCGCCATACCCCCACACACAGTATAGTGTTCTCATAGTACCGCCATACCCCCACACAGTATAATGTTCTCATAGTACCGACATACCCCCACACACAGTATAATGTTCCTACAGTACCGCCATACCCCCACACACAGTATAATGTTCTCATAGTATCGCCAGACCCCCACACACAGTAAAATGTTCCTACAGTACCGCCATACCCCCACAACACTATAATGTTCCTACAGTACCGCCATACTCCCACACACAGTATAATGTTCTCATACTACCCCCATACCCCAACACACAGTATAATGTTCTCATAGTACCGCCATACCCCCCCACACAATATAATGTTATAGTACCGCCATACCCCACACACAGTATAATGTTCTCATAGTACCGCCATACCCCCATACACAGTATAATGTTCTCATACTACCGCCATACCCCCACACAGTATAATGTTCTCATAGTACCACCATACCCCCCACACACAGTATAATGTTCTCATACTACCGCCATACCACCACACACAGTATAATGTTCTCATAGTACCGCCATACCCCCCCACACAGTATAATGTTCTCATACTGCCGCCATACCCCCACACAGTATAATGTTCTCATAGTACCGCCATACCCCCCACACACAGTATAATGTTCTCATACTACCGCCATACCCCCACACACAGTATAATGTTCTCATAGTACCGCCATACCCCTACACACAGTATGCTGTTCTCATAGTACCGCCATACCCCCCCACACAGTATAATGTTATAGTACCGCCATACCCCACACACAGTATAATGTTCTCATTGTACCGCCATACCCCCACACACAGTATAATGTTCTCATAGTACCGCCATAACCCCACACACAGTATAATGTTCTCATAGTACCACCATACCCTCACACAGTATAATGTTATAGTACCACCATACCTCCACACACAGTATAATGTTCTCATTGTACCCCCATGCCCCCACACACAGTATAATGTTCTCATAGTACCGCCATAACCCCACACACAGTATAATGTTCTCATAGTACCGCCATACCCCCATACACAGTATAATGTTCTCATACTACCGCCATACCCCCACACAGTATAATGTTCTCATAGTACCACCATACCCCCCACACACAGTATAATGTTCTCATACTACCGCCATACCACCACACACAGTATAATGTTCTCATAGTACCGCCATACCCCCCCACACAGTATAATGTTCTCATACTGCCGCCATACCCCCACACAGTATAATGTTCTCATAGTACCGCCATACCCCCCACACACAGTATAATGTTCTCATACTACCGCCATACCCCCACACACAGTATAATGTTCTCATAGTACCGCCATACCCCTACACACAGTATGCTGTTCTCATAGTACCGCCATACCCCCCCACACAGTATAATGTTATAGTACCGCCATACCCCACACACAGTATAATGTTCTCATTGTACCGCCATACCCCCACACACAGTATAATGTTCTCATAGTACCGCCATACCCCCACACACAGTATAATGTTCCTACAGTACCGCCATACCCCCACACACAGTATAATGTTCTCATACTACCGCCATACCCCCACACAGTATAATGTTCTCATAGTACCGCCATACCCCCACACACAATATAATGTTCTCATACTACCGCCATACCCCCACACACAGTATAATGTTCTCATAGTACCGCCATACCCCCACACACAGTATAATGTTCTCATACTACCGCCATACCCCCACACATTATAATGTTCTCATAGTACCACCATACCACCCACACACAGTATAATGTTCTCATACTACCGCCATACCCCCACACACAGTATAATGTTCTCATAGTACCGCCATACCCCCACACAGTATAATGTTATAGTACCGCCATACCCCCACACACAGTATAATGTTCTCATACTACCGCCATACCCCCCCACACAGTATAATGTTCCTACAGTACCGCCATACCCCCACACAGTATAATGTTCCTACAGTAGCGCCATACCCACACACACAGTATAATGTTCTCATAGTACCGCCATACCCCCCCACACACAGTATAATGTTCGTACAGTACCGCAATACCCCAACACAGTATAATGTTCTCATAGTACCACCATACCACCACACACAGTATAATGTTCTCATAGTACCGCCATCCCACCACACACAGTAGAATGTTCCCACAATTGTGGCTTCCCACAGACACAGGATAATGTTTCCACAGGACTGGCATCCCCCTCACACACAGTAGAATGTTCCCACAGTACTGCCATCCCCCCACTTTCTAATGTTCCCACAGTACTGCCCCCTACATGCACAATATGGTACCATCCACCTCACTGACTACCTCCGACCACCGACAATTAATAAATACTCACTTAGCCTCATTCTTGGTGCAGATACTAATGAACCCAGGATCTATGAGATATTTACCATACGATAGTTGGATAGACAGGAGTGTATCATCCATGAAGGTAGCCCACTCGGTTGCTATGATGCCTATGAAGTGACAGGGCTCGGTGGGGTGTGGTATTGGTCATCCTCTCCTTCCCATCATCACAATGTCAGCGATATCCACATTCCCATGATGGATATCTGCCATACCCCCCACACACAGTATAATGTTCTCATACTACCGCCATACCCCCACACACAGTATAATGTTCTCATAATACCGCCATACCCCCACACACAGTATAATGTTCTCATACTACCGCCATATCCCGACACAGTATAATGTTCTCATAGTACCGCCATACCCCCCACACACAGTATAATGTTCTCATACTACCGCCATACCCCCACACACAGTATAATGTTCTCATAGTACCGCCATACCCCCACACACAGTATGATGTTCTCATAGTACCGCCATACCCCCACACAGTATAATGTTATAGTACCGCCATACCCCCACACACAGTATAATGTTCTCATTGTACCACCATACCCCCACACACAGTATAATGTTCTCATACTACCCCCATACCCCCACACACAGTATAATGTTCTCATAGTACCGCCATACCCCCACACACAGTATGATGTTCTCATAGAACCGCCACACCCCCACACAGTATAATGTTCTCATAGTACCGCCATACCCCCCACACACAGTATAATGTTCTCATACTACCGCCATACCCCCACACACAGTATAATGTTCCTACAGTACCGCCATACCCCCACACAGTATAATGTTCCTACAGTACCGCCATACCCCCACACACAGTATAGTGTTCTCATAGTACCGCCATACCCCCACACAGTATAATGTTCTCATAGTACCGACATACCCCCACACACAGTATAATGTTCCTACAGTACCGCCATACCCCCACACACAGTATAATGTTCTCATAGTATCGCCAGACCCCCACACACAGTAAAATGTTCCTACAGTACCGCCATACCCCCACAACACTATAATGTTCCTACAGTACCGCCATACTCCCACACACAGTATAATGTTCTCATACTACCCCCATACCCCAACACACAGTATAATGTTCTCATAGTACCGCCATACCCCCCCACACAATATAATGTTATAGTACCGCCATACCCCACACACAGTATAATGTTCTCATTGTACCGCCATACCCACACACACAGTATAATGTTCTCATAGTACCGCCATACCCCCACACACAGTATAATGTTCCTACAGTACCGCCATACCCCCACACAGTATAATGTTCCTACAGTACCGCCATACCCCCACACACAGTATAATGTTCTCATACTACCGCCATACCCCCACACACAGTATAATGTTCTCATAGTACCGCCATACCCCCACACACAGTATAATGTTCTCATACTACCGCCATACCCCCACACATTATAATGTTCTCATAGTACCGCCATACCCCCCACACACAGTATAATGTTCTCATAGTACCGCCATACCCCCACACAGTATAATGTTATAGTACTGCCATACCCCCACACACAGTATAATGTTCTCATTGTACCGCCATACCCCCACACACAGTATAATGTTCTCATACTACCGCCATACCCCCACACGCAGTATAATGTTCTCATAGTACCGCCATACCCCCACACAATATAATGTTATAGTACCGCCATACCCCCACACACAGTATAATGTTCTCATACTACTGCCATACCCCCCCCCACAGTATAATGTTCCTACAGTACCGCCATACCCCCACACAGTATAATGTTATAGTACCGCCATACCCCCACACACAGTATAATGTTCTCATTGTACCGCCATACCCCCACACACAGAATAATGTTCTCATACTACCGCCATACCCCCACACACAGTATAATGTTCTCATAGTACCGCCATACCCCCACACAGTATAATGTTATAGTACCGCCATACCCCCACACACAGTATAATGTTCTCATAGTACTGCCATACCCCCACACACAGTATAATGTTCTCATACTACCGCCATACCCCCACACATTATAATGTTCTCATAGTACCGCCATACCCCCCACACACAGTATAATGTTCTCATACTACCGCCATACCCCCCCACACAGTATAATGTTCCTACAGTACCGCCATACCCCCACACAGTATAATGTTTCTACAGTACCGCCATACCCCCACACACAGTATAGTGTTCTCATAGTACCGCCATACCCCCACACAGTATAATGTTCTCATAGTACCGCCATACCCCCACACACAGTATAATGTTCTCATAGTACCGCCATACCCCCACACACAGTATAATGTTCCTACAGTACCGCCATACCCCCACACACAGTATAATGTTCTCTTAGTACCACCATAACCCCACACACAGTAGAATGTTCTCATAGTACTGCCATACCCCCCCCACACACAGTATAATGTTCCTACAGTACCGCCATACCCCCACACACAGTATAATGTTCCTACAGTACCGCCATACCCCCACACACAGTATAATGTTCACATAGTACCGCCATACCCCCACACACAGTATAATGTTCTCATAGTACCGCCATACCCCCACACAGTATAATGTTATAGTACCGCCATACCCCCACACACAGTATAATGTTCTCATAGTACCGCCATACCCCCACACACAGTATAATGTTCTCATACTACCGCCATACCCCCACACATTATAATGTTCTCATAGTACCGCCATACCCCCCACACACAGTATAATGTTCTCATACTACCGCCATACCCCCCCACACAGTATAATGTTCCTACAGTACCGCCATACCCCCACACAGTATAATGTTTCTACAGTACCGCCATACCCCCACACACAGTATAGTGTTCTCATAGTACCGCCATACCCCCACACAGTATAATGTTCTCATAGTACCGCCATACCCCCACACAGTATGATGTTCTCATAGTACCGCCATACCCCCACACACAGTATAATGTTATAGTACCGCCATACCCCCACACACAGTATAATGTTCTCATACTACCCCCATACCCCCACACACAGTATAATGTTCTCATAGTACCGCCATACCCCCACACACAGTATGATGTTCTCATAGAACCGCCACACCCCCACACAGTATAATGTTCTCATAGTACCGCCATACCCCCCACACACAGTATAATGTTCTCATACTACCGCCATACCCCCACACACAGTATAATGTTCCTACAGTACCGCCATACCCCCACACAGTATAATGTTCCTACAGTACCGCCATACCCCCACACACAGTATAGTGTTCTCATAGTACCGCCATACCCCCACACAGTATAATGTTCTCATAGTACCGACATACCCCCACACACAGTATAATGTTCCTACAGTACCGCCATACCCCCACACACAGTATAATGTTCTCATAGTATCGCCAGACCCCCACACACAGTAAAATGTTCCTACAGTACCGCCATACCCCCACAACACTATAATGTTCCTACAGTACCGCCATACTCCCACACACAGTATAATGTTCTCATACTACCCCCATACCCCAACACACAGTATAATGTTCTCATAGTACCGCCATACCCCCCCACACAATATAATGTTATAGTACCGCCATACCCCACACACAGTATAATGTTCTCATTGTACCGCCATACCCACACACACAGTATAATGTTCTCATAGTACCGCCATACCCCCACACACAGTATAATGTTCCTACAGTACCGCCATACCCCCACACAGTATAATGTTCCTACAGTACCGCCATACCCCCACACACAGTATAATGTTCTCATACTACCGCCATACCCCCACACACAGTATAATGTTCTCATAGTACCGCCATACCCCCACACACAGTATAATGTTCTCATACTACCGCCATACCCCCACACATTATAATGTTCTCATAGTACCGCCATACCCCCCACACACAGTATAATGTTCTCATAGTACCGCCATACCCCCACACAGTATAATGTTATAGTACTGCCATACCCCCACACACAGTATAATGTTCTCATTGTACCGCCATACCCCCACACACAGTATAATGTTCTCATACTACCGCCATACCCCCACACGCAGTATAATGTTCTCATAGTACCGCCATACCCCCACACAATATAATGTTATAGTACCGCCATACCCCCACACACAGTATAATGTTCTCATACTACTGCCATACCCCCCCACACAGTATAATGTTCCTACAGTACCGCCATACCCCCACACAGTATAATGTTATAGTACCGCCATACCCCCACACACAGTATAATGTTCTCATTGTACCGCCATACCCCCACACACAGAATAATGTTCTCATACTACCGCCATACCCCCACACACAGTATAATGTTCTCATAGTACCGCCATACCCCCACACAGTATAATGTTATAGTACCGCCATACCCCCACACACAGTATAATGTTCTCATAGTACTGCCATACCCCCACACACAGTATAATGTTCTCATACTACCGCCATACCCCCACACATTATAATGTTCTCATACTACCGCCATACCCCCCCACACAGTATAATGTTCCTACAGTACCGCCATACCCCCACACAGTATAATGTTTCTACAGTACCGCCATACCCCCACACACAGTATAGTGTTCTCATAGTACCGCCATACCCCCACACAGTATAATGTTCTCATAGTACCGCCATACCCCCACACACAGTATAATGTTCTCATAGTACCGCCATACCCCCACACACAGTATAATGTTCCTACAGTACCGCCATACCCCCACACACAGTATAATGTTCTCTTAGTACCACCATAACCCCACACACAGTAGAATGTTCTCATAGTACTGCCATACCCCCCCACACACAGTATAATGTTCCTACAGTACCGCCATACCCCCACACACAGTATAATGTTCCTACAGTACCGCCATACCCCCACACACAGTATAATGTTCACATAGTACCGCCATACCCCCACACACAGTATAATGTTCTCATAGTACCGCCATACCCCCACACAGTATAATGTTATAGTACCGCCATACCCCCACACACAGTATAATGTTCTCATAGTACCGCCATACCCCCACACACAGTATAATGTTCTCATACTACCGCCATACCCCCACACATTATAATGTTCTCATAGTACCGCCATACCCCCCACACACAGTATAATGTTCTCATACTACCGCCATACCCCCCCACACAGTATAATGTTCCTACAGTACCGCCATACCCCCACACAGTATAATGTTTCTACAGTACCGCCATACCCCCACACACAGTATAGTGTTCTCATAGTACCGCCATACCCCCACACAGTATAATGTTCTCATAGTACCGCCATACCCCCACACACAGTATAATGTTCTCATAGTACCGCCATACCCCCACACACAGTATAATGTTCCTACAGTACCGCCATACCCCCACACACAGTATAATGTTCTCTTAGTACCACCATAACCCCACACACAGTATAATGTTCTCATAGTACTGCCATACCCCCCCACACACAGTATAATGTTCCTACAGTACCGCCATACCCCCACACACAGTATAATGTTCCTACAGTACCGCCATACCCCCACACACAGTATAATGTTCACATAGTACCGCCATACCCCCACACACAGTATAATGTTCTCATAGTACCGCCATACCCCCACACACAGTATAATGTTCTCATAGTACCGCCATACCCCCACACACAGTATAATGTTCCTACAGTACCGCCATACCCCCACACACAGTATAATGTTCACATAGTACCGCCATACCCCCACACACAGTATAATGTTCTCATAGTACCGCCATACCCCCATACAGTATAATCTTCTCATAGTACCGCCATACCCCCACACAGTATAATGTTATAGTACCGCCATAACCCCACACACAGTATAATGTTCTCATTGTACCGCCATACCCCCACACACAGTATAATGTTCTCATAGTACCGCCATTCCCCCCCCACACAGTATAATGTTCCTACAGTACCGCCATACCCCCACACAGTATAATGTTCTCATAGTACCACCATACCACCACACACAGTATAATGTTCTCATAGTACCGACATACCCCCACACACAGTATAATGTTCCTACAGTACCGCCATACCCCCACACACAGTATAATGTTCTCATAGTACCGCCATACCCCAACACACAGTATAATGTTCTCATACTACCGCCATACCCCCAATCACAGCCCTGAGGAGTCTTTTTTATGACTCTCCTTTTTACACCCCTTATGTAACATATATGATGCCGCTCACACAGTATAATGTTCCTACAGTACTGCCATACCACCACACACAGTATAATGTTCTCATAGTACCACCATACCCCCACACACAGTTTAATGTTCCTACAGTACCGCCATACCCCCACACACAGTATAATGTTCTCATAGTACCGCCATACCCCCACACACAGTATAATGTTCTCATAATACCGCCATACCCCCACACAGTATAATCTTCTCATAGTACCGCCATACCCTCACACAGTATAATGTTCTCATACTACCGCCATACCCCCACACAGTATAATGTTCTCATAGTACCGCCATACCCCCCACACACAGTATAATGTTCTCATACTACCGCCATACCCCCACACACAGTATAATGTTCTCATATTACCGCCATACCCCCACACACAGTATAATGTTCTCATACTACCGCCATACCCCGACACAGTATAATGTTCTCATAGTACCGCCATACCCCCCACACACAGTATAATGTTCTCATACTACCGCCATACCCCCACACACAGTATAATGTTCTCATAGTACCGCCATACCCCCACACAGTATAATGTTATAGTACCGCCATACCCCCCCACACAGTATAATGTTCTCATAGTACCGTTATAGCCCCACACACAGTATAATGTTCCCACAGTACCGCCATACCCCCACACACAGTATAATGTTCTCATACTACCGCCATACCCCCACACAGTATAATGTTCTCATAGTACCGCCATACCCCCCACACACAGTATAATGTTCTCATACTACCGCCATACCCCCACACACAGTATAATGTTCCTACAGTACCGCCATACCCCCACACAGTATAATGTTCCTACAGTACCGCCATACCCCCACACACAGTATAGTGTTCTCATAGTACCGCCATACCCCCACACAGTATAATGTTCTCATAGTACCGCCATACCCCCACACACAGTATAATGTTCCTACAGTACCGCCATACCCCCACACACAGTGTAATGTTCTTACAGTACCGCCATACCCACACACACACAGTATAATGTTCTCATAGTACCACCATACCCCCACACACAGTATAATGTTCTCATAGTACCGCCATACCCTCCCACACACAGTATAATGTTCCTACAGTACCGCCATACCCCCACACAGTATAATGTTCTCATAGTACCACCATAACACCACACACAGTATAATGTTCTCATAGTACCGCCATACCACCACACACAGTATAATGTTCCCATAGTACCGCCATACCCCCACACACAGTATAATGTTCCTACAGTACCGCCATACCCCCACACACAATATAATGTTTTCATAGTACCGCCATACCCCCACACACAGTATAATGTTCTCATAGTACCGCCATACCCCCACACACAGTATAATGTTCTCATAGTACCACCATACCCTCACACAGTATAATGTTATAGTACCACCATACCTCCACACACAGTATAATGTTCTCATTGTACCCCCATACCCCCACACACAGTATAATGTTCTCATAGTACCGCCATACCCCCACACACAGTATAATGTTCTCATAGTACCGCCATACCCCCATACACAGTATAATGTTCTCATACTACCGTCATACGCCCACACAGTATAATGTTCTCATAGTACCGCCATACCCCCCCACACACAGTATAATGTTCTCATACTACCGCCGTACCCCCACACACAGTATAATGTTCTCATAGTACCGCCATACCCCCACACACAGTATAATGTTCTCATACTACCGCCATACCCCCACACAGTATAATGTTCTCATAGTACCGCCATACCCCCCACATACAGTATAATGTTCTCATACTACCGCCATACCCCCACACACAGTATGCTGTTCTCATAGTACCGCCATACCCCCCCACACAATATAATGTTATAGTACCGCCATACCCCACACACAGTATAATGTTCTCATTGTACCGCCATACCCACACACACAGTATAATGTTCTCATAGTACCGCCATACCCCCACACACAGTATAATGTTCCTACAGTACCGCCATACCCCCACACAGTATAATGTTCCTACAGTACCGCCATACCCCCACACACAGTATAATGTTCTCATACTACCGCCATACCCCCACACACAATATAATGTTCTCATACTACCGCCATACCCCCACACACAGTATAATGTTCTCATAGTACCGCCATACCCCCACACACAGTATAATGTTCTCATACTACCGCCATACCCCCACACATTATAATGTTCTCATAGTACCGCCATACCCCCCACACACAGTATAATGTTCTCATAGTACCGCCATACCCCCACACAGTATAATGTTATAGTACTGCCATACCCCCACACACAGTATAATGTTCTCATTGTACCGCCATACCCCCACACACAGTATAATGTTCTCATACTACCGCCATACCCCCACACGCAGTATAATGTTCTCATAGTACCGCCATACCCCCACACAATATAATGTTATAGTACCGCCATACCCCCACACACAGTATAATGTTCTCATACTACTGCCATACCCCCCCACACAGTATAATGTTCCTACAGTACCGCCATACCCCCACACAGTATAATGTTATAGTACCGCCATACCCCCACACACAGTATAATGTTCTCATTGTACCGCCATACCCCCACACACAGAATAATGTTCTCATACTACCGCCATACCCCCACACACAGTATAATGTTCTCATAGTACCGCCATACCCCCACACAGTATAATGTTATAGTACCGCCATACCCCCACACACAGTATAATGTTCTCATAGTACCGCCATACCCCCCACACACAGTATAATGTTCTCATACTACCGCCATACCCCCCCACACAGTATAATGTTCCTACAGTACCGCCATACCCCCACACAGTATAATGTTTCTACAGTACCGCCATACCCCCACACACAGTATAGTGTTCTCATAGTACCGCCATACCCCCACACAGTATAATGTTCTCATAGTACCGCCATACCCCCACACAGTATAATGTTCCTACAGTACCGCCATACCCCCACACACAGTATAATGTTCTCTTAGTACCACCATAACCCCACACACAGTAGAATGTTCTCATAGTACTGCCATACCCCCCCACACACAGTATAATGTTCCTACAGTACCGCCATACCCCCACACACAGTATAATGTTCCTACAGTACCGCCATACCCCCACACACAGTATAATGTTCACATAGTACCGCCATACCCCCACACACAGTATAATGTTCTCATAGTACCGCCATACCCCCACACAGTATAATGTTATAGTACCGCCATACCCCCACACACAGTATAATGTTCTCATAGTACCGCCATACCCCCACACACAGTATAATGTTCTCATACTACCGCCATACCCCCACACATTATAATGTTCTCATAGTACCGCCATACCCCCCACACACAGTATAATGTTCTCATACTACCGCCATACCCCCCCACACAGTATAATGTTCCTACAGTACCGCCATACCCCCACACAGTATAATGTTTCTACAGTACCGCCATACCCCCACACACAGTATAGTGTTCTCATAGTACCGCCATACCCCCACACAGTATAATGTTCTCATAGTACCGCCATACCCCCACACACAGTATAATGTTCTCATAGTACCGCCATACCCCCACACACAGTATAATGTTCCTACAGTACCGCCATACCCCCACACACAGTATAATGTTCTCTTAGTACCACCATAACCCCACACACAGTATAATGTTCTCATAGTACTGCCATACCCCCCCACACACAGTATAATGTTCCTACAGTACCGCCATACCCCCACACACAGTATAATGTTCCTACAGTACCGCCATACCCCCACACACAGTATAATGTTCACATAGTACCGCCATACCCCCACACACAGTATAATGTTCTCATAGTACCGCCATACCCCCACACACAGTATAATGTTCTCATAGTACCGCCATACCCCCACACACAGTATAATGTTCCTACAGTACCGCCATACCCCCACACACAGTATAATGTTCCTACAGTACCGCCATACCCCCACACACAGTATAATGTTCACATAGTACCGCCATACCCCCACACACAGTATAATGTTCTCATAGTACCGCCATACCCCCATACAGTATAATCTTCTCATAGTACCGCCATACCCCCACACAGTATAATGTTATAGTACCGCCATAACCCCACACACAGTATAATGTTCTCATTGTACCGCCATACCCCCACACACAGTATAATGTTCTCATAGTACCGCCATTCCCCCCCCACACAGTATAATGTTCCTACAGTACCGCCATACCCCCACACAGTATAATGTTCTCATAGTACCACCATACCACCACACACAGTATAATGTTCTCATAGTACCGACATACCCCCACACACAGTATAATGTTCCTACAGTACCGCCATACCCCCACACACAGTATAATGTTCTCATAGTACCGCCATACCCCAACACACAGTATAATGTTCTCATACTACCGCCATACCCCCAATCACAGCCCTGAGGAGTCTTTTTTATGACTCTCCTTTTTACACCCCTTATGTAACATATATGATGCCGCTCACACAGTATAATGTTCCTACAGTACTGCCATACCACCACACACAGTATAATGTTCTCATAGTACCACCATACCCCCACACACAGTTTAATGTTCCTACAGTACCGCCATACCCCCACACACAGTATAATGTTCTCATAGTACCGCCATACCCCCACACACAGTATAATGTTCTCATAATACCGCCATACCCCCACACAGTATAATCTTCTCATAGTACCGCCATACCCTCACACAGTATAATGTTCTCATACTACCGCCATACCCCCACACAGTATAATGTTCTCATAGTACCGCCATACCCCCCACACACAGTATAATGTTCTCATACTACCGCCATACCCCCACACACAGTATAATGTTCTCATATTACCGCCATACCCCCACACACAGTATAATGTTCTCATACTACCGCCATACCCCGACACAGTATAATGTTCTCATAGTACCGCCATACCCCCCACACACAGTATAATGTTCTCATACTACCGCCATACCCCCACACACAGTATAATGTTCTCATAGTACCGCCATACCCCCACACAGTATAATGTTATAGTACCGCCATACCCCCCCACACAGTATAATGTTCTCATAGTACCGTTATAGCCCCACACACAGTATAATGTTCCCACAGTACCGCCATACCCCCACACACAGTATAATGTTCTCATACTACCGCCATACCCCCACACAGTATAATGTTCTCATAGTACCGCCATACCCCCACACACAGTATAATGTTCTCATACTACCGCCATACTCCCACACACAGTATAATGTTCTCATAGTACCGCCATACCCCCACACACAGTATAATGTTCTCATACTACCACCATACCCCCACACAGTATAATGTTCTCATAGTACCGCCATACCCCCCACACACATTATAATGTTCTCATACTACCGCCATACCCCCACACACAGTATAATGTTCTCATACTACCGCCATACCCCCCCACACAGTATAATGTTCCTACAGTACCGCCATACCCCCACACAGTATAATGTTCCTACAGTACCGCCATACCCCCACACACAGTATAATGTTCTCATTGTACCGCCATACCCCCACACACAGTATAATGTTCCTACAGTACCGCCATACCCCCGCACACAGTGTAATGTTCTTACAGTAGCGCCATACCCATACACACACAGTATAATGTTCTCATAGTACCGCCATACGCCCCCACACACAGTATAATGTTCCTACAGTAGCGCCATACCCCCACACAGTATAATGTTCTCATAGTACCACCATACCACCACACACAGTATAATGTTCTCATAGTACCGCCATCCCACCACACACAGTATAATGTTCCCACAATAGTGGCTTCCCACAGACACAGGATAATGTTTCCACAGGACTGGCATCCCCCTCACACACAGTAGAATGTTCCCACAGTACTGCCATCCCCCGCACTTTCTAATGTTCCCACAGTACTGCCCCCTACATGCACAATATGGTACCATCCACCTCACTGACTACCTCTGACCACCGACAATTAATAAATACTCACTTAGCCTCATTCTTGGTGCAGATACTAATGAACCCAGGATCTATGAGATATTTACCATACGATAGTTGGATAGACAGGAGTGTATCATCCATGAAGGTAGCCCACTCGGTTGCTATGATGCCTATGAAGTGACAGGGCTCGGTGGGGTGTGGTATTGGTCATCCTCTCCTTCCCATCATCACAATGTCAGCGATATCCACATTCCCATGATGGATATCTGCCATACCCCCCACACTCAGTATAATGTTCTCATACTACCGCCATACCCCCACACACAGTATAATGTTCTCATAGTACCGCCGTACCCCCACACACAGTATAATGTTCTCATACTACCGCCATACCCCGACACAGTATAATGTTCTCATAGTACCGCCATACCCCCCACACACAGTATAATGTTCTCATACTACCGCCATACCCCCACACACAGTATAATGTTCCTACAGTACCGCCATACCCCCACACACAGTGTAATGTTCTTACAGTACCGCCATACCCACACACACACAGTATAATGTTCTCATAGTACCATCATACCCCCACACACAGTATAATGTTCTCATAGTACCGCCATACCCCCACACACAGTATGATGTTCTCATAGTACCGCCATACCCCCACACAGTATAATGTTATAGTACCGCCATACCCCCCCACACAGTATAATGTTCTCATAGTACCGTTATACCCCCACACAGTATAATGTTCCCACAGTACCGCCATACCCCCACACACAGTATAATGTTCTCATACTACCGCCATACCCCCACAGAGTATAATGTTCTCATAGTACCGCCATACCCCCACACACAGTATAATGTTCTCATACTACCGCCATACTCCCACATACAGTATAATGTTCTCATAGTACCGCCATACCCCCACACACAGTATAATGTTCTCATACTACCGCCATACCCCCACACAGTATAATGTTCTCATAGTACCGCCATACCCCCCACACACAGTATAATGTTCTCATAGTACCGCCATACCCCCACACACAGTATGATATTCTCATAGTACCGCCATACCCCCACACAGTATAATGTTATAGTACCGCCATACCCCCACACACAGTATAATGTTCTCATTGTACCGCCATACCCACACACACAGTATAATGTTCTCATACTACCCCCATACCCCCACACACAGTATAATGTTCTCATAGTACCGCCATACCCCCACACACAGTATGATGTTCTCATAGTACCGCCATACCCCCGCACACAGTGTAATGTTCCTACAGTACCGCCATACCCCCGCACACAGTGTAATGTTCTTACAGTAGCGCCATACCCACACACACACACAGTATAATGTTCTCATAGTACCGCCATACCCCCCCACACACAGTATAATGTTCCTACAGTACCGCCATACCCCCACACAGTATAATATTCTCATAGTACCACCATACCACCACACACAGTATAATGTTCTCATAGTACCGCCATCCCACCACACACAGTATAATGTTCCCACAATAGTGGCTTCCCACAGACACAGAATAATGTTTCCACAGGACTGGCATCCCCCCACTTTCTAATTTTCCCACAGTACTGCCCCCTACATGCACAATATGGTACCATCCACCTCACTGACTACCTCCGACCACCGACAATTAATAAATACTCACTTAGCCTCATTCTTGGTGCAGATACTAATGAACCCAGGATCTATGAGATATTTACCATACGATAGTTGGATAGACAGGAGTGTATCATCCATGAAGGTAGCCCACTCGGTTGCTATGATGCCTATGAAGTGACAGGGCTCGGTGGGGTGTGGTATTGGTCATCCTCTCCTTCCCATCATCACAATGTCAGCGATATCCACATTCCCATGATGGATATCCGCCATACCCCCCCACACACAGTATAATGTTCTCATACTACCGCCATACCCCCACACACAGTATAATGTTCTCATAGTACCGCCATACCCCCACACACAGTATAATGTTCTCATACTACCGCCATACCCCGACACAGTATAATGTTCTCATAGTACCGCCATACCCCCCACACACAGTATAATGTTCTCATACTACCGCCATAGCCCCACACACAGTATAATGTTCTCATAGTACCGCCATACCCCCACACACAGTATGATGTTCTCATAGTACCGCCATACCCCCACACAGTATAATGTTATAGTACCGCCATACCCCCCCACACAGTATAATGTTCTCATAGTACCGCCATACCCCCACACACAGTATAATGTTCTCATACTACCGCCATACTCCCACACACAGTATAATGTTCTCATAGTACCGCCATACCCCCACACACAGTATAATGTTCTCATACTACCGCCATACCCCCACACAGTATAATGTTCTCATAGTACCGCCATACCCCCACACACACAGTATAATGTTCTCATAGTACCGCCATACCCCCACACACATTATAATGTTCTCATAGTACCGACATACCCCCACACACAGTATGATGTTCTCATAGTACCACCATACCCCCACACAGTATAATGTTATAGTACCGCCATACCCCCACACACAGTATAATGTTCTCATTGTACCGCCATACCCCCACACACAGTATAATGTTCTCATACTACCCCCATACCCCCACACACAGTATAATGTTCTCATAGTACCGCCATACCCCCACACACAGTATGATGTTCTCATAGTACCGCCACACCCCCACACAGTATAATGTTCTCATAGTACCGCCATACCCCCCACACACAGTATAATGTTCTCATACTACCGCCATAGCCCCCCCACACAGTATAATGTTCCTACAGTACCGCCATACCCCCACACAGTATAATGTTCCTACAGTACCGCCATACCCCCACATACAGTATAGTGTTCTCATAGTACCGCCATACCCCCACACAGTATAATGTTCTCATAGTACCGCCATACCCCCACACACAGTATAATGTTCCTACAGTACCGCCATACCCCCACACACAGTGTAATGTTCTTACAGTACCGCCATACCCACACACACACAGTATAATGTTCTCATAGTACCACCATACCCCCACACACAGTATAATGTTCTCATAGTACCGCCATACCCTCCCACACACAGTATAATGTTCCTACAGTACCGCCATACCCCCACACAGTATAATGTTCTCATAGTACCACCATAACACCACACACAGTATAATGGTCTCATAGTACCGCCATACCACCACACACAGTATAATGTTCTCATAGTACCGCCATACCCCCACACACAGTATAATGTTCCTACAGTACCGCCATACCCCCACACACAGTATAATGTTTTCATAGTACCGCCATACCCCCACACACAGTATAATGTTCTCATAGTACCGCCATACCCCCACACACAGTATAATGTTCTCATAGTACCACCATACGCTCACACAGTATAATGTTATAGTACCGCCATACCTCCACACACAGTATAATGTTCTCATTGTACCCCCATACCCCCACACACAGTATAATGTTCTCATAGTACCGCCATACCCCCACACACAGTGTAATGTTCTCATACTACCGCCATACCCCCACACAGTATAATGTTCTCATACTACCGCCATACCCCCCACACACAGTATAATGTTCTCATACTACCGCCATACCCCCACACACAGTATAATGTTCTCATAGTACCGCCATACCCCCACACACAGTATAATGTTCTCATTCTACCGCCATACCCCCACACAGTATAATGTTCTCATAGTACCGCCATACCCCCCACACACAGTATAATGTTCTCATACTACCGCCATACCCCCACACACAGTATAATGTTCTCATAGTACTGCCATACCCCCACACAGTATAATGTTATAGTACCGCCATACCCCCACACACAGTATAATGTTCTCATTGTACCGCCATACCCCCACACACAGTATAATGTTCTCATACTACCGCCATACCCCCACACACAGTATAATGTTCTCATAGTACCGCCATACCCCCACACAGTATAATGTTATAGTACCGCCATACCCCACACACAGTATAATGTTCTCATACTACCGCCATACCCCCCCACACAGTATAATGTTCCTACAGTACCGCCATTCCCCCACACAGTATAATGTTCCTACAGTACCGCCATACCCCCACACACAGTATAATGTTCCTACAGTACCGCCATACCCCCACACACAGTATAATGTTCTCATAGTACCGCCATGCCCCCCACACAGTATAATGTTCTCATAGTACCGCCATACCCCCACACACAGTATAATGTTCTCATACTACCGCCATACCCCCAAACACAGTATAATGTTCTCACAGTACCGCCATACCCCACACACACAGTATAATGTTCTCATAGTACCGCCATCATCCCACCACACACAGTATAATGTTCCCACAATAGTGGCTTCCCACAGACACAGGATAATGTTTCCACAGGACTGGCATCCCCCTCACACACAGTAGAATGTTCCCACAGTACTGCCATCCCCCCACTTTCTAATGTTCCCACAGTACTGCCCCCTACATGCACAATATGGTACCATCCACCTCACTGACTACCTCCGACCACCGACAATTAATAACTAGATGGGTATTTCCTGAAGGAACTACAGATAGTGCTTTGGAATGGTGCCCGGGCTGCCCCTGCAAGACTTTCACACTTGAGTGCCCCTCAGGGTCCGATTTGGTGGGCGGGGCCCCTCAGGGTCCGATTTGGTGGGCGGAGCACCTCAGGGTCTGATTTGGTGGGCGGGGCACCTCAGGGTCCGATTTGGTGGGCGGGGCCCCTCAGGGTCCGATTTGGTGGGCGGGGCCCCTTAGGGGCCGATTTGGTGGGCGGGGCTACTCAGGGTCCGATTTGGTGGGCGGGGCCCCTCAGGGTCCGATTTGGTGGGCGGGGCCCCTCAGGGTCTGATTTGGTGGGTGGGGCACCTCAGGGTCCGATTTGGTGGGCTGGGCACCTCAGGGTCCGATTTGGTGGGCGGGGCCCCTCAGGGTCCGATTTGGTGGGTGGGGCCCCTCAGGGTCCGATTTGGTGGGCGGGGCACCTCAGGGTCCGATTTGGTGGGCTGGGCACCTCAGGGTCCGATTTGGTGGGCGGGGCCCCTCAGGGTACGATTTGGTGAGTGGGGCCCCTCAGGGGCCGATTTGGTGGGCGGGGCCCCTCAGGGTCCTTTTTGGTGGGCGGGGCCCCTCAGGGGTTGATTTGGTGGGCGGGGCCCCTCAGGGTCCGATTTGGTGGGCGGGGCACCTCAGGGTCCGATTTGGTGGGCGGGGCCTCTCAGGGTCCGATTTGGTGGGCGGGGCCCCTCAGGGTCCGATTTGGTGGGCGGGGCCCCTCAGGGTCCGATTTGGTGGGCGGGGCCCCTCAGGGTCCGATTTGGTGGGCGGGGCCCCTCAGGGTCCGATTTGGTGGGTGGGGACCCTCAGGGTCCGATTTGGTGGGTGGGGACCCTCAGGGTCCGATTTGGTGGGCGGGGCCCCTCAGGGTTTGATTTGGTGGGTGGGGACCTTCAGGGTTCGATTTGGTGGGCGGGGCACCTCAGGGTCCGATTTGGTGGGCGGGGCCCCTCAGGGTTCGATTTGGTGGGTGGGGCACCTCAGGGTCAGATTTGGTGTGCGGGTCACTTTAAGAGCTGATATTATCTGGCAAAACTGTGTCCTGGTGGGGTCATGTAGAGTTCGTAGGCGTTGGCATAGTAACTGTGTCTGACTGCGCATATCAATAAGCTAATCAGCCAGGTGGCAGTTGGCAGTTATTTTGAAATTGCCTCAGAAATCAGCCATTATACCCTATTGGAACAATTTCCCCATTGAAATACATTGAGACAAAATTTTCAAATGCCAATTGCGCCAAAACTACAAATCCAATTGACACGAAAAATACTTAGCACACCTCTCAGGAACGCTGGCTTCGAAATGACGCCTCACTGGAGTCTGTGTGTGCAGCGGTTCGGGCCGCATTAATTGCGGAAAAAAACTGAATAATTTTACCACGATCGGATTACAATAATAATACTAGATGGGTATTTCCTGAAGGAACTACAGATAGTGCTTTGGAATGGTGCCCGGGCTGCCCCTGCAAGACTTTCACACATGGGTGCCCCTCAGGGTTGAGGATTTGGTGGGCTGGGCACCTCGGGGTCCAATTTGGTGGGCTGGGCACCTCAGGGTCCGATTTGGTGGTCGGGGCCCCTCAGGATCCGATTTGGTGGTCGGGGCCCCTCAGGGTCCGATTTGGTGGTCGGGGCCCCTCAGGATCCGATTTGGTGGTCGGGGCCCCTCAGGGTCCGATTTGGAGGTCGGGGCCCCTCAGGGTCCGATTTGGAGGTCGGGGCCCCTCAGGGTCCGATTTGGTAAGTGGGGCCCCTCAGGGACCGATTTTGTGGGTGGGGCCCCTCAGGGTCCGATTTGGTGGTCGGGGCCCCTCAGGGTCGGATTTGGTGGTCGGGGCCCCTCAGGGTCCGATTTGGTGGTCGGGGCCCCTCAGGGTCCGATTTGGTGGTCGGGGCCCCTCAGGGTCCGATTTGGAGGTCGGGGCCCCTCAGGGTCCGATTTGGTGGTCGGGGCCCCTCAGGGTCCGATTTGGAGGTCGGGGCCCCTCAGGGTCCGATTTGGTGGTCGGGGCCCCTCAGGGTCCGATTTGGTGGTCGGGGCCCCTCAGGGTCCGATTTGGTGGTCGGGGCCCATCAAGGTCCGATTTGGTGGTCGGGGCCCCTCAGGGTCCGATTTGGTGGTCGGGGCCCCTCAGGGTCCGATTTGGTGGTCGGGGCCCCTCAGGGTCCGATTTGGTGGTCGGGGCCCCTCAGGGTCCGATTTGGTGGTCGGGGCCCCTCAGGGTCCGATTTGGTGGTCGGGGCCCCTCAGGGTCCGATTTGGTGGTCGGGGCCCCTCAGGGTCCGATTTGGTGGTCGGGGCCCCTCAGGGTCCGATTTGGTAAGTGGGGCCCCTCAGGGTCCGATTTGGTAAGTGGGGCCCCTCAGGGTCCGATTTGGTGGTCGGGGCCCCTCAGGGTCCGATTTGGTAAGTGGGGCCCCTCAGGGTCCGATTTGGTGGTCGGGGCCCCTCAGGGTCCGATTTGGTGGTCGGGGCCCCTCAGGGTCCGATTTGGTGGTCGGGGCCCCTCAGGGTCCGATTTGGTGGTCGGGGCCCCTCAGGGTCCGATTTGGAGGTCGGGGCCCCTCAGGGTCCGAATTGGAGGTCGGGGCCCCTCAGGGTCCGATTTGGTGGTCGGGGCCCCTCAGGGTCCGATTTGGTGGTCGGGGCCCCTCAGGGTCCGATTTGGTGGTCGTGGCCCCTCAGGGTCCGATTTGGTGGTCGGGGCCCCTCAGGGTCCGATTTGGAGGTCGGGGCCCCTCAGGGTCCGATTTGGTGGTCGGGGCCCCTCAGGGTCCGATTTGGAGGTCGGGGCCCCTCAGGGTCCGATTTGGTGGTCGGGGCCCCTCAGGGTCCGATTTGGTGGTCGGGGCCCCTCAGGGTCCGATTTGGTGGTCGGGGCCCATCAGGGTCCGATTTGGTGGTCGGGGCCCCTCAGGGTCCGATTTGGTGGTCGGGGCCCCTCAGGGTCCGATTTGGTGGTCGGGGCCCCTCAGGGTCTGATTTGGTGGTCGGGGCCCCTCAGGGTCCGATTTGGTGGTCGGGGCCCCTCAGGGTCCGATTTGGTGGTCGGGGCCCCTCAGGGTCCGATTTGGTGGTCGGGGCCCCTCAGGGTCCGATTTGGTGGTCGGGGCCCCTCAGGGTCCGATTTGGTGGTCGGGGCCCCTCAGGGTCCGATTTGGTAAGTGGGGCCCCTCAGGGTCCGATTTGGTAAGTGGGGCCCCTCAGGGTCCGATTTGGTGGTCGGGGCCCCTCAGGGTCCGATTTGGTAAGTGGGGCCCCTCAGGGTCTGATTTGGTGGTCGGGGCCCCTCAGGGTCCGATTTGGTGGTCGGGGCCCCTCAGGGTCCGATTTGGTGGTCGGGGCCCCTCAGGGTCCGATTTGGTGGTCGGGGCCCCTCAGGGTCCGATTTGGAGGTCGGGGCCCCTCAGGGTCCGAATTGGAGGTCGGGGCCCCTCAGGGTCCGATTTGGTGGTCGGGGCCCCTCAGGGTCCGATTTGGTGGTCGGGGCCCCTCAGGGTCCGATTTGGTGGTCGGGGCCCCTCAGGGTCCGATTTGGTGGTCGGGGCCCCTCAGGGTCCGATTTGGTGGTCGGGGCCCCTCAGGGTCCGATTTGGTGGTCGGGGCCCCTCAGGGTCCGATTTGGAGGTCGGGGCCCCTCAGGGTCCGATTTGGTGGTCGGGGCCCCTCAGGGTCCGATTTGGTGGTCGGGGCCCCTCAGGGTCCGATTTGGTGGTCGGGGCCCCTCAGGGTCCGATTTGGTGGTCGGGGCCCCTCAGGGTCCGATTTGGTGGTCGGGGCCCCTCAGGGTCCGATTTGGTGGTCGGGGCCCCTCAGGGTCCGATTTGGTGGTCGGGGCCCCTCAGGGTCCGATTTGGTAAGTGGGGCCCCTCAGGGTCCGATTTGGTAAGTGGGGCCCCTCAGGGTCCGATTTGGTGGTCGGGGCCCCTCAGGGTCCGATTTGGTAAGTGGGGCCCCTCAGGGTCTGATTTGGTGGTCGGGGCCCCTCAGGGTCCGATTTGGTGGTCGGGGCCCCTCAGGGTCCGATTTGGTGGTCGGGGCCCCTCAGGGTCCGATTTGGTGGTCGGGGCCCCTCAGGGTCCGATTTGGAGGTCGGGGCCCCTCAGGGTCCGAATTGGAGGTCGGGGCCCCTCAGGGTCCGATTTGGTGGTCGGGGCCCCTCAGGGTCCGATTTGGTGGTCGGGGCCCCTCAGGGTCCGATTTGGTGGTCGGGGCCCCTCAGGGTCCGATTTGGAGGTCGGGGCCCCTCAGGGTCCGATTTGGTGGTCGGGGCCCCTCAGGGTCCGATTTGGTGGTCGGGGCCCCTCAGGGTCCGATTTGGTGGTCGGGGCCCCTCAGGGTCCGATTTGGTGGTCGGGGCCCCTCAGGGTCCGATTTGGTGGGCTGGCACCTCAGGGTCCGATTTGGTGTGCGGGTCACTTTAAGAGCTGATATTATCTGGCAAACCTGTGTCCTAGTGGGGTCATGTAGAGTTCGTAGGCGTTGTCATAGTAACTGGGTCTGACTGCACATAGCACTGAACTAATCAGCCAGGTGGCAGTTGGGCTGATTTCTGAGGCAATTTCAAAATAACTGCCATTATAAGCTTATGGCAAGATTTCCCTATTGAAATGCATTGAGACCAAATTTTCAAACGCAAATTGCGCCAAAACTACAAATCCGATCGACACGAAAAATACTTAGCACACCTCCCAGGAACGCTGGCTTCGAAATGACACCTCACTGGAGTCTTTGAGTGCAGCGGTTCGGGCCGCATTAATTGCGGACTGAATAATAATAAGAAGAAGAATAAGTTGACTACGGTGGAATAACAATACAGTGCTTTTTCAAAGCACTATAAATACTCACTTAGCCTCATTCTTGGTGCAGATACTAATGAACCCAGGATCTATGAAATATTTACCATACGATAGTTGGATAGACAGGAGTGTATCATCCATGAAGGTAGCCCACTCGGTTGCTATGATGCCTATGAAGTGACAGGGCTCGGTGGGGTGTGGTATTGGTCATCCTCTCCTTCCCATCATCACAATGTCAGCGATATCCACATTCCCATGATGGTGATACCGCTGAATAGATTAGTGAATCAGGGAGTGGAAAGCTCCTGATCCACCATTCAGCCTTCACTTCTGAGTCTGAGACTCCGTGCACTGCAGGCACAATGACGTCACTACATCACACCTCTAGTCCGGAACCTCAGTACTCACACCGCACAGACCAGAGCAGCGCTCCTCAGGAACCGGGTTGGCTGAGTAGTGTTGGGACTCTCATACTGAATGTGTGGCTGGTAGGGGCCATTATACTGGGGTTGTGGTGGACTGTAAATGCCTCCATACTGAGGGGGGGTTATTATTTTGTGTAGCAGGTTGTGGTGGCCATAACTAGAGATGAGAGAATATGTTCAGTAAACGATCGCCAAACATAAATTTTCCGGATTCATGATCGGTAACATGAGCATTTTTCTTAAGATTGGAAAAAGTCAGTAACATTCGGTAAAATACATAATAGAAGCCGGCAATACATGTGCCGCGTTTAGTAAAATCACAGCCACCAATGTGGGAGACTGGGGTTCAAATCCTGGCTCTGCCCTGTTGGACATAATATACCAGTAGTGGTCCATAACACTATGGTGCCTACCTCAATAAACATGAGAGGGTCACGAGCAAAGAGAGTCATGCCGGCTCAGACATCACCTGGATTAACAAGGTCTGCGTCAGCTGTCGAGGAACCAGAACAATCTGATGATAAATGGGCTACTGGACCAAACCATACAAAGACAAGGCAAGAGAACCTGGATCTGATGGAATGCTACTATAACAGCAGACCAAATGAGAGAGGATATATGAAGCATATGAGGAAACTCTGGATGGATACAAGACCTGCATGTCCACTAACTGAGAAACAACTAGTCACCCAACGTTTCAATATCATAAAGAGAAAGCTATTATCACAACATGAGATGGATGAACTGCACTGCAGATCCACCCCACATGAAGACCTGGAAGAACAACATGTACAACCCCTTGAAGATCCTCATCCAACCCTGCAACTAGAGAGCACTTGAAGACACAAAAGCGCACAGAGAGGTAAAAAAAAATCGCCAAGGTATACCCATAATAGAGCAGTCCTGTCTAATGTACATAATCCCAATCTGATGTATTTAAAAACCTGATCATCTGTATAGTACCTGTTTGAACAGGGCTCAGAGAGAAAATATCCATGTAGAACATGCAAGATGGAACACCTACAATGCAAATGACCCACAGGAGTGGTGGACTCCCCAGTCTTGTAGAAACAAGAGAACAATTATAAAACCAAAAACACATGGGCTACTTGCACAGTGAACAAGACAGGACTGCTCTATTATGGGTATACCTTGGCGATTGGTGGAGCAGCTTAACATACTTTTTTTGCAAAAAAACGTATTAACTAAATACCCTGTATTTTTTCATTTTTTGACTAGCACTTGCTTATTTACTGTGACTTTTTTACAACAGAGTATTTTTTGACCTCTCTGTGCGCTTTTGTGTCTTCAAGTTCTTTGGTGGTGTGAACAGGTTTCTACAGACTTGTTCACTATGCAAGTAGCCCATGTGTTTTTGGTTTTATAACTAGAGAGCACTGCAGCTGGTCTGAAACAGAGGATCTTAGATCAACTAAATACCATCAATACCAGAGATCGACTGCCAAGGCTCAGCAAAGAAACAGCACCAGACAGTATGCTAGAGGATGCTAATAGAGCAGGTCTTGCATCAATAACTACCACCACCATAACTCAAACTAATAACCTGATCTATGCTACTGCCTCAGCATTCATGGAAATGCTTGGCTATACAACCAGCAAGAACAACAGAAGTACGTGCTCCCCTTGGAAAAGAAGACTGTAGACAAAGAAGGGAAGTCAGCCAACTATCATAAATACAGAAGTGTGTAAGGATCAAGAATAAGACCAAGATGGACAAGTACAAAGGCCTGACCCCAACTGAAGAGAATGCTAAACAAAGGATCACAGCACTCACTGCAAGACTAGGGCGATACACTAGAGAAGCTGAGGCCAAGAAAATAAATGCCCTGTTCTCCAAAGAACTATCCAAAGTGCACTCCCAACTACAGAGGAACAGCACAAAGTCAGCAACTCCACCAATAGCAGAGACTGAACAATACTGGAGGAAGATATGAGACAAGGAAAAAACACAACACCAGTGCAATGTGGCTGCAATATTTGAGAATGAAGCACAGCAACCACCTAGAGCAAGAACCAGTCACCATTCCATAAGCAGACATCCAACAGCGGGTCAAGAACATGAAGAGCTGGCCCAGACATGATCCTCACCTACTGGCTATAGAAATTCACAGTGGTACATGAATGCATGGCAAAGCAGATGAACCAACTGCTGGAAGCAGGCCACCACCCAGCTTGGCTAACACAAGGAAGAACAGTGCTGATCATGAAGGATCCTCACAAAGGAACAGTTCCATCCAACTACCGCCCAATAACCTGCCTTACAACAACATGGAAACTTCTGTCAGGCATCATAGCCACCAAGCTACAGAACCATATGAACCAGTGCATGAATCCAGCTCAGAAAGGCATTGGGACTGTGTTGTGAATTCTGCTCTTGGGCTCCCTCCAGTGGTTGTAGGTGGGAATGCAGTTGTCTCTGAGTCGCAGTCCTGGCCAGGTGTATCTGCTGATTGCACTGCTGGCTGGGATATTTAGGTGTGCAGGATTCATTAGCTCTTGCCAGTTGTCAATGTTCCTTGTGAAGTGTTGGATCACTTTCTGGCTTCTCCTGCTTAGCTGCCAAATTCAGCAAAGATAAGTGTTTGGTTTTTTGTGTCTGTGGCACACTGCTGTGTGCTTGTTTTTGTTTGTATTCCTGCTCTGATTGTAGGATTCGCTGGAGTTGCAGATATACGCTCCTACATCTTTAGTTAGATGTAGGAAGTTTTTGTATATTCTGCTGTAGATATTTTTGAAGGGTTTTAATACTGACCGCACAGAACTCTGTCCTATCCTGTCCTATTTAGCTAGAGTGGCCTCCTGTGCTAAATCCTGTTTTTCTGCCTGTGTATGTTTTTTCCTCTCTGACTCACCGCCAATATTTGTGGGGAGCTGTCTATCCTTTGGGGATCTGCTCTGAGGCAAGATAGTATTCCTATTTCCATCTTTAGGGGTATTTAGTCCTACGGCTGTGACGAGGTGTCTAGGATTGTTAGGTACACTCCACGGCTCCTTCTAGTTGCGGTGTTAAGTTCAGGATTGCGGTCAGTATAGTGACCACCTTCTCCAGTGAAAGTTCTCATGCTGCTCCAAAGTCACCGGATCATAACAGGACTGACACCAGAGGCTCTAAGCACCAGCTCCTAGTAGATAGAGCAGTCGCTCAAGACTCAAGATCCAGCACAGCCTGACTACAGGGGAAGCCTATGACTCAATTCACACACATGGATCTGTGAATGCTTGGCTCTGTACAATGTCAACAGGAAATTAAGAACCGTCCTCATAAACGCAATGGGGCTATGGAGAACAATATTGGAAGTCAACTCAATACAACTAGCACAAGAGACCATTAAATGTGACATATACCAAGGTGGTGCACTGTCCCCATTGCTCTTCTGCATAGTCTTGAGCCCCCTCAGTCAGATAATTACAGAGTCTGGCTATGGATACAAGTTCAAGAGTGGAAGCCCCATCAGCCACCTCCTCTACATGGATGACATCAAGCTGTATGCAAAAAGCGAACGAGACATCAATTACTGATCCACCTGACAAGGATCTACAGTGAAGACATCGGGATGTCCTTCGGACTGGAGAAGTGTGGCTAGTTGGTAATAAAGAGAGGCAAAGTAGTCAGGACTGATGGAGTGTAATTACCAGCAGGGCACATAGCAGATGTACAGACATGATACAGGAACTTCGCCATCCCACAGGAATACGGTAACCATGATGAGGAGGCAAGGAAAGCAGCAACATCCAAATGGCGCCAAAAGATGAGATGCTGAGAGAAAGCCTAAGGCAGCAACAACAGATCTGGAAGAAAGAACAGGAACATGAACCGCCATGGCAAGACATGCCGCTGCATGGGCTGTACCATCGACAGATAATGGAGGTGGCTGACATGGAGAAATCCTACCAATGGCTTGAGTAAGCTGGACTCTGAGACAGCATAGAGGCACTAATCATAGCGGTACAAGAGCAAATACTAAGTACCACATCCATATAAGCAGGAATCTACCACACAAGACAAGACCCAAGGTGCAAACTATGCAAAGAAACCTCAGAAACCATCTATCACATAGTGGCAGGATGCAAAATGCAAGCAGGAACAGCATATACAGAATGCCACAACCAAGTAGCGGGAATTGTATACAGGGACATCTGCACAGCATATGGGCTAAGTCCAGGTGGGACACCCCAGAAAAGGTGGTGGAGAACGAAAGGACTAAAATCCTGTGGGACTTCAAGATCCAGATGGATAAGCAGGTGTTGGCTAACCAACCAGACATTGTGATAGTAGACAAGGATCAGAAGACAGCAGTGATAATAGATGTGGCAGTGCCAAGTGACAGCAACATCAGAGAGAAGGAATATGAGAAGCTGGAGAAATACCAGGGCCTCAAAGGAGAACTGGAGAAGATGTGGAAGGTGAAGGCAACAGTGATTCCAGTGGTGATAGGAGCACTTGGAGCAGTGACCCCTAAGTGGGAAGAATGGCTACAACAGATCCCAGGAGCAGTATCTGAGCTCTCTGTCTAGTAAAGCGCAATGCTGGGAACAACTAAGATCCTGCGCAGAACCCTCAAACTCCCAGGTCTCTGGTGGAGGACCCGAGAATGTGAAAGGACAACAAAGACCACCTCTATTGGGGGTGAGAAGGAAGTTTTTTTTACGGATGTCCATGACACAGTGTATATATATTACATAGATAGAAGAAAAGGCGGTAATTCTGAAGCCGCGGTAGTGTAAAATCAGTGCAGGAGCCAACAGGATAGAAGACATGGATTACATACAGTAAATAGAATAGATAGATATATAGATGTCAGTGACAAATACAATTAGTACAGTGTGTGCAGCTTACTGTACATGTATTTAATAAAAGATCATTTTTCTGAAAAAAAAAAATGGCATGGGCTCTGTGAGATCTCCGCTAGCACCTTGAGGAAGTCGCACGATGCAGAGGCGAGTTCACCGGGAGGATTTCACTGCGATGAATTTCAACTCTCCTCTGCACTGTGCGACTTTCTCATGGTGCTAGCGGGGATCTCACTGAGGCCACCGCAGTTCAGCCCGGCTGGGAGCGCAGCCTCAGTGATGTCACCGCTAGTCACTGACGCTGCGTTCCCAGCAGCTCACTCACCAGTGGTTCTCCGCCTGGACGGTTACATCTTGGCACCGTCCAGATTGAAAACTATTTCTCCTGTAGACATGGATTACGGCGTGGGACAGATCGACAGACAGGTATGGTATATTGTTGTTTTTTATTTTAGTTTTAGCACAGGAGATCGAGGGCTTTGGTGGAATTAGGCGACGTCGTAAATATGGTTTAATTGAGATTATTAAAGGAGTCTGTGTCATTTTTTCAATTCACTTTATTCTTGCTGTGCCTTTATTTACCATATAACTATAGGATTAGTAATGGATCGGTGTCTTACTCTCTATTACTAAGCCGTGGGCTTGATGTCACCTGACAATACAAAGGTGACATCAACTACACAAATTTGAACCCCACTTGCCACCGCTACAGGGCAAGTGGGAAGAGCTGGGCAAAGCACCAGAATTGGCGCATCTAATAGACGTGCCTTATCTGGGCAGCTGCCGGCTGCTATTTTATGGCTGGGGGGTCAATATCCATGGCCCCTTAGCAGCCTGAGAATACCAGCCCCCAGCTGTCAGCTTTAGAAAAGCTGGTTGTTAAAAAATGGGGTGGACCCCATGCCATTTTTTAAAATTATTTATTTAAATAATTAAAAAGCGTGGGGACCCCTTTATTCTTGATAACCAAGATTGCTGAAGCTGACGGCTGAGGGTTACAGCCCCCAGCTGTGAGTTTTGCCTGGCTGGTTATCAAAAATACAGGGAAACCCATGACTTTTTTTATTATTTATTTACAGCGCCAGAGCAGCTTATGTATACCCTCCATCATCTGCGCTCACGTTGTTTTTTGCTGCATTTTTATATGCTAATTTTCAGCTGCTTTTTCCATTACCAGCAAAGTCTATAAGATTTCAGAAATCTCATACACCCATTAGTTTTTTTGTCATCAGGATTTTGTGCTTTGTAGCATTTTTTTTACATAGAGCATGTCACTTCTTTCAGCAATTTTGCAGTGTTTTTTACACATTGACTTGAATGGTTGTAAAAAAAAACGCGGAAAGTATGCAGGTTGACCTTTTTTTTGCAGCGTATTTGCAGTATAAAAGTCAAGGACAGCCGGATGTGACCTCACACTCGATGACAGGCTGCATGATGCATCCATTCAGCCTGTCATTGAGCAGACTGGACCCGAACCCCATTCTCTTGAATGGGGGGCCGACAATACAGTGTTGGACATGCTGTCATATGCATGACAGCGCAGCAAACACCGCTTCTGAACGGTGGTGAAACTGTCCTCGCTGGTCAGAGATCCACAGTTCCCCCACTGTCAAAAGACAGCGGCAGCACTCAGCTGTGATGGAAGGTGTACAGGTTACCTCCGGTCACTGGTGTCAGCTGATGGGACAACTGCTCCCATCATCCTACACCGGCTAATAACAGCGAGAGCAGGAGTGTTCATCAGCTGCTTCTGTGCCGTAAATACATAATTAAAACAAAAACCTGCGTGGGTTCCCCCTATTTTTGATAACAAGCCAGGCAAAACTCACAGCTGGGGGCTGCAACCCTCATCTGTCAGCTTCAGCAAGGCTAGTTATCAAGAATAGAGTGGTCCCCACACTGTAGTTTTTAATAATTCTCCTCTGTACCGTGCGACTTTCTCACGGTGCTAGCGAGGTTTCTCTCCGAGGTCACCGCAGTTCAGCCCGGCTGGGAACCGAGCATCAGTGATGTCACCGCTAGACACTGAGGCTGCGCTCGCAGCAGCTCATTCACCAGTGGTTCTCAGCCTGTACGGTCACATCTTGGCACCGTCCAGGTTGGAAACTATTTCTCCCCCAGACATGGATTACGGCGTGGGGCAGAATGATGGAGAGGTGAGGGATATAGTTGTTATATTATTTTTGCTTTATTACAGGAGATCGAGGGTTTCGGTGGAATTAGGCGAGGTCGTAAGTATGGTTTAATTGAGATTATTAAAGGAGTCTGTGTCATTCTTTCAATTAAAGGACTTTTTCTGTCTGTGTTTTCTTACAATGTTTAGAAAAGGAGCCACTACAAAAATATCTGCACACCACCCATAGATAATATCAAAAAAAGACAACTTTATTGGTGACAAATAATTTAAAAACAGTTAAAAATACAAACAACAACTCCCCCATCCGACCTGTTCAAAAATATGAAAATACATGGCTGCACAGGTAAAAATAAAACATACTGAATGCTACCCTACAGACCAAATAGCACTACAGAAGCACATACACTATAGCTCTAGACCATGCAGTCAGCGGAAATAACACCTGAGCCCATAATAGGGACAAAACAGGAGGAAGTGGGGGGGAGAGACGAATTAACCTAACCCCCCACAAGACAAATCAATATGGTCACAGCTGACATGCACAGAAATGTCCACAGGAAAACCCTAAGGACATGTAGTACCAAAAGATGGCAAGAAAATAAGAAAATATAATAAAAGGTCATACAATGTAGCAGAGCCCAAAGGGGAAAAGTATGCACCTGATACCCTTCAAATCACCTGTAAAGAAGAGGGTAATCGAGCAGCCCGATAAAGAACAGGATCGTAGGGAAGGAGATCCCAACGCGTGTCGCGGTTACAAGGACCGTTTCATCAGGGGAAGACTGATGAAGTACTACATGTCCTTAGGGTTTTCCTGTGGACATTTCTGTGCATGTCAGCTGTGACCATATTGATTTGTCTTGTGGGGGGTTAGGTTAATTCGTCTCTCCCCCCCACTTCCTCCTGTTTTGTCCCTATTATGGGCTCAGGTGTTATTTCCGCTGACTGCATGGTCTAGAGCTATAGTGTATGTGCTTCTGTAGTGCGATTTGGTCTGTAGGGTAGCATTCAGTATGTTTTATTTTTACCTGTGCAGCCATGTATTTTCATATTTTTGAACAGGTCGGATGGGGGAGTTGTTGTTTGTATTTTTAACTGTTTTTAAATTGTTTGTCACCAATAAAGTTGTCTTTTTTTGATATTATCTATGGGTGGTGTGCAGATATTTTTGTAGTGGCTCCTTTTCTTCTTTTCTAAACATGTTTGTGTTGGCCACTTTCTTCTGCACCCCCATGACTTATGGGATATATGTTATATTTTGTGTAGTGCGCCAGCTACTCTGGTATCTTTTCTTACAATGTGACTATGGGGTTAGTAATGGGGGCGACTTATTGATGCCTCTCCATTACTAACGTCGGGGCTTGATGTAACCGGACAATACAAAGGTGACACCAACCCCCCCAACTATTACCCCACTTGCCACCGCTAAAGGGCAAGTGGGAAGAGAGAGGCTAAGTGCCAGAATTGGTGCATCTTAGAAATGTTCCTTTTTTCCGAGGTGGCTGAGAGCTGTGGTTTTTAGCCTAGGGGGCCAGTATCCATGACCCCTTCTTAGGCTATTAATATCAACCCGCAGCTGTCTGCATAGCCTTTGCTGGTTATTAAATACAGGGGGACCCTACATCACTTTTTTGGGGGTCCCCCATTTTATTAGCCACTAAAGGCTAAGTATACAGTTGTGAGCTGATATTAATAGCCTGGGAAGCTCCGTGGGTATAACCCCCTTCCTAGGCTATAAACAATCTTTTGTGTGTGAATCAGAGCTGAGATCTAACGTGATAGAAGATTACAGTGCGGGGAAGACGGGAAACCTTCATATAGAGGCTGGTGGTGATGGAGTCAGTGACCGACTCTGGACAAATCTGTTTCTAGAGCCGTAGTAGAAGATGAAGATGTCGTCCTCATCATGAAGTAGTTATTTCTCATGTCGCATGTAATGAATATCTCCTGCAGTATTGCTAATGCCGATTCCAGGGTCGGTAAATGAGACAAGAATTAGCGTTATGGAAGATGAGTCTATGAGAAATGTATTCAGCTGCCGACTCCGAGGAGGAAACTGCTTGTTGTCTGTGGCCTAAATATATAGGATTTATTAGTAGATGTAAAGAAGGAAACTAAATACTGTAAAATAATAAATCTCCTCATATGTTTCCCTTATTATCTCCAGTAATTGTATTATTACAGAATTCTTATGATGTTACATCGGCTCATCTTCTCATTCAGGTCTCTACAATATCGGATCCTCTCAGTGAAGATCTTCTACAAAAGAATATTTTCCTGATTTACCCATCAAAGATGGATATGGACAGAGACAAGATGGCAGAGAGGATATTACACCTCACCCTAGAGATCCTCTTCCGGCTTACTGGAGAGGTGAGATATTCTGATGACGTCACATTACATCATTCTTATCTATGGGAATAACAGATGGACAGAACTGGAGAGGTGAGGACTCTGGAAATGTCTGTAGTGAGATTTATTAATGTGTCTCTCTATTACCAGGATTACACAGTGGTGAAGAAGACCTCTAGTGATCGCTGTCAGGACCCTGTGTCTGAGGGATGGGGAAGACCCCTGAGCCCAATCACGGGGCCTCCACCTCACCCCCTGATCCATGAGGACATCAATGACCAGAAGATCCTAGAACTCACCTACAAGATGATTGAGCTGCTGACTGGAGAGGTGACACTGCTGGGAATGCTGGGACATTATACAGTAACGCTATGAAGGGATCGGGGGGTGATGGTATCATTGTATGTGTCAGGTTACTATAAGGTGTCAGGATGTCGCTGTCTATTTCTCCATGGAGGAGTGGGAGTATTTAGAAGGACACAGAGATCTGTACAAGATCGTCATAATGGAGGTTCCCCAGCCCCTCACATCTCCAGGTAATAGACAGGACTAAATACACACGGCCTATAATTATCTGTATGTAAAGAATGAATTCAGTCCCTGTATGTGTTTCCTCCAGATCTATCCAGTAAGAGGACAACACCAGAGAGATGTCCCCGTCCTCTTCTTCCACAGGACTGTAACCAAGAAGATCCCAATGCTCCTCAGGACCATCAGGTAGATGGAGAGAAGGTGTCAGGAGATCTCCCCTACGATGTGTAGACGCCGGTGAAGGTCTTGTGCTCAGTCTTGTTTTATCCACCAGTATTATATGATTTATACTTGTGTAATGAGAACGGCAGGATTAGAGCTGATCATAGATGTGACTTCTCCATCTGTCGGTGACTTTTATAATATTTGTTTCAGGGTGAAGATCTGACCCATATTAATACTACAGAGACATATGTGAGGGGGGATGAGTGGTGTAGAGAGGAGATTCCCACATATGACTACCCGGGTGAGTAGTAATATACGGGCTCTTGGTATCTTTTAATTCATTCTTAGTTTTACACTGTGTCCCACTATAGGACAATTATTTCGTGCAGGTTGATCGCTTCTATACACTGATCTGAGAGACTTCCTGATCATCACTGCGCATGACAGCAAGCCTCTCAGGTCTGGAGACCTGGATGTCATCATGATGACATTGGCCCTCCATGGCAGCGATCGGGTCCCTATGTCATGCCACAGGGTCTCCTATCCAAAGTGAGAGGGGCTGTCAGCCTCTGTAGTGAGGGATCAGTGACCTGTCATAAGGCAATACAGATGAATATGTAATCAGAGCACCACATAAAGCCCCGCCCACAGCCCCACCCCAGGGCACCACATAAAGCCCCGCCCACAGCCCCACCACAGGGTATCACATAAAGCCCCGCCCCAGGGCACCACATAAAGCCCCGCTCCAGAGCACGAGAATCTCATTAACTGAAAACTACAAACACAGATTAAACATCAACCACAAGACGGATTTCATCACCAAGTATCAGTGTAATCAGTATAACGGCACCGACCTGACATTGTCTGTAGTCACTGAGCACAATCCTGCTGACAGGTTCCCTTTAAGACATCTCCGCTCTGCACTATTATACACAGTTCCCTTTAAATGTGTAATATTTCTTCTTGAAACTCATCTGATAGAAAGTATTGGAGCTTCCGATAGTTTAGATTGTGAAGTCACAGAGCCCCGTGCTCTAATTCCCCCAGAGAGGTTTCACCACTAGCTGCTCATTTATTACTGATGGAGACTGTTCAGTTTGAGCATTTCAGTAGATGTTATTGTCTATAGTCAGTTTTTGATTACAGTAGTGTCCACAATCCTCTGATTTAACCTCTTCCCGCAGCCAGTTTTGTGTTCTTAATCCGGCCCCATTTTTACAATCTGACGTGTGTCACTTTATGTGGTGATAACTTTGGAATTCTTCACAAAGGATAATAGAAAACAAATGGATCTTACAAATTATTTTCCACCTTCTCACAATACCCTACATACGATTGTACACTACTCTCTGGGCACATGGCCGTGTTCAGAAGGGAAGGAGCGCCATTTAGCTGTTTGAATGCAGATCTAGCTGGAATAGTTTGCAGACACAATGTATTGGGAGCACTGTTCGTGGTCAACTGGCAGCTCAAAAGATCTCCACCATGAACATGCTTGGCACTATCTTCTCTGCTTTCCATATCCCAAGGATTGCCTTGCTCATCGCCCTTTAACACCATTACATGGATCTGGACTTACACTGGGACCCCTAGGCTTGGACCATGGTGTTACCTGCTATTCTGTGGTGTTAGATGGCAAGAAGAATAGTCAGGTAGCTGCGTCAGAACCGGAACGACAGAATGCAGAATCAGAAGACACAAGAGTAGTCAGTAAATGGGCCACGGTCAGAACAGGAAACAAATACACAAGCCACAAGCTGAGCACAGAGGACTGAACCAGAGGAGAACAACGCTGATTCTGGCAGATTCCAGACATGTGCTTTGAGCTTTAGTAGGGTGTGGTACTTTCCAATTGGCTGAAGTAGGGAGCAGATTACTCCAGCTGGACAGCAGGAACAGATCCCAGATGAGATTGGACACACCATATGCAGAAGCCCTAATATGACTAAATGACAGAAAACCAGAAGAGTCGAAATCCTCATAAAGTGATTCCATTTTATAAATTAATTCACTGAGGGTTATAATCTATACATATGTGATCAAAATTGTTGGTACCCCTCGTTTAATGACAGAAAAACCCACAATGGTCACAGAAATAACTTGAATCTGACAAAAGTAATAAGAAGTAAAAGATCTATGAAAATGAACAAATGAAAGAGAGACATTGCTTTTCAACCATGCTTCCACAGAATGTAAAAAAAAAATAAAACTCATGAAATAGGCCTGGACAGAAATGATGGTACCCCTGAAAATACAATCTTGGAATCAGTGAGTGGCCTGTATATAGGGCTACAGATACTTACTGTGCTGTGTGGTGACATCGTGTGTATCACTCTCAACATGGACCAGAGGAAGCGAAGGAAAGAGTTGTCTCAGGAGATTAGAAAACAAATTATAGACAAACATGTTAAAGGTAAAAGTTATAAGACATCTCCAAGCAGCTTGATGTCCTGTGACTACAGTTGCACATATTATTCAGAAATGTAAGATCCATGGGACTGTAGCCAACCTCCCTGGATGTGGCCACAAGAGGAAAGTTGATGATAAATCAAAGAGATGGATAATACGAATGGTAACAAAAGAGCCCAGAAAAACTTCTAAACAGATTAAAGGTGAACTTCAAGCTCAAGGAACATCAGTGTCAGATCGCACCATCCATCGTTGTATGAGCAAAGTGGAATTCATAAGAGACGACCAAGGAGGACACCATTGTTGAAAAAAAAAAAGCCAAACTGGAATTTGCCAAACTACATGTTGACAAGCCACAAAGCTTCTGAGAGAATGTCCTAAGGACAGATGAGACAAAAATGGAACTTTTTGGCAAGGCACATCAGCTCTATGTTCACAGATGGAAAAATTAATCATATCAAGAAAAGAACACTGTCCCTACTGTGAAACATGGAGGAGGCTCTGATATGTTCTGGGGCTGCTTTGCTGCATCTAGCACTGGGTGTCTAGAATCTCTGCAGGGTACAATGAAATCTCAAGACTATCAAGGGATTCTTGAGAGGAATGTGCGGCTCAGTGTCAGAAAGCTTAGTCTCAGTCGCAGGTCATGGATCTTGCAACAGGATAATGACCCCAAACACACAGCTAAAAACACCCAAAAATGGCTAAGAGGAAAACATTGGACTATTCTGAAGTGGCCTTCTATGAGCCCTGACATAAATCTTACTGAGCATCTTTGGAAAGAGTTGAAACATGCCGTCTGGAAAAGGCAACCTTCAGTCACGAGACGACTGGAGCAGTTTGCTCTTGAGGAGTGTCCAAAATACCTGTCTAGAGGTGCAGAAGCCGCATTGACAGTTACAGGAATCGTTTAATTGCAGTGATTGCCTCAAAAGGTTGTGCAACAAAATATTAATCCTTTCGCGCCAGAGCTCGTTTTTGCCAATTTATTCAGTTCTGACCAGTGTCACGTTATGAGGTCATAACTCTAACGCTTCAATGAATCCTCATGATTCTGAGAATGTTTTCTTGTGACATATTGTATTTTATGACAGTGGTAAAAAATTTTGATATGACTTGCGTTTATTTGTTAAAAAAAAATGGAAATTTGGCTTAAATTTTGAAAATTTCGCAATTTTCAAAATTTACATTTTTATGCCCTTAAATCAGAGAGTTATAGTGCAAAAAATAGGTAATATATTTCCCACATGTCTACCTTACATCAGCACAATTTTGGAAACAATTTTGTTTTGTATATATTTTGTATGTAAATTATAAGGGTTAAAAGTTGACCAGCGATTTCTCATTTTTACAAAAAAACTATTTTTTAAAGGACCACATCGGGAGCGTGTCCTAGCTGGCCATGTGAGCGGACGCTGAGGAAAGAGCTCCTGCTGCTACCAGCAAGATGATCCTGAGCAGACACAGCTGGCTGCTTCAAATTGTGCCATACCTGCGGGCTGAAGTCCCCAGGAGTGAAGGGGAGTCGCAGAAGCTGCCCGGTGAGAGACGAAATGACGAGGAGGAGGCAGAAGGACGCGGGCGCAGGAGAGGATGGTGGGATCCAAGATGGCACCGCTGCCAGAGCGGACGCTGTGAAATCAAATGCCGCCTGTCAGAAGCGTCTTGAGGCTGCAGAAAAGCGAAAAAGGTTTGCCCGGGTGGATGGTGGGGAAGAGACACAAGAAATATCTGAAGAGGGATCTGAAGGAGAGGAGGAGGTGGAGGAAAGACTTGATAAAGGAATGCCGGGGCACAGAAGGGGGAGGAAGATAGTGGCATGGCTGCAGAGGCGGAGGCTGAAAAGGCAGTGGAATTGAGTGGGGAACCAACCATAAAGGATGTTTTTATCCTCTTATCTTCTTGTAACCAGTCCGTAAATTATTTAACCCTTCAGATGAAGGAGGTTAAAGGGGAGATTATACAAATAAAGGCTGCTGTACAGAGAATGGACAAATGTATGGGAGAAGTGGAAGAGAGGATGAGCACCCTTGAGGATCATATTGTAAAACTGCAAAAGGCAGAGAAAAAGTTTGTCCAACAGATAACGGAATTGGCGGCAAAAAATGAGGATCTAGAAAACAGATCCAGAAGAAATAACATCCGGATAGTGGGTTTGCCGGAAAAAAACAGAGGGGAGAAATCCCACTGGGTTTATTGAAAGCTGGCTGAAGGAGAAGGTTGCAGTTGAGTGCCGCCGCAGCCCCCTCCCCCTGGAGCTAACTCCCGTACTATGCTGGCTAAAATATTAAACTACAGAGACATTATACTTAGGAAGGCCAGAGAAATGGAGGATCTCACGGTTGGAGGACAGAGGATTGCCATTTATCCGGACTACTCCGCTGCGGTCCAGAATCAGAGAATGCAGTTTACTGGCGTCAAGAGGCGATTGAGAGAACTGGTGGTGCAATACTCCATGTTTTTCCCTGCGAGGTTGAGAGTGGTCGCCTTCAATAAAGCACACTTCTTCATGACGCCAGAGGACGCAACTCAGTGGATTGATATTAATGCCAAAAAACAGCAGGCAGCAGGAGACTGACTTTCTGTGGCAACATGTGTGGTTATTGCTTCACCTTTGACAGAAGAGAATCGGACTTCTTTCTAGGTTTATTTACTGTCTATAGCTCTTTCAAACTTTGGAAGAGTGGAGTATGGCCAGGTTGATTAATGGGCCAGACGGAGTTTGAGTTGGATAATATGGAGGGCGGTGGGGGATGCTGACAGGGTGTTCTGCAAATATTGCTTTTGTAATCTCTTTACTTTATTGTATGTTTTGATATATTATTAAATAATGTAAGAAGCTGTGGTGCTGTTGGTGGCGGGAGCCAGAGGGTGGTGATAACTTAGGTGAGAGTGCCTCAAACGGGCCTAAGAGCCCCACTCTTGATGAGAGGAAAATGTGATAGTTTGGGGGGGTTGGGATGGGAGGGGAGAGTTCAATGGGGGGGGAAAGGGGGTTAGACAGCTCAGGTTAGGGAGTAAGGATTCTTGGATCACTATTCTGCGACATGATGAGGGAACACATTAAAATACTAAGTTGGAATGTTAGAGGCCAAGCAGACAAGACCAGAAGAGCGGCGGTTCTTCAGTATGCTCGTGATCAAAGGGCCTCCTTGATATGTCTGTTGGAAACGCACTTGGTACGTGAGAGGGTCGATGTCTTGAGTAGGAGATGGCTGCAGAGGTCATATCACTCCACCTTCTCTACGTACGCAAGAGGAGTATCAGTGCTGGTCCCAGCAGGAGTGCGTTATGAAGAGGTGAAGGTGTATGTTGATGTGGAAGGGCAATATGTGATAGTGAAATGTAGACTGCTTTGGTTTTGATGTATGGCTATGTACATTACTCCCCCCTATTCTAGCAAAAAAAATTAGAGAAGTTTTGAAATTGATTGGACTGGGAGATCCGTTGCCGCTTTTAATTATAGGAGACCTCAATAACATTTGCGATGATTTTTGGGATAGAAATAAAAACATACAGCGTAGGACAGAAAGTCATATTATGGCATTTGGAACATATGCGCGAGAGATCGGTATGATTGATCTGTGGAGAGTACGACACTTGGGGGAGAGGGGATACTCTTGCTACTGACCGGCTCGTGATGCGCTATCTAGAATAGACTTGGCGCTAAGGAATAACATATTTAACACTTTGGTAGGGGAAGTAAGGTATTTGCCGCTGGTGTTCTTGGATCATAATCCGTTGGAGGTGGAGTTAAGGCAGGTGGGGACATGGGCGCGACAAAGGGGAGAGTGGAAAATTCATTCTAACTGGTTGCATAGTGTGAGCTTGGAGACCATACAGCGAGAGGTAGAGGAGTTCTTTGAGATTAATGAGGGTAGTGCGGATATACTTTCCATTTGGGAGACTATGAAGGCATTTTTGAGAGGGCTGCTGTTTAGGGATATTAGTAGATTTAAACGTCAGTCAAAACAGGCGTAGAATGGCGCAAGGGAAAGGCTGAGAATTGCTGAAGATGATTTGATTACACTGGGTACTCCTGAGGCTAGTGGAGAGGGCAGAGAGGAAGAGAGAGTTCCAACATCTGGCGTTTTACCAGGGGAGGTAGTTGGACATGTGTTGTCATTGGTGGCTTCTGCTCAGAGGAGTACATCATTCGTGCATTCAATGGAACTTGACAATGGCATGAAAGTATCGGAGACCTCTGAGATCTTAAGGGTCTTTATGGAATTCTACACGGATCTGTACTCCTCTGGTGTGGTCTCATCGGAGGGAGACAATATGGCATTTTTAGAGGGTATCGCCTTGTTTAGATTGAGGGAGGAGGATAGGGAAAGTTTGGAGGGCCCTATTACTGATGAAGAACTAAGTCGGGCTTTAAGGGCAATGGCAAGAGGTAGGGTGCCAAGAGTAGATCGGTTACCAGCCGAAATATATAAAGAGATGAAAGAAGTGTTAATACCCAGATTAAGAGTGGTATTGGAGGAGGCCAAGCTTAGGGGATCCTTGCCAGCTTCCATGAGGGAAGCCATAATAGTAGTAATTCCGAAGAAAGATAAAGATCTGCGACGGCCTGAATCGTATCGCCCGATCTCTCTACCTACTACAGATGTTAAGCTTCTGGCCGGGGTGTTAGCGGCCCGATTAACAGGTGTTGTTTCTAAATTAATTCACCCAGATCAGTCTGGCTTTATGCCGGATAGGTCTACGGCAGTGAATCTAAGAAGACTCTTTTTGAATTTACAACTGGGGGCTGATAACGGTGGGCATAGAGTTATTGCTTCCTTAGATGCCCATAAGGCATTTGATAGTGTGGAATGGGGGTACTTGTGGCAGGTATTACACTGTTCTGGCTTTGGCCCACATTTCGTGTCTTGGGTTCAGCTGTTATATGAGCAACCATCAGCTAGAGTGAGTGTGAATGGCGAGCTTTCTCACACGATACAGCTGCATAAAGGAACAAGACAGGGGTGTCCGCTCCCTCCTCTTTTGTTTGCTCTGGCCATGGAACTGTTGGCCGCCAAAATTCGACAGTCCACCGAGGTTTTAGGGTTTGAATATGGGTCGATAGAAGAGAAGATAGCGCTTTACGCTGACGATGTTTCTGGGAGACCCGCATGACTCATTGAGCAATGCTATGCGGCTCATCGAGGGATTTGGTTCTCTATCAGGACTAAAAATAAACTGGAATAAATCAATTTTATTCATGGTGGACGATGTGGGGGGTGAGCTGGGTGATTCTACGGAAGGGGGTAGACTTAAGATAGCAGACCAATTCAAATATCTGGGCATACTAATCTCTTTGCCAATTACAATTTACTTGCATTAGAATCTGACACCGGTACTGGAAACTCTTAAGGCTAAGGTAGGGGCTTGGTCTAAGCTGCATTTGTCTGTTGTAGGTCGAGTTAATCTTATCAAAATGATTCTGATGCCTAAAATATTGCATGTTCTTCATAACTCACCTATCTGGATACCACGTGGGAAATTCAAACTGATCAACTCATTATTTAGAAGTTTGGTGTGGGGGAGACGGCACCCACGAATTAGGTTGGAGACGCTTCAGTGGCCTAAAGACGCGGGGGGGTCTGGCCTTGCCTAATCCTGAGATATATTTCCTTGCGGCCCAATGTCAACATTTAAAGGGCTGAGAGCAGGTGATGTCCGCCAATGGGGGTACAACTCTTAATAGAAAAGATTACCAAAAGAAGTCCGGCGGTACAGTGTTTAGAGGATGGCTCCCTTGGGATGCTTGGGAAAATATATCCAACATTGCTTTTGATATATAAAATATGGGGAAGAGTCAAACATATTTGTTGGGTCACTTGTCTTACCAGGTTCTCTCCACTATGGTTTAATAATAATTTACCACAATTTTTGGCAATGGGATGTATATCAGGATGGCAGGCTAAAGGGATTCGATATGTTTATCAGATTTTAGAGCGACGGGAGTTGAAGTCCTTTTCCCAGCTGCAGTCTAAGTATGGTCTCGAGACATCCGGGGTTTATCAATATGCACAAGTTCGACATGCCTTTGTGGCTCAGAATAGGGGGGATTACCTCAAAATCCAAAGTGACTTAGTATTGGAATATATCTGCGGAGCGGGGACATCGAGGGGTGTTATCATCTTACTCCATACTTTCTTATTGGGATATCCGTTTGGCGCGAGGGCTAAATGGGAAAGAGAGTTGGATCGCTTGGAGGATGAAACATGGGAATCTGTTTTAGAATGGGTACCGAAGCTATCAATGAATGAGCCGCATAGACTCTCTCAGCTTTATGTTATACACAGAATATATAGGTTTACGGATGTCCTATATAGAGCCGGGTTGAGACGTGATTCGGAATGCCCTAGGTGTAGGAATGATAATGCTGGAATGTTCCACATGCTCTGGTCGTGTCCGAAGTTGACTGTTTTTTGGTTAGTGGTTCTCAGCCAGATAGAAGGGGTGTATAGATGTGTAATTCCAAGGGAACCAGTGGTGTGCGTGCTGGGATATCTGGATGAGATAATTGTAGATAACACGCTGAAAATAGCAATCGCTAGACTGCTATACATGTCTCGGAAGGTCATAGCAAGAAATTGGATGAAAGAGGAGCCTCCCTCGAGGGGAGAATACATCAAGTATGTGGGGAAGGTCATAGTCTTAGAAAAGGCAGTATATCAGAAAAGAGGGAAAATGGTTTTGTATGACAAATTGTGGACGCCTTGGTTGGAATTGGGTTAGGAGGAGATTAAGGGAAAATAGGGCTGAGGAGGTTTCACCTATAAAATAATGGTGTATAAATTCATAGTGAAGGACATTATATTATACTAAAGTATATAATGCTACAAGACATGTTAAAAGAAGGACGTGAGCTGTCTAAGTGGGAAAGGGGGGAGGAATGGGGATGAAGGGGGGGTGGGATGGGTAAAGGGGGGTTAATGGTGCGGAGGAATTAAAAACACATGTATTATTGTTAAATGTTTATTGCATTTTAAAATCAATAAAAATCTATTTGATTGATTGGGGAGCCAATGTGACAGAAAATACCCAAAAGTGACACCATTCTAAAAACTGCTCCCCTCAAGATACTCAAAACCACTTTCAAGAAGTTTATTAACCCTTCAGGTGCTTCACATCAAAAATATAAGCACCACCTTCACAGAATGCAGCCTTAGTGCTGCAGAAGGTGGCTCATTTACCTTAATAGGCCCAGGGGGTGACAGGTTCCCATTAAGAACTTTTCTGTCAATTCTTCGATGATGGGTCTGATTTTGAATACGCTCATGTTCTGGGTCATTTCTGGGCAGTGTAAGATTGCACTTACTTACGGGTTGGGGAATACTCGCTTGGCAGCGGATTAACACACACAAGGCCGTATTTTCTTCCAAAAGTGCAACTGGGTTTATTACTCCATAGACTCCAGTGGCACAAAACACAAAACAACAGTCTTCATGGTATAGCAAAACTAAGCGACAGAGTTCATAGCATGGCTCTGCTCTGTCAGGACTGTGACCATACACTCTTGGTTGAGTCCAGTATTCAGGCTCGCTCTGGAACCAAACGCACACAGTCCGGATTACCTGCTTGTCAGCTTTGCAGGTTTCCACTGGCTGGCATCACACGTGCCCTGTTCTCTGGAGAAGCTGCCTACGGGGATCACCAACTTGCCTGGCAGGCACACCTCAGTCAGTCCAGACCCACCGAAGGACCGTAGCTTCCCCACACAGTAGCCATCACTGGCTCTGCAGATCCCGGGCCCAACCATGTGCTGTTCAGGAATCCTACTCCTAGGACTTCCAATACAGGCTTCCAGGACCTTGCACTTGGACCATTCAGATCCAAACACTGGAACCATGCGACCCACACCCTGGTCACATTACATACCTGTAACCACTCCCCTGGGTGGGAGTGTGGGTGTGACCCGCCCATCTCTCATAACTAGCCCTGCCAGCCTCCCATTAAAACAACACAATTACTTGTGGGACTACATGTCCCAGAACACAACATATTTCAGGCTGGCAGCACAGAGTGTCTTCCTCTGTGACACACATACCAGCCATTCACCACACTGCTGGACTTTGTCTCATTACCACAGCTATGCATGCAACTGCCATGCACGTTCATGGCCTCAATACGCCTCCATGCGTATACTGGGGAGACCATGCAGTGCCCCCTACCTGTTACAGGGGTCACTGCGTCACAGCAGGCATTGACTATTGTCTTTAAAATGCCAAAATCTCATAACGGGTCCTAGAAAGAATGGCAGAAAACATTAGGGTGGCTTGGACAGGGAGGTTGGACTAATAGGACCGAATGCTCATTTTTGTAACAAGCCCCATAGCGAATGTAAGTCCTAAAATTGTTTTCATTTCTAGGACATTAGTTGGTGTCCATAAATTTGACCTAGCATAATAGGATCATGGATTCTGGCTGATGAATTGAGATGCATATAAATTTGTAGGGTGTGACTGACGAGGCCAAATTATTGGTGAGACATGTGAGAAAAGCCTAAATCTTTAGTCTAACCCTAACTTTAGCCTAACAGTAACCCTAACTTTAGCCCCAACACTAACCCTAACTATAGCACTAACCCTAACCTGCATTATCTGTTTTTTTTTACTTTATAACGAGATCGCTGACTGACACAGCTGTTGCCAGCAGCACTTCTAACACTGGTTCTCCTCTAATCTCTCACTGACAGGAGATCTGAGGACAAACAGCATTTTTATGAGGCAGATCGCCCGGGAAAGTTGGTTGCTACAACACACTTTCCAATTTGTCTTGATGACTGGTGTGTTCCTGACGTCATCACGACCTGAAACAATCAGGTCTCAATGAGGTTGGGGGTCACAGTAAGTGTTGTGCGCCAGAATCCTCTCATTACAAGGTACGTGGGGGTCCCGATGAGCACAAAACTGCTGACCGTAGACAAACATCGGCGCTGCACAAAGCCCTGCTAGCGCTGACGTTTATCTACCGTTGGTGGTCACGAAGCGGTTAACTTAAGGGTACCATCATTTCTGTCCAGGCCTATTTCATGAATTTTTTTTTTTTTTTATTCTGTGGAAGTGTGGATGAAATGCAATGTCTGACTTTCATTTGTTAATTTTCATAGATTTTTGATTTATTATTACTTTTGTCAGATTCAAGATATTTCTGTGGCCATTGTGGGTTTTTCTGTCATTAAACGAGGGGTACCAACAATTTAGACCACGTGTGTAGGAGGAATGAATACTTTGATTCAACAGCCACTTTCTGGAAAGTTAACACGCAGTGGATGTTGGAGAGTGAAAATTACACATTTGCCATTTTATTACCCAGCACAGATTGTGCTCCAGGAGACACACACCGCAAATTAAGTGGATTCTTCTCACTATAATATTGCTAAATACAGGGATCCTAAATGTTGTTTGAGCACACTGCAAGACTCAGAAGTGAGAGCAGATTTTTCTGGATTGGTTTATAGAAACTCTGTTACTTTTCATCAGCCTTTGAGCCACTAATAGTGTGGGAATCTCTGTTTTTCCATTGACAGATAATGGACCTAAGTGGGGACTTGTTTTTGTGAGATGAGAATTGGTATTATTTTCGCCTACATAACATTGATTGGTTTATTTTTATTCGATATTTGGGAGGCAGAATGAACAAACAGTTGAACACCACACAGTACTGGTTCATCCAACAAGGTTTTCTATTAGACTGTGAACTGTCATTGTCTTGGTAAATAAAGTTTTTTACATAGCTTGCCATTTTTATGGACATTTTAAGTAGAAATGTTCAAAAATATAAATATCAAGGACATTTTATTAAAAAAATTGTTTATTATCTTCGCAGATGACTGTACCAGGAGATCAGAGGGACAGTTGACATCTTCAGTTTTTAAATCTGATAATCTTGAGATCCTACAAGATACAACTGAAGTGAATGCCATTAAGCCAGATATATCATCATCCATTCACAGCAAAGATCTGTCATCTGATCCTATGAAACAGGTCCAATCTTCTGTTTCATTACTGACTACTAAGAAAAATCAAAGTCACAAAAGAGGCATTAAAAAACAAACTGCTCCTAAAGCAAAGAAGTCATTTTCATGCTCAGAATGTGGGAAATGTTTTACATGGAAATCACATTTTGTTACACACCAAAGAACTCATACAGGGGAGAAGCCTTTTTCCTGTTCAGAATGTGGGAAATGTTTTAACCAGAAATCAGACTTGATTACTCACCATAGAACTCACACAGGGGAGAAGCCTTTTTCCTGTTCAGAATGTGGGAAATGTTTTAACCAGAAATCAGACTTGATTACTCACCATAGAACTCACACAGGGGAGAAGCCCTTTTCCTGTTCTGAATGTGGGAAATGTTTTAACCATAAAGGGAATCTTGTTAGTCACCAGAGAACTCACACAGGGGAGAAGCCTTTTTCCTGTTCGGAATGTGGGAAATGCTTTAGCCATAAATGGCATCTTGGTAGTCACCAGAGAACTCACACAGGGGAGAAGCCTTTTTCATGTTCAGAATGTGGGAAATGTTTTGCTCGTAAATCACATTTTGTTAAGCACCAGGGAGCACACACAGGGGAGAAGCCTTTTACATTTTCTTAACATGGGAAATATTTTACTTGGAAATCAACAGTTAATAAACATCAGAGACGTCACACAGGGTAGAAGTCTTTTTTCTTTTCCTAATGTTGGAATAGTTTTAACCAAAATTGAATATTCTTAAATGGGATGTCTTTTGTCATTCCTTGTGTTTGCTGACAAAAGGATAAAACTAAACTTTACTAATTCCAAATGTAAAACTATACCCATAATTCACCACCTGAAGATTAGTCAGTAGGTGACTAATAGAAAAAACATGTACACCACAGTTCAGTATATAGGGTGATGAGACGTATACACACTCACTCTCCAAGCCTCTCATTTCTGTGGGTTTCATCGACCTCATCAAAGGCGACTCATCAGAAGACTATTTAATATTGATCTACATTCAAGCGAGAATAGTAAAACAAAAATCTAAAATCATGTATGATGTTATCCGAAACAGTCAGAAAACAAGCCACATATTGGCAGATCCCAGACCTCAAACTATATACTTCGAAAGTTTATAAGCCACTCCAGTGTCAGGAATAGATAGTATGTGACAATACAGTATAATTATTGTGTTTTTCTCCTCTAGGGACTGCCCTAGTTTGGTATTGTAATAGCTGTTAATTAGTAGTACAGACAAATTGTCCTAGACTAGACTCCGTTTTCAGACGGCCCAATATGTACCACTCAGTGAAAACTTACCTGCTCCAAAGATCAATAGCAGCTTCTAACTAATGGCCATGCTGCGGTCTGTCAAGGAATGAGTGCGATATCATCATAAAAACTAGGGATGTGTGCAATCATAATGTCTGGAAGATCTGTGCCATTATTTAGTATGAATATGGAAATTATATCAGGAGCAGTTAAGTGTTCCCTGAGCAGTATATACTGTATTTTTACATACTATCTATTCCTGACACTGGAGTGGCACATAAAATTACAAAGTATATAGTTTGAAGTCTGCGGTCTGCCAATATGTGACTAGTTTTCTGACTGTTTCAGTTAACATGATACATGATTTTAGGGTTTTCTTCGTCTAGTCCCGCTTGAATATACACTGCTCAAAAAAATAAAGGGAACACTTAAACAGAATATAACTCCAAGAAAATCAAAGTTCTCTGAAATCAAAGAAATCAAACTGTCCACTTAGGAAGCAACACTGGTTGACAATCAATTTCACATGATGTTGTGCAAATGGAATAGACAACAGATGGAAATTATTGGCAATTATCAAGACACACTCAATAAAGGAGTGGTTCTGCAGGTATGGACCACAACTCAGTACCAATGCTTTCTGGTTGATGTTTTGGTAACTTTTGAATGTTGGTTGTGCTTTCACACTTGTGGTAGCATGAGACGGACTCTACAACCCACACAAGTGGCTCAGGTAGTGCAGCTCATCCAGGATGGCACATCAATGTGAGCTGTGGCAAGAAGGTTTGCTGTGTCTGTCAGTGTCCAGGGGCTGGAGGCGCTACCAGGAGACAGGCCAGTACACCAGGAGACATGGAGGGGGCCGTAGGAGGGCAACAACCCAGCAGCAGGACTGCTACCTCCTTTGCGCAAGGAGGAACAGGAGGAGCACTGCCAGAGCCCTGCAAAATTACCTCTGTTGTGAATTCTGCTCTTGGGTTCCCTCCAGTGGTTGCTGGTGGGAATGCAGTTGTCTTTGACTCGCAGTCCTGGCCAGGTGTATCGGATAATTGCAATTCTGACTGGGATATTTAGGTGTGCAGGATCCTTTAGCCCCTGCCAGTTGTCAATGTTTCTCTGGAAGTGTTGGATCTCTGCCTGGCCTCTCCTGCTTATCTGCCAGTTCAGCAAAGATAAGTGTCTGTTTCTTTTCCTGTGGCACACATGCAGTGTGCTTATTTTCAGTACTGTTCGTTTGTTTTTCTTTTGTCCAGATTAGACTGTGTCTGTGTTTTCTCAGTCTGGTTGGTTTCACTGGAGTTGCAGATTTACGCTCCTACATCTTTTAGTAGATAACATCAGAATGCCAGGACCCCACATAATGACTAGGTCCTATGTAAATAGCACAAGACAATACCTCTCCAAGGAGAGCCATATGTTAACCCACTCCATAAATACATCGAAATAGGAGGAAAACAGTACAACGGGTTAAGAACCAAATACTTTATTATTAAATCTGTCACATGACAAACAATACAAAAATCTATATATTAAAACCAGAAAAGGATGAATGGACGACCCCCGGCACCATTGCCTACCATAGATATAGAAAATGACTGAATGGCAATACACCAACTCTCCATACAATGTACGAATGCAGCAACCAAGTGGTTTACATAAACATAGTGAATATACTATACATATACCAGAGCAGCGCTTACCAAAATATATAATAAAGTAGCAAAGCTGGGTGGCTGGTGGTACCGGGTTGGATCTTGCAGACGCCCCAACATACGTTTCGCCTCTTTCAGTACATAGCTTTTTCAAGGGAATACCGCCATAGCTCAACAAGGACCTTTTATGCGTCATATAGCATCACATGGGGCCGGTCACATGTTGTGAACCGGCCAATAGTATTGGCATAAGCGGTGCATGCGTCCCGCAACCCGCAGGTCCTGCTCCGGCCAACGGCGTCAAGCACAGATGCGCACGCGCGGCGACAGGACGTCACCGCGCACGCGCGAGAGGCCAGGGAGTCGCCGCAACCGAAGGAGGAGACAGCGGCAGCCGAGCGCATGCGCACAACCAGGTAACCATGACAGAGGGGCACACACATCCGCAGAGATACAATATCCACGACAGATGAAGATAATCCTCTGAAGCAATCAGGTTCCGTGGATCATAATGAGTCTCTGGCTGATATTTACAACAGATAATCCTTCTGTGGATGTGGTGCCTCCGCACAGCATATATCATTGCCAAAACATCAGGTTCGATCCAGATTTGTGCCATGTCTCAGAGTCACTATCGGTATACAGGTCCTTCTCAAAAAATTAGCATATAGTGTTAAATTTCATTATTTACCATAATGTAATGATTACAATTAAACTTTCATATATTATAGATTCATTATCCACCAACTGAAATTTGTCAGGTCTTTTATTGTTTTAATACTGATGATTTTGGCATACAACTCCTGATAACCCAAAAAACCTGTCTCAATAAATTAGCATATCAAGAAAAGGTTCTCTAAACGACCTATTACCCTAATCTTCTGAATCAACTAATTAACTCTAAACACATGCAAAAGATACCTGAGGCTTTTATAAACTCCCTGCCTGGTTCATTACTCAAAACCCCCATCATGGGTAAGACTAGCGACCTGACAGATGTCAAGAAGGCCATCATTGACACCCTCAAGCAAGAGGGTAAGACCCAGAAAGAAATTTCTCAACAAATAGGCTGTTCCCAGAGTGCTGTATCAAGGCACCTCAATGGTAAGTCTGTTGGAAGGAAACAATGTGGCAGAAAACGCTGTACAACGAGAAGAGGAGACCGGACCCTGAGGAAGATTGTGGAGAAGGACCGATTCCAGACCTTGGGGAACCTGAGGAAGCAGTGGACTGAGTCTGGTGTGGAAACATCCAGAGCCACCGTGCACAGGCGTGTGCAGGAAATGGGCTACAGGTGCCGCATTCCCCAGGTAAAGCCACTTTTGAGCTACAGAGAAGCAGCACTGGACTGTTGCTAAGTGGTCCCAAGTACTTTTTTCTGATGAAAGCAAATTTTGCATGTCATTCGGAAATCAAGGTGCCAGAGTCTGGAGGAAGACTGGGGAGAAGGAAATGCCAAAATGGTATTGGTCCACTGTGTTTCATCAAGGGCAGGGTCAATGCAGCTAGCTATCAGGAGATTTTGGAGCACTTCATGCTTCCATCGGCTGAAATGCTTTATGGAGATGAAGATTTCATTTTTCAGCACGACCTGGCACCTGCTCACAGTGCCAAAACCACTGGTAAATGGTTTACTGATCATGGTATTACTGTGCTCAATTGGCCTGCCAACTCTCCTGACCTGAACCCCATAGAGAATCTGTGGGATATTGTGAAGAGAAAGTTGAGAGACGCAAGACCCAACACTCTGGATGAGCTTAAGGCCGCTATTGAAGCATCCTGGGCCTCCATAACATCTCAGCAGTGTCACAGGCTGATTGCCTCCATGCCACGCCGCATTGAAGCAGTCATTTCTGCCAAAGGATTCCCGACCAAGTATTGAGTGCATAACTGAACATTATTATTTGATGTTTTTTTGTTTGTTATTAAAAAACACTTTTATTTGATTGGATGGGTGAAATATGCTAATTTATTGAGACAGGTTTTTTGGGTTATCAGGAGTTGTATGCCAAAATCATCAGTATTAAAACAATAAAAGACCTGACAAATTTCAGTTGGTGGATAATGAATATATAATATATGAAAGTTTAATTGTAATCATTACATTATGGTAAATAATGAAATTTAACACTATATGCTAATTTTTTGAGAAGGACCTGTACATAGGCGTATTTAGGTCCCAGTCTTGAGCATAACTAAAGATATAAAGAAAAATCGAACAAAACATTAAAAACACAATAAAAACACACAAGAAGATCCATACCAGGATCCCGGGAGAGCAAGATGTCACGGGAATGGGGACGATTTAATGACCCATCGGAAAAATGTATTAAATCACAGGAATGAAGCAAAGCTCAATGACTCATTTAGCCCATTGGGTACCATTGTGTTGTCGCGCACTATCCAGCTTGCCTCTCGTTGGGCTAAGAGTTTTTGATAGTTCCCACCCCTAACACCCAGGTGTAGGCTTTCGATTTCCCTGACCCAAAGGGACCCCGCGTCACAATCATGGAAAGTCCTGAAGTGACGCGGAATCGTCTTCAGTCCAGAGGGATCGACCACTGCTCTGGCCGCCCCAATGTCCCAAACGTGCTCAAGCACCCTAACCCTGAACTCCCGAGACGTAAGGCCTATATAGATCTTAGGACAGGCACATGTGGCATAATAGATGACATTTTTTGTGCCACACGTAATGTGCTGTCTAATTTGGAATTGTCTCAGCCCGTCGGAGGTTTCAAAGGTAGAGGTGCGTTGGACATTGGTGCATGCCACGCAATGGCCACACTGAAAACAGCCCAAGGGGGGGCCCCTGGTGCCAAAAATTTTCTTAATAGGTGGAATATAATGACTCCTGACTAATATGTTACCAATATTTGGTGCCCTTCTAGCAGTCATGGCAGGAAAGTCGCCTAAACTGGCCCCCAGGGCGGGTTCGGTCTTCAAAATAGACCAATGTTTGTTCAGAATGCTCCTGATGTTAGACCATTCATGGTTGTAGGTGCCAATGAACCTGATGGTATCCCTCTCACTTCCTTTTTTATGTCTTAGTTGCATATAGCAAGTCACCCCGCCGAGTTTTCCTTGCTCTATCAAATCCACGTTTGATGCATCTACGGCTGTAGCCGCGTGCCTCAAAGCGGGATTGCAAATCAGCTGCTTGATTGTAAAATTTCTGATCAGTTGAGCAAATCCGTCTTACTCTCAGGAACTGTCAGACCGGGACAGCTCTGATGGTGGCAGGGTTATGAGCCGAATCCGCACGAATCAAGGAATTGACGGAAGTTGGCTTACGAAATACATCAGTCTGGATACACCGAGCATTATCGAGTTCCAGTGTAATGTCCAGAAAGTCAATCCTAATCGGATTGTGTTGGTAAGTCAATTTGATATTATATTGATTCGTGTTCAACCTACACATAAAGTCCCCGAGCTGCTGTGAAGTCCCCACCCACATGAAAAAAATATCAATGTAACGAAGCCAGCACAGCACATGGTCGGCGGCCCCCGCGCCCTCGTCGCCAAATAGGAATCTCTCCCAGTACCCCAGGAAGAGATTAGCGTACGAGGGCGCGCAGGCCGCACCCATGGCCGTGCCGCGCCTCTGTAAATAGAATGCGTCTTTAAAGACAAAAAAGTTATGGGTTAGGACAAAACACAGCAGCTCGAGGATCAGTTCACACACAGAGCTGTCCAGGTCGGAGGTCCCCAAGAAAAAGCGAACCGCTTCAAGACCGTGTGTATGGTCTATGCAGGTGTACAGAGTCTGGATATCGGCGGTGACTAGTAACACTTACTGATCCACCGAGACACCGTCGACCCTCGTGAGGACGTCCGCAGTGTCACGCACATACGATGGTAAATTTTCTACCAAAGGTTTTAAAAAGTCAATAAATTTGCATATAGGGTCAGATAGACCCTCAATGCCGGACACTAACGGACGCCCAGGACGGTCGACGGCGTCTTTGTGGACCTTAGGCAGGAGGTAGAAGGTTGGAGTCTTGGGGGACCTGACCATCAACCCCTCCAACATCCTTTTGTCTATAACACCCTCCTCGTGAGCTCTTACTAAGATTTGCTGCAACTGAGATGAGAATGAGGTCACTGGATTGTATGACAATTTTGTATATGTATCAGTGTCTTTCAACTGTCGATAAACTTCTTTTTCGTATTTATGACATGGCCAGATCACGATGTTTCCCCCCTTATCCGCTGGTTTGTAAACCACGTCCTTATAAGATTGTAATTCCTCCAGAGCCTGCCGTTGTCGTTGAGTCAAATTGTCGAATTTACGTCTAGTTGACAATTTTTTCAGATCTTCTGTCACTAACCTAGTGAAGATCTCAACGACAGGACATAAGGAAAAGGGGGGAAACCTCGTAGATCTGGGCATGACTGTTGCTGGGAACCTACCTGGATGAAACGTAGTCTGTTCATCGAGGAGGTCCTCCAGATTTTGCAGTGCCTCCTTCTCCATCTCAGTCAGCGTTTCATTAGTCGATGCTTCCTTATAATGCAATTTCTTTAAAATAAGCTTCCAGGAGAACAGATGTAAATCTTTCAGTGCTAGAAAATAATTAAAGGAGTTAGTGGGGGAGAAGGTCAGGCCCCTCCCAAGAACATCCAATTGGGCATCCGAAAAAACACGAGATGACAAATTATGTACCTGCAGCCCGCCCTGGGATCCAGACGCAGGCCTCCCCCCCGAAGGGCCCTTTTGTTTAGCAGCCTGTCGGGTAACCACCCCCTTAACGGGCGGATTCAGCGTGGTCGTCTCACCAGAGGGCTGTGGATGGGATGTATGTCTCTCATGTGATGCATATGATTTTCTCGAAGTAGATATTGACCGAGAATACGAGAAGGGTCTATCACGAGGGCGAGATCTATCATTAGGTACACGCCATCTGTATACATGGCTATTCAGCCTATCATTTGCATCCCTTTTAAATTTCTTGGTCTTAACAGTCTGTATATCATTGACCCATTTCTGTAACTCTGCATCCATGTCATCGTTAAACTTTTTATGAGTCTCTGCGGTCATGTCTCTCTTGAGAGTGAGTTGTAAGGCCTCCATTTCTGTTTCAATGTCATTTAAGTTTTTGGAATCTATTACTTTTAATAGCTCCATGTGGCCCCTAGAGCATGTGTTTGAACATTCCTCCCATCTAGTTTTAATCTCCTCATCCAAAATTGGAAATGAGGGAAACACCTGCACTCTAAGGCCACGAGGGATGAGTCCCCCCTCCAAATACTTTTCCAAGAAGGCCTTATTCCACCATGCTCTCATACGTTTGCGTAAAAGTTCTTTAAATCGAGCCATAGTTTCCTGAAGGTCATTACTCGCCCCATTAGCTCCCCCATTAAGATCATCCTTGACCGTTTGATATATAGATTTTTGTATTGCTTGTCATGTGACAGATTTAGTAATAAAGTATTTGGTTCTTAACCCGTTATACTCAGTTTTCCTCCTATTTCGATCTTTTAGTAGATGTAGGAAGTTTTTTGTATATTCTGCTGTGGATTTTTTGAAGGGTTTTAATACTGACCGCACAGAACTCTGTCCTATCCTGTCCTATCTAGCTAGAGTGGCTTCCTGTGATAAATCCTGTTTTTTCTGCCTGTGTATGTTTTTTCCTCTCCGACTCACCGCCAATATTTGTGGGGGGCTTTCTATCCTTTGGGGATTTTCTCTGAGGCAAGACAGTATTCCGATTTCCATCTTTAGGGGTATTTAGTCCTCCGGCTGTGACCGAGGTGTCTAGGTGTGTTAGGTACACTCCACGGCTACTTCTAGTTGCAGTGTTAAGTTCAGGTTTGTGGTCAATATAGTGGCCACATTCTCCAGTGAAAGTTCTCATGCAGCTCCAAGGTCACCGGATCATAACAGTACAACTGGCCAACCATGAGTTAAATGCATCTCAGAAGAAGGGAAGGAAGCTCTTGAGCCATTTTTTTTTCTCCAGTCTGTTTTGTGTTCTCTTCCCTCTTAATATCTGGGTGGCTGAGGAGCCTGGTGCAAGCATGAATGCTCAGGAATTAGCTTCTCGTGTAGAGCAGCTTGCTGCTAGGGTGCAAGGTATTTCTGATTATATTGTTCAGACTCCTGCTTTAGAACCGAAGATTCCTACTCTTGATTTGTTTTCTGGTGACAGGTCTAAATTTTTGAGTTTTAAAAACAACTGTAAACTGTTTTTTGACCTGAGACCTCGATCCTCTGGTGATTCCATTCAGCGGGTAAAAATCGTAATCTCCCTGCTGCGTGGCGACCCGCAGGATTGGGCGTTTTCCCTGGAATCTGGGAATCCGGCTTTGCTTAATATTGACTCCTTTTTTCAGGCTTTAGGACTATTATATGATGAACCTAATTCTGTGGATCAAGCTGAGAAGACCTTGTTGGCCCTGTCTCAGGGTCAAGAGGCGGCAGAATTGTATTGTCAGAACAGCATAGGGGGTGGCAGAAAACTTATGTCTCCCTTCTTGAGCATTTAGGCACTAATCTCTCCAAACAAGCAGGTCCCCTGATGATTAGCTTGGAGGAAACGCGTCTGGACTGACCATAGGGAGAGTGTAGGGCATGTTTTTGCAGGGGTAGCTGTGGACTGCCCTTGTAAGGGCAGGAGCTTGGGGTATAGACTACTGTTAGCCCCATAGGGAACTACAGGGTATTGTCAGTTCCCTGCATCAAACTCCGGAGTGTTCCCTGATGTGGTCTTCCGGTTCTCCTGCTCATGCACCCTGGAATCGGTGAGATTGTTCCGTTTTTCCAAACTCTTATTTTTACTAGTGACACCATGGTATAGGTGTCATGTTTTGCTATTTCATGATAAATGCTTATTTGCATGTAACCTACTGTATGAAACGCTGTTTTATGATTCACATGTATTTGTTTCTGGCAGCTATTTGAACCATACGGTGGTGCATTCTTTCCATCCGCAAGTGCCTCTGCAGGCGGAGTTTGTTTAATCCTATTAGGGGCTCTGCTGTGTCTCTTAGTTGAGACCCTACCCCTGGTGTTTTTATATCACTTTTGGGTGACTTTTTGTTTTGACTTTTATCTATTTCTAAGTAAAAGTTATGTTTTAATTCCACTTGCGCTGTAATATATAGTATTTTTTCTAGTGGGTTTATCTGTTCAGTGCAACTGATATACAGATTCTGCTATCTTTTGTATTGTCAGAAATTCAGAAAATGGTCTGTATTGACTAAATGGAATAATGATGCATTGGCGGCAATTTTCAGAAGGGGGCTTTCTGAATCCGTTAAAGATGTTATGGTGGGGTTTCCCACGCCTTCCGGTCTGAGTGATTCTATGTCTCTGGCCATTCAGATTGACCGACGCCTGCGGGAGCGCAGAACTGTGCACGCTGTGGCGTTATCCTCAGAGCAAATTTCTGAGCCTATGCAATGTGATAGAATTCTGTCTAGAACGGAACGACAAGGTTTCAGACATCAAAATAGGTTGTGTTATTATTGTGGCGACGCTTCTCATGTCATTTCTGTCTGCCCTAAGTGGACAAAGAGGATCGCCAGTTCAATTACCATCAGTACTGTACAACCTAAATTTCTGTTATCTGTGTCCTTGATCTGCTCATTGTCATCATTTTCTGTCATGGCGTTTGTGGATTCAGGCGCCGCCTTGAATTTAATGGATTTTGAGTTTGCCAAGCGTTGTGGTTTTCCCTTGGAGCCTTTGCAGAACCCTATTCCTTTGAGGGGCATTGATGCTACACCCTTGGCTAGAAATAAGCCCAAGTTTTGGACACAGGTAACCATGCGCATGGCGCCATCCCATCAGGAAGATTGTTGATTTCTGGTGTTGCATAACTTGCATGATGTTATCGTGCTGCGTTTTCCATGGTTGCAGGTACATAATCCTGTGTTGGACTGGAAGTCCATGTCTGTGACTAGTTGGGGTTGTCAGGGGGTTCATAATGATGTTCCTTTGATGTCAATCTCCTCTTCTTCACCTTCTGAGATTCCAGAGTTTTTGTCTGATTTTCAGGATGTATTCGATGATCCCAAGTCCAGTTTTCTTCCACCGCACAGGGACTGTGATTGTGCTATTGACTTGATTCCAGGCTGTAAGTTTCCTAAGGGTCGACCTTTTCATCTATCTGTGCCTGAACATACCGCCATGCGGAGCTATATTAAAGAGTCTTTGGAGAAAGGGCATATTCGGCCATCTTCTTCACCGTTGGGAGCGGGGTTCTTTTTTGTTGCTAAAAAAGATGGTTCCTTGAGACCCTGTATAGATTATCGCCTTTTGAATAAAATCACGGTCAAGTTTCAATACCCGTTACCTTTGCTTTTCGATTTGTTTGCTAGGATTAAGGGAGCTAGTTGGTTTACCAAGATTGACCTTCGCGGGGCATATAATCTTGTTCGTATTAAGCAGGGTGATGAATGGAAAACTGCGTTTAACAAGCCCGAAGGCCATTTTGAATACCTTGTGATGCCATTCGGACTCTCTAATGCTCCATCTGTTTTTCAGTCCTTCATGCATGATATCTTCCGGACTTATCTTGATAAATTCTTGATTGTATATTTGGATGATATTTTGATTTTTTCCGATGATTGTGAGTCTCATGTGCAACAGGTCAGGATGGTATTTCAGATCCTTCATGACAATGCCCTGTTTGTGAAAGGGTCTAAGTGTCTCTTTAAGGTGCAGAAAGTCTCTTTTTTGGGCTTCATTTTTTCTCCTTCGTCTATAGAGATGGATCCGGTTAAGGTTCAGGCCATTCATGATTGGATTGAGCCCACATCCGTGAAGAGCCTTCAGAAATTTTGGGGTTTTGCAAATTTTTATCGCCGTTTCATTGCTAATTTTTCCAGCGTGGTTAAACCCTTGACTGATTTGACGAAGAAGGGCGCTGATGTGGCGAATTGGTCCTCTGCGGCTGTCTCTGCCTTTCAGGAGCTTAAACTTCGATTTACTTCTGCTCCAGTGTTGCGCCAACCGGATGTTTCTCTTCCGTTTCAGGTTGAGGTTGACGCTTCTGAGATTGGGGCAGGGGCCGTTTTGTCTCAGAGGGATCCTGTTGGTTCCTTAATGAAACCGTGTGCCTTCTTTTCCCGTAAGTTTTCGCCTGCTGAACGCAATTATGATGTCGGCAATCGGGAGTTGTTGGCTATGAAGTGGGCGTTTGTGGAGTGGCGACATTGGCTTGAGGGAGCTAAGCACCGTATTGTGGTCTTGACCGATCATAAGAATTTGATTTACCTCGAGTCTGCTAAACGGCTGAATCCTAGACAGGCTCGATGGTCCTTGTTTATTTCCCGTTTTGATTTCGTGGTCTCGTACCTTCCGGGTTCTAAGAATATTAAGGCTCATGCCCTCTCTAGGAGTTTTTTGCCTGATTCTCTTGAGGTCTTAGAGCCGGTCGGTATTCTGAAAGAGGGGGTGGTCATTTCTGCCATTTCCCCTGATTTACGATGGGTTCTTCAGGAATTTCAGGTTGACAAACCTGACCGCTGTCCTGTGGGGAAACTGTTTGTTCCTGACAGATGGACTAGTAGAGTGATTTCTGAGGTTCACTGTTCTGTGTTGGCCGGTCATCCTGGCATTTTTGGTACCAGAGATTTGGTTGGTAGGTCCTTTTGGTGGCCTTCATTGTCACGTGATGTGCGTTTTTTTGTGCAGTCCTGTGGGACTTGTGCGCAGGCCAAGTCTTGTTGCTCCCGTGCTAGTGGGTTGCTTTTGCCATTGCCAGTCCCTGAGAGGCCCTGGACGCATATTTCGATGGATTTTATTTCTGATCTTCAGGTCTCCCAGAAGATGTCTGTTATCTGGGTTGTTTGTGACCGGTTCTCTAAGATGGTTCATTTGGTGCCCTTACCTAAATTGCCTTCCTCTTCTGATTTGGATCCGTTGTTCTTTCAGCATATGGTTCGTTTGCATGGTAGTCCGGAGAATATTGTTTCCGACAGAGGTTCCCAGTTTTTCTAGGTTTTGGCGGGCCTTTTGTGCTAGGCTGGGCATTGATTTGTCTTTTTCTTCTGCATTTCATCCTCAGACAAATGGCCAGACCGAGCGTACTAATCAGACCTTGGAGACTTATTTGAGATGCTTTGTGTCTGCTGATCAGGATGATTGGGTGGCCTTCTTGCCATTGGCCGAGTTTGCCCTTAATAATCGGGCTAGTTCTGCTACCTTGGTTTCGCCTTTCTTTTGTAATTTTGGTTTTCATCCTCGTTTTTCTTCTGGGCAGGTTGAGCCTTCTGACTGTCCTGGTGTGGATTCTGTGGTGGACAGGTTGCAGCAGATTTGGGCTCATGTGGTGGACAAGTTAGTGTTGTCTCAAGAGGAGGCTCAACGTTTTGCTAATCGTCGTCGGTGTGTTGGTTCCCGGCTTCGGGTTGGGGATCTGGTCTGGTTGTCTTCCCGTCATGTTCCTATGAAGGTTTCTTCTCCTAAGTATAAACCTCGGTTTATTGGTCCTCATAGGATTTCTGAGATTATTAATCCGGTGTCTTTTCGACTGGCGCTTCCGGCCTCTTTTGCTATCCATAATGTCTTCCATAGATCTTTGTTGCTGAAATATGTGGAGCCCGTTGTTCCCTCTGCTGATCCTCCGACCCCTGTGTTGGTTGATGGGGAGTTGGAATATGTTGTTGAGAAGATTTTGGATTCCCGTTTTTCGAGGCAGAAGCTTCAGTACCTGGTCAAATGGAAGGGTTATGGCCAGGAGGATAATTCTTGGGTTTTTGCCCCTGATGTCCATGCTGCTGATTTGGTCCGTGCCTTTCATCTGGCTCGTCCTGATCGTCCTGGGGGCCCTGGTGAGGGTTCGGTGACCCCTCCTCAAGGGGGGGGTACTGTTGTGAATTCTGCTCTTGGGTTCCCTCCAGTGGTTGCTGGTGGGAATGCAGTTGTCTCTGACTCGCTGTCCTGGCCAGGTGTATCAGATAATTACAATTCTGACTGGGATATTTAGGTGTGCAGGATCCTTTAGCCCCTGCCAGTTGTCAATGTTTCTCTGGAAGTGTTGGATCTCTGCCTGGCCTCTCCTGCTTATCTGCCAGTTCAGTAAAGATAAGTGTCTGTTTCTTTTCCTGTGGCACACATGTAGTGTGCTTATTTTCAGTACTTGTGCGTTTGATACCGTGCCGCACAAGAGGTTGGTACACAAAATGAGAATGCTTGGTCTGGGGGAAAATGTGTGTAAATGGGTTAGTAACTGGCTTAGTGATAGAAAGCAGAGGGTGGTTATAAATGGTATAGTCTCTAACTGGGTCACTGTGACCAGTGGGGTACCGCAGGGGTCAGTATTGGGACCTGTTCTCTTCAACATATTCATTAATGATCTGGTAGAAGGTTTACACAGTAAAATATCGATATTTGCAGATGATACAAAACTATGTAAAGCAGTTAATACAAGAGAAGATAGTATTCTGCTACAGATGGATCTGGATAAGTTGGAAACTTGGGCTGAAAGGTGGCAGATGAGGTTTAACAATGATAAATGTAAGGTTATACACATGGGAAGAAGGAATCAATATCACCATTACACACTGAATGGGAAACCACTGGGTAAATCTGACAGGGAGAAGGACTTGGGGATCCTAGTTAATGATAAACTTACCTGGAGCAGCCAGTGCCAGGCAGCAGCTGCCAAGGCAAACAGGATCATGGGGTGCATTAAAAGAGGTCTGGATACACATGATGAGAGCATTATACTGCCTCTGTACAAATCCCTAGTTAGACCGCACATGGAGTACTGTGTCCAGTTTTGGGCACCGGTGCTCATGAAGGATATAATGGAACTAGAGAGAGTACAAAGGAGGGCAACAAAATTAATAAAGGGGATGGGAGAACTACAATACCCAGATAGATTAGCGAAATTAGGATTATTTAGTCTAGAAAAAAGACGACTGAGGGGTGATCTAATAACCATGTATAAGTATATAAGGGGACAATACAAATATCTAGCTGAGGATCTGTTTATACCAAGAAAGGTGACGGGCACAAGGGGGCATTCTTTGCGTCTGGAGGAGAGAAGGTTTTTCCACCAACATAGAAGAGGATTCTTTACTGTTAGGGCAGTGAGAATCTGGAATTGCTTGCCTGAGGAGGTGGTGATGGCGAACTCAGTCGAGGGGTTCAAGAGAGGCCTGGATGTCTTCCTGGAGCAGAACAATATTGTATCATACAATTATTAGGTTCTGTAGAAGGACGTAGATCTGGGCATTTATTATGATGGAATATAGGCTGAACTGGATGGACATATGTCTTTTTTCGGCCTTACTAACTATGTTACTATGTTACTATGTTCGTTTGTTTTTCTTTTGTCCAGATTAGACTGTGTCTGTGTTTTCTCAGTCTGGTTGGTTTCACTGGAGTTGCAGATTTACGCTCCTACATCTTTTAGTAGATGTAGGAAGTTTTTTGTATATTCTGCTGTGGATTTTTTGAAGGGTTTTAATACTGACCGCACAGAACTCTGTCCTATCCTGTCCTATCTAGCTAGAGTGGCCTCCTGTGCTAAATCCTGTTTTTTCTGCCTGTGTATGTTTTTTCCTCTCCGACTCACCGCCAATATTTGTGGGGGGCTGTCTATCCTTTCGGGATTTTCTCTGAGGCAAGACAGTATTCCGATTTCCATCTTTAGGGGTATTTAGTCCTCCGGCTGTGACGAGGTGTCTAGGTGTGTTAGGTACACTCCACGGCTACTTCTAGTTTCGGTGTTAAGTTCAGGTTTGCGGTCAGTATAGTGGCCACTTTCTCCAGTGAAACTTCTCATGCAGCTCCAAGGTCACCGGATCATAACAGACCTCCAGCAGGCCACAAATGTGTATGAGTCTGCACAAACGGTTAGAAACCGACTCCATGAGGATGGTCTTAGTGCCCGACATTCACAGATGGGGGTTTTGCACATAGCCCAACACCATGCAGGACGCTTGGCATTTGCCACAGAACACCAGGATTGGCAAATTCACCACTGGTGCCCTGTACTGTAAACATGAAAACAGGTTCACACTGAGCACATGTGACAGACGTGACAGAGTCTGGAGATCCAACGGAGAGCGATCTGATCACAGCCCTCCATGTACTCGCCAGAGGTAGCCTGACTGCCATTAGGTACCGAGATGAGATCCTCAGACTCCTGGTGAGACGATATGCTGATGCAGTTGGTCCTGGATTCCTCTTAATGCAGGACAATGCCAGACTTCATATGGCTGGAGTGTGTCAGCAGTTCCTGCAAGATGAAGGCATTGAAGCTATGGACTGGCCTGCCCGTTCCCCAGACCTGAATCCGATTGAACACATCTGGGACATCATGCCTTGCACATCCACCAACGTCACGTTGCACCACAGACTGTCCAGTATTTGGTGGATGCTTTACTCCAGGTCTGGGAGGAGATCCCTCAGGAGACCATCTGCTGCCTCATCAGGAGCCTCCCCAGGCATTGTAGGTAGGTCATATAGGCACGTGGAGGCCACATACAATACTGAGCATCATTTCTAATGCAGGGAAATTCCAAACCTCATGTGGCTGGAGTGTGTCAGCAGTTCCTGCAAGATGAACGCATTGAAGCTATGGACTGGCCTGCCTGTTCCCCAGACCTGAATCCGATTGAACACATCCGGGATGTTACACCGTCACCTCATACTTACCTGTCCGGCCGGCGTGCTCCCGATGCTCCTTCCTGCTCTCTGTCTTCCAGCTTCTCCGGCGCTCGTCCATTCTGTGGTCCGCGCATGCGCAGACGTGCTCCTTTCGTCGCTGGGGCTTCTGGGAGGTTGTGACCCAGCGGCTCAGCCTCCAATATGGCAGCGCCCATCGGGTACTTCTTCCCTGCGCCTGCCCTGCTTAGACGCCTTTTCGTCTATTGCGTTCGCTGGCTTATTGCCATCATCTCCTTAGGTTCCTAGACTCTGTTCCGTGCTACCTTTGCTGTGACTCTGACTGTTTGCCGTCCCTGCCAGTCCTGTGTCCCTGCCAGTCCTGTGTTCCTGCCGTGCTTTCCAGTCCTGTGTTCCTGCCTGCCTTCAAGTCCTGTGTTCCCACCGTTCCTGCCAGTCCTTTGTTCCTGCCAGTCCAGTGTTCCCGCCATGCCTTCTAGTCCTGTGTTCCTGCTGTACCTTCCAGTCCTGTGTGCCTGCCGTTCCTGCTGGTCCTTTGTTCCTGTCGTTCCTGCCAGTCCAGTGTTCCCACCGTGCCTTCCAGTCCTTTGTTCCTGCTGTACCTTCCAGTCCTGTGTGCCTGCCGTTCCTGCCAGTCCTGTGTTCCTGCCGTGCCTGCCAGCCCTGAGTCTCTGTTGTTTTTATTCAATGTGTGCTTTCATCTTACCGGTCAGTACTTTGTCTTTTGCTGCCTCTCTCTGTCCAGTGCCTCCGCCATTCTTGTCACTTCAGTAGCTCTGTCTTCCCTCCATCTTCCGTTCTCTCTTTGTTCTATCTTCAGTTGTCCCTTTGGCTCCGGCAGTTGCGGCTTCACCCTCATTGGGCCTGTCCCTAACACTCCCTGTACAGGGGGTGGCATCATCTGGTTCACTCGCCCTCAGGGGCTCTGAAGTCATGACCCAGAGGGTCCACTTCCTAAGTCCTGATATGGGACATCATGTATCACACCAACATCACGTTGCACCACAGACTGTCCAGGAGTTGGCGGATGCTTTAGTCCAGGTCTGGGAGATCCCTCAGGAGACCATCCGCTGCCTCATCAGGAGCATGCCCAGGCATTGTAGGGAGGTCATACAGGCATGTGGAGGCCACACACTACGGAGCATCATTTCCTTGTCTTGAGGCATTTCCACTGAAGTTGGATCAACCCGTAACTTCATTTTCCACGTTGATTTGAGCATCATTACAACTCCTGACCTCCATGGGATATTTAGTTGTGAATTATTTTATCAGTTTTAGGTTTTATTGTTCTCAACACATTCCACTATGTAATGAATAAAGATTTACAACTAATAATTCATTCAGTGATATCTAGGATGTGGGATTTTAGTGTTCCCTTTATTTTTTGAAGCAGTGTAGTTCAATCTATATATATATAATTGTCTAAGGGGTACTTCCGTCTGTCCTCAACTTCCGTAACGGAAATCCCGTGTAGCTGATTGGTCTCGGCAGCTGCCTGTAATGGCTGCCACGACCAATCAGCGACGGGCACAGTCCGATTAGTCCCTCGCCTACTCCCCTATGCAGCATCAATATTAAAAATATGTCATGTTAAAAATAATTTAAAAAAAAACGAAAAACCTGCTATACTCACCATCCGCCGCCTTTCCCGCTCCTCGCGATGCTCCGGTAACCGCTCCATGCAAGCGGCAGGTTCCGGTGCCAAGGATGGTATGCGAGAAGGACCTGCAATGATGTCACGGTCATGTGACCACAACATCATCACAGGTCCTGTGCTAATACCAACCCTGGGACAGGAAGCTGCCGCATGCACCGCACACAGAGCCAGGACTTCAACGGGCCTTCGGAAGGTGAGTATATGTTTATTTTTTATTTTAAGTCTCTATACTACGTGGCTCTGTGCTGTATACTCCATCGCTGTGCAATATACTACGTGGCTGGGCAATATACTACGTGGCTGTGCAATATACTCCATTGCTGTGCTATATACTATGTGGCTGGGCAATATACTACGTGGCTGGGCAATATACTAGGTGGCTGGGCAATATACTACGTGGCTGGGCAATATACTACGTGGACATGCATATTCTAGAATACCCAATGCATTAGAATCGGGCCACCATCTAGTATTAAATTGTCTCCTGATGAATGAATACAATGAATATTTATTGCTCTTAAGTAGCGTACACGTGACCGCCGGCAGCAGCAGGAAGCCGGTGGCTTACACTGCATGCTCCTGAAGAGCAATGAATACTCACTGCTCTCTGTGCAGACAGTCCCGGCGAGTACTCCGGCAGCTGTGCTCTGCTTGTGACGTCCCTGCAATGTGCAGCTTACAAGCATAAAGCAGCTACTGGCATCAGAGCAGGATGCTATAAGGGAACGCCAGGTAGGTAAATGGGCCATGCATACCAGGATAGGGGTGGGGGCCAATTATAAGGATTGGGCCATGCACACCAGAACCGGGATGGGGCCAATCATACCAGAATAGGGATGGGGCCCTGCATACCAGGACGAGGTGGGGGGCCTGCATACCAGGATGAGATGGGGGCCCTGCATGCCAGGATAAGGATGGGGCCATGCATACTACGACAAGATGGGGGCACTGCATACCAGGACTTGGATGGGGGCCAATCATACCAGAATAAGGATGGTGCCCTGCATACTATGATGAGATGGGGACCCTGCATACCAGGATTAGGATGGGGCCATGCATACTAGTATAGGGATGAGGGCGATCATTCCTGCTAGGATAGGGATGAGGGATCCATGCATACCAGGGTAGGGATATGGGATCCATGCATACCAGGGTAGGGATTAGGGGGCATTGTTTTGACAGGGTATGTGACAGAGCAGGAAGAGAACCGGGCTGATAAACAATCCAACAAGATTTATTGGAACAGGAAAATGGGACAACACAAATAAAAGTAACAAATACAAAAAGAGAAGCACGGCACTGCTTCCATATTCAGCTACTGAAACCACAGAGATCTACTGCTTTGTGCCGCTGTTGGGTCTGAACCGCCGAGAGGACATCGGGTGCACTAAAATTCAGAAAATCGCATAAATCCAACAAGAAAAAATAAAAGAAAGTGCACTCACCGGTCCTTCTAAACAGGGCCGGCGTCAGCACCCGGCACAGCGGGCAAATGCCGGGGCCCTGGGGAGAGGGGGGGGGCCCACTCATGCTGTCATAGATACAGCTGGGAGAGCAGAGCAGGAGAACATGCTCTCTCCCCCCACAAAGTCATGCTGGCTGCGTTCTCTTAACCCCTATGTGCCAGCTCTGACACAAGCATCTTCTCACTCAGTCAGTCAAGCCAGGCAGGCACACATAGGGGTTAACAGAAGGCAGCCAGTGTGACATTGTGGGCGGAGAGAGCACTTTCTCTGCTCTCCCCCCTGGGTGGCTGCAGACAGTGCTGAAGTTTATCAGGCAGATTCCGAGGAGCTCCGTCCTACTAGTGCCTGAGTGAGTGCAAAGGTATCCAGCAGTGGTTGCAATTGTGGCTCAGTCTGCTGCTGTCTTTCTCCGCTGCCTAAAAATGTGGGTGATGTCTGGAGGAGCAGCTGGTGGGGTGCAGCCTGTAGCCGCCCAGCTCACCCAGAATACATGCATGCTGCACCAAACCTGCACCAGTGGGGTAGGAAGAAGCTTAACCCCTTCCCATCTGTATGAAGGTTATTGCTGAACCATAAAGATAACAATCCAACCCGCATAAATGGGGTTAACCAGATGCCAGGAGGAAGGGGAGCTGCTGCCATGGATAAATCTGAGCTGTGGGCTGTAGGTTGGGGCCCCGTGGGCCCAGGCTGGTGACTGGAGGGACTCTGCCCAGTGCTGGCATGTGGGTGATTTCTGCTCCGGAGTCTCAGCTTCTCTCCTCTAGGTCACACTGTGCAGTCACAGCAACATTGGTTGTGTCTGTCCAGGTCCCAGCAGCTGCCACTGCTCCCACCAAGGACATGGCATCACTTAACCCTTCCCCTGCAGCCACCGGCAACAAATCCACATTATTCCTTGATTAAATCAGGTTCCAACCCAATAGAGGAGCAGACATTTCCTGCTGCCATTAGGGTCCGGGAGGGGGTGACATTGGCTGCCCTGCTACTCTGTAGTGGGGGGTGACAAGGGTAACATGGGGTAACGATGACGGAGAAATGCACAGGGTAATAGTGAGCGCGACAGAGGGCAGTGTATGGTATGGAGCAGTCAGGGGGTGGGCTGCAGGATCCCCCCATACTGTACATGACTGCTCGGGACAGGGAGGCGTTTAATGAGCTTCTAATGACAGGGCACTAATTGGGTCATTAGGGTTTGTGGAAAGGATTCAGCATCAGGTCCCTCATTAATGCCCGAGCCGCCTGTTACTTTGTAGCACAGATCTGTTGGGGCCGCAAAACCAAACAACGTTGTTTATGTAGAAAAGTCTTTGTTTCATAGAAAAACTCAAAACAGAAAAGCACCTCTACTGTATATATACACTGCACAGCACCTTTCCTCCTGTATATATACACTGCACAGCACCTCTCCTGTATATATACACTGCACAGCACCTTTCCTCCTGTATATATACACTGCAGAATCTACAATAGCTGTCACTCATGTAAGAAGTGAAATCTGGCATTGTACTATACATTTCTCTGCCGTATCTGTGCATCATAAATCGGGGTATGTGTTAAAGGGGGGGCCCACTGAGACTCTTTCGCCCGGGGCCCTCGAAAACCTGGAGCCGGCCCTGCTTCTAAATTATATTCCTTTAATCAGAACATGTGCAGGTAACTTACAGGAGAACGTGGAATGTCCGTCATTCCACGTTCTCCTGTAAGTTACCTGCACATGTTCTGATTAAAGGAATATAATTTAGAAGGACTGGTGAGTGCACAAATAAAAGTAATTCTGCAGCGTCCACAATTAGTCCACAATGAGTCCACAGAAAGGGAGCAGATCCGGGGGTGCCACCTGGCAATCCAACACCAGGAAAATAGAAATAGTCCTTGGGTGAATTCAATGGATCCAGCAGATGAGGGACACAACACAATCCGACGTGGCAGCTTCTAACAATACACACGGTCACAAGGATCTCGCCTCAGCATAAGATCCCAGCCCTTCGCAAGTCACCACACAACAACAGTCTTTAGATTCAGTCCTTAAATCCAGTAGGGTGGTGAGACATCACAATCCCATGTGGCAAAATGATCTCCAATCTCCATACATGATACCAGGATCCAGCTGCAGCTGCAGATCCTTGTCCTTCAAAGCACACAGCATCAACTAACAAAACATGTGGCTAAAGGTACCTTCACACTGAGCGACGCTGCAGCGATACCGACAACGATGTCGATCGCTGCAGCGTCGCTGTTTGGTCACTGGAGAGCTGTCACACAGACAGCTCTCCAGCGACCAACGATGCCTGTAACCAGGGTAAACATCGGGTTACTAAGGGCAGGGCCGCGCTTAGTAACCCGATGTTTACCCTGGTTACCAGCGTAAAAGTTAAAAAAAACAAACACTACATACTTACCTTCCGCTGTCTGTCCCCCGGCGTTCTGCTTCTCTGTGCTGTGTAAGCACAGCGGCCGGAAAGCACAGCGGTGACGTCACCGCTGTGCTTTCCGGCTGGCCGGCGCTCACAGCCAGTGCAGGAAAGCACAGCGTCGGGGGACAGACAGCGGAAGGTAAGTATGTAGTGTTTGTTTTTTTAACTTTTACGCTGGTAACCAGGGTAAACATGGGGTTACTAAGCGCGACCCTGCGCTTAGTAACCCGATGTTTACCCTGGTTACCAGTGAAGACATCGCTGAATTGGCGTCACACGCCGATTCAGCGATGTCTGCAGGGAGTCCAGCGACGAAATAAAGTGCTGGACTTTCTGCAGCAACCAACGACATCACAGCAGGATCCTGATCGCTGTTGCATGTCAAACTGAACGATATCGCTAGCCAGGACGCTGCAATGTCACGGATCGCTAGCGATATCGTTCAGTGTGAAGGTACCTTTATTGTCCTACCACTCAGTATCTCTGCCCAACAAGAGGGCTGATCCCAACACCCACCCCCTTAAACATAGCTCCAAGGATTAAGAACATTCCAGAAACCCTGTCTGCTGTCTGTCTACAGGTTTGTGTATTGGAGATGCCCCCTGCAGAGGGGAAAAAAGACAAGCATGCCCCCACCAGATCCAGGACAAGGACTGCTAATGCTTGCCTGACTACAGTATGGTCCATGTATGCAGGCTGGGGGTGACACTCTGTTACACATGTGTATCAGGATAGGGATGAGGGATCCATGCATACCAGGCTAGGGATGTGGAGGCATGCATACCAGGATAGGGATGAGATATCCATGCATACCAGTATAGGGATGAGGGATCCATGTATACCAGGGTATGGATGAGGGGCCATGCATACCAGGATAGCGATGAGGGATCTATGCATACCAGGGTAGGGATGAGGGGTCCATGCATACCAGGGTAGGGATGCAGGAGCCATGCATACCAGGGTAGGGATGAGGGGGCCATGCATACCAGGGTAGGGATGAGGGGGCCATGCATACCAGGGTAGGGATGAGGGGGCCATGCATACCAGGGTAGGGATGAGGGGGCCATGCAAACCAGGGTAGGGATGCAGGAGCCATGCATACCAAGTTAGGAATGAGGGGGGCATGCATACCAGGATAGGGATGAGGGGGCCATGCATACCAGGATAGGGATGAGGAGCCATGTGTATCAGGATAGGGATGAGGGGGCCATATATACCAGTATAGGGATGAGAGGGCCATGCATACCAGGCTAGGGATGAGGGGGCCGTGCATACCAGGCTAGGGATGAGGGGGCCATGCATACCAGGGTAGGGATGAGGGGGCCATGCATACCAGGCTAGGGATGAGGGGGCCATGTGTATCAGGATAGGGATGAGGGGCTATATATACCAGTATAGGGATGAGGGCCATGCATACCAGGCTAGGGATGAGGGGGCCATATATACCAGTATAGGGATGAGAGGGCCATGTGTATCAGGATAGGGATGAGGGGCCATATATACCAGTATAGGGATGAGGGCCATGCATACCAGGCTAGGGATGAGGGGGCCATGTTTATCAGGATAGGGATGAGGGGGCCATATATACCAGTATAGGGATGAAAGGGCCATGCATACCAGGCTAGGTATAAGGGGGCCATGTGTATCAGGATAGGGATGAGGGGCCATATATACCAGTATAGGGATGAGGGCCATGCATACCAGGCTAGGGATGAGGGGGCCATGTGTATCAGGATAGGGATGAGGGGGCCATATATACCAGTATATGGATGAGAGGGCCATGCATACCAAGCTAGGGATGAGGGGGCCATGTGTATCAGGATAGGGATGATGGGGCCATATATACCAGAATAGGGATGAGAGGGCCATGCATACCAGGCTAGGGATGAGGGGGCCATGTATACCAGGATAGGGATGAGGGGGCCATGCATACCAGGGTAGGGATGAGGAGAAATGTATACCAGGATAGGAATGAGGGGACAATGCATACCAGGATAGGGATGAGGGGGCCATATATACCAGGATAGGGATGTGGGGGCCATGCATACCATGGTAGGGATGAGGGGGCCATGCATACCAGGCTAGGGATGAGGGGGCCATGTGTATCAGAATAGGGATGAGGGGGCCATGCATACCAGGATAGGGATGAGGAGCCATGTATATCAGGATAGGGATGAGGGGGCAATGCATAAAGGATAGTGATGAGGGGGCCATATATACCAGGATAGGGATGAGGGGGCCATGCATACCAGGATAGGGATGAGAGGGCCATGCATACCAGGCTACCGATGAGGGGGCAATGCATACCAGGGTAGGGATGAGGGGGCCATGCATACCAGGCTAGGGATGAGGGGGCCATGTGTTTCAGGATAGGGATGAGGAGGCCATGCATACCAGACTAGGGATGAGGGGGTCATATATACCAGGATAGGGATGAGGGGACCATGCATACCAGGCAAGGGATGAGGAGCCATGCATGCCAGGATAGGGATGAGGGGGCAATGCATACCAGGATAGGGATGAGGGGGCCATATATACCAGGATAGGGATGAGGGGGCCATATATACCATGGTAGGGATGAGGGGGCCATGCATACCAGGCTAGGGATGAGGGGGCCATGTGTATCAGGATAGGGATGAGGGGGCAATGCATACCAGGATTGGGATGAGGGGGCCATGTGTATCAGGATAGGGATGAGGGGGCAATGCATACCAGGATTGGGATGAGGGGGCCATGTGTATCAAGATGGGGTGAGGGGGCCATATATACCGGGATAGGGATGAGGGGGCCATGTGTATCAGGATGGGGGTGAGGGGGCCATATATAGTCATAGCCAAAAGTATTGACACCCCTGCAATTCTGTCAGATAATACTCAGTTTCTTCCTGAAAATGATTGCAAACACAAATTCTTTGGTATTATTATCTTCATTTAATTTGTCTTAAATGAAAAAACACAAAAGAGAATGAAGCAAAAAGCAAAACATTGATCATTTCACACAAAACTCCAAAAATGGGTCAGACAATAGTATTGGCACCCTCAGCCTAATACTTGGTTGCACAACCTTCAGCCAAAATAACTGCGACCAACCGCTTCCGGTAACCATCAATGAGTTTCTTACAATGCTCTGCTGGAATTTTAGACCATTTTTCTTTGGCAAAAAGCTCCAGGTCCCTGATATTTGAAGGGTGCCTTCTCCAAACTGCCATTTTTAGATCTCTCCACAGGTGTTCTATGGGATTCAGGTCTGGACTCATTGCTGGCCACCTTAGAAGTCTCCAGTGCTTTCTCTCAAACCATTTTCTAGTGCTTTTTGAAGTGTGTTTTGGGTCATTGTCCTGCTGGAAGACCTATGACCTCTGAGGGAGACCCAGCTTTCTCACACTGGGCCCTACATTATGCTGCAAAATTTGTTGGTAGTCTTCAGACTTCATAATACCATGCACACGGTCAAGCAGTCCAGTGCCAGAGGCAGCAAAGCAACCCCAAAACATCAGGGAACCTTCGCCATGTTTGACTGTAAGGACTTCTCTTTGAATGCCTCTTTTTTTCTCCTGTAAACTCTATGCTGGTGCCTTTGCCCAAAAAGCTCTACTTTTGTCTCATCTGACCAGAGAACATTCTTCCAAAACGTTTTAGGCTTTTTCAGGTAAGTTTTGGCAAACTCCAGCCTGGCCTTTTTATGTCTCGGGGTAAGAAGTGGGGTCTTCCTGGGTCTCCAACCATATAGTCCCTTTTCATTCAGACGCCGACGGAGAATACGGGTTGACACTGTTGTTCCCTCGGACTGCAGGGCAGCTTGAACTTGTTTAGATGTTAGTCGAGGTTCTTTATCCAACATCCGCACAATCTTGCGTTGAAATCTCTTGTCAATTTTTCTTTTCCGGCCACTTCTAGGGAGGTTAGCCACAGTGCCATGGGCTTTAAACTTCTTGATGACACTGCGCACGGTAGACACAGGAACATTCAGGTCTTTGGAGATGGACTTGTAGCCTTGAGATTGCTCATGCTTCCTCACAATTTGGTTTCTCAAGTCCTCAGACAATTCTTTGGTCTTCTTTCTTTTCTCCATGCTCAATGTGGTACACACAAGGACACAGGACAGAGGTTGAGTCAACTTTAATCCATGCAAAGCAAAAAAAAAGGGAAGAAGCCAGCACTGCTTATGGTCAGAATGCAATAATAATAATAATAATAATAATTTTTATTTATATAGCGCCAACATATTCCGCAGCGCTTTACAAATTATAGAGGGGACTTGTACAGACAATAGACATTACAGCATAACAGAAATACAGTTCAAAACAGATACCAGGAGGAATGAGGGCCCTGCTCGCAAGCTTACAAACTACGAGGAAAAGGGGAGTCACGATTTTTTATAAATAGGCCACACAGGGATCGTTAGGTTAATGCATTGAGGCGGTAGGCCAGTCTGAACAAATGAGTTTTTAGGGTACGCTTAAAACTGTGGGGATTGGGGATTAATCGTATTAACCTAGGTAGTGCATTCCAAAGAATCGGCGCAGCACGTGTAAAGTCTTGGAGACGGGAGTGGGAGGTTCTGATTATTGAGGATGCTAACCTGAGGTCATTAGTGGAGCAGAGGGCACAGGTAGGGTGGTAGACTGATACCAGGGAGGAGATGTAGGGTGGTGCTGAGCCATGGAGTGCTTTGTGGATGAGGGTAGTAGTTTTGTACTGGATTCTGGAGTGGATGGGTAGCCAGTGTAATGACTGGCACAAGGTAGAGGCATCGGTGTAACGGTTGGTGAGGAATATGATCTTGGCAGCAGCATTCAGGACAGATTGGTGCGGGGAGAGTTTGGTAAGAGGGAGGCCGATTAGTAGAGAGTTACAATAGTCCAGACGAGAATGAATAAGTGAAACAGTAAGAGTTTTTGCAGAGTCGAAAGTAAGAAAAGGGCGTATTCTAGAAATGTTTTTGAGATGCAGGTAAGAAGAGCGAGCCAGTGATCGGATGTGGGGGGTGAATGAAAGGTCAGAATCAAGGATGACCCCAAGGCAGCGGGCATGTTGCTTTGGAGTAATGGTGGAACTGCACACGGAGATGGCAATGTCAGGCAAAGGTAGGTTAGTAGAGGGAGAGAACACGAGGAGTTCAGTTTTTGACAGGTTAAGTTTCAGATAGAGGGAGGACATGATGTTAGAGACAGCGGTAAGACAATCACTGGTGTTTTCTAAAAAGGTCGGTGTGATATCAGGAGAAGAAGTGTATAATTGGGTGTCGTCAGCATAGAGATGGTACTGGAAACCAAATCTACTGATTGTTTGTCCAATAGGGGCAGTATACAACGAGAAGAGGAGGGGGCCTAGGACTGATCCTTGAGGAACCCCAACAGTAAGGGGAAGGCGAGAGGAGGAGGAACCAGCAAAACATACAGTGAAGGATCGGTCAGAGAGATAGGAGGAGAACCAGGAGAGAACGGTGTCCTTGAGGCCGATGGAGCGGAGCATAGTGAGGAGGAGCTAATGATCCACAGTATCGAATGCAATAACTGAAGTGCAATTGCACATAATAAATTCTAACTGTATTTCAAATATGAGACATTTAGCAAACAATTGATCAATTGGCGCACATAACCCAGCGTGCGCGGCAACAGTGGTGGTCAGCCACATACCAATGCAAAGCAAAAAAAAGGGAAGAAGCCAGCACTGCTTATGGTCAGAACGCAATAACTGAAGTGGAATTGCACATAATAAATTCTAACTGTATTTCAAATATGAGACATTTAGCAAACCCTGCCTCAGGCTCCAGTTAATTGTGCACCTGTGTCTCAGCCTGTCTCACCTTTCATCTTTGGTGCTGGTTTGGCAGTGTGGAAGCCAGATCTGAAATGTCCGCACTGGACCTGATCGGCCTTTACCTGCGCTTGCCTTTCCTGGCACCAAGGGAGTGATTCTGAAAATGTTCCAGGTACAGTTCGCATGTAATGTGGTCTTTCTTTTTTTACTTTTTATACATTCAGGAGGCCATAATGGCACAACGGAAATAAAATACGTAGAATAGGACTGCCCCATTATGAGAATGCCGTGAAGTGGCGGGGTAGCTCAAAGAATTGATCACTTGTTTGCTAAATTTCTTATATTTGAAATACAGTTAGAATTTATTATGTGCAATTGCACTTCAGTTATTGCGTTCTGACCATAAGCAGTGCTGGCTTCTTCCCTTTTTTTAACTTTAATCCATGTCAACTGGCTGCAAGAGTGATTTAGTTATTGCCAACACCTGTTAGGTGCCACAGGTAAGTTACAGGTGCTGTTAATTACACAAATTAGAGAAGCATCACATTTTTCGAACAGTGCCAATACTTTTGTCCACCCCCTTTTTTATGTTTGGTGTGGAATTATATCCAATTTGGCTTTAGGACAATTCTTTTTGTGTTTTTTTTCATTTAAGACAAATTAAATGAAGATAATAATACCAAAAAATTTGTGTTTGCAATCATTTTCAGGAAGAAAATGAGTATTATCTGACAGAATTGCAGAGGTGTAAATACTTTTGGCCATGACTGTATACCAGGATGGGGGATATTAAGTACAGAATTGACCACATTTCTTGCTTCAACTTTTTTTCCTAATTTCCTCCTCTAAAACCTAGGTGTGTCTTATAGTCCAAAAAATATATACCGTATGTTTCCGACCATAAGACGCACTTTTTTCCTCCAAATTTGGTAGGAAAGTGTGGGTGCGTCTTATGGTCCGGATGTAATGTGGGGAGAGGGCAGCGGTGAGTGGGATCACACTGTTATCCCAAGCAGGAGGCAGAAAAATGTCCCAGGTGCCCATAATCAGAGCTGGGAAACCACATGGTCCCGATGATTAAAGTGCAGTGAATATTCATTAGCCGCTTCCCCGCCCACCTGTCAGCTGAGCAGTGAGCAGCAAATGAATAGTCCTTCACTTAAACAGGGATACACATGGTTTCCTCAGTGCTGGATTCCTGCAGCAGCTGGAGAGATCTGTGTCCCGTGGAGGAGGGGGCAGCAGCAGGGGCCAGGGAAGACAAGATCGCTGCGTACCTGCCTGGGCTGTGCTGGATGCTGAGTGCATAAGGACCTGTGTGATTTCATGAAGTGGGCGGGCTGGAGCATCACATGACAGCACAGAGCCCTCCCTGTTATGATCCGGTGACCTTAGAGCAGCATGAAAACTTTCACTGGAGTAGGTGGTAACTATACTGACCGCAAATCCTGATCTTAACACAGCAACTAGAAGTAGCTGTGGGGTGTACCTAACAAGCCCTAGACACCTCGTCACAGCCGGAGGACTAAATACCCCTAAAGATGGAAATAGGAATACTATCTTGCCTCAGAGCAGAACCCCAAAGGATAGGCAGCCCCCCACAAATATTGGCTGTGAGTAGGAGAGGAAAGACACACACAGTCAGAAAACAGGATTTAGCACAAGAGGCCGCTCTAGCTAAAATAGGAAAGGATAGGACAGAGTTCTGTGCGGTCAGTATTAAAACCCTTCCAAAAATATCCACAGCAGATTATACAAAAATTCCTCCATCTAACTAAAGACGTGGAACGTATATCTGCAACTCCAGAGGCTACTAAACTCAGAGCAGGAATACAATCAAAAACAAGCACACAGCTTGTGTGCCATAGAAAAAGAAACAGACACCGAGGCCAATCATCTGTGCCTTTATAGCCTTTTTACTAGGCACTGCTCCTAATAGCCAGATTCCTACTCCACACTGATGAGGGGCAAAAACCCCGAAACAGCTGTCTGTGGATGGATACCATGCTTGGCATAGGTGGCTTTCCTTCATAGGATGCTGCCCTTCCCGTGGTTGTTCCTTCCCAGGGAAAGGCCTGGCTATTCACTGCTTGCGTCGAGAAACACGTGATGGTGTCTCCGCAGCTTCTTTACATGCATCTGCATATTTCCCATAAGAGATGGGGGCAGTGTTCTGGAATCACTGCGTTGAGAAACACGTGATGGTGTCTCCGCGGTGTTGGATGTTTTGGTCTCCCCGAGGCCAATCATATGTGCCTTTATAGAAAAAGAAACAGACACTTATCTTTGCTGAATTGGCAGCTAAGCAGGAGAAGCCAGACCGAGATCAAATCCTTCCCAAGAAACATTGACAACTGGCAAGGACTAAAGAGTCCTGCAAACCTAAATACTCCAGTCAGAACTGCAATCAGTAGATACACCTGTCCAGGACTGCAGCCCAGAGACAACTGCATTACCACCTACAACCACCGGAGGGAGCCCAAAAGCAGAATTCACAACAGTACCCCCCCCCTTGAGGATGGGTCACCAAACCCTCACCAGAGCCCCCCAGGCCGATCAGGATTGGCCAGATGAAAGGAACAAACCAAATCAGCGGCATGGACATCAGAGGCAAAAACCCAAGAATTGTCCTCCTGGCCATAGCCCTTCCATTTGACCAGGTACTGAAGCTTCCGCCTCGAAAAACGGGAAACCAAAATCTTCTCAACAACATATTCCAACTCCCCATCAACCAACACAGGGGCCGGAGGATCAACAGAGGGAACAACGGGCTCCACATATTTATAGATAAAGATCTATGGAAGACATTATGGATAGCAAAAGAGGTTGGAAGCGCCAGTCGAAAAGACACCGGATTAATAATCTCAGAAATCCTGTAAGGACCAATATACCGTGGCTTAAACTTAGGAGAAGAAACCTTCATAGGAACATGACGGGAAGACAACCAGACCAGATCCCCAACCCGAATCTTAGAGAACCGGTCACAAACAACCCAGATAACCGGCATCCTCTGGGAAACCGGAAGATCGGAAATAAAATCCATAGAAATATGCGTCCAGGGTCTCTCAGGGACCGGCAATGGCAAAAGCAACCCACTAGCACGGGAACAACAAGGCTTGGCCCGCGCACAAGTCCCACAGGACTGCACAAAAGAACGCACATCACGCGACAAAGAAGGCCACCAAAAGGACCTACCAACCAAGTCTCTGGTACCAAAAATGCCAGGATGACCAGCCAACACAGAACAGTGAACCTCAGAAATCACTCTACTAGTCCATCTGTCAGGAACAAACAGTTTCCCCACAGGACAGCGGTCAGGTTTGTCAGCCTGAAATTCCTGAAGAACCCGTCGTAAATCAGGGGAAATGGCAGAAAGGACCACCCCTTCTTTCAGAATACCGACCAGTTCTAAGACCTCAGGAGAATCAGGCGAAAAACTCCTAGAGAGGGCATCAGCCTTAATGTTCTTAGAACCCGGAAGGTACGAGACCACGAAATCAAAACGGGAAAAAAACAAGGACCATCGAGCCTGTCTAGGATTCAGCCATTTGGCAGACTCGAGGTAAATCAAATTCTTATGATCGGTCAAGACCACAATACGGTGCTTAGCTCCCTCAAGCCAATGTCGCCACTCCTCAAACGCACACTTCATAGCCAACAACTCCTGATTGCCGACATCATAATTGCGTTCAGCAGGCGAAAACTTATGGGAAAAGAAGCCACACGGTTTCATTAAGGAACCAACAGGATCCCTCTGAGACAAAACGGCCCCTGCCCGAATCTCAGAAGCGTCAACCTCAACCTGAAACGGAAGAGAAACATCCGGTTGGCGCAACACTGGAGTAGAAGTAAATCGACGTTTAAGCTCCTGAAAGGCAGAAACAGCCGCAGAGGACCAATTCGCCACATCAGCGCCTTTCTTCGTCAAATCGGTCAAGGGTTTAACCACGCTGGAAAAATTAGCAATGAAACGGCGATAAAAATTTGCAAAACCCAAAAATTTCTGAAGGCTCTTCAAGGATGTGGGCTGAATCCAATCATGAATGGCCTGAACCTTAACCGGATCCATCTCTATAGACGAGGGAGAAAAAATAAAGCCCAAAAAAGAAACCTTCTGCACCCCAATGAGACACTTAGACCCTTTCACAAACAGGGCATTGTCACGAAGGATCTGAAATACCATCCTGACCTGTTCCACATGAGACTCCCAATCATCGGAAAAAATCAAAATATCGTCCAAATATACAATCAAGAACTTATCAATATAAGTCCGGAAAATATCATGCATGAAGGACTGAAAAACAGATGAAGCATTAGTGAGCCCGAATGGCATCACAAGGTATTCAAAATGGCCTTCGGGCGTGTTAAACGCAGTTTTCCATTCGTCACCCTGCTTAATACAAACAAGATTATATGCCACCTGAAGGTCAATCTTCGTAAACCAACTAGCTCCCTTAATCCTAGCAAACAAATCGGTAAGCAAAGGTAAAGGGTATTGAAACTTGACCATTATTTTATTCAAGAGGCGATAATCAATACAGGGTCTCAAGGAACTATCTTTTTTAGCAACAAAAAAGAACCCCGCTCCCAACGGTGAAGAAGATGGCCGAATATGCCCTTTCTCCAAAGACTCCTTAATATAGCTCCGCATGGCGGTATGTTCAGGCACAGACAGGTTGAAAAGTCGACCGTTAGGAAACTTACAGCCTGGAATCAAGTCAATAGCACAATCGCAGTCCCTGTGTGGTGGAAGGAAACTGAGCTTGGGCTCATCGAATACATCCTGAAAATCAGACAAAAACTCTGGAATTTCAGAAGAGGAATAAGAGGAGATTGACATCAAAGGAACATCATTATGAACCCTCTGACAACCCCAACTAGTCACAGACATGGACTTCCAATCCAACACAGGATTATGTACCTGCAACCCCGGAAAACCCAGCATGATAGCATCATGCAAATTATGCAACACCAGAAATCGACAATCTTCCTGATGGGCTGGCGCCATGCGCATGGTCACCTGTGTCCAAAACTGGGGCTTATTTTTAGCCAAGGGTGTAGCATCAATGCCCCTTAAAGGAATAAGGTTCTGCAAAGGCTGCAAGGGAAAACCACAACGCCTGGCAAACTCAAAGTCCATTACGTTTAAGGCGGCGCCTGAATCCACAAACGCCATGACAGAAAATGATGACAATGAGCAGATCAAGGACACAGATAACAGAAATTTAGGTTGTACAGTACTGATGGTAAATGAACTAGCGATCCTCTTTGTCCGCTTAGGGCAGACTGAAATGACATGAGAAGCATCGCCACAATAATAACACAACCTATTCTGACGTCTGAATCCTTGTCGTTCCGTTTTAGACAGAATCCTACCACACTGCATTGGCTCAGGAGTCTGCTCTGAGAACAACGCCACAGCGCGCACAGTTCTGCGCTCCCGCAAGCGCCGGTCAATCTGAATGGCCAGAGACATAGAATCACTCAGACCGGAAGGCGTGGGAAACCCCACCATAACATCTTTAACGGATTCAGAAAGACCCTTTCTGAAAATTGCCGCCAAAGCATCCTTATTCCATTTAGTCAACACAGACCATTTTCTGAATTTCTGACAATACAATTCTGCCGCCTCTTGACCCTGAGACTGGGCCAACAAGGTCTTCTCAGCTTGATCCACAGAATTAGGTTCATCATATAATAATCCTAAAGCCTGAAAAAAGAAGTCTACATTAAGCAAAGCCGGATTCCCAGATTCCAGGGAAAACGCCCAATCCTGCGGATCGCCACGCAGCAGGGAGATGACGATTTTAACCTGCTGAATGGAATCACCAGAGGATCGAGGTCTCAGAGCAAAAAATAGTTTACAGTTGTTTTTAAAACTCAAAAATTTGGACCTGTCTCCAAAAAACAAATCAGGAGTAGGAATCTTCGGCTCTAAAACAGGAGTTTGAACAATATAATCAGAAATACCCTGTACCCTAGCAGCAAGCTGGTCTACACGAGAAACTAATTCCTGAATATCCATGCTTGCACAAGGCTCCTCAGCCACCCAGAGATAAAGAGGGAAGAGAAGATAAAGCAGACTGAAGAAAAAAAAATGGCTCAACACCTTTCTTCCCTTCTTCTGAGATGCATTTAACTCATTATGGGCCAGTTGTACTGTTATGATCTGGTGACCTCGGAGCAGCATGAAAACTTTCACTGGAGCAGGTGATAACTATACTGACTGCAAATCCTGATCTTAACACTGCAACTAGAAGTAGCTGTGGGGTGTACCTAACAAGCCCTAGACACCTCGTCACAGCCGGAGGACTAAATACCCCTAAATATGGAAATAGGAATACTATCTTGCCTCAGAGCAGAACCCCAAAGGATAGGCAGCCCCCCACAAATATTGGCTGCGAGTAGGAGAGGAAAGACACACAGTCAGAAAACAGGATTTAGCACAAGAGGCCGCTCTAGCTAAAATAGGAAAGGATAGGACAGAGTTCTGTGTGGTCAGTATTAAAACCCTTCCAAAAATATCCACAGCAGATTATACAAAAATTCCTCCATCTAACTAAAGACGTGGAACGTATATCTGCAACTCCAGAGACTACTAAACTCAAAGCAGGAATACAATCAAAAACAAGCACACAGCTTGTGTGCCATAGAAAAAGAAAGAGACACTTATCTTTGCTGAATTGGCAGCTAAGCAGGAGAAGCCAGACAGAGATCAAATCCTTCCCAAGAAACATTGACAACTGGCAAGGACTAAAGAATCCTGCAAACCTAAATACTCCAGTCAGAACTGCAATCTGTAGACACACCTGTCCAGGACTGCAGCCCAGAGACAACTGCATTACCACCTACAACCACCGGAGGGAACCCAAAAGCAGAATTCACAACACCTCCCTCATCTTAATGTCATCACAGGTCCTTCTGACACCACACTAGAATCTGCACGCTTCCTCATATGACCTGTGCTGTGGAGAGGCAACAAGAGGGAGGGCTCTGTGTGTGCAGTCATGGGATGCTCCAGATTTTCACCTCACCACAGTGGCCCCATTCTTACACTCACCCTCCAGCGTCTTCATACAGTACTTTACAGACACCACACTGGTCCCGCAGCACCATATTCTACCCGCAGCTTCCAGCATAATAACATAATATTATATATAATAACACCACATATAATACTATGTTATTTATGTTACTAAATATTTTACCACATTTTTTTGTTTCAAATATTTTTTTCCCTATTTTCCACCTCTAAAAACTGGGTGCGTCTTATAGTCCGAAAAATACGGTATATTTTTTTTCTCAGTGAACTCATTCCTCATGTTGGGTTCATTAACATAAAAACACTCATACTCTGCTGGCGTGCCGGCTCCACTTCAGTGGTGTCGAGGCTCACTGTCCCGGGGCTTATGTGAGGTTGTTACATCACACGAGCCCTGCACCCGATCAGCGGCAGCTTTACTGCTCCTTCCTTCGGACGTATTGAATATGAACAGGAAGCCAGGGCCGCAGCTGCTCTGACTGCCTTATGATGCTTGATTTGTCCGAACGTGGGGACAGTGATCCCAGTGCTGATTGGGCACAGGGCTCACATGACTAGAGTTGAGCGACTTTTACTTTTTTCGGATCGAGTCGGGTTTCGCGAAACCCGACTTTGTCAAAAGTCGGGTCTGGTGAAATCGGCCGATTATTGCGAAAAGTCGAGGGCCGACTGAAACACCAAACCCAATGCAAGTCAATGGGAAATCAAAGTCAGCAGTGAGTGGAGGACAGGAAAACACCTACAGTGCCCATTTTAATGCCAAAAACATCAATTCTTATTACTCAAGCTTGTCAATCTTAATTGACTTTATAATAATAGTTAGGCATTGAAAACTGGGGGTCATTTGGCTAAAGTTGTGGGGGAGTAGGGCTGGCTCAAGATTTTCGTGGGCCCAGGAAACGAGGAATACGTCACGGTGGTGGAGCAGGGAGAGGTAAGTATTTCAACTTTGCAAGTACTGTGATCCTGAGCAAGCAGGGGGGGCCCACTCGTTGGCACTGGCACAGGGCCCCTCATAGTACGGCGGTGTGTTTGACGCCGGGTTGCGCCTCCTACTGGCAGAGACACTTTTGCGCACTATGAGGGGCCCTGTGCAAGTGACGTCGCCAATGAGTATGCCCCCCCACCTGATGAAGGAACCTGCACTTTAATCTGCACCTTCCTCTTTGCCCCCGTGTAAGGTGGTATAGTATGCGGGAAGGGGAACCTCACTTTCAGCAGGGTCAGATTCTGGCTGTGTAGAGTGCAAGGAGAATGTAGTGGTCTGGGTCAATGTACCAGCAGACTCATCTAGCAGTGGCTGGGCAATACGCAGGATGAGGAGGAAACACAGATATAGGCCCAAATAATAAAGTAGGCTAAATGCAGTTCAAAATTGGTAACAGGACTAAACAGGCGGCATTGCTTTGCTCAGTGGAGGACAACTGTAATGAGCGGCAGACACAGTTAGTAGGCCCAAATACTAAAGAAGGCTAAATACAGTTCAAAATTGTTAACAGGACTAAACCGGCGGCATTGCTTTGTTCAGTGTAGGACAACTGTAATGAGTGGCAATCACAGTTAGTAGGCCCAAATACTAAAGTAGGCTAAATGCAGTTCAAAATTGTTAACAGGACTAAACGGGCAGCATTGCTTAGTTCAGTGGAGGACAACTGTAATGAGTGGCAGACACAGTTAGTAGGCCCAAATAATAAAGTAGGCTAAATGCAGTTCAAAATTGGTAACAGGACTAAACAGGCGGCATTGCTTTGTTCAGTGGAGGACAACTGTAATGAGTGGCAGACACAGTTAGTAGGCCCAAATACTAAAGTAGGCTAAATGCAGTTCAAAATTGGTAACAGGACTAAACAGGCGGCATTGCTTTGTTCAGTGGAGTGTTGTGAATTCTGTGGCAAGCTCCCTCCTGTGGTCATGAGTGGTACTTCGGCTGGTTCTGTCCATGAGCTTCCTTTGGTGGATGTGAGTGGGGCTGCGGCTTCTGAGTTTCCTTCCTCAGGTGACGAGGTTAAGTCGTTAGGTGCTGCTCTATTTAACTCCACCTAGTTCTTTGTTCCTGGCCTCCAGTCAATGTTCCAGTATTGGTCTTGCTCTCTCCTGGATCGTTCTTGTGGCCTGTCTGCCCTGCATAAGTTAAGTTCTGCTTGTGTTACTTTTGTTTGCTATTTTTTCTGTCCAGCTTGCTATATTGGTTTTTCTTGCTTGCTGGAAGCTCTGGGACGCAGAGGGAGCACCTCCGTACCGTTAGTCGGTGCGGAGGGTCTTTTTGCCCCCTCTGCGTGGTTGTTTGTAGGTTTTTGTGCTGACCGCAAAGCTATCTTTCCTATCCTCGGTCTATTCAGTAAGTCGGGCTTCACTTTGCTAAAATCTATTTAATCTCTGTGTTTGTATTTTCATCTTTACTCACAGTCATTATATGTGGGGGGCTGCCTTTTCCTTTGGGGAATTTCTCTGAGGCAAGGTAGGCTTATTTTTCTATCTTCAGGGCTAGCTAGTTTCTCAGGCTGTGCCCGAGGGGCCTAGGTCTGGTCAGGAGCGCTCCACGGCTACCTCTAGTGTGGTGTGATAGGATTAGGGATTGCGGTCAGCAGAGTTCCCACGTCTCAGAGCTCATCCTATGTTATTAGTAACTATCAGGTCACTTTGTGTGCTCTTAACCACCAGGTCCATTGTGTTTCTGAACCACCAGTTCATAACAGTGGAGGACAACTGTAATGAGTGCCAGACACAGTTAGTAGGCCCAAATAATAAAGTAGGTTAAATGCAGTTCAAAATTGTTAACAGGACTAAACTGGCGGCATTGCTTTGTTCAGTGTAGGACAACTGTAATGAGTGGCAATCAAAGTTAGTAGGCCCAAATACTAAAGTAGGCTAAATGCAGTTCAAAATTGTTAACAGGACTAAACGGGCAGCATTGCTTTGTTCAGTGGAGGACAACTGTAAGGAGTGGCAGACACAGTTAGTAGGCCCAAATACTAAAGCAGGCTAAATGCAGTTCAAAATTGGTAACAGGACTAAACAGGCGGCATTGCTTTGTTCAGTGGAGGACAACTGTAATGAGTGCCAGACACAGTTAGTAGGCCCAAATAATAAAGTAGGCTAAATGCAGTTCAAAAATGGTAACAGAACTAAACAGGCGGCATTGCTTTGTTCAGTGGAGGACAACTGTAATGAGTGGCAGACACAGTTAGAAGGCCCAAATACTAAAGTAGGCTAAATGCAGTTCAACATTTTTAACAGGACTAAATGGGCAGCATTGTTTTGTTCAGTGGAGGACAACTGTAATGAGTGGCAGACACAGTTAGTAGGCCCAAATAATAAAGTAGGCTAAATGCAGTTCAAAATTGGTAACAGGACTAAACAGGCGGCATTGCTTTGTTCAGTGGAGGACAACTGTAATGAGTGGCAAACACAGTTAGTAGGCCCAAATAATAAAGTAGGCTAAATGCAGTTCAAAATTGGTAACAGGACTAAACGGGCGGCATTGCTTTGTTCAGTGGAGGACAACTGTAATGAGTGGCAGACACAGTTAGTAGGCCCAAATAATAAAGTAGGCTAAATGCAGTTCAAAATTGGTAACAGGACTAAATAGGTACATAAGTACAGGGGTGGGCTCCTCTGCTGAGTAGCAGACAGTGGTAGTAGGCGCAAAGTATTAACTGGTTTAAATGGAGGCCAGGGCCCCTGTATATTTTAACTATCATCTATCATTTCAACAAATTTGTATTGGCAGTGCCATTGAAGGATTTAACAGCACAGACTACACAGTGGTGGAGCAGGGAGAGGTAAGTATTGCAAGTGGTAGAGCACTGTTTGAGCTGGGGGGAACACTCTCTCGTGGGCGGCGGTACTGGCACAGGGCCCCTCATATTACGACGGTGTGTCTGACGTTGGTTGTGCACCACCACCGTCAGAGACACTTCATTGTACTATGAGGGACCCTGTGCCAGTGCCGTCACCCAAGAGTGGGCGCACCCACCTGTCCAGGCAAACGGGTGCTTGCGCCAGGTGGTGACTACGGCCCTGTGGGGGGAGTCAGCCCATTTAGGGAGGTATAAAAATGGCCTATGGTGGACATTCAGCAGCTGCAAATGGAGGAATTGGAGCAGTCAGTAAGAGGAGGCCAAAAGCAAGACATCTTTCCGGCAAGCTACGGGTCAGCAGGGGTAGGTGGGGCAAAATAATTTGAAATCCATGATTGGTTCATTTTAATGAAGGTTAGCTCATCAACATTCTGGGTAGCCAGACGTGTCCTTTTTTCGGTCAGTATTGAACCAGCAGCACTGAAGACTCTTTCTGATAGCACACTAGTAGCAGAGCAAGCGAGCTCCTGTAACGCATATTCTGCCAATTCTGTCCAGGTGTCTATTTTAGATGCCCAGTAGTGAAAGGGAAATGACCTGAGAGGGAGAACATCGATAAGGGTGGAAAAGTAGTTCGTAACCATACTGGACAAATGCTGTCTCCTGTCACTTTGAATCGATGCAGCAGTACCTGTCGTGTAAGCGGTCATTGCGAAATCACTCCACAAACTGGTCATAAAACCCCTCTGTCCAATGCCACTTCAGATTGTGCACCTCTAAACCTCTGCCATGTTGCCGCCTACGGCTCGTGTGAGAACCATCACCGCCGCTGTGTGCTGGGAATGCCTGAACCAAACGGTCTACAAGAGTTGCTTGTTTGGTAGCCAATATTTGCTCAAGGTTTTCATGTGGCATATTTTGTAATTTTCCTTTATATCGTGGATCAAGGAGGCAGGCCAACCAGTAATTTTTGAGGAAGCACTGCACCACCAGGTTCAAGGTGTGAGCCAGGCAAGGTATGTGTTTAAGTTCTGAAAGGGCTATGGCAGCCATAAAATTCCTTCCGCTATCACTGACTACCTTCCTGCCTCAAGATGTACACTGCCCAGCCATGACTGAGTTTGTTGCTGCAAGTACTCGGCTAGTACCTCCGCGGTGTGTCTGTTGTCACCCAAACACTTCATTTGTTTGTAACACAACCTGCTGACGTTTACTACTAGCTGATCGATAATGGGACACCTCGTGCGCAACACTGGCAGCTGTGGATTTAGTGGTCGTGTGACTGCGCTCTGTGGACGAGCTTTCGCTTCTGGAGGTGGAGGAGGAGGGGTGGCGAACGCCTACAGCCAACTGTTTCCTAGACTGTGGGCTAGGCAGAACTGTCCCACTATGGCTGTCCCCTGTGGACCCTGCATCCACCACATTAACCCAGTGTGCCGTGATGGACACGTAACGTCCCTGGCCATGCCTACTGGTCCATGCATCTGTTGTGAGGTGCACCTTTCTGCTGACTGATTGCCTCAGTGCATGGACAATGCAGTCTTTGACATGCTGGTGGAGGGCTGGGATGGCTTTTCTCGCAAAGAAGTGTCAACTGGGTAGGTCATAGCGTGGTACTGAGTAGGCCATCAGGGCTTTGAAAGCTTCGCTTTCAACCAACCGGTAGGGCATCATCTCTAATGAGATTAGTCTAGCAATGTGGGCCTTCAAACTCTGTGTACGTGGATGAGAGGATGAGTACTTTCTTTTCCTAACGAGAGTCTCTTGTAGGGTGAGCTGGACTGGAGAAGTGCATATGGTGGAACTAGCGGTGGTGGTGGTGGTGGACATGGCGGATTGAGAGAGGGTTGGTGAGGGTATTTTCGATATTGGCCTACATACATTGTTTCCTACCAATAACCTTGTGATTCCCTGACTGCTTTGGCCTTGCGACGATACCTCCATATTTGCTGCTGGTGGCGTCCTAACCGGTGGGCTTACAGTGAAGGAAGCAATGTAGCGTTGCCGACTACCTTCATTCTGAGCAGGTGCACCAACGGTACGGGACGTTTGGTAGTTAGTCCAGGCTTGCAAGTACATGCTGGTTAAATGTCTAAGCATGCACGTTGTATTTAAATTTTGAAGATTCTTCCCTCTGCTATAGGTCTTTGAGCATTTCTTACAGATAACTTTTGACTGATCATTCGGATCTTGGTTAAAAAATTGCCACACTGCACTCTTCCTACTATGGAATACCTTTTCAGGCATTGCACGCTGTGCTACTTTCACTGGATGGCCACTCTGTCCTAAAACTGTTTTTGTTTTTGACAAACGTTTTTGGCCTGATACGGGTGTGCCAGATGACAGCTGTTGCGATGTAGATGGCTGCTGCGGATCATGCTCCTCCGCTTCTGAGCTACTGGCAGCGGCACCCTCTTCCCCCAATGGCTGCCAATCTGGGTCAACAACTGGGTCATCTATCACCTCCTCTTCAATGTCATGTGCACCTTCCTCTGTGTCACCGTATAAGGTGCTATAGCGTTCGGGATGGGGCACCATAGTCTCAGCAGGGTCAGAATCTGGCTCAGTACACTGCGAGGGCAATGTAGTGATCTGAGTCAATGGAACAGCATTATAATCTAGCTGTGGCTGTGCATCAGTGCACTCCATATCCGATTCATCTTGTAATGGGCAGTTAACAATTTCCCTTTCTAACCCAGGCACGGTATGTGTAAAGAGCTCCATGGAGTAACCTGTAGTGTCGCCTGACGCATCCTTCACTTTTTACTTGGGTGAAGGACACAAGGAAATAGAGCGCCCCCCAAGACGCAGGGCCGCGGGTTACTCAGTACCGGTCCTCTCTGTCTCAGTTCTGGGGTTGTCACGGTGGCTGGACCCGGTCCGTGACCCTGCTAAGGGGCGTCCAATAAAAGGTAATAGTGCGTAGTGCAGAACGCGAGGAATAACAAGGACACAGGGTTGCAGTCTCTTTACCTTTTTACTGAAGGTTTCGGGATCTGCAATCCAGAGAACTGTTAAAAGGGCTGGCTGAGACCGGCCAGTCCGAAGGCACATCCAGAGTTCCCTTTGCAGGTGGAAATTAGTGTCTACCTTCTAGCGCCTGTGTGTTGTAGTCCTTCTTTGCTAAGCACCATGGGATAGTCCTCACAACTGTCGTATCCGTCCTTTCTCTTCTCTCCGTCCCCCAGTATGATATGGCTAGGACGCACCCGTATGACAGGTAGGCCTGGAGTTATTCTGGGACCCTAGCGATGCCCCTCTCCCACGATTGCCTCCTATGTCCGTTCAGGTGATTTAAGTCAGACAGCCAACCTGTAATTAACTGTCCTGCCGCTGTTTGAAGTAATGCGTAGAGTCTGTTACTTCCTCGGTGCCCCGGCCACCGGCTACGTGCCTCAGAAGGATGTTGCCGCGGTTTAAGGGGCACGACTCCTTCTGGTTCTATCTCCTTCGTACTCTGATCCCGTTTCTCACTGCTCCACAGTATCCTTCTCTCCGTGTCCTTTCTAAGATGCCGCCGCAAGGTAGTGCAGGCGCTGCTCTGTCACAATCGGTCCTTTCTGCTAGGCCCCTGTCAGGAACCCACCTCTGACAGGTCCTCCCTGGAGCTCTCCCAGGCTACTCTTTGTCCTAACTTCCTATCCAACCCCCAGTTTTACCAGTGTGAGGAGTGGCTTAATACATAGTGCCTTTTGCTCCCCCTAGTGGCCGGAGTGTGAAGTGTAATGTGTGCTGTGATACCTGGTCAGATGAACTCCTTTAGTGCAATCAGACATAACATCACCCTCCTTAGCGGCAGAGCGACATTACTGCAACGACCAGGTCTCTGGGGCGCTGCAGAAACATCTTGTTCCTGACCGGGAGCATCCACTGACGACTCGCTGCTTTTATATTTGGAACTTTCTGAAGAGGAGGTGAAAGAGCAAGGCTGAGTCAGCAAGGAAAGCCAAAACTTTTTCCTGCTGCTCCGGCTTTAAAAGCTGTTTTCCTACTCCCAGATAAGGGAGCCTTCGAGGCCTTGTGTAGCCAGACGATGATGCTGGCTCAACACTTCCAGCCTTAGGTGCTATTGTGCTTTTGCCACTACCACCAGATGCACCACCACCAGTACCAACTCCCAACCACCGCCCACGGGCTCTTCCACCTGACTTCCTCATTTTTTGGAAAATCTAACCAAAATAACAACCGTTATATGGTACTGTAAAACAAGGTAGAAGGTGTATATAAACGTGTTGAGATTTTAAATCTCCCTTTTTTGGGGGAGACTGAACAAAAAATCAGGCCATGTGCAAAAAACAACACAATGTAAGTGGCAGAAAGTGGCTGGCTGATATACGACAAACTAACAGGACAGAAGTATATCCACTTTGTGAGAATTTGAATCTCCGCTTTTTTGGAAGACTGAACCACAACTTAGGCCCAGTGTATATAACAACACAATGTAAGTGGCAGAAAGTGGCTGGAAGATATATGAAAAAATACAAGGACTGTAGTACAATTTCAATCTCTCTACGATGATCTCAGGAAAAGTATGGCAGCAATAAAAAGGACTGCTGCACACAAAAGTGTGGACAAATAAACAAGATAACTGTGTAAAAAAGCAGTTGGTTTTCACAGCGGCGTACAAACAGCAATGCAACTATCTGGGGGCCTTATAAGGCAGCCTAATAAGCTACAGAGCTGATGCACAAAAATATAAACTCCACTGTCCATGCAAACAAATGGTGGTATTGGACAGTGGAAATCGCTACAGCACAAGCAGTTTCGGGGCTTAATCTTCCCTCCCTAACTATATCCCTTCTTCTGATGAAGCTGCGGCAACCTCTGCCTATGCTACGATCGGCAGAAGTAAGATGGCGGTCGGCGTGCACGCCCCTTTATAGCCCCTGTGACGCCGCAGAAAGCAAGCCAATCACTGTCATGCCCTTCTCTAAGATGGTGGGGACCGAGACCTATGTCATCACGCTGCCCACACTCTGCGTCCTCTTTCATTGGCTGAAAAATGGAGCTGAAAGCGTCATACGATACACGACTTTGGCACGAAGATCGCCGACTTCATGGCCGATCCCACACTAGGATCGGGTCGGGTTTCATGAAACCCGACTTTGCCGAAAATCGGCGATTTTTGAATTTGTCCGATCCGTTTCGCTCAACCCTACTCTTCAGTAGTGCGCAGTGTTAGCCACCGGCTTCCTGCTGTTGCTGGCGGTCATGTGTGCCGCTACTTAACCCCTTTCTGACATTAGACATACTATCCAGTCGAGGTGGTATGAGCCCGTATGACCGACAGTATAGTACGTATAAAGCGATCAACCGCTCCCACGGGGGTGTCACGGACCACTCCTTACACATTAACCCCCGGAACACTGAGATCAAACATGATCCGAGCTCTGCCATGCGCCCAAACGGGTGTCAGTGTACTCAGGACAAATTGGACAACAACTTTTGGGGTCCAATTTCTCCTGTTAGCCTTGGGAAAATACAAAACTGGGGGCTAAAAAATAATTTTGGTGAAAAAAAAAAGAATTTTTATTTTCACGGCTCTGCGTTATAAACTGTAGTGAAACACTTGGAGGTTCAAAGTTCTCACAACACATCTACATAAGTTCCTTAGGGGGTCTTCTTTCCACTTGTGGGGGGGTTTCAATGTTTAGGCACATCAGGGGCTCTCCAAACGCAACATGGCGTCCCATCTCAATTCCAGTCAATTTTGCATTGAAAACTCAAACGGCGCTCCTTCGCTTCCGAGCTCTGCTATGCACCCAAACAGTGGTTTACCCCCACATATGGGGTATCAGCGTACTCAGGACAAATTGCACAATAACTATTGGGGTCCAATTTCTTCTGTTACCCTTGGGAAAATATAAAATTGGGGGCGAAATATCATTTTTGTGAAAAAATATGATTTTTTATTTTTACGGCTCTGATTTATAAACTTCTGTGAAGCACTCGTGGGGTAAAAGTGCTCACCACACATTTAGATAAGTTTCTTAGGGGGTCTACTTTCCAAAATGGTGTCACTTGTGGGGGGTTTCAATGTTTAGGCACATCAGGGGATCTCCAAACGCGACATGGCGTCCCTTCTCAATTCCAGTCAATTTTGCATTGAAAAGTCAAATGGCGCTCCTTCCATTCCGAGCTCTGCCATGCGCCCAAACAGTGGTTTACCCCCACATATGGGGTATCAGCGTACTCAGGACAAATTGCACAACAACTTTTGGGGTCCAATTTCTTATGTTACCCTTGGGAAAATAAAAAATTGGGGGTGAAAATAAAATTTTTGTGAAAAATGATGATTTTTCATTTTCACGGCTCTACATTATAAACTTCTGTGAAGCACTTGGTGAGTCAAAGTGCTTACCACACATCTAGATAAGTTTCTTAGGGGGTCTACTTTCCAAAATGGTGTCACTTTTGCAGGGTTTCATTGTTTAGACACATCAGGGGCTCTCCAAACGCGACATTGAGTCCTATCTCAATTCCAGCCAATTTTGCATTGAAAAGTCAAATTTCCATTTTTTTCACAAATAAACGCAGGTAATATCAAAGAAATTTGACAACTATCATGAAGTACAATATGTACAAGAAAACAATGTCAGAATCTTCAGGATCCATTGGAGCATTCCAGAGTTATAACCTCATAAAGGTTCAGTGGTCAGAATTTAAAAATTGGCCCGGTCAATAACGTGCAAACCACCCTTGGGGGTAAAGGGGTTCAGAGAAATTAATTCATTGGATTCATTCATTCATTCATTCATCAGGGGACTATTTAATATTGACCTACTGTATATTCAAGCGAGACTAGCCGAAAAAAAACTAAAATCATGTATCATGTTTTCTGAAACAGAAAACTAGCCACATATTGGAAGATCCCAGACCTCAAAATATATACTTCGTAAGTTTATAAGCCACTCCAGTGTCAGGAATAGATAGCATGTGAAAATACAGTATATACCGCTCAGGGAACACTTAACTTTCAGAGATAATCTCCATATTCATACTAAATAATGGCACAGATCTTCCAGACATTATGATTGCACACATCCCTAGTCTTTATAACAATATTGTACTCATTCCTTGACAGACCGCAGCATGGCCATTACTTAGAAGCTGCTATTGATCTTTGGAGCAGGTAAGTTTTCCCTAAGTGGTACATATTGGGCCGTCTGAAAACGGAGTTTAGTCTAGGACAATTTGTCTGCACTACTAATTAACAGCTGTTACAATACCAATCTAGGGCAGTCCCTATAAGAGAAAACACAAGAATTATACTGTATTGTCACATACTATCTATTCCTGACACTGGAGTGGCATATAAACTTACGAAGTATATAGTTTGAGGTCTGGGATCTGCCAATATGTGGCTGGTTTTCTGACTATTTCAGATAAAATGATTTTATTTGTTTTTTGTCTAGTCTCACTTGAATATAGATCAGTATTAGTCTACCGATGAGGATGATGAAACCCGTAGAAATGAGAGGCTTGGAGAGTGAGTGTGTATACGTCACCTCACCCTATATACTGAATTGTGGGGTACATGTTTTTTCTATTAGTCTCCTACTGACTAACTTTCAGGGGGTAAATTATGGATATAGTTTTACATTTGGAATTAATAAAGTTTAGTTTTATCCTTTTGTCAGCAAACATGAGGAATGACAAGGGACAACCCATTTAAGAAGATTCAATTTTGGCTAAAACTATTCCAACATTATGAACATAAAAAAGGCTTCTCTCCTATGTGACGTCTCTGATGTTTATTAACAGCTGATTTCCAAGTAAAATATTTCCCACATTAAGAAAATGTAAAACGCTTCTCCTCTGTGTGACTGCTCTGATGTCTACCAAGAAGCACTTTCCATTTAAAACATTTCCCACATTCTGAACAGGAAAAAGACTTCTCCCCTGTGTGAGTTCTATGGTGACTAACAAGATGTGATTTCTGGTTAAAACATTTCCCACATTCTGAACAGGAAAAAGGCTTCTCCCCTGTGTGGGTTCTTTTATGGCGATCAAGATCTGATTTCAATTTAAAACATTTCCCACATTCTGAACAAGAAAAAGGCTTCTCCCCTGTGTGAGTTCTCTGGTGACTAACAAGATTCCCTTTCAGGATAAAACATTTCCCACATTCTGAACATGAAAAAGGCTTCTCCCCTGTGTGAGTTCTTTGGTGTCCATCAAGATTCCATTTCTGGTTAAAACATTTCCCACATTCTGAACATGAAAAAGGCTTCTCCCCGGTGTGAGTTCTCTGGTGGTTAACAAATTGTGATTTATGTGCAAAACATTTCCCACATTCTGAACAGGAAAAAGGCTTCTCCCCTGTGTGAGCTTTATGGTGATTAACCAAATCTGAAATCCGGTTAAAACATTTCCCACATTCTGAACATGAAAAAGGCTTCTCCCCTGTGTGAGTTCTATGGTGATAAACCAAATCTGATTTTTGAATAAAACATTTCCCACATTCTGAACATGAATATGGCTTGTCTCCTGTGTGGATTCTTTGGTGCGTAACAAGATTTCCTTTCATGATAAAACATTTCCCACATTCTGAACATGAAAATGACTTCTCCCCTGTGTGGGTTCTTTGGTGTGTAACAAAATGTGATTTCCATGTAAAACATTTCCCACATTCTGAACATGAAAATGACTTCTCTGTTTTAGGAGCAGTTTGTTTTTTAATGCCTCTTTTGTGAATTTGATTTTCCTTAGTAGTCAGTAATGAAACAGAAGATGGGACCTGTTTCATAGGATCAGATGACAGATCTTTGCTGTGAATGGATGATGATATATCTGGAGTAACAGCAATCACTTCAGTTGTATCTTGTAGGATCTCAAGATCATCAGATTTAAAAACTGAAGATGTCAACTGTCCCTCTGATCTCCTGGTACAGTCATCTGCTAAGATAAACAAATAATTTTTTAAATAAAATATCCTTGAGTTTTTGAACATTTCTACTTAAACTGTCCATAAAAATGGCAAGCTATGTAAAAAAAAAACTTTAATTATTTATCCAAGACAATGACAGTTCACAGTCTAATAGAAAAACTTGTTGGATGAACCAGTAGTGTGTGGTGTTCAACTGTTTTGTTCATTCTGCCTCCCAAATATCGAATAAAAAGAAACCAATCAATGTTATGTTGGTGAAAATAATACTAATTCTTATCTCACAAAAACAATTCCCACTAGTGATGAGCGAATATACTCGTTACTCGAGATTTCTCGAGCACGCTCGGGTGTCCTCCGAGTATTTTTTAGTGCTCCGAGATTTAGTTTTTATTGTCGCAGCTGAATGATTTACATCTGTTGGCCAGCATAAGTACATGTGGGGGTTGCCTGGTTGCTAGGGAATCCCCACATGTACTTATGCTGGCTAACAGATGTAAATCATTCAGCTGCGGCAATAAAAATTAAATCTCTGAGCACTAAAAAATACTCGGAGGACATCCGAGCGTGCTCGACAAATCTTGAGTAACGAGTATATTCACTCATCACTAGTCCCCACTCAAGTCCATCATCCGTCAATGGAAAAACAGAGGTTCCCACACTATTAGTGGCTCAAAGGTTGTTAAAAAGCAAGAGTTTCTATAAACCAATCCAGAAAAATCCGCTCTCATTTCTGAGTCTTGCAGTGTGCTCAAACAACATTTAGGATCCCTGTATTTAGCAATCTTATAGTGAGAAGAATCCACTTAATTTGCAGTGTGTGTCTCCTGGAGCACAATCTGGGCACTATGTGCTGGGTAATAAAATGGCAAATGTGTAATTTTCACTCTCCAACATCCACTGCGTGTTCATTTCTGGAAAGTGGCTGTGGAGTCAAAATATTAATTCCTCCAGCACACGTGATCAAAATTGTTGGTACCCCTCATTTAATGACAGAAAAACCCACAATGATGATAGAAATAACTTGATTCTGACAAAATTAATAATAAATTAAAAATGTATGAAAATGAACAAATGAAAGTCAGACATTGCTTTTCAACCAGGTTTCCACAGATTTTAAAAAAAAATAAAACTTATATGCCTGGACAGAAGTGATGGTACCCTTAACTTAACAGCTTTGTGACCAACAATGTAGATAAACTTTGGCGCTAGCAGGGCTTTGTGCAGCGCCGACGTTTGTCCACGGTCGGCGGTTTTGTGCTCATTGGGTCCCCCACCTTATAACGAGGGGATTCCGGCGCACAACGCTTCATGGGACCCCTGACCTCATCGAGACCTGATTGATTAAGGTCCTGATGACGTCAGTGTCACACCAGCCAATGAGAAAAATCACTAGGAAAGTGTGTTATAGCAACGAACTTTCCCGGGCGATCTGCTTCATAAAAACGCTGTTTCTCCTCAGATCTCCTGTCAGTGAGAGATTAGAGGAGAAACAGTGTTACAGGTGCAGCTGGCAGCAGCTGTGTCAGTCAGTGATCTTGTTATAAAGTAAAAAAACAGATAAGGCAGGTTAGGGTTAGTGCTATAATTAAGGTTAGTGTTGGGGATAAAGTTAGGGTTACTGTCAGGGTTACTGTTAGGCAAAATTTAGGGTTACTGTTAGGCTAGGGTTACTGTTAGGCTAAAGTTAGGGTTAGGGTTTAATCTAAAGTTAGGGTTAGGCTAAAGAATTAGGCTTTTCTCAATTGTCTCGCCAATAATTTGGTGTGGTCAGTCTTGTCACTTGAAAGTTTTCTATTAGCTTGCTAGAGCATATTGTCCTACAAACAAATTTATATGCGTCTCAAGTCATCAGTCAGAATCCATGATCCTATTATGCTAGGTCAAATTTATGGACACCAACTAATGTCCTAGAAATGAAAAATTTATAGGTCTTACATTCGCTATGGGGCTTGTTAAAAAAAAAAAAAGGAGCATTCGGTCCTATTGGTCCAACTGCCCTGTTCAAGCCACCCCAATGTTTTCTGCCGCTCTTCTTAGGACCCGTTATGAAATGCTCATGAGATTTTGGCATTTTAACGACAATAGTCAATGCCTGCCCAGAAATTCCCCAGATCATGACAGAATATTCAAAATCAGACCCATCATCAAAGACTTGACAGACAAGTTCTTAAAGCTTTACACCCCAACAGAAAACATTTCCATTGATGCGTCCCTTGTAAAATTCAAAGGAAGACTGCACCTCAAGCAATTTATTCCTTCTAACAGAGCAAGTTTCGGAATAAAGCTCTATAAAATGTGCGAGAGTTCAACCGGATATACATCAGTTTTTTGCATTTATGAGAGGAAAGATGGCCAACTAAACCCACCAGGATGCCCTCCTTATCTGGGGACATCTGGAAAACCGTTTGGGAGCTGATAACTCCATTATTACAAAAAGGCTACAATCTGTATGTTGACAACTACTACACCAGCAAACCCCTATTTAAAAGTCTTTTTGAACATAACATGAGGCCTTCTGGGACCATTCGCAAAAACCGTCAGGGGTTTCCACAATCATTGGTAAAAAATAAGGTCCGAAAGGGGCAGTCAGGGGCTTTACACAATGGATAGATGCTTGCCCTTAAGTATAAGGATAAAGATATTTTTATCCTGAGCTCGATCCACACAGATGCCACAAGGGCTACTGCGGACCAACAGGGATCCACTACTCGAAAACCTGTGTCTGTCATTGACTACAACAAATATATGGGGGGTCCGGACCTTGCAGATCACGTTCTACAGCCATACCGGGTATCAAGAAAATCATATACCTGGTATAAAAAGTTAGTCATTTATTTGTTTTAGGTGGCCTCATATAATTCTTTTGTGTTATACAAAAAAAGCCGGAAATGCAGATACTTTCCTTGATTATCCCCGACAATCCTTTAGAATCTGAAGATGTCAGAAGACTCACTGAGGGACATTTTATTGCACTAATTCCAGCAAAAGAAACAAGAAAGAACCCCCAGAGAAGATGTTGTGTATGTTCCAAGAGAGGAATGAGGCATGATACCCGCTATTATTGCCCACAATGCCCATCATTGCCGGCCTTATGTCTCCATGGCTGATTTACAATCTCCAGAGACACAAGCTGGGCACAATATATTGGGCACTACAATGACATTTTTGCAGTTTTTGCACTAAAACTTCCACTACATGTTACTGGAAATCATCCATGTAGTGAAAATGGTCACTATATCCAGAGATGAATTCCCAGAGGGGTGTCATTTCCAAAATGTGTTCACTTCAGGGGGAATTCTGTTGTTCTGGCACTTAGCAGCTCTCCAAAGTGCCATAACAGTAGAATCCTCCCTGAAGTGACCCCATTTTTGAAATGACACCCCTCTGCGAATTCATCTATGGGTGTAGTGACCATTTACCTATCTACCTATTTTAACCCCAGATTTTACATTGTAAAACAACATTTTAGTGGTAAAAATGTAATTATTTTTTCTTCACTGCCCAATGGTGTAATTTTCTATGGAACAGCTGTGATGTCAGTTTGCTCACTGCACCACTAGAAGAATTCATTCAGGGAAGTATTTTGTAAAATGCAGTCACTTTTGGGGGCTTATGCTGTTCTGCCTCCTCAGGGGCTCTGACAATGTGACATGTCACCCACAAGCAATTCCAGAAAAATCTGCTCTCCAATATGGTGCTCCTTCCCTTCTGAGCTCTGCCGTGCGCCCGAACAGTAGAATTCACCTACATATGGGGTATCGACGTTCTCAGGAGGAATTGACCAACAAATTGTATGGAGCAATTTCTCCTGTTACCCTAATGAAAATCCAAAATATGGAGCTAAAAAGATTTGTGAAAAATGTTATTTTTTTCTTCTTTCCACAGCTCTACATTATAAACTTCTATGAAGCACCTGTGGGTTCAAGGTGCTCAATACACATCCAGATAACTTCCCTAACGGGTCTAGTTTCCCAAATGGTGTCACTTGTGGGGTGTTTCCACTGTTTAGGCACATCAGGGGCTCTCCAAACATGACATGGCAACCGCTAATTATTCCAACATATTATACATTCAAAAAGTCAAATGGCACACCTTCCCTTCCGAGCTCTGCCGTGAACCCAAACAGTAGATTTCCCCCACATATGTGGTATCCGCGTGCTCAGGAAAAATTGCAAAAAAAAAAGTATAGTCCATTTTCTCCTGTTACTCTTGCGAAAGTATAAAACAATTAGGTCTAAATGAAAAGTTTTGTGAAAGAAAAGTAAATGTTTATTTTACCATTATCACAAAGTACAATATGTCACAAGAAAACATTCTCAGAATCAACAGGATTTGTTGAAGCGTTAGAGTTATGACTTCATAAAGTGACACTGGTCAGAATTGAAAAAATTGGCCCGGTCACGAAGGCAAAAACAGGCTCTGGCGCGAAAGGGTTAATATTTGGTGCACAACCTTTTGAGGCAATCGCTGCAATCAAACGATTCATGAAACTGTCAAGGAGACTTCTGCACCTCTCGACAGGTATTTTGGAGGGAGGTCGGCTACAGTCCCGTGGATCCTACATTTCTGAATAATATCTGCAACTGTAGTCACAGGAACATCAAGCTGCTTGGAGATGGTCTTATAACTTTTACCTTTAACATGTTTGTCTATAATTTTCTTTCTAATCTCCTGAGACAACTCTTTCCTTCGCTTCCTCTGGTTCATGTTGAGTGTGATACTCACCATGTCACCAAACAGTACAGTGAGTATCTGTAGCCCTATATACAGGCCACTCACTGATTCCAAGATTGTAGACACCTGTGACGCCAATTAGTGGACACACTGCGATTTAACATGTCCCTTTTGTCACATTATTTTCACGGGTACCATCATTTCTGTCCAGGTCTATTTCATGAGTTTTATTTATTTTTTTTTAATTCTGTGGAAGCATAATAATAATAATAATAATAATTTTTATTTATATAGCGCCAACATATTCAGCAGCGCTTTACAAATTATAGAGGGGACTTGTACAGACAATAGACATTACAGCATAACAGAGATCACAGTTCAAAATAGATACCAAGAGGAATGAGGGCCCTGCTCGCAAGCTTACAAACTATGAGGAAAAGGGGAGACACGAGAGGTGGATGGTGAAGCATGGTTGAAAAGCAATGTCTGACTTTCATTTGTTCATTTTCATAGATCTTTAATTTCTTCTTTCTTTTGTCAGATTCAAGTTATTTCTGTGACCATTGTGGGTTTTTTCGTCATTAAACGAGGAGTACCAACAATTTTGACCACATATGTATAGATTATATCCCTCAGTTAATAATTTATAAAATGGAATCACTTTATGGGGATTTCAACTATTCTGGTTTTCTGTCATTTAGTCATATTAGGGCTTCTGCATATGGTGTGTCCAATCTCATCTGGGATCTGTTCCTGCTGTCCAGCTGGAGTAAACTGCTCCCTACTTCAGCCAATTGGAAAGTACCACACCCTACTAAAGCTCAAAGCACATGGCCGGAATCTGCCAGAAACAGCCTTTGTTCTCCTCTGGTTCAGTCCTCTGTGCTCAGCTTGTGGCTTGTGTATTTGTTTCCTGTTGTGACCGTGGCCCGTTTACTGACTACTCGTGTCTTCTGATTCTGTATTCTGTCCTTCTGGTTCTGACCCAGCTACCTGACTATTCTTCTTGCCATCTAATACCACAGAGCAGCAGGTAACACCATGGTCCAAGCCTAGGGGTCCCAGTGTAAGTCCAGATCCATGTAATGGTGTTAAAGGGCGATGAGCAAGGCAATCCTTGGGATATGGAAAGCAGAGAAGATAGTGCCAAGCGTGTTCATGGTGGAGATCTTTTGAGCTGCCAGTTGACCATGAACATTGCTCCCGATACATTGTGTCTGCAAACTATTCCAGCTAGATCTGCATTCAAACAGCTAAATGGCGCTCCTTCCCTTCTGAACACTGCCGTGTGCCCAGAGAGTAGTATACAATCGTATGTAGGGTATTGTGAGAAGTTGGAAAATAATTTGTAAGATCCATTTGTTTTCTATTATCCTTTGTGAATAATTCCAAAGTTATCTCCACATAAAGCGACACAGGTCAGATTGTAAAAATGGGGCCTGATTAAGAGCACAAAACTGGCTGCGGGAAGAGGATAAATCAGAGTATTCTGGACATTACTGTAATCAAAAACTGACTACAGACAATAACATCTACTGAAATGCTCAAACTGAACAGTCTCCATCAGTAATAAATGAGCAGCTAGTGGTGAAACCTCTCTGGGGGAATTAGAGCACGGGGCTCGGTGACTTCACAATCTAAACTATGGAAGCTCCAATATTTTCTGTCAGATGAGTTTCAAGAAGAAATATTACACATTTAAAGAGAACTGTGTATAATAGTGCAGAGCGGAGAAGTCTTAAAGGGAACCTGTCAGCAGGATTGTGCTCAGTGACTACAGACACTGTCAGGTCGGTGCCGTTATACTGATTACACTGATACCTGGTGATGAAATCCGTCTTGTGGTTGTAGTTTTATCTGTATTTGTAGTTTTCAGTTAATGAGATCCTCGTCCTCTGGGGCGGGGCTGCGGGCGGGGCTTTGTGGTGCTCTGATTATATATTCATCTCTATTGGCTTATGATAGGTCGCTGGTCCCTCACTGACCTGCCCCCCATTTTTACATAATGCATATAATAGCAATGATAAGTAGATGCGCAGTAGCATCTATAAGTAAGAGATAGATGCTACTGGACAGGCGCCGCTGATGACATTTTGCTGGATGTAATTTTTCTTCCTAAGCCTCATAATAGCCACAATATTATAGGCATTATCAACAATAATATCAACACTATTTTATGCATTCTGCAAAAATTGGGGGCAGGTTAGTGAGGGATCAGCGACCTGTCATAAGCCGATACAGATGAATATGTAAACAGAGAACTACATAAAGCCCCGCCCACAGCCCCACCCCAGAGCACCACAAAGCCCCGCCCCAAAGCTCCACATAAAGCCCTGCCCCAAAGCACGAGAATCTCATTAACTGAAAACTACAAATACAGATTACACAACAGTAAACCAGAGTTGCATTCATTTATGGTGGACCATTGGAGCTACTATGAATCCTGACCAGAAGATTAGAGGCAATATGCAGCGCCCCAGAGACCTGGTCGTTGCAGTATGGCACTCTACCGCTAGGGGAGTAGCGGTACGTCTGATGGCACTAAGGAGTTCTCCTGACCAGGTATCAACAGAACACATTACACTTCACACTCCGGCCACTAGGGGGAGAAAAAGGCTTTATTTATTGGGCCACTCCTCACACTGGTAAAACTAGGTGCTGGGGAGGAAGTTAGTTAGAAGCTGACTGGGTTGGACCCATGCAACATCCCGTGGCAGGGGGTGTTGCAGGGAGAAGGCACAGGGGGGCCCCTGTCGGGCGTGGGAACCTGGCAGGTGCCTAGCGAACAGAGCAGAACGTAACGGAACCGCGCCTGCACACCCTGCGGCGGTATCCTAAGAAAGAGACACGAAGGGAAGGATATTGTGGAACAGTGTAAACGAGATCAAGCACAAAGGAGAGCCAGTAAGAGTCGTGCCGAGAGAGACAAAGGCAACATCTTACTGAGGCGCGTAGTCGGTGGCCGGAACACCGTAGGAGTAACTGACTTCAGGCCTTACTTCAAACTCCGCTGGACAGCTAGTCATAGGTTGGCTGTCTACCTTACTACACCTACGAAAACATAGGGGGCAACATTGGGAGAGGGGCGTCTCTAGGGTCCCGGAAGACCTCCAAGCCTTCCCGTCATATGGGTGGCGTCCTAGCCATAACATATCTGGGGGACGTTAGAAACTAGCAACATCTGGAACCAAAGAACGAGAGAGAGAGCTGTAGAGAACGAACGAGAACAGCAGTTGTGAGGACTATTCCGAATGCTCAGCAGGATAGGACTACAACACACAGGCGCTATTGGTAGGCAACGATTTCCATCTGTGAAGGAAACTCTGGACGTGCCCATCGGACCGGCCGGTCTCTGAGAGCCCTGTTAAACGTACTCTGGATTGAGGATCCTGAAGCCTTCAGTAAAGAGGTAAAGAGACTGCAACCTTGTGTCCTCATTATTGACTGCACCTCACACCATTGCCACCTACACTGTTATGATCTGGTGGTTTAGGAACAACATGAGACAAGCTCTGAAGGAAGTGGTATCTGTACTGACCGCAGACCCTGAACCTAGCAGCGCAACTAGAAATAGCCGTGGGGGGTACCTGACGCTTCCTAGACCCCTCGGCACAGCCTAAGATCTAACTTCCCCTAAAGATGGAAACAGGAAACCTATCTTGCCTCAGAGAAAATCCCCAAAGGAAAGATAGCCCCCCACAAATATTGACGGTGAGAGGAGGGGAAAATAACATACGCAGAAATGAAATCAGATTTTAGCATAGGAGGCCAGTCTAGCTTGATAGATAGGACAGGAAAGGATACTGTGCGGTCAGTATAAAAACTACAAAACAATCCACACAGAGTTTACAAAATCTCCACACCTGACTAAAGGTGTGGAGGGTAAATCTGCTTCCCAGAGCTTCCAGCTAACAGAAAAAATCCATAATGACAAGCTGGACAAATATAGAATGCACAGAACAATAAGTCCACAACATGTGGACTGAAACGAGCAAAGCCAGAACTTATCTTTGCAGAACTGGTCAGGAAACAAGGAGAATCCAAGCAGAGATGTGAATCCAGCTAGGAACATTGACAAGTGGCATAGGCTGAAGAAAGAGCCAGACTTAAATAGCGGAGCAGAAGAGACGATAAGTGAAGGCAGCTGATGACAGCTAACTCCAAGGAGCAACCATACCACTAGAAACCACCGGAGGGAGCCCAAGAGCGGAATTCACAACACTACACCCCCGGGAAGCCCTGGGGACATGCTTCACCTGTGGGAAGTTATACCATCCGGCTGCCATTCCATCACCCCAGCGGACCCCATAGCAGCGTCGGTCACCCTGACCGAACACCACAGGTGGCGTCACGAACCCCTGACAGACTGTTCCACTACTTTCATTGGACGCCCCTTAGCAGGGTTGCGGACCAGGTCTAGCCACCGTGACAGCCTCAGAACCTAACCAGAGAGGCCCGGTACCGAAACACGTGGCCCTGTGTCTGGGGGCGATCCAAATAATATTGCTCCCCATTTCAGGAGAGATTGTGCAGTAATCTGAATTTCTTATTATCAAAAACAATGTAATTTATGAGGTGGAGTGAATCCATGAAACCATGGCTGGAGCCAACACATCTCCTGCAGGGGGAATAAATGTATATTCCAGCCATCAGCCACGCACAGCTCAGAGATATATCATGGCACCGGTGTGATGGGTTTATGTAGATTATCACAATCCTCCTGGAAGTTAGTCGGTTTTATTACAAATTGAAAAGTCAGGATAAAGGGAAACTCTGTTATTGTCCAGAAATTCACACTTGGCCTCACTGCACATTTAATGTTGTCGATCATAAAAGTGAAGTTTGGCCAAAAAGACTGGACCTGGTCTTGTAGGGACCATATGATCACATTCAGCAGCACAGAAGGGAGAGAAGGGAGATTCATCCGATAAGATCTCAGGGTTCTAGGAAGCCAACAGCATCATTACCCTTCGCTTTCTTTTACAGGCCCATCATAATATCTTGTCAGCACATTCTACATACGTTGTCATTTGGCTTTGCAATTCACAGATCTAGGCAGGTAACAGCGTCTCCTAAACCCAGGGGGTAGGTGGATCTACCAGGTTGTAAGCTCTTTAGAAAAGGGCTTTCAATGCCCAAAGTCATTTGAACAGTTTTGGGTGGAGGAGAATGTTGTGGTCTAGAGGCAAAATGGTGATCATGGTAATACGGCCGGACTACACCACCGATAAAGCCGCCACAGCCGGTGATGAGAAGAATCTGTGACTTCTCTGCATTTAGTGGTCACTACTCACCTGGGTAGTCATATGTGGGAATCTCCTCTTTATACCGCTCATCCTCCCTCACATATGTCTCTGTAGTATTAATATGGGTCAGATCTTCACCCTGAAACAAATATTGAAAAAGTCACCGACAGATGGAGAAGTCACATCTATGATCAGCTCTAATCCTGCCATCTCCACCGCTCTCATTACACAAGTATAAAATATATAATACTGGTGGATAAAACAAGACTGAGCACAACACCTTCACCGGCGTCTACACATCATAGGGGAGATCTCCTGACACCTTCTCTCCATCTACCTGATGGTCCTGAGGAGCATTGGGATCTTCTTGGTTACAGTCCTGTGGAAGAAGAGGACGGGGACATCTCTCTGGTGTTGTCCTCTTACTGGATAGATCTGGAGGAAACACATACAGGGAGTGAATTCATTCTTTACATACAGATAATTATAGGCCGTGTGTATTTAGTCCTGTCTATTACCTGGAGATGTGAGGGGCTGGGGAACCTCCATTATGACGTTCTTGTACAGATCTCTGTGTCCTTCTAAATACTCCCACTCCTCCATGGAGAAATAGACAACAACATCCTGACACCTTATAGGAACCTGACACATACAATGATACCGTCATCCCCCGATCCCTTCATAGTGTTACTGTATAATGTCCCAGCATTCCCAGCACTGTCACCTCTCCAGTCAGCAGCTCAATCATCTTGTAGATGAGTTCTAGGATCTTCTGGTCATTGATGTCCTCATGGATCAGGGGGTGAGGTGGAGGCCCCGTGATTGGGCTCAGGGGTCTTCCCCTTCCCTCAGACACAGGGTCCTGACAGCGATCACTAGAGGTCTTCTTCACCACTGTGTAATCCTGGTAATGGAGAGACACATTAATAAATCTCACTACAGACATTTCCAGAGTCCTCACCTCTCCAGTTCTGTCCATCTGTTATTCCCATAGATAAGAATGATGTAATGTGACGTCATCAGAATCTCTCACCTCTCCAGTAAGCCGGAAGAGGATCTCTAGGGTGAGGTGTAATATGCTCTCCGCCATCTTGTCTCTGGCCATATCCATCTTTGATGGGTAAATCAGGAAAATGTTCTTTTGTAGAAGATCTTCACTGAGAGGATCCGATATTTTAGAGACCTGAATCAGAAGATGAGCCAATATAACATCAGAAGAATCCTGAAAAATTAGGAGGAAAAGGGAGTACTTAGGTTAAAAAGAGTATTTTATTGTGAAAATTTAATAAAGTGTAACACACAGTAAAAATTACAACAGGATGACACGAAAGATCAGGAGTGCCATATACCCCACGTAGCTGCCAGTATCACATAAATCAGGAAGACATGCCATAATGAAAGTGCTAATATAGAGCAATAGTGTGGTCTAATTGAATAAATTGTACAATAGCACTTCCCTGCAGCCAGCACCAAACAAAATGAGTAGCACTAAAGAAAAAAAAATGAAGTGCTGACCCAAAGTAACCATATACCGTACTCGTCAAAGCAAATACTGTAGCTGTAAATTGGGCTTACCAGCAGCTAACACCAGAATGGGGTGGATGGCACCAGAGGAATCCAACAGAGCCCCCAACGTACGTTTTGCTTGTTTGTTTGTTGCTTTCTCAAGGGGATAACTCTTACTGCACACAAGGACCTTTTTATCCCATTGGTGACTCATCTAACGCCGGTCAATGTTATGAAAGGCAATTCAGTACTACAATGGACATAGCGGTCAGAGCACATACAGTGATCTGACAATAACCCAAAATCATAGAACGAGCTCTGAGACGTGGGAACTCTGCAGACCGCAATCCCTAATCCTCTCCAAACAACACTAGAGGCAGCCGTGGATTGCGCCTAACTCTGCCTATGCAACTCGGCACAGCCTGAGAAACTAACTAGCCTGAAGATAGAAAATAAGCCTACCTTGCCTCAGAGAAATACCCCAAAGGAAAAGGCAGCCCCCCACATATAATGACTGTAAGTTAAGATGAAAAGACAAACGTAGAGATGAAATAGATTCAGCAAAGTGAGGCCCGACTTACTGAATAGACCGAGGATAGGAAAGGTAACTTTGCGGTCAACACAAAACCCTACAAAAACCACGCAAAGGGGGCAAAAAGACCCTCCGTACCGAACTAACGGCACGGAGGTACACCCTCTGCGTCCCAGAGCTTCCAGCAAGCAGAAAAAAACAAACTGACAAGCTGGACAGAAAAAAACAGCAAACAAATAGCAAAGAGGAACTTAGCTATGCAGAGCAGCAGGCCACAGGAACGATCCAGGAGGAAACAGGTCCAATACTAGAACATTGACTGGAAGCCAGGATCAAAGCACTAGGTGGAGTTAAATAGAGAAGCACCTAACGACTTCACCACATCATCTGAGGAAGGAAACTCAGAAGCCGCAGTACCACTTTCCTCCACCAACGGAAGCTCACAGAGAGAACCAGCCGAAGTACCACTTGTGACCACAGGAGGGAGCTCTGCCACAGAATTCACAACAGTACCCCCCCTTGAGGAGGGGTCACCGAACCCTCACCAGAGCTCCCAGGACGACCAGGATGAGCCATATGAAAGGCACGAACAAGATTGGGAGCATGGACATCAGAGGCAAAGACCCAGGAATTATCTTCCTGAGCATAACCCTTCCACTTAACCAGATACTGGAGTTTCCGCCTTGAAACACGAGAATCCAAAATCTTCTCCACAATATACTCCAACTCCCCCTCCACCAAAACCGGGGCAGGAGGATCAACAGATGGAACCATAGGTGCCACGTATCTCCGCAACAATGACCTATGGAATACGTTATGTATGGAAAATGAATCTGGAAGGGTCAGACGAAAAGACACAGGATTAAGAACCTCAGAAATCCTATACAGACCAATAAAACGAGGTTTAAACTTAGGAGAGGAAACCCTCATAGGAATATGACGAGAAGATAACCAAACCAAGTCCCCAACCCGAAGTCGGGGACCCACACAGCGTCTGTGATTAGCGAAACGTTGAGCCTTCTCCTGGGACAAAGTCAAATTGTCCACCACATGAGTCCAAATCTGCTGCAACCTGTCCACCACAGTATCCACACCAGGACAGTCCGAAGACTCAACCTGCCCTGAAGAGAAACGAGGATGGAACCCAGAGTTGCAGAAAAACGGTGAAACCAAGGTAGCCGAGCTGGCCCGATTATTAAGGGCGAACTCAGCCAAAGGCAAAAAGGACACCCAGTCATCCTGATCAGCAGAAACAAAGCATCTCAGATATGTTTCCAAGGTCTGATTGGTTCGTTCGGTCTGGCCATTAGTCTGAGGATGGAAAGCCGAGGAAAAAGACAAGTCAATGCCCATCCTACCACAAAAGGCTCGCCAAAACCTCGAAACAAACTGGGAACCTCTGTCAGAAACGATATTCTCCGGAATGCCATGCAAACGAACCACATGCTGGAAAAACAATGGCACCAGATCAGAGGAGGAAGGCAATTTAGACAAGGGTACCAAATGGACCATCTTAGAGAAGCGATCACAGACCACCCAAATGACTGACATCTTTTGAGAGACGGGAAGATCTGAAATAAAATCCATAGAGATATGTGTCCAAGGCCTCTTCGGGACCGGCAAGGGCAAAAGCAACCCACTGGCACGAGAACAGCAGGGCTTAGCCCGAGCACAAATCCCACAGGACTGCACAAAAGTACGCACATCCCGCGACAGAGATGGCCACCAAAAGGATCTAGCCACCAACTCTCTGGTACCAAAGATTCCAGGATGACCAGCCAACACCGAACAATGAACCTCAGAGATAACTTTATTCGTCCACCTATCAGGGACAAACAGTTTCTCCGCTGGGCAACGATCAGGTTTATTAGCCTGAAATTTTTGCAGCACCCGCCGCAAATCAGGGGAAATGGCAGACACAATTACTCCCTCTTTGAGGATACCCGCCGGCTCAGATACACCCGGAGAGTCGGGTACAAAACTCCTAGACAGAGCATCCGCCTTCACATTTTTAGAGCCCGGAAGGTATGAAATCACAAAGTCAAAACGGGCAAAAAACAACGACCAACGAGCTTGTCTAGGATTCAACCGCTTGGCGGACTCGAGATAAGTCAAGTTCTTATGATCAGTCAAGACCACCACGCGATGCTTAGCTCCTTCAAGCCAATGACGCCACTCCTCGAATGCCCACTTCATGGCCAGCAACTCTCGATTGCCAACATCATAATTTCGCTCAGCAGGCGAAAACTTCCTGGAAAAGAAGGCGCATGGTTTCATCACCGAGCAATCAGAACTTCTCTGCGACAAAACAGCCCCTGCTCCAATCTCAGAAGCATCAACCTCGACCTGGAACGGAAGCGAAACATCTGGTTGACACAACACAGGGGCAGAAGAAAAACGACGCTTCAACTCTTGAAAAGCTTCCACCGCAGCAGAAGACCAATTGACCACATCAGCACCTCTCTTGGTCAAATCGATCAATGGTTTAGCAATACTAGAAAAATTGCAGATGAAGCGACGATAAAAATTAGCAAAGCCCAGGAACTTTTGCAGACTCTTCAGAGATGTCGGCTGAGTCCAATTATGGATGGCTTGGACCTTAACAGGATCCATCTCGATATTAGAAGGGGAAAAGATGAACCCCAAAAATGAAACCTTCTGAACACCAAAGAGACACTTTGATCCCTTCACAAACAAAGAATTAGCACGCAGGACCTGAAACACCGTTCTGACCTGCTTCACATGAGACTCCCAATCATCCGAGAAGATCAAAATGTCATCTAAGTACACAATCAGGAATTTATCCAGGTACTCTCGTAAGATGTCATGCATAAAGTACTGAAACACTGATGGAGCATTGGCAAGTCCGAATGGCATTACTAGATACTCAAAATGGCCCTCGGGCGTATTAAATGCAGTTTTCCACTCATCGCCTCGCTTAATACGCACAAGATTATACGCACCACGAAGATCTATCTTGGTGAACCAACTAGCCCCCTTAATCCGAGCAAACAAATCAGATAACAATGGCAAGGGGTACTGAAATTTAACCGTGATCTTATTTAGAAGGCGGTAATCTATACAAGGTCTCAGTGAACCATCCTTCTTGGCTACAAAAAAGAACCCTGCTCCCAATGGCGACGATGACGGGCGAATATGCCCCTTCTCCAAAGACTCCTTCACATAACTCCGCATAGCGGCGTGCTCAGGCACAGATAAATTAAACAGTCGACCTTTTGGGAATTTACTACCAGGAATCAAATCGATAGCACAATCACAATCCCTATGCGGAGGTAGGGTATCGAACTTGGGCTCATCAAATAAATCCCGGTAATCAGACAAGAACTCAGGAACCTCAGAAGGGGTGGTGTTATGAAAGGCAATTCAGTACTACAATGGACATAGCGGTCAGAGCACATACAGTGATCTGACAATAACCCAAAATCATAGAACGAGCTCTGAGACGTGGGAACTCTGCAGACCGCAATCCCTAATCCTCTCCAAACAACACTAGAGGCAGCCGTGGATTGCGCCTAACTCTGCCTATGCAACTCGGCACAGCCTGAGAAACTAACTAGCCTGAAGATAGAAAATAAGCCTACCTTGCCTCAGAGAAATACCCCAAAGGAAAAGGCAGCCCCCCACATATAATGACTGTGAGTTAAGATGAAAAGACAAACGTAGAGATGAAATAGATTCAGCAAAGTGAGGCCCGACTTTCTTAACAGATCGCGGAGAGAAAAGGTAACTTTGCGGTCTACACAAAACCCTAAAGAAAACCACGCAAAGGGGGCAAAAAGACCCTCCGTACCGAACTAACGGCACGGAGGTACACCCTTTGCGTCCCAGAGCTTCCAGCAACAAATTAGACAAGCTGGACAGAAAAAATAGCAAACAAATAGCAAAGAAGAACTTAGCTATGCAGAGCAGCAGGCCACAGGAATGATCCAGGGAAAAGCAAGTCCAACACTGGAACATTGACAGGAAGCCAGGATCAAAGCATCAGGTGGAGTTAAGTAGAGAAGCACCTAACGACCTCACCAGATCACCTGAGGGAGGAAACTCAGAAGCCGCAGTACCACTTCCCTCCACCAACAGAAGCTCACAGAGAGAATCAGCCGAAGTACCACTTGTGACCACAGGAGGGAGCTCTGCCACAGAATTCACAACAGGTCACATGATGTGTCTCGGCCAATAGTATTGGTATCTTGGCGCATGTGCCCTGCACTCCGCAGGTCCTACAGCGGCCGCCGGCGTCAGGCACAATCTAGCATGCAGGAAAGCATGTGTGAGAGGCTGGGAAGATGCCGCAGCAGACGAGGAGCCGCTGGATAGACAGGGCACATGCGCGCCACCAAATACTCCCCTCAGAAGTTACCGCAGGGCAGCCCCATATCACTAATTAAATTAATCATACCATAATATCAGACAACACTATTTCCATAAAAATACAGCACATGATAATTAATCCAAAAGTAAATGCGATTGCAAAATCTTCCGATTGATGCAAAGGGTTGGATCCAAATTCAATGGCATATTAAATTCTTCCAATGGGTCAAGCGGCACAGCTGGAGACGTCTGCAAACGGGCATAAGGAGGTCCAAGCACGGAGAGACCTTGATGACGCAGGTTACTGATATTATAAAGGCCAGAGCCCCAAAGGCAGAACAGATTTGGCGCCAAACAAAGGAAAGGGGTGCGGGGAAGAATCTGAGGTACCAGCTCATGGTAAAGTGCCCGAGGCAGCTGGGTGTGGGGCAGAACCCTGCTTACAGGGCATAATGGGGGCATTACACTGTGTGGGGCCAAGAAAGGGGCCCTGTACTAGGAGAACAATCCGCTCCCTCACTTCCTGTCCTCCATAGTTGGCTCGTATGTATCTATTACAGGAAACAGAACAACAACGTTATGATTCTTATAAAGAGTCTCCGTGCAGAAGGGGTTAATGTCCCCGTGCTCAGTAATGGGGAATCTCCACATACCTCCACCTGCAGAGCCGCACTCCACATATATGGCTGCTCTGTGCGCACAGGACCTGTGATGAGGTCACAGGAGGGAGGAGTCAGGGGTCACGTGATCCGCAGTGAAGACGCTACATGGAAACTTCTCCTCAGTCAGTGACATTTCCGCCATTATTCGCCCTCACTACTGGCACAATTACCTCGCGCCGCCTTTTCTACACAATGTTCTGTGTGGAATGTAACGTGTGATTTCTCTGGAGACAAATAGACCCCACACATGAGGGAATTATTACCGGTTACCGGACGTCTAGTATATGGCGGCATATGATTGTGCTATCGCCTTCACACCAGGAGCTAAAATGTCGAAATCTCGCTTATTTACCCCCTTCCAGTGTCCGGCTAAGGCCGGGATCACACATGCGAGAAACACGTCTTGCATGTGAAAACCAAGCTCTGGCGCCGGAACTCCAGAGCGGAGCGTGCGGCCGCATAGCAACACATGCAGCCGCATGCTCCGCTCCCAAGTGACGGCGCCAGAGCTTGGTTTTCACATGCGAGACACGGACGTGTTTCTCGCATGTGTGATCCCGGCCTAAGGGTCATATACAGCCATGCACCTCTCCAGTCGCTGTGGGGTTTTGGTAATAGGATGGAGGGCGACGTCCATGCGTGGACTTCAGAGAGAGTAATAAAATCACAGCTCACCTTCCCTTTAGGGTATGTGCACATGGAGTGCACCACTGCTGCGTACTCGGTACCGGGTCCAGTATTTAAAGGGGATGTCACGGTGGCGACCCGGTCCGTAGCCCTGGGCACCAACATTAAAGGGGAAAGGTCTTTAAAGGGATAAAGTTTATGTTTGTGACGCCACCTTTAGGGGGTCCTCTGGGGTGATGTTATGGCAGCTAGATGGTATAACTTCCCACAGGTGAAGTATGTCCCCAGGGCTCCCGATGGTGTAGATGGAAGATGGTGAGGAGTGCAGTAAAGATCGAGGACACAGGGTTGCAGTCTCTTTACCTTGTTTACTGAAAGGGACACTGTCACCTGAATTTGGAGGGAACAATCTTCAGCCATGGAGGCGGGGTTTTTGGGTGTTTGATTCACCCTTTCCTTACCCGCAAGATTGCCTTGTGCAGGCATGTACTACGGAGGACAGAGAATGAACTTCAATCCAATATTGCAGCCAGCATGCAGCCAGCGGGTAAGGAAAGGGTGAATCAAAAACCCCAAAACCCTGCCTCCATGGCTGAAGATTGTTCCCTCCAAATTCAGGTGACAGTGTCCATTGAAGGCTTCAGCATCCACAGTCCAGATCACCAGATCACAGGGCAGGCAATGTCCGGCCGGCTTGGAGGCAAGTTAGAAGTCTCCTTACCCAGGTGGAAATCAAAAGCTTTCCTTTACCGCCATGGTGTTGTAGTCCCTTACTGCTAAAAGCTCACATAAGGTCCTCACAGATGTTGTCTCGCTCTCTGTCCCCCGGGTACGATAGGACATTACCCGTATGAGTGTTGGCTTGATGCTGTTTATAGGGACTCTAGCGCGCCCCGGCCTCTGAGGGATGCCACCGTGCCTCCTGGGTGTTAGGTCGGACAGCTAACCTAAAGTTTATCTGTCCTGCCGGTCTCTTATGTAAGTCATAGGGTATGTGCACACGATGCGGATTTTGCTGCGGATCCGCAGTGTTTCCGCAGCTGCGGATCCACAGCAGTTTCCCATGAATTTACAGTACAATGTAAACCTATGGGAAACAAAAAACGCTGTGCACATGCTGCGGAAAAAAACGCACGGAAACGCAACGGTTTACATTCCGCAGCCGTTTTACAACTGCTCCAATAGAAATCCACAGTTGTAAAACCATGTTAAATCCGTAGCGTTTTTCAACTGCGGATTTATCAAATCTGCTGCGGAAAAATCCGCAGTAGACCAGAATACGTGTGCACATACCCATAGAGTGCCTTACAATCCTCGGTGTTCTGGCTACCGGTTTCTGCACCTCAGAGGGAGGCTGCCTGCTCGGGGCTGGTCTCCCTCTGATATCCACTCCTGTGCTTTGGTCTCCTGCACGCTTTCTGCAGCCAATTCGGCTTTCTCAATGTCTCTTTCAAGGGACTGCTGCACTGGGGCTACGCAGCTCCGTAAAACCTTCTGATTTGCCTCAGACTGATCCAGTCTGTTCCGTGGCAAGTACTGTTCTGTCTCTCCCTACAGACTACCAATTATATATATATATATATATATATATATATATATATATTGGGAGTCACCTAGCAAGTACGATCAAAAGCTCCCCCTGGTGGCCTGGAGTGTAAATGTGTTGCATGTTTGTGGTACCTGGTGTTAGAAGTCGAGATCCGGCTGCTGCACAGGGGGATCTCAAGCCTTGTATGCTGCAGTCTCCCATTTTACATTGACCGCAGTGGAGCCTGCTCAGCAGAGACGTTGGTCCAGCGTCTCACTCAGTCTGATACTGTGCAAAGGGTTACTGCTGCTTTTCTAGGCTCTGCTGTTGTAGCCTGCACTAGTCAGCAGTGAGCAGGCTTTTCTGGGACTAAGTCCTGCCTTGCACACACTGAGCATGCCCAAGGAAAGACCTCTCATTGGAGGTCAGGGATCACATGCTCAGGTACTGCAGCAGCTATCATTGGTCCTCTAGGAAGGTCCTGAAGCTACTACAGCTATAAAAGGTTTGCATGGCCGCACGGCCATGCGCTAGTGTCACCTCATGTCATGAGCTTATTATTTGTGGTCGCACCTGTATGTGTGTATTCAGGGACCCGGCTTAAATAAGCCCCTAGAATACCGGCACCTCCGGTGAGGAGTGTTTGTGTGCTTTTCTGGGTACGTGACCACTGACTGCCATGAGCTCAGCAGTTAGCTGTGTTCCCCTGTGACGCTAACAGGGCACAGCATCTTATTTCCAGTGACTCTGTGGAGTTAACAGAGTTTGCTTATAGCGCTGCCATTTGCGAGCAGCAGGGTCCTCTCCTGCACGGAGGACCCCGAGTTACGAACGCACCTAGTTATACATACATATATATACTCAGTGTGTTCCACCAACCCTAACACCTGGTTGAAGTTATCCCTTCTTGCCTTCAAGCGTAACAACACTCTCCCCGGGAGGAAAGCAATGCTACTGACACGACCAGGGCCCTGGGGCGCCACATTCCCCCCTGTTAAATCCAGTACTCCCGGACTTGGAAAAGAAGAACAACAATACAAATTAGCAAAAAGACTTACAATTTTTTGAATGCTATAAACTTACGAAACAAGTTAATTATATAAACTAGAGCTTCCCTTTATGGGAGGTGAGGACATTTGAACTTTACATGAACTATTTACATGGTGGATACACTTTTAAGAATAGAGCAATTTAATAAAACAATATAACAATTAACTAACTATGAAAAACAATTACCCGCTATGGGTATACTATCTTAAGGCTTCAAAGTGCAAAACAAGCATTTTATCTTTACTCTTCTTCAAGTAGAAAACTTTAAACCAACCCCCACGAGCTCACTGTATCTTACTCATTTTATTCAGCAGTGCATCACGAGATTTTATTCAGCAGTGCATCACGAGATATCTTCCTATCTATCTGTATACAATACTACCTAACTTCAACTCTCAATTTTATTATTATTCACTATATTAACTCTAATATATTAACCAATTAGCATATAAAGTGCATTTCTAACCAACTCTAGGCACCAGATCAGCAAAGTGCAACGATTTAACATTCCGTTTATGGGTGTAAACAGTATTCAAGTCTTTCAATACTGAGGTAGTGCAATCACTACTCAAGTCAGTCATGAACTTTGCAACAGTAGCAATGATGCGAGGGACCCGTCATTAACCCTCAACGTTTGCCTTGGCCGGGCTACAAGGCGTGTATCCAGACCTGGAATCCTGCCATGCCAGATGGGTTTTTCTTCAGGTCTCTGAAAAACAAAGCAACTTTCAGTGAAATGTTAGAAGCAGTCTTTTTAAAACTTCTTTTTAAAACAATTAGGAAGCACCTTTAAGAAGGTGCAAACTATTTACAATGGAAAGTTTGTGAGCCATTCACTGTCCATGACTCGAGTGTCTTTAAACAAAATGCAACTTTGTAAACATAGGATCCCTTTAAACGTGGGGCCCCTTTAAGTAGAAACCCTGGTGGGTTTAATGAACTTGTGAACAGCAACAGTCAATTTAGAAACTTGTAGCAAAGGCTTACGTTAAATATTTACAGTCATGTTCAGAATTGTTTTACTTTATCTCAGTTGTGGCATCATCCATGGTAGCCCCTGGTATGGTCCAATATAAGGGCAAGCCACAGGCTGTAATTAGAGTTTGCGTGTTCTGAGTATGCATATCTACTGGTGCAGCTGCTACAGTGGAATCAGTGGTGGTGATTATGCACACAGAGGTAGTAGTGATGGTTTGAGGGGTTACTGGCTCCGTGACCGGAGGGATAGTGATGGTATCAACTTTGACGCTAGGTGGCGCTGTTGTGGGTACGCATTTCTTAACATTCTTAGCGTACCAGCCTTTTTCACCCCAGTGACGGGTGTAGGTCACATGACTCCCTCGGTATAGGTCCCGGCCTGAATGTCCTTCCCGGAGATGAGATTCCACATCACGGCTGGTGACGTAGACCTTTGTCGGCATTCCCGACTCCTGAATGAAACCCCAACCTTTTTTTAGGTGGAAGGCTACTACTATACCTCATTTTACTGGGATTTTGTTACATTGTTTGGTTTCAGGGGCCTGCGCTTTGCGTTGGGTGTCACTCCCGCTTTCCTCCTTCCATTTTAGCACCAGACGCTGGTAATACTCCTCCCAGGTGAGGGCTTCAATATGGGACCCTTCCTGTTGGGCCTTCCCAGGGGACCCGATTTGTTCTGCTCTTGGATTTTCCCATTGGAAAACCACCTCCTCAGGGCTCACCTTCAGCGGTGTGCCTATGGGTGTTGGGAGTGGGCCTGTCAGCATCTCGTCGGTGGCGGTAAGAGTCGCCGGAGCAGGGCCTTCATCTGGGGAAGGACCTGTCGCTAAAGCAGGGTCAATGACTGGGGGAGGAGCAGTCGCTGGAGCGGGATCAGTCGCCGGGGCAGGGTCGCTTTCTGTACCTGCGTCTGATGTGGTTCCACCGATTCCAGTCCACTCCGCTGGTGAGGCTTCTGGAGTCAGCTGCTGCACGGACTGCGACTCCTCCAGCGCGATCTTCCTGCACTGGGCCGACTTCCATTTCTTCACTGCTGTCAGCTCTGTGTCTAGAAGCTGGCGGCTCAGCTCCTCCACCTGCGGTTTCAGGTAGTCTGGATCCTCCGGCAGCAGCAGATCTGAGTCCTCAGGTGGCCTGAGAGAGTCCTGGATCACTTCGCCGTCTTTCGGGTACCCGCTGGTCGCCATCTCCTCTTCCGGGTCTACGACCACACAAGCACGCTGCTCCTCTGTCTCCTCGGGGCGGGGCTTCTTCTCCTCCTTGTTCCCGCCATAACACATCAGGAGGCAAACCTCTTTGGCAGATGGGCCAATCCTCGTCGCATAGTAAAATTCATAGGGGGTGTTCATCACTGTTCGCTACTCTCTGGTAGTCTCCTCCCATGGTGGCACGCCCTTCTTCTCCAGCACTCCTCGTTGCGCTGTAATGGCGGCGGTTTTGGCGGCAATTTTTGGTGGTATTTCACAGTGAACAGTCTCTCAATAAAGCACGGTTCAGGCACAGTCTTTTAGGTGCACATGACCGGATATGCTGGGTCAGTCCATCCTGTTTGTGACGCCAAAGATGGAGCACCCCACGGCTGGTTACTCGGTACCGGGTACAGTACTTAAAGTGGATGTCACAGTGGCGACCCGGTCTGTAGCCCTGGGCACCAACGTTAAAGGGGAAAGGTCTTTAAAGGGGAAAAAGTTTGTGTTCGTGACACCACCTGCTGTGGTATTTGCTCAGTGGGGACCGACGCTGCTTTAGGGGGTCCTTTGGGGTGATGTTATGGCAGTTAGATGGTATAACTTCCCACAGGTGGAGTATATCCCCAGGGCTCCCTGTGGTGTAGATGGAAGATGGTGAGGAGTGCAGTAACGAACGAGGACACAAGTTTGCAGTCTCTTTACCTTGGTTTACTGAAGGCTTCAGCATCCACAGTCCAGAGCATTAGATCACAGGGCAAGCAAGGTCCAGGCGGCTTGAAGGCAAGTTAGGAGTCCCCTTACCCAGGTGAAAATCAAAAGCTTTCCTTTACTGCCATGGTGTTGTAGTCCCTTACTGCTAAAAGCTCACATAAGGTCCTCACAGATGTTGTCTCGCTCTCTGTCCCCCGGGTAGGATAGGACACAACCCGTATGACTGTTGGCTTGAGGCTGTTTATAGGGACTCTAGCACGCCCCGGCCTCTAGGGGATGCCACCGTGCCTCCTATGTGTTATGACGGACAGGTAACGTAAAGTTCAGCTGTCCTGCCGGTCTCTGATGTAAGTCATAGAGTGCCTTACGATCCTCGGTGTTCCGGCTACCGGTTCCTGCGCCTCAGAAGGAGACAGCCTGCTCGGGGCTGGTCTCTCTCTGATATCCACTCCTGTGCTTTGCTCTCCTGCACACTCTCTGCAATCAATTCGGCTTTCTCAATGTCTCTTTCCAGGAACTGCTGCACTGGGGCTACGCAGCTCCGTAAATACTTCTGCTTTGCCTCAGACTGATCCAGTCTGTTCCGTGGCAAGTACTGTTCTGTCTCTCCCTACAGACTAATTATATATATACATATATATATATATATATATATATATATATGGGGAGTCACCTAGCAGGTATGATGAAAAGCTCCACCTGGTTTCCTGGAGTGTGAATGTGTTGCATGTTTGTGGTACCTGGTTGCAGTTATCCCTTCTTCCCTTCAAGCGTAACATCACTCTCCCCGGGAGGAAAGCAATGCTACTGTGATGACCAGGACCCTGGGGCGCAACATATACGCATGTGCACACGCTGGGGAAAATACTGCGTGGAAACGTTGCGCTGTTTATTCCGCAGCATGTCAATTCTTTGTGCGGATTCCGCAGTTTACACCTGCTCCACAATAGGAATCCGCAGGTGTAAAACTGCATGTGAAATCCGCAAAAAAAAAATCATGGCAAATCCGCTGTAATTTTGCAGGTAATCCGCAGTCCGGTTTACCTGCGGATTTAACAGAATCAGTCTGGAGAAATCCGCAGGACTTTCCGCAACGTGTGCACGTAGCCTTACCCCTTATATCTGACCTGTTTAGCCAATTACCTGGAGATAAATGGTTTTACAAACTTAACGTGAGAGGGGCATATAACCTTATACGTATACGCGATGGTGATGAATGGAAGACCGCATTCAATACACCTGAAGGGCAGATTGAAAATTTGATGCTGCCATTCGGGATACCAATGCTTTGGCAGTCTTTGAAAATGTCATTAATCATTTATTTTTCTCACTGATTGGTAGATTTGTGGTAATTTTCCTGGATGATATACTGAGTGACTCACATACTCTGGAGGAGCATGGTGAGCATGTCAGACAGTTCTCCAGGTTCTACGTGACAACTATGTATTTGCTACATCAGAGACAGTTTTGGTCAACAACCCCCAGAGCCCTTCTTCCCGACTTCCCAGCCCTCCACCTCCAAAACCAACTTCTCCACCATTACAGAAGATCGACTCTCCACTCTACTCTCAAGATCACATCTCACCACCTGTGCTCTTGACCCGATCCCATCCCACTTCATCCCAAACCTCACCACAGTCTTCATCCCAACTCTAACCCATCTCTTCAACCTATCACTAACAACTGGTGTTTTCCCCTCAAGCTTTAAACATGCCTCCATCACACCTATCCTCAAAAAGCCCACTCTTGACCCATCCTCTGTATCTAGCTATCGTCCTATATCACTTCTCCCCTATGCCTCCAAGCTACTGGAACAACACGTCTACCTTGAACTGTCCTCCCATCTCTCTTCTTGCTCCCTCTTTGACCGCTTACAATCTGGCTTCCGGTCACACCACTCCACTGAAACTGCCATTAATAAGGTCACCAATGACCTCTTAACCGCCAAGAGCAAGCGACACTACTCTGACATCCTCCTCCTGGACCTGTCGGCTGCCCAAAGGCACAGTGGACCATTCCCTATTATTACAGACCCTCTCATCCCTTGGCATCACAGACTTGGCCCTATCCTGGATCTCATCATACCTAACAGACCTGACATTCAGCGTCTCCCACTCACACACCACCTCCTCACCTCGCCCCCTATCTGTCGAAGTCCCACAAGGTTCAGTCCTAGGGCCCCAGCTCTTCTCCATTTACACCTTTGGCCTGGGACAGCTCATAGAATCTCATGGCTTTCAGTATCATCTCTATGCTGATGACACACAGATCTACATCTCTGGACCAGATATCACCTCCCTTCTAACCAGAATCCCTCAATGTCTGTCCACTATTTCATCCTTCTTCTCCGCCAGATTTCTGAAACTTAACATGGACAAAACAGAATTCATCATCTTTCCCCCATCTCACGTGACTCCCCCAACGAACCTATCTATTACAGTAAATGGCTGCCCACTCTCCCCAGTCCCACAAGCTTGCTGCCTCAGGGGATAATCCTTGATGCTGATCTCTCCTTGAAACCACATATCCAAACCCTTTCCACTTCCTGCTGACTTCAACTCAAAAATATTTCACGAATCCGTTCATTCCTCAACCAAGAATCTGCAAAAACCCTAGTCCATGCCCTCATCATCTCTCGCCTTGACTACTGCAACCTCCTGCTCTATGGCCTCCCCTTGAACACTCTTGCACCCCTCCAATCTATTCTAAACTCTGCTGCCCAACTAATCCAACTGTCCTCCCGTTATTCCCCAGCTTCTCCCCTCTGTCAATCCCTTCACTGGCTCCCCATTGCCCAGAGACTCCAGTACAAAACCCTAACCATGACATAGAAAGCCATCGACAACCTGTCTCCTCCATACATCTGTGACCTCATCTCCCGGTACTTTCTTGCACGCAACCTCCGATCCTCACAAGATCTCCTTCTCTATTCCCCTCTTATCTCCTCTTCCCACAATCGCATACAAGATTTCTCTCGCGCATCACCCCTACTCTGGAACTCTCTACCACAACATATCAAACTCTCACCTACCAGCGAAACCTTCAAAAAGAGCCTGAAGACCCACCTCTTCCGAAAAGCCGATAACCTGCAGTAACCACCGATTGACCAAACCGCTGCATGACCAGCTCTACCCTCGCCTACTGTATTCTCACCCATCCCTTGTAAATTGTGAGCCTTCGCGGGCAGGCTCCTCTCTCCTCCTGTACCAGTTATGACTTGTATTGTTGAAGATTATTGTACTTGTTTTTATTATGTATACCCCTCCTTACATGTAAAGCGCCATGGAATAAATGGCGCAATAACAATAAATAATAATAATAATAATAACCTGGAGAAATGGCAATTTGTGGTACAGCAGGTCCAGTTCTCAGGACATTTGGCTTCTGCACTGGGGTTTCAGATGGACCTCGTTAAGGTCCAAGCAGTCCTTGATTGCTTTCATCCAAGTAACCTGAGAGCGTTACAGAGGTTTCTTGTAGTCGAGATACTGAGGAACAAACAAGCGAAATATGAAAAAACACAAAAGAGAATGAAGCAAAAAGCAAAACATTGATCATTTCACACAAAACTCCAAAAATGGGCCAGACAAAAGTATTGGCACCCTCAGCCGAATACTTGGTTGCACAACCTTTAGCCAAAATAACTGCAACCAACCTATTCCGGTAACCATCAATGAGTTTCTTACAATGCTCTGCTGGAATTTTAGACCATTCTTCTTTGGCAAACTGCTCCAGGTCCCTGATATTTGAAGGGTGCCTTCTCCAAACTGCCATTTTTAGATCTCTCCACAGGTGTTCTATGGGATTCAGGTCTGGACTCATTGCTGGCCACCTTAGAAGTTTCCAGTGCTTTCTCTCAAACCATTTTCTAGTGCTTTTTGAAGTGTGTTTTGGGTCATTGTCCTGCTGGAAGACCCATGACCTCTGCGGGAGACCCAGCTTTCTCACACTGGGCCCTACATTATGCTGCAAAATTTGTTGGTAGTCTTCAGACTTCATAATGCCATGCACACGGTCAAGCAGTCCAGTGCCAGAGGCAGCAAAGCAACCCCAAAACATCAGGGAACCTCCGCCATGTTTGACTGTAGGGAACGTGTTCTTTTCTTTGAATGCCTCTTTTTTTCTCCTGTAAACTCTATGTTGATGCCTTTGCCCAAAAAGCTCTACTTTTGTCTCATCTGACGAGAGAACATTCTTCCAAAACGTTTTAGGCTTTTTCAGGTAAGTTTTGGCAAACTCCAGCCTGGCTTTTTTATGTCTCGGGGTAAGAAGTGGGGTCTTCCTGGGTCTCCTACAGTCCCTTTTCATTCAGACACCGACGGATAGTACGGGTTGACACTGTTGTACCCTCGGACTGCAGGGCAGCTTGAACTTGTTTGGATGTTAGTCGAGGTTCTTTATCCAACATCCGCACAATCTTGCGTTGAAATCTCTTGTCAATTTTTCTTTTCCGTCCACATCTAGGGAGGTTAGCCACAGTGCCATGGGCTTTAATCTTCTTGATGACACTGCGCACAGTAGACACAGGAACATTCAGGTCTTTGGAGATGGATTTGTAGCGTTGAGATTGCTCATGCTTCCTCACAATTTGGTTTCTCAAGTCCTCAGACAGTTTTTTGGTCTTCTTTCTTTTCTCCATGCTCAATGTGGTACACACAAGGACACAGGACAGAGGTTGAGTCAACTTTAATCCATGTCAACTGGCTTCAAGTGTGATTTAGTTATTGCCAACACCTGTTAGGTGCCACAGGTAAGTTACAGGTGCTGTTAATTACACAAATTAGAGAAGCATCACATGATTTTTCGAACAGTGACAATACTTTTGTCCACACCCTTTTAATGTTTGGTGTCGAATTATATCCAATTTGGCTTTAGGACAATTCTTTTTGTGTTTTTTCATTTGAGACAAATTAAATGAAGATAATAATAACAAAGAATTTGTGTTTGCAATCATTTTCAGGAAAAAACTGAGTGTTATCTGACAGAATTGCAGGGGTGTCAATACTTTTGGCCACAACTGTAGATGGAAGATAGTAAACACAGCACTCAACTTAAGTATATATTGCAGCAAGGTTTATTGTAGTATGAACAATAAAACGTTTCGGTCCGTGGTGACATCAGTTACATAATGTTCAATAGCAGAAGTAGACAGTAGATAAGTAGTGCCGTTTGTATAAGGCAAGTATGGGGCTTCAAGCTCAATGCAGATCGCTATAGGAGAGAGTGAATGGTATTAGTACCTGGAGCAAACGTGCTCCCTGACGCGGAGTCCACCACTCGTCCCTGACTTCTGCTATTGAACATTATGTAACTGATGAAGGTCACCACGGACCAACATGGCTACGGCATTACAGTGCATGGCAGTCAATCCCTGCATGTTTATTGGTCTCTAAAGAGCGCCAAACATGCAGCGCGAGGACCCGAACTCCTATTGAGCAACCCCGGAAATGCTCGGTGCTCGCCGAGTACAGCGATGCTCGGGCCAGTAATGAGCATTACCGAGTATGCTTGCTCATCACTAGTGTAGTTCGTTCCCCCAGTTTTTTCGTTGTCTCTGGCATCCAGAATGCTCCTCCAATGGATCTTCCATTCTGTAGCCTGAGTGATCAGCCGATGATCTTTGTATCGCATTATTCCCCTCATCATCACCTCCCTCATTTTCACTTACTCCCATTCACTACACATTCTATCAGCTTCCACCATAGTAGCTTGACCCCAATACATGCTCACTAGGTTTATGTCTCCTGTTACCAGAACAGCCGCGATCAGGAACCAACACGCGCTCTTCGAATAGACAGCCGTCACATACAAGATTCAATCACATTCTTGTTTTGTCAGCACTTCCATTTCTCAATATGTAACAACCCAGGCTGACATTCATTCTTATTACTTATTAACCATTGGGTTACGTGTTTGTCTTCTGGTTCTATGGATTCTTTTCCAATAATCCTATTTTTTCAGTCCAATGCAGCTCCATCAAGTTCACTAGTGGTCAGTAGCGTAACTACCGGGGTGGCAGAAGGGGCCATCGCCCCGGGCCCGGAGCTCAGAAGGGGCCCACCTGGAGCTACGCTGCTGTAACTGTATCGGCACGTGCAGCGCGCCGATACAGTTACCTTCTGCAGCAGAGCAGGGAGAATCAATCTCCCTGCTCTGGTGCCCGCTATGGGGCCCCTGAGCAGGCCGGGGGGCCTGGTGCCAGTAGTGGGCCACCCGCCCGTCACCACACTGATGAGAGAAGGAGCGCTGCGCTCCTTCTCCCATCATCCCCTTGTCAGCGTCTGGCATCACCGATGCCGACAGTGGGCGCGATGACGTCACCACCAAGCTGTCAGAAGATGAGCGGGAGGTCGGAGCACTGCTGGAACAAGGAGGAAGAGAGGTGAGTATTTATTTATTGTTTTTTTTTATAGGGGCTGCTTTATACTTCAGGATCTGCCTATGGGGGGCTGCCTTATACTTCAGGCTCTGCCTATAGGGGGGCTGCCTTATACTTGAGGATCTGCCTATGGGGTGCTGCCTTATACTTGAGGATCTGCCTATGGGGTGCTGCCTTTTACTAGTCTGCCCATGGGGTGCTGCCTTTTACTAGAGTCTGCCTATGGGGGCTGCCTTATTCTACAGGGTCTGCCTATGGGGTGCTGTCTTATACTACAGAGTCTACCTGTGGGGTGCTGTCTATACTACAGGGTCTGCCTATGGGGGTGCTGTCTTGTGCTATAAAGTCTGCCTATGGGTGTTGCCTTGTACTATAGAGTAGGCCTATGGGGAGTGCTTTATAGTATATGGAGTCCTATGGGGAGTGCATTATACTATATGGAGGCCTATGGGGAGTGCATTATACTATATTTAGGATGATCTGGTGCATTATACTATAGGGAAGCCATCTAGTGGGCCATCATACAATGTGGAGATTACAGTGAAGGGGCCATCATACAGTGTTGGAGCCATCAAACAGTTTGGGGGCTATTAAGGGGTCAGTATACTGTGTGGATGGTACTATACAGTGAGGGGGCATTATTCTGTATAGGGGAGCTGTACAGGGGGGGCAGACTCAGGACATTATTAAATGTAAAGTGGGCACTTCTTGTTATAGGGGATCTGAGGTTACTGTGACTATAAAAGGGGCACACATGGCAATATTTACTTTCTAGGGAGCAAAATGTGGGCACTGTTTTCTAGGGCACTTGCACCCGGCATTACTATATTATAGAGGGGTGCTTTAGAATTTAGAAGCCACTGTATGTTAGAAGAACTGTGCAGCAGGTGCAGTAATAGGAACACATACGGCAGCAACGGCTCAGTATTGGGGTATCAGGTGAAGAAATAGGGACACATACGGCAGCAGCGGCTCAGTATTGGGGTATCAGGGGCAGTAATAGGGACACATACGGCAGCAGCGGCTCAGTATTGGGGTATCGGGCAGTAATAGGGTCACATACAGCAGCAGCGGCTCAGTATTGGAATATCAGGTGCAGTAATAGGGTCACATATGGCAGCACTGGCTCAGTATTGGGGTATCAGGTGCAGTAATAGGGACACATACGGCAGCAGTGGCTCAGTATTAGGGTATCAGGTGCAGTAATAGGGACACATACGGCAGCAGTGGCTCAGTATTGGGATATCAGATGCAGTAATAGGGACATATACGGCAGCAGCGGCTCAGTATTGGGGTATCAGGTGCAGTAATAGGGACACATACGGCAGCAGTGGCTCAGTATTGGGGTATCAGGTGCAGTAATAGGGACACATACGGCAGCAGCGGCTCAGTATTGGGTTATCAGGTGCAGTAATAGGGTCACATACGGCAGCAGTGGCTCAGTATTGGGGTATCAGGGGCAGTAATAGGGACACATATGGCAGCAGTGGCTCAGTATTGGGGTATCAGGGGAAGTAATAAGGACACATACGGCAGCAGCGGCTCAGTATTGGGGTATCAGGGGCAGTAATAGGGACACATACAGCAGCAGCGGCTCAGTATTGAGGTATCAGGGGCAGTAATAGGGACACAAACAGCAGCAGCGGCTCAGTATTGGGGTATCAGGTGCAGTAATAAGGACACATACGGCAGCAGCGGCAAAGTAATGGGGTATCAGGTGCAGTAATAGGGACACATATGGCAGCAGCGGCTCAGTATCGGGGTATCAGGTGCAGTAATAGGGACACATACGGCAGCAGCGGCTCAGTATTGGGATATCAGGGGCAGTAATAGGGACACATACGGCAGCAGCGGCTCAGTATTGGGGTATCAGCAGGATGAGGAGTTTGTGCAGGTTGGGAATAGATGGTGATGGGGCTGGAATATGAGAAGTGAAATGTGTCTTTGTTGTATTCTCTGCAGACGAATCCTGGCTGGAAGAAGTTGTCATGTCGGTCTGGGCCAGATGGAAAAGATGGGAAAAGTATATGGCGGTAATATCAATATTGGTCTTTATATAGAGATTATCTTCAGTAATAGCGCGGTCATCTGCTGAGGTTCTCCTCCACTATTAGGGGGCGTCACCCAGTTGTAATCAAGGTTACCTGGTTAGGGGCCCACTCAGAAGCTTCGCCCCCCCCTGAACCAAAATCCTAGCTACGCCTCTGCTAATGGTGCACAGCTTCACACCACTATACCTGTGACTTCAGAACCTTCCAGAACACCAGGTCACATCTCATATAGGAAACTACTGACACAACTCAATAACACCATTTATAAATGAATTATTTACTGGCCAGAACTTTCTCATTCACATCACATACATGTTTATTCATTCTTTTAGGTGACCTCACTTAATTTATAAGTACTTTTTAATATAATTAATGTATGGAAATGTTTTTAGTTGTTTCATGAACCATAATTTATCTTTGACGGACTTTCTCATGATCTTTGACATATCGTGCTTTGTTTGGCTTTTTTTCTTCAAAAAGAAACTGCATATATAACGTTCCAAGCTTGATATGTTCATCCGCTATCAGGTTTGTCCTGAGGAAGAGGTCCTGCGTGACTCTGAAATGCGTTGACTTTGAAAACCTATTTGAATAAACGTATTTAAGGAAATCTCCATATCTGATGGTCTTCATCAGCAGTGCAGGTACAGACACATTATACCCGGATCAGCTATTCTGCTCGGTCTTTGGCCCCGTGTCCGGCAGCAGCTGATATATGCATTGAACATGTTGCTGAGGTGCCGCTCTATCAGGTGAGTGTAATACTCCTCTATTCTCATTATATCTTGTTTTCAGATAAGACCCTATTTTTCTGTTTGTTCCTCAGTATCTCGACTACAAGAAATCTGTCAGGCCATGTGCACACGTTCAGTATTTTTCGCGGTTTTTTCAAGTTTTTTCGCTATAAAAACGCGAAAAAACGCTTATATATGCCTCCTATTACTTACAGTTTTTTACGCATTTCTTGTGCAAATGTTGCATTTTTTTCCGCGAAAAAAATCGCATTGCGGAAAAAAAAGCAACATGTTCATTAAATTTGCGGAATTGCGGGGATTCCGCACACCTAGGAATGCATTGATCTGCTTACTTTCCGCATGGGGCTGTGCCCACCATGCGGGAAGTAAGCAGATTATGTGCGGTTGGTACCCAGGGTGGAGGAGAGGAGACTCTCCTCCACGGACTGGGCACCATATAATTGGTAAAAAAAAAAAAGAATTAAAATAAAAAATAGTGATATCCTCACCTTCGATGGCCCCGAAGTCTTCCCACCTCTCAGCGGTGCATGCTGCCGCTTCCGTTCCTATAGATGCTCTGTGTGAAGGACCTGCGATGACGTCTCCGTCTTGTGATTGGTCGCGTGACCGTTCATGTGACCGTGACGTCATCGAAGATCCTGCACACACACCATCTATAGGAACGGACGCCGCTGAGGAGATCGGCTGTCTGCAGGTAAGTATAACCATTTTTTTTATTTGTTTTTATTATTTTGAAACATTCTATCTTTTACTATTGATGCTGCACAGGCAGCATCTATAGTAAAAAGTTGGTCACACTTGTCAAACACTATGTTTGACAAGTGTGACCAACCTGTCAGTCAGTTTTCCAAGCGATGCTACAGATCGCTTGGAAAACTTTAGCATTCTGCTGGAAAAAATGCAAAAAAACCCGGTAAAAAACACACAAAAAAATGGTAAAAAAAAACGCAAAAAAAAAAAATGCGGATATCTTGCAGAAAATTTCCGGTTTTCTTCAGGAAATTTCCGCAAGAAATCTTGACGTGTGCACATACCCTCATGCTTTCAGGTTACTTGGTTAGAAGCCATCAAGGACTGCTTGGACCTTAACGGGGTCCATCTGAAACCCCCATGACGGAAGCCAAATGTCCTGAGAACTGGACCTGCTGTACCACAAATTGTCATTTCTCCAGGTTAGCAAATAAATAGTTGTCACGTAGAACCTATACCACACAGGGGAATTTCAATTAATGAAAAAAAAACAAAAAGAGTGTTTATACAAGAAATATAGATTTATTTAACCATAAAATATACATAAATATCACAAGGTAGAGCTAGTCATGCAGGGTGGGGGGAATAGCTATCCATAGGCACAAAGTGACATAGTGCAAAATGTAGCAAGTTATAGCAAGTGCTGAGCCTAGGGGTAACGCTATAAAATATATTAATTATATAATATATTTTTTAATATTTATAATTAATATATTATTAATATATTAATTATTTTATTAATATATTTTATAGCGTTACCCCTAGGCTCAGCACTTGCTATAACTTGCTACATTTTGCACTATGTCACTTTGTGCCTATGGATTTACGCTGATTCTACTAGGCTAATCGAGATTTCTATATACTTGTGCTGCTTAATATATGCCTATAACTATATTATGGTATCTACTGGTAATTTTTTCTGGTACTTTTTACTCCGATTTGGTTATCTATTGGTCGTGTCTATACAATTGTGTTATACATTGTGATATGTGGATAGCTATTCCCCCCACCCTGCATGACTAGCTCTACCTTGTGATATTTATGTATATTTTATGGTTAAATAAATCTATATTTCTTGTATAAACACTATTTTTGGGTTTTTTTCATTAATTGAAATTCCCCTGTGTGTATTATTAGAGTGATCCATTTTGATGGATATCTTTTGGTGGAATTAGATGTTCTAACCTGGAGAACCTGTCTGACATGCTCACCATGCTCCTCCAGAGTAGGTGAGGAACTCAATATATCATCCAGGAAAATTACCACAAATCTACCAATCAGGGAGAAAAAATATAATTAATGACATTTTCAAAGACTGGAAGCATTGGTTACCCCGAATGGCAGCATCAAATGTTCAATCTGATAATTGTGTCAGTAGTGAGGGCGAATAATGGCGGAAATGTCACTGACTGAGGAGAAGTCTCCATGTAGCGTCTTCACTGCGGATCACGTGACCCCCTGACTCCTCCCTCCTGTGACCTCATCACAGGTCCTGTGCGCACAGAGCAGCCATATATGTGGAGTGCGGCTCTGCAGGTGGAGGTATGTGGAGATTCCCCATTACTGAGCGCCGGGACATTAACCCCTTCTGCACGGAGACTCTTTATAAGAATCATAACGTTGTTGTTCTGTTTCCTGTAATAGATACATACGAGCCAACTATGGAGGACAGGAAGTGAGGGAGCGGATTGTTCTCCTAGTACAGGGCCCCTTTCTTGGCCCCACACAGTGTAATGCCCCCATTATGCCCTGTAAGCAGGTTCTGCCCCACACCCAGCTGCCTCGGGCACTTTACCATGAGCTGGTACCTCAGATTCTTCCCCGCACCCCTTTCCTTTGTTGGCGCCAAATCTGTTCTGCCTTTGGGGCTCCGGCCTTTATAATATCAGTAACTGCGTCATCAAGGTCTCCTGACCAGGTGCACCCTCTAGACTCTTCCCTCCGGAAACCCTCCCTCTTCCCATTGATGTTACATGGTCCCGTCTGGACGGCAGATAGCAGTCTGTACAAATGCAGCACAGCCCTGAGGAGTCTTTTTTATGACTCTCCTTTTTACACCCCTTATGTAATATATATGATGGCGCTCACACAGTATAATGTTTCCACAGTACTGGCATCTCTCGTAAAAAAGGGATTTTCACACTACCGCCATACCCCCACACAGTATAATGTTCCTACCGTACCGCCATACCCCCACACACAGTATAATGTTCCTACCGTACCGCCATACCCCCACACACAGTATAATGTTCCTACAGTACCGCCATACCCCCACACACAGTATAATGTTCTCATAGTACCACCATACCCCCACACACAGTATAATGTTCTCATAGTACCTCCATACCCCCACACACAGTATAATGATCCTACAGTACCGCCATACCCCCACACACAGTATAATCTTCTTAGTACCGCCACACCCCCACACACAGTATAATGTTCCTACAGTACCGCCATGCCCCCACATACAGTATAATGTTCTCATAGTACCGCCATACCGCCACACAGTATAATGTTCCTACAGTACCGCCATACCCCCACACACAGTATAATGTTCTCATAGTACCTCCATACCCCCACACACAGTATAATCTTCTCATAGTACCTCCATCCCACCACACACAGTATAATGTTCCCACATTACCGCCATACCCCCACACACAGTATAATGTTCTCACAGTACCGCTATACACCCACACACGGTATAATGTTCCTACAGTACGTCCATCCCACCACACACAGTATAATGTTCTCACAGTACCGCTATACCCCCACACACGGTATAATGTTCCTACAGTACATCCATCCCACCGCACACAGTATAATGTTCTCATAGTACCGCCATCACACCACACACAGTATAATGTTCTCACAGTACTGCCATACCCCCACACACAGTATAATGTTCTCACAGTACCGCCATACCCCCACACACAGTATAATGTTCCTACAGTACCTCCATCCCACCACACACAGTATAATGTTCCCACATTACCGCCATACCCCCACACACAGTATAATGTTCTCACAGTACCGCTATACACCCACACACGGTATAATGTTCCTACAGTACGTCCATCCCACCACACACAGTATAATGTTCTCACAGTACCGCTATACCCCCACACACGGTATAATGTTCCTACAGTACATCCATCCCACCGCACACAGTATAATGTTCTCATAGTACCGCCATCACACCACACACAGTATAATGTTCTCACAGTACTGCCATATCCCCACACACAGTATAAAGTTCCCACAGTCCCATCATTCCAACACACACAGTATTTTGTTCCCACAATAGTGGCTTCCCACAGACGCAGGATAATGTTTCCACAGGACTGGCATCCCCCTCACACACAGTGTAAAGTACCCACAGTTCTGCCATCCCCCCACTTTCTAATGTCCCCACAGTACTGCCCCCTACATGCACAATACGGTACCATCCACCTCACTGACTACTTCCGACCACCGACAATTAATAAATACTCACTTAGCCTCATTCTTGGTGCAGATACTAATGAACCCAGGATCTATGAGATATTTACCATACAATAGTTGGATAGGCAGGAGTGTATCATCCATAAAGGTAGCCCACTCGGTTGCTATGATGCCTATGAATTGACAGGGCTCGGTGGGGTGTGGTATTGGTCACCCTCTCCTTCCCATCATCACAATTTCAGCGATATCCACATTCCCATGACGGTGATACCGCTGAATAGATTAGTGAATCGGGGAGTGGAAAGCTCCTGATCCACCATTCAGCCTTCACTTCTGAGTCTGAGACTCCGTGCATTGCAGGCACAATGACGTCACTACATCACACCTGTAGTACGGAGCCTCAGTACTCACACCGCACAGACCAGAGCAGCGCTCCTCAGGAACTAGGTTGGCTGAGTAGTGTGTGAGGTTTTTTCCCAAATATCAGTGTTGGCCTAATGCATATTGATCTGTATGTATTGCAACAACTATTGTTTGTTTAATATGTGATTTATATATCTGCATGCATATTGTTCACATGTCAACAAAGTTAAAAAAAAAAGTCCTCATTTACAGACAGGATGTTCCTCCTCCCCCTTCCCTGTGAGCACATCATTTCTTGTGTGTAGCTGAAGCTGAAAGGACTCACAGCAGATCTCTCTCTCAGAAACCAGATTGATCCTGTTCTCATGTTGTAATGCTGGATGTTCTTGATTCTTAATAAATGAACATTCTCTGTTGCTCGTTGCTCGTTGTGGACATCACGCTGATTAACCCGCTGCTAACCGGTTATGGGCCCAGGAGTCAAAGCAATCCCAAACCTCCAGAGCATAGAGATAGAGAGACAACAGCAAACTGAGAAGAAGTAAAATGGCCGCCAGCAGCAACTCAACAAAGTTTACAGTGCCTAGCCTGAATAACCAGAACTACCAATCCTGGAAATTCAAGTTGAAGATGCTGCTGATAAGAGAAGGTACGTGGAAATACACTCAGGACCCTAAGCCTGACCCAGTACCACAGGAATGGCTAGAAATGGATCAGAAAGCACAGAGCACCATATCACTCAGTATAGAGGATGATCAGATTGTGCATGTGTGTAAGTGTGAATCTGCAAAGGAAATGTGGGAGCAGTTGCAGAAAGTACATGAGAGAATAAATTTAAGTAATAAACTCTATCTAATGAGAAAGCTGTATCAGTCTAAGTTACACAATGACCAGGACATGCAGGACTACATTAGAAATATTCTGGAGACCGTAGAGCGCCTGCGGGGCATTGGGGAAGATATGAAGGACTTCCATGTAGCAACACTATTACTTAGCGGTCTCCCAGAAAGCTATGACACGCTTGCAACTGCACTACATGCACGCCCAGATGATGAGCTGACATTGGAATACGTCAGAGGAAAGCTTGTAGATGAATATAAGAGAAAGGCAAAAAATGTGAGCAGCAAGATATGTAACAAGGAAACTGTTTTACAAACACATGATGTGCCCACCAGCAGAAACCACCCTAAAGAGACACGTGAATGTTTTGTATGCAAGAAGCCAGGTCATCTAAAAGCTGAATGCAGAGTCTGGAAAGCTAAAATGAATCAGCTGAAAAAGCAAAACAGCCAACAGAGAGTTAAGAGTGCTGTATCTGGAAACAATGATTCGGCAAATACTGAAGCTGCATTCACATCAGTCAATGCATTTAAATCAAAGCATGCGTGGTGTATAGATTCTGGTGCAACCAGTCACATGACCAATGACAGAGACTTCTTTACTAAGCTTAACCAAAATAAGTCAGCGAAAGTGATTATGGCAAACGGTCAGTGCATGAACTCAGAAGGCATAGGAGACGGATATATTGATTGTAACACAAAGTAGAAGGATCCATGTAAAAGATGTACTATATGTGCCTAGTCTTGAAAGTAATCTATTATCTGTGAAAAAGCTCACAAAACAAGATACTGCAGTTACATTTAAGGAAGATAGCTGCATCATCTCAAAGGAGAGTCACACATTAGCAAAAGGAAAAATCAGAGATGAACTGTATCAGTTGAAATGTAAAGAGTGTGTATGCACAGCTAAGCAAGAACTGCACAAGAGCTGTATTCATGTATGGCACAGGCGGCTTGCGCATAGAGACCCAGAAGCAATAAGAAAGTTATTTCAAGAACAATTAGCTGATAATATTACAATTGATTCATGTAATCAGACAATGAGGTGTTCCAGCTGTATCAAAGGGAAAATGTCCAGAAAGGCCTTTCCTAAGAAAAGTACTACAAGAACAGAACAACCACTAGATTTAGTACACACGGATATCTGTGGTCCGATGCATACTCAGACCCCTAGAAAGAAGAGATATTTTCTTACATTTATTGATGACAATTCAAGATATACAGTTGTCTACTTCACAGCAAAAATGAAGTTCCAGAGAAACTTGGAATATATCTAGCTGAAATACACAACAAGTTTGGAAGAATGCCAAAAACTTTACGTGCAGATAATGGAACTGAGTATACAAGTAATGAAACACAGAGCATTTTAAAGAAAAATGGAATCATATTTCAAACTACTGTACCATACAACCCTGAGCAGAATGGTGTAGCAGAAAGAAGGAACCGGACACTCTGTGAAAGCGCAAGGAGTATGTTATTTGATGCAAATTTGCCTACAATATATTGGGGCAAAGCTATTATGACGGCTTGTTATCTTCAGAACAGACTACCAAGTAAAGCGATAGAGAAAACTCCATTTGAACAATGGAATGGTACAAAACCAAAACTACAACACATAAGAATTTTCGGAAGTAAAGCATTTGCACATGTTCCCAAAGAAAAACGAACTAAGTGGGAATCTCATGCCAAGGAAGGCATCCTGGTAGGCTACAGTGAAACCCAGAAAGGTTATAGAATTTTACACCCAGAGACAAACAAGGTCACAATAAGTAAAGATGTGGTGTTTGATGAAAACTTTGTGTCACCCAAGTTTTATGACATTATGCCAGTAGTCCAGATGAAGCAACAACAACAATGACAAATACAAGACAATGAAGAAAAGAATGTAGAAGTCTGGCTGGACTCTTCAACCACTGAAGGAACAACAAAAGGCCTAAGTGAACCGGAAATTAGACGGTCGTCAAGATCAAACAAAGGAATACCAGCTAAACATTTATCCTACATTGTGAAAACACTGCCTGAGTCAGAACCACAGTCATGGGATGAAATGCAGAAACTACCCGCCCATGAAAGAACAAAGTGGATCAATGCCGCGAATGAAGAACTGAACTCGCTTCATCAACTTCAAACTTGTAAACTCACTGAGTTACCACAGGATAAAAAGGCAATTAAGTGCAAATGGGTATTTAAAACCAATATGATTCTGAAGGTAAAGTCCACAGATTTAAAGTGAGGTTGGTCGCAAAAGGATATTCTCAAAAATATGGCGAAGACTATTATGCTACTTTTTCCCCGGTCGCTAAGCAGACAACATTTAGAGCATTGTTGGCGGTAGCTGCAGTACAAAGTATGTTTGTCAGACATTTGGATATCAAAACTGCATTTTTAAATGGTGAAATTGAGGAGGACTTATACATGACTCAACCTGAAGGTTATGTAAAGGAAGGTGAACAGAATCTTGTTTGCAAACTACAAAAATCTCTTTATGGTCTTAAGCAATCGGCGAGAGAATGGAACACTAAAATGAACAAAGTCTTGTTAGAAGAAGGATTTAAAAGAGGTCAAGCGGATCCATGCCTGTACACAAGATATACAGATGGAAAATGGATGTATATTCTCTTATATGTGGACGATGTAATTGTAGTTCATCAAGAAGAAGCTGAAATTGGGAAAATTACTAAAATTTTGAACCAGCATTTTGAAACAAAAGACCTAGGAAATGTGACATATTATCTAGGAATCCACATCCAGAGAGAGGAAGATGGAAGTTTTCTTTTAAATCAAAGTGCAAAGATTAATTCAATTTTGGATCAGTTCGGAATGACGGAGGCCAATGGTGTATCAACGCCAATGGAATCATCCTACCTGAAACTGGAAGAAGATGACCTGTTGCCTAACAACGAGAAATATCTACAGGCAGTGGGGGCACTTCTATATATATCAACTATGACTCGACCCTGGCCATATCTCTAGAGCCGTAGTAGAAGATGAAGATGTCGTCCTCATCATGAAGTTATTTTTCATGTCGCGTGTGATGAATATCTCCTGCAGTATTGCTAATGCCGATTCCAGGGTCGGTAAATGAGACGAGAATTAGCGTTATGGAAGATGAGTCTATGAGAAACGTATTCAGCTGCCGACTCCGAGGAGGAAACTGCTTGTTGTCTGCGGCCTAAATATATAGGATATATAGGATTTATTAGTAGATGTAAAGAAGGAAACTAAATACTGTAAAATAATAAATCTCCTCATATGTTTCCCTTATTATCTCCAGTAATTGTATTATTACACAGGATTCTTATGATGTTACATCGGCTCATCTTCTCATTCAGGTCTCTACAATATCGGATCCTCTCAGTGAAGATCTTCTACAAAAGAACATTTTCCTGATTTACCCATCAAAGATGGATGTGGACAGAGACAAGATGGCGGAGAGGATATTACACCTCACCCTAGAGATCCTCTTCCAGCTTACTGGAGAGGTGAGAGATTCTGATGATGTCACATTACATCATTCTTATCTATGGGAATAACAGATGGACAGAACTGGAGAGTTGAGGACTCTGGAAATGTCTGTAGTGAGATTTATTAATGTGTCTCTCCATTACCAGGATTACACAGTGGTGAAGAAGACCTCTAGTGATCGCTGTCAGGACCCTGTGTCTGAGGGATGGGGAAGACCCCTGAGCCCAATCACGGGGCCTCCACCTCACCCCCTGATCCATGAGGACATCAATGACCAGAAGATCCTAGAACTCATCTACAAGATGATTGAGCTGCTGACTGGAGAGGTGACACTTCTGGGAATGCTGGGACATTATACAGTAACACTATGAAGGGATCGGAGGGGATGACGGTATCATTGTATGTGTCAGGTTCCTATAAGGTGTCAGGATGTCGCTGTCTATTTCTCCATGGAGGAGTGGGAGTATTTAGAAGGACACAGAGATCTGTACAAGAACATCATAATGGAGGTTCCCCAGCCCCTCACATCTCCAGGTAATAGAGAGGGCTAAATACACACGGCCTATAATTATCTGTATGTAAAGAATGAATTCACTCCCTGTATGTGTTTCCTCCAGATCTATCCAGTAAGAGGACAACACCAGAGAGATGTCCCCGTCCTCTTCTTCCACAAGACTGCAAGCAAGAAGATCCCAATGCTCCTCAGGATCATCAGGTAAATGAAGAGAAGGTGTCAGGAGATCTCACCTATGATGTGTAGACGGCTGTGAAGGTCTTGTGCTCAGTGTTGTTTTATACTTAGAATCATAGTTTCAGTTATACTTCATTGCTCCTTGGGTTTCTAATTTTGCTAATCTCTCTGGGGATTGTAGTTCTCTGTTATGATCAGGTGGCCTTGGAGCAGCATGAAAAGACCTTCGCTGGAGCAGTGGTAACTTTACTGACCGCAAACCCTGATCCTATCACCGCAACTAGAAGTAGCCGTGGGGTGTGCCTATCCAGACCTAGACACCTCAACACAGCCTATGGACTAAATATCCCTAAAGATGGAAATAGGAAAACTCTCTTGCCTCTGAGTAGATCCCCAAAGGATAGGTAGCCCCCCACAAATAATGACTGTGAGTAGGAGAGGAAAAGACACACGCAGACAGAAAACAGGGATAAGCAAAGGAGGCCACTTCTACCTAGATAGCAAAGGATAGTACAGGATACTATGTGGTCAGCATAAAACACTACAAAATATCCACAGCAGAAAAATACAAAAACTCCACCACCTAACTAAAGATGTGGAGAGTATATCTGCGACTCCAGCGAGTCCAACTAGACTGAGAAAACATCAGGCACAGTCTAGCAGGAACAAAATAGAAACAAGATAAGCACAGAAAATAAACACACAGCAGTGTGTCTAAAAAATGAAGCAAACACTTATCTTAGCTGAATTGGCAGCAAGCAGGAGAGGCCAGGCAGAGGACCAACACTTCCAAAGGAACATTGACTACTGGAAAGGACTAATGAGTCCTGCACAGCTAAATACCCCAGTCAGAATTGCAATTAGCAGAAATACCTGTCCAAGACTGCTACTCAGGAATAACTGCATTACCATCAGCAACCACCGGAGGGAGCCCAAGAGCAGAATTCACAACAGTTCTCCCATCCACTTTATTAATTTTGTTGCCCTCCATTGTACTCGCTCTAGTTCCATTTTATCCTTCTTGAGCACTGGTGCCCAAAAATGTACACAGTACTCCATGTGCGGTCTAACCAGAGATTTGTACAGAGGCAGTATAATGTTCTCATCATGTGTATCCAGACCTCTTTGAATGCACCCCTTGATCCTGTTTGCCTTGGCAGCTGCTGCCTGGCACTGGCTGCTCCAGGTAAGTTTATCATTAACTAGGATCCCTAAGTCCTCTAACCTTTCCACGTAGGACATACTTTACAGTCCGCTCACCAACCTGGTAGCTCTTCTCTTCTCTGAACTTGCTCCCATTTTTCAATTTTTTTTTTAAATGTGGTACGCAGAACTGGACACAGTATTCCAGTAGAGATCTGACCAAGGAGGAGTAGACGAGAATAACTACTTGATGTGATCTAGACTCTATGCTTCTCTTAATACATCACAGAACTTGTGTAATGAGAACAGTGGAGATGGCAGGATTAGAGCTTGTTAGGGCACATGAAATGTGTTCTTGCCTTAGTTGTCTGCCGCCAAATTATATATTGGAGGTTTACGGCCGGAGAAATCACAGGACATGGACAATGAGTCATGTCTCAAATGAATTCTGGTTTATTGGTTGAAATGTACAATAATTTATAGGAAAAATAAGGGGCTTCACCACACATTACCTCATTTCCTTATCTCATAATTATTGCTAGTCTTTGCTGAAGTCTGTCACCCACTTGTCATTATCTATCTTATTTTTTTGGATTATAAGACGCTCCGGATTATCAGATGCACCACAAATTTTGAGGAGAAAAATAGGAAAAAGCTTTTTTTCAATAAAATGGTGGTTGTTTCTTATAATCCATGCGTCTTATTGCTTACCGGGAGTGGTGGCTTGTTGTGAATTCTGTTGTCGGGCTCCCTCCTGTGGTCATGAATGGTACTTCGGCTGGTTCTGTCCATGGACTTTCTCTGGTGGCTGTGGGTGTTTCTGAGTTTCCTTCCACAGGTGACGAGGTTAATTCGTTAGCTGCTGCTCTATTTAACTCCACTTAGATCTTTGCTCCATGCCACTTGTCAATGTTCCAGTATTGGTCTAGTTCACTCCTGGATCGTTCTTGTGACCTGTCTTCCCAGCAGAAGCTAAGTGACTGCTTGTTTTTCTCTGGTTTGCTATTTTTCTGTCCAGCTTGCTATTTTGATTGTTGTCTTGCTTGCTGGAAGCTCTGGGACGCAGAGGGAGCGCCTCCGCACCGTGAGTCGGTGCGGAGGGTCTTTTTGCGCCCTCTGCATGGTCTTTTTATAGGTTTTTGTGCTGACCGCAAAGCTACCTTTCCTATCCTCAGTCTGTTCAGTAAGTCGGGCCTCACTTTGCTTAATCTAGTTCATCTCTGTGTTTGTATTCTCATCTTTACTCACAGTCATTATATGTGGGGGGCTGCCTTTTCCTTTGGGGAATTTCTCTGAGGCAAGGTAGGCTTTATTTTTCTATCTTTAGGGCTAGCTAGTTTCTTAGGCTGTGCCGAGTTGCATAGAGAGCGTTAGGAGCAATCCACGGCTATTTCTAGTGTGGTTGATAGGATTAGGGATTGCGGTCAGCAGAGTTCCCACGTCCCAGAGCTCGTCCTATATTATCAGTAACTATCAGGTCATTCCATGTGCTCTTCACCACCAAGTCATAACAGTACAGGTGGCCCAAAGTACTAATGCATCTCAATAGAGGGATAAGAGAAACTCTGAGACCATTTTTTTTTCTTTGCAGTGTGTTTTGTCTCTCTTTTCCCCTTTACATCTGGGTGGTTCTGAACACAGGTGTAGACATGGACATTCAAGGTCTGTCCTCTTTGATGGATAATCTCACTATAAGTGTACAAAACGTTCAAGATTTTGTGGTTCAGAATCCGATGTCAGAGCCTAGGATTCCAATTCCTGATTTGTTTTTTGGTGATAGATCTAAGTTCTTGAATTTCAAAAATAATTGTAAATTGTTTCTTGCCTTGAAACCTCGCTCCTCAGGTGACCCTGTTCAACAAGTAAAGATCATTATTTCTTTGTTACGTGGTGACCCTCAAGACTGGGCATTTTCCCTTGCGCCAGGAGATCCGGCATTGCGTGATGTTGATGCGTTTTTCCTGGAGCTTGGATTGCTTTATGACGAACCTAATTCAGTGGATCAGGCAGAGAAAATCTTGCTGGCTCTGTGTCAGGGTCAGGATGAAGCGGAGATATATTGTCAGAAGTTTAGAAAGTGGTCTGTGCTCACTCAGTGGAATGAATGTGCCCTGGCAGCAATCTTCAGAAAGGGTCTCTCTGAAGCCCTTAAGGATGTCATGGTGGGATTTCCCATGCCTGCTGGTCTGAATGAGTCTATGTCTTTGGCCATTCAGATCGATCGACGCTTGCGTGAGCGTAAAACTGAGCACCATTTGGCGGTACTATCTGAGCATGGGCCTGAGCCTATGCAATGTGATAGGACTTTGACCAGAGCTGAACGGCAAGAACACAGACGTCGGAATGGGCTATGTTTTAACTGTGGTGATTCCACTCATGCTATCTCCGATTGTCCTAAGCGCACTAAGCGGTTCGCTAGGTCTGACACCATTGGTACGGTACAGTCTAAATTTCTATTGTCCGTTACTCTGATTTGTTCTTTGTCATCCTATTCTGTTATGGCATTTGTGGATTCAGGCCTGCCCTGAATTTGATGGACTTGGAGTATGCTAGGCGCTGTGGTTTTTTCTTGGAGCCCTTGCAGTATCCTATTCCATTGAGAGGAATTGATGCTACGCCTTTGGCCAAGAATAAGCCTCAGTACTGGACCCAATTGACCATGTGCATGGCTCCTGCACATCAGGAGGATATCCGCTTTCTGGTGTTGCATAATCTGCATGATGTGGTCGTTTTGGGGTTGCCGTGGCTACAGGTTCATAATCCAGTATTGGACTGGAAATCTATGTCTGTGTCCAGCTGGGGTTGCCAGGGGGTACATGGTGATGTTCCATTTTTGTCTATTTCGTCTTCCACTCCTTCTGAAGTTCCAGAGTTTTTGTCGGATTATCGGGATGTATTTGATGAGCCCAAAGCCAGTGCCCTACCTCATAGGGATTGTGCAATTAATTTGATTCCAGGTAGTAAGTTTTCTAAGGGCCGATTGTTCAATTTATCTATGCCAGAACACGCCGCTATGCGGAGTTATATAAAGGAATCCTTGGAGAAAGGCCATATTCGCCCGTCGTCATCACCGTTAGGAGCAGGGTTCTTTTTTGTGGCCAAGAAGGATGGTTCTTTGAGACCTTGTATTGATTACCGCCTTCTCAATAAAATTACAGTCAAATTTCAGTATCCTTTGCCGTTGCTGTCTGATTTGTTTGCTCGTATTAAAGGGGCTAGTTGGTTCACCAAGATAGATCTTCGAGGGGCGTATAATCTTGTGCGTATTAAACAAGGCGATGAATGGAAAACAGCATTTAATACGCCCGAGGGCCATTTTGAGTACCTGGTTATGCCATTCAGGCTTTCCAATGCTCCATCAGTATTTCAGTCCTTTATGCATGACATCTTCCGAGAGTACCTGGATAAATTCCTGATTGTGTATTTGGATGATATTTTGGTCTTTTCGGATGATTGGGAGTCTCATGTGAAGCAGGTCAGAATGGTGTTCCAGGTCCTTCGTGCGAATTCCTTGTTTGTGAAGGGGTCTAAGTGTCTCTTTGGAGTTCAGAAGGTTTCATTTTTGGGGTTCATTTTTTCCCCTTCTACTATCGAGATGGACCCTGTTAAAGTCCAGGCCATTTAAGATTGGACTCAGCCGACATCTGTGAAGAGCCTGCAAAAGTTCCTGCGCTTTGCTAATTTTTATCGTCGCTTCATCGCTAATTTTTCTAGTGTTGCTAAACCGTTGACTGATGTGGTCAATTGGTCTTCTGCAGCTGTAGAGGCTTTTCAGGAGTTGAAGCGTCGTTTTTCTTCTGCCCCTGTGTTGTGCCAGCCAGATGTTTCGCTCCCCTTTCAGGTTGAGGTTGATGCTTCTGAGATTGGAGCTGGGGCTATTTTGTCGCAAAGAAGTTCTGATGGCTCGGTGATGAAGCCATGTGCTTTCTTTTCTAGAAAGTTTTCGCCTGCTGAGCGCAATTATCATGTTGGTAATCGAGAGTTGTTGGCCATGAAGTGGGCATTCGAGGAGTGGCGTCATTGGCTTGAAGGAGCCAAGCATCGCGTGGTGGTCTTGACAGATCACAAGAATTTGACTTATCTTGAGTCTGCCAAACGGTTGAATCCGAGACAGGCTCAATGGTTGTTATTTTTCTCCCGTTTTGATTTTGTGGTTTCGTACCTTCCGGTCTCTAAGAATGTGAAAGCTGATGCCCTGTCAAGGAGTTTTGTGCCTGACTCTCCGGGTGTTCCTGAGCCGGCAGGTATTCTCAAAGAGGGGGTAATTTTGTCTGCCATCTCCCCTGATTTGCGGCGGGTGCTGCAAAAATTTCAGGCTGATAGACCTGACCGTTGCCCAGCAGAGAAACTGTTTGTCCCTGATAGATGGACTAGTAGAGTTCTCTGAGATTCATTGTTCAGTGTTGGCTGGGCATCCTGGAATCTTTGGTACCAGAGATTTGGTGGCTAGATCCTTTTGGTGGCCTCCTTTGTCACGGGATCTGCGTTCTTTTGTGCAGTCCTGTGGGACTTGTGCTCGGGCTAAGCCCTGCTGTTCTCGTGCCAGTGGGTTGCTTTTGCCCTTGCCGGTCCCGAAGAGGCCCTGGACGCATATTTCTATGGATTTTATTTCGGATCTCCCCATCTCTCAAAAGATGTCGGTCATTTGGGTGGTTTGTGATCGCTTTTCTAAGATGGTCCATTTGGTACCTTTGTCTAAATTGCCTTCCTCCTCTGATTTGGTGCCATTTTTTTTCCAGCATGTGGTTCGTTTGCATGGTATCCCGGAGAACATCTTTTCTGACAGAGGTTCCAAGTTTGTTTCGAGGTTTTGGCGATCCTTTTGTGCTAGGATGGGCATTGATTTGTCTTTTTCCTCGGCTTTCCATCCTCAGACAAATGGCCAAACCGAACGAACTAATCAGACTTTGGAAACATATCTGAGATGCTTTGTTTCTGCTGATCAGGATGATTGGGTGTCCTTTTTGCCGTTGGCTGAGTTCGCCCTTAATAATCGGGCCAGCTCGGCTACTTTGGTTTCGCCGTTTTTCTGCAATTCTGGTTTCCATCTGCGTTTCTCTTCAGGGCAGGTTGAGTCTTCAGACTGTCCTGGTGTAGATACTGTGGTGGACAGGTTGCAGCAGATTTGGACTCATGTGGTGGACAATTTGACATTGTCCCAGGAGAAGGCTCAACGTTTCGCTAACCGCCGGCGTTGTGTGGGTCCCCGACTTCGTGTTGGGGATTTGGTTTGGTTGTCGTCTCGTTATGTTCCTATGAAGGTTTCCTCTCCTAAGTTTAAGCCTCATTTCATTGGTCCGTATAAGATTTCTGAGGTTATCAATCCTGTGTCATTTCGTTTGGCCCTTCCTGCTTCTTTTGCCATCCATAATGTGTTCCATAGGTCGTTGTTGCAGAGATACGTGGTGCCTGTGGTTCCATCCGTTGATCCTCCTGCTCCGGTGTTGGTTGAGGGGGAGTTGGAGTATGTGGTGGAGAAGATTTTGGATTCTCGTATTTCGAGACGGAAACTCCAGTACCTGGTCAAGTGGAAGGGTTATGGTCAGGAAGATAATTCCTGGGTTTTTGCCTCTGATGTTCATGCTGCTGTTCTGGTTCGTGCCTTTCATTTGGCTCGTCCTGGTCGGCCTGAGGGCTCTGGTGAGGGTTCGGTGACCCCTCCTCAAGGGGGGGGTACTGTTGTGAATTCTGTTGTCAGGCTCCCTCCTGTGGTCATGAATGGTACTTCGGCTGGTTCTGTCCATGGACTTTCTCTGGTGGCTGTGGGTGTTTCTGAGTTTCCTTCCACAGGTGACGAGGTTAATTCGTTAGCTGCTGCTCTATTTAACTCCACTTAGATCTTTGCTCCATGCCACCTGTCAATGTTCCAGTATTGGTCTAGTTCACTCCTGGATCGTTCTTGTGACCTGTCTTCCCAGCAGAAGCTAAGTGACTGCTTGTTTTTCTCTGGTTTGCTATTTTTCTGTCCAGCTTGCTATTTTGATTGTTGTCTTGCTTGCTGGAAGCTCTGGGACGCAGAGGGAGCGCCTCCGCACCGTGAGTCGGTGCGGACGGTCTTTTTGCGCCCTCTGCGTGGTCTTTTTATAGGTTTTTGTGCTGACCGCAAAGCTACCTTTCCTATCCTCAGTCTGTTCAGTAAGTCGGGCCTCACTTTGCTTAATATATTTCATCTCTGTGTTTGTATTTTCATCTTTACTCACAGTCATTATATGTGGGGGGCTGCCTTTTCCTTTGGGGAATTTCTCTGAGGCAAGGTAGGCTTTATTTTTCTATCTTTAGGGCTAGCTAGTTTCTTAGGCTGTGCCGAGTTGCATAGGGAGCGTTAGGAGCAATCCACGGCTATTTCTAGTGTGGTTGATAGGATTAGGGATTGCGGTCAGCAGAGTTCCCACGTCCCAGAGCTCGTCCTATATTATCAGTAACTATCAGGTCATTCCATGTTCTCTTCACCACCAGGTCATAACAGTGGCTGTGGTGACGTGGGGTCCCTGGGTCACTGCTGGAGGAGGCAAGAATGGAGTGTTTCTGCAGGTCGCATGCTGGGATGAGGGGGTGTTCCGATGTGCGGCTCGTCGCTGTGTCCCCGATGCTGCTGCTGCGCTGTGTCCCCAGTGCTGCCGCTGCACTCTATCCCCGGTGCGGTCGTTGCACTCTGTCCCCGATACTGCGGGGAGGCTAGCTGACATTTTATGAAAGGTCAGAGCCCCTGGCAGTTTCATCCATGGTTTCCTGTGCGGTGGACTCTGGGAAAAAGGCCGTCGGGGGGCGGCGCATGCACTGATGGAGATCTCCTGAGATCTGGGTGCCGAGATCTCTATCTGTGCATGCACCACCCCTCGGCGGACATTTTCCCGAAGTCCACCGCACAGGAAACCATGGAACTGCGGGGGGCTCTGGCCTTTCACAAAATGTCGACAGAGACCCCTATAGCAACGGAGACCCTCGCAGCGGCATGGGAGACCGTCGGGCACCCACAGCACCGCCGGGCACCCCCTCATCCCAGTCTGCAGCAACAGTACTGGTAAGGTATATACACATTATATTTATTGTTTTTTTTATTATTTATTTAAAGAATACAATTAAAAAAACAGCGTGGGGAGCCCTCTATTCTTGATAACTAGCCTTGCTGAAGTTGACAGTTGTGGGTTGCAACCCCCAGCTGTGAGTTTTGCCTGGCTCGTTATAGAAAATACAATACTAGCCTTGCTGAAGTTGAGGGTTGCAACCCCCAGCTGTGAGTTTTGCCTGGCTGGTTATAGAAAATACAAGGGAACCAGGCCATTTTTTTCATTTATTTATAGAGCAGGCACTCCTGCTATCACTGTTATTATTAGCCGCAGGAGTAGACTGGTGGGAGTAATAGTCCCATCAGCCACCGCCTGCTGTCTCTTTTATCACTTAAATATAACTCATCATTCTCCCCTGTGATCACCGGCAGAGCAGGGGAGAATGATGAGAGCCGTATTCAGCACCCGGCACCGGGGGAACAGCGCTTACTGTAACACTTCTTCCTTGGCCCCTGGCGTCCATCTGTGTGGTACTGATGCAGCTCACGCATGCCACATGGGTGTCACACATAATACAAACACGGACACTGACATCTCCTGTACCGGAAATATCAGGACGTGTATATCGGGTGTTGTCACACGCTAAAAGACGCCTTTTATTGCAAAAAATAGTTCCATATTTTGGCCCACAGTGTTATGTGAGGGCTTGTTTTTTGCTGGACGAGTTGACATTTGTATTGGTACCATTTTCTGGCACATGACATTTTTTGATCGCTTTCTATTCCGATTTTTGGGAGGCAGTGTTAGGGCACACGAGATGCGTGTGTTGTCATCTTAATGGTCTGCTGCCAAATTGTATCTTGGAGATTTACGGCCAGAGAAAACACAGGACAAGAGTGAGTCATGTCTCAAATGATTTCTGGTTTTATTAGTCGAGATGCACAGTATTTATAGAGAGAAATCAGGTGTTTTCCACACATTACATCATTGCTTACTAATTACTGCTAGTCACTGATGATTCCTGCCGCCAACATGTCACATGTCTTTATCTTTGGCATTATCTTTATTATGATGGTTATTACTCTAATGGTTATTGCTGCAATGGTTAACGACTATTGCTGGGTCAAGTTGACATCTGTCTTGCACGTATTATATTGATCTTTGGTTTATGAGGGGAATTTTTATGTTTTGGCACTTTAATACAATAAAAACTATTTTATAGAAAAAAATAATTATTTTTGCATCACTTCATTCTGAGAGCTATAACTTTTTTATTTTTCCACTGATGGAGCTGTATGGCGGCTTTTTCGCGGGACAAGCTGACGTTTTCAGCACTACCATGTTTATTTATATCCGTCTTTTTGATTGCGTGTTATTCTACTTTTTGTTTAGCAGTATGATGGTAAAGCGTTGTTTTTTATCTTGTTTTTTTTAAGGTGTTCACTAAAGGGGTTAACTAGTGGGACAGTTTTATAGGTTGAGTCTTTGCGGACGCGGCGATACCAAATACTAGAGAAGAGAGAGGATTCAAAAATATATAAATAAACTGGAGCAGTGGGCAGCAGCTATCAAAATTGTTTTTAGCAAGGAAAAATGCAAAGTACTACATCTGGGCAATAAAACTGAAAAAGCATCTACAGAATGGGAGGAATAAGGCTAAGCAACAGCACGTGTGAAAAAGACTTGGGTATACTAATGGATCTCAGACTGAACATGAGTCAACAGTGTGATGTAGCAGCAAAAATGGCAAATACAATTCTGGGTTGTATTAACAGAAGCAAACAGTCTAGATCACGTGAAGCCATTATTGCCCTCTACTCCTGTTTGGTCAGACCTCATCTGGAATACTGGGTCCAGTTTTGGACACCACATTTTAAAAAAGACATCAACAAACTGGAGCAAGTTCAGAGAAGAGCGACCAGAATGGTGACCGGTCTGCAAACCATGTCCTATGAGGAACGTTTACAGGATTTGGGAATGTTTAGCTGCAAAAGAGAAGACAGAGGAGACTTAATAGCTGTCTGCAAATATCTGAAGGGCTGTGACATTGTAGAAAGATCAGCTTTATTCTCATTTGCACAAGGAAAGACAAGAAACAATGGGAGGAAACTGAATGGGAGGAGACACAGATTAGATATTAGAAAAAACAAATCTGAGTGGAACAGGCGGCCACGAGAGGTGGAGAGTTCTCCTTCAATGGAAGTCTTCAAACAGAGGCTGGACAGACGCCTGTCTGGGATGACTTGGTGAATCCTGTTTTGCACAGGGGGTTGGACCAGATAACCCAGGAGGTCCCTTCCAACTCTAACATTCTATGAAATATGTGTACTTTTATTGTTTGTTTTTTTTCATTCAAAATTTTTTTTAGAGATAGAATATATATTGATTTTTTGATTATTATTATTATTTTTTTACATATTTTTACAATTATTTTAATCCCTTAACCCTCGAAGCTTTTTTCATCTTTTCATTTTTGTTTTTTGCTCCCCTTCTTCCCTGAGCCATAACTGTTTTATTTTTCCGTCAATATGGCCATGTGAGGGCTTGTTTTTGTGGGACGAGTTGTTCTTTTGAACAACACCATTGGTTTTACCATGTCGTTTATTAGAAAACAGGAAACAAAATTCCAAGTGCGATGAAATTACAAAAAAAGTGCAATCCCACACTTGTTTTTTGTTTTGGCTTTTTTGCATGGTTCACTAAATTCTAAAACTGGCCCATTATGATTCTCTAGGTCAGGGGTGGGGAATCTTTTTTCGGGGGCCGTACAAACTCTGCCCACACAGTGCATCTTGACTCTAGCACTGGTTTCAGGACATAATCTTTCATTGCATGCCCTTCAGTGTTCAATATTGAACACTGCGTGTGTGCTAACAGAGCAAGAAGAAATTAATGGGCTGGTTGTAATCAAAGTACATCTCCCTGCCTGATAAAAGGTCATTGAGGGCCGTAAATGGCCCTGCGGCCTGAGCTTCCCCATCCCTGCTCCTGGTAATTACGAGTTCATAGACACCAAACATGTCTAGGTTCTTTGTTATCTAAGTGGTGAAAAAAAATTCCAAACTTTTGTTAAAAAAAATAAATTGCGCCATTTTCCGATACTCTCCATTTTTCATGATCTCGGGTTTGGTGAGGGCTTATTTTTTGCGTGCCGATCTGACGTTTTTAATGATACTATTTTGGTGCAGATACGATCTTTGTTGCCCCTTTATTGCATTTTAATGCAATGTCGTGGCGACCAAAAAATAATAATTCTGGCTTTTTGATTTTTTTTTCTCACTAGCTAGATTAGACGATTCTGAATACAGCAATACCAAATATGTGTATGTTTGATTTTTATTTGTATTGTTTTGAATGGGGCGAAAGGGGGGTGATTTGAACTTTTATATATTTTTTTCATATTTTTAAAAAGTTTTTTTTTTTTTTTAACTTTTGGCATGCTTCAATAGTCCCCATGGGAGACTAGAAGCTGCAATAGCCCGATTAGCTCTGCTATATAGAGGCGATAATCAGTTCGCCTCTATATAGCAGATTTACTCACTTGCCATGAGCACCGACCACTGGGTGGCGCTCACAGCAAGCCGGCACTGATAACCATAGAGGTCTCCAGGAAATCTCCATTTGTCATGCCAACACACCGGTGACCCGCGATCATGTGATGGGGTCACCAGTGGGTGTATTTCCATGGCGATTTCTGGAAGCACATGTTAAATGGCGCTGTCAGCATTTGACAGCGGCATTTAATGGGTTAATAGCAGCGGGTGGATTGCGATTCCACCCGTGGCTATTCCGGGCACATGTCAGCTGTTCAAAACAGCTGTTACAGTGCCTTGCGAAAGTATTCGGCCCCCTGGAACTTTTCAACCTTTTCCCACATATCATGCTTCAAACATAAAGATACCAAATGTAAATTGTTGGTGAAGAATCAGCAATAAGTGGAAGACAATTGTGAAGTTTAACAAAATGTATTGGTTATTTCAAATTTTTGTGGAAATTTAAAAACTGAAAAGTGGGGCGTGCAATATTATTCGGCCCCTTTTAACTTAATACTTTGTTGCGCCCCTTTTGCTGCGATTACAAGTCACTTGGGGTATGTCTCTATGAGTTTTGTACATGGAGAGACTGAAATTCTTGCCCATTCTTCCTTGGCAAACAGCTCAAGCTCAGTGAGGTTTGATGGAGATCGTTTGTGAACAGCAGTTTCCAGCTCTTTCCACAGATTTTCCATTGGATTGAGGTCTGGACTCTGACTTGGCCATTCTAACACCTGGATACGTTTATTTGTGAACCATTCCATTTTAGATTTTGCTTTATGTTTGGGATCATTGTCTTGTTGGATGACAAATCTCTGTCCCAGTCCCAGGTCTTTTGCAGACTCCAACAGGTTTTCTTCAAGAATAGTCCTGTATTTGGCTCCATCCATCTTCCCATCAATTTTAACCATCTTCCCTGTCCCTGCTGAAGAAAAGCAGGCCCAAACCATGATGCTGCCACCATGTTTGACAGTGGGTATGGTGTGTTCACGGTGATGAGCTGTGTTGTCTTTACGCCAAACATATCGTTTGGCATTGTTGCCAAAATGTCCGATTTTGGTTTCATCTGACCAGAGAACCTTCTTCCACATGTTTGGTGTGTCTCCCAGGTGGCTTGTTGCAAACTTTAAACGACACTTTTTATGGATATCTTTGAGAAATGGCTTTCTTCCTGCCACTCTTCCATAAAGGCTAGATTTGTGCAGTGTGCGACTGATTGTTGTCCTATGGACAGACTGTCCCACCTCAGCTGTAGATCTCTGCAGTTCATCCAGAGTGATCATGGGCCTCTTGGCTGCATCTCTGATCAGTCTTCTTCTTGTTTGAGATGAAAGTTTAGAGGGATGGCTGGGCCTTGGTAGATTTGCAGTGGTATGATACTCCTTCCATTTCAATATGATCGCTTGCACAGTGCTCCTTGGGATGTTTAAAGTTTTGGAAATCATTTTGTATCCAAATCCGGCTTTAAACTTCTCCACGGCAGTATCACGGACCTGCCTGTTGTGTTCTTTGGTCTTCATAATGCTCTCTGTGCTTCAAACAGATCCCTGAGACTATCACAGAGCAGGTGTATTTATACGGAGACTTGATTACACACAGGTGGATTATATTTATCATCATTAGGCATTTAGGACAACATTGGATCGTTCAGAGATCCACAATGAACTTCTGGAGTGAGTTTGCTGCACTAAAAGTAAAGGGGCCGAATAATATTGCACGCCCCACTTTTCAGTTTTTGAATTTCCGCAAAAATTTAAAATAACCAATAAATTTTGTTCAACTTCACAATTGTGTTCCACTTGTTGATTCTTAACCAAAAATTTACATTTGGCATCATTATGTTTGAAGCATGATATGTGGGAAAAGGTTGAAAACTTCCAGGGGGCCGAATACTTTTGCAAGGCACTGTATGTGCCAGGAAAGATGTGTGCTCACTGCAGGAGCCTGCATCAAAGGGAGGGAGTAATGCACGCCCAATGTTGGAAACTTTTTTACTTGTCTTTGGGATAATCATTTTTTGCAGGCTGATCGCTTCTATATCAAATAGATGTAGCAGCATCCCCATGCTGTAGAAACTGTCAGCTCTGCACTGACAGAGAGACTTGCTGATCATGCACTGCACATGATCAGCAAGTTTCCTAGCTCTGTTGACCCGGATGTCGTCATGATGACATTGGGTCACCATGGCAACGATCGGACCCCCGCATCATGCTGCGATGTCTCCAATCCAAAGGCAGAAGGGCTCTCAGTCCTCTGTCGGCTTCTGAAATGCTGCGATTGTGTTTGATTGTAGTGTTTTGTGGGTTAATGTAGCAGAGGCAGTCTGTGACTACTCCTGGCACCTAATGCCGGGTGTCAGCTGTCAGAATCAGCTGACACCCGGTGGCGATCGCCCACACACTCCCCTTTATCGCGGGCGATCACAATGACGTAATGTTCCATCCATGGTCAAATAGGCCCAGGTCACATGGACGGAATATTACGTCCAATGTCAGAAAGGGGTTAACATTATTCAGTATTATTCATTATGCAGTGTCTATATACAGTATATATATATATATTCAGCAAAGAGTCCATGATTGAATATCTACAGGTCATATACGTATCCTTAACAAGCTGATCATAGATGTGACTTCTCCATCTGTCGGTGACTTTTATAATATTTGTTTCAGGGTGAAGATCTGACCCATATTAATACTACAGAGACATATGTGAGGGGGGATGAGCGGTGTAAAGAGGAGATTCCCACATATGACTACCCAGGTGAGTAGTAACCACTAAATGCAGAGCAGTCACAGATTCTTCTCAGTCACCGGCTGTGGCTGCTTTATCGGTGGTGTAGTCCGGCCGTATTACCATGATCACCATTTTGCCTCTAGACCACAACATTCTCCTCCACATAAAACTGTTCAAATGACTTTGGTCATTGAAAGCCCTTTTCTATAGATCTTACAACCTGGTAGATCCACCTACCCCCTGGGTTTAGGAGATGCTGTTACCTGCACAGATCTGTGAACTATAAAGCCAAATGACCGCGTACGTAGAATGTGCTGACAAGATGGAAAATCAATTGAAGACAAATATTATGATGGGCCTGTAAGAGAAAGCGGAGGGTAATGATGCTGGATAATAATTATATGGGTACGACGGAATCTGATAGCGTGGGATAACGCAAAAGATGTATTTACTCAAAACAGAAATATAAACAGAACCTACACAGATATTTCTGCAATTGTAACGAGGGCCTCAGCTCTATATAGTAAATAATAGCAAACAGGATAGTGAACAGAACATAATACAGATATTCCTGCAATAGTAACGAGGTGCTCAGCTCTATATAGCAAATCACAGCAAACTGAGTAGCGGACCGCTAATAGGAACCAGTCCAGCAAGGAAATGACGTGGAAGCGAACAAGACATTAAACGATGAAGTCCAATAAGGTTATTAATGGAAATGCACACAGTACTTAAGTGAGGAAGTCCAGCAAAACTTGATCACACGTGCGCACAGTACTTGCTGGTGGGAGTCCAATAATTCGCAGATGGTGCGTTGTGTGAATGAAGTCCTGGGAAAGAGAGGACAATGGGGAAAAAAAGAGGGAGATCGTTATCTAAGCGTAGTGGATGAGTAGATCTTTCTTGGAGAGAAAAGCACACCTTGAATCTTGCTCACCTGGTTGTGCAAAGAGGCACAACACTGGGAAAAGCTTTGCAAACAAAGGAGATCCTTCCACTGGTGCGCAGCCCGTCGCAGCAGTTCCAGAGGTGAGATGCAGCTGAATGGGGTGAGGCAGACCACCGAGTAGTGAGCAGCAGAAGCAGGGAGTTACCAGCAAACAGCCAGCAGCACAAAATACTCAGGCACAGGAGAACACATGACCCGGACTTAAAAAATCAGGACAGACCGGAAGTTCCATGACAGGGCGAGATCCAAGACTCCATCTTGGATCAGGGCGAACAGGCACAGGGAAAGTCCGGAAACCTTACATGCTGTTGGCTTCCTAGAACCCTGAGATCTTATCGGATGAATCTCCTTTCTCTCCCTTCTGTGCTGCTGAATGTGATCATATGGTCCCTACAAGACCAGGTCCAGTCTTTCTGGCCAAACTTCACTTTTATGATCGACAACATTAAATGTGCAGTGAGGCCAAGTGTGAATTTCTGGACAATAACAGAGTTTCTCTTTATCCTGACTTTTCAATTTCTTTTAAAACTGACTATTTACAAACAGGATTTTGATAAACTACATAAAGCACATTACACCTGTGCCAGGGTTGGTGCAGTGCAACAAAAAGTCAGTGACCACATAAAGATTTTAAGCAAATGTCTTTTAATGTCCAAAACTCACAAAATGATCAGCACACGGTATACTTTGGATAGCAGCCAGGCATCACAACAGTCCGTTTGCGAGACCGGTTGCTGAGGGCGACTGCACCACCGTGTCACGCTTAGGGGTGCCCAGCCTTTTGGCTTGGCTTCGCTCAATGTTACTTGACACAGACTGAACCTTGCAGAGCCACCTGCTCTGCAGTTTGCAAATCAAGACTATCACAGCTGTTGTGAATTCTGTGGCTGAATTCACTCCTGTGGTCACAAGTGGTACTGCAGCATCTGAGCTTCCTCCCTCAGGTGTTCTGGTGAGCTCGTTAACTGCTTCATTACTTAACTCCGCCTGATGCTGCTATTCTTGCTCCTTGTCAATGTTTCAGTGTTGGATCTGAGCTTCTCCTGATTGTTCCTGTGACCTGCTGCTCTGTATAGCTAAGTGCTTTTTGCTTTTTTTTTGTTGCTTTTTTTCTGTCCAGCTTGTCTTTTGTTTTGCTGGAAGCTCTGAGACGCAAAGGGTGTACCGCCGTGCCGTTAGTTCGGCACGGTGGGTTTTTTTTGCCCCCTTTGCGTGGTTTTGCTTTAGGGTTTTTTGTAGACTGCAAAGTTCGCTTTACTGTCCTCGCTCTGTCCTAGAATATCGGGCCCCACTTTGCTGAATCTATTTCATCCCTACGTTTTGTCTTTTCATCTTACTCACAGTCATTATATGTGGGGGGCTGCCTTTTCCTTTGGGGAATTTCTCTGGGGCAAGTCAGGCCTATTTTTCTATCTTCAGGCTAGCTAGTTTCTTAGGCTGTGCCGAGTTGCCTAGGTAGTTGTTAGGCGCAATCCACAGCCGCTTTTAGTTGTGTTTAGGATAGGATCAGGTGTGCAGTCTACAGAGTTTCCACGTCTCAGAGCTCGTTCTTGTATTTTTGGGTATTTGTCAGATCACTGTGTGCGCTCTGATCGCTAAGCACACTGTGTTTCTGGATTGCCTTCATAACACCTGTCATTAGCAAACATAACACACAGCCATCCCTTTGCTGCAGAGCTTTAAATGGAATCTGTAGCCATGGGCCACTTGTAAGACCCTGCCTGTAGGGAGCAAACCGACCCACTGCCATCCTGCAATTCGCTCTAAAAATAAAAGCCCATGCCTGGTTCTCTTAAATCTTTCTTGGGCAAATAGGTTGTCCAAGAACACACTTACTTTTATTTTTCTTTGCAGCCACAGCTATATCTGTGACTGCCATGCACTCCAGCGGCCTTAATACACTTCCTTGCGCATCCTGGGGGACACATAGCGACCTTCGCATATAATACCTGTCCCTGCCTCACACATGATATATCTCTGAGCTGTGTGTGGCTGATGGCTGTAATATACATTTATTCCCGCCTGCAGGAGATGTATTGGCCAGGCTCGAGCCCTGGTATCATGGAATCAACCAACGTCATAAATTGATACTACTGCACAATCTCTCTCGATGGAGAGCAAAAAATAATATCAGAACTCAGTAGCTCTTATGGTCCATCATAAATTAGTGATGGAACTTCCCCCCCAGACATATGTTGTTGTTGGGGATATAACATTTTTTTATTCTATGTCAATTTTTACGGGTTCATTTTGATCGGCCTGCCTCACTTATGTGAGTCTGCATCTGCCTGGTAGCCTTTAAAAGAAGGTCTTCACTACCTCTTCCAAATGCCTGAGATCTAAATTTAAGACACCTCAGCTCTTCACTATTATAAAAAGTTCTCTATGAATGTGTAATATTTCTTCTTGAAACTCATCTGACAGAAAATATTGGCCCTTATTTAAGATTGCCAAAAGCCAGCAAGCTACATACTCTAATTAACCAGAGAGTTTTCGCCAGGATAATAGGAAACCAATGGACCTTACAAATTATTTTCCAATGTCTCTTGAATCTGACAGTACCCTATATATGGCCGTACACTACTTTCTGGGCACATGGCAGGGTTAAGAAAGGAAGGAGCGCCATTTAGCTATTTGAACGTAGATCTTGCTAGAATAGTTTGCAGACACTATGTATTGGGAGCACTGTGATCACTAGGCGATCAAAAGATGACCACCACGAGAAGGCTTGGCTCGATCTACTCCATTTTCCAGATCCCAGGGATTGCCTTGCTCATCACCCTTTAACCCCTCTACATGGATCTGGACATACACAAAGACCCCTAGGCTTGGGCCATGGTGTTATCTGCTATTCTGTGGTGTCAGATGGTAAGAATATTCAGGTAGTTGGGTCAGAACCAGGAGGGGAGAGAAAGTACAAAATCAGAAGAATCAAGAGTAGTCAGTAAGCGAGCTGGGATCACAACAGGAACAGAGGAGAACAAGGCTGTATCTGGCAGCTTCTGGCAATGTGCTTCAAGCTTGCTTTAGTAGGGTTTGGTGCTTTCCAATTGGCTTAAGCAGGTAGCAGATTGCTCCAGCTGGACAGTACACAAACCCATACTGCCAGACTAGGTGGTACTACTGGTCTCAGGCACCCTACTCTTAGTGGCTGGACAAAGCCAGCGCCATCAAGAGCTTCTGGTTTCGACGTCTCTATTACCAGCAATGCCTGCACAATAAATAAGGCACTGTCTGGAAGCAAACATTGCAGGAGCAGATTTCAGTGGAGATGGGACACCCCATTTACAGATGCCCTAATATAACAAAATTACAGAAAACTAAAGCAGTAGAAATCCCCATAAAATGACTCCATTTTCGAAATTATACCCCTCAGTGAATTATTCTATGGGAGTAGTGACTATTTTGACTCCACAACCACTTTACGGAAATTAGCTCGCATTGGATGTTGAAACTTGAAAATTGCACATTTTCCATTTTATTATCCAACACATAGTGCCCAGATTGTGCTCCAGGAGACACACACTATAAATTTAAGTGGGTTCATCTCACTATAGTAATGCCAAATATATGGATGCTAAATGTGGTTTGGGCACACTACAAGGCTCAGAAGCGAGTGAAAATTTGACTTTAGGAGAGCGGATATTGCTGGATCGGTTTATGAAGGCCATGTTGCTTTTCAAGAGCTTTTGAGCCACTAATAATGTGGAAACCTTTGTTTTTCCACTGGCAGATGATGGACCTGAGTGGTGTCTTGTATTTTGTGAGATGAGTAGAAGTTTTATTGGTATCATTTTTGCCTTCATAACATTGTTTGGTGGCTTTTAGTTCCATGATTGGGAGGCAGAATGAACAAACCATTGAACGCCATGATCCACTGGTTCATGTTATGAGGTTTTCGATTAGACTTGAACTTGAAACTGTCATTGTCTTGGTGAATCGTTCAATATTTTTACATAAGCTGTCGGTAAAAATTACAAGTTAAGTAGAAATGTTCAAAAGTATAAAATGTGATGCTATTTTATTCAAAATTAATAACTGGTTTTATTTTTAGCAGATTTCTGTACCAGGAAATCAGAGAGAACGCTGACATCTTCAGTTTTTAAATTGGATGATCTTGAGATCACACAGGATACAGTTGAAGTCAATGCCATTACTCCAGATGTGGCATCATCCCTTAACCGCAAAGATCTATCATCTGATCCTTTGAAGAAAGTTCTGTCTTCTGGGTCATTACCAACTACTAAGAAAAATCAAAATAACAATATAAGAATTAAAAAACAAATTGTTTCTAAAGGAAAGAAGCCATTTTCATATTCAGAATATGGAAATAGTTTTCTCAAAAAGACTTTTCTTATACGTGGAAAAATTCACATAACAGAGAATACATTTTCATGTTCAGAATGTGGGAAATATTTTAAGCAGAAATCAGATTTGGCTAAGCACCAGAGAATTCACACTGGAGAGAAGCCTTTTTCATGTTCAGAATGTGGGAAATGTTTTAACAAAAAATCACATCTTGTTATACACCACAGAACTCACACAGGGGAAAAGCCTTTTTCCTGTTCAGAATGTGGGAAATGTTTTAACCAGAAATCAGATTTTGTTAATCACCAGCGCACTCACACAGGGGAGAAGCCTTTTTACTGTTCAGAATGTGGGAAATGTTTTAACCGGCAATCAGTTTTGGTTAATCACCATAGAACTCACACAGAGGAGAAACCTTTTTGCTGTTCAGAATGTGGAAAATGTTTTAACTGGAAAGCAAATCTTGTTCGCCACCAGAGAACTCACACGGGAGAGAAGCCTTTTTCATGTTCAGAATGTGTAAAATGTTTTGTGAAGAAATCATCTCTTCTTAGTCACCAAAGAACTCACACGGGAGAGAAGCCTTTTTCATGTTCTTAATGTGGGAAATGTTTTACACAGAAATCAACTTTTATTAAACATCAGGGAAGTCACATAGGGGAGAAAACTTTTTCATGCTCAGAATGTGGGAAATATTTTAACTGAAAATTGTATTTTCTTAAAGGGGTTAACCACTACTAGGACAACCCCTTGTCATTCCTCATGCTTGGCCACGTTAAAATAAAAACTCATTGTACGAGAATGATCAGTGCTAAATATGTTGAACAGCCATGTCGGACTGAGCTGCCATCAGGAAAAAACCTTCACCAACTAACTAAAATAACATCAGGTCCATTAGCAGGTATGGTTGGCATATACAAAGGTTAATAGGGGTAGCTGCAGGGCATTGTGAGCATAAATAAGTGGTGTCATATGGTAGTAAGTAGTCTCTGTGACAAGGACAATACAGTTGTCAGTGACATGGGGATTTGTGGATTGTAATGGAGTTTGGTAAAGTACTCCTAAATATTGTCATGTTATAGTATCACTTTCTTTGTTGTTCTAAAATACATGTATATCCCTGCAGTATGAGGTTATTATGTATACACCCTTTGCCGCTATATGTAGTTCCTTTGCCTGACCTTATATACAGTGGGGCAAAAAAGTATTTAGTCAGTCAGCAATAGTGCAAGTTCCACCACTTAAAAAGATGAGAGGCGTCTGTAATTTACATCATAGGTAGACCTCAACTATGGGAGACAAACTGAGAAAAAAAAATCCAGAAAATCACATTGTCTGTTTTTTTATCATTTTATTTGCATATTATGGTGGAAAATAAGTATTTGGTCAGAAACAAAATTTCATCTCGATACTTTATAATATATCCTTTGTTGGCAATGACAGAGGTCAAACGTTTTCTGTAAGTCTTCACAAGGTTGCCACACACTGTTGTTGGTATGTTGGCCCATTCCTCCATGCAGATCTCTTCTAGAGCAGTGATGTTTTTGGCTTTTCGCATGGCAACACGGACTTTCAACTCCCTCCAAAGGTTTTCTATAGGGTTGAGATCTGGAGACTGGCTAGGCCACACCAGGACCTTGAAATGCTTCTTACGAAGCCACTCCTTCGTTGCCCTGGCGGTGTGCTTTGGATCATTGTCATGTTGAAAGACCCAGCCACGTTTCATCTTCAATGCCCTTGCTGATGGAAGGAGGTTTGCACTCAAAATCTCACGATACATGGCCCCATTCATTCTTTCATGTACCCGGATCAGTCGTCCTGGCCCCTTTGCAGAGAAACAGCCCCAAAGCATGATGTTTCCACCACCATGCTTTACAGTAGGTATGGTGTTTGATGGATGCAACTCAGTATTCTTTTTCCTCCAAACACGACAAGTTGTGTTTCTACCAAACAGTTCCAGTTTGGTTTCATCAGACCATAGGACATTCTCCCAAAACTCCTCTGGATCATCCAAATGCTCTCTAGCAAACTTCAGACGGGCCCGGACATGTACTGGCTTAAGCAGTGGGACACGTCTGGTACTGCAGGATCTGAGTCCATGGTGGCGTAGTGTGTTACTTATGGTAGGCCTTGTTACATTGGTCCCAGCTCTCTGCAGTTCATTCACTAGGTGCCCCCGCGTGGTTCTGGGATTTTTGCTCACCGTTCTTGTGATCATTCTGACCCCACGGGGTGGGATTTTGCGTGGAGCCCCAGATCGAGGGAGATTATCAGTGGTCTTGTATGTCTTCCATTTTCTAATTATTGCTCCCACTGTTGATTTCTTCACTCCAAGCTGGTTGGCTATTGCAGATTCAGTCTTCCCAGCCTGGTGCAGGGCTACAATTTTGTTTCTGGTGTCCTTTGACAGCCCTTTGGTCTTCACCATAGTGGAGTTTGGAGTCAGACTGTTTGAGGGTGTGCACAGGTGTCTTTTTATACTGATAGCAAGTTTAAACAGGTGCCATTACTACAGGTAATGAGTGGAGGAAAGAGGAGACTCTTAAAGAAGAAGTTACAGGTCTGTGAGAGCCAGAAATCTTGATTGTTTGTTTCTGACCAAATACTTATTTTCCACCATAATATGCAAATAAAGTGATAAAAAAACAGACAATGTGATTTTCTGGATTTTTTTTTTTCTCAGTTTGTCTCCCATAGTTGAGGTCTACCTATGATGTAAATTACAGACGCCTCTCATCTTTTTAAGTGGTGGAACTTGCACTATTGCTGACTGACTAAATACTTTTTTGCCCCACTGTATATAAAAAGCCCAAACGAGGTTGTCCATATATTCAGGAGTAGAAATCAACAACATAGCCTACAAACCTTACTCCCATAAACACAATTTCAGTATGAAATACAATATCTTTATTTTAACAAAACACATAAAGCCATGTAAGTGCACTAAGTGCTCTGCCAATAAGGGGAGTGATGGTACGTCTGATGGCACTAAAAAAGTTCTTCTGACCAGGTATCACCAGCACACATTACACTTCACACTCCGGCCACTAGGGGGAGCAATAGGTTTTATTTACTAGGCCACTCCTCACACTGGTAAAACTAGGGGTTGGATAGGAAGTTAGTGAGAAGCTGACTGGGTTGGATTCAGGCAACATCCCGTGGCAGGGGGTGTTGCAGGGAGAAGATTCAGGGGGGCCCTGTCAGGCGTGGGAACCTGGCAGGTACCTAGCGACCAGAACAGAACGTTACGAAACCGCACCTGCACACCCCGCGGCGGTATCCTAAAAAAGAGACACGATGCGAAGGATATTGTGGACAGTGAGAAACGAGATCTAGCACAAAGGAGAGCCAGTAGGAGTTGTGCCCGGAGAACGGCAACATCCTACTGAGGCGCGTAGCCGGTGGCCGGAACACTGAGGAAGTAACTGACTCTATGCCTTACTTCAAACTCCGCAGGACAGTTAATTATAGGTTGGCTGCCTACCTTACATCACCTAAGCAGACATAGGGGGCAACGCGTGGAGAGGGGCGTCTCTAGGGTCCCGGAAGAACTCCGAGCCTACTCGTCAAACGGGTGCGTCCTAGCCATAACATACCTGGGGGACGGAGAACTAGAAAGAACTGGAACGAATTAGAAAGAAACGAGAATAGAAGTTGTGAGGACTATCCCGAATGCTCAGCAGGGAAGCACTACAACACACAGGCGCTAATGGTAGGCACTGATTTCCACCTGCAAAGGGAACTCTGGATGTGCCTTTGGACCGGCCGGTCTCAGACAGCCCTGTTAACTGTGCTCTGGATTGAGGATCCTGAAGTCACCAGTAAAGAGGTAAAGAGACTGCAACCCTGTGTCCTCGTTATTGTCTGCACCTCACACCACCACCATCCACCTTACTGGGAAGCCCTGGGGACTCACTTCACTTGTGGAGAGGTACACCATCTAGCTGCCATCACATCACCCCAGTGGACCCCAAGCAGCGTCGGTCACCCTGACCGAATACCACAGGTGGCGTCACAAAACCTTGACAGACTCGCATCACCTTTCATTGGACGCCCCTTAGCAGGGTGACGGACCGGGTCGAGCCACCGTGACATCCCCAGAACTGAGCCAGCAGAGGACCGGTACTGAGTAACCCGCGGCCCTGCGTCTGGGGGCGCTCCATAAGAAGAAGAGATTATGCAGAGAAAAATCATTGGGTAAGTATATAAAACATGTTTAAATCTGTCCCAAAGTATAGTTTAGTAAAATCCTTTACATATATATGTAATTTTAAGTGGAAAGCCCATATCGAAGAAGTCTAAGAATTATATACCATATCATCCTATATCATTAACAATCTCAGGTGTACGGTCTCTGCTGAGTGGTAACTAGCAATTCACAATAAACCCAGATACAAAAAATATATAGAACGGGTTTATAATTCACACATGAATAAATATTAAATTGTAGAATAATAAAGTGACAGTGCTCATGTAAACATTCAAAAACAATTACAAACAATAAATGTTATAGACCCAATTCCATAGGGCATGTGTGGCATTATGTGCATGACACAGTCACAGCTTCAGATAGTCTTCATTGCTAGTGCATAAATCCAGAAGCAGCAGAACGTGCCAATCTGCATAATTGCACGTGTTTCGCTTTTAATGCTTCCTCAGAAACCCTTTTGAGGAAGCATTACAAGCGAAACATGCGTAAAAGGGCGCATCTGGGTAATGTAATCATCTCTATAGATCTGTCTGGTCTGTGTATGCCTCTTTGGTATGTGGACATTGTGGGGTTTGCCACGTTCTGCTGCTTCTTGATTTATGCATTAGCAATGAAGACTATTTGAAGCAGTGACTGTGTCAAAATACTATTTTGTCTTCACACACTCACTCCCTGTGATTGTCTCTCTTACTTTATTAAATATTGACTTTTTTTCTTGATTGAGGTAAAAATTAGGCATTAAAAATAAAAATGAAGTAAGAATCAAAATGAAAAATAAGAATAAAAATAAGGCCTTTATATGTTGATGACATATGCATAGTAATTATGTTCTCAGTAACACAGACCCTTAATATTTCCATTATCTGGATGATTTCATATTTGTCATAACCTTGAGTTACCAAAATATTCAAATTATGCAACTTCGCATGTAATACCTTTCTTTAGTGTAAAGAAATGACTCTTTTTAAACCTTAATTTTGTTATACCCAATAGTTATAGTAACATAGTAACATAGTTAGTAAGGCCGAAAAAAGACATTTGTCCATCCAGTTCAGCCTATATTCCATCATAATAAATCCCCAGATCTACGTCCTTCTACAGAACCTAATAATTGTATGATACAATATTGTTCTGCTCCAGGAAGACATCCAGGCCTCTCTTGAACCCCTCGACTGAGTTCGCCATCACCACCTCCTCAGGCAAGCAATTCCAGATTTTCACTGCCCTAACAGTAAAGAATCCTCTTCTATGTTGGTGGAAAAACCTTCTCTCCTCCAGACGCAAAGAATGCCCCCTTGTGCCCGTCACCTTCCTTGGTATAAACAAATCCTCAGCGAGATATTTGTATTGTCCCCTTATATACTTATACATGGTTATTAGATCGCCCCTCAGTCGTCTTTTTTCTAGACTAAATAATCCTAATTTTGCTAATCTATCTGGGTATTGTAGATCTCCCATCCCCTTTATTAATTTTGTTGCCCCCCTTTGTACTCTCTCTAGTTCCATTATATCCTTCCTGAGCACCGGTGCCCAAAACTGGACACAGTACTCCATGTGCGGTCTAACTAGGGATTTATACCATATATTTGTCTGTAGATGTGTACCCATCTATGTAACCATTAAAAGTAACATTCAATACCATCAAATTATCATTTGGAAATAATGATTCTAAATGTAGATTTTCTTGATAAACTGTTTTGATGTGCGATTACACTTATCCACAATTAACTACACCAAGAAATAATAATTACTATAGAAATATTGAAATATAGGTTGAGTAGAAAATATTTCATTATATGTTAATATTCTAATAATTTAAATGATTTGTATTATTTCCCATAAACGCAAGGTTTTTGTTTTTTTGTTTTTCCCTAGCATACCATGAGGCCACTCATACATCACACATGCCACGTTATTCTTACATTCTATTCTCTCTCAGCAGTTGCTCATCCTCATCTGTCAGCGATCACTCAGACTGTGACACATCTATAAGTTTAAACCACATATTCCACATACCATTCTCATGTTTTCTTGCAAAGTCAAGGGATTGCGCACATTCAAATAAATAATCTTTTTGTGACGCAATAACACGAGATACAGAATTTAGGAATCCAAATTTGTTTACAAAACATTTTATCATTGATTGTGTTCTGACATTCAAACATGGAAATGAATGTAAATGTATATTCTTTCCGGCCAATCTTTAATTATTGAAGAATATCAATATCTGGATCATTTTCATTTAATCCACAGAAAATGAGATTTTTTAATCTATCTGTATCAGTTAAATCTCCATATAACTCGATATCACACTGCATTTTTAATGTTAACCATCTGGAAAAAGTTACAGGAAGCCACATTTTAAACAACGGATTTTTCTCCTCATTAGTTAAATCAAACTTATCAGCAAAACTCTCAAATATCTCTGAATTTCTACACACATGGATTTTGTTATCATATGCAGGAATGATTTTGCATAATTTTAACAAGTTTTTACTAACTTTAATTTGGAGTTGGGCCTCTGAGTTGTCTTCTAGTTTTAGTGGTCTTTGTACATCTGTCCCTCGTACGTCATCTACGTCAGTTCTCATGTCTCCTTCCACATTTCCTCCATCTTTTTTCATGTCTTCAGACATAAGGTCACCTTGAGTGGCAGTTACAGACACATGTCTCACATCTTGTTCCATCTCCACATAACAGTCAATCTCGGGAACATCACTACTTTCCTTTGATACTATTTTTACACAGTCATTTTTTTATTTCTCTGACACAAACTTGTGAAATACATCGATCAACTGTAAAATATTTTTCAATTTCTCTTTTTCTTTATTAAAAGACACCATCAGCTTATTATCTATCTTTAGATTTTCAATCCAGCATTTTTCTGGCACAGAGCGAAAAACAGAAAATAAATAGTCCATACCGTAGTGCTGGTTCGCTCATTACTGGTTAGTGTCCTTTAGCAAACACACTGGAGAGCTACACACCTCCAGACATAGACACTGAATGAGACAACTGATCTTCATTTTCTTTGCGATATCACGTGTTAGGGTTGGCGGGACGCACCGAGTATATATATATATATGTATTATTAGGTGCGTTCGCAAATCGGGGTACACCGTGCAGGAGAGGAACCTGTTGCTGGCAAATGGCGGTGCTATAAGTGAACTCTGTTAACTCCACAGAGTTGCTAGGAACAAGATGCTGTGCCCTGTTAACCTCACAGAGGTACACAGCTACCAACCAGAGCAAACTGGTCATGCAGTCAGAGAAAACAGACAAACAACTCCTCACCGGAGGTGTCGGTATTCTAGCGGCTTATTTCAGCCAAACCCTAACCGCATCCAGACATGACCACACTGGTGCTGAGCTCATAGACATTGGTTTGATACTAGCGCATGGCCGTGCAGCCATGCAAACCTTTCATAGCTGCAGCAACTTCAGGACCTTCTTAGAGGACCAATGGGAGCTGCTACAGTAGCTGAGCAACTTCAGGACCTTCCTAGAGAACCAATGGGAGCTGCTGCAGTATCTGAGCATGTGACCTGCGACCTCCAATGAGAGAATTTAGCCGCTGGGCGGTCTGTAAATAAACCAAATTCTTGTGGTCTGTGAATACTTGGAAGGGAAAGGGAGCCCCCTCCAAGAGATGTCTCCACTCTGAGAAGGCCAACTTCATTGCTAGCAACTCCCTGTCCCCGATGGAATAATTCCTCTCCGCTGGTGTGAAGGTTTTGGAAAAGAAGAAGCAAGGATGCTTCCGACCTTGAGCATCCTTTTGGAAGAGGACTGCTCCAGCACCAACGGATGAGGCATCCACCTCCATTATAAATGGTTTATCTACATGGGGGCGATGTAGGATGGGAGCACTAGCTAAATGAGATTTAATAGAAGTGAAGGCCTTGGAGACCTCCTCAGACCACAATTTGGGATTTGCTCCCTTCTTGGTGATGGCTACCAAGGGAGCTACCAAAGTTGAGAAATGAGGGATGAACTGGCAATAATAGTTAATGAACCCCATAAAGCGCTGCGCCGCTTTAAGAGAATGGGGTTCTTGCCAGTCCATCACAGCCTGTAGTTTGACAGGATCCAAAGCCAATCCCTGGGCAGAGATGATATAGCCCAGGAAAGGTAAGGACTCCTGCTCAAACACACATTTCTCCAACTTGGCGTAGAGGGAGTTAGTTCATAAGAGGTTGAAGACTCTGCAAACATCTCTCCGGTGGGAGTCAATATCTGGAGAGTAGATGAGAATATCATCCAGATAGACTACGACTGAGGTGGAGAGCATATCCTGGAAGATATCATTTACAAAGTCTTGGAAAATGGCTGGGGCATTACAGAGCCCAAAGGGCATCACTAGATATTCATAGTGCCCATCCCTGGTGTTAAAAGCCATCTTCCATTCGTCCCCCTCACAGATGCGAATCAGGTTGTAAGCACCCCGCAGATCTAGTTTAGTAAACACCCTTGCCCCCGAAGCCTATCAAAAAGCTCAGATATCAGGGGCAGAGGATATTTATTCTTAACGGTGATGGCTTTAAGACCCCTGTAGTCTATGCATGGACGTAGTTCCCCATCCTTCTGCACGAAGAAGAACCCAGCCCCTGCAGGTGACACTGACTTTCTAATGAATCCTCTTGCCAGTTTTTCCTGGATGTACTGAGACATTGCCTCCTCCGGGAGAGATAACGGATAGACTCGACCCAGGGGAGGCTCAGCACCAGGCAAGAGGTCAATAGGACAGTCATAAGGGCGGTGAGGTGGAAGGGTCTCCGCAGCCCTTTTGGAGAACACGTCCGCATAGGGCCAATATTGCTTGGGCAGAGAGGATAGATCTGCGGGTACCTCAGTTGTAGCAACCTGAACGCTCTCCCTCTGACATCTACCCCCACAAGATTCACCCCATCACAAAATTCTGCCTGTGGACCACTCGATATGAGGAGAGTGATACTATAGCCAAGGCATCCCTAACAGGACCTCATCAATTCCCTCAGGTATGCCGTGTCTAGTGTACCTCCACCTACAACCACTAGACGCTGACATTTCCTCGACCGCTGTGAACATCTGGTGGAAAGATGTCCTGACTGCTGGCAAACATGGCAGACCTTGAGTGCACGAGCGGTCCGGGACTTAGATCCCGCTTGTGACACTTCCATGGCCTCATGTGACTCAGGGACCAGGACCGGAGATTCCAAAGGTTTAGTGAAGGTGGGAGCCAGCTGAAACCTCTGCCTATACTGGGCCCGCTCTAACCTCCGCTCGTGAAAACGGAGGTCAATATGGGTAGACAAAGCTATTAACTCCTCCAGTGTGGTGGGAATCTCTCTTGTGGCCAGAGCGTCCTTCACGTGGTCAGCCAGCCCTCTCCAAAATATAGGGATAAGGGCTTTATCTGACCACTCCAGCTCAGATGCTAGGGCGCGGAAGTGGATGGCAAAATGGCTGACCGAGGACGAGCCCTGAGTCAATGCCAACAGTTGGAGCACGATATCATGGGTGACTCGAGGCCCTAAAAAGACCTGTTTCAGAGTGCTCAAGAAAAGCGGAGCACTCTGCACCACATGATTGCCATGCTCCCACAGCGGCGTAGCCCACTCCAATGCCCTGTCCATCAGGAGAGACAATAAATCCCACCTTTGCCCACTCTTTGGGGAAATGTGCTGCCAGGAGCTCGAGATGTATAGAGCACTGACTCACGAATCCCCTACAAGATTTACTATCACCAGGAAATTTTTCTGGCAGCGGGAGGCGAGATAGTCGGAACAGGGGAGGCCATGGATAAGGTTGCTGCAGCCATGCTTGCAGCCTGAACAGCAACCATGGTAACATCCACAGCTGAGGTTGTGCGCTCGAGAGCCGCCAACCTACCCTCCAGCTGCTGGATGTACTGCAAGGATTGCTGTTTATCTGCCATTTAATAGCCAGACCCTGGCGCTAGTATTATGTTAGGGTTGGCGGAACGCACCGAGTATATATATATGTATTATTAGGTGCATTCGCATCCCGGGGTCCACCGTGCAGGAGAGGAACCTGCTGCTGGCAAATGGCGGCGCTATCAGCGAACTCTGTTAACTCCACAGAGTCGCTAGGAACAAGATGCTGTGCCCTGTTAACCTCACAGAGGTGCACAGTTACCCAACAGAGCAAACTGTGGTCATGCAGTCAGAGAAAACAGACAAACAACTCCTCACCGGAGGTGCAGGTATTCTTGCGGCTTATTTCAGCCAAGGCCCTGAATACACTCATACAAACTCCTCACCGGAGGTGCCGGTATTCTAGGGGCTTATTTTAGCCAAACCCTAACTGCATCCAGACATGACCACACTGGCGCTGAGCTCATAGACATTGGTTTGATACTAGCGCATGGCCGTGCAGCTATGCAAACTTTTCATAGCTGCAGCAACTTCAGGACCTTCCTAGAGGACCAGTGGGAGCTGCTACATTAGCTGAGCAACTTCAGGACTTTCCTAGAGGACCAATGGGAGCTGCTGCAGTATCTGAGCATGTGACCCCCGACCTCCAATGAGAGGTCTTACCCTGGGCATGCTCAGAGGGGGAAAAGCAGGACTTAGTCCCAGAGACGTCTGCTCGCTGCTGACCTGTACGGGCTACAAAAGCAGAGCCTGGAAGAACAGTAGTAACCAGTCGCCCAGTATCAGCCTGAGCCAGACGCTGGGACCGACGTCTCTGCTGAGCAGGCTCCACTGCGGCTGGAAAAGAATGGGAGACCGCAGCGGAGGTGGTTCGAGATTACCCCTTTGCAGAGGCGGGAACTCGACACCTATCACCACGCTTCTGGGGTGGGGATATGTGAGAAACCAGTCCCACTTATCACTTTGCTGCTCATAAAACCCATCTCTGATACATCCTATTATCTCTCTCAGCACTATATGCGCTGGAGCCTGCTTTCCTGGGCTTACATCACTGAAACTACCAACATCAATGATACATGTCTCCCCTTAAGGACCTGCAAAGAAGAAAAAGAAGACTGACAGCACTCACTTAAGGACCTGTCTGGCGGGAATCTGACAGCACTTACTAACATCTTTAATCCAAAAAGCAATAAAAAGCATAATTCAATGTGCAGTCAATATTTCACATTGTTATACAGCGGTGAAATAGCTATTGAACAGGTCACCAATTTAAAATAAAATATTAATAAATATATTTCTAAAGGTGCTATTGACATAAAATTCTCACCAGAATTCCATACAAGAAAAATCTCATGATGGGTAAAACCAGTCAGGTGTCTCAAAACCTTTGAAGCCTTACTGTTGCAAAACATACTGATGGCATTGGTTACAGAAGAATTTCTTAACTACTGATGATACAGTGAGTACTGTTGCCGCAATAAACCAAGAGCTACAGAAAGACCTGGAATCATACAAGATCTCCCCACCTCCTCTTTCCTCCAACTCAAAAATATTCACAGAAGCCATCCTTACCTCGACCCTCACTCTACTAAAATGCTTGTGCCTGCACTCATTTCCTACCTTGACTACTTCAAAATCGTCCTGTGTGGCCTACCTGCTAACACTCTGGCACCTCTTCAGTGTGTCCTAAACCCTGCTGCCCTATTCATTCAACTCTCTCCTTGATACTCCTCTGCTTCTCTTCTCTGCAAATCTGTTCATTCGCTCCTAGTTCAAACTACTAAAACTGACCTACAAAGCCATCCATAACCTGTCTACCCTGTATATTTCCAAATTAATTTCCTGATATCTTCATTCATGAAATATCTTGTCCTCCCAAGATCTCCTCCTCTCCTCCACACTCATTTTTTTCTTCACCCAATTGTCTACAAAACTTCTCCCGAATTTCTCCCAGACTCTGGATTTCTGTGACTCAACACGTGCTATTATCAACCACATTCGGATCCTTTAGAGGCAACGTAAAAACTCATCTCTTCAAGAAAGCTTACAGCATGCAATGACCACGCTGTCACTTCAACACCATTGGAGCTATCACAACCCCCAAACCTCCAGTCTTCTTCCCCATCATCCTGTAGAATGGAAGCCTGCAAGGGCAGGGTGGGAACTCTTCCCTCTGTACCAGTCTATCATTGTTAGTATGTTTACTGTAAATAATACCTGTATTTTGTATGTAACCACTTCTCATATACAGCATCATGGAACTAATGGTGCTATATACCATATTTAATCGTATACAAGCCGAGTTTTTCAGCACTTTTTTTGTGCTGAAAACGCCCCCTCGGCTTATACACGAGTCAATTGTCCAGAAAGCCGGCAGGGGATTTGGAGCAGCAGGTCACAGGAGGCAGAAGCCAGTGGCTTAGGCTGTAACTGTGCCCGCTGCTAAAGAGAAATGAATATTAATTTCTCTTACAGCAGCGCATAGTGACAGCCGCCGGCTTCCAGAAGACATCCTACTCACCCTTGCAGCATCTCGGTGGTCCCAGTGCCCTTGCGGCATCGTGATGGTTCTGGCTTTCAGCAGCTCTTCCGGCGCGATCATGTGGCTCCTCTCGTTAAGGTAATGAAAATGCACACATCTCCACTCCCATAGGCGTGGATCGCATATTCTGTGAAGGCTCCGGGACCAGATGCTGTGAGGGCACGCTGGAGGATGAGTTGGATAGGGGATAAGGAGCCATGCATACCAGGACCAGATGGGGGAGCCATGCATAGCAAGACAAGGACCAGGGAGCCATTTATACCAGGACAGTGATGGGGGAGCCATGCATACCAGGACAGTGGAGCAATGCATACCAGAACAGGCATGGGGGAGCCATGCATAACAGGACAGGGATGAGGGGACAATGCATATCCGGCTTATACTTGAGTCAATAAACTTACCCATTTTTCCGTGGCAAAATTAGGGGTCTCGGCTTATACCCGGGTCGGCTTATACTCGAATATATACGGTAAATACATAATAATAATCAGCAGGTAAGAAAGAAACATACACTACTCAAAAAAATAAAAGAAACACTTAAACAACGCACTGTAACTCCAAGTCAATCACACTTCTGTGAAATCAACCTGTTCAGTTATGAATCAACATCGATGGGAAATCAATTTCTCATGCTGTTGTGTAAATTGAACAGACAACAGTAAAATTGATAGGCAATTAGCAAGACAACCCCTGTAAAGGAGTGGTTCTGCAGGGGGTGATCACAGACCATTTCTCTGTTTTCATCCTTTTTGGCTGTTATGTTGGTCACTTTTGCATTTTGTCATTGCTCTCACTCCAATAGGTACTGTAGAGTAGCATCAGGTGGTGTCTACAACCCACAGAAGTTGCTCAGGTAATGCAGCACATCCAGGATTTCACATCAATGCGAGCTGTGGCAAGAAGGGTAGCTGTGTCTATCTGTGTGTGCCTTTCACGGATGCGAGCAAGCACACACTGAGCATATGTGACAGAAGTGACAGAGTCTGGAGATGCCATGGAGAACATTCTGCTGCCTGTAACATCATCCAAATTGATCGATTTGGCAGTGGGCCAGTAATGGTGTGGGGAGGCATTTCTTTGGAGGGCAACACAGCTCACCCTGTGCTAGTCGGAAGTACCCTATCTATACCAGGATGAGATCCTCAGACCCATTGTGAGACCATATGCAGGTGCAGTGGGCCCTGGGTTCCTTCTGATGGATGACAGTGTTAAGCTTCATGTAGCTGAAGTGTGTCAGCAGTTTCTGCATGATGAAGAGATTGATGCTGTGGATTGACCTGTCCGTTCTCCAGTCCTGAATCAAGATGAGCACATCTGGGACATCATGTCTTTTTCCATCCACCAACGCCACATTGAAACAAAGACTGTCCAGGCATTGACAAACACTTTAATCCAGGTCTAGGAGGAGAACCATCAGAAGAACATACACAGCCTCATCAGGAGCATTCTCATGCATTGTAGGGAGGTCATATAAGCAAGTGGAAGCCACACACTTCTGAACATCATTTTCTTGTCATGAGGCATTTCCACTGAAGTTGGATCAGCCTTTAATTTGATTTTCCACTTTGATTTTGAGTATCATTCCAATTATCAAATCCAGATCTCTATGTGATATTAATTTTGGTTTACATTGATCATTTTTTCTGTTTTATTGTTCTCGACGTATTCCAATATATAATGAATAAAGATGTACCAGAATGATGGGAAGAAGAAAGTATGGAGAAGACTTGGAACGGCTCCTGATCCAAAGCATACCACAGCATCTGTACTACACGATGGAGGCAGTGTGCTGTGTTTATTGATGGAGTGACAGCCGGATGAATTCTGAAGTGTACAGCGTGACATTTTCTGCTCAGATTCAAACTCGCTGTAGTGTGACTCCAGCCTCAGCCGGACACTGGAAGGGGTAAATAAGCGAGATTTCGGCATTTTAGCTCCTGGTGTGGAGGCGATAGCACAATCATATGCCGCCATATACTAGACGTCCGGTAACCGGTAATAATTCCCTCATGTGTGGGGTCTATTTGTCTCCAGAGAAATCACACGTTACATTCCACACATAACATTGTGTAGAAAAGGCGGCGCGAGGTAATTGTGCCAGTAGTGAGGGCGAATAATGGCGGAAATGTCACTGACTGAGGAGAAGTCTCCATGTAGCCTCTTCACTGCAGATCACGTGACCCCTGACTCCTCCCCCTGTGACCTCATCACAGGTCCTGTGCGCACAGAGCAGCCATATATGTGGAGTGCGGCTCTGCAGGTGGAGGTATGTGGAGATTCCCCATTACTGAGCGCGGGGACATTCACCCCTTCTGCACTGAGACTCTTTATAAGAATCATAACGTTGTTGTTCTGTTTCCTGTAATAGATACATACGAGCCAACTATGGAGGACAGGAAGTGAGGGAGCGGATTGTTCTCCTAGTACAGGGCCCCTTTTTTGGCCCCACACAGTGTAATGCCCCCATTATGCCCTGTAAGCAGGGTTCTGCCCCACACCCAGCTGCCTCGGGCACTTTACCATGAGCTGGTACCTCAGATTCTTCCTCGCACCCCTTTCCTTTGTTTTGCGCCAAATCTGTTCTGCCTTTGGGGCTCCGGCCTTTATAATATCAGTAACTGCGTCATCAAGGTCTCCTGACCAGGTGCACCCTCTAGACTCTTCCCTCCGGAAACCCTCCCTCTTCCCATTGATGTCACATGGTCCCGTCTGGACGGCAGATAGCAGTCTGTACAAATGCAGCACAGCCCTGAGGAGTCTTTTTTATGACTCTCCTTTTTACACCCCTTATGTAATATATATGATGCCGCTCACACAGTATAATGTTTCCACAGTACTGGCATCTCTCGTAAAAAAGGGATTTTCACACTACCGCCATACCCCCACACAGTATAATGTTCTCATAGTACCGCCATACCCCCACATACAGTATAATGTTCTCATAGTACCACCATACCCCCACACACAGTATAATGTTCTCATAGTACCACCATACCCCCACACACAGTATAATGTTCTCATAGTACCACCATACCCCCACACACAGTATAATGTTCTCATAGTACCACCATACCCCTACACACAGTATAATGTTCTCATAGTACCGCCATACCCCCACACACAGTATAATGTTCCTACAGTACCGCCATACCCCCACACACAGTATAATGTTCTCATAGTACCACCATACCCCCACACACAGTATAATGTTCTCATAGTACCACCATACCCCTACACACAGTATAATGTTCTCATAGTACCGCCATACCCCCACACACAGTATAATGTTCTCACACTACCGCCATACCCCCACACACAGTATAATGTTCTCACAGTACCTCCATCCCACCACACACAGTATAATCTTCTCATAGTACCGCCATACCCCCACACACAGTATAATGTTCCTACAGTACCGCCATACCCCCACACACAGTATAATGTTCCTACAGTACCGCCATACCCCACACACAGTATAATCTTCTCATAGTACCACCATACCCCCACACACAGTATAATCTTCTCAGTACTGCCATACGCCCACACACAGTATAATCTCATTGTACCTCCATACCCCCACACACAGTATAACCTTCTCATAGTACTGCCATACCCCCACACACAGTATAATGTTCCTACAGTACCGCCATACCCCCACACACAGTATAATGTTCCTACAGTACTGCCATACCCCCCACATAGTATAATCTCATAGTACCGCTATACTCCCACACACAGCATAATGTTCCTACAGTACCGCCATACCCCCACACACAGTATAATGTTCTCATAGTAATGCCATACCCCCACACACAGTATAATGTTCCTACACTGCCGCCATACCCCCACACGCAGTATAATGTTTTCACAGTACCACTATACCCCCACACACAGTATAATGTTTTTACTGTACCGCCATACCCCCACACGCAGTATAATGTTCCTACAGTACCGCCATACTCCCAACACACTATAATCTTCTCATAGTACTGCCATACCCCCACACACAAAGTAATTTTCTCATAGTGCCGCCATACCCCCACACACAGTATAATGTTCCTACAGTACCGCCATACCCCCTCACACAGTATAATGTTCTCATAGTACCGCCATACCCCCACACACAGTATAATGTTCTCATAGTACCTCCATACCCCCACACACAGTATAATCTTCTCATAGTACCGCCATACCCCCACACACAGTATAATGTTCCTACAGTACCGCCATACCCTCCACACAGTATAATGTTCCTACAGTACCTCCATCCCACCACACGCAGTATAATGTTCCTACAGTACCGCCATACTCCCAACACACTATAATCTTCTCATAGTACTGCCATACCCCCACACACAAAGTAATTTTCTCATAGTGCCGCCATACCCCCACACACAGTATAATGTTCCTACAGTACCGCCATACCCTCTCACACAGTATAATGTTCTCATAGTACCGCCATACCCCCACACACAGTATAATGTTCTCATAGTACCGCCATACCCCCACACACAGTATAATGTTCTCATAGTACCTCCATACTCCCACACACAGTATAATGTTCTCATAGTACCTCCATACCCCCACACACAGTATAATGTTCTCATACTACCGCCATACCCCCACACACAGTATAATGTTCTCATAGTACTGCCATACCTTCACACACAGTATAATTTTCTCATAGTACTGCTATACCCCCACACAGTATAATGTTCCTACAGTACCGCCATACCCTCCACACAGTATAATGTTCCTACAGTACCTCCATCCCACCACACACAGTATAATGTTCCTACAGTACCGCCATACCCTCCACACAGTATAATGTTCCTACAGTACCTCCATCCCACCACACACAGTATAATGTTCTCATAGTACCGCCATACCCCACACACAGTATAATGTTCTCATACTACCGCCATACCTCCACACACAGTATAATGTTCCTACAATACCTCCATCCCACCACACACAATATAATCTTCTCATAGTACTGCCATACCCCCACACACAGTATAATGTTCTCACAGTACCTCCATCCCACCACACACAGTATAATCTTCTCATAGTACCGCCATACCCCCACACACAGTATAATGTTCCTACAGTACCGCCATACCCCCTCACACAGTATAATGTTCTCATAGTACCGCCATACCCCCACACACAGTATAATGTTCCTACAGTACCGCCATACCCCCACACACAGTATAATGTTCCTACAGTACCGCCATACCCCACACACAGTATAATCTTCTCATAGTACCACCATACCCCCACACACAGTATAATCTTCTCATAGTACTGCCATACGCCCACACACAGTATAATCTCATAGTACCTCCATCCCACCACACACAGTATAATCTTCTCATAGTACTGCCATATCCCCACACACAGTATAGTGTTCTCACAGTACCGCTATACCCCCCACGCACAGTATAAGGTTCTCACAGTACCTCCATCCCACCACACACAGTATAATGTTCTCACAGTACCTGCATCCCCCCACACACAGTATAATGTTCTCACAGTACCTGCATCCCACCACACACAGTATAAACTTCCCACAGTACCATCATCCCACCACACACAGTATTTTGTTCCTACAATAGTGGCTTCCCACAGACACGGGATAATGTTTACACATGACTGGCATCCCCCTCACACACAGTATAATGTTCTCATAGTACCGCTATACCCCCACACACAGTATAATGTTCTCATAGTACCGCTATACCCCCACACACAGTTTAAAGTCACCACAGTACCATCATCCCACCACACATAGTATAATGTTCCCACAATAGTGGCTTCCCGCACACAGAGGATAATGTTTCCACAGGACTGGCATCCCCCTCACACACAGTATAATGTCCTCACAGTACTGCCATCCCCCCACTTTCTAATGTTCCCACAGTACTGCCCCCTACATGCACAATATGGTACCATCCACCGAGGGGTGCACCTATCATGAGTCGGTTGCCTCATGCGGCGCCACCTGCTGATAAGAAGGGGAGTGGCATCTGCCGGGGGCCATTCTTTCAGATGCCGGCTTGTGCCTGCATATTTGGCCGCTCTTCTCTCCCTGACATCCTGCTATCTCCTGCTGTGCCGCCCGCTTCATACTGGGGGAATATGCACTTTGATTACTGGTGTGCGGTGGCTTTTACCCTCCGGGTTCAGCAACTCAGAGAGGGGAGGCGTCCTGCAGGAGAAGGACACTGGCCAATGAATGCTCTCACATCACTGACAGAAGAGCTGATTGGCCATTGCTCCTGTCCTCCTGCATGGCGCGTCTTTGAACGGAAGAAGTGAGAGCCAGGAAATAAGATCAGAGGCGCCACCTGTGCTGGAAGATACCGAGGAGCAGCAGCTCTACTCCACAAAGTGACAGATCTCCTGCTGGGCAACCCCCGCACAGAGAGTGGGTGTGGGGCTCAGCTGCTGTGAGCAGGGGAAGCTGCATATATACACCAGCCCCCACCCCTGTAGCACTGAAGAGTTGCGTGTATGTGTGTGGGTTGTCTGTGCGGGATGCTTGTTGTGTTGTGTCTGTGTGGGGGTGGCGTGTCTGTGTGTGGGTTGTCTGTGTGTGGGTTGCATGTCGTGTTGTGTCTGTGTGGGTTGTGTCTCTCTGTCTTTGTGTGTAGGTTGTGTCTTTCTGTGTGGGTTTTGTCTGTGGTGTGTCTGCGTGTGTGTGGGTTGTGTGTCTGGGTTGTGTCTTTGTGTGCAGGTTGTGTCTTTCTGTGGGTTGTCTGTGGTATGGGTTGTGTCTGCATGTGTGTGGGTTGTGTCTCTATGTGTGTAGGTTGTGTCTTTCTGTGGATTGTGTCTGTGTGTGGGTTGTGTCTCCGTCTTTGGGTCGTGTCTGTGTTTGGGTTGTGTATGTGTGTGGGTAGTTTGTGTCTCTGGGTGGTGTGTGTGTTGTTTCTGTTTGTGTGTTGTGTCTGTAGTGTGTAGGTTGTGTCTTTCTGTGGGTTGTGTCTGTGTGTAGGTTGTGTGGTGTGTGGGTTGTGTCTGTGTGTGGGTAGTTTGTGTCTCTGTGTGGTGTGTGGGTGGTGTCATATAACACACCACAGTCTGTGTGTTGTGGGTTTCTGTTTGTGTGTTGTGTCTGTGGTGTTTGACTGTGTTTGTTGTGTGGATTGTGTCTCTCTGGTGTGTCAGTGCGGGTTGTGTCTGTGTTGACTGTGTGTGAGTTTTGTCTCTGTGTGTGTGGGTTGTGTGTGTTTGTAGGGGGATGTGTCTGTTTGTGTGTCTTAGATATCTTTTGAGTATATTGAAGTGTGTGTATATATACACTTGTCCTGCATGCATGTTCTGTGTATATGATGTGTACCTGCTGTGCATCTGTTATTTAGCATGTGTGTACTAAGGACATGTATGATGTGTATGTAATGAGCCTGTCTTGACCAGTATGTGTGCTGTATATAACGTAATTTAACCACTTCACCACTTTTGACGTTCATATACGCCAAAGGTTGTATCCTTGCCTTTGATACAATCTCGCACGCTGGCAATATACTATATGGAGGACTATGGAGAGTGCATTATACTATATGGGGGTGCATTATAATATATGGAGGACTATGGAGAGTGCATTATACTATATGGAGGACTATGGGGGTGCATTCTAATATATGGAGGACTATGAGGGTGCATTATAATATATGGAAGTAATTATAATATTTGGATGGCTCTGTGGGGGGAATGATAACACTTAAAGAGCTATGAGGAAGCCTTTACTGTATACTTTATGGAGGGCTGTGTTGGGGGCAATTATACTGTACGTAGTTCCTTTGTACAGTATGGAGGGCTGTATGGGGATCATACTGTGGCGGGATAGTTGAGGGGGTACAGTAAGGTCTTCATACTGTACGTGTGGAGGAATCATTGTGGGGGTCATAGTGTTTGTGGGGCACCTTTGTTGGCATAATACTTTATGGGGCAATGAAAGAGGAATCTGGGTGCTTCAATAATAATCTTTATTAATAATAATCTTTATTTTTATATAGCGCTAACATATTCCGCAGCGCTTTACATTTTGCACACATTATCATCACTGTCCCTGTTGGGGCTCACAATCTAAATTCCCTATCAGTATGTCTTTGGAATAGAGAAAAATTACTTTGTTACGGCAGCAAATTTGCAGTATGTGACTCAGACAAATTTTTTTGGGGGGGAGGGGCGGGGGAGCAATAAGAACTTCTGCTATAGGGCCCCATGATCTTTTTCTACGCCCTTGTGCAGGGTGCATTGTCCCTTTCACATATGTCTCTGCTGTAGGACTGATTGCCCATAACTTACACACCAGGTTCAATGCTGCCCCTCGGTACATACAGGCATTCAGCCATGTTTCTCCTGAGCGTCGGTTGTGCTTGCTACCCTTCCCACTCTCACATCCCTTACTCAACCCAATAGGAAGGCCCCTGCTATTAGCTCCGGGCTGCCCCGTGTGTGGTGCTTGTGATTGGCTAAGCATTTTGGGAGAAGGAGGCGTGGTCTGTTGGGGAAGACGTGCCATTTTACCAGCTTAGTGCAGTGGCGGCTTGTTGATGTTCAGACTGCCGGTTGTTCCATATGGTGTATGGACGGTGCTGCATGGTGGACATGTCTGACTAGTCAGTGCCAGGCAGCGGCCACATTGGAGCTGCCCAGAATTTTGTAGGCATGTGCCAGAGTTTAAAAGGTTGGCAATCAGTGCTGCCTCCTGTGCTATAAGAATGCAGGACTGTGTCTGCTACAGGGCCACCGCTCTGCCAGCCACCATTGTGTGTCTGTATGCTTGTGCCAAGCCTGCCATTGACATTAATGACTCTTGTTCTGGTTCTTGTATGTGTGTGATGGCGCTGACATCCTTGTATTTGGACATCTTTTTTCTATTTCTCTAAATTAAAATGTCCACTATTGTCCTCATTTTTACAGGATAGATATAAATCTGTATGAACCAGATTTATTCTTACCGATTTAAAAAAAAAAATTAACTATGAGGGGGAGGCGTGCCGTTCTGCACTTCGCCTCAAGCAGCAGAGAGGCTAGGTTCACCCCTGCATCCACCTCACTGACTACCTCCGACCACCAATTAATAAAATACTCACTTAGCCTCATTCTTGGTGCAGATGCTAATGAACCCAGGACCTATGAGATATTTACCATACGATAGTTGGATAGGCAGGAGTGTATCATCCATAAAGGTAGCCCACTCGGTTGCTATGATACCTATGAATTGACAGGGCTCGGTGGGGTGCGGTACTGGTCACCCTCTCCTTCCCATCATCACAATGTCAGCGATATCCACATTCCCATGACGGTGATACCGCTGAATAGATTAGTGAATCAGGGAGTGGAAAGCTCCGGATCCACCATTCAGCCTTCACTTCTGAGTCTGAGACTCCGTGCACTGCAGGCACAATGACGTCACTACATCACACCTGGACAATGAAAAAATCCGGCACTCCAAATGAATTATTAAATTTTATTAAATCTTAATCCAGTTTTAACGTAACGTTTCGGTCAATCGTGACCTTCATCAGACTAGAACAAAAATAAAAAATATTACAAAATATTACAAAAATATCAATCCATAGCTTAATCAAGACAAAACATCAAACAGAAAATATCGGTACATAATGCTGCACACAATTTGTCAGATATCATCAATCTTGTATCATCTAGGTGATGATAATATCATTAATTAACATTAATTTAATCCAAATACAGTAAACGGAAGTGGTACCTCCATGATAATAAACATAAACATATTTGATGTGGCCGTAACACCTTCCATTCTAATGACCTGTACTCCATGATATAGAAAGAGCATAATGAAATGCCTCACAAAAATGAAAAAATAAAAAATAAATAAAAAACAATGATGATGCATGAAACCAAATAATCCTAATCAGAATCCTTCTAAATATACTCTTTACATGGGCATAAATCCACCCCCTTTAGAAAAAACATATATACGCTTACCGCTGTATGCAGTAACTGTAAAGACCACCATAGGTATAGTACACGTGACTCCGTCAGGAGTGCTATAAGAAAAAAGGAAGGCAATCCAATCAGTGATAGTGAAAGCGAAAGTAGAAAAGTAAAAGGTAAACCAGGTGCCCACTAGTATCAAAGAACTACACCGCTCTCTCAGATCGCGAAAGGGGGCTTACCGCAAATGTGTCCGGTGATCCGGAAATTCTGAACCGCAACCTGCGGTGAAAGGAATGTCTGCATACCCTTCCCTATGCGTCCCCGCATTAAGTAACCCACAACCCGGAAGTGACGTCAGAGAAAAGCGGCTGAACCGCTAGGTGGAACGCATGGACGGGGACGTCGCAGCCGGAAATACGTCACCGCAGTGAAAGGAAAGTCCGTACTCCTCCAGGGGACAAAGTACCAGGAACGCAAGTGAGCGGTAAACATCATAGTACCGTGCGGAAGTTCCCAAAGTTGGTGCAGCAAAGAAATCAACGCTGGAGCGTGTAGACCAGGTAAGTATAGTGTAAAAATAAAGAATCAGACGGCAGCCTGGAAAAAATACAAAGAGAAAAAGTGAATGAACTACGCATAAATAAAACAATATTAATCACTTTATCAATCAAGAATCCCTGTATGTTGAAACATATACCACCAACTATATCGGTTCCATTAGAATTCATAGAGGCATAATAAAGAAAAAAAGACAAAAGAAAAAAGAAAAACATAACACGCCACATCACATGTCTCTAGGTCAGATTACCCAAGCTATCCTTATCCCTTACAGTGGTCCTAAAAAGAGACACATATTAGTATGAATTCGAATAAACCTCAGAAGAGACCTGAGAGATTATAATCCCTATTCATGCCCTTAGGCTCCAAACTTTGCAAAAAATAAATCCAAAACGCCTCCCTCTGCAATAGTTTCTTATGTAAGTTGCCCCCTCTCCTATTTAAAGACACCTGTTCCAGTACCAAAAACCGTAATTGAGCTACCGTGTGACCTGCTTCACGGAAATGATTAGGAATTGGAAGATGGTATTTACCACAGCGAATATCCGACTTGTGATGTGAGATACGATCTTTAATAGCTTGGGTGGTCTCACCCACGTACATCTTACCGCAGGGACATTTTATGGCATACACCACTTCTTTTGAATTACAAGTAAAGAATCCTTGAATCGGAATATCCGAACCCGTCTGAGGATGAGAAATTCTAGGTCCTTTCAGTACGTTTGCGCATTGTGCACACTGTAAACAAGGAAAAGTTCCTTTTTGTGAGGTTTGTAAGAATATTTGTCGTGAAACCTTGGAACGTGAACCTACATCTGCTCTCACAATGCTATTTTTCAAATTACTCGGATGCCTAAAACAGGGCAAAAAAGGAACCTGAAACTCAGGTACATTCGGAAAACTCTCCTGTAGTATATGCCAATGTCTGCGGATCTTGCTGTGTAATTTATACATATAAGGATGGAATGTGTGTACTAGTGGGATTCTTACTGAAGATCTTATATTATTATCTCGACTCACATTTCTACGGCTTTGTTGTAAAATGCGTCGTGGGTAACCTCTCTGCAAAAATTTAATCTCCATCTCATCCAACCGTTGAGAGCATCACACCTGTAGTACGGAGCCTCAGTACTCACACCGCACAGACCAGAGCAGCGCTCCTCAGGAACCGGGTTGGCTGAGTAGTGTGTGGGTTTTTATCAAATATCAGGAATTGTGGGGGCATCATATTAAGAGAAGAGCTGTTGGGACTCTCATACTGAATGTGTGGCTGGTAGGGGCCATTATACTGGGGTTGTGGTGGACTGTAAATGCCTCCATACTGAGTGGGGTTTTTATTTTGTGTAGCAGGTTGTGGTGGCCATAATTAGAGATAAGCGAATATGTTCGGAAAACGATCACCAAACATAAATTTGGCAGGAATATGGTACATTCGGATTCATGATCGGTAACACAAGCATTTTTTCTTAAGATCGGAAAAAGTCGGTAACATTCGGTAAAAGATATAATAGAAGCCGGCAATACATGTGCCGCGTTTAGTAAAATCACAGCCACCAATGTGGGAGACTGGGGTTCAAATCCTGGCTCTGCCCTGTTGGACATAATAACCAGTAGTGGTCCATAACACTATGGTGCCTACCTCAATAACCATGAGAGTGTCACAAGCAAAGAGAGTCATGCCAGCTCGGACATCACCTGGATTAACAAGGTCCGCGTCAGATGTCGAAGAACCAGGACAATCTGATGATAAATGGTCTACTGGACCAAACCATACATGGATAGGGGAAGAGAACCTGGATCTGGTGAAATGATGCTGTAATACCAAATGGGAGAGGATATATGAAGCGTATGAGGAAACTCTGGATGGATAAAACACCTGGTTGTCCACTAACTGAGAAACAACTAGGGTCTAAGGGGTATCGTTTCTCCTTATGGAGAGTGACATACCATCTCTGGCTTGTCAAGGTAAGGAAGCTTATTCGCCGTGCAATGCTCCTCTGGGAAATATAATATGCAAATTGCCTCTTCTGAGAAAAAGAGGACTTAAACTCTATGGCGCCACCTGTTGGAAGTAGCGATCCTACAAGTCACAATCAACTCTTTAACGAGTTGGGCAATATGACTTAGGATAAAAGCCAAATTAGTATCTCAATTCGCAGACACGGTGTTTCGGCCTGTTGGCCCTCGTCAGTGCGAAGCATGAGAACTAATTTGGCTAGGTGAGAGGCTCTGGACTGAGAAAGGACAACAAAGACCACCTCCATTGGGGGTGAGAAGGAAGTTTTCTCATAGATGTCAGTGACAGTGTGTATATATATATATATAAAGAGCTGGTAATTCAGCAGCCGCGGTAGTGTAAAATCACTGCAGGAGCCGACAGGATAGAAGACATGGATTACATACAGTAAATACAAATAGAATAGGTAGATATATAGATGTCAGTGAGAAATACAATTAGTACAGTGTGTGCACCATACTGTAGATGTAATTTTTCTAAAAGAAAATGGTGTGGGCTCTTTGAGATCCCCACTAGCACCATGAGGAAGTCACACGGTGCAGAGACGAGTTCACTGGGAGAATTTCACTGCAATGAATTTCAACTCTCCTCTGCACTGTGCGACTTTCTCATGGTGCTAGTGGGGATCTCACTGAGGTCACCGCAGTTCAGCTAGGCTAGGACGTTGCTGCCAGTCACTCATGTTGTGTTCCCAGCAGCTCATTCACCAGAGGTTCTCAGCCTGGATGGTCACATCTTGGCACCGTCCAGGTTGAAAACTATTTTTCCCCCAGACATGGATTATGGCGTGGGACAGAACGACAGACAGGTATGGTAGATTGTTGTTTTTTAGTTTTAGTACAGGAGATCGAGGGCTTTGGTGGAATTAGGCGAGGTCGTAAGTATGGTTTAATTGAGATTATTAAAGGAGTCTGTGTCATTTTTTCAATTCACTTTATTCTTGCTGTGTCTTTATCAAATAACTATAGGATTAGTAATGGATCGGTGTCTTAGTCTCCATTACTAAGCCCTGGGCTTGATGTCACCTGACAATACAAAGGTGATATCAACTACACATATTTGAACCCCACTTGCCACCACTACAGGGCAAGACGGAAGAGCCGGGCAAAGCACCAGAATTGGCGCATCTAATAGATGTGCCTTTTCTGGGCAGCTGCGGGCTGCTATTTTTAGGCTGGGGGCGGGTCAATATCCATGGCCCCTTACCAGCCTGAGAATACCAGCCCCCAGCTTTAGAAAGGTTGGTTGTCAAAAAATGGGGGGACCCCATGCCATTTTTTTTAAATTATTTATTAAAATAATTAAAAAAAAGCGTGTTGACTCCTTTATTCTTGATAACCAACCTTGGTGAAGCTGACAGCTCAGGGTTGCAGCCTCCAGCTGTGAGTTTTGCCTGGCTGATTATCAAAAATAGGGGGGAACCCACAGTTTTTTTTATTATTTATTTACAGCGCAAGTGCGGCTGATGAATACCCTCCATCATCTGCTCCTGCTCTCACGGGTATGTTCACACTGGGCGTTTTTGATGCATTTTTATATGCCATTTTTTAGCTGCTTTTTCCATTACCAGAAAAGTCTGAGATTTCAGAAATCTCATACACACACTGTTTTTTTTTTTTGTCATCAGGATTTTGTGCTTTGCAGCGTTTTATTTACGTAGAGCATGTCACTTCTTTCAGTGTATTTGCAGCAGAAAAGTCAAGGACAGCCGGATGTGACCTCACACTCGGCTCTGCTACCTCTAGATGGCAGGCTGCATGATGCGTCCATACAGCCTGTCATTGAGCAGAGTGGACCCGAACCCCATTCACTTGAATAGGGGGCCCGACAATACAGTGTTTGACACGCTATGATATGCATGACAGCACGGCAAACACCGCTTCTGAATGGCGGTTAAACCATCCCTCACTGTCAGAGAGTTGCAGTTCCCCCACTGTCAAAAGACAGCGGGAGCGCTCAGCTGTGGTGGGAGGTATAGAGGTTACCTCCGGTCACTGGTGTCAGCTGATGGGTCATTTGCTCCCATCGTACGACACCTGCTAATAACAGTGAGAGGAGGAGCAGATGATAGGAGTATTCATCAGCTGCTTCTGTGCGGTAAATAAATAATTTTAAAAACCTGTGTGGGTTCCCCCTATTTTTGATAACAAGCCAGGCAAACTCACAGCTGGGGGGCTGCAACCCTCAACTGTCAGCTTCAGCAAGGCTAGTTATCAAGAATAGAGTGGTCCCCACACTGTATTTTTTAATAATTCTGCCGGTGAACTCGCCTCTACACCATGCGACTTTCTCACAGTGCTAGTGGGGTTTCTCACCGAGGTCACCGCAGTTTTGCCCGGCTGGGAACGGAGCATCAGTGATGTCACCGCTAGACACTGAGGCTGCGCTCGCAGCGGCTGGGAATGTTGGGGAATGTTGCAAATTCGGCGATCGTGAGCCGAACAGAACATTAAAATATTAGATCATCTTTACCCATAATACTGTGTGAGGTGCTGTGGGGCCGTCATACTGTGTGGAGACCTCATACTGAGCTACATGGGCACACAGGAGAACAATTTTCTTGTACAGCAGGAGATTATCAGACATCCTCCATCCCATAGTCCCGTGCCCATATACCCATCACACATCCTCCAATCCATAGTCCAGTGCCCATATACCCATCATACACATCCTCCATCCCATAGTCCAGTGCCCATATACCTATCATACATATCCTCCATCCCATAGTCCAGAGCCCATATACCCATCACACATCCTCCAATCCATAGTCCAGAGCCCATATACCCATCATACACATCCTCCATCCAATAGTCCAGTGCCCATATACAAATCATACACATCCTCCATCCCATAGTCCAGTGCCTATATACCCATCATACATCCTCCATACCATAGTCCAGTGTCCATAAACCCATCAGACATCCTCCATCCTATAGTCCAGTGCCCATATACCCATCATACATCCTCCATCCCTTAGTCCCGAGCCCATATTCCCATCACACATCCTCCATCCCATAGTCCAGTTCCCATATACCCATCATACATCCTCCATCCCATAGTCCAGTTCCCATATACTCATCACACATCCCCCATCCCATAGTCCAGTGTCCATATACCCATCACACATCCTCCATCCCATAGTCCAGTGCCCATATACCCATCACACATCCTCCATACCATAGTCCAGTGTCCATAAACCCATCACACATCCTCCATCCTATAGTCCAGTGCCCATATACCCATCATACATATCCTCCATCCCATAGACCCGTGCCCATATACCCATCATACATATCCTCCATCCCATAGTCCCATGCCCATATACCCATCATACATATCTGTTATGACCTGGTGGTAAGGACAATAATGGACCTGGTGGTTAAGAGCACACTGACTTGATAGTTACAAATAATATAGGACGAGCTCTGAGACGTGGGAACTCTGCTGACCGCAATCCCTAATCCTATCACACACACTAGAAATAGCCGTGGATTGCTCCTAACGCTCCCTATGCAACTCGACACAGCCTAAGGAACTAGCTAGCCCTGAAGATAGAAAAATAAAGCCTACCTTGCCTCAGAGAAATTCCCCAAAGGAAAAGGCAGCCCCCCACATATAATGACTGTGAGTAAAGATGAAAATACAAACACAGAGATTAAATAGATTTAGCAAAGTGAGGCCCGACTTACTGAACAGACTGAGGATAGGAAAGGTAACTTTGCGGTCAGCACAAAAAACTACAAAAGACCACGCAGAGGGCGCAAAAGACCCTCCGCACCGACTCACGGTGCGGAGGCGCTCCCTCTGCGTCCCAGAGCTTCCAGCAAGCAAGACAAAAATCAAAATAGCAAGCTGGACAGAAAAATAGCAAACAAAGAAAAACAAGCAGGAACTTAGCTTCTGCTGGGAAGACAGGTCACAAGAACGATCCAGGAGTGAACTAGACCAATACTGGAACATTGACAGGTGGCATGGAGCAATGATCTAAGTGGAGTTAAATAGAGCAGCCAGCTAACGAATTAACCTCGTCACCTGTGGAAGGAAACTTAGAAGCCGCAGCCCCACTCACAACCAACAGAGGAAGCCCATGGACAGAACCAGCCGAAGTACCATTCATGACCACAGGAGGGAGCTTGACAACAGAATTCACAACACATATCCTCCATCCCATAGTCCCGTGCCCATATACCCATCATACATATCCTCCATCCCATAGTCCCATGCCCATATGATATGGAAATTTGGGTTGGATAAATCTACCCGTGTGTGCTGCGGCCGCTCCCAATTATTATTTTTGAGTCCTCAAGAAAGAATGAGTCTGACACGTGATGACAGCTTGACATTCAATCAAAGACTGACCATTTATTTCCTGATACATAGTTTTTATAATAACATATAGAAAGGAGTGGTTGGGGCGGTTAGTTAATTAACATACAATTCAATTATTGGTTATCTGATATATATGGAATATTGTGATTAATGCACATATGACTGCTGATTATGCAACTAAAATGTAGCTCTCGGTATGTAGGGCAAAGTTGAGACATCTGACCGGGACTTAGTACATTTGGCACTGTTGATCTGCCATTTCAGAAGACTCAGCGGTGTCAGTCCCGAACATCTGGTCCAACTTCCCGTTTTTAAGATGTTTGAGACATAGCGGAAAGTACCGAGCACAATCTGGCCTAGCTCATGTGGTAAAATTGAGCAACTGATTATAAAGTAGCTGAGTAGATAGATATATATTTGCTTTTGTGTAAGTATATGTGATTTAAAGGAATATATATATGATTTAAAGGAGTATACATGCAAGTGAGATCTACATGATATACATATTTCTATCACAAGCCCCCCATAGATATCACTTGCCCTAAGCCTAGCCTCCTGTCCCAAAGCGCTGCAACTCTTTTGTGCTGCCGGCGAACTGACGCAAACCTAGTGCCTACTCCCTACACCGTACAGACTTTCGCAATGGGCGATCAGGAGATCTGTCCCTAAATGGGGGTAGAAACATGCATGGTCTCATATTGGCGACTCTGTTCGATCAGTTCCACATATTCGTCGTCATCATCAGGATTGGAGGAGCCATCAGGTGGGTGAATCTGAATTCGGATAGGTTCGTCCAGGAGGAGATGCGGCATCAGGTTTGTTGTTTCCTTTACTGTCTTTTCCATCATCAGGATCATTCTGGCTTAGGCGTATCTTCTGGTACGGGAGCCTTCTTGCAGTGCGATGCGTGGATCCAAGTGGGCCTTCCCTCTAGTTTCACAGAGGTTGGTGTCGTCAGCAGCACTTGGAAGGGACCGTCAAATCTGGGGTCGAGCGTTCTCCTCTTCACCAACACCCAGTCTCCTGGTTTCAGGGAGTGTGAACCGGGTACCGATCCTGGATCTGGTAATGAAGAGAAAACTCGAGAATGGACATTAGCAAGTTTCTTGGTGAGTTCAATTACATAAGCAGACAAAGTATCATATTGCATTGTCAACTGCTGAGGGAAGAATACCCCTAACCGAGGGCTGGACCCAAACAGAATCTCATGAGGTGACAGCTTTTCTGGGCCCCGGGGAGTGTGCCTGACACTAAACAGTGCGATGGGGAGTGTTTCATGCCATGGTTTGCTTGTCTCTTGGGCAACTTTTAACATCTTGTTTTTGAGTGTCCCATTCAGTCTTTCTACTTTCCCGCTGCTCTGGGGGTGGTAGGGAGTGTGTAGGCCTAAGTCTGACCCTACTGCTGACCAGACCTCCCTTGTGAGGTTTGCTGTGAATGCGGGCCCCTGATCACTCTCTATCACTTCTGGGACCCCGTATCTGCACACGATCTCTGAGAGTAGCTTCTTTGCAGTAGTCTTTGCTGACTTATTCCTCACTGGGAAAGCTTCTGGCCATCCTGAAAACACGTCGACGACCACAAGGGCATATTCGAATCCTCCACTTGGCGGCATCTGGATGTGGTCTATCTGGATCCTCTGGAAGGGGTACAGCGGTCTGGCAAGATGATGTGTGGGAACTTTCTCCATTCTTCCAGGGTTGCATTTGCCGCAGGTCAGACAGCTGCTAGTGAACTTGGCTGTTAGGGTGGAGATCCCTGGAGCGAACCAGTAAGCACCAATCAGATCATTCATCTGTGTCTTTGATCTGTGCGTGGGCCCATGTGCCCACTGGACCACCATAGGGTACATGCTTCGGGGTAAACAGGGTTTGTAGTCCATTGAGTATACCCTTCCTTCTTGATGTGTTGCACCCTTCCGCATCCAATTCTCCTTTTCCTCCTTTGGGGCTTGTTCTTGCAACTTCTTGAATAGATCCCAAGACGTCATCTCATCTGGTGTCTTGTCCTCAGTTGCCACGTAGTAGCCGTCCGGCTCTACGACCTCTCCCATTTCTCCATACTGTCTTCCTTTGGCGGCTTCTTTGGCTGCCATATCCGCCATGTTGTTGCCCCGTGCCTCTACTGTGTTCAGTTTTCCATGTGCTTTGACCTTCAGTACTGCCACCATTTTTGGGAGTTGGAGTGCGCTCAGTAGGTCTTTAATAGCTCCATGATGCTTTACGGTTGTTCCGCTTGCTGTGATGAAGTCTCTTGCAGCCCAGATGGGTCCGAAGTCGTGTGCTATGCCAAGCGAATACCTTGAATCGGTGTAAATGTTCGCAGTTTTGCCTTCTGCAATCTGGCAAGCCTTCGTCAGCGCTATCAGTTCTGCTTCCTGGGCTGACAGGCTAGGTGGGAGACTCCTGGACCACAGGATTTTTTGATTGCTGGTCACTGCACATCCCTTGTGAAATCTTCCTTCATCATCTGCAAATCTGGAGCCATCTACATAGAGGATCAACTCTGGGTTGGCCAGTGGCTCTTCTGCCACATTGGGTAGTCCTGCTGTTTCCAGTTGCATGATGCTGAAGCAATCATGATCATCCGGTCGGAGCAAATCCAGATCCTTGTGGAAGGTATCATGCAGATTTTGATATGGAGGGTTCGTATCTGTATCCCCCCTTGGGAGTGGGAGTAGAGTGGCCGGATTGAGGACTGTACATCTGGAGATGGTGACGTTGTCAGGCAGTAGTAGTGAGCACTGTAGACGAAGATGTCTTGCGGTGGAAAGATGTTTTGGCTGGGTTTGATTGAGAATTGCTGAGATGTCATGTGGAGCCAGGATTTCCAGTGGATGTCCAAGAATGATGTCAGCTGTTTTGTCCAGGAGGGCGTGTGCTGCAAATACTGCTCTCATGCAGGAGGGGGCTCCCCTTGCAACTGGATCCAGGCGAGCTGAAAAATAGCCTAGAGGTCTCTGTCTTCCCCCGTGAGTCTGTGTCAGGACTCCAGTAGCATGGCCTTCTTTCTCCATCAGGTAGAGACGGAATGGCTTCTCGTAGTCAGGTAGGCCTAGCGCTGGCGCTGAGACTACTGAGTCTTTTAGCTTCTTGAACGAACTGAAGGCCACATCTGTTAGCAGGAACGGAGTTACGTTAACGCAGTCATACAGAGGTTGCATTAGGACTGAGGCATCAGGGATCCAGGTTCTGCAGTACGATACTAGACCAAGGAAGGCCTGTAGCGCCTTTGGAGTTGTTGGAGGAGCCATCTTCTCCATTGTGGTCTTCCGGTCATCTGTCAGGTGTTTAGTCTGATGAGCAATGCAGTGCCCAAGGAATGTAACTCGCTTCAGACACCACTGGACTTTGTTCTTTGAGACCTTGCAGTGTTGTTTCGCCAGGTAGAGTAGGAGAGGCACGGAATGTGCTTTACACGTGTCAAAGTCAACTGCACAAAGGAGTAGATCGTCCACGTATTGTAGCAGGGTCACTTCTGCATGCTCTGTGATCCAGTTGGCGAGAACTGTGGACATTGCTTTGGTGAATTGCGAGGGGCTGTTCTGGGCCCCCTGGGGCATCACCGCCCATGTGTACTGTGCCCCCTGATGCGTGAAGGCAAACAGGAACTGGTCGTCTGTATGGAGGGGAACACTGAATAAAGCATTTGCCAGGTCGATCACCGTGAATACTGTTGCTGTGGAAGGCACATTTGAGAGCAGGGTGTGTGGATTCGGCACAATTGGAGTTTCAAATACTGTAGCGCCATTCACCGCTCTTAGGTCATGTACCATTCTGAACTTGGCTGGCTCTCCTTTTGCAGTCTTTTTCTTGACAGGGAAAAGCGGGGTATTGCAAGGAGAGGTGCAGGGGACAACGACCCCTATTTCCAGGAACACCTTCAATTGGTCTGAGACGGCTTGAATCTGTGCAATGGACAAGGGATACTGGGCCTTACGAGGATATGGAGTACCTGGCTTGAGCGATACCCGCACCGGGGCAACCTGAAGTTTTCCCACATCTTGGGGTCCCTTAGACCATAGACTTTCTGGTACTACATCCAGTACCTCCTTGGGTAGGCCTTCATGGGTTGTTTGAGGTTCCTGTAAGGCTGCTAGCATGACTGACTCTTCCTGGGTCAGAGGTGAAGAAAGGGTCACGGTCCCATCTTCCTGGAACACTATGGTTGCTTTTAGTTTCTGAAGAAGGTCTGCCCCCAGTAGGTTGAGTGGGCAGGTTCTTGACACCACAAACTGGGATAGGATAGAGTGTCCTGGCTGAGTGCACACGCTCAGAGGCTTTGTAAGCTGAGAATTTCTGACTTGACCGTCGATGCCTACGCAAGACACAGAGGATTCTGATAGGCAGGTAGGGTCGGGGACTTCCACATGTCTCATCACACTTCTGGCTGCACCAGTGTCCACAAGAAAAGACCTGACAACGCCATCCACTTTCAGGGTAATTTGAGGGGTTGGTCCTGCTGAAGGGGTTTTGCATGTCAGGAGCGTAGTGTCTTGCAGACCTGGCTTGCTTACCCCTGTCCCATGAACGGGGTACTTCACTGCCTTCTGTACTTCTTCCTTGACCTGTTTCTCTGGACCAACTCTTGGGTTGCATGGGTGCTCTGCACTGGTTCCAGAAATGGCCAAACTTGCCACAGTTGCAACACTTGACACTTCTTCTGTCTTTGTAGGGTGGTTGCGCTTCCAGGTCAGTGGTCACCATGAGAGGGGCTGTCTTCTGCATTCCTGGTTGGGACTCAATCCCTTTGGCTACTGTGGACAACAGCATGATGGACACTGTAGCGGCAGCGGGGTCCGGCCTGCTGATTGAAGCTGCAGTGGTAAGATGGGGCCTGCAGGTGCGTCCGTGGCGAGGCCCGGGGGTGCCATGAGACCAGTGGCTGCATCCAACTCAAGGTCTTGGGGCATTACAGGGGCTGCGGCTGCATCTGCCATCACTTCTTCCCCCTGCTTTGACATAGCTTCTCCCCTTTGCTAACCTTGAGGTTGGTGTCTCCTCTCCGGAGTCTGCAGCGGTTCTTCCGGTGTGTCGTTCGGCACTTTGCAGCGTCTTCACTTCTGGCTCCCCTTCCGGTGTTCTCAGCAGCACTGCACCCGTTTCCTTCTTTGCGCTCTTTGTGGTGCTATAATGGCAGCAGTTTTAGTGGCAATTGACAATAAACAGTCTCCTAGGTGCACATAACCCGTTTTGCTGGGTCAGTCCACTGCTATTGACCTGTTCTCGGGCCTAGCCACTATCAGTGGTTTCCTGATTGGCTGTCTCAGTCCATGCACAAAGGCCTGTGCCAACATTTGCGTGTGTATCTGGTGATGAATGGTGAAGCCCAAGTCCTGGAATACTTGCATTACTCTGCCATGAAACTTCTTTACAGACTCTGTCTTCTCCTGACTCATGTCATGTAAGCTGAGGGCCTGTCCGGCCAGCCTGCCTTTGGCCCACTCTCTGAGTTGTTCAATCAGCTTCGGCCCTGACTCCCAGGCATGTACGTCTAAGTCTGCTGAAAGCTTGAAGTGTTCTTTCATGATTGGCCAGAAGGCATCACCTGCCTTTATCTCCATCACTGCCCACAGATCATTCCAGGTGGCTGCATATGTGTGCTGGTTCTGCTGCATTCTTCTGTAGAATGGCATGGGGTGCATCTCTGGGTCTGGAAGATTGTTGAGGATACTGGTCACCTGACTTGGGGTGAAGTGCACATAGTGTAATGGTGGTGCTTCTACCTATTCTGTCTCCTAGGTGCCCGTGGGTTTTTCTTTCTAGTACTGGGTAGCATGTATGAAGTCCCCTCTTCATCCTCATCAGAGGAATAGTTGTGATAGAGTGCACTGGGGTCATGCAGTGGCTGATAAGCGGTCTTAGATATTGTCTTTTTGTGAGAGGATGTGTCCCCACCCTGCTGAGGCTGTGGAGGATTATAGTTCCATTGTGGTGTGAATGTTGGCTGCTCTGACCGGGGATACTGATCACCATCTGATGGTGATGCCTGTCTCCCCCCTCTGTCCCCGGACCTGAGCTGCCTGCTGCTGGGTGTGCCTGGGGGAAGCCTGCTGCGGCTTGGGGGGTGCCTTCTACTGGGGGATCTCCACCTTCCTCCCCCGATACCATGACTGTCAGAGGCTGGGCTGTATTGGGAACATAGAATGTGCCTTGTGCTGTGAGCACTGGATACAGAGACACCACACTGCCTGGATTCGGCACCTGCCCGACAGGCAGCAGATCAGGAGAAGGAGAGTGTGACACAGAATGAGATATGAGGTGCGCAGAAAGCGGAGATGAAGGGTGGGAGGGATTAACTGAGTGAGGAAAAGACAGGTGATTTAGAGGAAGGGGAGAGTGCTTCAGAGAGAGAGAGGAGGAGATGAAATGTGTGATGAAGGAGGTAGGTGTGGTGTAGGAGGAGGAGATGAAAAGTGTGATGAAGGAGGTGGGTGTGGTGTAGGAGGAGGAGATGAAGAAGAAGAAGAAGAAGAAGAAGGAGGGGTTTATGAAAGGCGTATAGGAGGAGGAAGTGCGGAATAATGAGAAGGGTGAGGAAGAGAAAGAGGAGGAGAAAAAGGTGGAGAAGAAAGAGGAGGAGGAGAGGGCAGTGCAGAAGACGGAGAGGAAAAAGATGGTGGAGAAAGACAAGAAGAGAATTCCTTCTTCTTTGATGCAGCCCGTGCCGGCATCGTCAGAGTAACAGTGCCATCTCCCTGTACCAAGTTTGGGTGGGGCGCAACACATGCTGAGCAAGTCTCCCTGTACAATGGATTCTGCTGGGTGCAGACTGCACACACCCAATATTTTTCATCCCCATATGGGGGAGGTGCTGATGGTTTAACACCTTTCCCTACTTTGTACACATAAAAATCACTTTCTGACTCCTTCACATATCTTTCGGTGCTCCCCAAACGTTGTAAGTCTGTAGCCACCTTATACCATGCTGTGGCAGTGGGCAGCAAGTTAGTATCAACTAGCTTTCCTTTCTTTCTTTTTAAGACATCATGCCATTCTGCAGCTCTAAGCCTGCCTCCCTGATGGATTTCACATACTTTCATGAGCTGCCTGTAATTCTTCACATATCTGACACCTTCGTGCTCTGCTACTATTTGAGGAGCCGTTTTCTCATCAGGAAGCAAAAGGCTCTCCTGTTGCTTGGCCAATCTATTCCCCATTGCAAAAAGAGAAATAAAAAACACAACAATAAAAATCTCAAGGAGGTAAGTATATAAAAACACGAAAAATAGAAGAAAAAGGGAGCTTTCAAAAAAATTGATGCAAGATGTTGAAATCAAAACATAAAAGAACCATAAAAAAAAACTGGGTACACGATCCAAAACTCAGGATCCTCACAGAAAAGGAAGAAAAATAAATAAATAAAAATCCCTTTTTAAACAAAAAGGTGAAGAGGCATAAAAACTTAAAAAAAACAACAACCTCAAAATGCAACAAAAACAGAAAACAAAATAAAATTAAAACGGCTTCTCTCCTCCCCCCTGTGTTTTTTTTTTCCCTCTGCGCTTAAATGCAGTCAGAGACACACTTCCCCTTTTTATCAGCAGCTGCTGTTATACCAAAAATCACGTATGTCACATCAAAAATGATAGATATCATTTAGTTTCACCTCTTCAAATAACTGTTATACCATAACCAGATATATGCCAAAACAGAAAACTTAGCAACAAAAAGAAGAGGAAAAAAAAAGACAAAAAAACGGTTGTGACCGTGTGATTTACAATGCATATATTTCTCCTAACTGCATGGAGGAGGGGAAGTTCTAAATAGAGAATAGACGGGGAGAGAGAGGAAAAAAAAACTTTCTTTTTCAATTCTATGCAGTTAAGCAACAATATGTGACATTAACAGACAAAGAACATTGACATCCAGGAGATTCGACACCCTCTTTATTATTCTGTGACACGTGCAGGGTGCGCTGGGAAACAGACTACTGCCAATCGCACTGGGCACACCTATGCCCGGGCCACCTGAGTGAGAAACACAACAGGTGGGAATTCTACCACCCCGGTCCGACCTATCTAACTAGATAGTCGGCACTACGGGAATCTGCAGTAGCCCTCTAAGTTATCACTACCCGTGCCTGGAGCCTGGGACCACCTGCCCCGGGACTACCTGTCCCTCCTATGCACGGGAATCCTGCAATAACTTATCGAGCGATTTGACCTCCTGCGGTCTGTTACCCAGCAAACCACAAACAGTCACTGTTCCTTGCTTCTCCCGGATGTTACACAAACACAGAACATATACACGGCACACAGCAGACACCTTGACTTATATCCCAGGGTTTAGGTTCAGGCTCGGACTTTTTACACTACCTGGGAATGCGGTGCTGACCACACCTGACCGGCTAAAGGTACAGACCCGGACTGGGCACAGGGGACATTCAGGTAAGATGATAGAATTTTCTTACCTTACTCTGATGGAGCTGCAGTCTCCGTCCCGTGGGCCAAGGCCGTGGCCCGCACCCTCGTCTGTCCGGTCAGCAGGATCCCCTCCTGTGATATCTTCGTCCGGCCTCGCGGGAGCGCCACTTGATATGGAAATTTGGGTTGGATAAATCTACCCGTGTGTGCTGCGGCCGCTCCCAATTATTATTTTTGAGTCCTCAAGAAAGAATGAGTCTGACACGTGATGACAGCTTGACATTCAATCAAAGACTGACCATTTATTTCCTGATACATAGTTTTTATAATAACATATAGAAAGGAGTGGTTGGGGCGGTTAGTTAATTAACATACAATTCAATTATTGGTTATCTGATATATATGGAATATTGTGATTAATGCACATATGACTGCTGATTATGCAACTAAAATGTAACTCTCGGTATGTAGGGCAAATTTGAGACATCTGACCAGGACTTAGTACATTTGGCACTGTTGATCTGCCATTTCAGAAGACTCAGCGGTATCAGTCCCGAACATCTGGTCCAACTTCCCATTTTTAAGGTGTTTGAGACATAGCGGAAAGTACCGAGCACAATCTGGCCTAGCTCATGTGGTAAAATTGAGCAACTGATTATAAAGTAGCTGAGTAGATAGATATATATTTGCTTTTGTGTAAGTATATGTGATATAAAGGAATATATATATGATTTAAAGGAGTATACATGCAAGTGAGATCTACATGATATACATATTTCTATCACACATATACCCATCATACATATTCTCCATCCCCTAGTCCAGTGCCCATATACCCATCACACATCCTGCATCCCATAGTCCAGTGCCCATATACCCATCACACATCCTCCATCCCATAGCCCCGTGCCCATATACCCATCGCACATCCTCCATCCCATAGCCCCGTGCCCATATACCCATCACACATCCTCCATCCCATAGTCCAGTGCCCATATACCCATCACACATCCTCCATCCCATAGTCCCGTGCCCATATACCCATCACACATCCTCCATCCCATAGTCCAGTGCCCATATACCCATCACACATCCTCCATCCCATAATCCCGTGCCCATATACCCCCTCACACATCCTCCATCCCATAGTCCCGAGCTGGGTGGCACTGAGCAGGGAGTTCCTGGAGATGTGCTGTTATGTAACCTGGCACTGCGGCTCTGTGCGCGGCCGCTGATGATGCGATTTTCTACGCCGGTAACAATAGAGCGCGGCAGTAATAGAGGAGGGGGATTCACTTCTGTCATGTGCTCTCTGCTCCTTTCTGGGGGGCAGACAATGGCTGGAGCTTATATTCCCAGGGATGCGAGATTTCTCCCACCCGGTCAGTGTCTGCTGAGGTGTTGTGGAGTGGGAAAACTGTTGCTCATAGCAACCAATCACAGCTCAGCTTCTTCTAAACAGCTCTGGTGAAATGAAAGATGCTTAGTGATTGGTTGCTATGTGGAATGGGCGTGGCTTGACACACACACACACACACATACACTCAGCTTTATATATATATACAGTGGGGCAAAAAAGTATTTAGTCAGTCAGCAATAGTGCAAGTTCCACCACTTAAAAAGATGAGAGGCGTCTGTAATTTACATCATAGGTAGACCTCAACTATGGGAGACAAACTGAGAAAAAAAAATCCAGAAAATCACATTGTCTGTTTTTTTATCATTTTTTTTGCATATTATGGTGGAAAATAAGTATTTGGTCAGAAACAAACAATCAAGATTTCTGGCTCTCACAGACCTGTAACTTCTTCTTTAAGAGTCTCCTCTTTCCTCCACTCATTACCTGTAGTAATGGCACCTGTTTAAACTTGTTATCAGTATAAAAAGACACCTGTGCACACCCTCAAACAGTCTGACTCCAAACTCCACTATGGTGAAGACCAAAGAGCTGTCAAAGGACACCAGAAACAAAATTGTAGCCCTGCACCAGGCTGGGAAGACTGAATCTGCAATAGCCAACCAGCTTGGAGTGAAGAAATCAACAGTGGGAGCAATAATTAGAAAATGGAAGACATACAAGACCACTGATAATCTCCCTCGATCTGGGGCTCCACGCAAAATCCCACCCCGTGGGGTCAGAATGATCACAAGAACGGTGAGCAAAAATCCCAGAACCACGCGGGGGGACCTAGTGAATGAACTGCAGAGAGCTGGGACCAATGTAACAAGGCCTACCATAAGTAACACACTACGCCACCATGGACTCAGATCCTGCAGTGCCAGACGTGTCCCACTGCTTAAGCCAGTACATGTCGGGGCCCGTCTGAAGTTTGCTAGAGAGCATTTGGATGATCCAGAGGAGTTTTGGGAGAATGTCCTATGGTCTGATGAAACCAAACTGGAACTGTTTGTTAGAAACACAACTTGTCGTGTTTGGAGGAAAAAGAATACTGAGTTGCATCCATCAAACACCATACCTACTGTAAAGCATGGTGGTGGAAACATCATGCTTTGGGGCTGTTTCTCTGCAAAGGGGCCAGGACGACTGATCCGGGTACATGAAAGAATGAATGGGCCATGTATCATGAGACTTTGAGTGCAAACGTCCTTCCATCAGCAAGGGCATTGAAGATGAAACGTGGCTGGGTCTTGCAACATGACAATGATCCAAAGCACACCGCCAGGGCAACGAAGGAGTGGCTTCGTAAGAAGCATTTCAAGGTCCTGGAGTGGCCTAGCCAGTCTCCAGATCTCAACCCTATAGAAAACCTTTGGAGGGAGTTGAAAGTCCGTGTTGCCAAGCGAAAAGCCAAAAACATCACTGCTCTAGAGGAGATCTGCATGGAGGAATGGGCCAACATAGCAACAACAGTGTGTGGCAACCTTGTGAAGACTTACAGAAAACGTTTGACCTCTGTCATTGCCAACAAAGGATATATTACAAAGTATTGAGATGAAATTTTGTTTCTGACCAAATACTTATTTTCCACCATAATATGCAAATAAAATATTAAAAAAACAGACAATGTGATTTTCTGGATTTTTTTGTCTCAGTTTGTCTCCCATAGTTGAGGTCTACCTATGATGTAAATTACAGACGCCTCTCACCTTTTTAAGTGGTGGAACTTGCACTATTGCTGACTGACTAAATACTTTTTTGCCCCACTGTATATATATATATATATATATATTTTTTTTTTTCTTTACGTCGGAGGGCCCAATTCCAGCTGTTACTGTCGGACCTGTGATTTCTATCTCCTCCACTGTGTACAGGATAATAGAGGATAATAAAGTAGTTATGGATGAGACTTAACTAACATTGTGCAGTGACTCTGCTTTCCATATAGTGATGGATATTTCTTGTTGGTGAAACTATGATGTTTTTCACTTTAACCCCTTGTTAAACCCCTCTGATCAGTGCGATCATACAACATACAAGCCTCTGATGGCTCCGGTGATGCCCTGTACTACTGTAGTGCCGTGTATCATTACTGCTGTCAGTGTAATACTAACGGCCCCATACACATGAGATAAGAGTTGGCTGAGCGGTCATTTGGCAGACGGCCATCTCTCCCGACTCCACCATACACACAAATATTCCAGCTTTCCTGGGGTCTGTATGAGAGAGTCGCCTCCAGACCCCTCTAGTGGAGGATTATCTACAGGAAGAACAAACGGATTATCCTCTGAAATTCAGGATGTCCGATCCTTCTCTGCCCTGACATCATCTGTCGGGAGGCCCCAAATACATTATATAGTCGCCTAAACCCCCGAAATCAGTGATTACATGGAACTTTAGTCTAATGTGTATGGGGGCGGTAAAAGGTAACTTATTGGACACTGCCTCTGGCCTAATAGACCTTCATACATTGCAGCCCAGACCCCATTATTAGGCATGTAAGTATCGTAATAACTAGGCCGCCCCATACAATCCAGTACTTGGGGGCAGGGGGGCATTCAGCCAAACTCTGTCACCTTCTTAGATGCCATGTTTGCATTTCACAGCAGCAAGTGGTTAAACTGCCAGGGTTTTTGTTGAAGCCTCATCTGTGCCGTCCCTGCGGTGCACATCTATGTTCTGTGCACAAAAAGATTAATTTCTTTTTAATAAATGTTTAACATGTTAAAAATTATAAAATGCGTCTTCTGCTTTTTCCATGTTTTTATCTTTTTACAAGAATTGTTGGAGCCAATTTTCTTTAGAAACATTTCAATATCTGTTTTTTTTCTGCTGTTTTTCTTGTAATATCGGACAGCCTAAGCCCAGAAATAAACCCCATAAATCACTGTACATGGAGACTTTGGGATCAGATCATTTCTGTCCGCGTTGATTGTGGAAACAAAAAAGCTTTTCTAAAAGCCTCAAACTTCTGTGTGTGAATCAGAGCTGAGATCTAACGTGATAGAAGATTACAGTGCGGGGAAGACGGGAAACCTTCATATAGAGGCCGGTGGTGATGGAGTCAGTGACCGACTCTGGCCAAATATGTTTCTAGAGTCGTAGTAGAAGATGAAGATGTCGTCCTCACCATGAAGTAGTTATTTCTCATGTCGCGTGTAATGAATATCTCGTGCAGTATTGCTAATGCAGATTCCAGGGTCGGTAAATGAGACGAGAATTAGCGTTATGGAAGATGAGTCTATGAGGAACGTATTCAGCTGCCGACTCCGAGGAAGAAACTGCTTGTTGTCTGTGGCCTAAATATATAGGATTTATTAGTAGATGTAAAGAAGGAAACTAAATACTGTAAAATAATAAATCTCCTCATATGTTTCCCTTATTATCTCCAGTAATTGTATTATTACAGGATTCTTATGATGCTACATCGGCTCATCTTCTCATTCAGGTCTCTACAATATCGGATCCTCTCAGTGAAGATCTTCTACAAAAGAACATTTTCCTGATTTACCCATCAAAGATGGATATGGACAGAGACAAGATGGCGGAGAGGATATTACACCTCACCCTAGAGATCCTTTTCCGGCTTACTGGAGAGGTGAGAGATTCTGATGACATCATATTACATCATTCTTATCTATGGGAGTAACAGATGGACAGAACTGGAGAGGTGAGGACCCTGGAAATGTCTGTAGTGAGATTTATTAATGTGTCTCTCCATTACCAGGATTACACAGTGGTGAAGAAGACCTCTAGTGATCGCTGTCAGGACCCTGTGTATGAGGGATGGGGAAGACCCCTGAGCCCAATCACGGGGCCTCCACCTCACCCCCTGATCCATGAGGACATCAATGACCAGAAGATCCTAGAACTCACCTACAAGATGATTGAGCTGCTGACTGGAGAGGTGACACTGCTGGGAATGCTGGGACATTATACAGTAATACTATGAAGGGATCAGGGGATGACGGTATCATTGTATGTGTCAGGTTCCTATAAGGTGTCAGGATGTCTCCATCTATTTCTCCATGGAGGAGTGGGAGTATTTAGAAGGACACAGAGATCTGTACAAGAACGTCATAATGGAGGTTCCCCAGCCCCTCACATCTCCAGGTAATAGACAGGACTAAATACACACGGCCTATAATTATCTGTATGTAAAGAATGAATTCACTCCCTGTATGTGTTTCCTCCAGATATCTCCAGTAAGAGGACAACACCAGAGAGATGTCCCCGTCCTCTTCTTCCACAGGACTGTAACCAAGAAGATCGTAATGCTCCTCAGGACCATCAGGTAGATGGAGTGAAGGTGTCAGGAGAGCTCACCTATGATGTGTAGACGCCGGTGAAGGTCTTGTGCTCAGTCTTGTTTTATCCACCAGTATTATATGTTTTATACTTGTGTAATGAGAACGGTGAAGATGGCAGGATTAGAGCTGATCATAGATGTGACTTCTCCATCTGTCGGTGACTTTTACAATATTTGTTTCAGGGTGAAGATCTGACCCATATTAATACTACAGAGTTATATGTGAGGGGTGATGAGCGGTGTAAAGAGGAGATTCCTACATATGACTACCCAGGTGAGTAGTAACCACTAAATTCAGAGAAGTCACAGATTCACCGGCTGTGGCTGCTTTATCGGTGGTGTAGTCCGGCCGTAATACCATGATTACCATGGATTCTGGCTGATGAATTGGGACACACATGAATTTGTTTGTAGGATAATATGCTCTAGCAAGCTCTGTCAAACAAATTATAAAAAATTGATTGGTCCAAAATTTTCCACCTCCACATTTATACCAGGAATGGCAATAAAATTAGGGATGAATGGAGTAGCCGAATCCTCCTCTGGGAAATGCTACGTCAAGAGGCAAAGCCCTTTGGACATTGGTGTGCGCCAACTCACGAGCACTAGGGACAGCACTAGTACTAGGCATTGTTACCGGAGTTGCAGACATTTCTCCAGAAGCGCTATTTGTCCTTCTTGTTGTACTGGTCCTTGTGTGTGAGGATGGACTAGAATCACTGCTCATTTCTGAGCTATCACTGTCGCTGCTACTAAAGCCCTCGGAATCCACATCACCATCTGACACTGCACTTTCTTCGCTGTCAGAACATAAAAGTGCATAAGCCTCCTCTACACTATAATACTGATGGGCCATTTTATTTTTTTTCGGAAATCGAAAACACTGACGTGACCAAATTATTGGGGAGACAATTGAGAAAAGCTTAATTCTTTAGCCTAATAGTAACCCTAACTTTGGAATAAACCCTAACTTTAGCCCCAACACTAACCCTAACTATAGCACTAACCCTAACCTGCCTTATCTGTTTTTTTTACTTTATAACAAGATCGCTGACTGACACAGCTGTTGCCAGCAGCACTTCTAACACTGTTTCACCTCTAATCTCTCACTGACAGGAGATCTGAGGAGAAACAGCGTTTTTATGAGGCAGATCGCCCGGGAAAGTTAATTGCTACAACACACTTTCTTAGTGATTTGTCTCATTGGCTGGTGTGACGCTGACATCATCACGACCTGAACCAATCAAGTCTCAAAGAGGTCGGGGGTCACAGGATGTGTTGTGTGCCAGAATCCCCGCATTATAAGGTACGTGGGGGTCCTGATGAGCACAAAATCGCCGACCATAGACAAACGGTAGATAAACGTCGGCGCTAGCGGGGCTTTGTGCAGCGCTGAAGTTTATCTACCGTTGGCGGTCACAAAGCGGTTAAGTTAAGGGTACCATCATTTCTGTCCAGGCCTATTTCCTGAGTTTTATTTGTTTTAAATTCTGTGGAGGCATGGTTGAAAAGCAATGTCTGACTTTCATTTGTTCATTTTCATAGATTTTTGATTTATTACTTTTGTCAGACTCAAGTTATTTCTGTGACCATTGTGGGGTTTTCTGTCATTAAATGAGGGTTACCAACAATTTTGACCCACGTGTGTAGGAGGAGTGAATATTTTGAATCCACATCCACTTTCTGGAAAGTGGATGTCAAAATTACACATCTGCCATTTTATTACCCAGCACATAGGTCTCAGATTGTGCTCCAGGAGACACACACCACAAATATTGCTAAATACAGGGATCCTAAATGTTGTTTGAGCATACTGCAAGACTCAGAAGTGAGAGTGGATTTTCTGGATTGGTTTATAGAAACTCTGTTGCTTTTCAACAGCCTTTCAGCCACTAATAGTGTGGGAACCTGTTTTTTCCATCATACATGACGGCACCACGAGAGAGGGGATCCGCCCATCAAGGACAGGAAACCTTCATGATAAAAGGGGCGGCTCCTCTCTCCACATCAGTTGGTTTCCTGTCCTTGACGGGGAACCCTCAAGATAGAAGACTTCTGATGAAGACAGAAGAGGATGCCTGGGCCTGAGTCGGGTGGATTTGGGCAGGCGCTGGTCTGCTGCACCCGTCACCAGGTACCGGTAGTCGCCTCGGGGGTCATGTATTCCATGCCCCCCTGAGCGAAGCATGGCCACAACCCGTGAGGATTGCTCGGGTGAAGATTATCCACGGCGGCCGCAGGTGGCATTCCCCCCTGTTGATTTAAAATCCTGTCCACGGGGGTCACTTTTATGGTGCCCCCCTTGTTGACCAAAGGTGGCCATGCAGCCCGTAAGGCACATCGGTGCCCAGGCTAGGTAAGCTCCTCGGAGGTTTTGGGGCCCTCCCTGTCGAGCATTAAGAGCAGGTCTCCCCCCTTTCCCCCTGGTCGGTACCTGAGGCAGCTGAGGGATTGGGAGCGATGTCTGGCAGCACTGGGGTGAGTGTTACACTGTCTCCCTGAGTTCCAGACCGGCGGCATGGACATTCCCGGGACAGTGCGAGCTTTCTGCCCAGCCGGCACCATGCTTCAGGAAATGGTATGGTATGGTACGCACGTGCACACAATACCCGGCAGCAGCACTCGGAACGTTTTGTTGCAGGCAGAGTGGCAGGAGGGCCGAAAACTTCGGCGCACACCGGAAATGAACGCTGGGTGCGCGCCTGGAGGTAGAGCACTGAAGGAGCGCACACTGGAAGTAAGGGCCGGGTGCACGCTCAGGACCCGACGGCAGTATTCGGGCAGAGGCAGGATCAACCAGGTGAATGGTGGATCTAATAGCACGCACCGGAAGTGGTTGCCGGGTGCGCGCTCTGACATAATTATACAGCGCAGGTGTTGCGCTAGCGGCCGGCAGATGCAGGATCAACCAGGTGATTGAATGCATCTATGAGCACCGGAAGTGGTGCAGGCACGATCAGCTAGGTAATCAAATCATGACAGGTGCGCACATGCACCTGACTACTGAAGCGACCAGTAATGGCAGGATCAACCAGGTGATTCATTTAAAAAAAAAAAAAAAGGAAGTGAATCTATTTAAACGAGCCAGAAGTGCTGCCCTGTGTCACTAAACCAGACCAGGTTGAGGGTAACTACTCGTGTTATGTGGTAGTGTGTATGATGGAGAGCTTTTCACCAGAACATTTGATGCCACAGCAAGAGGTACAGGAGAGACAGTGTACGGACAGATCGCCATATCAAGGAGGGGTCCCTAGTCTCATTGGGAGACACGGAGAAAACCAGCCAACCTCCGGATCCGGTACCCGTACTTTGAAAGCGTCTCAGTGGTGAGTGAACTGCGGGAAAGTCCAGCACGCTAATGTCTGTTCTTTTCTCTTATCTCCGTCTCTCCCCTCTTTTTCTTACATACATTGGTGGGTGGAGTATAGGAGGTCTCCAAGAAGTGTAAATCAAAGGCTAAAAACAAGGAATGTCCCTTATGCAAAAAAGCATTAAAACCATCCTGGAATAAAAATCTGTGTCAGGATTGCATTAACAAGACGGTAGCGGAGAGAGAGAGTCTAAGATCACTGATCCAATCAGAGGTCTGTAAAAGCATTGCAGACAGTGGACACAGATGCCAGATCTAGGGACAGATCCAGCCCCTCAGTAGCATCCCAAAGAGATTCCTCGGAGTCAGAGGAGGACTCAGACACAGCTCACTGCTCAGATAGTAGCTCAGAGGAGGAAGACGCATTTCCAGCTGAGGCTACAGATAAGTTTATAAAAGCTGTTCGCTCTACCATGGGGCTGGTAGATGAGAAGGCTAAAAAGACAGCCCAAGAACTTATGTTCAGTGGTCTGCAAAAGAAAAAACAGAGGTCATTCCCTATTATTGATCAGCTACAAGAACTGATTAAAAGGGAATGGCAAAAACCGGAAAAAAGGTCCCAGATAACCACCTCCCTAAAGAGAAGATATCCTTTTGAAGAGGAGGCGTCCTCATCTTGGAATAGAGCCCCGAAGATTGATGTGGCAATTTCAAAAGTTGCCAGAAAATCCTCCCTGCCATTCGAGGATTTAGGTTCTCTAAAAGAACCTCTGGATAGAAAAGTGGACGGTTCCCTGAAAACGGCATGGGTAGTCTCAGCAGGGGCACTAAGGCCAGCTATCGCGGCCACTTGTGTAGCCAGATCCCTTAAAATCTGGATAGACAACCTGGAGAAACAGGTAGAACAAAAAGTTCCCAGAGAAACTCTCCTAGAGGCAATACCAACCATGAGAGCAGCAGCAGTATTTCTAGCTGAAGCATCATTGACTCAGCTACACTGGCAGCAAAATCAGCAGCTTTAGCCAACACAGGACGCCGTGCCGTATGGCTTAAATGCTGGCCAGGAGATACTCAGGCAAACATGAAGATATTCTCTTTGCCATGTGAGGGGAACTTCCTGTTCGGACCGGCACTAGACGAAGTGTTAGAAAAAGCTGGTGACAAAAAGAAAAATTTTCCTAAGCAGCCAATTCAGCCCTTTCGGCGCTCCTTCGGAGAGGCCAAAAATTCCAAAGGCAGCAGTATAGAGACCGAAACAGGAGCAACTTCGATAAGCGGTCCAGGGGAGGGAAAGGCTTCTATTTTGGCAAGTCCCCCAGGGACACCAAGAAACCCTCCCAGAGACGGTCCTTCTCAGGTGGGAGGGAGGCTCTCTCACTTCCTTCCAGCCTGGGAGAGGATCTCCTCCAGCATATGGATCCGACAGATCATAGGATCAGGCCTAAAACTAAAATTCCACCACTGGCCTCCAAGAAGATACATGCAGACCCCGGTACAACCCTCCCAAGAGAAACAAGACAGTCTGGAAGGAGAAATAATATCACTCCTAGACAAACACGTCTTGGACGAAGTTCCAACAGAGGAAAGGATGGAAGGGTTTTACTCCCCCCTTTTTCTCATAAAATAACCGGACAATTCTTGGAGGACAATAATAAATTTAAAAGGCCTCAACAAATATCTAATAATTCCATCTTTCAAAATGGAGACCATAAAATCAGCGGTGAAACTTCTATATCCTCAGTGTTACATGTCCATCCTAGACCTCAAGGACGCTTATTATCACGTCCCAATCAGACAACAAGAACGTCAATTTCTCAGAGTGGCAGTTCAGATGGGGTCACAGCTACGTCACTTTTAGTACAGGGCTCTGCCCTTTGGGATATCAACAACCTCATGGGTGTTTACAAAACTGATTGCAGAGGTCACAGCACATCTCAGAGAAAAAGACACTCTGATAATACCCTACTTAGATGACTTCCTGATAGTGAGGAAAAACTTTTCTCACTGTCAGGAGCAGGTCAGAATAGTGATGGACACTCTACAGACACTAGGATGGCAACTGAACCTCAAGAAATCCAAACTAGAGCCAGCAATGGTCCAGAATTTCCTAGGGATAACAGTAGACTCCGTGGTGCAGGAGTGTCGCCTCCCAGAGGAAAAAGATCAAACAAATGAGGAGTTCCCTGGACATACACAGCCTCCAAGGTAATCCCAACGGACGCCAGTCCATGGGGATGGGGAGCTCACTCAGACACACTATGGGTCCAAGACCCCTGAGCTCAAGAGGAGAAAAATATATCCTCAAACGAGTGGGAACTCCTAGCAATAGAAAAGGCGCTAGAGAGATTACTTCCACACTTGGCAGGGCATCATGTGAGAGTCCTATCGGACAACCGAACAGCGGTCGCATATGTGAAACACCAGGGGGGCACCCGTTCTCGGTCACTGATGCACATAACCAGAATTCTCATGACTCTAGCCAAAAGGCATTTCCTTTCATTATCGGCCCTGCATATTAGAGGTGTGGACAATATAAAGGCAGACTTTTTAAGCAGGAACCACTTGAGGCAAGAGGAATGGTCCCTAAAAAAGTCCATTTTTCAACGGATAGTGCACATGTGGGGAAGACCCAGTGTAGACCTCTTTGCCTCAAAAGCCAACAAAAAAGTTCAAAAGCTCTGCTCCCTGAACCCAGCAGACAGGGCGTTCGAAGTAGACGCCTTCAGCATAGAATGGACGTCAGAACTCCTGTATGCCTTCCCACCGATATGTCTAATCTCAGCAGGTCTGAAGAAGATCAGAGAGGACAAGGCCAGGGTAATTGTGATAGCTCCCTTCTGGCCGAAAAGACCATGGTTTTACTGGCTGAGAGTGATGTCAGTGACGGACCCATGGGTTCTCCCGGAAGACCAGGACATTCTAACACAGTGTCCCTTGAACCACCCGCAGACTTCCGGGCTACATTTGACAGCCTGGCATTTGAACGGTCGTTGTTAGAGAAAGAAGGGTTCTCAGCTGGTTTAATATCCACCTTGCTCAGTAGCAGAAAACCAGTAACGACCAAGATCTATGGGAGAATATGGAAGAAATTCCTCTCCAGCTCAGGGCCAATACATGAAGGGGAGGTCCTGATAGTGGCAATACTGGAGTTCCTGCAAAAGGGCTTAGATCTGGGATTAGCTGTTAGTACCTTCAAAGTACACATTTCAGCCATAGCAGCCTTATTCAACTGTGACCTGGCAAGCAATAGGTGGGTGGTGAGGTTCATCCGAGCCTGTAGTAGAGCTGACTCTGTTCCATCCCCTACTCCTCCACCATGGGATCTAAATTTAGCGTTGACAGAAAGCCCCTTTGAGCCGTTAAATACAACATCAGATAAAGTACTGACATTAAAGACAGCTTTGTTAGCGGCACTTACATCTACCCGTAGGGTGGGGGATCTACACGTGCTGTCAGCTGACCCCCCCTTACACACAAATTATGGACGATAGGGTTGTATTAAAATTAGATCCGGCATATCTCCCCAAAGTGGTATCGAGATTCCATAGGGCTCAGGATATAACCCTACCCTCTTTCTGTCCCAATCCTAGTAACAAAAAAGAGGAGAGACTCCATTACCTAGACGTCAGGAGATGTATCCTACAGTATTTAGAGATGACAAAATCCTGGAGGAAACAGCAGGCTTTATTTGTTTCGTTCCAGGGGTCAAGGAAGGGCCTTAAAGCCTCAAAACAAACTATCGCTAGATGGGTGAGAGAGGCCATTATTCTAGCGTATAGTAGTGCAGGCAGGGTTGTTCCACAGGGTCTGAAAGCCCATTCCACGAGGGCCATGGCGACGTCGTGGTCGGAGACAGCAGATGCTACCATCGACCAAATCTAAGCCGAAGTTGATACACAATACACAGTGTGTTATAAACAATACACCTGTGTCTATAAAGGGATTACTATACAAAGGAATCCCGTGCAATTACGACAGATATACCCTACATAGAAATGCTGCACAGAGAGGGATCATTATCAAAAGCATATTTATTAAATACACACAATATTATTAAAAATACATAAATACAAGATGGGAAACTCTGAAGGGTGACAACTACACCAGGGGCCGCAGGTAAGAGGTTAATAAATTGCTCTTGATCAACATTACAATCCCTATAGCAAACATTGGTGTGCTAGTGATCCATATGTATTGGAATAAGTAACACTACGCTGGTAAAAATACATCCAGCAACCACATCCAAGCTAACATACAGGTCAGTAAATACAATTAGTACAGCATATTTACCTCAGACCTGCGGCGCCACCACCCATACGCGCGTTTCGGCGTGCGTGCCTCCTTCCGGAAGAAGGCACGCACGCCGAAATGCGCGTAGGGGTGGTGGCGCCGTCATGTATGATGGAAAAACACAGGTATTACATACCTGGTAATGTGTTTTTTCATGAGACTTGATGGCACCCTTATATTCCCACCCTTTTGATCACGTCATTACTTGGGTGCATTATTAGCATTATTTGTATTATACACTCCCTGGGATATCGGTGAATAGAACCATATAGGATGTATTATTTATGTGTACACTAACCAGCAGAGTTCCTCTCGTACTCTGTAAAACAACTGATGTGGAGAGAGGAGCCACCCATTTATCTTGAAGGTTTCTTGTCCTTGATGGGTGGATCCCCTCTCTCAAGGTGCCGTCATGTCTCATGAAAAAACACATTACCAGGTATGTAATACCCGTGTTTTTGGTAAAATCCAACTTTATGAAGAATATAATGAAAAAAAATCCCAATAACAAGTGGCTGACAAAAGGATCATGTAACAGCCCTCACTGAACTGATTCAGTGATGGGTTGTTACGTGATCCTTTTGTCAGCCACTTGTTATTGGGATTTGTTATCATTATATTCTTAATCAAGTTGGATTTTACCAAAAATATTATTTCTTTCTCCTGGAGCTGGATTTTTTCAAGTCTTTTCCTGCATTATTTTTGCCTACATAACATTGATTGGTTTCTTTTTATTCAATATTTGGGAGGCAGAATGAACAAACAATTGAACACCACGCACTACTGGTTCATCCAACAAGGTTTTCTATTAGACTGTGAACTGTCATTGTCTTGGTAAATAATTAAAGTTTTTTACATCGCTTGCCATTTTTATGGACAGTTTAAGTAGAAATGTTCAAAAATATAAAACTCAAGGATATGTTATTAAAATTTTTTTTTTTTATCTTAGCAGATGACTGTACCAGGAGATCAGAGGGACAGTTGACATCTTCAATTTTTAAATCTGATGATCTTGAGATCCTACAAGATACAACTGAAGTGATTGCTGTTACTCCAGATATATCATCATCCATTCACAGCAAAGATCTATCATCTGATCCTATGAAACGCGTCCCATCTTCTGATTCATTACTGGCTACTAAGGAAAATCAAAGTCACAAAAGAGGCATTAAAAAACAAACTGCCCCTAAAGCAAATAAGTCAGTTTCATGTTCAGAGTGTGGGAAATGTTTTAACAAGAAATGGCATCTTGTTAAGCACCAAAGAACTCACACAGGGGAGAAGCCTTTTTCATGTTCAGAATGTGGGAAATGTTTTAAATGGAAATCAGATTTGGTTAATCACCATAGAACTCACACAGGGGAGAAGCCTTATTCATGTTCAGAATGTGGGAAATGTTTTAAATGGAAATCAGATTTGGTTAATCACCATAGAACTCACACAGGGGAGAAGCCTTATTCATGTTCAGAATGTGGGAAAGGTTTTAAATGGAAATCAGAATTTGTTAATCACCATAGAACTCACACAGGGGAGAAACCTTATTCCTGTTCAGAATGTGGGAAATGTTTTAAATTGAAAGTGCTTCTTGTTAGTCACCAGAGAACTCACACAGGGGAGAAGCCTTTTTCCTGTTCAGAATGTGGGAAATGTTTTACCTTCAAAGAGAGTCTTGTTAGACACCAAATATCTCACACAGGGGAGAAGCCATTTTCATGTTCAGAATGTGGGAAATGCTTTAACCAGAAAGGGAGTCTTGTTACACACCAAATATCTCACACAGGGGAGAAGCCTTTTTCCTGTTCAGAATGTGGGAAATGTTTTAACCAGAAAAGGAGTCTTGTTACACACCAAAGAACTCACACAAGAGAGAAGCCTTTTTTGTGTTCAGTATGTGGGAAATGTTTTAGCCAGAAATCATATTTGGTTAGTCACCAGAGAACTCATACAGGGGAGAAGCCTTTTTCGTGTTCAGTATGTGGGAAATGTTTTAGCCAGAAATCATATTTGGTTAGTCACCAGAGAACTCATACAGGGAAGAAACCTTTTTCGTGTTCAGTATGTGGGAAATGTTTTAGCCAGAAATCATATTTGGTTAGTCACCAGAGAACTCATACAGGGGAGAAGCCTTTTTCCTGTTCAGAATGTGGGAAATGTTTTAAATGGAAATCGCTTCTTGTTAGACATCAGTGCAGTCACACAGAGGAGAAAACTTTTACATTTTCCTAATGTGGGAAATATTTTACTTGGAAATAAACTGTTAATAAACATCAGAGACGTCACATAGGGGAGAAGCCTTTTTATGTTCATAATGTTGGAATAGTTTTAACCAAAATTGAATCTTTTTAAATGAGATGTCTCCTGTCATTCCTCATGTTTGCTGACAAAAGGATAAAACTAAGCTTTATTAATTCCAAATGTAAAACTATACCCATAATTCACCCCCTGAAGGTTATTCAGTAGGTGACTAATTGAAAAAACATGTACCCCACAGTTGAGTATATAGGGTGAGGTGACGTATACACACTCACTCTAAGCCTCTCATTTCTACGGGTTTCATCGTCCCCACCAAAAGTGACTCCTCAGGAGACTATTTAATATTGACCTATATTCAAGCGAGACTAGACAAAAAAAACTAAAGTCATATGTATCATGTTATCCGAAACAGTCAGAAAACCAACCACATATTGGCAGATCCCAGACCTCAAACTAAATACTTTGTAAGTTTATAAGCCACTCCAGTTTCAGGAATAGATAGTATTTGAAAATACAGGTGGAGTAACCGACCCTGGAATATGAAGCCAGGTTGTGATCCTCAGATCAACTGGCCTTGTATGGACTGCCATCTTCCTACGCTTGTCATTACCTCCTCTCTGTGTGCGTGCCACAGGTGGAGTAACCGACCCTGTAATTTGAAGCCAGGTTGTGATCATAGGATCAACTGGCCTGTGTGGACTGGCATCTTCCTATGCTTGTCGTTACCTCCTCTCTGTGTGCGTGCCACAGGTGAGGTAGCGTCCCTGGAAGATCTGTAGTCACAGCTGCTAGTATCCAGGTGAGTCAGCAGAAGGGTGAGACTCTAATATGCACCATTTTGAGTACTGTGCTGGGACTGTTCTATATGTTATCTGCCTGTTTTGTGGTTCAATAAAGCTATGCCACACTGTTTTACCCTCACCCTGTGTTGCCTGAGTAGCGTTTTGCCCATGTTAAAAGGAGAGCGGGAGTTCGGCGAGACGGTCCATGGTTCCTGCGTTTTCGGCTAGTGGGCAGCGATCATAGCAATCCGGCTGTGACAACCGTAGACTTCAAGGGGAGACCTCTTGTTGTAATGCCAACCCATCAGTGACCCGCGATCATGTGACTGGGCGGGATTTCCAGCGCTCTTGCTGACGTACCAGAAAAGATGTGGCTCAGCGCTGGAGCCGACATCAAAGGAAAGTAGTCCAACATGCCTGATGTTGGAAAGGCGTTAAAAGGGATTGTTTTTACAGAGACATAAGTGGTAATCAATCCTGTATACATACATATATGTATGTGTGTGTATGAAGCCACACCCACTCCACATAGCCACACCCATTCCACACGCAAAGCCCCGTACAATAAATATATATATATATATATATATATTACACTGCTCAAAAAAATAAAGGGAACACTAAAATCGCACATCCTAGATATCACTGACTGAAATATTCCAGTTGTAAATCTTTATTCATTATATAGTGGAATGCATTGAGAACAGTAAAACCTAAAAATGATCAATGTAAATCATAACTAATATCCCATGGAGGTCTGGAGTTGGAATGATGCTCAAAATCAAAGTGGAAAATCAAATTGCAGGTTGATCCAGCTTCAGTGGAAATGCCTCAAGACAAGGAAATGATGCTCTGTAGTGTGTGGGTGGCCTCCACGTGCCTGTGTCACCTCCCTACAATGCCTGAGCATGCTCCTGATGAGGCGGCGGATGGTCTCCAGAGGGATCTCCTCCAAAATCTTTACTAAAGCATCCGCCAATTATTATTATACATTTTTATAGCGCCATTTATTCCATGGCACTTTACATGTGAATACGGGGCAAATATAGACAAATACCTTAAACATGAGCAAATAAGGCACACAGGTACATAAGGAGGGAGGACCCTGCCCACGAGGGCTCACAGTCTGGAGGGGATGGGTGATGAAACACTAGGAGAGGGTAGGGCAGGTTGTGCGGCGGTTCCGTAACTTCAGGATCCCTGCAGGCTGTAGGCTTGTCGGAAGAGGTGAGTCTTCAGGTTCTTTTTGAAGGTTTCTATGGTAGGCGAGAGTCTGATGTGTTGGGGTAGAGAGTTCCAGAGTATTCCTGGACAGTCTGTGGTGGTGCAACATGACGTTGGTGGATGGAGCAAGATATCATGTAACAGATGTGTTGGATTCAGGTCTGGGGAACGGACGGGCCAGTCCATAGCTTTAATGCCTTCATCTTGCAGGAACTGTTGACACACTCCAGCCACATGAGGTCTGGCATTAGTCCTGCATTAGGCGGAACCCAGGGCCAACCGCACCATCATACGGTCTCAAAAGGGGTCTGAGGATCTCATCTTGGTACCTAATGGCAGTCAGGCTACCTCTGGTGAGCACATGGAGGGCTGTGCGGCCATCCAAAGAAATGCCAACCCACACCATTACTGACCCACTGCCAAAACGGTCATGCTGAAGGATATTGCAGGCAGCAGATTGCTCTCCACGGCGTCTCCAGACCCTGTCATGTCTCTCACATGTGCTCAGTGTGAACCTGCTTTCATCTGTGAAGAGCACAGGGCGCCAGTGGCGAATTTGCCAATCCTGGTGTTCTGTGGCAAATGCCAAGCATCCTGCATGGTGTGGGTCTGTGAGCACAACCCTCATCTGTGGACGTCGGGCGCTCCATCCTCATGGAGTCGGTTTCTAACTGTTTGTGCAGACACATGCACATTTGTGGCCTGCTGGAGGTCATTTTGCAGGGATCTGGCAGTGCCCCTCCTGTTCTTCCTTGCATAAAGGCTGAGGTAGCGGTCCTGCTGCTGGGTTGTTGCCCTCCTATGGCCCCCTCCACATGTCCTGGTGTACTGGCCTGTCTCCTGGTAGCACCTCCAGCCTCTGGACAGTACGCTAACAGACACAGCAAACCATCTTGCCACAGATTGCATTGATGTGCCATCCTGGATGAGCTGCACTACCTGAGCCACTTGTGTAGGTTGTAGAGTCCGTCTCATGCTACCACGAGTGTGAAAGCACAACCAACATTCAAAAGTGACCAAAACATTAGCCAGAAAGAATTGGTACTGAGATGTGGTCTGTGGTCTCCACCTGCAGAACCACCCCTTTATTGAATGTGTCTTGATAATTGGCAATAATTTCCATCTGTTGTCTATTCCATTTGCACAGCAGCACGTGAAATTGATAGTCAATCAGTGTTGCATCCTAAGTGGACAGTTTGATTTCACAGAAGTCTGATTTACTTGGAGTTATATTCTGTTGTTTGTGTTCCCTTTACTTTTTTGAGCAGTGTATATAATATCTAATGTATATATTTCATAGGCACATCATCTTGACCACAACAGCTTTCAATGCCTGTGTTGACCACATCAACCAATCACTAAGCATCTTTCACTTCACCAGAGCTGTTTAGAAGATCAATGCTGAGCTGTGATTGGTTGATGTGAGCAACAGTTTTCCTTGTAAACAGATATAACTGAGGCCTATTATTATCATTTCTATGGTGTTATCGTCCTTCTGTGAAGCTGGAGATAACACAATTTATTACCGTGCCGACACAGACCCCTCTGCCACAGACTGCAGGGGGCCCAAAATCAGGAACTTCTTTTTCTGGGATGAAGCTTCTCATTAACTTCAACCACAGATTAAAGTAAGAAACACAAGACGGATTTCTCCAACCCAGGAACCATTTTATTCGGTGTAACAGCGTCACCCTGACAATGCCGGGTTCGCTTTATACCTATTTATACAGATACAGCTAATGCCGCTCTAAATTAGGAGAAAAATCTGGCACTAATGCATCAAAATGAGATATTTATTGAAAATATGAAAGTCCCAAAATTATGTAACATTTCGGATGAAGGTATTTTTGACCTTTCCTCTTTACAAAACAATTCCAGTTCAGTTAAGCTTGATGGTCGCCGAGCATGGACAGCCCTCTTCAAATGATCCCACAGATGTTCAATGATATTCAGGTCTGGGGACTGGGATGGCCATTCCAGAACAGTGTAATTGTTCCTCTGCATGAATGCCTGAGTAGATTTGGAGCGGTGTTTTGGATCATTGTCTTGCTGAAAGATCCATCCCCTGCGTAACTTCAACTTTGTCACTGATTCATGAACATTATTGTCAAGAATCTGCTGATACTGAGAGGAATCCGTGCGTCCCTCAACTTTAACAAGATTCCCGGTTCCGGCATTGGCCACACAGCCCCAAAGCATGATGGAACCTCCACCAAATTTTACTGTGGGTAGCAAGTGTTTTTCTTGGAATGCTGTGTTTTTGGCCGCCATGCATAACGCCTTTTTGTATGACCAAACAACTCAATCTTGGTTTCATCAGTCCACAGGACCTTCTTCCAAAAAGAAATTGGCTTCTCCAAATGTGCTTTTGTATACCTCAGCCGACTCAGTTTGTGGCGTGCTTGCAGAAACGGCTTCTTTCGCATCACTCTCCCATACAGCTTCTCCTTGTGCAAAGTGCATTGTATAGTTGACCGATGCACAGTGACACCATCTGCAGCAAGTTGATGCTGCAGCTCTCTGGAGGTGGTCTGAGGATTGTCCTTGACTGATCTCACCATTCTTCTCTGCCTTTCTGATGTTTTTCTTGGCCTGCCACTTCTGGCCTTAACAAGAACTGTACCTGTGTTCTTCCATTTCCTTACTATGTTCCTCACAGTGGAAATTGACAGGTTAAATCTCTGAGACAGCTTTTTGTATCCTTCCCCTGAACAACTATGTTGAATAATCTTTGTTTTCAGATCATTAGACAGTTGTTTTGAGGAGCCCATGATGCCACTCTTCAGAGGAGATTCAAACAGGAGAACAACTTGCAAGTGGCCACTTTAAGTAGCTTTTTTCATGATTGCATACACCTGGCTGTTCAAGGCTCAATGAGGTTAGAAAACAAAAAAAAATGCTTAAGGAAGTCAGTAAAATGTAGGTAGGAGTATTTAAAACAAGAAAATGATACGGGTGTCCATGCTTATGCACCTGTCAAATTTTGTTTGAATGCAGATTGCACATTTTCTGTTAGTACAATAAACCACATTTCAAGGCAGAAACATTACTGTGTCCAACAGTTATTAGCAGTAGCGTAGCTACTGGGGGGGCACAGGGGGCCTTCGCCCCGGGCCCGGTCACATGAAGGGGCCCACTGGGAGGCGGCACTGCCTCTTCTGTGCTGAGGCACAATGCTGCACAGGAGGAGAGCAGTAAAATGCCTGCTCTCCGGAAGGAGATTCTGCACGCTGGTCGGACAGTGACCAGTGACCACGTCTCCCTCCTGCACTGTATTGTGCTGACCTCAGAAGCTTCTCCCAGGCTGCAGGTTTCTTCCCTCCCTGTGCACGCTGGGACTGGCTCAGGGCAGCACGCTGGGTCCTAGTGCCCTCCTGCATTTTATTCAGCTACTTCCTGGTCCTGCTGCAATCTTCATTGGTAAGTGGGGATAAGATTGATAGGCATGTCATAGTCCCTGGGGGGTAAATAAATGTGAGAGGATGGGGGGTGTTGTGGGGGCTTAGGTGGTGGAGGGGGACAGGGAACTGGGGGGTGAATGTGAGAAGGGTATTGTGAGGGCTGAGGTGGGTGAGGGGCGACAGGCACTGGGGGGCTGATTATTAGATTGTTACCAGATTATATGCACTCCATCACATGTAATGGTTGCTCTCTGGGATGGGGAGGTAGGGGCATATTATACTAACCAGCTGGGTAAGCCATAAGCTACATCACATTTAGGCTATGTGCACACGTTCAGGTTTTTTCGCGCTTTTCCGCGAAAAAAAAACGCATCGCGGTAAAAAAATGAGCATGTTCATTATTTTTGCGGATTTTCTGCGTTTTTCCCGCAATTCTATGCATTTGGGAAAAAACGCACAAAAAACGCGTCAAAAAACGCGAAAAAAACATGCGGATTTCTGGCAGAAATGTCCGTTTTTTGTCAGGAAAATTTCTGCAAGAAATCCTGACGTGTGCACATTCCCTTAAGCATCACTCCAGCATTTTTTTTTATTTGACTGCTGGAATGGCGCGTCAAGGCTATGTGCACACATTGTGGATTTGGCTGTGGATCTGCAGCAGTTTTCCATGCGGTGTAGAGTACCATGTAAACCTATGGAAACCAAAATCCGCAGTGCACATGCTGCGGAAAATTCCGCGTGGAAACGCTGCCGTTTATTTTCCGCAGCATGTCAATTCTTTGTGAGGACTCTGCAGCATTTTACACCTATTCCGTAATAGGAATCCGCAGGTGTAAAAACGCAGGCGAAATCCACACAAAACCAACAAAATCCGCAGTAAATCTGTGGGGAATCCGCAATGTGTGCACATACCCTAAGAGGCGCAGTTACAGCTGCTGCTCTATACTCAGAGCGGTGACTGAAACCGTGCTGGCGCCGCCCCCGAGGCTGCAGTGAGGAATAAAGCTAATTTCCTCCTGGCAGTGTGACTCTCAGTGCAGGCGACACACAGTGTTAGAAAACTATTAACTATTATACTGTGTTTTGGGGGATCATTGAGGACATTATTCTATGTATAGGGGAACCCTAATGGACATCATAATGTATGTACGGGAGCTGTGGGCCCATCATACTGTGTATAGGGGAGCTGTGGGGACATCATACTGTGTGTGGGGGGCTGTGGGTTCAAAATATTGTGTATAGGGGAGCTGTGGGGGCATTATACTGTGCATAGTAAAGCTGTGGGCCCACCATACTGTGTATAGTCAAGCTGTACAAGGAGGCTACTTAGGGGACATTATTAAATGTTAAGTGGTAACTTAAACATTATTGTTATATGGGCACTCAGTACTGAGACCATCAAAATTTCATGTGTGGTATTTTTACTTTTTAGGGACAAAATGTGGAGGGCACTAGCACAGGGCATTAATGTTTTCTAGGGGTGAATTTTATTATCTAGAGAGCACAAAAGAGTCATTATTACTATGTAAGGGGCACAGTGGTGGCATTGCTATGTGGGGCGGCACCATTATTATACCACACAGCAGGTGCTGTAGGACACATACGGCAGCAGGGGCTCAGTATTTGGGTATCAGGTGCAGTAATAGGGACACATACGGCAGCAGCGGCTCAGTATTGGGGTATCGGGTGCAGTAATAGGGACACATACGGCACAGCGGCTCAGTATTGGGGTATCAGTGGCAGTAATAGGGACACATACGGCAGCAGGGGCTCAGTATTTGGGTATCAGGTGCAGTAATAGGGATATACGGCAGCAGCGGCTCAGTACTGGGGTATCAGGTGCAGTAATAGGGTCACATACAGCAACAGCGGCTCAGTATTGGGGTATCAGTTGCAGTAATAGGGACACATATGGCAGCAGCGGCTCAGTATTGGGGTATCAGGTGCAGTAATAGGGACACATACGGCAGCAGCGGCTCAGTATTTGGGTATCAGGTGCAGTAATAGGGACACATACGGCAGCAGCGGCTCAGTATTGGGGTATCAGGGGCAGTAATAGGGACACATACGGCAGCAGCGGCTCAGTATTGGGGTATCGGGCAGTAATAGGGACAGATACGGCAGCAGCGGCTCAGTATTGGGGTATCAGGTGCAGTAATAGGGTCACATACGGCAGCAGCGGCTCAGTATTGGGGTATCAGGTGCAGTAATAGGGACACATACGGCAGCAGCAGCTCAGTATTGGGGTATCAGGGGCAGTAATGGGGACACATACGGCAGCAGCGGCTAAGTATTGGGATATCAGGTGCAGTAATAGGGACACATACGGCAGCAGCGGCTCAGTATTGGGGTATCAGGTGTAGTAATAGGGGCACATACGGCAACAGCGGCTCAGTATTGGGGTATCAGGGGCAGTAATGGGGACACATACGGCAGCAGCGGCTCAGTATTGGGATATCAGGTGCAGTAATAGGGACACATACAGCAGCAGCGGCTCAGTATTGGGGTATCAGGTGTAGTAATAGGGACACATATGGCAGCAGCGGCTCAGTATTGGGATATCAGGTGCAGTAATAGGGACACATACAGCAGCAGCGGCTCAGTATTGGGGTATCAGGTGTAGTAATAGGGGCACATACGGCAACAGCGGCTCAGTATTGGGGTATCAGGGGCAGTAATAGGGACACATACGGCAGCAGCGGCTCAGTATTGGGCATCAGCAGAATGAGGAGTTTGTGCAGGTTGGGGATAGATGGGGACGGGGCTGGAAATGTGAGAAGTCTGATGTGTCATCATAACTTCTGCAGACGAGTCCTGGTGGAGAAGTTGTCTTGTTGGGCTGGGCCAGATGGAACAGACGAGAAAAGTGAACGATTCCATCAGAAAGAACGTCATCTGTAAGTTATTATCTATAACTGTGCTGTGATCTCTTATATGGTCTGTAGAACTGGTATCTACCAATATATGGTCCTCATATAGTAGTATCAGTGTTTTTATATAGATGTATTTTCAGTCACAGTGCGGTCATCTGCTGATGTTCCCCTATGCTCACAATTAGGGTGCACCATGTAGCTGTAGTCAGGGGTACCTCGTTAGGGGCCCACTCAGATTTTTCGCCCCCCCTAAGCTGAAACCCTAGCTACGCCTCTGGTTATTAGATATATGAAACTGAAATAGCTGTTGCCAAAAAACAATTTTTATAAAACAGTAAGCTTAAGATTAAGAGGGGTGCCCAAACTTTTTCATATAACTGTATATATGTGTCTCACTGACATATATATATATATATATATATATAGACTGTATATATGTTTTTAAGAATATTTGAGCTGATGGATCCATGATATGTCCATTTTGCAAGCCTGCGTGAAAAAAACGCCGTATGGAAGCCATACGGATGACACACGGATAAATTTGTGCGGAAAAAACGCATCCTCGCATTGAATACGGAACAGTGTTTTGGGACAATTTCTGCGTATTGCGGCCATAAAAAACAGACCGTATTTTATACGCCTTGTGGGTAAAATCCTGGAGGGCATTCTAAGGGATGCTATATTGGAGTATCTGGAGAGGAATAACCTCATGATCCAGTATCAGCACGGGTTTACTAGGGACCGTTCATGTCAGACTAATCTGATCAGCTTCTATGAAGAGGTAAGTTCCGGATTGGACCAAGGGAACCCAGTGGACGTAGTGTATATGGACTTTTCAAAAGCTTTTGATACGGTGCCACACAAAAGGTTGACACATAAAATGAGAATAATGGGGATAGGGGAAAATATGTGTAAGTGGGTTAAGAGCTGGCTCAGGGATAGGAAACAAAGGGTGGTTATTAATGGAGCACACTCGGACTGGGTAGCGGTTAGCAGTGGGGTACCACAGGGGTCAGTATTGGGCCCTCTTCTTTTTAACATATTTATTAATGACCTTGTAGGGGGCATTCAGAGCAGAATTTCAATATTTGCAGATTACACTAAACTCTGCAGGGTAATCAATACAGAGGAGGACAATTTTATATTACAGGATGATTTATGTAAACTAGAAGCTTGGGCTGATAAATGGCAAATGAGCTTTAATGGGGATAAATGTAAGGTCATGCACTTGGGTAGAAGTAATAAGATGTATAACTATGTGATTAATTCTAAAACTCTGGGCAAAACCGTCAATGAAAAAGACCTGGGAGTATGGGTGGATGACAAACTCATATTCAGTGGCCAGTGTCAGGCAGCTGCTACAAAGGCAAATAAAATAATGGGATGCATTAAAAGAGGCATAGATGCTCATGAGGAGAATATAATTTTACCTCTATACAAGTCACTAGTTTGACCACACTTAGAATACTGTGTACAGTTCTGGTCTCCGGTGTATAAGAAAGACATAGCTGAACTAGAGCGGGTGCAGAGAAGAGCGACCAAGGTTATTAGAGGACCTGGGGGGTCTGCAATACCAAGATAGGTTATTACACTTGGGGCTATTTAGTTTGGAAAAAACAAAGACTAAGGGGTGATCTTATGTTAATGTATAAATATATGAGGGGACAGTACAAAGACCTTTCTGATGATCTTTTTAATCATAGACCTGAGACAGGGACAAGGGGTCATCCTCTACGTCTGGAGGAAAGAAGGTTTAAGCATAATAACAGACGCAGATTCTTTACTGTAAGAGCAGTGAGACGATGGAACTCTCTGCCGTATGATGTTGTAATGAGTGATTCATTACTTACATTTAAGGGGGGATTGGATACCTTTCTTGAAAAGTATAATGTTACAGGCTATATATACTAGATTCCTTGATAGGGCGTTGATCCAGGGAACTAGTCTGATTGCCGTATGTGGAGTCGGGAAGGAATTTTTTTCCCCAAAGTGGAGCTTACTATTTGCCACATGGTTTTTTTTTGCCTTCCTCTGGATCAACATGTTAGGGCATGTTAGGTTAGGCTATGGGTTGAACTAGATGGACGTAAAGTCTTCCTTCAACCTTAATAACTAGGTTACTATGTTAGTGTGACGCCGGCCTAAGGTTTACTGAAACTCTGCCTGTGGTGGTTTGATCTAAATCCTTGTGGCTTTTATTTTCTAGTGGTTTACGGCCCCTCATCTGATGACTCCCTGATATCTCAGTTTCATACAACCTTGAAAGCTGGCCACTTGAAGGTCTGGGTGAAAGTAGAGTTACTACATAGTGTAAATCACTATATAAGACCAGAGAAACATGACAAGACAGATGCCAAAACTGGGGTACCTGTACATGTACAGTGTGCTGATATTTGCATAATTGGGGACGCCCATGCAGTGTATGTAATCTCCCAGGGGTTCTCTGTCTTGGTGTTGCTTCTTGAATATTCCAGACTAGGGTTGAGCGAAACGGGTCGTTCATTTTCAAAAGTCGCCAACTTTTGGCAAAGTCGGGTTTCATGAAACCCGATCCGACCCCTGTGCGGGGTCGGCCATGCGGTACGCAACTTTCACGCCAAAGTCGTGTTTCAATGACGCAAAAAGCGCCATTTCTCAGCCAATGAAGGTGAACGCAGAGTGTGGGCAGCGTGATGACATAGGTCCTGGTCCTCACCATCTTAGAGAAGGGCATTGCAGTGATTGGCTTGCTGTTTGCTGTCTGCGGCGTCACAGGGGCTATAAAGGGGCGTTCCCGCCGACCGCCATCTTACTGCTGCTGATCTGAGCTTAGGGAGAGGTTGCTGCCGCTTCGTCAGAAGCAGGGATAGCGGTAGGCAGGGTCCATTAACCACCAAACCGCTTGTGCTGTAGCGATTTCCACTGTCCAACACCACCTTCGGTGTGCAGGGACAGTGGAAGCTACATTTTTTTTTTTTTCCTCAGCGCTGTAGCTCATTGGGCTGCCCTAGAAGGCTCCCTGATAGCTGCATTGCTGTGTGTACGCCGCTGTGCAAACCAACTGCTTTTTTCAAGCACAAATCCTCTTGTTCCTTCCTTTCTGCACAGCTATCTTTTTTGTTTGTCCACACTTTTTATTTAATTTGTGCATCAGTCCACTCCTTATTGCTGCCTGCCATACCTGGCTGAGATTACTGCAGGGAGATAGTAATTGTAGGACAGTCCCTGTTTTTTTTTTTTTTTTGTGGGAGATTAAGATTGGCATTTCTGCTAGAGTGCCATCCCTGTGTGTGCCATCTCTCACTCAGTGGGCCATAGAAAGCCTATTTATTTTTTTGCTTGATTTGGGTTCTAAAATCTACCTGAAAAAATCACTACATCAATCAGTGGGAGAAAAATATTGGCCTCTGGGCTTGTGTGCCACTCCTGACTCCTGTGTGTGCCATCTCTCACTCAGTGGGCCATAGAAAGCCTATTTATTTTTTTGCTTGATTTGGGTTCTAAAATCTACCTGAAAAAATCACTACATCAATCAGTGGGAGATAAATATTGGCCTCTGGGCTTGTGTGCCACTCCTGACTCCTGTGTGTGCCATCTCTCACTCAGTGGGCCATAGAAAGCCTATTTATTTTTTTGCTTGATTTAGGTTCTAAAATCTACCTGAAAAAATCACTACATCAATCAGTGGGAGAAAAATATTGGCCTCTGGGCTTGTGTGCCACTCCTGACTCCTGTGTGTGCCATCTCTCACTCAGTGGGCCATAGAAAGCCTATTTATTTTTTTGCTTGATTTGGGTTCCAAAATCTACCTGAAAAAATCACTACATCAATCAGTGGGAGATACATATTGGCCTCTGGGCTTGTGTGCCACTCCTGACTCCTGTGTGTGCCATCTCTCACTCAGTGGGCCATAGAAAGCCTATTTATTTTTTTGCTTGATTTGGGTTCTAAAATCTACCTGAAAAAATCACTACATCAATCAGTGGGAGAAAAATATTGGCCTCTGGGCTTGTGTGCCACTCCTGACTCCTGTGTGTGCCATCTCTCACTCAGTGGGCCATAGAAAGCCTTTTTTTTTTATTTGGTTTCTAAATTCTCCCTGAAAAAATCATTTTATTTTATTTGGTTTCTAAATTCTTCCTGAAAAAATCATTTTATTTTATTTTGTTTCTAAAGTCTCCCTGAAGAAAAAAAAAAAAAAAAAACAGTGGGAGATTAATATTGCCCTTTCTGCTTGTGTGCCAGTCTTGACTCCTGGGTGTGCCATCTCTCTCTCTCTCAAATAGTGGGCCATAGAAAGCCTATTTATTTTTTTGCTTGATTTGGGTTCTAAAATCTACCTGAAAAAATCACTACATCAGTCAGTGGGAGAAAAATATTGGCCTCTGGGCTTGTGTGCCACTCCTGACTCCTGTGTGTGCCATCTCTCACTCAGTGGGCCATAGAAAGCCTATTTTTTTTTTTATTATTTGGTTTCTAAATTCTCCCTGAAAAAATCATTTTATTTTATTTTGTTTCTAAAGTCTCCCTGAAAAAAAAAAAAAACAGTGGGAGATTAATATTGCCCTTTCTGCTTGTGTGCCAGTCTTGACTCCTGGGTGTGCCATCTCTCTCTCTCTCTCAAATAGTGGGCCATAGAAAGCCTATTTATTTTTTTGCTTGATTTGGGTTCTAAATTCTACCTGAAAAAATCACTACATCAATCAGTGGGAGAAAAATATTGGCCTCTGGGCTTGTGTGCCACTCCTGACTCCTGTGTGTGCCATCTCTCACTCAGTGGGCCATAGAAAGCCTATTTTTTTTTTATTTGGTTTCTAAATTCTCCCTGAAAAAATCATTTTATTTTATTTGGTTTCTAAATTCTTCCTGAAAAAATCATTTTATTTTATTTTGTTTCTAAAGTCTCCCTGGAAAAAAAAAAAAAAAAAAAACAGTGGGAGATTAATATTGCCCTTTCTGCTTGTGTGCCAGTCTTGACTCCTGGGTGTGCCATCCCTCTCTCTCTCTCTCTCTCTCTCTCTCTCTCTCAAATAGTGGGCCATAGAAAGCCTATTTATTTTTTTGCTTGATTTGGGTTCTAAATTCTACCTGAAAAAATCACTACATCAATCAGTGGGAGAAAAATATTGGCCTCTGGGCTTGTGTGCCACTCCTGACTCCTGTGTGTGCCATCTCTCACTCAGTGGGCCATAGAAAGCCTATTTTTTTTTTATTTGGTTTCTAAATTCTCCCTGAAAAAATCATTTTATTTTATTTGGTTTCTAAATTCTTCCTGAAAAAATCATTTTATTTTATTTTGTTTCTAAAGTCTCCCTGAAAAAAAAAAATAAAAATCAGTGGGAGATTAATATTGACATTTGTGCTTGAGTGACAGTCCTGCGTGTGTGGCATCTCTGTGATTTGGTGCCACAGAAAACAGAGTGTGTAACATTGTGCCTGATTTTCCTTGTGGTCTCACCAACCTGTAAAGGGATATTGAAATCATACTGAAGTTATAGCTCACCGTGTAAGTTGTTTGACAGCAACAAATAAAGTTACTTTGGTTAAGTTTTTAAAACAATAAGGAAGTCTGGTGCAAGAGGTCGTGGCCGTGGGCGTTCATTGTCAGCTGGTAATGATGGTAGTGGTAGTGGAGCATCAGGTGGTCGTGGGAAAAAAAATATTCCACCTAAGTCTGGAGCTGTGGAGCCAGGTTCGTCGTCTGGCTACACAAGGCCTCGAACGCTCTCTTTTCTGGGAGTAGGAAAACCGCTTTTAAAGCCGGAGCAGCAACAGCAAGTTTTGGCTTACCTTGCAGACTCAGCCTCTAGCTCTTTTGCCTCCTCTTCTGAAACTGGTAAATGTAAAAGCAGCGCGTCGTTTGTGGATGTTCACGGTCAGGGACAAGTCGCTTCCTTGTCCTCTTCAGCAAAAACAACAACAAGAGAGAAGGATGCAGCAGGCGACACAACGGGTTACTCCATGGAGCTCTTTACACATACCGTCCCTGGCTTAGAAAGTGAAACAGTTAACAGGCCATGCCCATTACAAGTAGATTGTGACATGGAGTGCACTGATGCACAGCCACAGCCAGACTACTATGCTGGTCCTTTGACTCAGACCACAACATTGCCCTCGCAGGGTACTGATCCAGAATCAGACCCTGATGAGACTATGTTGCCCCATCACGAACACTCTACCACCGACTTATACGGTGACACAGACGAAGTTGCGCACGAGGTAGAAGAGGAGGTTATAGATGACCCAGTTGTTGACCCCGATTGGCAGCCATTGGGGGAACAGGGTGTAGGCTGCAGTAGTTCTGAAGCGGAGGAGAAGGGGCCGCAGCAGGCATCAACATCGCAACAGGTTCCATCTGCCGGGCCCGTACCTGGCCCTAAACGCGTGGCAAAGCCAAAAACTGTTGGAGGACAGCGTGTCCATCCGGTTAAAGCTCAGTCTGCAATGGCTGAAAAGGGATCCGAGGCTCGAAAGAGTGCAGTCTGGCATTTTTTTAAACAACATCCAATTGATCCGCACAAAGTCATCTGTCAAAAATGTTCAACTAGCTTAAGCAGAGGTCAGAATCTGAAAAGCCTCAATACAAGTTGCATGCATAGACATTTAACCACCATGCATTTTCAAGCCTGGACTAACTACCAAACGTCCCTTAAGGTTGTAGCACCCTCGGCCAATGAAGCTAGTCAGCAACGCAACATCCCTTCCGTCACTGTAAGGCCACCATTTTCCGCACCACCGGCAGTATCTGTGCAGGTTTCTTTGCCAGCTAAAAGCAGTCAGGGTCAGGGAATCACCAGTTTTGTAGGAGGAAATATTGCATCTAGGGCACCGGCGGAAACAATACCATCTCCAACCGTCTCTCAGTCTGCCATGTCCACCGGCACACCCGCTAGTTCCACGATCTCCAGCTCTCCAGTCCAGCTCACCCTACATGAGACTCTGGTTAGAAAAAGGAAGTACTTATCCTCGCATCCGCGTACACAGGGTTTTAACGCCCACATAGCTAGACTAATCTCGTTAGAGATGATGCCCTACCGGTTAGTTGAAAGCGAAGCTTTCAAAGCCCTGATGGAGTGCGCTGAACCACGCTACGAGCTACCCAGTCGACACTTTTTTTCCAGAAAAGCCATCCCAGCCCTGCACCAGCATGTTAAACAGCGCATCGTCCATGCACTCAGGCAATCTGTGAGTACAAAGGTGCACCTGACTACAGATGCATGGACCAGTAGGCATGGCCAGGGACGTTACGTGTCCATCACGGCACACTGGGTGAATGTGGTGGATGCAGGGTCCACAGGGGACATCAATTTCGGGACAGTTGTGCCTAGCCCACGGTCTAGGAAACAGTTGGCTGTAGGCGTTCGCACCCCCTCCTTCTCCTCCTCGTCCTCCTGCAGAAGCGAGAGCTCTTCCACAGACCGCAGTCGCCCAACCACTCCATCGGCAGCTGACACTGTTGCACACCAGTTGTCCCATTATGGGCCAGCTACTGGCAAGCGTCAGCAGGCTGTATTGGCTATGAAGTGTTTGGGCGACAACAGACACACCGCGGAAGTTCTGTCCGAGTTCTTGCAGCAAGAAACGCAGTCGTGGCTGGGCACAGTAGATCTTGAGGCAGGCAAGGTAGTGAGTGATAACGGAAGGAATTTCATGGCTGCCATCTCCCTTTCCCAACTGAAACACATTCCTTGCCTGGCTCACACCTTAAACCTGGTGGTGCAGTGCTTATTGAAAACTTATCCTGGGTTCTCCGACCTGCTCCTCAAAGTGCGTGGACTTTGCTTACATATCCGCCGTTCGCCTGTACACTCCAGCCGTATGCAGACCTATCAGCGGTCTTTGAACCTTCCCCAGCATCGCCTAATCATAGACGTTGCAACAAGGTGGAACTCAACACTGCACATGCTTCAGAGACTGTGCGAACAGAGGCGGGCTGTTATGTTTTTGTGGGAGGATACACATACACGGGCAGGCAGTAGGATGGCAGACATGGAGTTGTCAGGTGTGCAGTGGTCGAAGATACAAGACATGTGTCAAGTCCTTCAGTGTTTTGAGGAATGCACACGGCTGGTTAGTGCAGACAACGCCATAATAGGCATGAGCATCCCCCTAATGTGTCTGCTGATGCAAAGTTTGACGCACATAAAGGATCAGGCGTCTGCACCAGAGGAAGAGGAAAGCCTTGATGACAGTCAGCCATTGTCTGGTCAGGGCAGTGTACAGGACGAGGTAGCGGGCGAAGAGGAGGTGGAGGACGAGGAGGATGATGGGGATGAGTATATTTTTAATGAGGAAGCTTTCCCGGGGGCACTGGAAATTGGTTGCGTGGCAAGGCCGGGTTCTGGTTTTTTGAGGGACACAAGTGACGTAGATTTGCCTGAAACTGCCCCTCAACCAATCACAACCGCAGATTTGACAACTGGAACTTTGGCCCACATGGCGGATTATGCCTTACGTATCCTCAAAAGGGACACACGCATTACTAAAATGATGAATGATGACGATTACTGGTTGGCCTGCCTCCTTGATCCTCGCTATAAAGCCAAATTGCAAAATATAATGCCACATGAGAACTTGGAACTAATATTAGCAACCAAACAATCAACTCTTGTTGACCATTTGCTTCAGGCATTCCCAGCACACAGCGCCCGTGATCGTTCTCACACGAGCTCCAGGGGGCAGCAGACCAGGAGTGTTAGGGGTGCACACATCAGAAGTGGCGTTGGACAGAGGGGTTTTCTGACCAGGTTGTGGAGTGATTTTGCTATGACCGCAGACAGGACAGGTACTGCTGCATCAATTGAAAGTGACAGGAGACAACATTTGTCCAGTATGGTTACAAACTATTTTTCATCCCTTATCGATGTTCTCCCTCAACCGTCACTCCCATTTGATTACTGGGCATCAAAATTAGACACCTGGCCAGAATTGGCAGAATATGCATTGCAGGAGCTTGCTTGCCCGGCAGCTGGTGTTTTATCAGAAAGAGTATTCAGTGCTGCAGGTTCAATATTAACCGAAAAAAGGACTCGTCTGGCTACCCAAAATGTTGATGATCTAACATTCATTAAAATGAACTACAACTGGATTTCTAATTCTTTTGCCCCACCTTGCCCGGCCGACACCTAGCTTTCCTATGAAAAGCTCTTGCCTGTGGACTACTGTGAATTACTTTTCTAATGTCTAATTTGCTGCAGCTGATTGTCCAGCATACGACATGTTTACACCTCCCTAAATGGCCAAACTCCCCACACGGGGCCGTGGTATCGCGACTTGGCGCAAGCACCCGTGAGAGTGCTGTTTGTCTGAAGAGGTGGGTGTGCCCGCTTTTGGTCGACAGCACTGCCACTGGGTCCCTCATAGTACAATAAAGTGTCTCTGGCGGTGGTGGTGCGCACCCAACGTCAGACACACTGTTGTAACATGAGGGGCCCTGGGCCTGTACCGCCGGCCACAAGAGAGTTCACCCACCCCCAGGTCAAACATTGCTCTACCACTTCCACAATTATCTCTCACACTTCCACCAATGTTTAGTCTATGCGCTGACATCCTTCCATTCCTGCCACTGACAATACCATTGTGTTGACATGTATGATGGTACTTAACATAGTCAGGGGCAGTGTCCTCTATTTACCACAGTAAATACTTTGCGCTAAATTAGTAGGTCTGAAACTACGCAGAGGATCCCACCCCTGTACCTAATGATTGCACCCTTTAGTGTTTTCGTTTTGTTTTAATGCGAGACATTCACATTTATTTATTGTTTTGGACTACTAACTGGCAGACACTCATTACAATCGGCCTCCGCTGACCAGACCACTGCTGCCCGTGTACCCCTGGAACCAATTTTAAATTGCCTACAGCCAGCCCAATTTTATTATGTTAGGCCTTCGAAGCCTGTCTGCGGTCCCTCCTTCCACTAGGCCTCCACTGACCAGACCACTGCTGCCCGTGTACCCCTGGAACCAATTATAAAGTGCCTACAGCCTGTCCAATGTTATTATGTTAGGCCTTCGAAGCCTGTCTGCGGTCCCTCCTTCCACTAGGCCTCCACTGACCAGACCACTGCTGCCCGTGTACCCCTGGAACCAATTTTAAATTGCCTACAGCCAGCCCAATTTATTATGTTAGGCCTTCGAAGCCTGTCTGCGGTCCCTCCTTCCACTAGGCCTCCACTGACCTGTCTACTGCTGCCCGTGTACTCCTGGAACCAAATATAAAGTGCCTACAGCCTGTCCAATTTTATTATGTTAGGCCTTCGAAGCCTGTCCGCGGCCCGTTCTTCCAACTACTACTACACTGACCTGTCTACTGCTGCCCGTGTACTCCTGGAACCAATTATAAAGTGCCTACAGCCAGCCCAATTTATTATTTTAGGCCTTCGAAGCCTGTCTGCGGTCCCTCCTTCCACTAGGCCTCCACTGACCTGTCTACTGCTGCCCGTGTACTCCTGGAACCAATTATAAAGTGCCTACAGCCTGTCCAATTTTATTATGTTAGGCCTTCGAAGCCTGTATGCGGTCCCTCCTTCCACTAGGCCTCCACTGACCTGTCTACTGCTGCCCGTGTACTCCTGGAACCAATTATAAAGTGCCTACAGCCTGTCCAATTTTATTATGTTAGGCCTTCGAAGCCTGTCTGCGGCCCGTTTTTTCTACTACTCCTACACTGACCAGACCACTGCTGCCTGTGTACCCCTGGAACCAATTTAAAAGTGCCTACAGCCCAATATTTTTTTATGTTAGGCCTTCGAAGCCTGTCTGCGGCCCGTTCTTTCAACTACCACTACACTGACCAGTCTACTGCTGCCCGTGTACCCCTGGAACCAATGTTAAAGTGCCTACATCCCAATATTTTTTTATTGTAGGCCTTCGAAGCCTGTCTGCGGCCCGTTCTTTCAACTACTACTACACTGACCAGTCTACTGCTGCCCGTGTACCCCTGGAACCAATGTTAAAGTGCCTACAGCCCAATTTTTTTTATGTTAGGTCTTCGAAGCCTGTCTGCGGCCCGTTCTTTCTACTACTCCTCCACTGACCAGACCACTGCTGCCCGTGTACCCCTGGAACCTATTTTTAATTGCATAGAGTATCCTTTTTTAATAGTAGGCGTACAAAGTCTGTCTGCGGTCCACTATTGAAATTGTCCTCCACTGCCCAGAGCAATGCTGCATGTGTACCCCTGTAACCTTTTTTAAGCTGCAGTGAGCCACATTTTTGGTTTAAGGCCTACTACCTGTGTCTGTCTGCGCCACTCAATACAGCTGTGTTCCTTTGAAAAAAGCTGAGCGTCAATAGTCTTGTTTTCAGCCTCTAGGAATTTTAAAACTGCATTGGGCCTACAACTTTGGTAGGGCCTACTAACGGTGTCTGCCGCCCCAAGGTGTGACCAAGGTTTCATCCACATTGCTTCGATCAGACTACTCTCGTTTAGTAGTTGTTGGAAACTACACTGCATTAGGCCTACAAATTGGGTATGGGGTGTAGAGAGACGGTGTGTTCCACTCCAAGGTGTTCAACAGGTTTCCTCGCCATTGCTTCAATCTTAATGCTCTCGTTTAGTAGTTGTTGGAAACTACACTGCATTAGGCCTACAAATTGGGTATGGGGTGTAGAGAGACGGTGTGTTCAACACCAAGGTGTTCCCCAGGTTTCCTCTCCATTGCTTCAATCTTAATGCTCTCGTTTAGTAGTTGTTGGAAACTACACTGCATTAGGCCTACAAATTGGGTATGGGGTGTAGAGAGACGGTGTGTTCAACTCCAAGGTGTTCCCCAGGTTTCCTCTCCATTGCTTCAATCTTAATGCTCTCGTTTAGTAGTTGTTGGAAACTACACTGCATTAGGCCTACACATTTGGTATGGGGTGTAGAGACGGTGTGTTCCACTCCAAGGTGTTCCCCAGGTTTCCTCGCCATTGCTTCAATCTTAATGCTCTCGTTTAGTAGTTGTTGGAAACTACACTGCATTAGGCCTACAAATTTGGTATGGGGTGTAGAGAGACGGTGTGTTACACTCCAAGGTGTTCCCCAGGTTTCGTCCACATTGCTTCGATCTTCCTACTCTCGTTTAGTAGTTGGTGAAAACTACACTGCATAAGGCCTACAAATTGGGTATGGGGTGTAGAGAGACGGTGTGTTACACTCCAAGGTGTTCCCCAGGTTTCCTCGCCATTGCTTCAATCTTAATGCTCTCGTTTAGTAGTTGTTGGAAACTACACTGCATTAGGCCTACAAATTGGGTATGGGGTGTAGAGAGACGGTGTGTTCAACTCCAAGGTGTTCCCCAGGTTTCCTCTCCATTGCTTCAATCTTAATGCTCTCGTTTAGTAGTTGTTGGAAACTACACTGCATTAGGCCTACACATTTGGTATGGGGTGTAGAGACGGTGTGTTCCACTCCAAGGTGTTCCCCAGGTTTCCTCGCCATTGCTTCAATCTTAATGCTCTCGTTTAGTAGTTGTTGGAAACTACACTGCATTAGGCCTACAAATTTGGTATGGGGTGTAGAGAGACGGTGTGTTACACTCCAAGGTGTTCCCCAGGTTTCGTCCACATTGCTTCGATCTTCCTACTCTCGTTTAGTAGTTGGTGAAAACTACACTGCATAAGGCCTACAAATTGGGTATGGGGTGTAGAGAGACGGTGTGTTACACTCCAAGGTGTTCCCCAGGTTTCCTCTCCATTGCTTCAATCTTAATGCTCTTGTTTAGTAGTTGTTGGAAACTACACTGCATTAGGCCTACAAATTGGGTATGGGGTGTAGAGAGACGGTGTGTTCCACTTCAAGGTGTTCCCCAGGTTTCCTCGCCATTGCTTCAATCTTAATGCTCTCGTTTAGTAGTTGTTGGAAACTACACTGCATTAGGCCTACAAATTGGGTATGGGGTGTAGAGAGACGGTGTGTTCCACTCCAAGGTGTTCCCCAGGTTTCCTCTCCATTGCTTCAATCTTAATGCTCTCGTTTAGTAGTTGTTGGAAACTACACTGCATTAGGCCTACACATTTGGTATGGGGTGTAGAGACGGTGTGTTCCACTCCAAGGTGTTCCCCAGGTTTCCTCGCCATTGCTTCAATCTTAATGCTCTCGTTTAGTAGTTGTTGGAAACTACACCGCATTAGGCCTACAAATTTGGTATGGGGTGTAGAGAGACAGTGTGTTACACTCCAAGGTGTTCCCCAGGTTTCGTCCACATTGCTTCAATCTTAATGCTCTCGTTTAGTAGTTGTTGGAAACTATACAGCATTAGGCCTACAAATTGGGTATGGGGTGTAGAGAGACGGTGTGTTCCACTCCAAGGTGTTCCCCAGGTTTCCTCTCCATTGCTTCAATCTTAATGCTCTCGTTTAGTAGTTGTTGGAAACTACACTGCATTAGGCCTACAAATTGGGTATGGGGTGTAGAGAGACGGTGTGTTACACTCCAAGGTGTTCCCCAGGTTTCGTCCACATTGCTTCGATCTTCCTACTCTCCTTTAGTAGTTGGTGAAAACTACACTGCATAAGTCCTACAAATTGGGTATGGGGTGTAGAGAGACGGTGTGTTACACTCCAAGGTGTTCCCCAGGTTTCCTCTCCATTGCTTCAATCTTAATGCTCTCGTTTAGTTGTTGTTGGAAACTACACTGCATTAGGCCTACAAATTGGGTATGGTGTGTAGAGAGACGGTGTGTTCCACTCCAAGGTGTTCCCCAGGTTTCCTCTCCATTGCTTCAATCTTAATGCTCTCGTTTAGTAGTTGTTGGAAACTATACTGCATTAGGCCTACAAATTGGGTATGGGGTGTAGAGAGACGGTGTGTTCCACTTCAAGGTATTCCCCAGGTTTCCTCGCCATTGCTTCGGTCTTCCGACTCTCGTTTAGTAGTTGTTGGAAACTACACTGCATTAGGCCTACAAATTGGGTATGGGGTGTAGAGACGGTGTCTTCCGCTCCAAGGTGTTCTCCAGGTTGCCTTTCCTGAGCTTCTATCTTCAGGCTCTTGTTAAATAGTGGTTAAATGGAACAACTGCATTTGGCGTACTAGTTGGTTTGGGGCCTACTAACAGTGTCTGCCGCTCCTTGCTGTTCTCCTGGTTTCCTGTCCTGAAATTCCATTTTCAGGCTCTCGTTAAGTAGTTGTTAATGTTAGACTGCATTTGGCCTACTAGTTGGGTTGGGGCCTACTATCGGTGTCTGCCACTCCTTGCTGTTCTCCACTGAACAAAGCTGTGCCGCCTGTTTACTACTGTTGCCAATTTTGAACTGCATTTCGACTACTTACTGATTTGGGCTACTCTCTGTGTCAGCCTCTCATTCCAGTTGTCCTCCACTGCAATGCCCCCTGGTTACTCCTGTGTTACCAATTTTGAACTGCATTTAGCCCACTTTATTCTTTGGGCCTATATCTGTGTTTCCTCCTCATCCTGCCTATTGCCCAGCCAGTGATAGATGAGTCTGCTGGTACATTGACCCATAACGCAACATTTCCCGTGCACGCTACACTGCAAGATTGTGACCCTGCTGAAAGTCAGGTCCTCCTTCCCGCATACCATACCACCTTACACGGGGACAAAGAGGAAGGTGCAGATGAAAGTGCAGGTTCCTTCATCAGGTGGGGGGAGGAATACTAGTTGGCGACGTCACTGGCACAGGGCCTCTCATAGTACGCAAAAGTGTTGCTGCCGGTGGGAGGCACCCCCGCTGTGCAAACACACCGCTGTACTTTGAGGGGCCCTGTGCCAGTGCCAATGCCAACGAGTGGGCCCCCCCTGCTTGCTCAGGATCACAGCACTTGCAAAGTTGAAATACTTACCTCTCCCTGCTCCACTGCCGTGACGTGGTCCAGATTTCCTGGGCCCACTAATTACTTGAACCAGTCCTACCCCCCACAACTTTAGCCAAATGACCCCCAATTTCAAATGCCTTCCAATTATTATAAGGTAAATTACGATTGACAAGCTTCTGTAACAAGAATGGATGTTTTTGCCATTAAAATGGGCAGTGTAGGTGTTTTCCTGGCCTCCACTCACTGCCGACTATGCTCCCCCATTGACTTGCATTGGGTTTCGTATTTCGGTTGATACCCGACTTTTCGCGATAATCGGCCGATTCCACTCGACTCGACTTCTAAGATAGTCGGGTTTTGCGAAACACGGCTCGACTCTAAAAAGGTCAAGGTCGCTCAACCCTATTCCAGACGGATGATATTTAAAAGCCTCTTAGTGATGATCTAAGTATATTGTATGAAGTTAATCTTCATATATACGTAATCAGTATATTTATGTAATCCTTATATGTAATTATTAACCTTTGTATGTTATTGTTAACATATACAAAAATGTACGCACTCACACTATTCAATCTTAATATTCCTTGAATTTTGTAGTTTGCAATGAAATTGCTTTGTATTGCAAGGATTAGACTTTTTTAAAGCCGTATCTGAACCTTAGTGTTAAAAACATGTTAAACACAATTGCGAAATTCTCCTGTAAATAATTCTGCAAAGAGGGAACCATCATACCATAAAAAATACGAGTGGATTTTCATGGGCACATCCAGTATGTGGGTTCCAAGGCCTAATGGGGTGCATATGACTATGCAGCAGGGCTGGCCTTGTCACGAATGTGTAAAACAAAGGTGTACAGAGTAAAACATGCATATTGTGAAGTGGATTTTCATGGGCCCATCAACTATGTGGGTTCAAAGGCTTATTGGGGTGCATATGAATTGGTAGCAGGGCAGGCCTTGAATTCAATGCAACACTTTTTCAGGAGTCCCCCTGGACATCTTATGACAGGGGTATTGTGGTGCGTCGTAATTCTTGGCAGCCCATCCACTCACAGCATAGGCTACAACAGCTTAGGAGACCCACTGTTTCATAATGGCCCTTTAAGAAGATTAATGCCACCTGATGCACCAGTAAAAATAGGCTCTGTGACTTTAAGAGACCCTCCTTTGTAAATGAAACAAGATGGGTCTGCGCATGTGTCACACACCACATGGCCAGCTAGGGGGGTTACATGTTACAATGACATTTCCCAGTGAATGCACTTGTAGTGGTTCAAAGCAATGTTAAAGTTGAAACGCTGTTAAAAAAAAATATGCTGCGTCTGAACTAAGCCTAAGAGGGAGAGGAAATTTTCGGTCTGGGGTTAAATATTTGGCCTTACAGGCAAGTCATTAACCTACAAAGGATGTACCTTGACATATTTCCCAGCAAAACCCGTTTTGGTTTTGCTTTAATGTGTCTTTTGTGGCACTGGAAAAAATGGCATGAGTCTTGGAAAAAAATGATTAAAGCTGTGAACTAGGAGTCAGGAATGCTTCCAGGGGCGATCCCCATGATGTTCCTTTGTCATTTGAGCAGTGTTTCCATCATTTTCAGATGTTTTTAAACCTTAAAAGGACCCCCAGGGGAATCGCGATAAAAATACTCGGGTCTCCCATAGACTTACATTGGGTTCGTTGTTCTGGCCGAGTACCCGAGTATTCCAATCTGCTCGACCCAAGCAACGAGCACCCGAGCATTTTAGTGCTCGCCCATCACTATTCAGAAATTAATATTTTGTGGAATAACCATGATTTTTAATCACAGCTTTCATGCATCTTGGCAGCTTTCCAGCAGTGTTTCACACTGCTTCTGGCGCAAAGATGTAAGCAGTTCTTCTTTGTTTGATGGCTTGTGACTATCCATCATCCTCTTGATTACATTCCAGAGGTTTCCAATGGGGTTCAGGTCTGAAGAATGGGCTGCCCATGACAGGAGTTTGATGTTGTGGTTTCTTAATTTTTGCCAGAGCTGTATATATTACCCCAATTGCCACTGCACAAAAGCAATCAGGAAGAACTGAGTCAATGCTCAAGAATTAGCGCTTGTAATAGATGCTCCATTTCTCGTGTGGCTGAGGACTAGTCTTATTAGTGTTGGTAGGGGCCAATATCCATGGACCTTCACAGCTTTTTAATATCAGCCCTTAGCTGTCTGTTTTGCCTTAGCTGGTTATTAAAAATGGTGGGGGCCCCAAATAATTTTTTGGGCGAGTCCACCCATTTTTTAATAACCAAAGAAAGAGCAGACAGCTGTTCACTGATTAATAGGCTGAAAAGGTAAATGTTTATTGGACGCTTCCCAGCATAATGAGACCAGCTCACAACCAATGTGGTCTCGAACTTTCGTGCTGTAAAATGGGGATAGTAAGCGGTAAAGGTGAAAAATGAAACAAAAAGGGAGTAAGCAGGACAATAGCCCTGAAAACAAATGTGGATAGTAAGATCACTTAAAATAACAAAGAATAAAAAGTAATAATAATAATAATTTTGAAAAAAGAGGCATAGGTCCAAATGTAGGAGGAGGTGTAGTAGGTGGATGAGCTTGAGGCGAATGTGGCGATGAAGGTGTAAGAGGCAGGGGATGAGTTATCCAACAGTTTTTTTTTTTTTTTTGGGGGGGGGGTTCTTATTAATTTTTTTTTTTTAGGGACAGCACTTAAAAGAACATAGTATAAAATAAAATAAAAAAGTACAATTTAGATACAGTAGTTGGATGTCCTAGTGGAGGAGGAGATGGTGTAGGTGGACATTGCACTGTAGGTGGAAGAGGCAGGCCTGATGGTATCCAACATTATTTTTGTGGATTTTATTTCTCTTCCTTTTTGGTAAGGCCCCAAAGTAAAACAAATGGCAAATAAAATATATCAATGTCTGGGTGCAGATGGTACATTTGTCTGGGCAGCCAAAGGTACAGACAAGTCCTGTGGACTCCACTCCTGGTTTCTTTTAATGAATGCGAGAGTGCCCACGTTGGCTTTGGACAGGTGGATGCGTCTATGTGTGATTATATGCCCTGCTGTGATAAACACACATTCCAACATTACACTTGCCACGGGGCATGCCAGCACTTCCAAGTCAAAAAGTACAAGCCTAGGCCATGTGTCCAGTTTGGAAACCAAGAAGTTAAATGGGCAGAGACATCACTTAGTACATGCAGACGTGTGGACATGGACATGTACTCTTCCACCATGTTGTTATAACGCTGGCACCTGGTTGTATAGACCGTATCAGATGGTGGTGCTGGATGCTGTGGCATGCTGATTTTTTTTCACATTTTAGCCAAGCTAACCCTCCCTTCCGAGGTGGTGCCCCAGCTGCGATGGCGACTTCCTCCTCCTCTGCCTTGTGTTTCTTCTGTCAGGTGGGAATGCCGCCAGTAGTGCCCCTACCAGCATGTGCTTGTATTCACACATTTTGCCATCCCACCACAGTGACAGAAGTAATAATAGTACATTGTCTTTGCAGCAGGGATCCAGCAGGGTGGCCACCCAGTAATAAGTAGGAGTATTGTTGGAGTCCCTCAAGGCTCTGTCCTGGGGCCCCTACTTTTTTCCATCTATACCCTTGGCCTAGGACAACTCAAAGTCCCATGGCTTCCAGTATCACCTGTGTGCTGATGACACTCAGATCTCACGTATCCCCCCTACCTGATCTATCTATTATGGTAAGCGGCATCACGCTCTCTCCCACACCTGAAATCCGCTGCCTCGCGGTAACTCTCAACTCTGCCCTGTCCATCAAACCGCACGTCCAAATTCTTGCCACCTCCTGTCGCCTCCAACTCAAATATATTGCCAGAATCCATCCCTTCCTCTGCCCTCAATCTACTAAAACGCTTGTGCATGCCCTAATCATCTCTCGCCTCGACTACTGTAACATCCTCCTCTGTGGCCTCCCCACTAACTCTCTTGCACCACTCCAGTCTGTCCTCAACTCTGCTGCCCGGCTAATCCACCTCTCTCCTCCCCTCTGCAAATCCCTCCACTGGCTCCCAATTCCCCAATGAATCCAGTTCAAACTACTAGCACTAATCTACAAAGCCATCCACAACCTGTCCCCTCCCTATATCTCTGAACTAATCTCCCAATATCTTCCCTCATGTAATCTCCGATCCTCCCAAGACCTCCTACTCTCCTCCACACTTATTCATTCCTCACACAACCGCCTCCAAGATTTCTCCCGAAATATCCCCCATCCTCTTGAATTCAACGCCTCAACACGTCCGATTCCACCACCCTCGGATCCTTCAGACGGAACCTGAAAACCCATCTCTTCAGGAAAGCTTACAGCCTGCAATAACCATTCTGCCGCCTCACCACCACCAGAGCTGCTGCACCCCTGACCTTCTGTCTCTTCCCCATTATCCCATAGAACATAAATCCGCAAGGACAGGGTCCTCTCCTCTCTGTACCGGTCTGTCATTGTAAATTTGTTTACTGTAAATGATATCTATAACCCTGTATGTAACCCCTTTCTCATGTTCAGCACCATGGAATTAATGATGCAATATAAATAATAATAATTCATGCCAGGCGGCCCAGACGCAAAGAAAAACTGTCCTCTGTGGGAGGTGTATGGTCTATGTCCTCCCTGCCATGCTCCAGTGATGCCCGTGAGCTACTTTGAGGGCCACCCTGTTGTGTGAAGTGTTGTTCCACTGAGCTACTCGCCCGTGCGTGCTGCAGCTGAAACTCCAGTATTGCTTCTGCTCGTACAGCCTCTACAGCGTATTCAACTTTTGAGTTCCACCTTGTTGATATGTCACATATGAGGCGCTGAGCGAGAAGGCAGAAGTGACGCTGCAGCGCAGACCGTCGAGCAGCTGCAGGATGTGAACGCCATAATCGTGCACAGACGACCTCTCACATATTGACACCAGATTGACACCAAGGAGAGCAGACGTGTCTGTCTGCTCTCTGCTGGATGAGGACAACAAGGCGCCGTGCTAGTGGCAGCCCATTGCAGCAGCAATAGTTTTGTTTTGTTTTATTTGGTTTTATTTTACTTTATTTTATTTTGGAATTATTTTTGTTATGTGTGAACCTTTTTCTTTCTGAGCCTCAGTTTTTTTTGGTACTCCTAAGGAACTTTCTTTTCCCCAGTACCTTCTCCTTCTGAACTTGGATCCTTTGGAATGCTTCCCTTGGATTTATGCTGAACCCTTGGATTTATGCTGAACCCTTGGATTTCCCCTTGGCTGGTTGCTTCTGAACCTGGGATCCTCTGATTTGTTTCCCCTGGATGCATACTGCTACCCATAGCTTTCTGGGTGTATGCTTCTGATCCTTGGCTCCCCTGAAAGGTTCCCCTTGGATGTTTGCTGCTACCCGCAGCTATCTGGATTTACAGTGCATTTGTGATCACCTTGCAGCCTAGGACTGGTATTATACGCACCTACTGCCAGGCGGTCACTACCTGTCTGGGAATTGGTACAGCTATGTCTGGAGGAGTGCACTGTATGCCTCCCTACACGGACAGGCTTAGTGCGACTAACATGGGCAAGGTTTTGATTGATGCCCCTAAGTCTGTTCATAAACGTGTTGCTTACTCAAGGGGCCGACTTCTGGAGCAGCGCAGGCTAATGCCTTCTCCTGTGGTGGGTAGACCACGTGTCCCATGTGAGGTAAGGCGACCCTACAGAGGCTGCAGAGCGGGGAAAAACTTAAGGCAAGGCGAAGACGGTTTAAACCTGTAGTTCCGTCCATCATCATGGGGAATGTTCAATCACTGGGTAATAAGTCGGATGAACTGCTGGCATTAATACGGACCCAGAGGGAATACAAGGAATGCAGTTTGATGTGTTTTACTGAAACATGGTTACGTGGCGAGATCCCGGACTTAAGTGTCTCAGTACCAGGATTTCACATGGTCCGGGCGGATAGAAACACTATGAAGAGCGGCAAAAAAAAGGGCGGTGGAGTTATACTCTACATAAACAATGGTTGGTGCAATCAGGGGCATGTGACTGTAAGGGAGCGCCATTGTTGTCCGAACATTGAGCTGCTAGCTGTTGGCCTCAGACCTTACTATATTCCTAGAGAATTTTCGCTTGTTACTGCAATAGTGTTGTACATACCACCAACTGCAAACCATGAGGCTGCAGGTGAAGTGCTGTCAGGAGTCATTGCTCGGCTCCAGCTGAAACACCCCAACTCGCTTACTGTAATCTCTGGGGATTTTAACCGGGCTAAAATTTCTACTGCCTTAACTAAATTCTATCAATTTGTTAAATGTACAACACGTGACAAAATTACTTTGGACTTACTCTATGGGAATGTCAAGAATGCTTATTCATCGTCTACCCTGCCGCCCCTGGGAAAGTCTGATCACAATCTTATACTATTGTCACCAGCATACCAACCTGTTGTTAGAAAACAGACTGCTACCATTAAATCAGTTAGAATGTGGAATCCAACAAATGAACAGGCTTTACAGGATTGCTTTCATCTTACAGACTGGGATGTGCTGCTTGGGACAATGGATGAGTATACAAATGTTAATGAAGTAGTTGGTAGAGTGACTGACTACATTAACTTCTGCACTGATATGTTGGTGCCGGCTAAAAAGATTAGGTGTTTTGCAAACAACAAGCCATGGATAACAAAGGAATTGAAGCATTTGCTCAACAGGAAAAAAAGGCATTTAAATTAGGTGACAAAGAGGAAATTAAAATGATACAGCATGAATTGAAGCATAAAATAAAGGAGGCCCAGGAAGCCTTCAGAATTAAACTTGAAAAGAAACTGTCCCACAATAATACCAGAGAGGTTTGGTCAGGAATGAAATTACTGACTGGGCTTAAGCTGAGGCCTGAAAATGATGGTGGAAATCTAGGCAAGGCTAATGAGATGAATGAGTATTTCAACAGGTTTAGCAGTACATGTGCACTGCCAACGGATAGTGGATGGGAACTGGGTGCAAATTCTGCAACATCGATATTGAAGGATGAGCAGACCAATTTTAGAGTATCCGAAAATGATGTGAGGAGGCAGTTTAAGTCACTTAACATTGGTAAAGCAGCAGGACCAGATGGACTCAGCTCACGTGTTCTTAAAGTTTGTGCAGACCAGCTGTGTACTGTCTTTACACGCCTATTTAATGGAAATATACAAACACAGAGGGTACCTGTGTTATGGAAAACTTCCTGTCTGGTGCTGGTACCCAAGACTTCTTCTCCTGCAACCCTAAATGACTATCGTCCTGTAGCCTTAACATCTCACGCTATGAAGGCCTTGGAAAGATTAGTGCTTGCTCACTTAAGACCAAGGGTCAATGCTTTTATTGATCCCCTTCAGTTTGCCTACCGACATAGATTGGGGGTGGATGATGCTATCCTTTCTCTGTTACATAGGGTACATTCATTTCTGGAGACTGACGGTACCATGGTGCGAGCGATGTTCTTCGATTTCTCGAGTGCATTTAACTCCCTGCAGCCACTTTTACTACACAAAATGATGACTGATATGAAGGTGGAGGTGGGGATGAGAAATTGGATAACTGACTACCTATCTGATCGGCCACAGTTTGTACAGATGGGAGCAGTGGTGTCAAGCAGATTACTGAGCAGTGTAGGTGCCCCCCAGGGAACGGTGCTTGCGCCCTTTCTATTCACACTGTATACTTCAGACTTTCAGTATAAATCTGAACTTTGCCACCTTCAAAAATTTTCGGATGACTCCGTGGTTGTGGGATGCATTAGGGGAGATCAGGGGGATGAGGAATACAGAAGGGTGGTGTTGAATTTCGTGGATTGGTGCAATGGTAACTATCTACAACTAAATGTTAAGAAAACTAAGGAGTTGGTGGCCAACTATAGCAGGATAAAGATGGAATGCTTACCGATCACTATTGCTGGTCAGGAGGTAGAGCAGGTGGAGAGTTACAAATATTTGGGGGTCCATTTGGATAGCAAACTGGACTGGAGATGCCACTCAGAGTCTGTCTACAAGAAGGGGATGAGCAGATTGTATTTCCTAAGGAAACTGAGGTCTTTTAATGTGTGCAGCAAAATGTTAGAAAGGTTCTACCAGTCTGTTGTGGCAAGTGCCATCTTTTTTGCAATCACGTGCTGGGGTAGTAGTGTGCGGGCCTCTGATGCTAATAAGCTGAATAAGATTATTAAGAAGGCAAGTTCTGCTGTGGGCTGTAATCTGGACTCTTTTGGGGAGGTAGTGGAGAGAAGAACTCTGAAAAAGTGTATGGCAATTATGAACAATAATGCACATCCACTATATGAGCTATTCATGAGACAGAAGAGCACCTTCAGAAACCGGCTAATACTTCTGAGGTGTAAGAAGGAAAAATATAGGATATCGTTTGTGCCAACTGCCATGGGAATGTACAACAATAACATTAGGGTTAAACCACCAAGGTGAATGTCTAGTTATTTCTCTACATTTCAGTTCACTTGTTGTGTATGTCTTATTCTAATGTATAATGTTCTTCTGTCAACTCCTCTGTCATGTCAACTATGTAATTCCTTTATGATTTGTATGATTTAAATTGTGCTGCTGTGATACCATAATTTCCCACGGGATCAATAAAGTGTATCGTATCGTATCGTATATGGGCAATTTTTAAGAAAGATTTGCACCACTAAACTTAACACATGTGTCAGGCAAGGGATGTGGCCAAACCAGCTAGGCCTAGAGCTGCTACCAGATTTCGCCCGTTATTGCACACCACCAGGCCTGGATTTAGGTCCAGCGGCACCAACCACTCATCAGTCTCTTGTTTAATCCCTGTTCACAGCTCTTGTGCAGTATGGAACTTGTCCCCTAAAATGATGAATTTGAGAACAGCCTACTGTCTTTTCCCCCTGGCTGTGTTGAAGTTGCTGGTGCAAGTCTTACTGCTAGGTGATGGAGTAAGCGGAGTAGGCCACATGGGCAGAGCAATGTCCAACAATAGATGTAGGACATGCACTAGAATGCCTTCCTCCTCTGTCCCAGCTGCCACATTTACCCAGTGTGCAGATAGGGAGATGTATCGTCCCTGCCCATGCTTACTGGTCCACGTATCGGTAGTCGTTGCACAGTGCACACCTGATTTTGGTTGCATCATGTGTGTGCTGGGCACGGATGGCCAACTTGAAACATTAGTGTTGGATGGGAACCACATACTTCGCAAGTGCCACCACCATCAGTTTTTTAAAAAAATGTTTTTTCTCCATCAGCTGGAATGGCAGTGTTTCAAAGGCCAGGAATTGGTAAATGCTGTTATTCAGGACCAGGGCCTGTGGGCGGGTAGTGGGGTATTTCCTCTTTATGGGGTTTGGGTGATGGAGAGAGGAACACTTCCATGGGACAGGGTGGAGATGCTTGGTGACACTGCTGGTGGTGGTGCTGTCACATCCTGTCTTTGCGGGTAGGCTGTTGTTCGTGAGCTGGATGAAGAAGTCAAGACCGCAGCAGAAGAGGGAACAGGAGGAAAGCTCACATCTGTCATGTTTTTTTAAGGTGTCTACTCTACTGCAGCTCGTACTTAGAACTCAGATGCAGGTCGTGCTCAGGTTAAGAAAATGTTAAAATAAAAAAAAAATCAGAAGAGACTGCTTCATGACTTTGGGCTGATACTGCTTGGCCGATTTGCAAGGGGGTGAGGTGGTAGAAAGATGCCCACGGTCCTCAGTAGGGTTGAGCGAAACGGATCGTTCATTTTCAAAAGTCGCAGACCTTTGGCAAAGTCGGGTTTCATGAAACCCGACCCGATCCCCGTGTGGGGTCGGCCATGCGGTACGCGACTTTCGCGCCAAAGTCGCGTTTCGTATGATGCGCTTGGCGCCATTTTTTCAGCCAATGAAGGAGCGTGGGCAGAGTGATGACATAGGTCTTAGGAGCGCGGACGCCTATCGCCATCTTGTTGCTTGTGCGCTGTAGCGATTTGAAATGTGTAACACCAGCTTTTTTGTTCAGGGACGGAGGGGAGAGAGGGAGAGAGGGAGAGAGAGAGAGGGAGAGAGAGAGAGAGAGAGAGAGAGGGGGAGAGAGAGAGAGAGAGGGACAGAGAGAGAGAGAGAGAAAAAAAAAAAATCCCATTGACTTTGCATTGGGTTTCGTGTTTCGGTCGATCCCCGACTTTTCGCCATAATCGGCCGATTTCACTCGACTCGACTTTAGAGATAGTCGGGTTTCGTGAAACCTGACTCGACCCTAAAAAAGTAAAAGTCGCTCAACCCTAGTCCTCAGGTGAAAACTCTGCGCTTTCAGCAGTGGACCCAGTGGAAGGAACTGGAGGCGCCCTCAGCCATCCAATCTAACACCGTCTGCACATGTTCTTGCCTCACTATCCATCCAGCGGTGCTCGTGCCTAGGATATGGTGCACAACATCCCTTGGACTGCATGCACAGAGGAATGTGTTTCATGTAGACACGTAACGGGCACAGATCAACCATGTCATCTCCTTGAAGCAGGTACACCTCCACCACGACCTTCATTTGATGCTTTCCTCATGTCACTCCCCCAACAATAATTCCCAGTAGAGAAGAGGCTGAATTAGGGCACACTGAACCATGCTTAATTACTGGCAGCGTGCACCAGGTTGTTACAGCATGCTGCATCAGGGTGGTAAATAAACAGTATGCGGTAATTGTCTACATTTTTCTTTAAAATATTAAAATTTGAGAATCATCAGTGGTTGATACCCTTTCAAAGGAGAAGTGTAACAATGATTGTAGCCGGCGTCTCCTCCGGTCTCTATCAGGCTCAGTATAGAGTTTGGGTCCTATTGATCTGTAGAGGATGTGTGTTTTGCCGTTACCTGTTCATCTCTGGTCTCCTTGATGGTATCTCCTGACGGATGTATTGGATATGGTTGGATTCACTATCTTAACCACAGAGGAAGGTTGGCTAAGGATGACCGATGTCTATGTCTTTAGCACCTCGCTTACCTTTGGAACATAGCCGTGTTTTGAGCTGCTTTCCATGCTGCATTCCCGGAATTTTGGACCTGCTGATTCATCTAAGAATACCTGCTGCATATGGAACTTTTTTGCCCATGATGAAAAGAAGTGGTATAATTTTGTGGCATAGTGTTTTGGTTCCTGGCAGAAGTACCATAATTCATGATCATTTCAACCGATAAGAACTTTCTATGTTTGGATTGGACTTTAATTATCAGAAACGGGTGACTTTCATATTGTTGTGTGATCTCCACTGGACTTTAGCCACATATGGACTTGAAAGGATGATTCCACGTCTGAATTATCCCTATTAATAAGTGTTAATGGAGGCTTGACATATTATTGTCCCCATTATAAGTATGAATGTTTTGATGTTATTATGTGTTATCTATACGGTTTGCATATTTATCAAATTTGTTATATTGGTAATTACATATAAATCTTGGGTCAATGGTGGTGGGCCTAGACTTGGCACATTTATGTGGATGAGCCCACTACTTAGGGCTCATGCTTATTAAACGTCTTTTCACCTTTTCTTTGGTTATTTCCTTTATTTCTTTCTTTTCATTTTTATATATCTTTTTTCATATAAAGGGTATTTAATTGATCATTTGGCTGGTGTAAATATCAACAGTTGGACCCATCCTGTAGGTGAGCCCTCTGTGATTCCTGCAGCCATTTGACTTATGACTTCCATTTTTTCTTTCATTCTCACGTTATATTCTTACTTTTTATTTCAGTAATCGTTCACTTAATTTGGTTTGGGTTATTTATTCACCTAGGCAGCGGTTGCGGGTGTGTTTGGTTGCCCCAACCTGCAGGGGGAGGCTCCAGACACCCGGCACCGATCTGTACTGGGGTGGGTTTACTATGTGTCTGATATACACTTTATTATTCTTTTCACTTTTTATATTGTATTCTATTTATTTTGTTTTCACTTATTTTTCTTCTCTGAGTCTTTTCATGGGCGGTCACCACATTTTACATCTGATTGATGGCCGATAAATAGATTTGTTATATATTATACGGTTTAGTTAGTGAACTGTTATTTAGGGGTGTGCTATGTCATTTCTTCCAGGTCATGATTGGGCAAATTGTATATAATACACATATTTATTATTTATATTGGTGGGTCTTCCACTATTTATCAGAGTGTTTTTATGATAGGGTACCTTACTTGTATCTAGTATGGGAAGTTCGGACAAATAATAATTACCGCAGTTTTATTTTTATTGCTGCTGGTTATGCTATTAGCTGGTGTAACAGACATCATAGTGTTTCGTTGCTATAACACAAAAAAATTATCTGCACTTTTGAGGGTCTTAATGGATATTTTTATTGCTGCAGTGGATTTCTCGCTGTTATGATAATTCCAGGTGGGCTGGCTTTAAATCGCTTTGACGGCGTATTGCGGTTTGGCATGTGGGCTCTGTTTTGACAATTGGGATGGCTGGCATCCTTCTATATTTTCAATATGGCCCGACAGGTGTCATTGTGTTTTTTCTGCTGATATTCATACCACCGCTACTAAATATTTGTTACCACGGTGGGTGCCGGCAGGCGGGTTTTATTTTGTAAGTTAGACTGCCTATTCATTCCCGGTAACGGGTGCTATTTACTTTGCGATTAAATATATCTGCTGTGGATGTATTTACCATAGAACTTAAAAAGTTGCATTATGGCCCCTGTTTGTATGATGTTGCCGGTTGGATTTTTATCGCCGCTGCTGGGGATTCCAGTAGGCAGTCCTAGTCAACATCATGTGACGGCAAACTCCACCCTTCCTCGATTTTATTGGCCCTTGGCTGCTTTAAAAACTCTATGACGCCTCCCTGTAGACACGCCCCCAGGAGGAAGCTGTCGCGAAACGCGCGTCGGGGTTTTTGCGGACAGTGGCGTGCCATGTGTGGCTGATATCGGGAGCACCTCACGATTCAGGTAACACGTATATTTATGGGTTTCTATTCACTCAGTGGTTAGGCACATGTAGCAGCATGTGGACAATTGTCTATATATTAGTTGAGCTTGCTGTAAACTAATTTTTGGGTGCATACCTTTCCCGCATATATGCATAGGTATGAGCAGCTTGGGATACATTCGCAGGTATAATCATTGTGCGTTGTTGTTATTGGAGTACCATAAAGGGTCCGGGCAAAGGTTGTATTTACCATTTACTGTATAGAGTCTGGACATGGATACCCATGAATATTCCCGTATGCCATGTTGCTTAAATTGGTTAACAGATATTGCCTGAATATTTATTCTGTATAGTACAAAGTTTAAATAAACAGTACTGAATAGTTATAGCAGTTGCGGCACTAATTAGAGTTTTGATTTTGAACAGGTGGTTCTATAATAGTGCAACAAATATATTATCATCTTTATAGCCACTGCGGCACTAATTGATATTATAACTTGGAGCAGTTGGTTTTTTAATAGTGTAATTAGACTATATTGTTATCTATGGTATCCTGACTAATTAAAGTGGTCATTACTTATTTACCTAAGTGTGTTATACTATACCTATATTGAATATTTGGATTTTCACATGAAAATCTAGTAGAGGTATTTTCTCAGCATACTCTAGTACTTAATTTTATAAACCTATAAACGTGTTTATTACCTGTGCTTTCTCGTCACTATGAGAATTTTTCTCACGCCTGTCTGCTAGTAACATCATTTACTTACATGGTTTTGAGGCATTGTTTTATCTTTTGTATTGTTTGGTGTTAATAAAATTATAACTTTTTATAAAGCACTCTTTGGTTCAGCATGCAGTTTTCATTTGCTTAGCGAATCAGTATGTTTCAGTGACTTAGTTGAGTGTTTACCCATCCCTAGTCTGTGGTAAGGGGTCTGGGTTATATGTTTACATATTGTATTTCTGTCTTCAGGCAGTATACCCAATTCCGTATAATGGATTTTTCAGCCAGAGAATCAAGCTGGCGGCAAAAGGCTTCAAATATCTTTCGCTCCAATGCCTCTCAACCCATGACCGATGCCTCTAATATTGAAAGAGATGTGATGAAACAGTACAAAAATTGTATTCATAAAAAAACTAAAATATGGTGGACTAAGACAACATTGGAGAACTATGTAAGTCATAAAATAATTCCACGGGGTCTATGAGTGCAGCTGTATCCTACATTTGATTTGGGCGAGCAACATTTAATTGATCGTTGGATGACAGCTGCTTCTGTCTGTTCTTTGGAGTTTCTTCAGATAATTATAGAAAGTAACACGGCATCTATAAAGAAAATTGAAGATGAAATAAGTAGATTAGAACTATCACTCAAAAAAGATGTAAAAAATGATCAATTAGAATTATTTCTGAAAGAAATTGATAACGATCTTGAAAAATGGGAAAAAGACATCTGTGCTGTGAAAACTAAAAAATATTTGAGGGACGTCACCGATTATGACAACAACAAAATTTATAGATGGCAAAACCCACGATCTAATGATGAGAAACGGAAAGCTAGATCTGAATCTTTCAGTTCAACATCTTCAACTTCAGATGCAGGGACATCCAATCAAGGTAATGATGCCACTCCCTGGAATAAACGTACCAGATTTGGAGGAGGCTCAAAGCATGATGAGTTTTTTAAGAAAAGGACTTATCAGAGAAACGATAAAATGAAGGTGATTAATTTGTCCAAACATGTTTTGTCTGAAATGCAGATGTCAATCCTTGAAAAAGGTCTTACTTTTTGTCCATCTTACTCCCTAGATGCCTTCACATCGGTAAAAGATGTGCATTTATTTTCAAGGAAGCTTATTTTAAAAAAAACTCCATTTCAAGGGACAAACGGATGTAAGGTTTGATACTGAGGAAGAGAGGGAGGCCCTTGCCAATTTGGAAGCTTTGGAACGTGAGAGTAATCCGGTTGAGGTGAGTGGTTTTCCTGACCACTTAGTGGGGAAAAGTAAGAAATTTCCAACATTTAACTTATGTCCGGCTGTGGAGGTGTTTACTCGGTTGGTGACCAAGGACATAGAAGAACTGTCAGCTAAGGGTTTTGGTTCGTCCAACTTTGGACAACAAGAAAAACAAGCTCTTCAGGCCCTAAAAGAATGGGATGATGTAGTGTACAAGGCAGCCGATAAAGGCGGAAATCTGGTCATCTGGCCTCGCACTCTTTATGAGAAGCAAGCCTACAAATTGTTGGACGACAGAGCATGCTATAAGAAACTTGCTTTAAATCCTATGGATTTTTATCAAGCAGAATTGATCGAAATCTTAGAGAAGGCCTTCAGTGAAGGCATCATCCCAAAGAGATTACTTGAACTGATTAGAAATATGCATCCTAGGATGCCAACAATATACCTTATCCCGAAAATACATAAAAATCCAACTGACCCTCCAGGCAGGCCGATCGTGTCCGGCAATGGGGGTTTGTGTGAAGTAATTACTCAGGTTTTGGACTTCTATCTCAAACCCCTAGTGAATCAACTTCCATCATTTATCAAGGACACGACGGCTGCCTTGCAAAGGCTGGATAATCTCCAATTGAGCCCCAATAGTGTAATGGTGACCGCTGATGTAGAGGCACTCTACACCTCCATCAGGCATGCAGATGGGATCAGAGCTGTGGCACTGTATTTGAGTGCAAGTAATTTGGACAGGAATTTGGTGCGACTTCTGTTGGAACTGCTTGAGTTCGTTTTGTCACATAACGTTTTTGTTTTCGGGCAGGGCACGTATCTGCAATTGCAGGGTCCTGCGATGGGGGCTTGCTGTGCCCCCTCCTATGCAAACCTTTTTCTGGGGGCATGAGAAAGGGAGATTTTCATGAGTAATCCCATCCCCCAGAACGATCTCATCCAAGGTTGGATGAGATATATTGATGATGTTTGGTTTGTATGGGAGGGGGGGATTAAAGATCTGCATATCCTCATGGCAGCCCTCAATCGTAATGATCTTAATATCAAGTTGACCTATAAGTATGGTAGGTCTGTAGATTTCCTCGATTTGCAGATACGTGCCCTGCCTGAGGGTGATCTTATTACCGACATTTTTTGTAAGCCCACTGCGACCAACTCTTTGCTACATGCAGAATCTGCCCACTTACCGTCCACAATAAAAGGAATACCTATTGGGCAATTCTTGCGGGTAAGGCGAATATGTTCTAAAGATGAAGATTTCTGTATTCAGGCTGATGACCTTGCGGATAAATTTCTACAGCGAGGTTACAGCCAAAAAACAATACGAAGGGGTCGGACAAGGGCAGAAAGGACTCCTAGAAATACCTTATTGTATGGCAACTCCAGCAGGCCGAACAAGGACAAGGATCAAGTCAGGTTAATCACCGGATACCATAATAAATGGTTTCAATTCAAAGACATCATTGAGAAACATTGGGCGGTTTTACACACTGATCCTGTTCTGAAACAATGCTTGCCCTCAAAGCCATCAATAGTGGCCAAAAGGTCCAGAAATATTCGGGACATTTTGGTGCACAGCCATTACAACCCACATAATAAGAGCAAAGGAGCAAACCAAGATCTAATAGTCTTTTTTCCTTGTGGTCGTTGCAAGGCTTGCGCTGTGTTAAAGCTAAAAAATTCACTAACTTCAATGGATCCAAAAGCTATGAGATTAGAAGCTTTCTGTCATGCTCTTCCAAGGGCGTTATCTACCACTCTACGTGCCCATGTGGCAAGATCTATATAGGCCTTACAACGAGAGAGTTAAAAATACGGATCCGGGAGCATTGCCTCGATATAGAAAAATCTAAAGGGGTTCATGATTTTGCCAGCCTTAAAACGCTCCCAAGGCATTATAAGAAATTTCACAACAGTGATCCTAGGCAGATGAAAGTGAAGGCTATAGATCTTGTGAGCATGGGACCTAGAGGTGGTGATCTAGCTAAAAAATTGGCTCAGGTCGAGAGCCGATGGATCTATCGGCTGGGAACATTAGCACCTCAGGGTCTCAATGAAAATTTAGGCTTTGGGGCCTTTTTGTGACTTACATGGTTCATCCATCTGTTCTGTTTTGTCGGCATTGATCATTTTTAATTTAGTTTTTGTGTCTTTGAGGTTCTTTTTTATATGTTTGTTTTAACTTGTTTTAATTCAGTTTTATTTTTCCATAGAGTTTGGGTCCTATTGATCTGTAGAGGATGTGTGTTTTGCCGTTACCTGTTCATCTCTGGTCTCCTTGATGGTATCTCCTGACGGATGTATTGGATATGGTTGGATTCACTATCTTAACCACAGAGGAAGGTTGGCTAAGGATGACCGATGTCTATGTCTTTAGCACCTCGCTTACCTTTGGAACATAGCCGTGTTTTGAGCTGCTTTCCATGCTGCATTCCCGGAATTTTGGACCTGCTGATTCATCTAAGAATACCTGCTGCATATGGAACTTTTTTGCCCATGATGAAAAGAAGTGGTATAATTTTGTGGCATAGTGTTTTGGTTCCTGGCAGAAGTACCATAATTCATGATCATTTCAACCGATAAGAACTTTCTATGTTTGGATTGGACTTTAATTATCAGAAACGGGTGACTTTCATATTGTTGTGTGATCTCCACTGGACTTTAGCCACATATGGACTTGAAAGGATGATTCCACGTCTGAATTATCCCTATTAATAAGTGTTAATGGAGGCTTGACATATTATTGTCCCCATTATAAGTATGAATGTTTTGATGTTATTATGTGTTATCTATACGGTTTGCATATTTATCAAATTTGTTATATTGGTAATTACATATAAATCTTGGGTCAATGGTGGTGGGCCTAGACTTGGCACATTTATGTGGATGAGCCCACTACTTAGGGCTCATGCTTATTAAACGTCTTTTCACCTTTTCTTTGGTTATTTCCTTTATTTCTTTCTTTTCATTTTTATATATCTTTTTTCATATAAAGGGTATTTAATTGATCATTTGGCTGGTGTAAATATCAACAGTTGGACCCATCCTGTAGGTGAGCCCTCTGTGATTCCTGCAGCCATTTGACTTATGACTTCCATTTTTTCTTTCATTCTCACGTTATATTCTTACTTTTTATTTCAGTAATCGTTCACTTAATTTGGTTTGGGTTATTTATTCACCTAGGCAGCGGTTGCGGGTGTGTTTGGTTGCCCCAACCTGCAGGGGGAGGCTCCAGACACCCGGCACCGATCTGTACTGGGGTGGGTTTACTATGTGTCTGATATACACTTTATTATTCTTTTCACTTTTTATATTGTATTCTATTTATTTTGTTTTCACTTATTTTTCTTCTCTGAGTCTTTTCATGGGCGGTCACCACATTTTACATCTGATTGATGGCCGATAAATAGATTTGTTATATATTATACGGTTTAGTTAGTGAACTGTTATTTAGGGGTGTGCTATGTCATTTCTTCCAGGTCATGATTGGGCAAATTGTATATAATACACATATTTATTATTTATATTGGTGGGTCTTCCACTATTTATCAGAGTGTTTTTATGATAGGGTACCTTACTTGTATCTAGTATGGGAAGTTCGGACAAATAATAATTACCGCAGTTTTATTTTTATTGCTGCTGGTTATGCTATTAGCTGGTGTAACAGACATCATAGTGTTTCGTTGCTATAACACAAAAAAATTATCTGCACTTTTGAGGGTCTTAATGGATATTTTTATTGCTGCAGTGGATTTCTCGCTGTTATGATAATTCCAGGTGGGCTGGCTTTAAATCGCTTTGACGGCGTATTGCGGTTTGGCATGTGGGCTCTGTTTTGACAATTGGGATGGCTGGCATCCTTCTATATTTTCAATATGGCCCGACAGGTGTCATTGTGTTTTTTCTGCTGATATTCATACCACCGCTACTAAATATTTGTTACCACGGTGGGTGCCGGCAGGCGGGTTTTATTTTGTAAGTTAGACTGCCTATTCATTCCCGGTAACGGGTGCTATTTACTTTGCTATTAAATATATCTGCTGTGGATGTATTTACCATAGAACTTAAAAAGTTGCATTATGGCCCCTGTTTGTATGATGTTGCCGGTTGGATTTTTATCGCTGCTGCTGGGGATTCCAGTAGGCAGTCCTAGTCAACATCATGTGACGGCAAACTCCACCCTTCCTCGATTTTATTGGCCCTTTGCTGCTTTAAAAACTCTACGACGCCTCCCTGTAGACACGCCCCCAGGAGGAAGCTGTCGCGAAACGCGCGTCGGGGTTTTTGCGGACAGTGGCGTGCCATGTGTGGCTGATATCGGGAGCACCTCACGATTCAGGTAACACGTATATTTATGGGTTTCTATTCACTCAGTGGTTAGGCACATGTAGCAGCACGTGGACAATTGTCTATATATTAGTTGAGCTTGCTGTAAACTAATTTTTGGGTGCATACCATTCCCGCATATATGCATAGGTATGAGCAGCTTGGGATACATTCGCAGGTATAATCATTGTGCGTTGTTGTTATTGGAGTACCATAAAGGGTCCGGGCAAAGGTTGTATTTACCATTTACTGTATAGAGTCTGGACATGGATACCATTTATTGTTCTTAGTAAATTATTGTAGCTGCTATGCATATCGGCTTTATAGAGTGACTGGTTGGTACTTTGATGGCTAGATTAATTCCACAGAATATTCCCGTATGCCATGTTGCTTAAATTGGTTAACAGATATTGCCTGAATATTTATTCTGTATAGTACAAAGTTTAAATAAACAGTACTGAATAGTTATAGCAGTTGCGGCACTAATTAGAGTTTTGATTTTGAACAGGTGGTTCTATAATAGTGCAACAAATATATTATCATCTTTATAGCCACTGCGGCACTAATTGATATTATAACTTGGAGCAGTTGGTTTTTTAATAGTGTAATTAGACTATATTGTTATCTATGGTATCCTGACTAATTAAAGTGGTCATTACTTATTTACCTAAGTGTGTTATACCATACCTATATTGAATATTTGGATTTTCACATGAAAATCTAGTAGAGGTATTTTCTCAGCATGCTCTAGTACTTAATTTTATAAACCTATAAACGTGTTTATTACCTGTGCTTTCTCGTCACTATGAGAATTTTTCTCACGCCTGTCTGCTAGTAACATCATTTACTTACATGGTTTTGAGGCATTGTTTTATCTTTTGTATTGTTTGGTGTTAATAAAATTATAACTGTTTATAAAGCACTCTTTGGTTCAGCATGCAGTTTTCATTTGCTTAGCGAATCAGTATGTTTCAGTATAGGAGGAGGCTTACAGCAGTGGTTACAGAAAGCGCTCCCACGCTCATCCAGGAAAACGGGATGATTTGTTCTCACTTCTCAGTAGTGTACTAGCCCAGTTTTTATTAATCTTACAGGACCATTTCCAGTTTTCCATATTACAGAATTGTATCTTTATAAATGTCGCACTGATGGGCCGTATGGCATCCTATGTTTTCTGCTCACACCCATCTGATCTCAGTCACAAAACCAGGGATTCAAGCTTCAGGAGGCTAATTTGCATATTCCAGGTGCCTTCTGGGAGAAGCGAAGTCTCCCTAAGCTAGAAGATCGTTGGGTACAGCCGGGACCAGCTGCTTCGAAAGCATCACCAAACCAGGGATTCAAGTTTGAGGAGGCTAATTTGCATATTGCCTGTAGGACATTATTGCAAGAGAGCTTGGCTGAGTAGATTACACAAGAAGGAAAACACACAGCAAGTCAGCAGGATCTAGGAGCAACATGGCAGATGTGACAACCTACATGGTGAGCTGCAGCATGTGCTACATGTTCACAGATCGACCAGAAGAAGAATCCAATTTCACCTGTCAGAAGTGTAGACTAGTGGCCCTTTTAGAAGAAAAGGTGCGGGGTCTGGAAGAAAGAATAGCAACTTTGAAACTCATCAAAGAGAATGAAGACTTTCTAGACAGAACAGAAGCATCTCTACTGGTCACAGAAGGTGCAAAAAGTGTCAGAGAACCTCCAAAAGCAGATGAGTGGAAGCATGTGACCAAAAGAAGCAAGAAGACCATGGAGAAATCACCAACCACACAACTGAAGAACCGATATCAAATCTTTGTAGAGGATGAAGATGGCACACCTAAGAATGAAGCAATACCAGCAAGCAAAAAAGAAAAGGGCACACAGCAACAAGTGACAGCAAAAAGTACAGCCAAGAAGCAACGAAGAGTGGTGGTGGTGGGAGACTCACTACTGAGAGGCACCGAAGCAGCCATCTGCAGACCGGACATAACTGCAAGAGAAGTATGCTGCCTTCCAGGTGCGATGATCAAGGATGTGACCGATAGGATACCAAAGCTCTTCAGCTCCAAGGACGTCCACCCATTTCTTCTGATACATGTTGGCACCAATGACACGGCAAGGAAGGACCTACCGACAATCTGCAAGGACTTTGAAGAGTTGGGGAAGAAAGTAAAGGAACTGGATGCACAGGTAGTTTTTTCTTCTATCCTTCCAGTAGACGGGCATGGCACCAGGAGATGGAACAGGATCCTTGATGCAAACAACTGGCTAAGACGATGGTGCAGACAACAAGGATTTGGATTCCTGGACCACGGTGTGAATTACTGGTATGATGGACTCCTCGCCAGAGACGGACTACACCTCAACAAACCTGGGAAACACACATTCGCCAGAAGACTCGCTACACTCATCAGGAGGGCGTTAAACTAGAAGAAGAGGGGACGGGAAGAAAAACATTAGACTCGAACAAAGACGACCCAGGAAAACATACTCAGAAGGGAGGTAAGAACATTTCTAAAACAATCCACAGTGAGGAGATTGGAACAAAACAAAATCCTCTAAACTGCATGCTCGCAAACGCCAGAAGCCTGACAAACAAGATGGAAGAACTAGAAGCAGAAATATCTACAGGTAACTTTGACATAGTGGGAATAACCGAGACATGGTTAGATGAAAGCTATGACTGGGCAGTTAACTTACAGGGTTACAGTCTGTTTAGAAAGGATCGTAAAAATCGGAGAGGAGGAGGGGTTTGTCTCTATGTAAAGTCTTGTCTAAAGTCCACTTTAAGGGAGGATATTAGCGAAGGGAATGAGGATGTCGAGTCCATATGGGTTGAAATTCATGGAGGGAAAAATGGTAACAAAATTCTCATTGGGGTCTGTTACAAACCCCCAAATATAACAGAAAGCATGGAAAGTCTACTTCTAAAGCAGATAGATGAAGCTGCAACCCATAATGAGGTCCTGGTTATGGGGGACTTTAACTACCCGGATATTAATTGGGAAACAGAAACCTGTGAAACCCATAAAGGCAACAGGTTTCTGCTAATAACCAAGAAAAATTATCTTTCACAATTGGTGCAGAATCCAACCAGAGGAGCAGCACTTTTAGACCTAATACTATCTAATAGACCTGACAGAATAACAAATCTGCAGGTGGTTGGGCATTTAGGAAATAGCGACCACAATATTGTGCAGTTTCACCTGTCTTTCACTAGGGGGACTTGTCAGGGAGTCACAAAAACATTGAACTTTAGGAAGGCAAAGTTTGAACAGCTTAGAGATGCCCTTAATCTGGTAGACTGGGACAATATCCTCAGAAATGAGAATACAGATAATAAATGGGAAATGTTTAAGAACATCCTAAATAGGCAGTGTAAGCGGTTTATACCTTGTGGGAATAAAAGGACTAGAAATAGGAAAAACCCAATGTGGCTAAACAAAGAAGTAAGACAGGCAATTAACAGTAAAAAGAAAGCATTTGCACTACTAAAGCAGGATGGCACCATTGAAGCTCTAAAAAACTATAGGGAGAAAAATACTTTATCTAAAAAACTAATTAAAGCTGCCAAAAAGGAAACAGAGAAGCACATTGCTAAGGAGAGTAAAACTAATCCCAAACTGTTCTTCAACTATATCAATAGTAAAAGAATAAAAACTGAAAATGTAGGCCCCTTAAAAAATAGTGAGGAAAGAATGGTTGTAGATGACGAGGAAAAAGCTAACATATTAAACACCTTCTTCTCCACGGTATTCACGGTGGAAAATGAAATGCTAGGTGAAATCCCAAGAAACAATGAAAACCCTATATTAAGGGTCACCAATCTAACCCAAGAAGAGGTGCGAAACCGGCTAAATAAGATTAAAATAGATAAATCTCTGGGTCCGGATGGCATACACCCACGAGTACTAAGAGAACTAAGTAATGTAATAGATAAACCATTATTTCTTATTTTTAGTGACTCTATAGCGACAGGGTCTGTTCCGCAGGACTGGCGCATAGCAAATGTGGTGCCAATATTCAAAAAGGGCTCTAAAAGTGAACCTGGAAATTATAGGCCAGTAAGTCTAACCTCTATTGTTGGTAAAATATTTGAAGGGTTTCTGAGGGATGTTATTCTGGATTATCTCAATGAGAATAACTGTTTAACTCCATATCAGCATGGGTTTATGAGAAATCGCTCCTGTCAAACCAATCTAATCAGTTTTTATGAAGAGGTAAGCTATAGACTGGACCACGGTGAGTCATTGGACGTGGTATATCTCGATTTTTCCAAAGCGTTTGATACCGTGCCGCACAAGAGGTTGGTACACAAAATGAGAATGCTTGGTCTGGGGGAAAATGTGTGTAAATGGGTTAGTAACTGGCTTAGTGATAGAAAGCAGAGGGTGGTTATAAATGGTATAGTGTCTAACTGGGTCGCTGTGACCAGTGGGGTACCGCAGGGGTCAGTATTGGGACCTGTTCTCTTCAACATATTCATTAATGATCTGGTAGAAGGTTTACACAGTAAAATATCGATATTTGCAGATGATACAAAACTATGTAAAGCAGTTAATACAAGAGAAGATAGTATTCTGCTACAGATGGATCTGGATAAGTTGGAAACTTGGGCTGAAAGGTGGCAGATGAGGTTTAACAATGATAAATGTAAGGTTATACACATGGGAAGAGGGAATCAATATCACCATTACACACTGAACGGGAAACCACTGGGTAAATCTGACAGGGAGAAGGACTTGGGGATCCTAGTTAATGATAAACTTACCTGGAGCAGCCAGTGCCAGGCAGCAGCTGCCAAGGCAAACAGGATCATGGGGTGCATTAAAAGAGGTCTGGATACACATGATGAGAGCATTATACTGCCTCTGTACAAATCCCTAGTTAGACCGCACATGGAGTACTGTGTCCAGTTTTGGGCACCGGTGCTCAGGAAGGATATAATGGAACTAGAGAGAGTACAAAGGAGGGCAACAAAATTAATAAAGGGGATGGGAGAACTACAATACCCAGATAGATTAGCGAAATTAGGATTATTTAGTCTAGAAAAAAGACGACTGAGGGGCGATCTAATAACCATGTATAAGTATATAAGGGGACAATACAAATATCTCGCTGAGGATCTGTTTATACCAAGGAAGGTGACGGGCACAAGGGGGCATTCTTTGCGTCTGGAGGAGAGAAGGTTTTTCCACCAACATAGAAGAGGATTCTTTACTGTTAGGGCAGTGAGAATCTGGAATTGCTTGCCTGAGGAGGTGGTGATGGCGAACTCAGTCGAGGGGTTCAAGAGAGGCCTGGATGTCTTCCTGGAGCAGAACAATATTGTATCATACAATTATTAGGTTCTGTAGAAGGACGTAGATCTGGGTATTTATTATGATGGAATATAGGCTGAACTGGATGGACAAATGTCTTTTTTCGGCCTTACTAACTATGTTACTATGTTACATTACAGCTGAATACAGATCCAACTGCAGTTACCCTCCACTAATGTCACCCCGCGCTTAAGAATTATAGAAATGAAAAGTCAACTCACAGCTGTCAAACAAGTTTATTACAAGTTAAATAGTTAGAAATAAAAAAGAGAGATATATAAATATATGCATACATACAAAAGAATAATAAAGAGATTAAGAAATCAAAACAATAAATTAAACATTAAAGACAGATTAATGACAAAAAAGCAAAACACATTTTGTACCAAAATCCCCTGTGCTTTAGCTGCAAAAATTGTATTGTGGTGCTTAAAAGGAAACTGTCACCCCCAAAATCAAGGGTGAGCTAAGCCCACCAGCATCAGGGGCTTATCTACAGCATTCTGTACTTTTTTACGAGATATGCCAGTACTGTGGAAACATTATACTGTGTGTGGGGGTATGGCGGTACTATGAGAACATTATACTGTGTGGGGGTATGGCGGTACTGTAGGAACATTATACTGTGTGTGGGGGTATGGCGATACTATGAGAACATTATACTGTGTGTGGGGGTATGGCGGTACTATGAGAACAGTATACTGTGTGTGGGGGTATAGCGGTACTATGAGAACATTATACTGTGTGGGGGGTATGGCAGTACTATGAGAACATCATACTGTGTGTGGGGGTATGGCGGTACTATGAGAACATTATACTGTGTGGGGGTATGGCGGTACTATGAGAACATTATACTGTGTGTGGGGGTATGGCGGTACTATGAGAACATTATACTGTGTGTGGGGGTATGGCGATACTATGAGAACATTATACTGTGTGTGGGGGTATGGCGGTACTATGAGAACATTATACTGTGTGGTGGTATGGTGGTACTGTAGGAACATTATACTGTGTGTGGGCGTATGGCGGTACTATGAGAACATTATACTGTGTGTGGGGGTATGGCGGTACTATGAGAACATTATACTGTGTGTGGGGGTATGGCGGTACTGTAGGAACATTATACTGTGTGGGGGGGTATGGCAGTAGTATGAGAACATTATACTGTGTGGGGGGTATGGCAGTACTATGAGAACATCATACTGTGTGTGGGGGTATGGCGGTACTATGAGAACATTATACTGTGTGGGGGTATGGCGGTACTATGAGAACATTATACTGTGTGTGGGGGTATGGCGGTACTATGAGAACATTATTCTGTGTGTGGGGGTATGGCGGTACTATGAGAACATTATACTGTGTGTGGGGGTATGGCGGTACTATGAGAACATTATACTGTGTGTGGGGGTATGGCGGTACTATGAGAACATTTTACTGTGTGTGGGGGTATGGCGGTACTATGAGAACATTATACTGTGTGTGGGGGTATGGCGGTACTGTAGGAACATTATACTGTGTGGGGGGGTATGGCGGTACTATGAGAACATTATACTGTGTGTGGGGGTATGGCGGTAGTGTGAGAACATTATACTGTGTGTGGGGGTATGGCGGTACTATGAGAACATTATACTGTGTGTGGGGGTATGGCGGTACTATGAGAACATTATACTGTGTGTGGGGGTATGGCGATACTATGAGAACATTATACTGTGTGTGGGGGTATGGCGGTACTATGAGAACATTATACTGTGTGGTGGTATGGCGGTACTGTAGGAACATTATACTGTGTGTGGGGGTATGGCGGTACTATGAGAACATTATACTGTGTGTGGGGGTATGGCGGTACTGTAGGAACATTATACTGTGTGTGGGGGTATGGCGATACTATGAGAACATTATACTGTGTGTGGGGGTATGGCGGTACTATGAGAACATTATACTGTGTGGGGGGGTATGGCAGTAGTATGAGAACATTATACTGTGTGGGGGGGTATGGCGGTAGTATGAGAACATTATACTGTGTGTGGGGGTATGGCGGTACTATGAAAACATTATACTGTGTGGGGGTATGGCAGTACTATGAGAACATTATACTGTGTGTGGGGGTATGGCGGTACTATGAGAACATTATACTGTGTGTCGGGGTATGGCGGTACTATGAGAACATTATACTGTGTGGGGGGGTATGGCGGTACTATGAGAACATTATACTGTGTGGGGGGTATGGCGGTACCATGAGAACATTATACTGTGTGTGGGGGTATGGCGGTACTGTAGGAACATTATACTGTGTGTGGGGGTATGGTGGTACTATGAGAACATTATACTGTGTGTGGGGGTATGGCGGTACTATGAGAACATTATACGGTGTGTGGGGGTATGGCGGTACTATGAAAACATTATACTGTGTGTGGGGGTATGGCGGTACTATGAGAACATTATACTGTGTGGTGGTATGGTGGTACTGTAGGAACATTATACTGTGTGTGGGGGTATGGTGGTACTATGAGAACATTATACTGTGTGTGGGGGTATGGCGGTACTGTAGGAACATTATATTGTGTGTGGGGATATGGCGGTACTGTGAGAACATTATACTGTGTGTGGGGGTATGTCGGTAACGTGAGAACATTATACTGTGTGTGGGGGTATGGCGGTACTATGAGAACATTATACTGTGTGGGGGGGTATGGCGGTACTATGAGAACATTATACTGTGTGTGGGGGTATGGTGGTACTATGAGAACATTATACTGTGTGTGGGGGTATGGCGATACTATGAGAACATTATACTGTGTGTGGGGGTATGGCGGTACTATGAGAACATTATACTGTGTGGGGGTATGGCGGTACTATGAGAACATTATACTGTGTGGGGGTATGGCGGTACTATGAGAACATTATACTGTGTGTGGAGGTATGGGGGTACTATGAGAACATTATACTGTGTGTGGGGGTATGGCGGTACTATGAGAACATTATACTGTGTGGGGGTATGGCGGTACTATGAGAACATTATACTGTGTGGGGGTATGGCGGTACTATGAGAACATTATACTGTGTGTGGCGGTATGGCGGTACTGTGGAAACATTCTACTGTGTGAGCGCCATCATATATATTACATAAGGGGTGTAAAAAGGAGAGTCATAAAAAAGACTCCTCAGGGCTGTGCTGCATTTGTACAGACTTCTATCTGCCGTCCAGACGGGACCATGTGACATCAATGGGAGGAGGGAGGGTTTCCGGAGGGAAGAGTCTAGAGGGTGCACCTGGTCAGGAGACCTTGATGACGCAGTTACTGATATTATAAAGGCCGGAGCCCCAAAGGCAGAACAGATTTGGTGCCAACAAAGGAAAGGGGTGCAGGGAAGAATCTGAGGTACCAGCTCATGGTAAAGTGCCTGAGGCAGCTGGGTGTGGGGCAGAACCTGCTTACAGGGCATAATGGGGGCATTACACTGTGTGGGGCCAAGAAAGGGGCCCTGTACTAGGAGAACAATCCGCTCCCTCACTTCCTGTCCTCCATAGTTGGCTCGTATGTATCTATTACAGGAAACAGAACAACAACGTTATGATTCTTATAAAGAGTCTCCGTGCAGAACGGGTTAATGTCCCCGCGCTCAGTAATGGGGAATCTCCACATACCTCCACCTGCAGAGCCGCACTCCACATATATGGCTGCTCTGTGCGCACGGTATATGCTAGAGCAGGGGTCGGGAACCTATGGCTCGCGAGCCAGATATGGCTCTTTTGATGGCCGTATCTGGCTCGCAGACAGGGGGCCCGGGGCCGGCAAGTCAGACGCCCCTGGTCACCGCACTATGTCCGCCTCCTGCTCCCGCACACTTCCGTCACTTACTTCCAGGGGCGGATTATCAGAGGGTCAATATGGGCGGTAGCCCAGGGCCCAGTGGTCTGGGGGGGCCCTGGGCTACCGCAGATTAACCCTCTGATAATCATTTGTGAATGCCGGCCCGTGCCGGCCGCCGCCGCCGGCGTTTATGTGCCCCCCGGACCCGGTGGGCGGAGAGAGGGGGCCGCATCGGGCCCCTTCTCATCTGCTCACCGGGCCCCTTGCAGCGCTGCGGCGGTTTCCTATTGATGTGCGGGCGCGCGCCCGCACATCAATAGTTAACAACAACAGCCGCCAGCCAATTGGAGGCTGGCGGCTGATGTCGGCCGCAGCGCACACGTCGCCGGCGTCTGACGTCATTGTCAGTCGCCGGCGAGTGTGCGCTGCTGCAGGGAGCTCGCCGCCTGGAGCGCGGACAGGTGAGGAGACTGCTTGTTTTTTTTTTTGTTTTTTTTTGGATCAGTTATCGGTGGACACACTGGGGGAGTGGGGGGCAATGCTGGAGGACACACTGGGGGGCAATGCTGGAGACACTGGGGCAGATTGGAGGACACACTGGGGGCAATGCTGGAGACACTGGGGCAGATTGGAGGACACACTAAGCGGGCAAAGCTGGAGACAGTAGGGCAGATTGGAGGACACACTGGGGGCAATGCTGGAGACAGTGAGGCAGATTGGAGGACACACTGGGGGCAATGCTGGAGACAGTGGGGCCGATTGGAGGACACACTGGGGGCAGATTGCTGGAGGACACACTGGGGGCAGATTGCTGGAGACACTGGGGGCAGATTGCTGGAGACACTGGGGGCAGATTGCTGGAGACACTGGGGCAGATTGCTGGAGACACTGGGGCAGATTGCTGGAGACACTGGGGCAGATGATTGCTGGACACACTGGGGCAATGCTGGATACACTGGGGCAATGCTGGAGACACTGGGCCAGATTGCTGGACACACTGGTGGTAATATGCTGGACACACTGGGGCAGATTGCTGGACACACTGTCTGGGGGCAATATGCTGGACATACTGGGGCAGATTGCTGGACACACTGGGGGTAATATGCTGGACACACTGGGGGTAATATGCTGGACACACTGGGGGCAGGACTGGAGGCATGGGCAGAATGTAGACACGGGGCATGATTGGTGACATGGGGCAGGATGGATACAATAATAAAATAGACAATTGACATAACTGACAATGCGTTGTGTGACATGTCCAACATTCCAGCTTCTTTCTTCTGCGAATGCCTCAAAGCTGGCATTCTCTCAACATCAGGTGGGAAGAATGCCAGCTTCCAGTCATGCGCAGGAAAAAGAAGAAGCCAGACTGCTGGACTGATGTCATGCATCGCAAGCTCACAATGTAAGTTATTTATTTAATTTTTTACTGCTAATTACCATTGTTTCAGTCCAGTTGTGGCTTTATACAGCAGGGAGGAGCATTCCTTGCTGTACTAAGTGAACATTGGAGCGATTGATCTGTCAATGGCCCTTTAAACATATTGTACGGCTCTCGCGGAATTATATTTCAAAATATGTGGCGTTTACGGCTCTCTTAGCCAAAAAGGTTCCTGACCCCTGTGCTAGAGTGTATGGGCTCCTTCCAGGTGTGACGTCATTTCCGGGGGCGTGTCCTATCGGGAGGGGGCGTGTTCTCAGTTCACATCATGAAGGGTTGAGCCTAGAGTGTATGGGCTCCTTCCAGGTCCTGACTGCAGCCCATACACTCTAGCCGGCTCACTGGTGAAGATGCTAGACTGTATGGGCTCCTTCCTGGTTTCCTGACTGCAGCCCATACACTCTAGCCGGCTCAGTACTGAAGACGCTAGTGTATGGGCTCCTTCCAGGTGCCTGACTGCAGCCCATACACTCTAGCCGGCTCACTGTGAAGATGCTAGACTGTATGGGCTCCTTCCAGGTCCTGACTGCAGCCCATACAGTGTAGCCGGCTCACTACTGAAGATGCTAGAGTGTATGGGCTGCAGTCAGGTATATATTCTTGAAGATAGCAGACTTTATGGGCTGCTGCCTGGCCCTGACTGCAGCCCATACATGACACTAGACTGTATGTGCTCCTTCAAGGTATAAATTATTAAAACCAGCAGAATATATGGGCTCCTGCCAGGTCCTGACTGCAGCCCATACAGTCTAGTCAGCTCACTGGTGAAGACACTAGACTGTATGGGCTCCTGTCAGGTATATAGTATTGTATATATAGACTGTACGGGCTCCTGTCAGGTGTATATTATTGTAGATATAGACTGTACAGACTCCTGTCAGGTATATATTATTGTATATATAGACTGTACGGGCTCCTGTCAGGTGTATATTATTGTAGATATAGACTGTATGGGCTCCTGTCAGGTATATATTAGTGATGATATAAGAAGGTATGGGCTCCTGTCAGAAATATATATATATATATATATATATATATATTATTGATGGTATCAGAATGTATGGGCTCCGGTCAGGTATATATTAGTGATATCAGAATGTATGGGCCCCTGTCAGGTATATATGCTGCGATTGTTCTCGTATGCCGATTCGGCATGAAAAAATAATCACAGATGTGATCTGCCCCATAGATTAACACTGGTCCGAGTGCCATGCGATGTTTTCTCACATAGCGCTCGTCCGTATTCTACGCTAGTGTGACCCCGGCCTTAAACTTATGAAGAGACACAGACCACCTGCAGCTCAGCCTTCATCAATATTTAAATTACAAGTTTTTCACCATCCAAAAAATTCTATTTTTTACCTAGTTCCATAGGTTTCTTAAAGGGAACCTGTCACCAGGTTTTCCCCATATATAGTACCACCAGAACCTATATGCCCTTATACACACCCTTCTACAGTGCTGTACCGTACATACCGTATATACTCGAGTATAAGCCGAGATTTTCAGCCCACTTTTTTGGGCTGAAAGTGACCCTCTCGGCTTATACTCAAGTCATTGTCGGCGGGGGAGGGGGAGCGGCGGCTGTCACATACTCACCTGCTCCCGGCGCGGTCCCTGCATGTCCGATGGTCTCCGGGCAGCTCTTCCTTTGTTCAACGGTCACGTGGAACCGCTCATTAATGAATATGGATGCATATTCATTACTTTAATGAGCTGTTCGTGACAGCTGAACATAGGAAGACGCTGCCGACTCCCGGAGACCATCTGACAGTGAGAAGCTGCCAGGGACCGCGTCGGGAGCAGGTGAGTATGACGGGGAAGGTGAGCATTGCGCGATATTCACCTCTCCCCTTTCCACAGCTGCGGGCCGCTCTGTCCTCTGGCTGTGACTGTTTAGGTCAGAGGGCACGATGACGTAATTAGTGTGCGCGCCGCCCTCTGCCTGAACAGTCAGTGCAGAGGATGGAAGACAGAGCAGCGCGCAGCAGTGGAAAGTGCCGGGGGCCTGAGCGAAGAGAGGCGAGTATGTGTTTTTATTTTATTTTATTCGCAGCAACAGCAAATGGGGCATAATGTGTGGAGCATCTCATGGGGCATAATGTGTGGAGCATCTCATGGGGCATAATCTATGGAGTAAAATCTATGGAGCATCTTATGGGGCCATCAACCTTTATGCAGCATTGTATGGGGCAAAAGTTTCTATGAAGCATCTTATGGGGCCATTATTAACATTTGTGCAGCATTATATGGGGCATATTTTAATATGGAGCATCTTATGGGGCCATCATAAACTTTATGGAGCATTATATGGGGCTCCTCATTCAATATGGATATTCAAAAACACTTAACCTACTGATGTCTCAATTAATTTTACTTTTATTGGTATCTATTTTTATTTTTGACATTTACCAGTAGCTGCTGCATTTTCCACCCTAAGGCTTATACTCGAGTCATTAAGTTTTCCCAGTTTTTTATGGCAAAATTAGGGGGGGTGGTCGGCTTCTACTCGAGTATATACGGTATGTCCCTAAGCCAATGTGCATAATGTAAATAACTTCTTATACTCACCTACAGGGCGGTCCGGTGTTATGTTTGGCGCTGGTCTTCATCCGGCACAGTCCTTCCCGTGGATGATGTGTTCTACATCATCCACACAACCTCCCTCATCACGCTTCTGTGCAGGAACACTCCTCTGCCGAGCACAAAGCAAAGTACTGCAACGGGCAGAAAGAAGTGCGATGCACAGGAGCACGATGGAAGACACCGTGTGGATGACATAGGACGCGTCATCGACTCAAAGAAAGAAGGACGGTGATAGAAGAGGAGAAGGCCCCGGATTAAGACTAGCAAAGCCCATTGTATGGGGCTAGGCAAGTCTTAAGGGCATACAGATAGTGGTTGTGCTTTATAAAATGCTGTATATAAGGGTATACAGGCAGTGGGCCTACTATATATACACAGCATTCTAGAATGCTGTATATAAAGGCATATAGATAGTGGTCGTACTTTATGTGGAGGGGGGGGGGGGGGGGACAGAAACAATGATTGAATACCCTGTAGTAAGTGAACGGCTACAGTGCAAGAAAATAAAGGGTACTTAGTTAACACTTTTTTGGGGGCCTGAGAAAGGAGTCAGAAAAGAGCATCGGGGCGGACGCGCTGCTGTGAATGTCAGTGTCTATATCTAGCACGGCATAATTTTCATAACCAGCAGAGGGAAAGCTGACAGCTGATGTTAATATTCTGGAAAGGAGCCAATAACCATAAAGGTTCCCAGGCTATTAATATCAGCTCACAGCTGTTTGCTTAGCCTTTACTGGCTATTTTACAGTGGGACACAAAATATTGACATGGGGTCCCCCTATAAAAGCTGTAGGCTGATATTAATAGTCTGTGAAGAGGCCATGGATATTGGCAGCCCCAGAGGCTAAAAACCATCAGCTCTCAGCCATCCCAGAAATGGCGCATCTTATACAGGTCCTTCTCAAAAAATTAGCGTATAGTGTTAAATTTCATTATTTACCATAATGTAATGATTACAATTAAACTTTCATATATTATAGATTCATTATCCACCAACTGAAATTTGTCAGGTCTTTTATTGTTTTAATACTGATGATTTTGGCATACAACTCCTGATAACCCAAAAAACCTGTCTCAATAAATTAGCATATTTCACCCATCCAATCAAATAAAAGTGTTTTTTAATAACAAACAAAAAAAACATCAAATAATAATGTTCAGTTATGCACTCAATACTTGGTCGGGAATCCTTTGGCAGAAATGACTGTTTCAATGCGGCGTGGCATGGAGGCAATCAGCCTGTGACACTGCTGAGATGTTATGGAGGCCCAGGATGCTTCAATAGCGGCCTTAAGCTCATCCAGAGTGTTGGGTCTTGCGTCTCTCAACTTTCTCTTCACAATATCCCACAGATTCTCTATGGGGTTCAGGTCAGGAGAGTTGGCAGGCCAATTGAGCACAGTAATACCATGGTCAGTAAACCATTTACCAGTGGTTTTGGCACTGTGAGCAGGTGCCAGGTCGTGCTGAAAAATGAAATCTTCATCTCCATAAAGCATTTCAGCCGATGGAAGCATGAAGTGCTCCAAAATCTCCTGATAGCTAGCTGCATTGACCCTGCCCTTGATGAAACACAGTGGACCAACACCAGCAGCTGACATGGCACCCCACACCATCACTGACTGTGGGTACTTGACACTGGACTTCAGGCATTTTGGCATTTCCTTCTCCCCAGTCTTCCTCCAGACTCTGGCACCTTGATTTCCGCATGACATGCAAAATTTGCTTTCATCAGAAAAAAGTACTTGGGACCACTTAGCAACAGTCCAGTGCTGCTTCTCTGTAGCCCAGGTCAGGCGCCTCTGCCGCTGTTTATGGTTCAAAAGTGGCTTTACCTGGGGAATGCGGCACCTGTAGCCCATTTCCTGCACACGCCTGTGCACGGTGGCTCTGGATGTTTCCACACCAGACTCAGTCCACTGCTTCCTCAGGTTCCCCAAGGTCTGGAATCGGTCCTTCTCCACAATCTTCCTCAGGGTCCGGTCTCCTCTTCTCGTTGTACAGCGTTTTCTGCCACATTGTTTCCTTCCAACAAACTTACCATTGAGGTGCCTTGATACAGCACTCTGGGAACAGCCTATTTGTTGAGAAATTTCTTTCTGGGTCTTACCCTCTTGCTTGAGGGTGTCAATGATGGCCTTCTTGACATCTGTCAGGTCGCTAGTCTTACCCATGATGGGGGTTTTGAGTAATGAACCAGGCAGGGAGTTTATAAAAGCCTCAGGTATCTTTTGCATGTGTTTAGAGTTAATTAGTTGATTCAGAAGATTAGGGTACTAGGTCGTTTAGAGAACCTTTTCTTGATATGCTAATTTATTGAGACAGGTTTTTTTGGGTTATCAGGAGTTGTATGCCAAAATCATCAGTATTAAAACAATAAAAGACGTGACAAATTTCAGTTGGTGGATAATGAACCTATAATATATGAAAGTTTAATTGTAATCATTACATTATGGTAAATAATGAAATTTAACACTGTATGCTAATTTTTTGAGAAGGACCTGTAGATCTGCCAATTCTGGTACTTAGCCTCGCTCTTCCCACTTACCCTGTAGCAGAGGGGCTCAGATTTGTGGGGTTGATGTCACCATTTTATTGTCAAGTAACATCAAGCCCACAGGTTAGTAATGGAGAGGCATCTATCAGGCACTTCTCCATTAGTAAGCTGGCCTACTGTCACCTTACAATACAAAGGTGACATTAACCCCTTATTACCCCATATGCCACCGCTACAGGGCAGTGAGAACAGAGGCTGAGTGCCAGAATTGGCGCATCTTACAGATGCACCTTTTCTGGGGTGGCAATAACCATGGTCCCTCTCTAGGCTATAATATGTCCTCAGTCACTGACTTTCCCTCTGTGGCACAGAAAATTGTGTGGGAGCCCACGCCAGTTTTTTCAGTGAAAACATTTTTATTAAATACATACAGGTCCCAAATTTTACACACACATACTACTAACCGTATTAGTCACTGACCTATATAAATCTAACAGTTCTGCAATGGTTTACTGTATGTAAACCATGTCTCCTATCCTGCAATGATTTGACAGAAGCCGACAAATTAACTATTTGTAAATATTGTAAGCTGTCAGTGTGATTTTACTGTACACTGCACCTGAATTGCAAGCCTTTAAAAGGACACCATTGCGTATTTCTTGCAAGTCACACTGATGGCCCGTGTGGTGTGAGTTTTTCTTGCATAAACAGACTTTCATTGGGGATTCTCGGCTGATATACGGTGCAAATCGCAGCATAGTGCAATTTCACTTGCACATCTAATACGGCCGTGAAAAAAAAAAAAAAAAAGTGATGGGAGCTGCCCAACAGATTAACATTGGTCCGAGTGGTATGCAATTTTTTTTTTCTCGCATAGCACTCGTCCGTATTCCTCTCTAGTGTGACTCCGGCCTTAAAGGGAAAATCATTCAAAATTTGAAAATTTCTATTTTTTAAAATTTGATATTTTTACAAAATAAAGCAAAACATATTAACCCACGTTTATCATTAGCCCAAGTTTACCATTATCAAAGTCTAATATGTCAGGAAAAAAAACAACCTCAAAATCAATGGAATATGTTGAAGCATTCCAGAGTTATCTAATATATAATTGCCTAGAATACTACTTCCTGCAATTTGTGCCAACTTCCTGTCCGGAGCTAAGTGACGTCAACAGTGTCCAGTGTCTGATTTTTTTGCTCGCAGCAGGCGGCAACCAATCAGAAACGTGCCGTACTGTGACACACTCCGCCCACCATTTTGGTGTGATTTTTGAATTTTTACCTCACAGCAAGTTTCTACTGCGTGGAGGCGGGCCCAGTGACGTTGCTCTTCAAGCTCCTGCCGAATTTCGTCAAAAAAATGATAATACCATTTACCAAAACTATATATATTTAGTTGTGAAGTGGTTCATTGACATTTTCACACCAATTTTGAACTTTTGTTTGGTGTTTTCTCCATATACTGCCTATTATTCACTGACTGTTATACTGAGAGACTGCCGTTTATTAACCTCTTCTTTGCCACATTGGGTATATTGCTCTATTATTTGCCACATAAGGACATTGTCCATTATTGCCCAGCAATTTCTTAAATTACAAGAATTGTCAAGAGCTGGTAAGTGCAGCCATTTTTTGTTCTTTCTTACTATTATTTATTAATTGTATTATTCTTACATTTGAATAAATAAAGTATATATGGATTCTAGACTCCCGATTCTTTAGAATCGGGCTGCCATCTAGTTACTACATAAAGTTACACTGGTCAGATTTAAAAAAAAATTGGCCCCGTCACTGAGGGGTTAAATGCTTGTACAAGTGAACATTGTTTCAAAAGTGGTTTACCTAAGACTTGTTTCACACCAGCGTTCGGCAGCCTTCTTCCTCCGTTAAGCCCCACCCACTGCTACACCTCTTCTTTCAGCTCCGCCTACATGCATCCCCTATCTTTAACATTGGGTACACAGGCACGTGTCGTTTTGACGATGCGCTGAACTGCGTCGAACGCAACATGTTGCATTTTGTTGCGGTCGGCGCAGCGTTAAAACAACGCATGCAGCGGCATCCGCTTGGCCTGCGTACCCAATGTTAAAGATAGGGTATGCAGGACGCATGCAGACGTAGGCGGAACTGAAGGAAGAGGTGCGGCATTGGGCGGGGCTTAACGGAGGAAGAAGGCTGCCATCCGCAGCCCTGCCGAATGCTGGTGTGAAACCAGCCCAAGGCTGTTATTATAGCACCTTATGTCTTACGCTAGGTTCACATTGCGTTAGTGCAATCCGTTAAGCGCATAGCGCTAGCGGATTGCGCTAACGGAATGTTTCTAGAGGGTCGGCGTTCACCCTCCCCGCTAGCGCAGATCCCCGATCTGCGGTAGCAAGGAACAGGCCTCGGACACACCTCGGACGCTGCAAGCAGCGTCCGAGGTCCGTCACAAAAGAACGGCACATCGCTAGCGCGTGCCGAAAATGGCATGCGCTAGTGATGCGCTTCAGCTAAAAGTAAAATTGCTGTCAATGGGTGCGCTAACGGACCCGTTGCACGGCGTTAATTTCGAAATTTTTGCCGTGCAACGCAGTCCGTTAGCGTTAACCCATTAACGCAATGTGAACCTAGCTTTACACAGATACAATATGGGCTTGTCCTGCCCTACGCATGAAATGAAAGACAAATACAATGTGGAGAAATGTGGCAGGGCAGCACGGTGGCGCAGTGGTTAGCACAGCAGCCTTGCAGCGCAGGAGTCCTGGGTTCAAGCCCCACTAAGGACAACATCTGCAAAGAGTTTGTATGTTCTCTCCGTGTTTGCGTGGGTTTCCTCCGGGTACTCCGGTTTCCTCCCACATTCCAAAGACATACTGATAGGGAATTTAGACTGTGAGCCCCAACGGGGACAGCGATGAAAATGTGTGCAAACTGTAAAGCGCTGCGTAATATGTTAGCGCTATATAAAAATAAAGATTATTATTATTATTATTATTAAATAATCAGAACAATGTTTTATTTACATTCAGAACTGGTTTAAGAGGTAAACAATTACCATTTCTCACAGAAATCTCAGACTTTCACTTATAGAAATACTGGATAAATATCATTTTAACATTAGATATAGAAATATTTTTAATTTTATAAAACTGCATTTTTTGCATAGAAAAACTTTATGCCTTTGCTTGTTTCATTTTATGCATTTCTAAAGTATTGTAAAAATGTAATATGCTGTTGGTGCATGCGGGCAGGACTGTCGGTAGGGTATGCGGCTCTGAAGCCCCCCCCCCCCCCCTCAGGCCTGCCTCCGGTGTCTGAGGTTTCGGTGTCCCGGACCAGAGATCATAATACCGGCCTTGACTTGTGAAGGACACGGCAGCCGATCCTGAGAAACATCCAAGGTGGGAATGCCCCATCATGTCGAAGAGAGTCTGCTAGATCCAGGCCTAGCAGACCAGTGCTAGTGGGTTAATGGATGCCAGGAGGGAGCTGGCCTAAAGGAAGGTCTCGTCTTTTCCTGGTGGGTCAGAGAGTTGTCCCGTCTTTTTTTTTTTGGACAGAACATTTCCAAAACAACCAAATTTGAACAGATCTCTTGGGAGGCAGACTTTAGTCCTCTGTTGCAGAAGCGAAGTACTCTTAAACTGATAGGCGCAGAGTAGGACGCACTAGAAAGTTGGCGTGCATGATTGTTCAGGGCGCTGGCGGTGTGGACCGGCCACCAGAGAAGGCCTAGACCAAAGCCTGGATATTTTAAGAGCAAGGTCACAGGAGCCTCTGGAAAACGTGGAGGCTGCATGAATAGGAAGGTTTCCTCAGGAGACGTCCACATTGCTCAGGGGAAAACTAGGACATATTTGTTCTGTGTTTTTTTTTTTTTTTAAAGTAGCCCCCTTACTGCCTCATAGGATATACCAGTCCTTAAGATCACAAATCCTTTTTCGCAGAGCGATGATGAAGATGGGCATGGAATAACCTGGACGCAGAGAGGCGAGAGGGTAGGGCGATTCGTGGCATGAACGGTCCTCCGGGGAACCCCAAACACTCTTGATGTGTTAGGGCCTTGCCTCGTAGAGCACAGATGATATGGTAGTGACAATTCTAGGTGGGAGATTAGAATGACAATTCCACTGTCGCCCTCAAAAGCCATATCTGGGAAGAAAAAAAAAAATGAAAAAGAAAAATCTTTAATAAAAAAAACCTCCCAAAACCTAAGGCCTAAACTGGGCTGGGCGGTCCAGACCCAGGTCTTCCTCCTACTGACATTAAGTTAAAACGGATTAGCTTCGTGCTAGTTGGTGGTGTACCCTCCTCTACAGGATATACCTTAAAAAATTTTTTTGCATAGCATAAGCAGCATACACCCATTTTTTTTTGTGTACCCCAATGAAGCATTAGCTTCCCCACATCAACCAGAAGGCCACACAGTATAACCTCGCTCTCCCAGTCAGAAACCTCCACCTCACATTAACCAGCGTACCCCACAGGATAAACCCACAGCCCACCAGACATTCCCTCCCACAAGCGTAAATCCCCATATGACGCCCCCAACCATAAATCCCATCAGACACCCCCCCCCAATCGGATGCCACCCCAGCTTAACCCCCCAGCATAAACCCCCATCGGACGTCCACCCCTCCTCCAAGCATTACTCCCATCGTACACCACGCCCACCCAATAATAAACCCCCACCGGAGGGCCAAACCCCCACAGGACGTGGACCCCCCCATCCAGCACACACCCCCATCAGACGCGGACACCCCATCCAGCACAAACCCCCCATCGGACGTCCACCCCCGACCCAGCCTAAACTCTTATCGGACGTCCACTCTACCCAGCCTAAGCCCTCATCAGCCCCCCAAACCCAACCCATAAGCAGGTCGCCCCCCAATAAAGGGGATCCCTCCGTAAGCGGTAGGTCGCCTCCCCACGTCCCACCACCCCACAGGCAGGTCGCCTCCCCACGTCCCACCACAGGCAGGTCGCCTCCCCACGTCCCACCACAGGCAGGTCGCCTCCCCACGTCCCACCACAGGCAGGTCGCCTCCCCACGTCCCACCACAGGCAGGTCGCCTCCCCACGTCCCACCACAGGCAGGTCGCCTCCCCACGTCCCACCACAGGCAGGTCGCCTCCCCACGTCCCACCACAGGCAGGTCGCCTCCCCACGTCCCACCACAGGCAGGTCGCCTCCCCACGTCCCACCACAGGCAGGTCGCCTCCCCACGTCCCACCACAGGCAGGTCGCCTCCCCACGTCCCACCACAGGCAGGTCGCCTCCCCACGTCCCACCACAGGCAGGTCGCCTCCCCACGTCCCACCACAGGCAGGTCGCCTCCCCACGTCCCACCACAGGCAGGTCGCCTCCCCACGTCCCACCACAGGCAGGTCGCCTCCCCACGTCCCACCACAGGCAGGTCGCCTCCCCACGTCCCACCACAGGCAGGTCGCCTCCCCACGTCCCACCACAGGCAGGTCGCCTCCCCACGTCCCACCACAGGCAGGTCGCCTCCCCACGTCCCACCACAGGCAGGTCGCCTCCCCACGTCCCACCACAGGCAGGTCGCCTCCCCACGTCCCACCACAGGCAGGTCGCCTCCCCACGTCCCACCACAGGCAGGTCGCCTCCCCACGTCCCACCACAGGCAGGTCGCCTCCCCACGTCCCACCACAGGGGTCCCGCAATAGCCTGCAGCAGGTCTCCCCCCACATCCCACAAGCAGATAGCCCTCAATTCCCACAACAGGGGTCCCCCCCAATAGACAGGTCACACCCCCCCAAACCGAACCACAAGCATGTCACCCTCAAACCCCACCACCACAGGTCTCCCCCACTAAAAGGGGTCCACCCCGTAAGCAGCAGGTCACCTCCAAACCCCACCACAGGGGTCCCCCCCAACAGCCAGCAGGTGCCCCCCAAAATCCAACCACAGGGGTCCCCCACAATAGTCAGCAGCAGCAGGTGCCCCCCAAAATCCCACCACAGGGGTCCCACCACAATAGCCAGCAGCAGGTGCCCCCCACAACAGCCAGCAGCAGTAGGTGCCCCCCCCCCAAATCTCACTACAGGGGTCCCCCCACAACATCCCACCACAGGGGTCCCCCCACAATAGCCAGCAGCAGGTCCCCACCAAAAAGCCCACCACGGGGGTCCCCCACAACAGCAGCGGTGCCACCCCCCAAAAAGCCCACCACAGGGGTTCCTTACAGCAGCAGCGGTGCCCCCCAAAAGCCCATCACAGGGGTCCCCCACAGCAGCAGCGGTGCCCCCCCAGAAAGCCCACCATGGGGGTCCCCCACAGCCCACCACGGGGGTCCCCCACAGCCCACCACGGGGGTCCCCCACAACAGCCAGCAGCAGCGGTGCCCACCCAAAAAGCCCACCACAGCGGTCCCCCACAACAGCCAGCAGCAGCGGTGTCCCCCCAAAAGCCCACCACAGGGGTCCCCCACAACAGCCAGCAGCAGCGGTCTCCCCCAAAAAGCCCACCACAGGGGTCCCCCACAACATCCAGCAGCAGCGCCCCCCCAAAAGCCCACCACGGGGGTTCCCCACAACAGCCAGCAGCAGCGGTGCCCCCCCAAAAAGCTCACCATGGGGGTCTCCCACAACAGCCAGCAGCAGCGGTGCCCCCCAAAAAACCCACCACGGGGGTCCCCCACAACAGCCGGCAGCAGCGGTGCCCCCCGCCACAGAGCCCACCACAGGGGTCCCCCACAGAAGCAGCGGTGCCCCCCCACAAAGCCCACCACGGGGGTCCCCCACAGCAGCAGCGGTGCCCCCCCCACAAAGCCCACCACGGGGGTCCCCCACAGCAGCAGCGGTGCCCCCCCACAAAGCCCACCACGGGGGTCCCCCACAGCAGCAGCGGTGCCCCCCCCACAAAGCCCACCACAGGTGTCCCCCACAGCAGCAGCGGTGCCCCCCCCCCACAATAGCCGGCCGGCAGCAGCGGTGCCCCCCCCACAAAGCCCACCATGGGGGTCCCCCACAGCAGCAGCGGTGCCCCCCACACAGACAAGCAGGTCGCCCACCACAGAGCCTCCCCCCAGAGCGCAAGTAGCATTTTTTCACCCTGAAACCACTAACCTCCATGTGGCATGGCGTCCACAAGCTAGAATCATGCTGCTTTGCTTTGCCGCCTTCATGATGTGACTGAAAACACGCCCCCTCCCGATAGGACACGCCCCCGGAAATGACGTCACACCTGGAAGGAGCCCATACACTCTAGCATTTACATTTACCCATCATGAAGGCGGCAAAGCAAAGCAGCATGATTCTAGCTTGTGGACGCCATGGCACATGGAGGTTAGTGGTTTCAGGGTGAAAAAATGCTACTTGCTGCTCGCTATTGGGGGGAGGCCCCTGTGGTGGGCGACCTGCTTGTCTGTGTGGGGGGCACCGCTGCTGTTGTGGGGGACCCCCGTGGTGGGCTCTTTGGGGGGGGCACCGCTGCTGCTGGCTGTTGTGGGGGACCCCCATGGTGGGCTTTTTGGGGGGTGGCACCGCTGCTGCTCTGGGGGACCTCCGTGGTGGGCTGTTGGGGGGCACCGCTGCTGCTGGCTGTTGGGGGGGGACCGCTGCTGCTGGCTGTTGTGGGGGACCCCCATGGTGGGCTTTTAAGGGGGGCACCTGCTGCTGGCTATTGTTACCCCTGCGGTGAGATTTTTGGGGCACCTGCTGCTGGCTATTGTGGGGGACCCCTGTGGCGGGATTTTAGGGGGCACCTGCTGGCTATTGTGGGGGACCCCTGTGGTGGGGGGCTGCTGCTGGCTGTTGTGGGGGACCCCTTTTGGGATTTTGGATGGGGCACCTGATGCTGGCTATTGTAGGGGACCCCTGTGGTGGGGGGCTGCTGCTGGCTGTTGTGGGGGACCCCTTTTGGGATTTTGGGGGGGCACCTGATGCTGGCTATTGTGGGGGACCACTGTGGTGGGATTTTGGGGGGCACCTGCTGCTGCTGGCTATTGTGGGGGACCCCTGTGGTGGGATTTTGGGGCACCTTCTGCTGCTGGCTATTGTGGGGGTCCCCTGTGGTGAGATTTTGGGGGGCTGCTGCTGGCTGTTGTGGGGGACCCCTGTGGTGGGATTTGGGGGGGCACCTGCTGCTGCTGGCTATCGTGGGGACCCCTGTGGTGAGATTTTGGGGGCACCTGCTGCTGGCTATTGTGGGGACCCCTGTGGTGAGATTTTGGGGGGCACCTGCTGCTGCTGGTTGTTGGGGACCCCTGTGGTGGGATGTTGTGGGGGACCCCTGTGGTGAGTTTTTTGGGGGGCTGCTGCTGGTGATTGTGGGGGGGACCCATGTGGTGGGATTTTGGGGGGCACCTGCTGCTGGCAATTGTGGGGGGGACCCCTGTGGTGGGATTTTGGGGGGGCACCTGCTGCTGCTGGCTATTGTGGGGGGACCCCTGTGGTGGGGTTTGGAGGTGACCTGCTGCTTACGTGGTGGACCCCTTTTAGTGGGGGAGACCTGTGGTGGGGTTTGAGGGTGACATGCTTGTGGTTCGGTTTTGGGGTCGTGACCTGTCTATTGGGGGGGACTCCTGTGGTGGGATTTGAGGGCTATCTGCTTGTGGGATGTGGTGGTGACCTGCTTGTGGTGGGATGTGGGGAGGAAACCTGCTTGTGGTGGGACGTGGGGAGGAGACCTGCTTGTGGTGGGACGTGGGGAGGCGACCTGCTTGTGGTGTGACGTGGGGAGGCGACCTGCTTGTGGTGGGACGTGGGGAGGTGACCTGCTTGGGGTGAGACGTGGGGAGGCGACCTGCTTGTTTGTTGTGGGATGTGTTGAGGTGACCTGCCTGTGGTGGGACGTGTTGAGGCGACCTGCCTGTGGTGGGACGTGGGGAGGCGACCTGCTTGTTTGTTGTGGGACGTGTTGAGGCGACCTGCCTGTGGTGGGACGTGGGGAGGCGACCTGCCTGTGGTGGGACGTGGTGAGGTGACCTGCTTGTGGTGAGGCGACCTGCTTGTGGTGGGATGTGGTGAGGCGACCTGCTTGTGGTGGGACGTGGGGAGGCGACCTGCTTGTGGTGGGACGTGGGGAGGCGACCTGCTTGTGGTGGGACGTGGGGAGGCGACCTGCTTGTGGTGGGACGTGGGGAGGCGACCTGCTTGTGGTGGGACGTGGGGAGGCGACCTGCTTGTGGTGGGACGTGGGGAGGCGACCTGCTTGTGGTGGGACGTGGGGAGGCGACCTGCTTGTGGTGGGACGTGGGGAGGCGACCTGCTTGTGGTGGGACGTGGGGACCCCGTGGTAGGATTTGGGGGCGACATGCTACTTACGGAGGGATCCCTTTTATTGGGGGGTGACCTGCTTATGGGTTGGGTTTGGGGGGGCTGATGAGGGCTTAGGCTGGGTGGAGTGGATGGTGGAGTGGATGGGGGGGTTTGTGCTGGGTGGGGTGTCCGCGTCTGATGGGGTGTGTGCTGGGTGGGGGGGGTCCATGTCCGGTGGGGGTTTGGCCATCCGGTGGGGGTTTATTCTTGGGTGGGTGTGGTGTACGATGAGAGTAATGCTTGGAGGAGGGGTAGACAACCGATGGGGGTTTATGCTGGGGGGTTAAGCTGGGGTGGCATCCGATGGGGGGGGGGGGGGGTGTCTGATGGGATTTATGGTTGGGAGCAGGGGGCGTCATATGGGGATTTACGCTTGTGGGAGGGAATGTCTGGTGGGCTTTGGGTTTATCCTGTGGGGTCCGCTGGTTAAAGGGAACCTGTCACCTGAATTTGGCGGGACTGGTTTTGGGTCATATGGGCGGAGTTTTCAGGTGTTTGATTCACCCTTTCCTTACCCGCTGGCTGCATGCTGGCTGCAATATTGGATTGAAGTTCATTCTCTGTCCTCCATAGTACACGCCTGCACAAGGCAAGATTGCTTTGCGCAGGCGTGTACTATGGAGGACAGGAATGAACTTCAATCCAATATTGCAGCCGGCATGCAGCCAGCGGGTAAGGAAAGGGTGAATCAAACACCCAAAAACTCCGCCCATATGACCCAAAACCAGTCCCGCCAAATTCAGGTGACAGAGTCCCTTTAATGTGAGGTGGATGTTTCTGACTGGGGGAGCGAGGTTATGCTGTGTGGCCTTCTGGTTGATGTGGGGGGGCTAATGCTTCATTGGGGTACACAAAAAAAATGGGTGTATGCTGCTTATGCTATGCAAAAAAAAAATGTAGGTATTTCTTGTAGAGGAGGGTACACCACTAACTGGCACGAAGCTAATCCGTTTTAGCTTAATGTCAGTAGGAGGAAGACATGGGTCTGGACTGCCCAGCCCAGTTTAGGCCTTAAGTTTTTTTTTTTGTTTTTTTTCTATTAACAATTTTTTTTTTTCTTCCCAGATATGGCTTTTGAGGGCGACAGTGGAATTGTCACTCTAATCTCCCACCTAGAATTGTCACTACCGTGTCATCTGTGGTCTACGAGGCAAGGCCCTAACACATCGAGTGTTTGGGGTTCCCCGGAGGACGGTTCATGCCACGAATCCCCCTACCCTCTCACCACTCTGCGTCCAGGTTATTCCATGCCCATCTTAATCATCGGTCTGCGAAAAAGGATTTGTGATCTTAAGGACTGGTATATCCTACGAGGCAGTGAGGGGGCTACTTTAAAAAAACAAACAAAAATAAAAAACAGGACACATATGTCCTAGTTTTCCTCTGAGCAATGTGGACGTCTCCTGAGGAAACCTTCCTATTCATGCAGCCTCCACGTTTTCCAGAGGCTCCTGTGACCCTGCTCTTAAAATATCCAGGCTTAGGTCTAGGCCTTCTCTGGTGGCCGGTCCACACCGCCAGCGCCCTTTACAATCATGCACGCCAACTTTCTAGTGCATCCTACTCTGCGCCTATCAGTTTAAGAGTACTTCGCTTCTGCAACAGAGGACTAAAGTCTGCCTCCCAAGAGATCTATTCAAATTTGGTTGTTTTGGAAATGTTCTGTCCAAAAAAAATGACGGGACAACTCTCCGACCCGCCAGGAAAAGACGAGAGCTTCCTTTAGTCCAGCTCCCTCCTGGCATCCATGAACCCACCAGCACTGGTCTGCTAGGCCTGGATCTGGCAGACTCTCTTCGACATGATGGGGCATTCCCACCTTGGATGTTTCTCAGGGTCGGCTGCCGTGTCCTTCACAATTCAAGGCTGGTATTATGATCTCTGGTTCGGGACACCGAAACCTCAGAATTCGAAGGCAGGCCTGGGGGGGGGCGGGCTTTGGGCAGAGCCACATGCCTACCGACAGTCCTGCCCGCATGCACCAACAGCATATTACATTCATACAATACTTTAGAAATGCATAAAATGAAACAAGCAAAGGCATAAAGTTTTTCAATGCAAAAAAAATGCAGTTTTATAAAATTAGAAATATTTCTATATCTAATGTTAAAATGATATTTATCCAGTATTTCTATAAGTGAAAGTCTGAGATTTCTGTGAGAAATGGTAATTGTTTACCTCTTAAACCAGTTCTGAATGTAAATAAAACATTGCTCTGATTAAGTCTCCACATTGTATTTTAGTCTTTCATGCGTAGGGCAGGACAAGCCCATGATGTATCTGTGTAAAGCTAGGTTCACATTGCGTTAATGGGTTAACGCTAACGGACTGCGTTGCACGGCGAAAATGTCGCAATTAACGCCGTGCAACGTGTCCGTTAGCGCACCCATTGACAGCAATGTTACTTCTAGCTGAAGCGCATCGCTAGCGCATGCCATTTTCGGCACGCGCTAGCGATGTGCCGTTCTTTTGTGACGGACCTCGGACGCTGCTTGCAACGTCCGAGGCCCATTCCTCGCTACCGCAGATCGTGGATCTGCGTTAGCGGGGAGGGTGAACGCTGACGCTCTAGAAACATTGCGTTAGCGCAATCCGCTAGCGCTATGCGCTTAACGGATTGCACTAACGCAATGTGAACCTAGCCTAAGACATGTAAGGTGCTATAATAACAGCCTTGGGCTGGTTTCACACCAGCATTCGGCAGGGCTGCGGATGGCAGCCTTCTTCCTCCGTTAAGCCCCGCCCAGTGCCGCACCTCTTCCTTCAGTTCCGCCTACGTCTGCATGCGTCCTGCATACCCTATCATTAACATTGGGTACGCAGGCCAAGCGGATGCCTTCGCATGCGTTGTTTTAACGCTGCGCTGACCGCAACAAAATGCAACATGTTGCGTTCGACGCAGATCAGCGCATCGTCAAAACGACACGTGCCTGTGTACCCAGTGTTAAAGATGGGGGATGCATGCAGACGTAGGCAGAGCTGAAAGAAGAGGTGCAGCAGTGGGTGGGGCTTAACGGAGGAAGAAGGCTGCCGAACGCTGGTGTGAAACCAGTCTTAGACAGGTAAACCACTTTTGAAACAATATTCACTTGTACAAGCATTTAACCCCTTAGTGACGGGGCCAATTTTTTAAAATCTGACCAGTGTCACTTTACGTAGTAATAACTCTGGAATGCTTCAACATATTCCATTGATTTTGAGGTTGGTTTTTTTCCTGACATATTAGACTTTATGATAATGGTAAACTTGGGCTAATGATAAACTTGGGTTAATGTTATGCTTTATTTTGTAAAAACATCAGAGATGTTAAAAAATAGAAATTTTCAAATTTTGAATGATTTTCCCTTTAAGGCCGGAATCACACTAGAGAGGAATACGGACGAGTGCTATGCGAGAAAAAAAAATTGCATAGCAATCGGACCAATGTTAATCTGTTGGGCAGCTCCCATCACATTTTTTTTTTTCTTTCACGGCCGTATTATATGTGCGAGTGAAATTGCACTATGCTGCGATTTGCACCATATATCAGCCGAGAATCCCCAATGAAAGTCTGTTTATGCAAGAAAATCTCACACCACACGGGCCATCAGTGTGGCTTGCGAGAAATACGCAACGGTGTCCTTTGAAAGGCTTGCAATTCAGGTGCAGTGTACAGTAAAATCACACTGACCGCTTACAATACTTCCAAATAGTTAATTTGTCGGCTTCTGTCAAATCATTGCAGGATAGGATAGGAGACATGGTTTACGTACAGTAAACCATTGCAGAACGGTTAGATTTATATAGGTCAGTGACTAATACGGTTAGTAGTATGTGTGTGTGTAAAATTTGGGACCTGTATGTATTTAATAAAAATGTTTTCACTGAAAAAACTGGCGTGAGCTTCCACACAATTTTCTGTGCCACAGAGGGAAAGCCAGTGACTGAGGACAGATATTATAGCCTAGAGAGGGACCATGGTTATTGCCACCCCAGAAAAGGTGCATCTGTAAGATGCGCCAATTCTGGCACTCAGCCTCTCTTCTCACTGCCCTGTAGCGGTGGCATATGGGGTAATAAGGGTTAATGTCACCTTTGTATTGTAAGGTGACAGTAGGCCAGCTTACTAATGGAGAGGTGTCTGATAGATGCCTCTCCATTACTAACATGTGGGCTTGATGTTACTTGACAATAAAATGGTGACATCAACCCCACAAATCTGAGCCCCACTGCTACAGGGCAAGTGGGAAGAGCGAAGCTAAGTGCCAGAATTGGCAGATCTATAAGATGCTCCATTTCTGGGATGGCTGAGAGCTGATGGTTTTTAGCCTCTGGGGCTGCCAATATCCATGGCCTCTTCACAGGCTATTAATATCAGCCTACAGCTTTTATAGGGGGACCCCATGTCAATATTTTGTGTCCCACTGTAAAATAGCCAGTAAAGGCTAAGCAAACAGCTGTGAGCTGATATTAATAGCCTGGGAACCTTTATGGTTATTGGCTCCTTTCCAGAATATTAATATCAGCTGTCAGCTTTCCCTCTGCTGGTTATGAAAATTATGCGGGAGTCCATGCAGGTTTTTTTTTTATTTTTTGAAAAATAAGCATTACATTTCACGCAGGTTTCTTAGTTGACTTTTTTTTCACAGCATATGTAGGTTAATTATGTTAATGCTCGTACATGGGGGTGTGTGTGTCTTTAGTTAATAATAATGAGGGTATCTCGTGAAGAGGTTGAATAAGGAAAATACATCACAATTCCATATATATATATATATATATATCTTTAGCGCTCTGGCTTTACAAAAACGCACCAAATTATTAGATAAAAAAAAAAATATTTTTGGAAAAGCATCATTTTAAAACCACATTACCAAGGTGAAACAGAGAAACAAACCTCCCACTCATCAGTCACCCATAAACAACGCGCCGCTATGGATGACACAAAGCTAATATATACAAATCAACCAGGGTGGGTGGCTAATAGTAAATACATAAATAATACCCAGGAGGAAAGAGAAAACAAACTGTTAATCTATGTAGTTACAAAATATCTCATAGTTGTGCCAAAAATCCAACTCCCAATATATATCTGACATGTTCACTCCTGTGTTTCTCCACCCACCCCCGGCTACATCCTACCACTAAGGGTAATATACCCTTCTATGAGAACATGCTCAGAATAAACTATTCCGGTAAAATTACCTTAAGAGAACCGTGCTAGATATAGACACTGACATTCACAGCAGCGCGTCCGCCCAGATGCTCTTTTCTGACTCCTTTCTCAGGCCCCCAAAAAAGTGTTAACTAAGTACCCTTTATTTTCTTGCACTGTAGCCGTTTACTTACTACAGGGTATTCAATCATTGTTTCTGTCCCCCCCCCCCCATATAAAGTACAACCACTATCTATATGCCTTTATATACAGCATTCTAGAATGCTGTGTATATATAGTAGGCCCACTGCCTGTATACCCTTATATACAGCATTTTATAAAGCACAACCACTATCTGTATGCCCTTAAGAAAGTGGCATATTAGACTTGCCTAGCCCCATACAATGGGGTTCGCTAGTCTTAACCCGGTGCCTTCTCCTCTTCTATCACCGTCCTTCTTTCTTTGAGTCGATGACGCGTCCTATGTCATCCACACGGTGTCTTCCATCGCGCTCCTGTGCATCGCACTTCTTTCTGCCCGTTGCAGTACTTTGCTTTGTGCTCGGCAGAGAAGTGTTCCTGCACAGAAGCGTGATGAGGGAGGTTGTGTGGATGATGTAGAACACATCATCCATGGGAAGGACTGCGCCGGATGAAGACCAGCGCCAAACATAACACTGGACCGCCCCGTAGGTGAGTATAAGAAGTTATTTACATTATGCACATTGGCTTAGGGACATACCGTATATACTCGAGTAGAAGCTGACCCCCCTCCCTAATTTTGCCACAAAAAACTGGGAAAACTTATTGATTCGAGTATAAGTCTAGGGTGGAAAATGCAGCAGCTACTGGTAAATGTCAAAAATAAAAATAGATTCCAATAAAAGTAAAATTAATTGAGACATCAGTAGGTTAAGTGTTTTTGAATATCCATATTGAATCAGGAGCCCCATATAATGCTCCATAAAGTTTATGATGGCCCCATAAGATGCTCCATATTAAAATATGCCCCATATAATGCAATATATATTATTGTAGATACAGACTGTACGGGCTCCTGTCAGGTATATATTATTGTAGATATAGACTGTACGGGCTCCTGTCAGGTATATATTATTGTAGATACAGACTGTACGGGCTCCTGTCAGGTATATATTATTGTAGATACAGACTGTACGGGCTCCTGTCAGGTATATATTAGTGATGATATCAGAATGTATGGGCCCCTGTCAGGTATATATTAGTGATAATATCAGAAGGTATGGGCTCCTGTCAGCTATATATATTATTGATGGTATCAGAATGTATGGGTTCCTGTCAGGTATATATTAGTGATATCAGAATGTATGGGCCCCTGTCAGGTATATATTATTGTAGATATAGACTGTACGGGCTCCTGTCAGGTATATATATTAGTGATATCAGAATGTATGGGCTCCTGTCAGGCATATATTAGTGATATCAGATTGTATGGGCTTCTGTCAGGTATATATTATTGATATCAGAATGTATGGGCTCCTGTCAGGTATATATGCTGCGATTGTTCTCGTATGCCGATTCGACATGGAAAAATAATCACAGATGTGATCTGCCCCATAGATTAACACTGGTCCGAGTGCCATGCGATGTTTTCTCACATAGCGTTCGTCCGTATTCTACGCTAGTGTGACCCCGGCCTTAAACTTATGAAGAGACACAGACCACTTGCAGTTCAGCCTTCATCAATATTTAAATTACAAGTTTTTCACCATCCAAAAAATTCTATTTTTTACCTAATTCCATAGGTTTCTTAAAGGGAACCTGTCACCAGGTTTTCCCCATATATAGTATCACCAGAACATAGATGCCCTTATACACACCCTTCTAGAGTGCTGTACCGTACATACCGTATATACTCGAGTATAAGCCGCGATTTTCAGCCCACTTTTTTGTGCTGAAAGTGACCCTCTCGGCTTATACTCAAGTCATTGTCGGCGAGGGAGGGGGAGCGGCGGCTGTCACATACTCACCTGCTCTCGGCACGTTCCCTGCATGTCCGATGGTGTCCGGGCAGCTCTTCCTTTGTTCAGCGGTCACGTGGAACCGCTCATTAAAGTAAGGAATATGGATGCATATTCATTACTTTAATGAGCTGTTCGTGACAGCTAAACATAGGAAGACGCTGCCGACTCCCGGAGACCATCTGACAGTGAGAAGCTGCCAGGGACCGCGTCGGGAGCAGGTGAGTATGATGGGGGAGGTGAGCATTGCGCGATATTCACCTCTCCCCTTTCCACCGCTGCGGGCCGCTCTGTCCTCTGGCTGTGACTGTTTAGGTCAGAGGGCACGATGACGTAGTTAGTGTGCGCGCCGCCCTCTGCCTGAACAGACAGTGCAGAGGATGGAAGACAGAGCAGCGCGCAGCAGTGGAAAGTGCCGGGGGCCTGAGCGAAGAGAGGCGAGTATGTGATTTTTTTTTTATTTTATTCGCAGCAAATGGGGTATAATGAGTGGAGCATCTCATGGGGCATAATCTATGGAACATTTTAAGGGGCAAAATCTATGGAGCATCTTATGGGGCCATCAACCTTTATGCAGCATTGTATGGGGCAAAAGTTTCTATGGAGCATCTCATGGGGCCATTATTAACATTTGTGCAGCATTATATGGGGCATATTTTAATATGGAGCATCTTATGGGGCCATCATAAACTTTATGGAGCATTATATGGGGTTCCTGATTCAATATGGATATTCAAAAACACTTAACCTACTGTTGTCTCAATTAATTTTACTTTTATTGGTATCTATTTTTATTTTTGACATTTACCAGTAGCTGCTGCATTTTCCACCCTAGGCTTATACTCGAGTCAATAAGTTTTCCCAGTTTTTTGTGGCAAAATTAGGAGGGGGGGGTCAGCTTCTACTCGAGTATATACGGTATGTCCCTAAGCCAATGTGCATAATGTAAATAACTTCTTATACTCACCTACGGGGCGGTCCGGTGTTATGTTTGGCGCTGGTCTTCATCCGGCGCAGTCCTTCCCATGGATGATGTGTTCTACATCATCCACACAACCTCCCTCATCACGCTTCTGTGCAGGAACACTTCTCTGCCGAGCACAAAGCAAAGTACTGCAACGGGCAGAAAGAAGTGCGATGCACAGGAGCGCGTTGGAAGACACTGTGTGGATGACATGGGATGCGTCATCGACTCAAAGAAAGAAGGACGATGATAGAAGAGGAGAAGGCCCCGGATTAAGACTAGCGAAGCCCATTGTATGGGGCTAGGCAAGTCTAATATGCCACTGTCTTAAGGGCATACAGATAGTGGTTGTGCTTTATAAAATGCTGTATATAAGGGTATACAGGCAGTGGGCCTACTATATACAGTGGGGCAAAAAAGTATTTAGTCAGTCAGCAATAGTGCAAGTTCCACCACTTAAAAAGATGAGAGGCGTCTGTAATTTACATCATAGGTAGACCTCAACTATGGGAGACAAACTGAGAAAAAAAAATCCAGAAAATCACATTGTCTGTTTTTTTAACAATTTATTTGCATATTATGGTGGAAAATAAGTATTTGGTCAGAAACAAACAATCAAGATTTCTGGCTCTCACAGACCTGTAACTTCTTCTTTAAGAGTCTCCTCTTTCCTGCACTCATTACCTGTAGTAATGGCACCTGTTTAAACTTGTTATCAGTATAAAAAGACACCTGTGCACACCCTCAAACAGTCTGACTCCAAACTCCACTATGGTGAAGACCAAAGAGCTGTCAAAGGACACCAGAAACAAAATTGTAGCCCTGCACCAGGCTGGGAAGACTGAATCTGCAATAGCCAACCAGCTTGGAGTGAAGAAATCAACAGTGGGAGCAATAATTAGAAAATGGAAGACATACAAGACCACTGATAATCTCCCTCGATCTGGGGCTCCACGCAAAATCCCACCCCGTGGGGTCAGAATGATCACAAGAACGGTGAGCAAAAATCCCAGAACCACGCGGGGGGACCTAATGAATGAACTGCAGAGAGCTGGGACCAATGTAACAAGGCCTACAATAAGTAACACACTACGCCACCATGGACTCAGATCCTGCAGTGCCAGACGTGTCCCACTGCTTAAGCCAGTACATGTCCGGGCCCGTCTGAAGTTTGCTAGAGAGCATTTGGATGATCCAGAGGAGTTTTGGGAGAATGTCCTATGGTCTGATGAAACCAAACTGGAACTGTTTGGTAGAAACACAACTTGTCGTGTTTGGAGGAAAAAGAATACTGAGTTGCATCCATCAAACACCATACCTACTGTAAAGCATGGTGGTGGAAACATCATGCTTTGGGGCTGTTTCTCTGCCAAGGGGCCAGGACGACTGATCCGGGTACATGAAAGAATGAATGGGGCCATGTATCGTGAGATTTTGAGTGCAAACCTCCTTCCATCAGCAAGGGCATTGAAGATGAAACGTGGCTGGGTCTTTCAACATGACAATGATCCAAAGCACACCACCAGGGCAACGAAGGAGTGGCTTCGTAAGAAGCATTTCAAGGTCCTGGAGTGGCCTAGCCAGTCTCCAGATCTCAACCCTATAGAAAACCTTTGGAGGGAGTTGAAAGTCCGTGTTGCCAAGTGAAAAGCCAAAAACATCACTGCTCTAGAGGAGATCTGCATGGAGGAATGGGCCAACATACCAACAAGAGTGTGTGGCAACCTTGTGAAGACTTACAGAAAACGTTTGACCTCTGTCATTGCCAACAAAGGATATATTACAAAGTATTGAGATGAAATTTTGTTTCTGACCAAATACTTATTTTCCACCATAATATGCAAATAAAATGTTAAAAAAACAGACAATGTGATTTTCTGGATTTTTTTTTCTCAGTTTGCCTCGCATAGTTGAGGTCTACCTATGATGTAAATTACAGACGCCTCTCATCTTTTTAAGTGGTGGAACTTGCACTATTGCTGACTGACTAAATACTTTTTTGCCCCACTGTATATACACAGCATTCTAGAATGCTGTATATAAAGGCATATAGATAGTGGTCGTACTTTATGTGGGGGGGGGGGACAGAAACAATGATTGAATACCCTGTAGTAAATAAACGGCTACAGTGCAAGAAAATAAAGGGTACTTAGTTAACACTTTTTTGGGGGCCTGAGAAAGGAGTCAGAAAAGAGCATCGGGGCGGACGCGCTGCTGTGAATGTCAGTGTCTATATCTACCACGGTTCTCTTAAGGTAATTTTACCGGAATAGTTTTTTCTGAGCATGGTCTCATAGAAGGGTATATTACCCTTAGTGGTAGGATGTAGCCGGGGGTGGGTGGAGAAACACAGGAGTGAACATGTCAGATATATATTGGGAGCTGGATTTTTGGCACAACTATGAGATATTTTGTAACTACATAGATTAACAGTTTGTTTTCTCTTTCCTCCTGGGTATTATTTATGTATTTACTATTAGCCACCCACCCTGGTTGATTTGTGTATATTAGCTTTGTGTCATCCATAGCGGGGCGTTGTTTATGGGTGACTGATGAGTGGGAGGTTTGTTTCTCTGTTTCACCTTGGTAATGTGGTTTTAAAATGATGCTTTTCCAAAAATATTTTTTTTTTATTATCTAATAATTTGATGCGTTTTTGTAAATCCAGAGCGCTAAAGATATATATATATATATATATATATATATATATATATAAAGGAATTGTGATGTATTTTCCTTATTCAACCTCTTCACGAGAAACCCTCATTAATTTTAACTAAAGACACACCCCCCCATGTAGGAGCATTAACATAATTAACCTACATATGCTGTAAAGAAAAAAAAAAAGTCAACTAAGAAACCTGCGTGAAATGTAATGTTTATTTTTCCAAAAATAAAAAAAACCTGCATGGACTCCCGCATAATTTTCATAATTTTCATAACCAGCAGAGGGAAAGCTGACAGCTGATGTTAATATTCTGGAAAGGAGCCAATAACCATAAAGGTTCCCAGGCTATTAATATCAGCTCACAGCTGTTTGCTTAGCCTTTACTGGCTATTTTACAGTGGGACACAAAATATTGACATGGGGTCCCCCTATAAAAGCTGTAGGCTGATATTAATAGCCTGTGAAGAGGCCATGGATATTGGCAGCCCCAGAGGCTAAAAACCATCAGCTCTCAGCCATCCCAGAAATGGCGCATCTTATAGATCTGCCAATTCTGGCACTTAGCCTTGCTCTTCCCACTTGCCCTGTAGCAGCGGGGTTCATATTTGTGGGGTTGATGTCACCATTTTATTGTCAAGTAACATCAAGCCCACATGTTAGTAATGGAGAGGCATCTATCAGACACCTCTCCATTACTAAGCTGGCCTACTGTCACCTTACAATACAAAAGGTGACATTAACCCCTTATTACCCCCATATGCCACCACTACAGGGCAGTGAGAAGAGAGGCTGAGTGCCAGAATTGGCGCATCTTACAGATGCACCTTTTCTGGGGTGGCAATAACCATGGTCCCTCTCTAGGCTATAATATCTGTCCTCAGTCACTGGCTTTCCCTCTGTAGCACAGAAAATTGTGTGGAAGCTCACGCCAGTTTTTTCAGTGAAAACATTTTTATTAAATACATACAGGTCCCAAATTTTACACACACACATACTACTAACCGTATTAGTCACTGACCTATATAAATCTAACCGTTCTGCAATGGTTTACTGTATGTAAACCATGTCTGCTATCCTATCCTGCAATGATTTGACAGAAGCCGACACATTAACTATTTGGAAGTATTGTAAGCTGTCAGTGTGATTTTACTGTACACTGCACCTGAATTGCCAGCCTTTCAAAGGACACCGTTGCGTATTTCTCGCAAGTCACACTGATGGCCCGTGTGGTGTGAGATTTTCTTGCACAAACAGACTTTCATTGGGGATTCTCGGCTGATATACGGTGCAAATCGCAGCATACTGCAATTTGACTCGCACATATAATACGGCCGTGAAAAAAAAAAAAAAAAAAAAATGTGATGGGAGCTGCCCAACAGATTAACATTGGTCCGAGTGCTATGCAATTTTTTTTTTCTCGCATAGCACTCGTCCGTATTCCTCTCTAGTGTGACTCCGGTCTAATATGTCAAGAAAAAAAACAACCTCATAATCAATGGAATATGTTGAAGCATTTCAGAGTTATTACTACGTAAAGTGACACTGGTCAGATTTTAAAAAATTGGCCCCGTCACTAAGGGGTTAAATGCTTGTACAAGTGAATATGGTTTCAAAAGTGGATTACCTGTCTAAGGCTGGTTTCACACCAGCGTTCGGCAGCCTTCTTCCTCCTTTAAGCCCCACCCACTGCTGCACCTTTTCTTTCAGCTCCGCCTACGTCTGCATGCATCCCCTATCTTTAACATTGGGTACACAGGCACGTGTCATTTTGACGATGCGAAGAACTGCGTCAGACGCAACATGTTGCATTTTGTTGCGGTCGGCGCAGCGTTAAAACAACGCATGCGGAGGCATCCGCTTGGCCTGCGTACCCAATGTTAAAGATGGGGTACGCAGGACGCATGCAGACGTAGGCGGAACTGAAGGAAGAGGTGCGGCATTGGGCGGGGCTTAACGGAGGAAGAAGGCTGCCATCCGCAGCCCTGCCGAATGCTGGCGTGAAACCAGCCCAAGGCTGTTATTATAGCACCTTACATGTCTTAGGCTAGGTTCACATTGCGTTAGTGCAATCCGTTAAGCGCTTAGCGCTAGCGGATAGCGCTAATGCAATGTTTCTAGAGGGTCGGTGTTCACCCTCCCCGCTAGCGCAGATCCCCGATCTGCGGTACCGAGGAACGGGCCTCGGACGCTGCAAGCAGCGTCCAAAGTCCGTCACAAAAGAACGGGACATCGCTAGCGCGTGCCGAAAATGGCATGCGCTTCAGCTAAAAATAACATTGCTGTAAATGGGTGCGCTAACGGACCCGTTGCACGGCGTTAATTGCGACATTTTCGCCGTGCAACGCAGTCCGTTAGCGTTAACCCATTAACGCAATGGGAACCTAGCTTTACACAGATACATCATGGGCTTGTCCTGCCCTACGCATGAAAGACTAAAATACAATGTGGAGACTTAATCAGAGCAATGTTTTATATACATTCAGAACTGGTTTAAGAGGTAAACAGTTACAATTTCTCACAGAAATCTCAGACTTTTACTTATAGAAATACTGGATAAATATCATTTTAACATTAGATATAGAAATATTTCTAATTTTATAAAACTGCATTTTTTTGCATTGAAAAACGTTATGTCTTTCCTTGTTTCATTTTATGCATTTCTATTGTAAAAATGTAATATGCTGTTGGTGCATGCGGGCAGGGCTGTCGGTGGGGTATGTGGCTCTGCCAACCCCCCCCAGTGCTGCCACCGGTGTCTGAGGTTTCGGTGTCCCGGACCAGAGATCATAATACCGGCCTTGAATTGTGAAGGACACGGCAGCCGACCCTGAGAAACATCCAAGGTGGGAATGCCCCATCATGTCGAAGAGAGTCTGCCAAATCCAGGCCTAGCAGACCAGTGCTGGTGGGTTCATGGATGCCAGGAGGGAGCTGGCCTAAAGGAAGGTCTCTTCTTTTCCTGGCGGGTCAGAGAGTTGTCCCGTCGTTTTTTTTGGACAGAACATTTCCAAAACAACCAAATTTGAATAGATCTCTTGGGAGGCAGACTTTAGTCCTCTGTTGCAGAAGCGAAGTACTCTTAAACTGATAGGCGCAGAGTAGGATGCACTAGAAAGTTGGCGTGCATGATTGTTCAGGGCGCTGGCGGTGTGGACCGGCCACCAGAGAAGGCCTAGACCAAAGCCTGGATATTTTAAGAGCAGGGTCACAGGAGCCTCTGGAAAACGTGGAGGCTGCATGAATAGGAAGGTTTCCTCAGGAGACGTCCACATTGCTCAGAGGAAAACTAGGACATAGCGCGGCCCTGCACTTAGTAACCCGATGTTTACCCTGGTTACAAGCGAACGCATCGCTGGATCGGTGTCACACACACCGATCCAGCGATGACAGCAGGAGATCCAGCGACGAAAGAAAGTTCCAAACGATCTGTGTTATGATAGGCAATTCAGTAACACAATGTACATAGCGATCAGAGCACATACAGTGATCTGACAATAACCCAAAATAATAGAACGAGCTCTGAGACGTGGAAACTCTGTAGACCGCAATTCCTGATCCTCTCCAAACACAACTAGAGGCAGCTGTGGATTGCGCCTAACGCTCCCTATGCAACTCGGCACAGCCTGAGAAACTAACTAGCCTGAAGATAGAAAAATAAGCCTACCTTGCCTCAGAGAAATACCCCAAAGGAAAAGGCAGCCCCCCACATATAATGACTGTGAGTAAGATGAAAAGACAAACGTAGGGATGAAATAGATTCAGCAAAGTGAGGCCCGATATTCTAGACAGAACGAGGATAGGAAAGATAACTTTGCGGTCTACACAAAACCCTAAAGAAAACCACGCAAAGGGGGCAAAAAGACCCTCCGTACCGAACTAACGGCACGGAGGTACACCCTTTGCGTCCCAGAGCTTCCAGCAAAACAAATAGACAAGCTGGACAGAAAAAATAGCAACAAATAGCAAAGAAGCACTTAGCTATGCAGAGCAGCAGGCCACAGGAATGATCCAGAGAAACACAAGTCCAACACTGGAACATTGACAGGAAGCATGGATCAAAGCATCAGGTGGAGTTAAGTAGAGAAGCAGCTAACGACCTCACCAGATCACCTGAGGGAGGAAACTCAGAAGCTGCAGTACCACTTTCCTCCACAAACGGAAGCTCCCAGAGAGAATCAGCCGAAGTACTACTTGTGACCACAGGAGTGAACTCTGCCACAGAATTCACAACAGATCTGCTACGACGTACGATTCTCAGCAGGGTCCCTGATCGCTGCTGCGTGTCAGACACAGTGATATCGTATGGATATCGCTGGAACATCACGGATCGTACCGTCGTAGCGACAAAAGTGCCACTGTGAGACGGTAACCTTAGGGCCTTGCCTCGTAGACCACAGATGATACGGTAGTGACAATTCTAGGTGGGAGATAAGAGTGACAATTCCACTGTCGCCCTCAAAAGCCATATCTGGGAAGAAAAAAAAAATCGTTAATAGAAAAAAAAACCCAAAACCTAAGGCCTAAACTGGACTGGGCGGTCCAGACCCATGTCTTCCTGCTACTAACATTAAGCTAAAACGGATTAGCTTCGTGCCAGTTGGTGGTGTACCCTCCTCTACAGGAAATACCTACATTTTTTTCCAGGTCACCACCTGACAGCACCATGGAGGACGTCCTTCTTATTCGCAGTGGGACAGGAAACACGAGAGTTTAAAAGGACCCTCCCCCTTCCACCCTTCAGTGTTTTTCCTGTCCCACTGTGGATAGGAACGACGAGAGATCGCTGTCCCTACAGAGCGTGCGGATCGGGGGGCTCAGCCTCTTCCTTCCCACGGGCCGAATCCCTGTATCGCCGACACCCAATTAAGCGGGTCCCTCAGCGACGCCAGTGCAGCGCTGCTCCTGGCGAGGAGGTCGCTTCCCCCTGGGGGGGGCTCTCGACCTCGGATGACTACCCCAAGCATACCTGCGCATGGTCTCTGCAGGGTGATCCCTTCGCAGATAGTCCGGCAAGGAGAGGCAGGTTCGGCAGAATGCTGGAGAGAACGCTGGACTCCATGTGTTCCTCGGCGGTAAATGGGCTTTGAACTTCCGGTTCACCGCTGCCGCATCACTTCCGGGTCAGGGCGGCAGCAAGGGGGCGGTCTTCCTCTTCGCTCCTGTAGGAGGACTGGGACACAAGCAAAAGGATTTAAGGTAAGTGGCTAGATAGCGCTAGGCACCGCAGCTGTAATGGACCCAGGTGCTATACCGGCTGTCAGCGTAGAAGCCCCGGGGAAACAGGATTCCCTGACGCATGTGAGTCCCGCTTAGAGGTGCGCTCCTTATAGGCCCATTAAAGGTACTAGTAGTGGTCCCTTTGTCTGTTCCAGGGGCGTCCTTCATCTGGGGATAAGAAGACGGGCAGAACTAAGAGATGTCCAATATGTGCTACAAAACTTGTTGCCTCATGGCAGAAGCCTCTGTGCGAGTCCTGCACCGCTCGTATTGTAGGAGAGGAACAGGCCTCTCTATTAACAAGCATGAGAGCTATGGTTAGAGAAGAAGTGCAGGCTTCTATATCTAACATATCCGCCTCCCAGCCGATCCAGCCTGAGTTCCAGGATCCTCCCAGGTCTAGGAAGAGGCAGAGAGAGTCAGATTCATCGTCTGAGGACAGTCCATCAGAATCTGATATAGAGGAAGAGGAGGAAGTATGTAGAGACCCTCCTCAGAAGGGGAAAAAGTATCTATTCTCTTCCAATGATATTGATGAACTGCTGGGTGCGGTCAGGCAAACTATGCAGGTTGAAGAACCTTCTACCTCTCTCTCCGTACAAGATGAGATGTTCGGGGGGCTGCGTTCGCAGACTTCAAAAGTCTTTCCAGTTAATGCCCACATTCGGTGAGTCCAAGTTCAGTCTCGGCTTTTGCTCAGAGATTGCAGCTACTGACCCCTTCTTAACCTCTTCCCGCAGCTCAATGATTTTGGAAGAGTGGGAGGAGGCAGAGAAGAGGATATCGATCCCGAGAGACTTTAGACTCCGTCTTCCCTTTGACCATGAGGAGGTCAAAGACTGGGAAGATATACCAAAAATTGACATCCCACTAGCGAAAGTGTCCAAGAGAACTGCCATTCCGTTCGAGGACTCCTCGAATTTAAAGGAGCCCATGGACAGAAAGGCAGATGGCCTCCTTAAGAAAGCTTGGGAAAGTTCGGCCGCTGTGATCCTCACAAATATTGCGGCGACTTCTGTGGCGAGAGCCATGCATCTGTGGGTTGACGATTTAAAGGATCAATTGTCAGCCAAGACTTCTAGGGAAACTATCATCAATGCCGTCCCTTTACTTAAACCAGCCACAGGTTTCCTTGCAGATGCTACGGCAGAATCTGTCAGGTTCACAGCCAGGGGGCAATCACTATCTAATGCAGCCCGTAGGGCCATTTGGTTAAAAAGCTGGTCGGGGGATGTTCCTTCTAAGAACAAACTATGTTCCATTCCCTTTTCAGGTGGCCGTGTTTTTGGGCCTGTATTAGATGACATTCTGGAGAAAGCTTCTGATGAAAAGAAGGGGTTTCCAGAAGAGAAAAAGAAAAAATTCCAGCCCTTTCGTAGACCCTATTACAGTCAGAGATCAGACTATAGGGGTAAAGGTAAACAGGGGAGATGGAGTTATCAGAAAGGGGGAGAAAATAGGAACCGAAATAGAGATCCAGGTCCCTCAAACCCCAGGTCTGAGTTCCGAAGGAAATGACGCCACCAGGATAGGGGGTCGGTTGTTGAATTACCTGGAGGAGTGGAAAAAAATTACCTCAAATCCTTGGGTCCTTCAGGTTATATCTCAGGGGTACAGGATAGAGTTTGTATCTCGTCCCCCAGAGAGATTTTTCATTTCCAACGCCCGTCTTTCTTCAGTCTCACCAATGTGGTCAGACATTCAGGATCTCCTCCGGATGGAGGCAATAACTCCCGTACCTCCTCACCAAATGGGAACAGGTCACTACTCGGGTCTTTTCTCTATAATAAAACCGTCAGGAGAATCCCGAACCATCATAAATCTCAGGCCGCTAAACAGATGGTTGTCGTACAAGAAATTCAAGATGGAGTCCATTCGCTCCACAATTCCCCTATTAGGGAAGGACGTGGTAATGTGCACTTTGGATCTAAAAAGTGCGTATTACCACGTTCCAATTTTTTCACAACATCAAAAGTACCTAAGATTCGCGATAGAGAAAGAGGGTTCAGTCCTCCACTATCAATTCCGTTGCCTTCCATTTAGACTGGCATCGGCTCCGAGAGTTTTCACAAAACTCATCATAGAGATCGTGTCTTACCTAAGGAAGCGAGACATCATTATAGTACCATATCTAGACGATTTCCTGTTAGTGGCAGACTCAGAGTCCCAACTCAGGATCGACTCTCGATTGGTGATCTCCACACTGCAGAATTTAGGTTGGGTGTTGAACTGGAAGAAATCACACTTAACCCCAAGATCAAGGAGACAGTTTCTGGGTGTAATACTAGACTCGAACATCAGGAAGTCTTTTCTTCCAGACAGAAGACGGTCAGACCTGATAGAGAAGGTTCGACAGTTTGCAAGAACTCGGGTGACGATAAGAGATGCAATGAAGATCCTAGGCCTAATGACAGCCTGTATCCCATGCGTCAGCTGGAGCCAATTCCATTCCCGTCAACTACAAAGAGCGGTTCTAACAACATGGGACAGAAGACAGTCTTCGTTGGACAGACAGTTTGTCCTATCCTATCGAGTCAAGAAATCCCTGCGATGGTGGACGGTGTCAGAGAACCTTCAGGTGGGGGTCCCATGGATCCAGACCCCGGCCGTCACGGTAACAACGGACGCGAGTCAACAAGGTTGGGGCGGCCAGGTTCTCGAAAGATACTACCAGGGACAATGGAATTCGGAAGAGAGCAACAGTTCCTCAAACCACAGAGAGCTACAGGCGGTTTGGAAGGTTCTGTGTTCAGCCCGGACCCTATTAAGGAACAGACATCTAAAGATCCTATCAGACAACACGACGGCGGTAGCTTTCCTTCGCCATCAAGGGGGCCCGAGACATCCGAAGCTACAACATCTGGCGAATCAGATCTTCGAATGGGCAGAAAGATCGGTATTTTCAATTTCAGCAGTCCACTTAGAAGGCTCAAGGAACCAGGTTGCGGATTTCCTGAGCAGAGAAAAGCTATCACCCATAGAGTGGGAACTGAACAGCAGAATTTTCGATACCCTATGTCAGCGCTGGGGAACCCCGACCGTGGATCTTTTCGCAACCAGAAAGAACGCAAAAATAAGAACCTTCTTCTCACTAAATCCTCAGGAGAATCCAGCAGGGGTAGATGCCCTTTCTCAGTCATGGAGCTCGGGTCTGCTATACGCCTTTCCCCCTCTGGCATTAGTACCAAGGGTACTCAGAAAAATTTGCGAGGACAGAGCTCAGGTGATCCTGGTGGTCCCTTTCTGGGCCGGAAGGAGCTGGTTCCCCCTTCTAAAGAAGCTGGCAGTGGACAGTCCTTACCATCTTCCAGTCAGGGGGGACTTACTTTCTCAGGGTCCGATCTTCCATCAGAACCCAGAGAAGCTACGGTTAACAGCTTGGATCTTGAACGGCAGAACCTGAGGGCAAGAGGCCTTTCAGAAGGAGTGATTTCTATTCTACAAGCAAGTAGGAAACCAGTGACCTCAGCAATATACCTTAGAACCTGGAAGAAATTCTGCAGTTTTTGTGGAGACACAACAGTCGATGTTGATCATCCTAACATACCCAGGATTCTTGATTTCTTACAACAGGGATTCAAGAAGGGGCTCAAACCGAGTACTTTGAGGGTTCAAATTGCAGCCCTCAGTGTATTTTATGACTCTTCCCTTGCCGCCCACCCTTGGATCGCTCGGTTCTCTAGAGCGGTCTCAAGGCTCAAACCTCTAATCAGGAAGTCTGTCCCTCCCTGGGACCTTAATTTAGTCCTTAATGTATTATGCGAAGAGCCCTTTGATATAGAGAAGGATATAAATATCGCTAATCTTTCCCTAAAAGCAGTATTTTTAGTGGCCATTACATCAGCCAAAAGATTGGGGGAACTTCAGGCCCTATCCATCCAGAACCCTTATCTGCAGATATTTGATGATAGGTTGGTTTTGAGGCTTGACCCAGGGTTTCTTCCCAAGGTAGCCTCAGTATCAAATATTAACCAAGAGGTCGTTCTTCCGTCTTTTTGCCAGTTTCCTAAAAATCAAAAAGAAGCTTTCTTCCATAACTTAGATGTTAGGGAGACGGTGTTGAAATACTTGGATATGACTAGGGCCTGGAGACAGGATAGTAATCTCTTCATCCTGTACGGGGGTCCTAATAGGGGTAAAAAGGCATCAAAATCCACTATTGCCAGGTGGATTAGATCCACTATTACCATGGCCTATCAGGCGCGGGGAAAAGTTCCTCCTGATAGCCTTAAAGCTCATTCATCCAGGGCTATGGCCGCGTCTTGGGCTGAAAAAGGGGGGGCCTCAATAGATCAGATTTGTAAAGCGGCATCTTGGTCTAACATTAGCACCTTTTCAAAACACTACAAATTAGATGTAGTCTCTTCTCAGTTAGCTTTTGGCAGGAAGGTGCTTCAAGCGGTAGTCCCACCCTAGAACCAGGAAGTCTCCTTTGGTACTTCTCCATGGTGCTGTCAGGTGGTGACCTGGAAAACGGTAATTAATCTTACCGATAATTGTATTTCCAGGAATCCATCCTGACAGCACGGATAGTTCCCTCCCTAATACAAATACGTGTTATACTTATGTGAAGTAACATTGGTGTTAATCTTGTTATGTTCAAAATAAATTTTCTGTTTGCATCCATCCAGATGTGTTACTTTGGAAAATCACTGAAGGGTGGAAGGGGGAGGGTCCTTTTAAACTCTCGTGTTTCCTGTCCCACTGCGAATAAGAAGGACGTCCTCCATGGTGCTGTCAGGATGGAATCCTGGAAATACAATTATCGGTAAGATTAATTACCGTTTTTTTGCATAGCATAAGCAGCATACACCCATTTTTTTGTTGACCCCAATGAAGCATTAGCCCCCCCACATCAACCAGAAGGCCACACAGCATAACCTCGCTCCCCCAGTCAGAAACATCCACCTCACATTAACCAGCGGACCCCACAGGATAAACCCAAAGCCCACCAGACATTCCCTCCCACAAGCTTAAATCCCCATATGACGCCCCCTGCCCTAACCATAAATCCCATCAGACACCCCCCCATCGGATGCCACCCCTGCTTAACCCCCCAGCATAAACCCCCATCGGACGTCCACCCCTCCTCCAAGCATTACTCCCATCGTACACCACGCCCACCCAAGAATAAACCCCCACCGGACAGCCAAACCCCCACCGGCCGTGGACCCCCCGACCCAGCCTAAACCCTTGTCGGACGTCCACCCCCGACCCAGCCTAAACCCTTGTCGGACGTCCACCCCCGACCCAGCCTAAACCCTTGTCGGACGTCCACCCCCGACCCAGCCTAAACCCTTGTCGGACGTCCACCCCCGACCCAGCCTAAACCCTTGTCGGACGTCCACCCCCGACCCAGCCTAAACCCTTGTCGGACGTCCACCCCCGACCCAGCCTAAACCCTTGTCGGACGTCCACCCCCGACCCAGCCTAAACCCTTGTCGGACGTCCACCCCCGACCCAGCCTAAACCCTTGTCGGACGTCCACCCCCGACCCAGCCTAAACCCTTGTCGGACGTCCACCCCCGACCCAGCCTAAACCCTTGTCGGACGTCCACCCCCGACCCAGCCTAAACCCTTGTCGGACGTCCACCCCCGACCCAGCCTAAACCCTTGTCGGACGTCCACCCCCGACCCAGCCTAAACCCTTGTCGGACGTCCACCCCCGACCCAGCCTAAACCCTTGTCGGACGTCCACCCCCGACCCAGCCTAAACCCTTGTCGGACGTCCACCCCCGACCCAGCCTAAACCCTTGTCGGACGTCCACCCCCGACCCAGCCTAAACCCTTGTCGGACGTCCACCCCCGACCCAGCCTAAACCCTTGTCGGACGTCCACCCCCGACCCAGCCTAAACCCTTGTCGGACGTCCACCCCCGACCCAGCCTAAACCCTTGTCGGACGTCCACCCCCGACCCAGCCTAAACCCTTGTCGGACGTCCACCCCCGACCCAGCCTAAACCCTTGTCGGACGTCCACCCCCGACCCAGCCTAAACCCTTATCGGACGTCCACCCCCGACCCAGCCTAAACCCTTATCGGACGTCCACCCCCGACCCAGCCTAAACCCTTATCGGACGTCCACCCCCGACCCAGCCTAAACCCTTATCGGACGTCCACCCCCGACCCAGCCTAAACCCTTATCGGACGTCCACCCCCGACCCAGTCTAAACCCTTATCGGACATCCACTCCACCCAGCCTAAGCCCTCATCAGCCCCCCGAAACCCAACCCATAAGCAGGTTGCCCCCCAACAAAGAGGATCCCTCAGTAAGCAGCAGGTCACCCCCCAATAAAAGGGATCCCTCCATAAGCAGCATGTCGCCCCCAAATCCCACCACGGGGTCCAGCCTCCCCACAGGCAGGTCGCCTCCCCACGTCCCACCACAGGCAGGTCGCCTCCCCACGTCCCACCACAGGCAGGTCGCCTCCCCACGTCCCACCACAGGCAGGTCGCCTCCCCACGTCCCACCACAGGCAGGTCGCCTCCCCACGTCCCACCACAGGCAGGTCGCCTCCCCACGTCCCACCACAGGCAGGTCGCCTCCCCACGTCCCACCACAGGCAGGTCGCCTCCCCACGTCCCACCACAGGCAGGTCGCCTCCCCACGTCACACCACAGGCAGGTCGCCTCCCCACGTCACACCACAAGCAGGTCACCACCACATCCCACCACAGGGGTCCCCCTCAACAGCCAGCAGGTGCCCCCCAATATCCCACCACAGGGGTCCCCCCACAATAGCCAGCAGCAGCAGGTCTCCCACAACAGCCCACCACAGGGGTCCCCCACAACAGCCCACCACAGGGGTCCCCCACAACAGCCCACCACAGGGGTCCCCCAAAATCTCACCACAGGGGTCCCCCACAATAGCCAGCAGCAGTAGGTGCCCCCCAAAATCTCACCACAGGGGTCCCCCACAATAGCCAGCAGCAGTAGGTGCCCCCCCAAAATCTCACCACATGGGTCCCCCACAACATCCCACCACAGGGGTCCCCCACAATAGCCAGCAGCAGGTGCCCCCCAAAATCTCACCACAGGGGTCCCCCACAATAGCCAGCAGCAGTTGCCCCCCCAAAACCCCACCACAGGGGTCCCCCACAACATCCCACCACAGGGGTCCCCAACAGCCAGCAGCAGCGGCGCCCCCCCAAAAAGCCCACCACGGGGGTCCCCCACAACAGCAGCGGCGCCCCCCCAAAAAAGCCCACCACGGGGGTCCCCCACAACAGCAGCGGCGCCCCCCCCAAAAAAGCCCACCACGGGGGTCCCCCAAAACAGAAGCGGCGCCCCCCCCAAAAAAGCCCACCACGGGGGTCCCCCACAACAGCAGCGGCGCCCCCCGAAAAAAGCCCACCATGGGGGTCCCCCACAACAGCCAGCAGCAGCGGTGCCCCCCCAAAAAGCCCACCACGGGGGTCCCCCACAACAGCCAGTAGCAGCGGTGCCCCCCAAAAAAACCCACCACGGGGGTCGCCCACAACAGCCAGCAGCAGCGGTGCCCCCCCAAAAAGCTCACCACGGGGGTCCCCCACAATAGCCAGCAGCGGTGCCCCCCTAAAAAGCCCACCACGGGGGTCCCCCACAACAGCCAGCAGCAGCGGTGCCCCCCCCAAAAGCCCACCACGGGGGTCCCCCACAACAGCCAGCAGCAGCGGTGTCCCCCAAAAAGCCCACCACGGGGGTCCCCCACAACAGCCAGCAGCAGCGGTGCCCCCCAAAAAGGCCACCACAGGGGTCCTCCACAGCAGCAGCGGTGCCCCCCCAAAAAGCCCACCACAGGGGTCCTCCACAGCAGCAGTGGTGCCCCCCCAAAAAGCCCACCACAGGGGTCCTCCACAGCAGCAGCGGTGCCCCCCACACAGACAAGCAGGTCCCCCACCACAGGGCCTCCCCCCAATAGCGAGCAGCTAGTAGCATTTTTTCATCCTGAAACCACTAACCTCCATGTGCCATGGCGTCCACAATCTATAATCATGCTGCTTTGCTGCCTTCATGATGTGACTGAGAACACGCCCCCTCCCGATAGGACACGCCCCCGGAAATGACGTCACACCTGGAAGGAGCCCATACACTCTAGCATTTACCATATGTGGAGTGCAGCTCTGTAGGTGGAGGTATGTGGAGATTCCCCATTACTGACCGCGGGGACATTATATTACTACTGGCCCCCGTGTGCCCCCATATATTACTACTGGCCCCCTGTGTGCCCCCGTGTATTACTACTGGCCCCCGTATATTACTACTGGCCCCCGTGTACCCCCGTATGTTACTGCTGGCCCCCGTGTATTGCTACTGGCCCCCAAATATTACTACTGGCCTCTGTGTGCCCCTGTATATAACTACTGGCCTCTGTGTGCCCCCATATATTACTACTGGTCTCTGTGTGCCCCCATATATTACTACTGGTCCCCGTGTGCCCCCATATATTAATACTGGCCCCCGTGTGCCCCCATATATTACTATTTGCCCCTGTGTGCCCACATATATTACTGCTGGCCCTTGTGTGTGCCCCCATATATTACTACTGGCCCCTGTGTGCCCCCTGTATTACTACTGGCCCCTGTGTGCCCCCGTATATTACTACTGGCCCCTGTGTGCCCCCATATTTTACTACTGGCCCCTGTATGTGCCCCCATATATCACTACTGGCCCCTGTGTGCCCCCATATATCACTACTGGCCCCCATATATTACTGCTGGCCCCTGTGTGTGCCCCCATATATTACTGCTGGCCCCTGTGTGTGCCCCCATATATTACTACTGGCCCCTGTGTGCACCCATATATTACTACTGACCCCCGTGTGCCCCATTATATTACTACTGGCCTCTGAGTGCCACCATATATTACTACTGGCCTCTGTGTGCCCCCATATATTACTACTGGTCCCCGTGTGCCCCCATATATTACTACTGGCCCCCGTGTGCCCCCGTATATTACTACTGGCCCCCATATATTACTGCTGGCCCCTGTGTGTCCCCATATATTACTACTGGCCCCTGTGTGCCCCCATATATTACTACTGGTCCCCGTGTGCCCCATATATTACTACTGGCCCCTGTGGGCCCCTATAGTTTACTACTGGCCCCTGTGTGTGCCCCCATATATCACTACTGACCCTGTTATGAACTGGTGGTTCAGAAACACAATGGACCTGGTGGTTAAGAGCACACAAAGTGACCTGATAGTTACTAATAACATAGGACGAGCTCTGAGACGTGGGAACTCTGCTGACCGCAATCCCTAATCCTATCACACCACACTAGAGGTAGCCGTGGAGCGCTCCTGACCAGACCTAGGCACCTCGGGCACAGCCTGAGAAACTAGCTAGCCCTGAAGATAGAAAAATAAGCCTACCTTGCCTCAGAGAAATTCCCCAAAGGAAAAGGCAGCCCCCCACATATAATGACTGTGAGTAAAGATGAAAATACAAACACAGAGATGAAATAGGTTTTAGCAAAGTGAGGCCCGACTTACTGAATAGACCGAGGATAGGAAAGATAGCTTTGCGGGCAGCACAAAAACCTACAAACAACCACGCAGAGGGCGCAAAAAGACCCTCCGCACCGACTAACAGTACGGAGGTGCTTCCTCTGCGTCCCAGAGCTTCCAGCAAGCAAGACAAACCAAAATAGCAAGCTGGACAGAAAAAATAGCAAACCAAGAAACACAAGCAGAACTTAGCTTATGCAGTGAAGACAGGCCACAAGGACGATCCAGGAGAGAGAGCAAGACCAATACTGGAACATTGACTGGAGGCAAGGAACAAAGAACTAGGTGGAGTTAAATAGAGCAGCACCTAACGACTTAACCTCGTCACCTGAGGAAGGAAACTCAGAAGCCGCAGCCCCACTCACATCCACCAGAGGAAGCTCATAGACAGAACCAGCCGAAGTACCACTCATGACCACAGGAGGGAGCTTGACCACAGAATTCACAACATGACCCCTGTGTCCCCCATATATCACTACTGGCCCCCATATATTACTGCTGGCCCCTGTGTGTGCCCCCATATATTACTACTGGCCCCTGTGTGCCCTGTCATGATCCCAATGGCAGGGGATCACAAAAGGACAAGCACAAAAACTCTAGGGTGATGGAACCTGAGCTGACCGCGATCCTGAACCTAAACACACAACTAGCAGTAGCCGGGGAACGTGCCTACGATGATTCCTAGACGTCTCGCGCCAGCCAAAGGATTAACTTCCCCTATTAGAAGAAACACAGACCTCACTTGCCTCCAGAGAAACACCCCACAGAAATAGCAGCCCCCCACATGTAATAACGGTGAAATGAGAGGAAAGCACATACGTAGTTATGAAAATAGAATCAGCAAAAATAAGGCCCGCTAAAGCTAGATAGCAGAGGATACAAAAGTGAACTGCGCGGTCAGCGAAAAACCCTTCAAAAAACCATCCTGAAATTACTTGAACTCATGTGCCAACTCATGGAACATGAGGAGTAATTTCAGCCCACTAGAGCAACCAGCAGCAAGGAATCACATATCTGCAAGCTGGACTAAGACAAAAATAAAGCAAAACGTGGAACAGGAAAATCAAAACTTAGCTTGTCCTGAAGATAACAGACGCAGGGAGCAGAGGTAAAAAGACACGCTGATTACATTGATAGCCGGCGAGGAAATGACAAAAAAGCCAGGTTAAATAGGAAACTCCCATAACCTGATGGAACAGGTGGAAACCAGAGACCGCAGAGAACACAAGTCACCCAGTACCATCAGTAACCACCAGAGGGAGCCCAAAAACAGAACCCACAACAGTACCCCCCCCTTGAGGAGGGGTCACCGAACCCTCACGAGAACCACCAGGGCGACCAGGATGAGCCCTATGAAAAGCACGGACCAAATCGGCAGCATGAACATCAGAGGCAATCACCCAAGAATTATCCTCCTGACCATAACCCTTCCACTTGACCAAATACTGGAGTTTCCGTCTGGAAACACGAGAATCCAAGATCTTCTCCACAACATACTCCAATTCACCCTCCACCAGCACCGGAGCAGGAGGCTCAAGCGAAGGAACAACAGGTACCTCATACTTCCGCAACAACGACCGATGGAACACATTATGAATAGCAAACGATGCCGGGAGATCCAAACGAAACGACCCAGGTTAAGAATTTCCAATATCCTATAGGGACCGATGAACCGAGGCTTGAACTTAGGAGAAGAGACCTTCATAGGAACAAAACGAGAAGACAACCACACCAAGTCCCCAACAAGAAGTCGAGGACCCACGCGGCGACGGCGATTAGCAAACTGCTGAGCCCTCTCCTGGGACAACTTCAAATGTCCACCACCATGTCCACTCCAGGACAATCAGAAGGCTCCACCTGACCAGAGGAAAAACGAGGATGAAACCCCGAATTACAAAAGAAAGGAGAAACCAAGGTAGCAGAACTAGCCCGATTATTAAGGGCAAACTCGGCAAGCGGCAAAAAGGAAACCCAGTCATCTTGATCAGCAGAAACAAAACACCTTAAATAAGTTTCTAAAGTCTGATTAGTTCGTTCCGTCTGGCCATTCGTCTGGGGATTGAATGCAGACGAAAAGGACAAATCAATGCCCATCTTAGCACAGAACGTCCGCCAAAATCTAGACACAAACTGGGATCCCCTGTCAGAAACGATGTTCTCCGGAATGCCATGCAAACGGACCACGTTTTGAAAAAACAGAGGGACCAACTCAGAGGAGGAAGGTAACTTAGGCAAGGGTACCAGATGAACCATCTTAGAAAAGCGGTCACACACAACCCATATGACGGACATTTTTTGAGAGACAGGGAGATCCGAAATAAAGTCCATGGAAATGTGCGTCCAAGGCCACTTCGGGATAGGCAAAGGTGACAACAATCCACTGGCCCGAGAACAGCAAGGCTTAGCCCGAGCACAAACTCCACAAGACTGCACGAAAGAACGCACATCCCTCGACAAGGAAGGCCACCAAAAAGACCTGGCCACCAAGTCTCTAGTACCAAATATTCCAGGATGACCTGCCAACACAGAAGAATGGACCTCGGAGATGACTCTACTGGTCCAATTATCCGGAACAAACAGTCTTTCCGGCGGACAACGATCAGGTTTCTCCACCTGAAACTCCTGCAAAGCACGTCGCAAGTCTGGGGAGACAGCCGACAAAATCACCCCATCCCTAAGGATACCAGTGGGCTCAGAATTTCCAGGGGAGTCAGGCACAAAACTCCTAGAAAGAGCATCCGCCTTCACATTCTTTGAACCTGGCAGGTATGAAACCACAAAATTGAAACGGGAGAAAAACAGTGACCAACGAGCCTGTCTAGGATTCAGACGCTTGGCAGACTCAAGGTACATCAGATTTTTGTGATCAGTCAAGACCACCACACGATGTCTAGCACCCTCAAGCCAATGACGCCACTCCTCAAATGCCCACTTCATGGCCAAAAGCTCCCGATTACCAACATCATAATTCCGTTCAGCGGGCGAAAATTTTCTAGAAAAGAACGCACATGGCTTCATCACTGAGCCATCGGAGCTTCTCTGTGACAAAAGCGCCCCCGCTCTGATCTCGGAAGCATCAACCTCAACCTGAAAAGGAAGCGACGTATCTGGCTGACGCAACACAGGAGCAGAAGAAAACCGGCGCTTAAGTTCCTGAAAGGCCTCCACAGCCGCAGGAGACCAATCAGTAACATCAGCGCCCTTCTTAGTCAAATCCGTCAAAGGCTTAACAACACTAGAAAAATTAGTTATGAAGCGACGATAAAAATTAGCAAAGCCCAAGAACTTCTGTAGACTCTTGAGAGATGTAGGCTGCGTCACAAATAGGCAGTCACAAATAGCCTGAACCTTGACGGGATCCATCTCAATAGTAGAAGGGGAAAAAATATACCCCAAAAAAGAAATCTTCTGGACTCCAAAGAGACATTTAGAACCCTTTACAAACAAAGAATTGGCCCGCAGGATCTGAAACACCTTCCTGACCTGCTGAACATGAGACTCCCAGTCATCAGAAAAAACCAAAACATCATCCAAATACACGATAATAAATTTATCCAGATATTCACGGAAAATATCGTGCATAAAAGACTGGAAGACAGAAGGAGCATTAGAAAGTCCAAAAGGCATCACCAAATACTCGAAATGGCCCTCAGGCGTATTAAATGCGGTTTTCCACTCATCACCCTGCCTTATCCGCACAAGATTATACGCACCCCGAAGATCAATCTTAGTGAACCATTTAGCCCCCTTAATGCGAGCGAACAAATCAGTCAACAATGGCAAAGGATACTGATATTTAACTGTAATCTTATTCAAAAGACGATAATCTATGCAAGGCCTCAAGGAACCATCTTTTTTGGCCACGAAAAAAAAACCTGCTCCCAAAGGGGACGAAGATGGACGGATATGTCCCTTTTCCAAGGACTCCTTAACATAATTCCGCATAGCAGTATGCTCTGGCACTGACAGATTGAACAAACGACCTTTAGGGAATTTACTGCCAGGAATCAAATCTATAGCACAATCGCAATCCCTGTGAGGAGGAAGCGAACTGAGCTTAGGCTCCTCAAAAACCTCCCGATAATCAGACAAAAATACCGGAACCTCAGAAGGAGTAGATGAAGCGATAGAAATCGGAGATGCATCATCATGAACCCCCTGACATCCCCAGCTTAACACAGACATTGTTTTCCAGTCCATGACTGGGTTATGAGTTTGTAACCATGGCAGACCAAGCACTAAGACATCATGTAAATTATACAGTACCAGGAAGCGAATCACCTCCTGATGAACGGGAGTCATACGCATGGTCACTTGTGTCCAGTACTGAGGTTTATTCATAGCCAAAGGTGTAGAATCAATTCCTTTCAAAGGAATAGGAACTTCCAGAGGTTCCAGACTAAACCCACAGCGATTGGCAAATGACCAATCCATAAGACTCAGGGCAGCGCCTGAATCCACATAGGCATCGACGGAAATGGATGATAATGAACAAATCAGAGTCACAGACAGAATGAACTTAGACTGTAAAGTACCAATGGCAACAGACTTATCAAGCTTTTTTGTGCGTTTAGAGCATGCTGATATAACATGAGCTGAATCACCACAATAAAAACACAATCCATTTTTCCGCCTATAATTTTGCCGTTCACTTCTGGACTGAATTCTATCACATTGCATTATCTCAGGTGCCTGTTCAGAAGACACCGCCAAATGGTGCACAGGTTTGCGCTCCCGTAAACGCCGAGCAATCTGAATGGCCATAGTCATGGACTCATTCAGACCTGTAGGCACCGGGAACCCCACCATAACATCTTTAATGGCCTCAGAAAGGCCATCTCTGAATTTTGCAGCCAGAGCGCACTCATTCCACTGAGTAAGCACCGACCATTTCCGAAATTTCTGACAATATATTTCTGCTTCATCTTGCCGCTGAGAGAGAGCCAATAAAGCTTTTTCAGCCTGAATCTCTAGGTTAGGTTCCTCATAGAGCAAACCCAATGCCAGAAAAAACGCATCCACATTGAGCAACGCAGGATCCCCTGGTGCCAATGCAAATGCCCAATTCTGAGGGTCACCCCGCAGGAAAGATATAACAATCTTGACCTGCTGAGCAGGGTCTCCAGAAGAGCGAGATTTCAAGGAAAGAAACAACTTGCAATTGTTCCTAAAATTCAGAAAACTAGATCTATCTCCAGAAAAAAACTCTGGGATAGGATTTCTAGGTTCAGACATAGGCGTATGTACAACAAAATCTTGTATATTTTGAACCTTAGCAGCAAGATTATTCAGGCTGGAAGCCAAACTCTGGACGTCCATGATAAACAGCTGAGGTCAGAGCCATTCAAGGATTAAGAGGAGGAAAGAAGCAGCCAAGCTACAATTAAGGCTAGGCAGCAAACACTGAGGAGGGGAAAAAAAAAAAAAAAAACTTCCTCAGACTACTTTTCCTCCTACTTCAGCCAAAACGATGACCAATTTTTTTTAAGCCGGCTATACTGTCATGATCCCAATGGCAGGGGATCACAAAAGGACAAGCACAAAAACCAAACAAGCTCTAGGGTGATGGAACCTGAGCTGAGCGCGATCCTGAACCTAAACTCACAACTAGCAGTAGCCGGGGAACGTGCCTACGATGATTCCTAGACGTCTCGCGCCAGCCGAAGGATTAACTTCCCCTATTAGAAGAAACACAGACCTCACTTGCCTCCAGAGAAACACCCCACAGAAATAGCAGCCCCCCACATGTAATAACGAGGAAATGACAAAAAAGCCAGGTTAAATAGGAAACTCCCATAACCTGATGGAACAGGTGGAAACCAGAGACCGCAGAGAACACAAGTCACCCAGTACCATCAGTAACCACCAGAGGGAGCCCAAAAACAGAACCCACAACAGTAAAGTGAACTGCGCGGTCAGCGAAAAACCCTTCAAAAAACCATCCTGAAATTACTTGAACTCATGTGCCAACTCATGGAACATGAGGAGTAATTTCAGCCCACTAGAGCAACCAGCAGCAAGGAATCACATATCTGCAAGCTGGACTAAGATAAAAATAAAGCAAAACGTGGAACAGGAAAATCAAAACTTAGCTTGTCCTGAAGATAACAGACGCAGGGAGCAGAGGTAAAAAGACACGCTGATTACATTGATAGCCGGCGAGGAAATGACAAAAAAGCCAGGTTAAATAGGAAACTCCCATAACCTGATGGAACAGGTGGAAACCAGAGACCGCAGAGAACACAAGTCACCCAGTACCATCAGTAACCACCAGAGGGAGCCCAAAAACAGAACCCACAACAGTGCCCCCATATATTACTACTGGCCCGTGTGTGTCCCCATATATTACTACTGGCCCCTGTGTGCCCCCATATATTACTACTGGCCCTGTGTGCCCCCATATATTACTACTGGCCCCTGTGTGCCTCCATATATTACTACTGATCCCCTTGTGCCCCATATATTACTACTGGCCCCTGTGTGCCCCCATATATTACTACTGGTCCCCGTGTGCCCCATATATTACTACTAGCCAATGTGTGCCCCCGTATATTACTACTGGCCCCTGTGTGCCCCCATAGTTTACTACTGGCCCCTGTGTGTGCCCCCATGTATCACTACTGGCCCCTGTGTGCCCCCCATATATCACTACTGGCCACCATATATTACTGCTGGCCTCTGTGTGTGCCCCCATATATTACTACTGGCCCCTGTGTGCCCCCATATATCACTACTGGGCCCCATATATTACTGCTGGCCCCTGTGTGTGCCCGCATATATTACTACTGGCCCCTGTGTGCCCCCATATATCACTACTGTCCCGTGTGTGCCCCCATATATTACTACTGGCCCCTGTGTGCCCCCATATATAACTACTGGCCCCTGTGTGCCCCATATATTACTACTGGCCCCTGTGTGCCCCCATATATTACTACTGACCCCTGTGTGCCCCCATATATTACTACTGGCCCCTGTGTGCCCCCATGTATTACTACTGGTCCCCGTGTGCCCCATATATTACTACTGGCCCCTGTGTGCCCCCATATATTACTACTGACCCCTGTGTGCCCCCATATATTACTACTAGTCCCTGTGTGCCCCATATATTACTACTGGTCCCCGTGTGCCCCCATATATATTACTACTGGTCCCCGTGTGCCCCCCATATATTACTACTAGCCCCCGAGTGCCCCCATATATTACTACTGGCCCCCGTGTGCCCCCTTATATTACTACTGGCCCCCGTATATTACTACTGGCCCCTGTGTGCCCCCATATATTACTACGATAAGATGCTACATATAATAATGTGCCCCATATTGTGACAATCTGACTGCACTCTGATGAAATCTGAGCGCAGTCCATTAGTGACCGTGAGGACGGAAGACTGAGACAATCTGACTGCACTCTGATGAAATCTGAGCGCAGTCCTATAGTGACCGTGAGGACGGAAGAACCGGACAGAGAGTGGACCCTCTGGGTCACGGTACTGATATACCCAGGGGCGAGCGAACCCGAGATGACAACCCCTATACAGGGATAGTTGGGGAGCAGGCCCGAGGGGAACAATACCGCAAAAGCTGGCACCAAGAGGGACGGCTCTGGAAAGGACAGAAGGGAAGGACGGAAGTGGAGGAGAAATCCTGGGAATGAAAGTAAAAGGGAGAGGGGAGGAAGGGACGAACCAAGGGAGATAGGCTGGGAAAACGGAGGGAAGACAGGAGGAGAATGAGCCTGAGAAAACGGACCAGACCGGAGCAGAAAAGGATCTGAACCAGACAGGGCCAAACGAACGTACAAACTGCACACAACAATCAGGCACCTCCATTATGGAGGCGAGGCCTGATATAGCCCAAAGAAGTACCTGATTGGAGGAGACAGGAGCAGGGAGGGTCCGAAATGATTAACTGGAGGAAGAAGTGCACGCCCGCGTCCTAAGACGCATGTGTGGAGCAGGTACAGGACAGTAGGGAAGAGGAGCGCGCACCCCACGCCGAAATCCCCGAGCAGCAGGAAGAGGACGCGGGGAACCGGCGCGACACTGAGAGCGGCGAGGAGAAATGGAGAGAGCGGGACTGATAGGAGAAGCGGCCGCAGCGTCAGAGGAGGCCGGTATGACAGTACCCCCCCTCCTAAGACTCCCCCCTCCGAGACTGGCTGTGAATCTTCTCAGAATCCGTGGAGCATTAACGTTCTCCCGAGGCTCCCACGACCTCTCCTCAGGACCAAACCCCTTCCAATCATTAAGATGGAAGACCCTTCCTCTAACCCTCTTCATGGCCAGAATATCCTTTACTTCAAAATCATTGTCAATGCTAAAGGGCTGAGGGGAGTCCATGGGTGCAGGAGAGAATCGATTAAGAATGAGAGGTTTCAAGAGCGAGACATGGAAGACGTTAGGGACTCGGAGAGAAGCCGGCAATCTCAATCTATAGGCCACGTTGTTAATACGTCCCAAAATCTCGAAGGGACCGATGTATCGAGGACCCAACTTGTAGGAAGGGATCTTCAAGTGAATGTGTTTAGTCGAAAGCCAGACCTTGTCACCAGGATGATACGGTGGAAGATCCCTCCTCCTTTTGTCGGCGTGTCTCTTCATCTGGGCTGCAGTCCGAACGAGAGCCTCCTTGGTCTCTCTCCAAATTTGGGAAAATTCAGAAGAAAAAGCGTCTGCTGCAGGCACTCCAGAAGGGGAAGACATAGGAAGAGGTATTCCCGGGTTCAGACCAGAAACCACAAAGAATGGAGATTTAGAAGTTGCCCCACTAGGATGATTATTATGGGCAAACTCAGCCCAAGGAAGAAGAGTTACCCAGTCATCATGATGAGCGTTGGTGAAATTGTGGAGGTAAGAGGTCAAGATTTGATTTATCCGTTCCACTTGCCCGTTGGTCTGAGGATGATAGGCGGAGGAGAAATCCAGCATAATGCCCAAGAGCTTACAAAGTGCTCTCCAGAACTTGGAGGTAAATTGGACCCCTCGATCCGACACAATTCGCTGAGGAAGTCCATGTAATCTGAAGATCTGATGGATGAAAATTCTTGCCAATTCTGGAGCCGAGGGTAATCCAGGCAATGGAACGAAATGGGCCATCTTGGAGAACCGATCCACCACCACCAGGATGGTTGTGCATCCAGAGGAACGAGGCAAATCTGTAACGAAATCCATAGCTATTTGTTGCCAAGGGGCCTCGGGAACGGGTAACGGATGCAGGAGACCAGAAGGTAGCTCTCTAGGTACTTTGTTTTTAGCACAAGTCGTGCAGGAGGCCACAAAATCCGAAGTATCTTGTCGGAGAGACGGCCACCAATAGTACCGGGAGAGAAGAGCGAGAGTCTTCTTGGTGCCGACATGTCCAGCAACTTTGGAAGAATGTCCCCAATGCAATACCTCTGTTCTCTTGTCACACGGGACAAAAGTTCTGCCAGGGGGAACAGAGAGGAGGTTAGAGGGAGCCACCATGATGATTTTGGCAGGATCAATAAGTGAAGGACCTTCTTCTGTCTCGGGAGATTGCAAGGATCGGGAAAGTGCATCCGCTTTAGAATTCTTATCTCCGGGTCAAAAATGAAGCTTAAAATCAAAACAAGAAAAGAACAAAGACCATCTGGCCTGTCTGGAATTAAGTCTTTGGGCGGATTGAATGTAAGCCAAGTTTTTGTGGTCTGTGAAAATTTTAAAGGGATGAATGGCCCCTTCCAAGAGATAACGCCACTCCTGTAGAGCCATCTTTATAGCTAGTAATTCTCGATCTCCAATTGAATAATTGCATTCCGCGGGCGAAAATGACTTCGAGAAGAACCCACAAGGAACCAGACGACCAGAGAGAGATCTTTGGGAGAGAGTTGCCCCAGCACCCGAAGAGGAGGCATCCACTTCAAGGATGAAAGGCCTGCTGGCCACAGGCCGATGAAGAACAGGAGCAGACGTGAAGGCCCTTTTTAGGGAGAGAAAGACGTCTTCTGCCTCCGGAGCCCAAACATTGTGAACCGCTCCTTTCCGGGTAAGAGCGGCGAGAGGCTTGGTCACAGAAGAGAAATGCGGAATGAATTGTCTATAGTAGTTAGCGAAGCCCAAAAATCATTGGATGGCCTTCACTCCAATAGGACGAGGCCACTTAAGTACAGCAGATAGTTTCTCAGGATCCATCTGCAACCCCATGTCAGAAATAATATATCCCAAGAAAGGCAAAGAAGTCTGTTCAAACAAACACTTCTCGATTTTTGCGTAGAGGCAATTCTCCCGAAGACGCTGTAGAACCAGACGAACACTTCTTCTGTGAGAGGACAAGTCGGGTGAAAAAATAAGGATGTCGTCAAGATACACCACCACACAAGAATACAGTAGATCACGGAAGATCTCATTCATGAATTCCTGGAAGACCGCTGGAGCGTTACAGAGACCAAAGGTCATGACCAGGTATTCATAGTGGCCATCCCGTGTGTTAAAGGCAGTCTTCCACTCGTCTCCAGCGCGAATTCGGATCAAATTATAGGCTCCGCGTAAATCTAGTTCGGTCGAAGAGTTCAGGAATCAGCGGTAGGGGATACCTATTCTTGACTGTGATGGCATTCAGACCTCGGTAGTCTATACATGGCCGAAGGGATCCATCTTTCTTTCGAACGAAGAAAAAACCGGCTCCAGCTGGAGAAGAGGACTTCCGGATGAAACCCTTGGCTAAATTTTCTCGGATGTATTCTGACATGGCTAAGGTCTCTGCCGGAGATAACGGATAGGTTCTTCCCTTGGGAAGGGTAGATCCAGGAATTAACTTGATAGGGCAGTCGTAGGCTCGGTGTGGAGGAAGAGACTCCGCCTCCTTTTTATCAAAGACATCGGCAAACGAGAGATAGGCAGAGGGAAGACTAGGAAGATTGACGGGTGCTTGGGGAAGACCTGGACGGGTGACGGACAGCAGACAACGTTCATGACAACCATGACCCCAGCGGAGTATCTCTCCAGAGCGCCAATCAAGAACTGGCTCGTGCGACCTGAGCCAGGGTAGACCCAAGAGCAGAGCGTGAGAAAGATTAGGCAGAACATAAAATGCTATCTTCTCCTGGTGTAGAGCTCCAATCTGCATGTCCAACTCGAGAGTGACCGTCTTGATGGAAACAGGTAGGGGTCTGCCATCCACTGCAGAAATAAAACGTGGAGTCTCAAGAGTAACCACAGGTATCTGAAATTTGTTCACCTCCTCCTGCCGAATGAAATTACCAGCGGCACCCGAGTCCACATACGCCTCCACAGTCCTACGCTCAAGACATACAGAAATCAAAGCTGAAATAGTTAGGGGTAGAGAGGAATTTGAATCACCTAGGAAGGCCTCTCTTACCTGGCCTAGGTGGAGGAGTTTCCCGGCCTCTCTGGACAGGAACGCAGGAAATGATTTACCTCTCCACAATAAAGACACAAGCCCTGTGCCAACCTCTCCCTGCGACGCTGCTCCGACAACCTAACTCGATCCACCTGCATAGGTTCAGGAGCGGAAGAAGCAGAGGACTTGACCGAGGAGGAACCAGGCACCCAATTAGTCCTAAAGGATCTTCTCTCCCTGACTAATTCTCGAGAGCGCTCCTGGAAACATAAATCAATACGTGTGGCCAGGGATATAAGGTCCTCCAGGATAGTAGGGGTATCCCGACCTGCGAGCTCATCCTTAATCTTGGACGAGAGCCCTCTCCAAAAAGCCCCTACCAGTGCCTCGTTATTCCACCCAAGCTCAGAAGAAAGTGTCCGGAAGCGGATGGCGTATTGTCCAACAGTAAGGTTCCCCTGTTGAAGATTAAAGAGGGATTCAGTGGTAGATGCCACCCGACCTGGCTCATCAAAGACCTTACGAAATGTGTCCAGAAAAATCTGTATACTGGCAACTACCGGGTCATCCCGCTCCCATAAGGGGTTAACCCAGGACAGAGCTTCTCCCTTGAGATGGGACACAATAAAGGCCACCTTAGCACGATCAGAGGGATATTGCTGGGGTAGGAGCTCGAAGTGTAGACGGCACTGGTTCAAAAAACCACGACACAATTTGGGATCGCCGCTGTATCGAGGGGGCTTTCCCAAACGAGGAGGAGGAAGGGGTACAGGATCTCGATGAGAGGCAGAAGCAGCGGCGGCAGACTGAAGAGAGTGAAGGCGGTCGTCGACCGATGCCATGTAAGTAAGAATATAGGACTGGATATCTCGCTGCTGTGCGAGCTCCTGCTGGAGTCCCACTAGCAGAGGGGCGTTACCAGTATCCGAAGTCTGTAGGGCGGTTAAACGAGAGTCCATAGACTTCATAACAGACATAATACGGGTCTGATTCTCCCGTAAGAACAACAACTCCTGGGTTGCTGCGGAGGCACCAGCGGGGTCCATGGCCTGATTGTACTGTGACAATCTGACTGCACTCTGATGAAATCTGAGCGCAGTCCTATAGTGACCGTGAGGACGGAAGACTGAGACAATATGACTGCACTCTGATGAAATCTGAGCGCAGTCCTATAGTGACCGTGAGGACGGAAGAACCGGACAGAGAGTGGACCCTCTGGGTCACGGTACTGATACACCCAGGGAACCCAAGATGACAACCCCTATACAGGGATAATTGGGGAGCAGGCCCGAGGGGAACAATACCGCAACAGCTGGCACCAAGAGGGACGGCTCTGGAAAGGACAGAAGGGAAGGACGGAAGTGGAGGAGAAATCCTGGGAATGAAAGTAAAAGGGAGAGGGGAGGAAGGGTGTTATGATAGGTAATTCAGTACCACAATGGACATAGAGGTCAGCGCACATACAGTGACCTGGCAATAACCCAAAAAACAAGAACGAGCTCTGAGACGTGGGAACTCTGTTGACCGCAATCCCTAATCCTCTCCAACCACACTAAAGGCAGCCGTGGATTGCGCCTAACGCTCCCTATGCAACTCGGCACGGCCTGAGAAACTAGCTAGCCTGAAGATAGAAAATAAGCCTACCTTGCCTCAGAGAAATACCCCAAAGGAAAAGGCAGCCCCCACATATAATGACTGTGAGTTAAGATGAAAAGACAAACGTAGAGATGAAATAGATTTAGCAAAGTGAGGCCCAACTTTCTGAACAGAGCGAGGATAGGAAAGGTAGCTTTGCGGTCAACACAAAACCCTACAAAAACCACGCAAAGGGGGCAAAAAGACCCTCCGTACCGAACTAACGGCACAGAGGTACACCCTCTGCGTCCCAGAGCTTCCAGCAAGCAGTAAAAAACAAATTGACAAGCTGGACAGAAAAAAACAGCAAACAAATAGCAAAGAGGAACTTAGCTATGCAGAGCAGCAGGCCACAGGAACGATCCAGGAGGAAACAGGTCCAATACTAGAACATTGACTGGAGGCCAGGATCAAAGCACTAGGTGGAGTTAAATAGAGCAGCACCAAACGACTTCACCACATCACCTGAGGAAGGAAACTCAGAAGCCGCAGTACCACTTTCCTCCACCAACGGAAGCTCACAGAGAGAACCAGCCGAAGTACCACTTGTGACCACAGGAGGGAGCTCTGCCACAGAATTCACAACAGTACCCCCCCTTGAGGAGGCATCACCGAACCCTCACCAGAGCTCCCAGGACGACCAGGATGAGCCATATGAAAGGCACGAACAAGATCGGGAGCATGGACATCAGAGGCAAAGACCCAGGAATTATCTTCCTGAGCATAACCCTTCCACTTAACCAGATACTGGAGTTTCCGCCTTGAAACACGAGAATCCAAAATCTTCTCCACAATATACTCCAACTCCCCCTCCACCAAAACCGGGGCAGGAGGATCAACAGATGGAACCATAGGTGCCACGTATCTCCACAACAATGACCTATGGAATACGTTATGTATGGAAAAAGAATCTGGAAAGGTCAGACGAAAAGACACAGGATTAAGAACCTCAGAAATCCTATACGGACCAATAAAACGAGTTTTAAACTTAGGAGAGGAAACCTTCATAGGAATATGACGAGAAGATAACCAAACCAAGTCCCCAACCCGAAGTCGGGGACCCACACAGCGTCTGCGATTAGCGAAACGTTGAGCCTTCTCCTGGGACCAGGTCAAATTGTCCACTACATGAGTCCAAATCTGCTGCAACCTGTCCACCACAGTATCCACACCAGGACAGTCCGAAGACTCAACCTGCCCTGAAGAGAAACGAGGATGGAACCCAGAGTTGCAGAAAAACTGTGAAACCAAGGTAGCCGAGCTGGCCCGATTATTAAGGGCGAACTCAGCCAAAGGCAAAAAGGACACCCAGTCATCCTGATCAGCAGAAACAAAGCATCTCAGATATGTTTCCAAGGTCTGATTGGTTCGTTCGGTCTGGCCATTAGTCTGAGGATGGAAAGCCGAGGAAAAAGACAAGTCAATGCCCATCCTACCACAAAAGGCTCGCCAAAACCTCGAAACAAACTGGGAACCTCTGTCAGAAACGATATTCTCTGGAATGCCATGTAAACGAACCACATGCTGGAAAAACAATGGCACCAAATCAGAGGAGGAAGGCAATTTAGACAAGGGTACCAAATGTACCATCTTAGAGAAGCGATCACAGACCACCCAAATGACTGACATCTTTTGAGAGACGGGAAGATCTGAAATAAAATCCATAGAGATATGTGTCCAAGGCCTCTTCGGGACCGGCAAGGGCAAAAGCAACCCACTGGCACGAGAACAGCAGGGCTTAGCCCGAGCACAAATCCCACAGGACTGCGCAAAAGTACGCACATCCCGCGACAGAGATGGCCACCAAAAGGATCTAGCCACTAACTCTCTGGTACCAAAGATTCCAGGATGACCAGCCAACACCGAACAATGAACCTCAGAGATAACTTTATTCGTCCACCTATCAGGGACAAACAGTTTCTCCGCTGGGCAACGATCAGGTTTATTAGCCTGAAATTTTTGCAGCACCTGCCGCAAATCAGGGGAGATGGCAGACACAATTACTCCCTCTTTGAGGATACCCGCCGGCTCAGATACACCCGGAGAGTCGGGCACAAAACTCCTAGACAGAGCATCCGCCTTCACATTTTTAGAGCCCGGAAGGTATGAAATCACAAAGTCAAAACGGGCAAAAAACAACGATCAACGAGCTTGTCTAGGATTCAACCGCTTGGCGGACTCGAGATAAGTCAAGTTCTTATGATCAGTCAAGACCACCACGCGATGCTTAGCTCCTTCAAGCCAATGACGCCACTCCTCGAATGCCCACTTCATGGCCAGCAACTCTCGATTGCCCACATCATAATTTCGCTCAGCAGGCGAAAACTTCCTGGAAAAGAAGGCGCATGGTTTCATCACCGAGCAATCAGAACTTCTCTGCGACAAAACAGCCCCTGCTCCAATCTCAGAAGCATCAACCTCGACCTGGAATGGAAGCAAAACATCTGGTTGACACAACACAGGGGCAGAAGAAAAACGACGCTTCAACTCTTGAAAAGCTTCCACCGCAGCAGAAGACCAATTGACCAAATCAGCACCTTTCTTGGTCAAATCGGTCAATGGTTTAGCAATACTAGAAAAATTGCAGATGAAGCGACGATAAAAATTAGCAAAGCCCAGGAACTTTTGCAGACTTTTCAGAGATGTCGGCTGAGTCCAATTATGGATGGCTTGGACCTTAACAGGGTCCATCTTGATAGTAGAAGGGGAAAAGATGAACCCCAAAAATGAAACCTTCTGAACACCAAAGAGACACTTTGATCCCTTCACAAACAAAGAATTAGCACGCAGGACCTGAAACACCGTTCTGACCTGCTTCACATGAGACTCCCAATCATCCGAGAAGATCAAAATGTCATCTAAGTACACAATCAGGAATTTATCCAGGTACTCTCGGAAGATGTCATGCATAAAGGACTGAAACACTGATGGAGCATTGGCAAGTCCGAATGGCATTACTAGATACTCAAAATGGCCCTCGGGCGTATTAAATGCAGTTTTCCACTCATCGCCTCGCTTAATACGCACAAGATTATACGCACCACGAAGATCTATCTTGGTGAACCAACTAGCCCCCTTAATCCGAGCAAACAAATCAGATAACAATGGCAAGGGGTACTGAAATTTAACCGTGATCTTATTTAGAAGGCGGTAATCTATACAAGGTCTCAGGGAACCATCCTTCTTGGCTACAAAAAAGAACCCTGCTCCTAATGGCGACGATGACGGGCGAATATGTCCCTTCTCCAAAGACTCCTTCACATAACTCCGCATAGCGGCGTGCTCAGGCACAGATAAATTAAACAGTCGACCTTTTGGGAATTTACTACCAGGAATCAAATCGATAGCACAATCACAATCCCTATGCGGAGGTAGGGTATCGGACTTGGGCTCATCAAATAAATCCCGGTAATCAGACAAGAACTCAGGAACCTCAGAAGGGGTGGATGACGAAATAGTCAGAAATGGGACATCACCATGTACCCCCTGACAACCCCAGCTGGACACAGACATGGATTTCCAATCTAATACTGGATTATGGACTTGTAGCCATGGCAACCCCAACACGACCACATCATGCAGATTATGCAACACCAGAAAGCGAATAACCTCCTGATGTGCAGGAGCCATGCACATGGTCAGCTGGGTCCAGTACTGAGGCTTATTCTTGGCCAAAGGCGTAGCATCAATTCCTCTCAATGGAATAGGACACTGCAAGGGCTCCAAGAAAAACCCACAACGCCTAGCATACTCCAAGTCCATCAAATTCAGAGCAGCGCCTGAGTCCACAAATGCCATGACAGAATACGATGACAAAGAGCAGATCAAGGTAACAGACAGAAAAAAATTTGACTGTACCATAGCAATGGTGGCAGACCTAGCGAACCGCTTAGTGCGCTTAGGACAATCAGAGATAGCATGAGTGGAATCACCACAGTAGAAACACAGCCCATTCAGACGTCTGTGTTCTTGCCGTTCAACTCTGGTCAAAGTCCTATCGCACTGCATAGGCTCAGGTTTAAGCTCAGGTAATACCGCCAAATGGTGCACAGATTTACGCTCGCGCAAGCGTCGACCGATCTGAATGGCCAAAGACATAGACTCATTCAGACCAGCAGGCATAGGAAATCCCACCATGACATCCTTAAGGGCTTCAGAGAGACCTTTTCTGAAAATAGCTGCGAGCGCACCTTCATTCCACTGAGTGAGTACGGACCACTTTCTAAATTTCTGACAATATACCTCTATTTCATCCTGATCCTGACACAGAGCCAGCAAATTCTTCTCTGCCTGATCCACAGAATTAGGCTCATCGTACAGCAATCCGAGCGCCAGGAAAAATGCATCGATATTACTTAATGCAGGATCTCCTGACGCAAGAGAAAATGCCCAGTCCTGAGGATCGCCACGCAAAAAAGAAATAACGATCCTAACTTGTTGAACTGGGTCACCAGAGGAGCGAGGTTTCAAAGCCAGAAATAGTTTACAATTATTTTTGAAACTCAGAAATTTAGTTCTATCTCCAAAAAACAAATCAGGAATAGGAATTCTCGGTTCTAACATAGAATTCTGAACCACAAAGTCTTGAATACTTTGTACTCTTGCCGTGAGCTGATCCACACATGAAGACAGACCTTTAATGTCCATTGCTACACCTGTGTCCTGAACCACCCAAATGTCTAGGGGAAAAAAAAGGCAAAACACAGTGCAGAGAAAAAAAAATGGTCTCAGAACTTCTTTTTTCCCTCTATTGAGAATCATTAGTACTTTCGGCCTCCAGTACTGTTATGATAGGTAATTCAGTACCACAATGGACATAGAGGTCAGCGCACATACAGTGACCTGGCAATAACCCAAAAAACAAGAACGAGCTCTGAGACGTGGGAACTCTGTTGACCGCAATCCCTAATCCTCTCCAACCACACTAAAGGCAGCCGTGGATTGCGCCTAACGCTCCCTATGCAACTCGGCACGGCCTGAGAAACTAGCTAGCCTGAAGATAGAAAATAAGCCTACCTTGCCTCAGAGAAATACCCCAAAGGAAAAGGCAGCCCCCACATATAATGACTGAGTTAAGATGAAAAGACAAACGTAGAGATGAAATAGATTTAGCAAAGTGAGGCCCAACTTTCTGAACAGAGCGAGGATAGGAAAGGTAACTTTGCGGTCAACGCAAAACCCTACAAAAACCACGCAAAGGGGGCAAAAAGACCCTCCGTACCGAACTAACGGCACGGAGGTACACCCTCTGCGTCCCAGAGCTTCCAGCAAGCAGTAAAAAACAAATTGACAAGCTGGACAGAAAAAAACAGCAAACAAATAGCAAAGAGGAACTTAGCTATGCAGAGCAGCAGGCCACAGGAACGATCCAGGAGGAAACAGGTCCAATACTAGAACATTGACTGGAGGCCAGGATCAAAGCACTAGGTGGAGTTAAATAGAGCAGCACCTAACGACTTCACCACATCACCTGAGGAAGGAAACTCAGAAGCCGCAGTACCACTTTCCTCCACCAACGGATGCTCACAGAGAGAACCAGCCGAAGTACCACTTGTGACCACAGGAGGGAGCTCTGCCACAGAATTCACAACAGAAGGGACGAACCAAGGGAGACAGGCTGGGAAAACGGAGGGAAGACAGGAGGAGAATGAGCCTGAGAAAACGGACCAGACTGGAGCAGAAAAGGATCTGAACCAGACAGGGCCAAACGAAGGTACAAACTGCGCACAACAATCAGGCACCTCCATTATGGAGGCGAAGCCTGATATAGCCCAAAGAAGTACCTGATTGGAGGAGACAGGAGCAGGGAGGGTCCGAAATGGTTAACTGGAGGAAGAAGTGCACGCCCGCGTCCTAAAGCGCATGTGTGGAGCAGGTACAGGACGGGAGGGAAGAGGAGCGCGCACCCCACGCCGAAATCCCCGAGCAGCAGGAAGAGGACGCGGGGAACCGGCACAACACTGAGAGCGGCGAGGAGAAATGGAGAGAGCGGGACTGATAGGAGAAGCGGCCGCAGCATCAGAGGAGGCCGGTATGACACATATAATGTTCCATACAGTTCATGATGGCCCCATAGATGCTCCATATAACAATGTGCCACATATAATGCTCCATACAGTTCATTATGGCTCCATAGTCATAAAATGCTCCATACAGTTCATTATGGCCCCATAGATGCTCCATATAACAATGTGCCTCATATAATGCTCCATACAGTTCATTATGGCCCCATAGATGCTCCATATAACAATGTGCCTCATATAATGCTCCATACAGTTCATTATGGCCCCATAGATGCTCCATATAACAATGTGCCTCATATAATGCTCCATACAGTTCATTATGGCCCCATAGATGCTCCATATAACAATGTGCCCCATATAATGCTCCATACAGTTCATTATGGCCCAATAGTCATATAATGCTCCATACAGTTCATTATGGCTCCATAGATGCTCCATATAATAATGTGCCCCATATAATGCTCCATACAGTTCATGATTGGACCATAGATGCTCCATATAACAATGTGCCCCATATAATGCTCCATACAGTTCATTATGGCCCCATAGATGCTCCATATAACAATGTGCCCCATATAATGCTCCATACAGATCATTATAGCCCCATAGATGCTCCATATAACAATGTGCCCCATATAATGCTCCATACAGATCATTATGGCCCCATAGATGCTCCATATAACAATGTGCCCCATATAATGCTCCATGCAGTTCATTATGGCCCCATAGATGCTCCATATAACAATGTGCCCCATATAATGCTCCATACAGTTCATTATGGCCCCATAGATGCTCCATATAACAATGTGCCCCATATAATGCTCCATGCAGTTCATTATGGCCCCATAGATGCTCCATATAACAATGTGCCCCATATAATGCTCCATGCAGTTCATTATGGCCCCATTGATGCTCCATATAACAATGTTCCCCATATAATGCTCCATACAGTTCATTATGGCCCCATAGATGCTCCATATAACAATGTGCCCCATATAATGATCCATGCAGTTCATTATGGCCCCATAGATGCTCCATATAATAATGTGCCCCATATAATGCTGCTGCAATAAAATAAAAATGACATACTCACCTCTCGTCGCTGCTTGCTGCTCCTCAGCATCCCGTCTCTCCGCAGTGACTGTTGAGGCACACTAATACGTCATCGTGCCCTCTGACCTGAACAGTCACAGCCAGAAGACCGAGCGGCGGTGGAACGAGTGAAGGTGAATATGAAATACTCACCTGCTCCCGGCGCGGTCCCTGGCAGCTTCTCCCGGACAGATGGTCTCCAGCGCCAGCAGCTTCTTCCCCTGTTCAGCGGTCACTGGTACCGATCATTACAGTAATGAATATGCGGCTCCACCCCTATGGGAGTGGAGTCCATATTCATTACTTTAATGAGCAGTACCACGTGACAGCTGAACAGGGGAAGAAGCTGCCGGCGCCGGAGACCACAGGACATGCAGGGACCGCGTCAGCAGCGCCAGGAGCAGGTGAGTATGTGACTGTCGTCGCTCCCCCTCACCCGCCCACCCCCCCGCTGACCATGACTCAAGTATAAGCCGAGGGGGGCACTTTCAGCCCATTTTTTTGGGTTGAAAATCTCAGCTTATACTCGAGTATATACGGTATATATATTTTTTTTATTTAGGATTTATTTTTTTTTACACATGTAAATATTTTTTTTTATTTGTCCCAGGGTGGGACATCATGCTATAGTGTCAGATCGCTGATCTGACACTTTGCACAGCACTGTGTCAGATCAGCGATCTGACAGGCAGTGCTGGAGGCTTGCCGGCACTTGCTCTCAGCAGGCACTTGCAAGCCACCTCCCTGCTGGACCCAGAAGGAGCCCCGCGGCCATTTTGGATCCAGGGCCTGCAGGGAGGAGACACATCGCGTTGTTCCGAGGGTCTCAGGGAAGCGCGCAGGGAGCTCCCTCCCTGCACAATTCTTCCCTGTGCCACTGGAGTGCTGCAATCATGTTTGATCACAGTGTTCCGGGGGTTAATGTGCCAGGAGCAGTCCGTGACTGCTCCTGGCACATAGTGCCGGATGTCAGCTGTGATAATCAGCTGACACCCGGCCGCTGATCTGTGATGACGTACTATCCCATAAGTGGTCATAGGGGCCCAGGTCACCTCGACGGGATAGTACATCTTATGTCAGAAAGTGGTTAAATAGGGGTATGCTGGTGTAGTAGTTGTCAATGTACGGATTGTAGCCTTTTTGTAAAAATGGAGTTATCAGCTCCCAAACGATTTGTCCAGATGTCCTCAGATAAGTTGGAAAAATGTTTAGAATTGAGAGTCCTCAGTGGTTGATACCTTTTAATGGCTAACTGAAAAGATGGTAACAAATTGCAAGCTTTCGAGACTACAGAGGTCTCTTCATCAGGCAAAGACTAATACAAATTCTGAAGAATCACATATTTATGCACAACATAGCATAGAAAAAAAAAACAAACAAACAAAAAACCCATGGATAAGACAGGTGGCATGAAGCAGAATTACCATGAGTGATAAACAGTTATGTCCATAAATGTTGGGCCAGTTCTTTAGATAAGGAATGTTTTATTGTCCTCTTCAATGGCCCCTACCCAGGCTATGAATATCAGCCCACAGCTGTCTGTGTAGCCTTTACTGGCTATTAAAATAGGGGGACCCCCTCTAAAAACAATGACGTAGGGTCCCCCTATTTAAATAGCCAGTAAACGCTACGGGCTGATAGTCATAGTCTGGGAAGGGGCCATGGATATTGCACCCTTCCCAGCCTACAAATATTGGCCCCTGCCTTTTTTTTCCCGTTTTAATTTTTTTTTTAATTAAACATGTTGATTAATAAACATTGGCCTTGCTATTATATATCTATGTATCTATAGATATATCTATAGATATCCAACTATGGATATATTTATAGATAGATACATAGATATATCTATTGTAAGATTACGCTACCTGAGTGTGTTGGGGGACACTCGCTTGGCACAAGATTCAAGCACTCAGGCACGGTACCTCACATGAGTCTGGTTTATTAAACTGCATAAACCATATGATGTACAGTCCATTGCAATCCAGCCACGAAACATTAAAGGACATCAGACAGTACATGTAGCAGATAGGCTTCTCTGCTGTATATTACAATTCCCCCAGTCCGGGGTTACCTTTCAGGAGTCCACTCCTCACACTGACTTCACGTCAGTCCCAGGTCCTCAACACAGACCATCCAGGTCTACGGTCTCCAGGTGCTTCCAGGAGGACTCCACTCCTAGGAGCCTCCAACACCGACTGTCCAGGACCTTGCAGCACCCAGGCCACTCTGTAGTGTCCAGCCAGGACACATGGAAGTCTGTCCACAGTTGCAGTCTCCCAAAACACTCCCTCCATGTGCTACACACACCTACTTTTCATAGGTGTAACCACACCCAGGTACCAGTCACATGGCTAGTCAGGTGAGTGTGACATCACCACAGGTCCTTCAACACAAAACCAACTTACGTATTCAGACACGCCTCTTTGGGTGGGTTTGTAGGTGACTAGACCCACCCATCTCTCCAATCACCTGGAAGCCTTCCCAATGTAAACAAATCCCTCAGTAGTAGATCTGCTTGAGCAAAACATACCCAGGCTTCCATCACAGGGCCACCTACCTCTGTGATACATAGCGTCCATCAATCACATGACCAGTTGCTGTTTCAACCCAATTATGTCTCCATGTGCATCCCGAAGTGCACATGCAGCGCCCCCTGGCTGCAACACTTGTCACTGCACCACACTATCCATATATCTATCTACATCTATCCATAGATATATCTATCCATACATATATCTATAGATAGATGGATATATGAATAGATAGATCTATGTATCTATAGATCTATCTATATGTAGATCTATCTATATATCTATCTCATTCCTTCTATCTATCTATAGATAGATAGATAGATAGATAGATATGGGATAGATAGAAGGAATGAGATAGATGGCTAGATAGATATGGGATAGATAGAAGGAATGAGATAGATATATCTATTCATATATCTATCTATAGATCTATCTATGGATAGATTTAGATATATCTATGTATCTATCCATATATCTATCTACATCTATCCATGGATAGATCTATAGATATATGAATAGATATATCTATCTATCTATCTCATTCCTTCTACTATCCCATATCTATCTATCCCATTCGTTCTATCTATAGATATATCTATCTCATTCCATATAAATATATATATATATATATATATCATAGATAGAATAGATAGATGGAATGAGATAGATAGATAGATAATAGATCTATAAATAGATAATATCTATCAATCTATTATTATTATTTATTATTATAGCGCCATTTATTCCATGGCGCTTTACATGTAAGGAGGGGTATACATAATAAAAACAACCCGGGAAGAAGCTTATTGCGAAACGCGCGTTGGGGTGAGGTGGAAGGCAGTGCTGACTGCAGGTAGATATCATTACAATGTCTGGATGTACATGCACTAGGATTTTTTCTGTATTATGAGCATGCTTAGGCAGCTAGAGGTACATCGGGCAGTAGGCAGCTATATAGTTACTACTTTGCATTTATCATTTTTTAATGGTGTACAATATCCAGCTTTCCACCTTATGTTACGGTACTAGAGCATTTATGCATTTCTTATAATTGTTTACAATAAAAGCCTTAAATTCATTTTAATCTGGATCTCTTCGTTGTGGCTACCTTTAAGGTGTGACCGCTTTTTTTGCTTGGTATAATAAAAACAAGTAAAATAATGTTAAACAATACAAGACATAACTGGTACAGGAGGAGAGAAGACCCTGCCCGCGAAGGCTCACAATCTACAAGGGATGGGTGAGAATACAGTAGGCGAGGATAGAGCTGGTCATGCAGCGGTTTGGTCGATCGGTGGTTACTGCAGGTTATAGGCTTGTCGGAAGAGGTGGGTCTTCAGGTTCTTTTTGAAGGTTTCGATTGTAGGCGAGAGTCTGATGTGTTGTGGTAGAGAGTTCCAGAGTAGGGGTGATGCGCAAGAGAAATCTTGTATACGATTGTGGGAAGAGGAGATAAGAGGGGAGTAGAGAAGGAGGTCTTGTGAGGATCGGAGGTTGCGTGCAGGAAAGTATCGGGAGACGAGGTCACAGATGTATGGAGGAGACAGGTTGTGGATGGCTTTGTACGTCATGGTTAGGGTTTTGTACTGGAGTAATAGGGAGCCAGAGAAGGTATTGACAAAGGGGAGAAGCCGGGGAATAGCGGGGGTACAGGTGGATTAGTCGGGCAGCGGAGTTTAGAATAGATTGAAGCAGTGCGAGAGTGTTCGGGGGGAGGCCACAGAGCAGGAGGTTGCAGTAGTCAAGGCGAGAGATAATAAGGGCAAGGACTAGGGTTTTTGCAGATTCTTGGTTGAGGAATGTACAGATCCATGAAATATTTTTGAGTTCAAGTCGGCAGGAAGTGGAAAGGGCTTGGATATGTGGTTTGAAGGAGAGATCAGCGTTAAGGATTACCCCGAGGCAGCGAGCTTGTGGGACTGGGGACAGTTGGCAGCCGTTTACTGTAATGGATAGGTTCGTTGGGGGGGGGGGGTCGCGTGAGATGGGGAAAGATGATGAATTCTGTCTTGTCCATGTCAAGTTTCAGAAATCTAGCAGAGAAGAAGGATGAAATAGTGGACAGACATTGAGGGATTCTGGTTAGTAGGGAGGTGATATCTGGTCCAGAGATGTAGATCTGTGTGTCATCAGCATAGAGGTGATACTGAAAGCCGTGAGATTCTATGAGCTGTCCCAGGCCAAAGGTGTAAATGGAGAAGAGCAGGTGCTTGCGGGACTGAGGGTGAGGTGAGGATGTGGTGTGTGAGTGGGAAACGCTGAATGTCCGGTCTGTTAGGTATGACGAGATCCAGGATAGGACCAAGTCTGTGATGCCAAGGGATGAGAGGGTCTGTAATAATAGGGAATGGCCCACTGTGTCAAAGGCAGAGGACAGGTCGAGGAGGAGGAGGACAGAGTAGTGTCGCTTGCTCTTGGCGGTTAAGAGGTCATTGGTGACCTTTTTTAGGGCAGTTTCAGTGGAGTGGTGTGACCTGGAGCCAGATTGGAAGTGGTCAAAGAGGGAGCAAGAAGAGAGATGGGAGGACAGTTCAAGGTAGACGTGTTGTTCCAGTAGTTTGGAGGCATAGGGGAGAAGTGATATAGGGTGATAGCTAGATACAGAGGATGGGTCAAGAGAGGGCTTTTTGAGGATAGGTGTGATTGAGGCATCTTTAAAGCTTTGAGGGGAAAACACCAGTTGTTAGTGATAGGTAGTGTTGAGCATTCCGATACTGCAAATATCGGGTATCGGACGATATTCGCTGTATCGGAATTACGATACCGAGTTCTGATATTTTTGCGATATCGGAAATCGGAATCGGAAGTTCCTATAGTGAAATTATGCACCATAATGGAGTGTGGGCGGTGCGTGGACGGAGACTGCATGTGTGCGCGTTTGCAGGCGGTGTCTGTGCGTGACCGTGGGGCTCTCTGCGTGTGTAACGGGGCTCTATGCAGCGTGCGAGTGTCTCTGTGCGGTGTGCCTCTGTGCGGTGTGCCTCTGTGCGGCGGGTCCCTGTGCGGGGTGTCTGTGGCATGCGGGGGGGGGGGGGGTCTCTGTGCGGCGTCTCTGTGCGGGGTCTCTGCGGGGTGTCTGTGCGGCGTGCGGGGTGTCTCAGTGCGGGCATCGTCCGATGGGACTACAAGTCCCATCGGACGATGCCTGCTACACTGACAGTGATTGACACATTAGCCAATGATGGGATAGTAGTAGTCCCATCATCCGGCTAATGTGTTGAATGAAAAAAAAAAAAAAAATACTCCATACATACATGCTATTTACATGCTACATAGATTCTACATGCTACATACATACATACATGCTACATACATACATGCTACATACATGTTACATACATGCTACATACATTCATACTACATACATTCATACTGCATACATGCTACGTACATGCTACATACATACATACTACATACAGTACATTAAAATATTACATATATGACATACATATAGACACACAGTACATTAAACATACATTACATACTCACCATTACTTGTCATTTTGATCCCCGAAGCCAGTGTCATCTGTAAAAAATATGAAAAAAACAAACAACCAATATACTCCCTGTCCGCAGAAATCCAGGAGTGTCCCACGACGATCTCCCGTGGAGAACGGCAGCAACAGCTGTTGCAACCGCTCACCGGGGGCGCCAGGAACACATTGACGGGAGGAAGGTATCCTTCCACCACTGTATTCCTCCGCCGCTGTAAAAAAAAAGTCCCTAGTCTCACTTTATGCCATTGCTGTATGAGAAATTTTCCCAGGCAGCAATTGCCATAAAGTGAGACTTTGAACTCGGGTAACCTCAGTGATGCACTGCAGGAGCCATTGTCTCCTGTCAGTGTGTCACTGAGGGTCCTATAGAGCAGTGACCTCACCCGATGTCACTGTTCTATAGGGGAGATCGTCATGGGACACTCGTTATTAATTGGACTACGGCGGACAGGTAGTATGCGGTTTATTATTTTACGTTTTTTGCAGGCGCTGAAGTATGGTAAGTATGGTGAAATGAAGAATATTAAAATACTTTTTTCTAATGTGTGCGTGTTTTATTAACCCTTTCTTACCATTGGATTAATAATGGATAGGCGTCTTATTGACGCCGCTCCATTATTAACCCGGCTTAATGTCACCTTACAATAGCAAGGCGACATTAACCCCTTATTACCCCATATCCCACCGCTACACGGGAGTGGGAAGAGAGGGGCTAAGTGCCGGAATTGGCGCATCTTACAGTGTGCCATTTCCAGGGTGTCTGTGGACTGGTATGTAGCATGTATGTAGCATGTATGTATGTAGCATGTATGTAGCATGTATGTATGTATGTTGGAGTATTTATATTTTTTTCATTCAACACATTACCTGGATGATGGGACTAGTACTGTCCCATCATTGGCTAATGTGTCAATCACTGTCCGTGTAGCAGGCATCGTCCGATGGGACTTGTAGTCCCATCGGACGATGCCCGCACTGAGACACCCAGCATGCCGTAGAGACGATGCCCGCACTGAGACACCCCGCATGCCGCAGAGACAACCTGCACACCGCACAGAGACCCCGCACGCCGCAGAGACACGCCGCACAGAGACGCCGCAGACACCCCGCAGACACCCCGCACGCCGTACAGAGACACGCCGCAGAGACCCCGCACAGAGACACGCCACACAGAGCCCTCCCCCCCCACGCCGCATAGAGCCCGGCCAGCCCCGGCACGCCGCATACAGCCCCGGAAGGCACGTACAGATCCCTGGCAGGCCCGCACAGACCCCGCCCACAGACACAGACACTCAGTGTCCGCCCACGCCCTGCCCACACTCTTCCCCCCCTCCAGCACAGCATATAGAAGGACAGAAAGGGCTTATTTACGTTCCGATATTTGTGTCCCATTGACTTGCATTGGTATCCGTATCGGCGATATCCGATATTTTTTGGATATCGGCTGATCCAATCTGGCTGGTGTGCCAGGGCTGTCTGTCGATTTTGCGAGCTTTGGTATGTGTAAGTGGGGCATCAGATACCAAAGCTATAGCTATTGTGGTGTTATATAGAGTGGCAGCGTCATCCGCATTGTGTAGGGAACTTATGTCTGTGAGAGGGAGGAGGGATTCAGAGAATGAGTGTAGGTCAAGGTGTTTAAGATTTCTGCGAGGGTGTGAAAGTTTGTGGGGTGGGGATTGTAGACATGGAGTGGAGAGGGAAGAGAATGTGAGAAGGTTGTGGTCAAAAAGAGGAAGAGGTGAGTTAGAGAGGTTAGATAGGGAGTAGAGGCGGGGGAAGAGGAGGTCCAGTGTGTGACCGTCTTTGTGGGTGGCTGCAGAAGACCATTGAGTGAGGCCGAAGGAGGAAGTGAGAGATAGCAGTTTAGTGGCAGCTGAGAGGGAAGTGTCAATGGGGATGTTGAAGTCGCCCATGATGATAGTGGGGATGTCCGTGGAAAGGAAATGAAGTAGCCAGGTGATTAAGTGGTCAAAGAAGGTGGTGGCTGGCCTTGGGGGTGGTAAATAACAGCCAGTTAGAGGTTGGAGGGGGAGTACATGCGCACAGAGTGCACTTCAGAGGAAGGGAGGGTAACAGAGGGTGGCAGTGGCTTTTTGGTGAAGGAGCAGTTATCTGACAGGAGAAACTCCCATGTCTGCTGCTGGGGCGGGGTGTGTGAGAAAAGTGGAAGCTACCATATGAAAGTGCAGCAGGGGAGGCTGTGTCAGAAGGGGTGAGCCAGGTTTCGGTGATGGCGAGGAAGGAAAGGTTGGTAGCAACAAAAGATCATGGATGTAGGAAAGCTTGTTGCAGACAGCAAGCGTTCCACAGAGCTTCTGTTAGTGGGACTGGGGAAGCAGGGGCTGTGTGAATTGGTATAAGGTTAGAGAAGTTACGGAAGTTTGTGATAGAGCGTGGATAGGGAGTAGAAATGACTGTAGGGATGTGGTGAGGAGGGCCAGGATTTGGAGAGATATCACCAGCAGTGAGAAGGAGCAGAGAAAGTGTTAGCAGGTGGGAGCAGGAGAGGGCATGAGGGGGCTGTCTGTGTTTGGAGACAGAGGATTGTATGTTGAGGAACAGTTCTGAGGAGGAAGTGAGATGGATGGGGATGATTGAGGAAGAGATGAACAGTTCCTTACTTGGTGTAGGGATCAGGGGAGTTAGCAGAAAGTGAAGGATTATAGGGGTGAAAGTGAAAACAAACAGAAACATTGTTTACAGTGACTGGGCAGTTATCTTTAGTTCCCTTCAGGTTCAATTCTGGTTTTAATTTTACTGTAATCTTCACACTTCTAGGACACACTTATAGGAATCACACTGCAGATTAAAGTCTTTGCAGACTTGAGCTATGTAATATATCTGCCACAAAGTGCATTCAGGTGTGAAGCAGAGAGGAGTGGTCTCTGTTCATCTTGGTCAGAGAATTAAGAGTGGACCAGATGCATATAATCAAGCCAAAGTAAATAGCACGGGTGGAGGGGGTGTTTGGGTGAAGCTGGGGTTGGGTGAGAGACCTACCAAGTGGAAGATAGGAGTAGAGGCAAGTCTGTGTGGAAAGATGGATGACATTACATGCACTTCATAGACAGAGCAGGAGAGCTAGGTGGATCAACATACCATATGAATGCTAGGTGCAGGGGCGAGTCTGTGTGCAAAGCTGGGTGATGTAGTATATGCACTTCATAGACAGACAGAGCAGGAGAGCTGGGTGGATCAACATACCTGTAGGAAGAACATACATGCTTGTTATCTATGTATAGATCTATCTATCCATCTCATTCCTTCTATCTATTATTTATCTATATTTATGTCTATCTATTATCTATCATCTATCTATCTATCTGTGTGTATAATGGAGTGTGGGTTGGACAAATGTAAAACAGGAGGTTGGATAAGAAATGACATAACAAATCTTTTTTTTTTTTGTTCAATAATACATCTTTATTTAGCTTTCAAACGCAAATTAAAAACGCATCAAAAACGCACCTGCGTTTTCTGCCAAGAGATGCAGATTCAGTGCAGAAAAATCTGCAGGCAAATCTGCAACGTGTGCACATACCCTACCGGTAACCCTAACTTTAGCCTAACAGTAACCCTAAGGCCTCTTTCACATTTCCGTCGGAATGTGAACGTTGCTATGCGTCGTTCTGTGCAAAAAACGCATCCTGCAAAGTTGCCCGCAGGATGCGTTTTTGCACATAGACTTGTATTACTGACGCACCGCGACCTATGGACACACATTCCATATGTCGTGCACTGGATGCGTCGGTATATGGCGGACCGTCGTTGCCAAAAATGTTCAAGGGAACGTTTTTTCGCACGTCAGGTCCTGCATTTCCGACCGCGCATGTGCGGCCGGAACTCCGCCCCTCCTCCCCGGGACTTTACAGTGGGCAGCGAACGCGTTGAAACACTGTGTCCGCTGCCCACGTTGTGGCGAATTTGCACGTCGTCGATACGTCGGGCCGACGCTTAGCGACGGCCCTGTACCGACGGAAGTGTGAAAGAGGCCTAACTTTAGCCCCAACACTAACCCTAACTATATCACTAACCCTAACCTTCCTTATCTGTTTTTTTTACTTTATAACAAGATGGCTGACTGACACAGCTGTTGCCAGCAGCTCTTGTAACACTGTTTCTCCTCTAATCTCTCACTGACATCTGAGGAGAAACAGCGTTTTTATGAGGCAGATCGCCCGGGAAAGTTCATTGCTACAACACACTTTCATAGTGATTTGTCTCATTGACTGGTGTGATGCTGATGTCATCAGGACCTGAACCAATCGGGTCTCGATAAGGTCGGGGGTCACAGTAAGGGTTGTGCGCCGGAATCCCATCGTTATAGCTAGCGCCGATGTTTATCTATCGTTGGCGGTCATGAAGCGGTTAAGTTAAGGGTACCATCATTTCTGTCCAGGCCTATTTCATGAGTTTTTTTTTTTTAATTCTGTGGAAGCATGGTTAACCCCTTCCCGACCTTTGACGTCACGTAGGCATCATGAAAGTCTGTGCCACTACGACCTGTGACGCCTATGTGGCGTCATGGAAAGATCGCGTCCCTGCAGATCGGGCGAAAGGGCTAACTCCAATTTTACCCGATCTGCAGGGACAAGGGGAGTGGTACTTTAGCCCAGGGGGGGTGGCTTCACCCCCCCGTGGCTACGATTGCTCTGATTGGCTGTTGAAAGTGAAACTGCCAATCAGAGCGATTTGTAATATTTCACCTAAAAAACTGGTGAAATATTACAATCCAGCCATGGCCAATGCTGCAATATCATCGGCCATGGCTGGAAACACTGATGTACCCCCCCCCCCCCCCCCCCACACACACCGCCACGGATCTCCTCCCCGGTCCTCCATCCGGTGCTCCGCTCCCCTCCCCTCCGTCGTCCTGTCTGCTCCCCCGTCCTCCTGCCCGCTCCCCCTGTGCTCCGAAGCCACCCCTCCGTCCTCCGATCCACCCCCCATCATACTTACCGGGCCTCCCGATGTCCGTCCGTCTTCTCCATGGGCGCCCACCGAATCTGCCATCCGGCAGATTCATTCCAGGTATATTTTGATCACTGTAATATAACCTATCACAGTGATCAAAAATAAAAAAATAGTAAATGACCCCACCCCCCCCCCCTTTATCACCCCCATAGATAGGGACAATAATAAAAAAAAGAAAATATTTTTTTTCTTTTTCCACTAGGGTTAGAGGTAGGTGTAGGGTTAGGGCATGTGCACACGGTGCGGATTTGGCCGCGGATCCGCAGCGGATTGGCCGCTGCGAATTCGTAGCAGTTTTCCATCAGGTTTACAGTACCATGTAAACCTATGGAAAACCGAATCCGCTGTGCCCATGGTGCGGAAAATACCGTGCGGAAACGCTGCGTTGTATTTTCCGCAGCATGTCAATTTTGTGTGGATTCCACAGCATTTTACATCTGTTCCTCAATAGGAATCCGCAGGTGAAATCCGCACAAAAAAAACACTGGAAATCCGCTGTAAATCCGCAGGTCAAACGTAGTGCCTTTTACCTGCGGATTTTTAAAAAATCGTGCGGAAAAATCTCACACGAATCCGCAACGTGGGCACATAGCCTTAGGTTTAGGGTTGGAATTAGGGCTAGGGTTGGAAATAGGGTTAAGATTAGGATTGTGGTTAGGGTTACGGATAGGGTTAGGGGTGTGTTGGGGTTACACTTGTGGTTAGGGTTGGGATTGGGGTTAGGGTTGGGATTAGGGTTACGGTTGTGTTGGGGTTAGGGTTGTGGTTATGGGTGTGTTGGGGTTAGGGTTGTGATTAGGGTTATGGCTACAGTTGGGATTAGGGTTAGGGGTGTGTTGGGGTTAGTGTTGAAGTTAGAATTGAGGGGTTTCCACTGTTTAGGCACATCAGGGGTCTCCAAACGCAACATGGTGCCACCATTGATTCCAGCCAATCTTGCGTTCAAAAAGTCAAATGGTGCTCCCTTCCTTCCGAGCCCCGACGTGCGCCCAAACAGTGGTTTACCCCCACATATGGGGTACCTGCGTACTCAGGACAAACTGGGCAACAAATATTGGGGTCCAATTTCTCCTGTTACCCTTGCGAAAATAAAAAATTACTTGCTAAAACATCATTTTTGAGGAAAGAAAAATGATTTTTTATTTTCACGGCTCTGCGTTGTAAACTTCTGTTAAGCACTTGGGGGTTGAATGTGCTCACCACACATCTAGATAAGTTCCTTGGGGGGGTCTAGTTTCCAAAATGAGGTCACTTGTGGGGGGTTTCTACTGTTTAGGCACATCAGGGGCTCTGCAAATGCAACGTGACGCCCGCAGACCATTCCATCAAAGTCTGCATTTCAAAACGTCACTACTTCCCTTCCGAGCCCTGACGTGCGCCCAAACAGTGGTTTACCCCCACATATGGGTAATCAGTGTACTCAGGACAAACTGGACAACAACATTTGGGGTCCAATTTCTCCTGTTACTCTTGTGAAAATAAAAAATTGCAGGCTAAAAAATAATTTTTGAGGAAAGAAAAATGATTTTTTATTTTCACGGCTGTGCGTTATAAACTTCTATGAAGCACTTGGGGGTTTAAAGTGGTCAATGCACATCTAGATTAGTTCCATGGGAGGTCTAGTTTCCAAAATGGGGTCACATGTGGGGGAGCTCCAATGTTTAGGCACACAGGGGCTCTCCAAACGTGACATGGTGTTCGCTAACGATTGGAGCTAATTTTTCATTCAAAAAGTCAAATGGCACTCCTTCCCTTCCGAGTCCTGCCGCATGCCCAAACAGTGGTTTACCCCCACATGTGAGGTATCAGTGTACTCAGGAGAAATTGCCTAATAAATTTTAGGATCCATTTTATCCTGTTGCCCATGTGGAAATGAACAAATTGAGGCTAAATGAATTTTTTTGTGAAAAAAAAGTACTTTTTCATTTTTTCGGATCAATTTGTGAAGCACCTGGGGGTTCAAAGTGTTCACTATGCATATAGATAAATTCCTTGGGGGGTCTAGTTTCGAAAATGGGGTCACATGTGGGGGAGCTCCAATGTTTAGGCACACAGGGGCTCCCCAAACGCGACATGGTGTCCGCTAACGAGTGGAGCTAATTTTTCATTCAAAAGTCAAATGGCGCTCCTTCCCTTCCGAGCCTTGCCGTGTGCACAAACAGTGGTTTGTGACCACATGTGAGGTATCGGTGACTCAGGAGAAACTGTCCAACACATTTTAGGATCCATTTTATCCTGTTGCCCATGTGAAAATGAAAAAAATTGAGGCTAAAATAATTTTTTTGTGAAAAAAAAGTACTTTTTCATTTTTACGGATCAATTTGTTAAGCACCTGGGGGTTCAAAGTGCTCACTATGCATCTAGATAAGCTCCTTGGGGGGTCTAGTATCCAAAATGGGGTCACTTGTGGGGAAGCTCCAATGTTTAGGCACACAGGGGCTCTCAAAACTCGACATGGTATCCGCTAAAGATTGGAGCCAATTTTTCAGTGAAAAAGTCAAATGGTGCTCCTTCCCTTCAGAGCCCTGTCGTGCGCCCAGACAGTGGTTCCCCCCACATATGAGGTATCGTGGTACTCAGGACAAATTGTACAATAACGTTTGGGGTCCAGTTTCTCTTTTTACCCTTGGGAAAATAAAAAAAATTGTTCCTAAAACATCACTTTTGTGACTAAAAAGTTAAATGTTCATTTTTTCCTTCCATGTTGCTTCTGCTGCTGTGAAATACCTGAAGGGTTAATAAACTTCTTGAATGTGGTTTTGAGTACCTTGAGGGGTGCAGCTTTTAGAATGGTGCCACTTTTGGGTATTTTCAGCCATACAGACCCCTCAAACTGACTTCAAATGTGAGGTGGTCCCTAAAAAAATGGTTTTGTAAATTTTGTTGTAAAAATGAGAAATCGCTGGTCAAATTTTAACCCTTATAACTTCCTAGCAAAAAAAAATTTTTGTTTCCAAAATTGTGCTGATGTAAAGTAGACATGTGGGTAATGTTATTTATTAACTATTTTGTGTCACATAACTCTCTGGTTTAACAGAATAAAAATTCAAAATTTGAAAATTGCAAAATTTTAAATTTTTAGCCAAATTTCCATTTTTTTCACAAATAAACGCAAAAATTATCGACCTAAATTTACCACTAACTTGAAGCCCAATATGTCACGAAAAACAATCTCGTTACCGCTAGGATCAGTTGAAGCATTCCTGAGTTATTACCTCATAAAGGGACACTGGTCAGAATTGCAAAAAACGGCAAGGTCATTAAGGTCAAAATAGGCTGGGTCATGAAGGGGTTAAAAAGCAATGTCTGACTTTCATTTGTTCATTCTCATAGATTTTTGATTTGTTATTATTTTTGTCAGATTCAAGTTATTTTTGTGACCATTGTGGGTTTTTCTGTCATTAAACCAGGGATACCAACAATTTTGACCACGTGTGTAGGATGAATTAATATTTTGACTCCACAGCCACTTTCTGGAAATCAGCACGAAGTGGATGTTGGAGAGTGAAAATTACAATTTGCCATTTTATTACCCAGCACATAGTGCCCAGATTGTGCTCCAGGAGACACACACCGCAAATTAAGTGGATTCTTCTCACTATATAATATTACTAAATACAGGGATCCTAAATGTTGTTTGAGCACACTGCAAGACTCAGAAGTGAGAGCGGATTTTGCTGGATTGGTTTATAGAAACTCTGTTACTTTTCAACAACCTTTGAGCCTCTAATAGTGTGGGAACCTCTGTTTCTACATTGACAGATGATGGACCTGAGTGGGGACTTGGCTTTTTATGAGATGAGAATAGGTATTATTTTCGCCTACATAACATAGATTGGTTTCTTTTTATTCGATAGTTGGGAGGCAGAATGAACAAACAGTTGAACACCACGCACTACTGGCTCATCCAACAAGGTGGACTGTCATTGTCTTGATGAATAATTAAAGGAAACCCGTCACCCCCAAAATGGAATGTGAGCTAAGTCAACTGTCATCAGGAGCTTATCTACAGCATTCTGTAATGCTGTACAGGTCCTTCTCAAAAAATTAGCATATAGTGTTAAATTTCATTATTTACCATAATGTAATGATTACAATTAAACTTTCATATATTATAGATTCATTATCCACCAACTGAAATTTGTCAGGTCTTTTATTGTTTTAATACTGATGATTTTGGCATACAACTCCTGATAACCCAAAAAACCTGTCTCAATAAATTAGCATATCAAGAAAAGGTTCTCTAAACGACCTATTACCCTAATCTTCTGAATCAACTAATTAACTCTAAACACATGCAAAAGATACCTGAGGCTTTTATAAACTCCCTGCCTGGTTCATTACTCAAAACCCCCATCATGGGTAAGACTAGCGACCTGACAGATGTCAAGAAGGCCATCATTGACACCCTCAAGCAAGAGGGTAAGACCCAGAAAGAAATTTCTCAACAAATAGGCTGTTCCCAGAGTGCTGTATCAAGGCACCTCAATGGTAAGTCTGTTGGAAGGAAACAATGTGGCAGAAAACGCTGTACAACAAGAAGAGGAGACCGGACCCTGAGGAAGATTGTGGAGAAGGACCGATTCCAGACCTTGGGGAACCTGATGAAGCAGTGGACTGAGTCTGGTGTGGAAACATCCAGAGCCACCGTGCACAGGCGTGTGCAGAAAATGGGCTACAGGTGCCGCATTCCCCAGGTAAAGCCACTTTTGAACCATAAACAGCGGCAGAGGCGCCTGACCTGGGCTACAGAGAAGCAGCACTGGACTGTTGCTAAGTGGTCCCAAGTACTTTTTTCTGATGAAAGCAAATTTTGCATGTCATTCGGAAATCAAGGTGCCAGAGTCTGGAGGAAGACTGGGGAGAAGGAAATGCCAAAATGCCTGAAGTCCAGTGTCAAGTACCCACAGTCAGTGATGGTGTGGGGTGCCATGTCAGCTGCTGGTGTTGGTCCACTGTGTTTCATCAAGGGCAGGGTCAATGCAGCTAGCTATCAGGAGATTTTGGAGCACTTCATGCTTCCATCGGCTGAAATGCTTTATGGAGATGAAGATTTCATTTTTCAGCACGACCTGGCACCTGCTCACAGTGCCAAAACCACTGGTAAATGGTTTACTGACCATGGTATTACTGTGCTCAATTGGCCTGCCAACTCTCCTGACCTGAACCCCATAGAGAATCTGTGGGATATTGTGAAGAGAAAGTTGAGAGACGCAAGACCCAACACTCTGGATGAGCTTAAGGCCGCTATTGAAGCATCCTGGGCTTCCATAACATCTCAGCAGTGTCACAGGCTGATTGCCTCCATGCCACGCCGCATTGAAGCAGTCATTTCTGCAAAAGGATTCCCGACCAAGTATTGAGTGCATAACTGAACATTATTATTTGATGTTTTTTTGTTTGTTATTAAAAAACACTTTTATTTGATTGGATGGGTGAAATATGCTAATTTATTGAGACAGGTTTTTTGGGTTATCAGGAGTTGTATGCCAAAATCATCAGTATTAAAACAATAAAAGACCTGACAAATTTCAGTTGGTGGATAATGAATCTATAATATATGAAAATTTAATTGTAATCATTACATTATGGTAAATAATGAAATTTAACACTATATGCTAATTTTTTGAGAAGGACCTGTAGATAAGCCCCTGATGTTACCTGAAAGATAATAAAAAGAGGTTACATTATACTCACCCAGTGGCGGTACCGCTGCGGTGGGCTTCACTGGTCCGGTCCGGTGCCTCCTATCTTCATTCCATGACGTCATCTTCTTGTCTTTACACCACGGCTCTGGCGCAGGCATACTTTCTCTGCCCTGTTAAGGGCAGAGCAAAGTACTGCAGTGTGCAGGCGCCGGGAAAGGTCAGAGAGGCCCAGCGCCTGCGCACTGCAGTACTTTGCTCTGCCCTAAACAGGGCAGACAAAGTACGCCTGCGCCGGAGCCACGCCATGAAGACCAGAAGAGGATGTCATGGAATGAAGATAGGAGGCACCGGACCGGACCAGCGACGCCCTTCGGACCGGACCGCAGCGGGACCGCCCCTGGGTGAGTATAATCTAACCTTTTTTTTATCATCTTTCAGGTAACATCTACAGCATTACAGAATGCTGTAGATAAGCCCCTGATGACTGGGCTTGGCTCACCTTCCATTTTGGGGGTGACAGGTTCCCTTTAAAGTTTTTTTACATAGCTTGCCATTTTTATGGACAGTTTAAGTAGAAATGTTCAAAAATATAAAACCCAAGGATATTTTATTAAAAAAAAAATGTTTTTTGTCTTGGCAGATGACTGTACCAGGAGATCAGAGGGACAGCTGATATCTTCAAGATCGGTGCCATTACTTAGTGTGAATATGGAGATTATCTCTGGAAGTTAAGTGTTCCCTGAGCGGTATATGCTGTATTGTCACATACTATCTATTCCTGACACTGGAGTGGTGTATAAACTTATGAAGTATATAGTTTGAGGTCTGGGGTCTGCCAATATGTGGCTGGTTTTCTGACTGTTTCTGATAACATGATTTTAGTTTTTTTTTGTCTAGATGAAATGCATAGAAATGAGAGGCTTGGAGAGTGAGTGTGTATAAGTCACCTTCAGGGGCTGGCTGGCACTTTTCAGCCTGGGGGGCAATCACAAGGCAGTGGCCCTTCAGTTGCGGTGGCCCTCCTTTTTCCTGCTTACCTCTGGCCATTGCATTAAAGCAGCAGACATAACAGGCTTTAAAAACATGCTGGTACAGAGATATGGAAACAGAACTGAGCTTGCTGCATAGATATGGGAGCAGAACTGAGCTTTCTCCAGAGATAAGGGAGCAGAACAGAGCTTACTACAGAGATATGGGAGCAGAACGGAGCTTACTACAGAGATATGGGAGCAGAACTGAGCTTACTACAGAGATATGGGAGCAGAACGGAGCTTACTACAGAGATATGGGAGCAGAAAGGAGCTTACTACAGACATATGGGAGCAGAACAGAGCTTACTACAGACATATGGGAGCAGAACAGAGCTTACTACAGAGATATGGGAGCAGAACGGAGCTTACTACAAAGATATGGGAGCAGAACAGAGCTTACTACAGAGATATGGGAGCAAAACAGAGCTTACTACAGAGATATGGGAGCAGAACTGATCTTAATCCAGAGATAAGGGAGCAGAACAGAGCTTACTACAGAGATATGGGAGCAGAACGGAGTTTACTACAGACATATGGGAGCAGAACGGAGCTTACTACAGAGATATGGGAGCAGAACGGAGCTTACTACAGACATATGGGAGCAGAACAGAGCTTACTACAGAGATATGGGAGCAGAACGGAGCTTACTACAGACATATGGGAGCAGAACGGAGCTTACTACAGACATATGGGAGCAGAACGGAGCTTACTAGACATATGGGAGCAGAACAGAGCTTACTACAGACATATGGGAGCAGAACAGAGCTTACTACAGAGATATGGGAGCAGAACAGAGCTTACTACAGACATATGGGAGCAGAACAGAGCTTACTACAGAGATATGGGAGCAGAACGGAGCTTACTACAGACATATGGGAGCAGAACGGAGCTTACTACAGACATATGGGAGCAGAACAGAGCTTACTACAGAGATATGGGAGCAGAACAGAGCTTACTACAGAGATATGGGAGCAGAACAGAGCTTACTACAAAGATGTGGGAGCAGAACAGAGCTTACTACAGACATATGGGAGCAGAACAGAGCTTACTACAGAGATATGGGAGCAGAACTGAGTTTACTCCAGAGATAATGGAGCAGAACAGAGCTTACTACAGAGATATTGGAGCAGAACGGAGCTTACTACAGACATATGGGAGCAGAACAGAGGTTACTACAGAGATATGGGAGCAGAACAGAGCTTACTACAGAGATATGGGAGCAGAACAGAGCTTACTATGAGATATGGGAGCAGAACTGATCTTACTCCAGAGATATGGGAGCAGAACAGAGCTTACTACAGAGATATGGGAGCAGAACTGATCTTACTCCAGAGATATGGCAGCAGAACAGAGCTTACTACAGACATGGGAACAGAACGGAGCTTACTACAGAGCAGTGGCGTAACTACTAAAGTTATGGGCCCCGCTGCGAACTGTCAAATGGGGTCCCCCCATGCCAAAATATATAGATGAATTAGAAATGGCGACACACGCAAACGTCATCTGCATTAGTAATACATGCACCATTACATAATTAGTTGTAGGCTGGGTTCACAAGAGTGAAGTTTACATTCTGTATACACACCACAACCTCCAGCCTAGCGGAGGGTATCCCTCCTGTAAACCCAGCCTGACGGTGTCAACCCCTTATAAATGGAAGTGTGCTCCTCTAAACCATGTAATCACTGCCAATCCGCCAACCGTAAGTGGTGAATTTCCAGAGCTGGGAAATGGGAGCTCAATATTAGAACACGTCAACTTTAGTTCCCATCCCGCCTCAAGGAAGTATGGCAGACAGGTGTGATAAGACTATTAGAAAAACTACTGCCACACACACAGCAGTACATACTGGCAGAAGTGTGAGGGCATTAGTGCCTGTGTATGGACATGTTAGTGCCTCTTAGCTTCTGGCAATGTTTTACCTCAGCTCACATTTGGGCCATACCATTGTAAAACAGGTAGACACATTTACCCACTGACCCTACTATTCATAAGGAACTGCTGTCTACCCCTTAGTTGCCACTGTATATAGTCAGGGTGGAAATGTGGGCTACAGAACAACACAGGGCGATGACACTGCTACCTGAACCCTTCAGCTGCCCTACTATGTGCAGGGAATAAAACCAGTACAAAGTATGGCAGCCTCCCTGCAGAGCTGTCCAGGGCCGTACTGGAACAAAAAAGGAGCAATGCCACACAAACCCCACCAACCCACAGACTATAACACTCCCCCGACACCCGATCAGTGGATTTTCCTATACTGTGTTGTGTTCTTCAACGCTCCTCTTAAAGGCGTTATTTGAAGAGCTATGTGTGAATGCCGTCGCAGTGCGCACGATTGATCGCTTCTTTAGAGCGCCGGTTCTCGAGATCATGGGGGTCCCAGCGTTCGGACCCCAGCAACTACAAAGTTCTCAGGAAAGGGGATTACTTGGTATAATCCATTTAAATGTGTTTTCCAATATATATATATTTTTTATTTTCCCATAGTATTCCTGAAAATAATAAACCAATATTAACACTCCCAAAGACCAATGTCGCCTATCCGAGAACAGGACAGGAGAAGTGGTACTGTGCATTGTATATATACAGGACAGCAGGAGTGGTACTGTGCAGTGTATATATACAGTCATGGCCAAAAGTATTGACACCCCTACGATTCTGTCCGATAATACTAATTTTCTTCCTGAAAATGATTGCAAACACAAATTCTTTGGTATTATTATCTTCATTTAATTTGTCTTAAATGAAAAAACACAAAAAGAATTGTCCTAAAACCAAATTGGATATAATTCCACACCAAACATAAAAAAGGGGGTGGACAAAAGTATTGGCACTGTTCGAAAAATCATGTGATGCTTCTCTAATTTGTGCAATTAACAGCACCTGTAACTTACCTGTGGCATCTAACAGGTGTTGGCAATAACTAAATCACACTTGCAGCCAGTTGACATGGATTAAAGTTGACTCAACCTCTGTCCCGTGTCCTTGTGTGTACCACATTAAGCATGGAGAAAAGAAAGAAGACCAAAGAAATGTCTGAGGACTTGAGAAACCAAATTGTGAGGAAGCATGAGCAATCTCAAGGCTACAAGTCCATCTCCAAAGACCTGAATGTTACTGTGTCTACCGTGCGCAGTGTCATCAAGAAGTGTAAAGCCCATGGCACTGTGGCTAACCTCCCTAGATGTGGACGGAAAAGAAAAATTGACAAGAGATTTCAACGCAAGATTGTGCGGATGTTGGATAAAGAACCTCGACTAACATCCAAACAAGTTCAAGCTGCCCTGCAGTCCGAGGGTACAACAGTATCAACCCGAACTATCCGTCGGCGTCTGAATGAAAAGGGACTGTATGGTAGGAGACCCAGGAAGACCCCACTTCTTACCCCGAGACATAAAAAAGGCAGGCTGGAGTTTGCCAAAACTTATCTGAAAAAGCCTAAAACGTTTTGGAAGAATGTTCTCTGGTCAGATGAGACAAAAGTAGAGCTTTTTGGGCAAAGGCATCAACATAGAGTTTACAGGAGAAAAAAAGAGGCATTCAAAGAAAAGAACATGGTCCCTACAGTCAAACATGGCGGAGGTTCCCTGATGTTTTGGGGTTGCTTTGCTGCCTCTGGCACTGGACTGCTTGACCGTGTGCATGGCATTATGAAGTCTGAAGACTACCACAAATTTTGCAGCATAATGTAGGGCTCAGTGTGAGAAAGCTGGGTCTCCCTCAGAGGTCATGGGTCTTCCAGCAGGACATTGACCCAAAACACACTTCAAAAAGCACTAGAAAATGGTTTGAGAGAAAGCACTGGAGACTTCTAAGGTGGCCAGCAATGAATCCAGACCTGAATCCCATAGAACACCTGTGGAGAGATCTAAAAATGGCAGTTTGGAGAAGGCACCCTTCAAATATCAGGGACCTGGAGCAGTTTGCCAAAGAAGAATGGTCTAAAATTCCAGCAGATCATTGTAAGAAACTCATTGATGGTTACCGGAAGCGGTTGGTCGCAGTTATTTTGGCTAAAGGTTGTGCGACCAAGTATTAGGCCGAGGGTGCCAATACTTTTGTCTGGCACATTTTTGGAGTTTTGTGTGAAATGATCAATGTTTTGCTTTTTGCTTCATTCTCTTTGGTGTTTTTTCATTTAAGACAAATTAAATGAAGATAATAATACCAAATAATTTGTGTTTGCAATCCTTTTCAGGAAGAAACTGAGTATTATCTGACAGAATTGCAGGGGTGTCAATACTTTTGGCCATGACTGTATATATATATATACAGGACAGGAGAAGTGGTACTGTGCAGTGTATATATACAGCAGGAGTGGTACTGTGCAGTGTATATATACAGGACAGGAGGAGTGGCACTGTGCGGTGTATATATACAGGACAGGAGAAGTGGTACTGTGCAGTATATATACAGGACAGGAGGAGTGGCACTGTGCGGTGTATATATACAGGAGGAATGGTACTGTGCAGTGTATATATACAGGAGAAGTGGTACTGTGCAGTGTATATATACAGCAGGAGTGGTACTGTGCAGTGTATATATACAGGACAGGAGGAGTGGCACTGTGCGGTGTATATATACAGGACAGGAGGAGTGGCACTGTGCGGTGTACATACACAGATACTTAGATTTACACCACGCAGGCTATATACAGTATATAAAACTGAGCAGCACCAAATATTTAAGGGCTTGTCCACTACTAGGACAACCCCTAAATGTTCGGCCCCGATAAATTAATAAAGCCTATACTCACCTCCTGTGCCAGCGCCGTTCCCACAGTGGCTGTTATGTGGTGTTATGACACGTGATGCCCGGCACCAATCAGTGCTGGTGTCACTGTCTCAATCTTCGCACAATCTGAACATGAAGAGGACGTCCGGGATCAAGCAGCTCATCCTGCACTTCCTCTTCATGTTCAGTTTGTCTGAAGGCGAAGACAGTGACACCAGCACTGATTGGTTCCGGGCATCACGTGTCATAACACCACATCACAGCCTCTGTGGGAACGGCGCTGGCACGGCAGGTGAGTATAGGTTTTATTAATTTATCACGGCCGAACATTTAGTTTAAGACAAGGTTGTCCTAGTGGGAGACAATCCCTTTAAGCAGTGGACTCTTTATTAGCCCATATTCTCGGCCATATTCTCGGAGTCCACCGCACACACACAGGGAACCGTGGAATTACTGGGGCTCTGGCCTGTCGCAAAATGGCAGCGCCGGACACCCACGCAGCACTGCTGGGCACCGGAGACACCCGCAGCACCGGCCAGCAACCGCCAGGCACCCAGAGACACCCAGCAGCAGCACCAGACATGCACCAGCACAAGACCCCCCACACCATCACGCCGCACGTCAGTGCCCCCCTCATCCTGGCCTGCAGCATCACCCCACTCCTGCCTCCTCCAGCAACGACCCTGAGACCCCCCTTCACTGCACCCACTACTCCCAGTAAGCAATAAGACGCATGGATTATAAGAAGCACCACCATTTTATTAAAAAATATTTTTTTCTTATTTTTCTCCTCAAAATTTGGGGTGCGTCTTATAATCCGGAGCGTCTTATAATCCAACAATTACGTATATATATATATATATATATATATATATATATATATATATGTATGTGTGTGTGTCTACGTGTGTGCGTGCATGTATGTGTGTATGTGTATATATATATATATATATATATATATATACACACACACATACACACATACACGCACACACGTAGAAACACACACACACATACAGCCACTCACACACATATCTATATATACACATACATAGACACACATACATACATGCATGCACACACAGACACACACATATACACATACATAGACACACATACATACATGCACGCACACACACACACGGTATATATATACATACATACACATACATACATACATGCACACGCGCGCGCGCGCGCACACACACACATACATAGACACACACACTCACTCACACATACATTATATAGGTGAAACCGCGACTGCGGTATGTACATTATATAGCTGATACCACTGTGTGCAATATACTGCGACCGCTGTGTATAGCCCATAAAGGCCAGACGCTGTGTGTGTACAAATGTGTGTGTGTGTGTCTGTGTATGTATATATATATATATATATATATATATATACACACACACACACACGCACATAAACACTGCGGCTGACCTATATGGCCTATACACAGCGGTCGCAGTATATTACACACAGTGGTATCACCTATATAATGTACGTACCGCAGTTTCACCTATATAATGTATATACAACAGTATACAATATACATTAGACAGGTCAAACTGCAAATGCTGCATATACTTACAAAAGGTTTCATCTTGGTTCTCACCTGAGATAGTGGAGGATGAGGAGGGTCCACTGTCCAGCCGGCATCGGAGGTGCTGAGGATGTGGGGCAGATGCCGGCCAGGGATTGGTGAGGAGAGCGCTGTTCTCTGATGCTGGTTCTGGCCAGGGTCAGACACAGTGAGGCTCGGGCGTCTGTGCACACAGTGGCGGCCTTTTCAAACCTTTGCACAGGCCCTGGTGCGTGCGCTCTCCTGTTTGCCTTCACTGACAAAAGCTGCAGCTGTGTACGCAAGCACAAATGAGGGCTGTGCTCATGTGGGCCGCCACGGCCTTGGTCAGCGCGTTCAGCAAAAGAGCACGCACCAGGGCCTGTGCAGAGGATTTAGAGGGTCGGTGGCCCATTTTGTAGCTCCGCGTGCTTAGGGGTCCCTTAACACTCCGGGCCCTGCTGCAACCTCTGTAGTTACTCCCCTGATAGTGGTATACCATAGGCACAGATATACCATGTTATATACACTGGATGGATCAATCCTGCACCTGGCCCTGGACATACATGCACTGTATATATACAGGGCCATGTATATAGCATGTGATGTCCAGTCACCAGGCTCAGGCTTGATCACTCCAGTGCTGGATTCTGTAGACAGTCTGTGCTCACTCTCGGTATAGGGAGATTTATTGCAGGAGGCTGAACTTTCCTGCAGTCTGGTGACCCTGGAGCTGATGACCTGGCACTGACAGGGTGAAAGTTCAGACTCCTGCAATAAATCTGTGAGCATCAGCAGAGCGGCCACTGATACTATAGGGACCGGCCCTGGACTTATCGGGAGGTGAGCAGCAGCGTTCACCTCCTCACCACACACAGAGCTGAAGGTACTCACTGATGTCTGGGCCATCCACATGCAGATCTCCAGCAGTTACATGCAGCAGTGTTCCCTCTCTACCTCTGCAGCCGGCGCACACAGGGAGAAGGGGGCGTGTCTGCAGCTCCACTGTGAGGCAGCTGCCAGGACATAGAGAACACAGCGCCCAGCAGCCCGAATCAGCTGCTTGGTGACCGGCCCGGGGGGCACATGCCCCTTTTCCACCCGGCCCAGCCCGCGCCTGGTCACCTTACCCTATATACTGAACTGTGGGGTACATGTTTTTTCTATTAGTCACCTACTGACTAACCTTCAGGGGGTGAATTATGGGTATTTGTACATTTGGAATTAATAAAGTTTAGTTTTATCCTTTTGTCAGTGAATCTTCTAATCAAGGGATCATTTTATATATAATTATATCTTAGAATTTTTTTTCTCAGTGAACTCATTCCTCAAAAAACTCATACTCCGCTGGCGGCCGGCTCCACTTCAGCGGTGTCGAGTCTCACTGTCCCGGGGCTTATGTGAGGTTGTTACATCACACGAGCCCTGCACCCGATCAGCGGCAGCTTCACTGCTCCTTCCTTCAGACGTATTGAACATGAACAGGAAGCCAGGGCCGCGGCTGCTCTCTGACGGCCTCATGATGCTTGATTTGTCCGAAGGTGGAGACAGTGACGTCAGCGCTGATTGGGCACAGGGATCACATGACGTAAAAACCTCAAAAGAGCCCGAAGAACACAAGCTGCAACACCAGTGAAACGGCGCCACCATGGGAGGTTTGTATAAGTGTTTTTATTTTAACAGGACCAAACATGAGGAATGAGAAGGGCTTGTCCAACTAGTTGTCAACCTTTATAAACAGCAAAAATCCCACACAGGGAAAAGCCATTATTATACCTAGAGGGTGAGAAATGAATCACAGGAAAATCGTATTTTCCTCACACTGGGAGAAATGATATATGTTATTGACAAACTGTACAAAAACATGATGCATGCATTCAAGAATCGAATATTACCGTATATGGGAGATTTATAGAATAAACAAAATACCAACAGAAAATAAATGACCCAAAACAAACATTTATCAGTAAAAATAACTCATCTTTATTAAGTATAAAAGAATTGCGCCATTTTCTGATACATGTCGCGTCTCCACTTTTCATGATCTCGGGTTGGGTGAAGGCTCATTTTTTGCGTGCTGAGCTGATTTTTTTAATGATACCATTCTGGGGTAATTTTTTTGTATTGATAGATCAAGCAATTATGGATATGTTTGATTTTTTTTAATTGTTTTATTTTGAATGGGGCGAAAGTCGGTGATGTGAACTTTTATATATTTTTTATTTTTTTTATATTTTTAAAAACTTTTTTTTTACTTTTGGCATTGTGAAGACATACAGCATTGTATCTTAATTAACTAGACAACTACTACTCTGCTCCATTGACCATCTCTGAACCATAGATACGTTTGGAGAAGCCAGGTTGTGATCCTCAGATCAACTGGCCTTGTACCTTGTAACATAGTAACATAGTAACATAGTTAGTAAGGGCGAAAAAAGACATTTGTCCATCCAGTTCAGCCTATATTCCATCATAATAAATCCCCAGATCTACGTCCTTCTACAGAACCTAATAATTGTATGATACAATATTGTTCTGCTCCAGGAAGACATACAGGCCTCTCTTGAACCCCTCGACTGAGTTCGCCATCACCACCTCCTCAGGCAAGCAATTCCAGATTCTCACTGCCCTAACAGTAAAGAATCCTCTTCTATGTTGGTGGAAAAACCTTCTCTCCTCCAGACGCAAAGAATGCCCCCTTGTGCCCGTCACCTTCCTTGGTATAAACAGATCCTCAGCGAGATATTTGTATTGTCCCCTTATATACTTATACATGGTTATTAGATCACCCCTCAGTCGTCTTTTTTCTAGACTAAATAATCCTAATTTCGCTAATCTATCTGGGTATTGTAGTTCTCCCATCCCCTTTATTAATTTTGTTGCCCTCCTTTGTACTCTCTCTAGTTCCATTATATCCTTCCTGAGCACCGGTGCCCAAAACTGGACACAGTACTCCATGTGCGGTCTAACTAGGGATTTGTACAGAGGCAGTATAATGCTCTCATCATGTGTATCCAGACCTCTTTTAATGCACCCCATGATCCTGTTTGCCTTGGCAGCTGCTGCCTGGCACTGGCTGCTCCAGGTAAGTTTATCATTAACTAGGATCCCCAAGTCCTTCTCCCTGTCAGATTTACCCAGTGGTTTCCCATTCAGTGTGTAATGGTGATATTGATTCCTTCTTCCCATGTGTATAACCTTACATTTATCATTGTTAAACCTCATCTGCCACCTTTCAGCCCAAGTTTCCAACTTATCCAAATCCATCTGTAGCAGAATACTATCTTCTCTTGTATTAACTGCTTTACATAGTTTTGTATCATCTGCAAATATCGATATTTTACTGTGTAAACCTTCTACCAGATCATTAATGAATATGTTGAAGAGAACATGTATGGACTCAATAGACTGTCATCTTCCTACACTCGTTAGCTTCTCTCTGTGTGCGTGCCACTGGTAGAGTAACCGACCCTGGAAGATGAAGCCAGTTTGTGAACTGGCCTTGTATGGACTGAATGGATTGTCATCTTCCTATGCTAGCCGTTGCCTCCTCTCTGTGTGTGTTCCACAGGTGGGTTAGTGACCGTGGAAGATCTGAAGTCACGGCTACTATTATCCCGGAAGAGTGAGACTCTGTAATGTGCCCCATCTTGGGTACTGTGCTGGGACTGTTCTATGTGTTACCTGCCTGTTTTGCGGTTCAGTAAAGCTTTGCCACACTGCTTTACCCTCATCCTGTGTTGTCTGAGTACCGTTTTGCCCATGTTAAAAGGAGAGCGGGAGTTCGGCGGGACGATCCCTTGTCCATGCTGTTTCGGCTAGCAGGCAGTGCTCCTAGCAATCTGGCAGTGACCACCATAGAGGTCTGCTGGAGATATAGTTAAGACAAGAAAATATAATTTGTATAAACCATGTGTAGCTATGAAAATTCAGGCAAATGTCAAATGTTATAGCTCCATGTAATGGCTGTGTGCAAAAGTGCCATCATAGAGTAAAATGTATCCTAAGAGAGCATCACTATCAAGGTTGAAATGAGATGAAGTGCACCATATAAGATAAATACATACAGGGGTGAACCTCACCCCTCTGCTGCCTGAGATGAACTGCGAAACGGCGCCCACCCCCCGTAGTAAAATCGATACCAATAAATCTGGCTTACTCTTTACTAGCCTATCCTGACGCACATGTTGAATAGGAATATACTATAAACATCGATCTTTACACTTGTAGAAAATAAAGGATGTTTATTATGAGCCCTCTTGGTAACTACTCCAGGCTTTTCCCTCATAATATATATCTATAGATCGTTTACAATCAGAATGATTAATACAAGCTCCTCCAACCTTTCCCATCCTGTCCAGAGGGGGCTGGCCAGGGCCCGTTATTGTCCATGGCTTGCTGAATCTCTATCAGATGATTTCTAACTTGTACTAGAAAATTGCCATCATGTCCGTTGCAACGACATCACTGCGGAAATGACTAAGTGAACCCTATCCAGCAGGTAGAGACTCGTCACAGCGCAGCTTTCATTTTACTACAGCTGGTTACAACAATTAAAGCTGTGCTGTGATTGGTTGCTATGGGCAACAAAGACGTTTTTTCTTAGACATTTTTAATAAACGGGGCCCATGATGTGGCCAGCCACCGCACAGTTTACAATATAGTGCTACACAATCAGGATATCTTCAGCCATTTTTTTAACCCCTTACTGGCATCTGACGTAATATTCCGTTCATGTGACCTGGGCCTATCTGACCAGGCGCGTAATATTACGTCATCACAATTGGCCATGCACACTGGGTGCGTGTGTGCGTGCGATCGCCACAGGTGTCAGCTGATTCTGACCGCTGACACCCGGCGCTGGGTGGCAGGAGCAATCACAACGGCTTCCAGCACTTTAACCCTTGAAATACTGCAATCAAACATGAGCGCAGCATTCCGGGAGCCAGCACAGGGGATGACAGCCCCTCTGCCTTTGGGTCGGAGACCCCGCGGTGTAACGCGGCTCCAGATCGTTGCCATGGTGACTCAATATCATCATGACGACATCGGGTCACCACAGCTAGGAAACGTGGTGATCATGCGCAGTGCAGGTCAGGAAGTCTCCCTGTAAGTGCAGCAGCGCTGACAGCGTCTATGGCATGATGATGCTGCTTCATCTGGCGGCTATAGAAGTGATCAGCCTGCAAAAAATGATTGTCCCATAGTCGGACAAAGGCAAAAGTTAGAAATATTTTTTTTTATTCTAAAATAATAATTAAAAATCAATATATATTCTATCTCTAAATAAATATTTGAATGAAAAAAATCTAAACAATAAAAATACACATATTTGGTAACGCCCCGACCTATAAAACTATCCCACCAGTTGTTCTGTCACCCTCAACTTTGTGCTTAAAAAAAGCGACTTGACAGACAGCTAAACTCCTGTCTATGCATTGAGGTAGATGCAGGGGGTCCGTTACTACTTTTACATACCTCCCAACCGTCCCGGATCCAGCGGGACTGTCCTGATTTTGACAGTCAGCCCCGCGATCCCGGGCGGGACATTAATTGTCCCGCACTGGTTGGGAGGTATGTGAATCACCCGGTCGGTCAGCTGAGAGCTCCCTGCACCCGGCCAGCACAGCAGCACATAATGGCTGCTCTGTGCACAGGACCCGTGATGAGGTCACAGGATGGGAGGAGTCAGGGGTCATGTGATCGGATTCGGGAGGAGGACCTCCGTGTACAAGACTTTGCTGGTTGCCATGGCGCCGGAGGAGGGTAAGGCAGCGTATGTGTGAGGTCAGGAGGTGTTTACAGGGTGGACGAAGCAGAGCCGTGTGTGTACGAGGTGTATGGAGCTGAGCCGTGTGTGTAAGGGGTGTACGGAGCCGTGTGCATGAGGTGTACGGAGCGCAGCCGAGTGTGTACGAGGTGTACGGAGCCGTGTGCATGAGGTGTACGGAGTGCAGCCGCGTGTGTACGAGGTGTACGGAGCCATGTGCATGAGGTGTACGGAGCGCAGCCGCGTGTGTACGAGGTGTACGGAGCGCAGCCGTGTGTGTACAAGGTGTACGAAGCCGTGTGTACGAGGTGTACGGAGCCGTGTGCATGAGGTGTACGGAGTGCAGCCGCGTGTGTACGAGGTGTACAGAGTGCAGCCGCGTGTGTACGAGGTGTACGGAACCGTGTGCATGAGGTGTACGGAGCGCAGCCGCGTGTGTACGAGGTGTACGGAGCCGTGTGCATGAGGTGTACGGAGTGCAGCCGCGTGTGTACGAGGTGTACGGAGCCGTGTGTACGAGGTGTACGGAGCCATGTGCATGAGGTGTACGGAGCGCAGCCGCGTGTGTACGAGGTGTACGGAGCTGTGTGCATGAGGTGTACGGAGCGCAGCCGCGTGTGTACAAGGTGTACGGAGCCGTGTGTACGAGGTGTACGGAGCCGTGTGCATGAGGTGTACGGAGCGCAGCCGCGTGTGTACGAGGTGTACGGAGCCATGTGCATGAGGTGTACTGAGCGCAGCCGCGTGTGTACGAGGTGTACGGAGCCGTGTGCATGAGGTGTACGGAGCGCAGCCGCGTGTGTACGAGGTGTACGGAGCCGTGTGCATGAGGTGTACGGAGCCGTGTGCATGAGGTGTACGGAGGGCAGTCGCGTGTGTACGAGGTGTACGGAGCAGAGCAGCATGTGAAAGGTGTACGGAGCGGAGCCGTGTGTGTAAGGGGTGTACAGAGCACAGCCGCGTGTGTACGAGGTGTACGGAGCGCAGCCGCATGTGTGCGAGGTGTACGGAGCGGAGCAGCGTGTGAAAGGTGTACGGAGCAGAGTCGTGTGTACGAGGTGTACGGAGCACAGCCGCGTGTGTACGAGGTGTACGGAGCGGAGTCGTGTGTAAGAGGTGTTCGGATGAGAGCAGAGTGTGAAAGGTGTATGGAGTAGAGCCACGTGTGTACGAGGTGTACAGAGCAGAGCCACGTGTGTACGAGGTGTGCGGAGCAGAGCCATGTGTGTGCAAGGTATACGGAGCGGAGCAGTGTGTGCAATGTGTATAGAGCGGAGCCGTGTGTGTACGAGGTGTACGGAGTAGTGCCGTGTGTGTATGAGATGTATGGAGAGGAGCCGTATGTGTATGAGGTGTACGCAGCGGAGCCGTGTGTGTGCAAGGTATACGGAGCGGAGCAGCTTCTGCAATGTGTATGGAGCGGAGCGGTGTGTGTATGAGGTGTACGTAGTGCCGTGTGTACGAGATGTATGGAGCGGAGCCGTATGTGTATGAGGTGTATGGAGCGGAGCCGTGTGTGTATGAGGTGTATGGAGCGGAGCTGAATGTGTACGAGGTGAACGGAACGGAGCCGTGTGTGTTTGAGATGTATGGAGTGGAGCCGTGTGTATGGAGCGGAGCCGTGTATGCAAAGTGTACGGAGCGCAGCCGCGTGTGTAGGAGTAGCTATGTGTGGCCATTATACGGTACGAAGTATCATGTGCGGCCAATATACAGTATGGAGCATCATGTGAGATCATTATACAGTATGGAGCATCATGTGTGGCCATTATACAGTATGGAGCATCATGTGTGGCCATTATACAGTATTGAGCATCATGTGGGGCCATTATACAGTATGGGGCATTATGTGCGGTCATTATACAGTATGGAGCATCATGTGGGGCCATTATACAGTATGGAGCATCATGTGGGGCCATTATACAGTATGGAGCATCATGTGGGGCCATTATACAGTATGGAGCATCATGTGGGGCCATTATACAGTATGGAGCATCATGTGGGGCCATTATACAGTATGGAGCATCATGGGCCATTATACAGTATTGAGCATCATGTGGGGCCATTATACAGTATGGAGCATCATGTGTGGCCATTATACAGTATGGAGCATCATGTGTGCCTATTATACAGTATGGAGCATCATGTGTGGCCGTTATACAGTATGTAGCATCATGTGTGGCCGTTATACAGTATGGAGCATCATGTGTGGCCATTATACAGTATGTAGCATCATGTGTGGCCGTTATACAGTATGGAGCATCATGTGGGGCCATTATACAGTATGGAACATCATGTGTGGCCATTATACAGTATGGAGCATCATGTGTGGCTATTATACAGTATGGAGCATCATGTGTGGCCGTTATACAGTATGTAGCATCATGTGTGGCCATTGTACAGTATGGAGCATCATGTGGGGCCATTATACAGTATTGGGCATCATGTGGGGTCATTATACAGTATTGAGCATCATGTGCGGCAATTATACAGTATGGAGCATTATGTGTGGCCGTTATACAGTATTGAGCATCATGTGGGGTCGTTATACAGTATTGAGCATCATGTGCGGCCATTATACAGTATGGAGCATCATGTGTGGCCATTATACAGTATTGAGCATCATGTGTGGCCATTATACAGTATGGAGCATCATGTGCGGCCATTATACAGTATGGAGCACTGTGTGGCCATTATATAGTATGGAGCATCATGTGCGGCCATTATACAGTATGGAGCACTGTGTGGCCGTTATACAGTATGGAGCATCATGTGTGGCTATTATACAGTATGGAGCACTGTGGCCATATTTTTTTGTTTATAATTATTCTTTATGAACAGTTTGATCAGCAGTGCTAAATGGGTGTGGTTGAGACGTGGATATGGGTGTGACTAGTGAATGGGTGTTGTCAGAGGCGTGGCCTAAAATTTGCCGCGTTGCGCGCCACTAACTTTGTCCCTCTTTCCCAGCTTCAAAAGTTGGGAGGTATGCTTTTATTGATAGGATCAGTGTAAAACTATAAGAAAAAATAAAAGTACTCAGTACAAGGCATACAACATATCTAAATACACAGCATTAAGTATGGTACAAAACATTCACAGTGTAAGTGCACAACATGGCGGTAGTATAAACATCTGTAATAACAAAAAGGCTACTTTGATATAAAACATATATAGAACAGAGTAGCTATATAATACAACATGGTGACCTCTAACAAGGGGAAAACAATAACTCACCGACTGTGCTATGTGGAGGTGAACAACCAGATGGGCTGAAAATCAGGGAGACATAATCAGCATGTCCGCATCCATGAGGCCAAAATGGCTGCTGGAGAAGAAGGGGGCAAGACTAGTGCAGGCTGATGGGAAACTACGGAGGCCTTGATGAGCCTTATAGATTGAATTGCACAGTAAGTAATGAAACAGAAAGTAAACTACAATGAGAACACTGTTGGATAAGTTATCACAATACACCACACTTCAATAATACAAAGCATTGTAAACTGATTATATGCATTTGTATAAAGGCTTGACACTCCCCGTCTGGTGTCCAGTGGAAACAGTTTTCCGTTTTGCTTGGGGATCTTGATCTCCACCTTCCGGACCTGTCCATCTTGACTTGGGAAGAGTTTGGTTACCAATCCTAGAGGCCACTTGTTCCTTTTAGACTGAGTGTTTCCAGGTTCCATATTGGGCTTACTAGCTTGCCATTTGTCTCTTGTCTGTAACGTAGAAACTGCACTCATCAAAGTGACCAATGACCTTCTGACAGCAAAATCTAACGGTGACCACTGTGCTGTTCCATGTATATTCCTCAGTTTCCATGTATGTTGTTATATTTTACTCTGCTGCCACCCAATGGCCTTTTTCTGTATGGCAGCTTGTTTTTCATGTATTTCTTGTGGGCATGTCTTACATCCGGTTCAGGGGTCAAATCTTCTCTTCCTCTGGCAGCCATTTCCAGTTTACTTTCTGTTGTGAGAGGACATGCTTTTGAACTGGACTTAGGAAGGCATCAGTCTTTCGACCACACTCTCTCATGCTGCTCACACTTGCAGACACACTTGGTGCTACATCTTACTGTACCCTGTCTACCCTGCATTTCTGGAGAAGTTCTGTATTACCAGTTATACGCTGTATGTCCAGATCTACAAAATAAACAAGTCTGGATTACACAATCCCTGGAGTGCATCATCTCTTCAGACGCTGAGCAGCATTGGTCCTGTCTGCCTCACATCGAAGAAATACGGAGGTACGTTTTCTCTCTCACAACACTTATTAATCAACCACACCTCCATTCGCCTCATGTGGGGACAGAACAGTCGAAAGACTGCCTTGAAGCCCAGCCAGAATCACCCTTATACCACTATTCACGTGCCCGCTCTCTGCCCGCTCACATACTGCAGCCCTGCTCTGCTAAGAAATCTCCTGCAGCATCACCTCAGACTGCATTGTACATAAAGACTCTCTGTGTATTATACCACACTGCTGCAGATCGTCGGACCGCAGAACCCCACAATTCTCCAACAACACCTTGGGAATCTTATCAGGGGGTCGCAACTATGCTGCACCGCAATTTCCAGCCCCCAATTTAAAGGTCCAGTTTCTTAAAGGGACAGCGCACCTTAAATCAAAATGGCCGAAAAGGACCTTCCACAGTTCCCCAATGCTGAAACAGAGCAAATACAACCTGATACTGTCCATTATGAAGACCAGGAAGCAGAGCCCGCTTCCACAGCAGACCCAGATGCACGACCAGTACGTTCCATCAAGCCAACATTAAAGGTCCTCGAGAATTACTGTTCCACAAGGGATGAGTTCAATGACAACTTGGACGACCTATGGGAACGAGTCGCCTCCCTTATGTCAAGCGTCCAACGCCATAAAAATGATGCAGCGGGTTTACAGGACACTATAAGACAGCTAGACGTGGCCCACGGCAGATACAAGAGACTGTCCACAAAGTATGCTGCCTTCCTTAAAGAATCTAAAATCGACGAAGCCCTATCAGAGTTAAGCAAGGCAGATTCCACAGACAGAGAAAGGAACGTTGCCGTGCAAGACGCCAAAGATAAAGCGGAGCTTCGTATCACCCATCTGCAAGAAACTAGATCGCACAGGTCAGCCTCGTCTAAACACTCTGCTCGGTCATACAAATCATCCTGCTCAAGAACTTCAGCCCTCAGCGACAGAATCCTAGAGGCCCGTTTAAATGCAGAGCGGTCCAAACTAAGATGTTTATACACCGAAAAGAAAGCAGAAGCAGAGGCTCGAGCAAAGATTCTTCAAACAGAAGCAGAAGCGAAGAGAGCAGAAGCAGAGGCTCGAGCAAAGATTCTTCAAACAGAAGCAGAAGCGAAGAGAGCAGAAGCAGAGGTTCAAGCAAGGATTCTTCAAACAGAAATGGAGGAAGAAATTGCATTAGCCGAAGTAAAAATACTCGAGCAAGCATTGAAGCAAAACCTCGACCCAATTTGCCTGCCACCACAGGAAGAAGACGACCCAGCTGTTCGTACCAGAGACTACGTGCAGAAACAGATACCTGCAGCGCACACCTTCTCCAGTGACGTTCAACCCAACATTGCGGAAACGTCCAAGTTAGCCCAACCTATGGTGCCAGTATCGCCCACAGCCCCTACAGAGACCCAAGACCAACGCCGTGATGTACCCCCTCAGGAACAATCATCATCGCAAGACGACCACAAGGCACACTCCAGCCCGCCTCCACAGTTCAAGCAGCAGTCATCGGAATCTCTAGAGGTTAAACCACAGCTCAACCCTGCAGCGACATCATTCTACCCGGGAACAATTCACCCTTCCACGCCACACAGCTTATACGCCCGAGGGGCACCACAAGCTAATATGGTAACAAGGAGTGAAGGATCAGACATGTCCGAGTTTGCCAGGTTCATGGTGAGCAGGTAGCTAATCAGCACTAGCCTCTCAAAATTCGACGACCGTGCAGAGAACTACAGAGCCTGGAAAGCAACCTTCAAGGCCGCCATTGCTGATCTCAACCTATCCGCGGAGCAGGAGCTCGACCTCATGGTAAAATGGTTGGGTCCTGAATCCACAAACCGTATCAAGAGTCTTAGGACCGTCTATGTGGGACAAGCTGAAGCAGGTCTCGCTGCGGCCTGGCAGAGACTTGAAAGAACCTACGGCAGCGCTGAAGCCATAGAAAAGTCCCTATTCAAGAGACTGCAGAACGTTCCAAGGATCAACCTTAAGGAAGCCCACAAGCTTCTGGATTTAAGTGACCTGCTTATGGAGCTGGAACTTGCTAAAAGAGACCCTCGTCTGTCTGGACTGTGCTACCTGGACACTGCCCACGGGGTGAACCCGATCATCTCAAAGCTGCCACACAGTCTGCAAGAGAAGTGGGCAGTGTGCGTCTCCAGGTATAAAAGGTCACATGACGTCACCTTTCCTCCGTTCATTCAGTTCTGCAAGTTCATTGACGAACAAGCCCAAATGAGGAACGACCCTAGCCTCGACTTCCTGGAGTCTAACACTGCAGCTCCAGCAACACCTTCATCAAGGTATGAAAGCGTCGCACATAGACGCAAGGACTCAAGGAACAGTGTAAGCGTCAGAAAGACTAACCTGCCATCACCTGCAGTACCTGCCGACAAGCAGTACACTATTCCGTCGAGGGATAAGTCTTTCAATCGTGAGTGTCCCATTCACAAAAAACCACACTCACTGAACAAATGTAGAGGCTTCAGGTCCAAAACCATGCAGGAGCGCAAGAAAATCCTCAACGAACTTGGGGTATGTTTCAAGTGCTGCGCTTCATCAGAACACATGGCCAAGGACTGTAAATCTGCCATTAAGTGTGAAGAGTGTCATAGCGACAGACACCCATCAGCCTTGCACCCAGGCTCAGCCACCAGCGATCCAGCAGTCGCAGTTACCTCTGGTCCCGCTACAAACCATGGCGGGGAGCCACAGAATCACGCCAAGTCCACCACAGCTGTGTCCTGCTCATGCTCAGAGGTATGTGGGGAGAATCAAAGTGCTAAATGCTGTGCCAGGATATGCCTAATCAGAGTCTATCCAGAAGGGCAACCAGAGAAGGCTGTAAAAATGTATGCCATCATTGACGATCAGAGCAATCGATCCCTAGCTGGACCTAAGTTCTTTGAAGCCTTTAGAATCAAGGGACCAGCAACGCCCTACACTCTGAATACTTGCTCGGGGCGCATAGAGACTAGCGGCAGAAGAGCACAAGGTTTCATCGCTTCTCCTGTCAATGAAGACGTAGAAATACCCCTACCTACGCTAATTGAATGCGATCAAATACCAGACCAAAGGGATGAGATCCCTACCCCGGAAGCTGCTTTCCACCAACCACACTTAAGGCACCTAGCCAGCGTTATCCCACCTTTGGACACAGATGCTGAAATCCTACTTCTGCTCGGCAGAGACAATTTGAGGATACATAAGGTCCGCCAACAGTGTAATGGTCCTGACTACGCCCCCTACGCCCAGAGACTTGACTTGGGGTGGGTAGTCATAGGAAATGTATGCTTGGACCAAACAGGAGTCCACTCCTTTAAGACGTACATACGCCGAGACGGGCGCACTACCTTCTGCAAACCATGTCCTCATCACTATGAAGTGAAGGAAAAGCTTCCAGATTCCGTAGAGCTGCCTGATGTTATCCCTTCTCCCTATGCAGACGACTTGGGAAAATTGGTGTTTCATACCACTAAGGATGACAACAAAGTAGCCCCATCTATGGAAGACAAGGAATTTGTCAGGATAATGGACAATGAGTTCCTTAAGGACGAAACCAATCACTGAGTTTTTCCCTTACCCTTCCGAGCTACCAGGGTAAGGCTCCCGAACAATCGTGAACAAGCCTTGTCCAGATTTAACTCTCTCCAGCGCATGCTAAGCAATAAACCGGAGATGAAAGAACACATTGTCACCTTTATGGGCAAAATATTCCATAACAACCATGCGGAGCCAGCGTCTCCCTTAAAGGAAAATGAGGAGTGCTGGTACCTACCCTCATTTGGAGTATATCACCCGAAGAAACCTAAACAAATTAGAGTTGTCTTTGATTCAAGCGCCAAACATCAAGGCGTATCTCTCAATGATGTCCTCCTCACAGGTCCTAATCTGACAAACAACTTAGTAGGAGTGTTGATAAGGTTCAGGAAAGAGCCCATTGCCATCACCGCCGACATTGAACAGATGTTCCACTGTTTCATAGTCCGAGAGGACCACAGGAATTTCCTCAGGTTCCTGTGGTACAAGGACAATGACCCCAGCAAAGAGATGGTGGAGTATCGCATGCGGGTGCACGTATTCGGGAACAGCCCTTCACCCGCTGTGGCAACATATGGCCTGCGGAGAACCGCACAAGAAGGAGAGTCCGAGTATGGAACAGACGCCAGAGACTTTGTAGAGAAAGACTTCTACGTAGATCATGGACTAAAATCTCTACCTACAGAAGAAGCTGCAATCGACCTACTCAAAAGGACCCAACATATGCTGTACCGAGCTAAGCTTAGACTGCACAAAATTGCTTCAAACAGCCCGGCTGTCATGAGAGCCTTTGAGTCAAGCGACCACGCACCTGGATTCAAGGACATAGACCTGGGACCAGACCGTCCGCCTGTGCAGAGAAGCTTAGGCCTGAGGTGGAACCTGTCAGCCGACACCTTCGGATTCCAAATCAACTGTGCAGACAAACCATTCACTAAACGTGGTGTCCTGTCAGTGGTAAATAGCCTGTATGACCCACTGGGATTCGTAGCACCAATTACCATACAAGGTAAATCCCTTCTGAGACAGCTGTCCGAAACTGTCAAGGACTGGGATACCCCTCTACCTCCTGATAAGGAACCAAAATGGGAAACCTGGAAGCAGTCTTTGTGTGCCTTGGATAAAATCCATATAACGAGATGCTACGCTGGAATCTCACTTGCTGCTAGCACTAGGACGGAACTCCATGTGTTCTCGGATGCATCCACGGAGGCCATTGCAGCTGTTGTCTACCTGAAGGTAACGGGATCTGACAATCAAGATCATGTTGGGTTCGTTTTCGGCAAAGCTAAGTTGGCTCCCAAGCCTGACCACACTATTCCCAGGCTGGAACTCTGTGGGGCTGTGCTTGCAGTAGAACTCGCAGACTTTATTCAGCATGAGCTGGACACTCACATAGATGACGTACAATACTATAGTGACAGTAAAGTTGTCTTAGGTTACATCTACAACCAAACAAGGCGCTTCTACGTGTACGTCAGTAACCGCATTGAGAGAATAAGAAGGTCTTCCAAACCTGAACAGTGGCACTATATCCCATCTGAACTTAATCCAGCCGACCATGCCACTAGACCTATGTCTATAAATTCCTTTGCTAACTCTTCTTGGCTTTCAGGTCCAAAGTTTCTGCTGGAACAGAAGGGAAGTGAATGTGTTCAGGAATTCTTCAGCATCCAGGATCCGGACGATGATCCAGAAGTCCGCTCCGAGGTCAGTGCTCTGGCCACGAACGCTAAACGAACCTCCACCCTCGGTTGTCAGCGCTTTGAACGCTTCTCCAATTGGATGAAACTCATTAAGACTATTGCAAGGTTAGTCCACATTGCGAGATCTTATCACAAGCCACATGGAGACAAAGACTGTCATGGTTGGCACGTCTGCCAAAAAATACTCACTATCGAGGACATTCCGGTAGGATAAACTATGAACAGAACACTGCACTACTATTTGTCCATTGGATTACAGTGGGTCAGAGATAGTTTGGCCTAGTGCGGCTTCTCTGATCCGAAGATGGGTTTTCCATTGGATTATCTCAGGACCTGACTTAATGTCTTGTTTAAAGTTATTATTGCATTACATGCATGTTTGGTTTCACTTTCTAGGTTGTTGGATTTTTTAAGGACATTGATATAGTGAAATCCCTTACGGAATTTCAGACGGGGAGTGTGCTGTTCCATGTATATTCCTCAGTTTCCATGTATGTTGTTATATTTTACTCTGCTGCCACCCAATGGCCTTTTTCTGTGTGGCAGCTTGTTTTTCATGTATTTCTTGTGGGCATGTCTTACATCCGGTTCAGGGGTCAAATCTTCTCTTCCTCTGGCAGCCATTTCCAGTTTACTTTCTGTTGTGAGAGGACGTGCTTTTGAACTGGGCTTAGGAAGGCATCAGTCTTTCGACCACTCTCTCATGTTGCTCACACTTGCAGACACACTTGGTGCTACATCTTACTGTACCCTGTCTACCCTGCATTTCTGGAGAAGTTCTGTATTACCAGTTATACGCTGTATGTCCAGATCTACAAAATAAACAAGTCTGGATTACACAATCCCTGGAGTGCATCATCTCTCTGGACGCTGAGCAGCATTGGTCCTGTCTGCCTCACATCGAAGAAATACGGAGGTACGTTTTCTCTCTCACAACACTTATTAATCAACCACACCTCCATTCGCCTCATGTGGGGAAAGAACAACCACTCTCTGCTCATTCTTCTCGACATCTCTGCAGCTTTCGACACTGTTGACCACCCTCTCCTACTCTCTAGGCTCCAGTCACTGGACATTAAGGACACTGCTCTCTCCTGGTTCTCCTCCTATCTTTCTGACCGCTCCTTCAGTGTTCTGTTTGCTGGCTCCACTTCATCTCCTCTTCCTCTCACTGTTGGGGTACCTCAGGGCTCAGTCCTTGGCCCCCTTCTCTTCTCCCTCTATACTGCCCCAATGGGACAGACCATCAGCAGATTTGGCTTTCAGTACCATCTTTACGCTGATGACACTCAACTATACAACCCCTGGCAAAAATTATGGAATCAACGGCCTTGGAGGATGTTCCTCAGAATTGAGTGATTCCATAATTTTCCGCCTATGCTTGGTTAAAAAAAAGTAACCATTACTGACTACCACATTTTTTGTTCTTGATTTCTTTTAGTGTTTCTTAAAGCCAGAAAGTTGCCGTTGGAAATGACTTTAGTTTTGTGCCATTTCTGTGATCTGCTTTTTTTCTACAAAATTAAACAACTGATTGAACATCCTCCAAGGCCGGTGATTCCATAATTTTTGCCAGGGGTTGTACATGTCATCCCTGACCTTACCTCCGCTGTACTACAGAATGCCAGTGACTGTCTGCAGTCTCCAACATCATGTCCGCTCTCTATCTGAAACTCAACCTCTCCAAAACCGAACTTCTGCTCCCGCCATCTACTAACCTCCCTAAATCTGACGTTTCCCTCTCCGTGGGTTGCACCATAATAACACCCCGGCAGCAGGCGCGCTGTCTGGGTGTTATGTTTGACTCCAATCTCTCCTTCACATCCCATATACAATCTCTTGCCCGCTCGTGCCGCTTACACCTAAAGAACATCTCTAGAATCCGCCCTTTTCTTACCATGTAAACAACAAAAACCCTCACTGTTGCCCTGATATACTCTCGCCTGGACTACTGCAATGCTCTATTAATTGGCCTCCCCCTCACTCGACTTTCCCCTCTCCAGTCCATCCTTAATGCAGCAGCCAGGGTCGTCCATCTGGCTAATTGTTACTCGGATGCGTCCGCTCTTCACCAGTCGTTACACTGACTCCCCATTCATTACAGGATATAATTGAAAGTACTTGTTCTCACCCACAAAGCTCTCCACAGTGCGGCCCCCCATACATCTCCTCCCTCATTTCTGTCTGTCGGCCTAGCCGACCGCTGCGCTCTGCAAATGACTTTCGACTAACCTCTGCACTAATCCGTACCTCCCACTCCCAACTCCAAGACTTCTCCCGCGCTGCGCCAATCCTCTGGAATGCTCTACCCCAAGACATTAGGACCATCCACAATTTGCATAGTTTTAGGCGCTCAATCAAAACACATTTGTTCAGAGCGGCCAATCACATTCAGTAATCAAAGTCATTTTATGTTTGTGTGTGTAGCCCATTCACTATCCCATCTACCCCCCACCCCCTGAAGATGGCTGGACCATCATTGTAAATACATCACTGTAAATACACACCTGTACTTTGTATCTCCCCCACCTCATTGTAGATTGTAAGCTCTCACGAGCAGGAGCGGCTTATTGTGCTTTAATTATTAGATTTCTGTTATGCTGTAATGTCTATTGTATGTACAAGTCCCCTCTATAATGTAAAGTGCTGCGGAATATGTCAGCGCTATATAAATAAAGATTATTATTATTAATTGTAAGAATCTAGGGCAATAAATATGAACCTCTGTGTTAAAATAAATGAGGTTTTCTGGTATTTTTAAAACATTTAGGGAACATAAAGTGTTACAGAAATAGTGTTTCATTTTGTGTGTTTGATTGACAGCTGACATCTTGCTGCACTTTTTTTGCAGCGTTTTCATTTTTCAGTAATTTCATACAAAACCGACTTATTGCACAAAAGGCCATTCTGCGGCTCATTGTCCCCTTTCTCTCCCAGGGTTACATCATTCTGGCTCCCTACAGACTTCGCAAGTTTTACTGAATAATCCTCTAAGTAAAGCTAAGGCTACGTTCACATTTGCGTTGTGCGCCGGCGACGCAACGCACAACGCAAATAAAAACGCATCAAAACGCATGCAAAAACGCTGCATTTTGCGACGCATGCGTCGTTTTTTGCCAAAATTTGGACGCAAGAAAAATGCAACTTGTTGCGTTTTCTGCGCCCGACGCTTGCGGCAAAAAAAACGCATGCGTCGCACAACGCAGCACAACGCATGTCCATGCGTCCCCCATGTTAAATATAGGGGCGCATGACGCATGCGTCGCTGCTGCGTCGCCCGACGCAAGCACGCACAACGCAAATGTGAACGTAGCCTTAAAGAGTAACTAAACTGTTTTATGGAATTAGCCTCCAGACATGTTACTTTAGAAGAGATCGGTACACTATATTCCAATAGTTTCTATATGAGAATTTCCTTGTCTGAGTACAAGAGTAGAGAGCAGGCATGGAAAGCAATGTATACTGATTGGTTACAGTGCACCGATCTAGCCGAGCAGCATTTAAAAGGTGCTTCTAAAGGAGCACGAACTGTGCGTTGACACTGCTCTGCTGCATAGTGTATAAATGGGAAATTGTGGGTAGCATGAATCAGAGCCTGGCTGCGCAATTGAGCGTTTCAAAGAGAAATAAGCTTTAACAATCTGGCCGGGAAACCTTGTGTATATGGGGGAGACCTGTCAATCACCGCTGGACTAGTCTGGTCTCCGGCTATGATCCCCAGCAGGATCTTACAAGCAACTTTTCTCTGAAATAATGGCGGATTTCAGAGCAATATATTCCTGACTCTGATTCATGTTGCCCACGATTTGCTCAGTATGAATCAGATGACAGGTTCCCTGTAAGGCAAACGTAGCAGAATAAGGCTTCATGCACATTTGTGTTCTGACATTCTGTTTATCTATTACCTTTTATGGACCAGATAAAAGAAATTAATGTCCAAAATGGATTTGTGGCCTAAGTAATGCATGCGTGAAAGTGGCCTTAGGGAAAGGTAGTGACAAAACTCTCTCTCCTCTGAAGCCGCTCACCACACTGTAGTAGTGTAACCAGGATGGAAACCGTGCCCGGCCACTGTGTGCGGGTACAGCTGGCAGCAGGCACATATGCACACATGCCAGTCGCATTCAGACAGTGCTCGCTCTGGGAAGCGTGCTGATCAGTCAGAAGCATGGAAGTCGCCTAATATGCCAAAGAGGTGGCCTTACAGCCCAGAGAATTCTTGGCTACACCAGGGGTACACTGCAGCCCCATCATATGCACACATGCCAGTCGCATTCAAACAGTGCTCGCTCTGGGAAGCGTGCTGATCAGTCAGAAGCATGGAAGTCACCTAATATGCCAAAGAGGTGGCCTTACAGCCCAGAGAATTCCTGGCTACACCAGGGGTACACTGTACCTCCATCATATGCACACATGCCAGTCGTATTCAGACAGTGATCGCTCTGGGAAGCGTGCTGATCAGTCAGAAGCATGGAAGTCGCCTAATATGCCAAAGAGGTGGTCTTACAGCCCAGAGAATTCTTGGCTACACCAGGGGTACAATACAGCCCCATCATATGCACACATGCCAGTCACATTCAGACAGTGCTCGCTCTGGGAAGCGTGCTGATCAGTCAGAAGCATGGGAGTCGCCTAGTATGCCAAAGAGATGGCCTTACAGCCCAGGGAATTCTTGGCTACACCAGAGGTACACTGCAGCCCCATCATATGCACATAAAGTTATTCCTTCAGGTACTCTACTAGTAGCAGGCACAGTGCTATTATGGGTCCCCTACAACACTGTATAGCCCATTTAAAATGTATTTTGGGGGTGACAAACTCCTTTTAAATGTTTGCTACGTCAAGGGGACCTGTAATTGGTTTCAACACTCATTTTGTGCTGACAGACTTGCTTTAAAGTGACACTCCTCTTCCTCCTCAGCACATGTAACTAAACAATTCTAATGCATAGTCATTATACCTAATGGCCTCTACTCTCCTGCTGCTCCATTCATGTCTGACATCAGTACCCTATTGTCTTCATGCCCCTAAATAGCTGTTCCCCATGAATTGGGTCCCCCAATCCCTTTTATCGGGATCACTGTGGTAAATTGGTACCATGGCTTCTCTGCCATGCCATCGGTGTGAGACACACCAGTGCCGATAAACATGTTGGTTTCTCCATCCAAGGGCAGAGAATGGCAGGAGGGCGAGGTTCAGACTTTGCTCAGCTTCCCCACATGAATCTGCAGTGGACAAGAAGAAAATGATATACCAATGGTAAATAAGTAAAGAGCAGCAGCAGAGCGGAGGCTTCCGGTACAGTGACAATATATTAGAAATGTATCATTACAGTTAACATGGGGGAGTGTAGGTCGCTTTAGAGGGGTTGTTTGCTGACATTTTTTAGGCATGGATGACTAGAAGAGCACATTGGATTCTTCTTGGTTAGCATCTTCCTTTAGTCACCGGGCTGTGGCAGCCAATCACAGGCTTCAGTTGACCTGTTAATATCTGGATGACCCGAATATCACTTCTGAAGCTGGCGCAGACCTCCAGAGCAGCCTGCAAACTATCCACTGGGTGACCGAAGGGGAGTTTATTTGTTTATTTGTTTAATATTTTGTTTTTCCTGTTGGTTATTTTGAAAACATCCATGCTTAAATAAATGTTCTCAGCGCTGGACAACCATGAGGTCCAATGGGCATTTTAAGGCTGCGGTCACATATGGGTCAAGGCTTTTGAACATGAATCTGGGCAGAGTGAATGGAAGTTATTGCAGCAGGTCATACTTCGTCAGTCTGGGGAAATCTCAGCACAGGAAAGTTTCCCATATTTATTGTGAAGATAACGCACAAGTTGTAACAACCTGTAAAAATACTACAGGCTTAGTAATCGCACGATGAACTAATAACTGCTGATAAAGTCGCCCGTATGGAACGATGCCACCTGCAGAAATTAACACGGATGGCACCGGCTTTTCCACTCCCCCTTCCTTTTCCAATATTACTGGCAGTGGTGGTATTATTCTTTTGGATCTATGTACCGTGTTTCTTTCCTCTGCTTGATTATAAATGTCTATCAGTTTAGTCACCGTTTCAAGTTAAGGGAGCAGGGAAGTCTGCCTATATTAACGAGTGGTCTCTGGACTTCTAATCAGCTTCCTATCTGGTTAGCTTTTGCTAAATATATGTTTGCTTTTTGTTGTTGTCTCAAGTCACTTTAATAGTCTTATTAAATGTGATGTTTCAGGTTCCCATTTTTTGCTATTTTCTATTATCCACCATCCAACCAACAACCTTTTTTTTCCCACTGTTCTGGCTTCAATCCTGCTGTCCTGCTGCGGTCCCCTAGTAATTGGGACAGGAAGGTCGAGCCAGCAGATGTGGGTGTTTGTTGTGGCCACTTTCAGCTTCCCACGACCTCTGCATGCACCATCACCATCACGTCCACTTCCCCATCCCTTGCCACGCGCCTTGTCCATTTTACATGGACTACAATATTTTCCACGTTCACTACAAATGGCTGAATTTGGAGCGAACTTATATGTGATCTGTGTGTGGGAAAACCACAGTTTACAATATCTGCCCTGTAGGTAATAATATTTTTTTTTTAGCAAACTGGTGTCAATAACTAGTGTAACACACAGCAACAACAGTTCAATGGAGGCCTCAAATGCCACAATTTGTAGCCCACAGATAGATGAGGCGAGTGACAGAGAGAGCCACTTTCAAATACCAGACCTGTATTTTTTTTTTCGCCAGCAAAATTGTGTCAATAAGTTGCAATGGCACAAAAATAAAAATTCTATGGTGCCCTGAAATGGCACAATCATGAGCGCAGTGATATGTGATCCGTGTGGCGTACAAAACTCAATTTACGATATCTGCCCTGTTGCTAAATATTTTTGGGCAGCAAAATGGTGTCAAGAAATTGGATAAGACACTCCAAAAAAAATGTTACAGTACCACAAAAAATGGCAGAATTTTCTGCGCTCTCAGATGTGATCGCTGGGACGGGCAAACCTGTGTAAAATAGCTGGATTTTTACGCTGAACTATGAAAAGGATCTGGTTGTAGTCTGCAGTGTCAACAAGCAAATGGAGAAAAAGGGCTCTGGAATAAAATAATCAGGATTAAGATGCAAAGAAAGATGCAAAAAAAGATAGATCTTTACTTTAAACACAATTATTCATATCTTCTCTACAGCAAACGCTGCTGCAGGGAAGATATGAATCGCGGCTTCAGCACCAGATCCTGGTATGTGTGGTACCCAGCACGATGCGTGTGGTACCCAGTGGGCACACGGGCGGCACACGTGTGCAGCACGTGTGCCACACTGATGTGCCACAGAAACGTAGGGGCACACGGACACGGATAATTCCGGTACCGATTTTTTCCGGTACCGGAATTATCTGGACGTGTGAGACTGGCCTAATAGGCAGCAGCAGACAGTGATGGAATGGACCCTCTTGATGTATGCAGTGATATCTATATACCCACATACAGTGCCTGCAGGCCTTGTACTGATATGTATAGAGCCACATACACTCCTCTGCCTACCTAGCACTGCAATCTATATACTCCGTAGTTAGTCCTTAGAAGGACTGTTGGTTTATCTGGATTTGTGGATTCTGTGATGGTAGACCCTCACTAACTGAAAACCCCCCACATCTGACCCGATCTCGGCAGAAGCTCTCCCTACACTGTCTGAATCCGGAGCTGAATGTGACGAGCAGGACGGGGCCAGGTCTCTTATAGACCTGATGATGCTGTGTGGCCAGCCGATCACTGTAATGCCACAACCAACATGGCTACGGCATTACAGTGCGTGGCAGACAATCCCTGCATGTTTATTGGCTCTCTAAAGAGCGCCAAACATGCAGGGTGGGGACCCAAACTCCCACCGAGCAAACCCGGAAATGCTCGGTGCTCGCCGAGTACAGCGATGCTCGGGCCAGTAACGACCATTTCCGAGTATGCTCGCTCATCACTAGTGTAGCTCGTTCCCCCAGTTTTTTCGTTATCTCTGGCATCCTGAGTGCTCCTCCAATGGATCCTCCATTCTGTAGCCTGAGTGATCAGCCGACGCTCTTTGTATCGCATTATTCACCTCATCAACACCTCCCTTATTTTCCCTCACTCCCATTCACTACACATTCTATCAGCTTCCACCACAGTAATAATAATAATAATAATTTTATTTATATAGCGCCAACATATTCCGCAGCGCTTTACAAATTATAGAGGGGACTTGTACAGACAATAGACATTACAGCATAACAGAAATCACAGTTCAAAACAGATACCAAGAGGAATGAGGGCCCTGCTGCTCGCAAGCTACAATCTATGAGGAAAAGGGGAGACACGAGAGGTGGATGGTAACAATTGCTTTAGTTATTCGGAACAGCCATAGTGTAAGGCTCGGGTGTTCATGTAAAGCTGCATGAACCAGTTAAGAGCCTAAGTATGTAGCAGTAAACTGGTGAAATATTACAATCCAGCCATGGCCGATGCTGCAATATCATCGGCCATGGCTGGAAACACTAATGTGCCCCCACCCCACCCCACCGATCGCCCCCCCAGCCCTCCGATCTGTGGTCCGCTCCCCTCCGTCCTGTGCTCCGCTCCCCCGTCCTCTTGTCCGCTCCCCCCGTGCTCCAATCCCACCCCCCGTGCTCCAATCCCACCCCCCTGCACTCCGATCCACCCCCGCACTGCGATCCACCCCCCCGCACTCCGATCAACCCCCCCGTTCTCCGATCCACCCCCCGTGTTACGATCCCCCCATGCTCCGATCCACCCCCCCGTGCTCCGACGCCCCCCCGTGCCCTGATCTCCCCCCCCTTATACTTACCTAGCCTCCCGGGGTCCGTCCGTCTTCTTTCCTGGGCGCCGCCATCTTCCAAAATGGCGGGCGCATGCGCAGTGCGCCCGCCGAATCTGCCGGCCGGCAGATTCGTTCCAGAGTGAATTTTGATCACTGTGATAAAACCTCACAGTGATCAAAATAAAAAAAAAAAACAGTAAATGACCCCCCCTTTGTCACCCCCATAGGTAGGGACAATAATAAAATAAAGAATTTTTTATTTTTTTTCCCCTCCACTAAGGTTGGAGTTAGAACTAGGGTTAGGGTTAGGGGTAGGGTTAGCGGTAGGGTTAGGGGTAGGGTTAGGGTTAGGGCTAGGGTTAGGATTAGAACTAGGGTTAGGTTTAGGGTTTCGGTATGTGCACACGTATTCTGGTCCTCTGCGGATTTTTCCGCAGCGGATTTCATAAATCCGCAGTGCTAAACCGCTGTGGATTTATCGCGGATTTACCGCGGTTTTTCTGCGCATTTCACTGCGGTTTTACAACTGCGGTTTACTATTGGAGCAGTTGTAAAACCACTGCGGAATCCGCAGAAAGAAGTGACATGCTGCGGAATGTAAACCGCTGCGTTTCCATGCAGTTTTTCCGCAGCATGTGTACAGAGATTTTTGTTTCCCATAGGTTTACATTGAACTGTAAACTCATGGGAAACTGCTGCGGATCCGCAGCGTTTTCCGCAGCGTGTGCACATACCTTTAGAATTAGGCTATGTGCACACGGTGCGGATTTGGCTGTGGATCCGCAGCGGATTGGCCGCTGCGGATCCGCAGCAGAGTTCCATCAGGTTTACAGTACCATGTAAGCATATGGAAAACCAAATCCGCTGTGCCCATGGTGCGGAAAATACCACGCGGAAACGCTGCGTTGTATTTTCCGCTGCATGTCAATTCTTTGTGCGGATTCCGCAGCGTTTTACACCTGTTCCTCAATAGGAATCCGCAGGTGAAATCTGCACAAAAAACACTGGCAATCCGCTGTAAATCCGCAGGTAAAACGCAGTGTATTTTACCCGCGGATTTTTCAAAAATGGTGCTGAAAAATCTCACACGAATCCGCAATGTGGGCACATAGCCTTAGGGTTGGGTTGGAATTAGGGTTGTGGTTAGGGTTAGGGGTGTGTTGGGGTTAGGGTTGTGGTTAGGGGTGTGTTGGGGTTAGGGTTGTGATTAGGGTTACGGCTACAGTTGGGATAAGGGTTAGGGGTGTGTTGGAGGTAGAATTGAGGGGTTTCCACTGTTTAGGCACATCAGGGGGTCTCCAAACGCAACATGGCACCACCATTGATTCCAGCCAATCTTGTATTCAAAAAGTCAAATGGTGCTCCCTCACTTCCGAGCTCCGACGTGTGCCCAAACAGTGGTTTACCCCCACATATGGGGTACCAGCATACTCAGGACAAACTGTGCAACAATTACTGGGGTCCAATTTCTCCTGTTACCCTTGAGAAAATAAAAAATTGCTTGCTAAAACATCATTTTTGAGGAAAGAAAAATGATTTTTTATTTTCACGGCTCTGCGTTGTAAACGTCTGTGAAGCATTTGGGGGTTCAAAGTGCTCACCACATATCTAGATAAGTTCCTTGGGGGGTCTAGTTTACAAAATGGGGTCACCTGTGGGGGGTTTCTACTGTTTAGGCACACCAGGGGCTCTGCAAACGCAACGTGATGTCCGCAGACCATTCCATCAAAGTCTGCATTTCAAAAGTCACTACTTCCCTTCTGAGCCCCGACGTGTGCCCAAACAGTAGTTTACCCCCCCACATATGGGGTATCACCGTACTCAGGAGAAACTGGACAACAAATATTAGGGTCAAATTTCTCCTGTTACCCTTGGGAAAATAAAAAATTGCGGGCTAAAAAATCATTTTTGAGAAAAGAATTTTTTTTTTTTTATTTTCATGGCTCTGCGTTATAAACTTCTGTGAAGCACTTGAGGGTTCAAAGTGCTCACCACATGACTAGATTAGTTCCTTTGGGGGTCTAGTTTCCAAAATGGGGTCATTTGTGGGGGTTCTCCAATGTTTAGGCACACAGGGGCTCTCCAAACGCGACATGGTGTCCGCTAATGATTGGAATTAATTTTCCATTTAAAAAGCCAAATGGCGTGCCTTCCCTTCTGAGCCCTGCCGTGCGCCCAAACAGTGGTTTACCCCCACATATGGGGTATCTGCATACTCAGAACAAACTGGACAACAAAATTTCTCCTATTACCATTGGCAAAATAGGAAATTCCAGGCTAAAAATCATTTTTGAGGAAAGAAAAATTATTTTTTATTTTCATGGCTCTGCGTTATAAACTTCTGTGAAGCACCAGGGGGTTTAAAGTGCTCAGTATGTATCTAGATAAGTTCCTTGGGGGGTCTAGTTTCCAAAATGGGGTCACTTGTGGGGGAGCTCCAATGCATAGGCACACAGGGGCTCTCCAAACGCGACATGGTGTCCGCTAACAATTGGAGCTAATTTTCCATTCAAAAAGTCAAAAGGCGCGCCTTCCCTTTCCGAGCCCTGCCGTGTGCCCAAACAATGGTTTACCCCCACATATGAGGTATCGGCGTACTCGGGAGAAATTGCCCAACAAATTTTAGGATCTATTTAATCCTATTGCCCATGTGAAAATGAAAAAATTGAGGCAAAAAGAAATTTTTTGTGAAAAAAAAGTACTTTTTCATTTTTACGGATCAATTTGTGAAGCACCTGAGGGTTTAAAGTGCTCACTAGGCATCTAGATAAGTTCCTTGGGGGGTCCAGTTTCCAAAATGGGGTCACTTGTGGGGGAGCTCCAATGTTTAGGCACACAGGGTCTCTCCAAACGCGACATGGTGTCCGCTAACGATGGAGATAATTTTTCATTCAAAAAGTCAAATGGCGCTCCTTCCCTCCCGAGCCTTACCATGTGCCCAAACAGTGGTTTATCCCCACATGTGAGGTATCGGTGTACTCAGGAGAAATTGCCCAACAAATTTTACGATCCATTTTATCCTGTTGCCCATGTGAAAATGAAAAAATTGAGGCTAAAAGAATTTTTTTGTGAAAAAAAAGTACTTTTTCATTTTTACGGATCAATTTGTGAAGTACCTGGGGGTTTAAAGTGCTCACTATGCATCTAGATAAGTTCCTTGGGGCGTCTAGTTTCCAAAATGGGGTGACTTGTGGGGGAGCTCCAATTTTTAGGCACACGGGGGCTCTCCAAATGTGACATGGTAAAGAGTGCAGCCAATTTTTCATTCAAAAAGTCAAATGGCGCTCCTTCCCTTCCAAGCCCTGCCGTGTGCCCAAACAGTGGTTTACCCCCACATATGAGGTATCAGCGTACTCAGAACAAATTGGACAACAACTTTCGTGGTTCAGTTTCTCCTTTTACCATTGGGAAAATAAAAAAATTGTTGCTGAAAGATCATTTTTGTGACTAAAAAGTTAAATGTTCATTTTTTCCTTCCATGTTGCTTCTGCTGCTGTGAAGCACCTGAAGGGTTAATAAACTTCTGGAATGTGGTTTTGTGCACCTTGAGGGGTGCAGTTTTTAGAATGGTGTCACTTTTGGGTATTTTCAGCCATATAGACCCCTCAAACTGACTTCAAATGTGAGGTGGTCCCTAAAAAAACGGTTTTGTAAATTTCGTTGTAAAAATGAGAAATCGCTGGTCAAATTTTAACCCTTATAACTTCCTAGCAAAAAAAAATTTTGTCTCCAAAATTGTGCTGATGTAAATTAGACATGTGGGAAATGTTATTTATTAACTATTTTGTGTCACATAACTCTCTGGTTTAACAGAATAAAAATTCAAAATGTGAAAATTGCAAAATTTTCAAAATTTTCGCCAAATTTCCATTTTTATCACAAATAAACACAGAATTTATTGACCTAAATTTACCACTAACATGAAGCCCAATATGTCACGAGAAAACAATCTCAGAATCGCTAGGATCCGTTGAAGCGTTCCCGAGTTATTACCTCATAAAGGGACACTGGTCAGAATTGCAAAAAATGGCAAGGTCTTTAAGGTCAAAATAGGCTGGGTCATGAAGGGGTTAATATAATTAATGTATGTAAATGTTTTTTTGTTTTTTTTCATGAACCATAATTTATCTTTGCTTTATGGACTTTCTCATGAACTTTGACATATCGTGCTTTGTTTGGCTTTTTTGTTTTTTCAAAAAGAAACTGCATATAAAACGTTCCAAGCTTGACATGTTCATCCGCTATCAGGTTTTGTCCTGTGTGACTGTGAAAACCTATTTGAATAAACGTTTTTAAGGAAATCTCCATATCTGATAGTCTTCATCAGCAGTGCAGGTACAGTCACATTATACCCGGATCAGCTATTCTGCTCGGTCTTTGGCCCCGTGTCCTGCAGCAGCTGATTTATGCATTGAACATGTTGCTGAGGTGCCGCTCTATCAGGTGAGTGTAAGGGTACCGTCACACTATACGATTTACCAACGATCACGACCAGCGATACGACCTGGCCGTGATTGTTGGTAAGTCGTTGTGTGGTCGCTGGAGAGCTGTCACACAGACAGTTCTCCAGCGACCAACGATGCCGAGGTCCCCAGGTAACCAGGGTAAACATCGGGTTACTAAGCGCAGGGCCTCGCTTAGTAACCCGATGTTTACCCTGGTTACCAGCATAAAAAACAAACAAATACTACATACTTACATTCCGGTGTCCGTCAGGTCCCTTGCCGTCTGCTTCCCGCACTCACTGACTGCCGGCCGTAAAGTGAAAGCAGAGCACAGCGGTGAGTCACACATAATCACACATAATCGTAAAAACATATATACTGTATATATATACACTGTATATATATATATATATATATATATATATCAGTGAGACACATATATATATATATATATATTAATATATCATATAGCGCTAGATAGCAGAAAACCCGGTAATTCAATTGCCGGCTTTTCCTATCTCCTGAAACCCGACATGATATGAGACATGGTTTACATACAGTAAACCATCTCATATCCCTTCTGTTATTACATATTTTTCTTTAGTAATGGAAGAAGTGTGTGTATGTTAAATTTGGTGGCTGTAGCTATTCAAATAAAGGGTTAAATCGCAGAAAAAATTGGCATGGGCTCCCGCGCAATTTTCTCCGCCAGAGTGGTAAAGCCAGTGACTGAGGGCAGATATTTATAGCCTGGAGAGGGTCCATGGTTATTGGCTCCCCCTGGCTAAAAACATCTGCCCCCAGCCACCCCAGAAAAGACACATCTGGAATATGCGCCTATTCTGGCACTTGGCCACTCTCTTCCCACTCCTGTGTAGCGGTGGGATATGGGGTAATGAAGGGTTAATTTCACCTTGCTATTGTAAGGTGACATTAAGCCAGATTAATAATGGAGAGGCGTCAATTATGACACCTATCCATTATTAATCCATTAGTATGAATTGGTTAAAAAAAACACACATTATTACAAAGTCTTTTAATGAAATAAATACACATGTTGTAATATTTTATTATACTGGTAATCCACCTGAAGACCCTTGTCACCTGAAACAAATGTAAAAAAACAAACAACAATATTCCATACCTTCCGACGATCAGTCACGTCCCACGCTGTTAATCCATCTGAAGGGGTTAACTAATTTTACAAGCAGAAGCCTGCTAATGCAGCCGCCCCTGCCTGTAAAACCCCAGGGAATGAATGGAATGTAGGTGAATGACCTGTAGTTACCTTGAGTTGCGGTGATGCGCCCTCTGCTGGATGTCCTCATATGAACTCGAGCCTGGGAACTTTTCTGAATATTTTCCCATGCTCGAGTTCATATGAGGACATCCAGCAGTGGGCGCATCACTGCAACTCAAGGTAACTACAGGTCATTCACCTACATTCCATTCATTCACCAGGGTTTTACAGGCAGGGGCAGCTGCATTAGCAGGTTTCTGCTTGTAAAATTAGTTAACCCTTTCAGATGGATTTACAGTGTGGGACGTGACTGATCGTTGGACGGTATGGAATATTGTTGTTTGTTTTGTTTACATTTGTTTCAGGTGACATGGGTCTTCAGGTGGATTACCAGTATAATAAAAATATTTCAAAAACCTGTGTATTTATTTCATTAAAAGACTTTGTAATAATGTGAGTGTGTTTTTTTTAACCATTTCATACTAATGGATTAATAATGGATAGGTGTCATAATTGACGCCTCTCCATTATTAATCTGGCAATAGCAAGGTGAAATTAACTCTTCATTAGGGTTGAGCGAAACGGGTCAGCCATTTTCAGAAGTCGCCGACCTTCGGCAAAGTCGGGTATCATGAAACCCGACCCGATGCCTATGTGGGGTCGGCCATGAGGTCGGCGATCTTCGCGCAAAAGTCGCGTTTCATTCCGATACCGCAAGTATCGGATATCGGCCGATATTTGCGGTATCGGAATCCATATTTATGTGTAAAATAAAGAATAAAAATAAAAAATAGGGATATACTCACCCTCGGACGCGCCCTGGTACTAACCGCTGTAACCGGCAGCTTCCATTCCTAAGAATGAGCGCGTGAAGGACCTTCGATGACGTCGCGGCTTGTGATTGGTCGCATGAGCGGTCACATGAGCGGTCACGCGACCAATCACAAGCCGCGACATCATCGAAGGTCCTTCACGCGCTCATTCTTAGGAAGGAAGGCTGCCGGTTAGTACCAGGGCGCGTCCGAGGGTGAGTATAACCCTATTTTTTTTTTTTATTCTTTATTTTACACATAAATATGGATCCCAGGGTCTGAAGGAGAGTTTCCTCTCCTTCAGACCCTGGGAACCATTAGTATCCCATTGCACTGCATTGGGTTTCGTGTTTTGGCCGACCCCGACTTTTTAATAGGATCGGCCGTTTTCACTCGACCCGACTTTTGAGAAAGTCGGGTTTCGTGAAACCCGACCTGACCCTAAAAAAACAAAAGTCGCTCAACCCTACCCTTCATTACCCCATATCCCACTGCTACACGGGAGTGGGAAGAGAGTGGCTAAGTGCCAGAATAGGTGCATGTTCCAGATGTGCCTTTTCTGGGGTGGCTGGGGGCAGATGTTGTGGACCCTCTCCAGGCTATTAATATCTGCCCTCAGTCACTGGCTTTCCCACTCTGGCGGAGAAAATTGTGCGGGAGCCCACGCCAATTTTTTCAGCGATTTAAACCTTTATTTGAATAGCTAGAACGCCCAAATTTTACATATAGACACTTTTTCCATTACTAAAGAGAAATATGTAATAAAAGAAGGGATATGAGATGATTTACTGTATGTCTCATATCATGTCGAGTTTCAGAAGGAGATAGGAAAAGACGGCAATTGAATTACCGGCTTTTCTGCTATCTAGCAGCGCTCACTGATATATATATATATATACCCCTATATTATGTGTCCACATTTATTCTACCTATTCTATTGTAAGCTGTCAGTGTGATTTTACTGTACACCGCACTGAATTGCCGGCTTTTCGCTAGAACACCGCTGAGTATTTCTCACAAGTCACACTGTTGGTCCGTGTGTAATCCGTATTTTTCTCGCCCCCATAGACTTTCATTGGCGTATTTTTTGTGCAATACGGTGACAAACGCAGCATGCTGCAATTTTCTACGGCCATACAAGACCGTATAATACGGATCAGTAAAATACAGCAGATAGGAGCAGGGGCATAGAGAATCATTGTACCGTATGCAATCCGTATTTTTAGCACCTCTCTTACGTCCGTAATACTCGCTAGTGTGAGGCCGGCCTTAGGGGTAAAGGATCGGGAAGGTGAACTGTGATTTTATTACTCTCTCTGAAGTCCAAGCATGGACGCCGCCCTCCATCCTATTAACAAACCCCCACAGCGACTGGAGAGGAGCATGGCCGTATATGACCCTTAGGGCTCTTTTCCACTTGCGAGATACACGTCCGTGTCTTGCATGTGGAAACGAAGCTCTGGCGCCGGCACTCCAGAGCGGAGCATGCGGCTGCATAGCAACACATGGAGCTGCACGCTCCGCTCCGAAGTGCCGGCGCCAGAGCTTGGTTTTCACATGCGAGACACGGATGTGTTTCTCGCAAATGGAAACAAGCCCTTAGCCGGACACTGGAAGGGGGTAAATAAGCGAGATTTCGGCATTTTAGCTCCTGGTGTGGAGGCGATAGCACAATCATATGCCGCCATATACTAGACGTCCGGTAACCGGTAATAATTCCCTCATGTGTGGGGTCTATTTGTCTCCAGAGAAATCACACGTTACATTCCACACAGAACATTGTGTAGAAAAGGCGGCGCGAGGTAATTGTGCCAGTAGTGAGGGCGAATAATGGCGGAAATGTCACTGACTGAGGAGAAGTCTCCATGTAGCGTCTTCACTGCGGATCACGTGACCCCTGACTCCTCCCCCCTGTGACCTCATCACAGGTCCTGTGCGCACAGAGCAGCCATATATGTGGAGTGCGGCTCTGCAGGTGGAGGTATGTGGAGATTCCCCATTACTGAGCGCGGGGACATTAACCCCTTCTGCACGGAGACTCTTTATAAGAATCATAACGTTGTTGTTCTGTTTCCTGTAATAGATACATACGAGCCAACTATGGAGGACAGGAAGTGAGGGAGCGGATTGTTCTCCTAGTACAGGGCCCCTTTCTTGGCCCCACACAGTGTAATGCCCCCATTATGCCCTGTAAGCAGGTTCTGCTCCACACCCAGCTGCCTCGGGCACTTTACCATGAGCTGGTACCTCAGATTCTTCCCCGCACCCCTTTCCTTTGTTGGCGCCAAATCTGTTCTGCCTTTGGGGTTCCGGCCTTTATAATATCAGTAACTGCGTCATCAAGGTCTCCAGACCAGGTGCACCCTCTAGACTCTTCCCTCCGGAAACCCTCCCTCTTCCCATTGGTGTCACATGGTCCCGTCTGGACGGCAGATAGCAGTCTGTACAAATGCAGCACAGCCCTGAGGAGTCTTTTTTATGACTCTCCTTTTTACACCCCTTATGTAATATATATGATGCCGCTCACACAGTATAATGTTCCCACAGCACTGGCATCTCTCGTAAAAAAGATATTTCCACACTACCGCCATACCCCCACACAGTATAATGTTCTCATAGTACCGCCATACCCCCACACACTATAATGTTCTCATAGTACCGCCATACCCCCACACACAGTATAATGTTCCTACAGTACAGCCATACCTCCACACACAGTATAATATTCCTACAGTACCACCATACCCCCCACACAGTATAATGTTCTCATAGTACCGCCATACCCCCGCACACAGTATAATGTTCTCATAGTACCGCCATCCCACCACACACAGTATAATGTTCCTACAGTACTGCCATACCCCCACACACAGTATAATGTTCTCATAGTACCGCCATACCCCCACACACAGTATTTTGTTCCCACAATAGTGGCTTCCCACAGACACAGGATAATGTCCCCACGGTACTGCCATCCCCCCACTTTCTAATGTTCCCACAGTACTGCCCCCTACGTGCACAATATGGTACCATCCACCTCACTGACTACCTCTGACCACCGACAGTTAATAGTCACTTAGCCTCATTCTTGGTGCAAATACTAATGAACCCAGGATCTGAGATATTTACCATACGATAATAATAATAATAATTTTTATTTATATAGCGCCAACATATTCCACAGCGCTTTACAAATTATAGAGGGGACTTGTACAGACCATAGACATTACAGCATAACAGAAATACAGTTCAAAACAGATACCAGGAGGAATAAGGGCCCTGCTCGCAAGCTTACAGACTATGAGGAAAAGGGGAGACACGAGAGGTGGATGGTAACAATTGCTTTAGTTATTCGGACCAGCCATAGTGTAAGGCTCGGGTGTTCATGTAAAGCTGCATGAACCAGTTAACTGCCTAAGTATGTAGCAGTACAGACACAGAGGGCTAATACTGCATAAAGTGTATGAGAACATGATGCGAGGAACCTGTTTTTTTTTTTTTTTTTATATAAATAGGCCACACAGGGATCGTTAGGCTAATGCATTGAGGCGGTAGGATGGATAGGCAGGAGGCAGGAGTGTATCATCCATAAAGGTAGCCCACTCGGTTGCTATGATGCCTATGAATTGACAGGGCTCGGTGTGGTGTGGTATTGGTCACCCTCTCCTTCCCATCATCACAATGTCAGCGATATCCACATTCCCATGACGGTGATACCGCTGAATAGATTAGTGAATCAGGGAGTGGAAAGCTCCTGCTCCACCATTCAGCCTTCACTTCTGAGTCTGAGACTCCGTGCACTGCAGGCACAATGACGTCACTACATCACACCTGTAGTACGGAGCCTCAGTACTCACACCGCACAGACCAGAGCAGCGCTCCTCAGGATCCGGGTTGGGTGAGTAGAATGTGTTTTTTTTTTTTCAAATATCAGGAACTGTGGGGGCATCATATTAAGAGAAGAGCTGTTGGGACTCTCATACTGAATGTGTGGCTGGTAGGGGCCATTATACTGGGGTTGTGGTGGACTGTAAATGCCTCCATACTAAGTGGGGTTTTATTTTGTGTAGCAGGTTGTGGTGGCTATAATTAGAGATGAGCGAATATGTTCAGAAAACGATCACCAAACATAAATTCGGCACAAATATGGTACATTCGGATTCATGATCGGTAACACGAGCATTTTTCTTAAGATCGGAAAAAGTCATTAACATTCAGTAAAGGATATAATAGAAGCCGGCAATACATGTGCCGCGTTTAGTAAAATCACAGCCACCAATGTGGGAGACTGGGGTTCAAATCCTGGCTCTGCCCTGTTGGACATAATATACCAGTAGTGATCCATAACACTATGGCACCTACCTCAATAACCATGAGAGTGTCACGAGCAAAGAGAGTCATGCCGGCTCAGACGTCGCCTGGATTAACAAGGTCCGCGTCAGATGTCAAGGAACCAGGACAATCTGATGATAAATGGGCTACTGGGCCAAACCACACATGGACAAGGCAAGAGGGAATGGGAGCCAGTGAAGAGATTTGCAGAGGGCAGAAGTGGAGGAGTAGTGAGGAGAGAGCTGAATTAGTCGGACAGCAGAGCTAATAATGGACTGGAGAGGTGCAAGTGTTTTAGCAGGGAGGCTGTTATGAAAGGCAATTCAGAATCACAATGGACATGGAGGTCAGAGCACATACAGTGAACTGACAATAACCCAAAACAATAGAACGAGCTCTGAGACGTGGGAACTCTGCAGACCGCAATCCCTAAGCCTATCAAACCACACTAAAGGTAGCCGTGGAGCGCTCCTGACCAGAACCTAGGCGCCTCGTCACAGCCTGAGAAACTAGCTAATCCTGAAGATAGAAAAATAAGCCTACCTTGCCTCAGAGAAATTCCCCAAAGGAAAAGGCAGCCCCCCACATATAATGACTGTGAGTAAGATGAAAACACAAACATAGAGATGAAACAGATTTAGCAAAGTGAGGCCCGACTAGCTGAACAGAACGAGGATAGGGAAGATAACTTTGCGGTCAGCACAAAAACCTATAAAAAACCACGCAGAGGGGACAAAAAGACCCTCCGCACCGACTAACGGTACGGAGGTGGTCCCTCTGCGTCTCAGAGCTTCCAGCAGGCGAGAAAAACCAATAAAGCAAGCTGGACAGAAAAATAGCAACAAAATAACATAAGCAAAACTTAGCTTTGCAGAGCAGCAGGCCACAGGAATGATCCAGGGAAAAAACAAGTCCCACACTGAAACATTGACAGGAAGCATAGATCAAAGCATCAGGTAGAGTTAAGTAGAGAAGAAGCTAACGAGCTCACCAGATCACCTGAGGGAGGAAACTCAGAAGCTGCAGTACCACTTTCCTCCACAAACGGAAGATCCCAGAGAGAATCAGCCGAAGTACCACTTGTGACCACAGGAGTGAACTCTGCCACAGAATTCACAACAGTACCCCCCCTTGAGGAGGGGTCACCGAACCCTCACCAGAGCCCCCAGGCCGACCAGGATGAGCCACATGAAAGGCACGAACAAGATCGGGAGCATGGACATCAGAGGCAAAAACCCAGGAATTATCCTCCTGAGCATAACCCTTCCATTTAACCAGATACTGGAGTTTCCGTCTTGAAACACGAGAATCCAAAATCTTCTCCACAACATACTCCAATTCCCCCTCCACCAAAACCGGGGCAGGAGGCTCAACAGATGGAACCATAGGTGCCACGTATCTCCGCAACAATGACCTATGGAATACGTTATGTATGGAAAAAGAATCTGGAAGGGTCAGACGAAAAGACACAGGATTAAGAACCTCAGAAATCCTATACGGACCAATAAAACGAGGTTTAAACTTAGGAGAGGAAACCTTCATAGGAATATGACGAGAAGATAACCAAACCAGATCCCCAACACGAAGTCGGGGACCCACACGGCGTCTGCGATTAGCGAAAAGTTGAGCCTTCTCCTGGGACAAGGTCAAATTGTCCACTACCTGAGTCCTAATCTGCTGCAACCTGTCCACCACAGTATCCACACCAGGACAGTCCGAAGACTCAACCTGTCCAGAAGAGAAACGAGGATGGAACCCAGAATTGCAGAAAAACGGTGAAACCAAGGTAGCCGAGCTAGCCCGATTATTAAGGGCGAACTCAGCCAAAGGCAAAAAGGACACCCAGTCATCCTGATCAGCAGAAACAAAGCACCTCAGATATGTTTCCAAGGTCTGATTGGTTCGCTCGGTCTGGCCATTAGTCTGAGGATGGAAAGCCGAGGAAAAAGACAAGTCAATGCCCATCCTACCACAAAAGGTTCGCCAAAACCTCGAAACAAACTGGGAACCTCTGTGAGAAACAATATTCTCTGGAATGCCATGCAAACGAACCACATGCTGGAAGAACAAAGGCACCAAATCAGAGGAGGAAGGCAATTTAGACAAGGGTACCAGATGGACCATCTTAGAAAAGCGATCACAGACCACCCAAATGACTGACATCTTTTGAGAAACGGGAAGGTCAGAAATAAAATCCATAGAGATATGTGTCCAAGGCCTCTTCGGGACCGGCAAGGGCAAAAGCAACCCACTGGCACGAGAACAGCAGGGCTTAGCCCGAGCACAAATCCCACAGGACTGCACAAAAGCACGCACATCCCGCGACAGAGAGGGCCACCAAAAGGATCTAGCCACTAACTCTCTGGTACCAAAGATTCCAGGATGACCAGCCAACACCGAACAATGAAGTTCAGAGATAACTCTATTCGTCCACCTATCAGGGACAAACAGTTTCTCCACTGGGCAACGATCAGGTTTATTAGCCTGAGATTTTTGCAGCACCCGACGCAAATCAGGGGAGATGGCAGACACAATTACTCCTTCCTTGAGGATACCCGCCGGCTCAGATAAACCCGGAGAGTCGGGTACAAAACTCCTAGACAGAGCATCCGCCTTCACATTTTTAGAGCCCGGAAGGTACGAAATCACAAAGTCAAAACGGGCACAAAACAACGACCTACGAGCTTGTCTAGGATTCAAGCGCTTGGCAGACTCGAGATAAGTCAAGTTCTTATGATCAGTCAATACCACCACGCGATGCTTAGCTCCTTCAAGCCAATGACGCCACTCCTCGAATGCCCACTTCATGGCCAGCAACTCTCGGTTGCCCACATCATAATTACGCTCAGCAGGCGAAAACTTCCTGGAAAAGAAAGCGTATGGTTTCATCACTGAGCAACCAGAACCTCTCTGCGACAAAACAGCCCCTGCTCCAATCTCAGAAGCATCAACCTCGACCTGGAACGGAAGAGAAACATCTGGCTGACACAACACAGGGGCAGAAGAAAAACGACGCTTCAACTCTTGAAAAGCTTCCACAGCAGCAGAAGACCAATTGACCACATCAGCACCCTTCTTGCTCAAATCGGTCAATGGTTTAGCAATACTAGAAAAATTGCAGATGAAGCGACGATAAAAATTAGCAAAGCCCAGGAACTTTTGCAGACTTTTCAGAGATGTCGGCTGAGTCCAATCATGGATGGCTTGGACCTTAACAGGATCCATCTCGATAGTAGAAGGGGAAAAGATGAACCCCAAAAATGAAACCTTCTGCACACCAAAGAGACACTTTGATCCCTTCAAAAACAAAGAATTAGCACGCAGGACCTGAAAAACCGTTCTGACCTGCTTCACATGAGACTCCCAATCATCCGAGAAGATCAAAATGTCATCCAAGTACACAATCAGGAATTTATCCAGGTACTCTCGGAAGATGTCATGCATAAAGGACTGAAACACTGATGGAGCATTGGCAAGTCCGAACGGCATCACGAGATACTCAAAATGACCCTCGGGCGTATTAAATGCAGTTTTCCATTCATCACCTTGCTTAAATCGCACCAGATTATACGCACCACGAAGATCTATCTTTGTGAACCAACTAGCCCCCTTAATCCGAGCAAACAGATCAGATAACAATGGCAAGGGGTATTGAAATTTAACCGTGATCTTATTAAGAAGGCGGTAATCTATACAAGGTCTCAGCGAACCATCCTTCTTGGCTACAAAAAAGAACCCTGCTCCTAATGGTGACGATGACGGGCGAATATGCCCCTTCTCCAGGGATTCCTTCACATAACTGCGCATAGCGGTGTGCTCAGGCACGGACAAATTAAACAATCGACCTTTTGGGAATTTACTACCAGGAATCAAATTGATAGCACAATCACAATCCCTATGCGGAGGTAGGGTATTGGACTTGGGCTCATCAAATACATCCTGGTAATCAGACAATAACTCTGGGACCTCAGAAGGAGTGGATGACGAAATTGACAGAAATGGAACATCACCATGTACCCCCTGACAACCCCAGCTGGACACCGACATGGATTTCCAATCTAATACTGGATTATGGGCTTGTAGCCATGGCAACCCCAACACGACCACATCATGCAGATTATGCAACACCAGAAAGCGAATAACCTCCTGATGTGCAGGAGCCATGCACATGGTCAGCTGGGTCCAGTATTGAGGCTTATTCTTGGCCAAAGGCGTAGCATCAATTCCTCTCAATGGAATAGGACACTGCAAGGGCTCCAAGAAAAACCCACAACGTTTAGCATATTCCAAGTCCATCAAATTCAGGGCAGCGCCTGAATCCACAAATGCCATGACAGAATATGATGACAAAGAGCAGATCAAGGTAACGGACAGAAGAAATTTTGACTGTACAGTACCAATGGTGGCAGACCTAGCGAACCGCTTAGTGCGCTTAGGACAATCAGAGATAGCATGAGTGGAATCACCACAGTAGAAACACAGACCATTCAGACTTCTATGTTCTTGCCGTTCAACTCTGGTCAAGGTCCTATCACACTGCATAGGCTCAGGTTTAAGCTCAGGTAATACCGCCAAATGGTGCACAGGTTTACGCTCACGCAAGCGTCGACCGATCTGAATGGCCAAAGACATAGACTCATTCAAACCAGCAGGCATAGGAAATCCCACCATGACATTCTTAAGGGCTTCAGAGAGACCCTTTCTGAATATTGCTGCCAGCGCAGATTCATTCCATTGAGTGAGCACTGACCACTTTCTAAATTTCTGACAATATACCTCTATCTCATCCTGAGCCTGACAAAGAGCCAGCAAATTTTTTCTGCCTGATCCACTGAATTAGGCTCATCGTACAGCAACCCAAGCGCCAGGAAAAACGCATCGATATTACTCAATGCAGGATCTCCTGACGCAAGAGAAAACGCCCAGTCCTGAGGGTCGCCATGCAAAAAAGAAATGACGATCCTAACCTGTTGAATTGGGTCACCAGAAGAGCGAGGTTTCAAAGCCAGGAATAGTTTACAATTATTTTTGAAACTCAGAAATTTAGTTCTATCTCCAAAAAACAAATCTGGAATAGGAATTCTCGGTTCAAGCAAAGAATTCTGGACCACAAAATCTTGAATATTTTGAACTCTTGCCGTGAGCTGATCCACACATGAAGACAGACCTTTAATGTCCATTGCTACACCTGTGTCCTGAACCACCCAAATGTCCAGGGGAAAAAAAAGACAAAACACAGTGCAAAGAAAAAAAAATGGTCTCAGAACTTCTTTTTTCCCTCTATTGAGAATCATTAGCACTTTTGGCTTCCTGTACTGTTATGAAAGGCAATTCAGAATCACAATGGACATGGAGGTCAGAGCACATACAGTGAACTGACAATAACCCAAAACAATAGAACGAGCTCTGAGACGTGGGAACTCTGCAGACCGCAATCCCTAAGCCTATCAAACCACACTAAAGGTAGCCGTGGAGCGCTCCTGACCAGAACCTAGGCGCCTCGTCACAGCCTGAGAAACTAGCTAATCCTGAAGATAGAAAAATAAGCCTACCTTGCCTCAGAGAAATTCCCCAAAGGAAAAGGCAGCCCCCCACATATAATGACTGTGAGTAAGATGAAAACACAAACATAGAGATGAAACAGATTTAGCAAAGTGAGGCCCGACTAGCTGAACATAGTAACATAACATAGTAACATAGTTAGTAAGGCCGAAAAAAGACATTTGTCCATCCAGTTCAGCCTATATTCCATCATAATAAATCCCCAGATTTACGTCCTTCTACAGAACCTAATAATTGTATGATACAATATTGTTCTGCTCCAGGAAGACATCCAGGCCTCTCTTGAACCCCTCGACTGAGTTCGCCATCACCACCTCCTCAGGCAAGCAATTCATAGTAACATAGTTAGTAAAGAATGCGGAAGCCCCAGCGAGAACGAGGATAGGGAAGATAACTTTGCGGTCAGCACAAAAACCTATAAAAAACCACGCAGAGGGGACAAAAAGACCCTCCGCACCGACTAACGGTACGGAGGTGGTCCCTCTGCGTCTCAGAGCTTCCAGCAGGCGAGAAAAACCAATAAAGCAAGCTGGACAGAAAAATAGCAACAAAATAACATAAGCAAAACTTAGCTTTGCAGAGCAGCAGGCGACAGGAATGATCCAGGGAAAAAACAAGTCCCACACTGAAACATTGACAGGAAGCATAGATCAAAGCATCAGGTGGAGTTAAGTAGAGAAGAAGCTAACGAGCTCACCAGATCACCTGAGGGAGGAAACTCAGAAGCTGCAGTACCACTTTCCTCCACAAACGGAAGATCCCAGAGAGAATCAGCCGAAGTACCACTTGTGACCACAGGAGTGAACTCTGCCACAGAATTCACAACAGGAGGCCACAGAAAAGGATGTTGGAGTAGTCAAAGCGGGAGATCGTCACACATCCTCCATCCCATAGTCCAGTGCCCATATACCCATCACACATCCTCCATCCCATAGTCCAGTGCCCATATACCCATCACACATCCTCCATCCCATAGTCCAGTGCCCATATACCCATCACACATCCTCCATCCCATAGTCCCGTGCCCATATACCCATCACACATCCTCCATCCCATAGTCCCTTGTCCATATACCCATCATACATATCCTCCATCCCATAGTCCAGGGCCCATTTACCTATTACACATCCTCCATCCCATAGTCCTGTGTCCATATACCCATCACACATCCTCCATCCCATAGTCCCGTGCCCATATACCCATCACACATCCTCCATCCCATAGCCCCGTGCCCATATACAAATCACACATCTTCCATCCCATAGTCCCGTGCCCATATACCCATCACACATTCTCCATCCCATAGTCCTGTGTCCATATACCCATCACACATCCTCCATCCCATATCCCAGTGCCCATATACCCATCACACATTCTCCATCCCATAGTCCAGTGCCCATATACCCATCACACATCCTCCATCCCATAGTCCAGTGCCCATATACCCATCACACATCCTCTATCCCATAGTCCCGTGCCCATATATCCATAACACATCCTCCATCCCATAGTCCCGTGCCCATATACCGTCACACATCCTCCATCCCATAGTCCCGAGCTGGGTGGCGCTGAGCAGGGAGTTCCTGGAGATGTGCTGTTATGTAACCTGGCAGTGCGGCTCTGTGTGCGGCCGCTGATGATGCGATTTTCTACACCGGTAACAATAGAACGCGGCAGTAATAGAGGAGGGGGTTTCATTTCTGTCATGTGCTCTCTGTTCCTTTCTGGGGGGCAGACAATGGCTGGAGCTTATGTTCCCAGGGATGCTAGATGTCTCCCACCCGGCCAGTGTCTGCTGAGGTGTTGTGGAGCGGGAAAACTGTTGCTCATAGCAACCAATCACAGCTCAGCTTCTTTTAAACAGCTCTGGTGAAATGAAAGATGCTTAGTGATTGGTTGCTATGTGGAATGGGCGTATCTTGATACACACATACACACACACACACACACACACACACACACACACACACACACACACACATACATACACTCAGCTTTATATATATATATTTTTTTCTTTCCGTTGGAGGGCCCAATTCCAGCTGTTGCTGTCGGACCTGTGATTTCTATCTCCTCCACTGTGTACAGGATAATAGAGTATAATAAAGTAGTTATGGACGAGACGTAACTAACATTGTGCAGTGACTCTGCTTTCCATATAGTGATGGATATTTCTTGTTGGTGAAACTATGATGTTTTTCACTTTAACCCTTTGTTAACCCCCTCTGATCAGTGCGATCATACAACATACAAGCCTCTGATGGCTCCGGTGATGCCCTGTACTACTGTAGTGCCGTGTATCATCACTGCTGTCAGTGTAATACTAACGGCCCCATACACATGAGATAAGAGTTGGCTGAACGGTCATTTGGCAGACGCCATCTCTCCCGACTCCCCCATACACACAAATATTCCAGCTTTCCTGGGGTCTGTATGAGAGAGTCGCCTCCAGACTCCTCTAGCGGAGGATTATCTACAGGAAAAACAAACGGATTATCCTCTGAAATTCAGGATGTCGGATCCTTCTCTGCCCTGACATCATCTGTCGGGAGGCCCCAAATACATTATATAGTCGCCCAAACCCCCGAAATCAGTGATTTCATGGAACTTTAGTCTAATGTGTGTGGGGGCGGTAAAAGGTAACTTATTGGATGCTGCCTCCGGCCCGTCCTAATAGACCTTCATACATTGCAGCCCAGACACCATTATTAGACATGTAAGTATCGTAATAACTAGGCCGCCCCATACAATCCAGTACTTGGGGGTGGGGGGCATTCAGCCAAACTCTGTCACCTTCTTAGATGCCATGTTTGCTTTTCACATCAGCAAGTGGTTAAACTGCCAGGGTTTTTGTTGAAGCCTCATCTGTGCCGTCCCTGCGGTGCCATCTATGTTCTGGGGCACAAAAAGATTAATTTATTTTTAATAAATGTTTAACATGTTAGAAATTATAAAATGTGTCTTCTGCTTTTTCCATGTTTTTTTCTTTTAACAAGAATTGTTGGAGCCAATTTTCTTTAGAAACATTTCAATATCTGTTTTTTTCTGGTGTTTTTGTTGTAATATAGGAAAGTCTAAGGCCAGAAATAAACCCCATAAATCACTGTACATGGAGACTTTGGGATCAGATCATTTCTGTCTGCGTTGATTGTGGAAAAAAATGTTTTTCTAAAATCCTCAAACTTCTGTGTGTGAATCAGAGCTGAGATCTAACGTGATAGAAGATTACAGTGAGGGGAAGACGGGAAACCTTCATATAGAGGCCGGTGGTGATGGAGTCAGTGACCGACTCTGGACAAATGTGTCTCTAGAGCCGTAGTAGAAGATGAAGATGTCGTCCTCATCATGAAGTAGTTATTTCTCATGTCGCGTGTAATGAATATCTCCTGCAGTATTGCTAATGCCAATTCCAGGGTCGGTAAATGAGACGAGAATTAGCGTTATGGAAGATGAGTCTATGAGGAACGTATTCAGCTGCCGACTCCGAGGAGGAAACTGCTTGTTGTTTGTTGCCTAAATATATAGGATTTATTAGTAACATAGTAACATAGTAACATAGTTAGTAAGGCCGAAAAAAGACATTTGTCCATCCAGTTCAGCCTATATTCCATCATAATAAATCCCCAGATCTACGTCCTTCTACAGAACCTAATAATTGTATGTTACAATATTGTTCTGCTCCAGGAAGACATTGTCGTAGCTGTTTTTGCTCTGACCCAGTCAGATAGCTAGATCACCAAGGAGGCCAAATTGTTAAATTACGCCCTTAATTGACAAGCGCTTGGAGACAAAAAGACACCTCACACATATCCTGTGAGCAAGTCACTTTTATCTGATATGTCAAAAGACAAGGCAAAGTTTTATACAATTTACAACAAAATGCATTTCAATGGAAGTCATGTAGCCCCCACCATCGCCCAGGGTCATACTTTATTTACCACACACTCAGAGCCTGTTATGGCTGAATATTGGGAACATACATGATAAGGAGTGGAAAGGAGACTAGCAGACTACGACAACAACAGATTCTAGAAATTCTAACAATTAAAGGCAAAAGGCACTTAAAGGCAAACTATTAACCCTTCTATATCAATTTCCCCCTTTTGTAAATGGTATAACCTCTGTCACGGGGTCAGCTGATATCCACAAAGGAGCTCCTGTCTCATGGGTCTAATACCCACAAGTGGACTTCCTACCTGCTTCACCCATCCACCCTCAGTGTGGACACTCGCCTCCCCCGTCAGCAGTGGCTACACGGGGCCTATGATATACTACAGAAGGTTCAGCCTTAGGGTTTTTTTCTACACATACATTATTCCATAGCTTAGGTAATACATATATTAGCGCTTTTACGGCTACATAAAACAATAAGCAAAGCAACAAAATTTGCATACAAGTCTGTATAATTCCAGAAATCCATCCTGCTAGGCCATTAAACCAATTTGCAGGATTTAAAAAGGAGAATGTGTTCCCCCACCAGGAGTCTCTGTTTGCACTGTGTTGGTTTAACCATCGGTCTCTAAAGGTACCTTCACACTAAACGACGCTGCAGCGATACCGACAACGATCCGGATTGCTGCAGCGTCGCTCTTTGGTCGCTGGAGAGCTGTCCCACAGACAGCTCTCCAGCGACCCACGATCCCGAGGTCCCCTGGTAACCAGGGTAAACATCGGGTTACTAAGCGCAGGGCCGCGCTTAGTAACCCGATGTTTACCCTGGTTACCATCCTAAAAGTAAAAAAACAAACGCTTCATACTTACCTTCCGCTGTCTGTCCCCCGGCGCTGTGCTTCTCTGTACTGGCTGTGAGCACAGCGGCCGGAAAGCAGAGCGGTGACGTCACCGCTCTGCTTTCCGGCCGCTGCGCTCACAGTGAGTACAGAGAAGCACAGCGCCGGGGGACAGACAGCGGAAGGTAAGTATGAAGCGTTTGTTTTTTTTACTTTTAGGATGGTAACCAGGGTAAACATCGGGTTATTAAGCGCGACCCTGCGCTTAGTAACCCGATGTTTACCCTGGTTACCAGCGAAGACATCGCTGAACCGGCGTCACACACGCCGATTCAGCGATGTCAGCGGGAGAGCCAGCGACCAAATAAAGTTCTGGCCTTCTAGCCCCGACCAGCGACATCACAGCAGGATCCTGATCGCTGCTGCCTGTCACACTGAATGATATCGCTAGCCAGGATGCTGCAACGTCACGGATCGCTAGCGATATCATTTAGTGTGAAGGTACCTTAAGTTCACCTATTTTATCTATACTGGCCCTGATCTGGAGATTGCCAGCAGGGTCAATATAATTGCAACAGGTGGGACCAATTATTTGACACATTCCTCCTTCCTTTGCTGTCAGGTAATCTAGCACTATAGTATGTTGGTTAGTAACTATGATTAATTGTCTCTGTATTGTATTAGTTTCATTAAGAACCTCAAGAATCTGGAAAATCTGATCATCCAGATAGTCAGTAGACTCCACTAATTTATCCCACATTTGTGTTATGAAGGGGTATATTAGTATACTACTGAATATTTTATTTGTTATTCCCATTTCTACTAAATGCGGTCTACCACTTGACCGGGGCTTATTGTCTGCAGCCCTTCTGTACAAGGTGTGAATTGGGACCGCAGCGGTGTCTATTTTACTATGTGGAACTATGAAGGTGGCTGGTGTTAGTTTGCCAAGAGTGCAAACCCCTCTTATGTCTGGGCTCACCCACCTGTATGCACGATGTCCGCATACCAAGAATACTCCTTCTGGGGGAACACAAACGTGACCAGGGGTCTGCATACATTGGTATAAACTCAAAAGTCCCAACATAGGTTTATGGGCACACCAAGTATTATTCATTTGTTTTCTGCTAATACCATATGTACATTTACCCCTCTCTTTCCTTCGTGTTTTACTCATAGCTGCTTCACAGCCTTTAACACCATCTTGGTACACTGTCTTGTTAACTCGTGTTTGATCATGAGTATATATACGGAAACAATTATTGTTCTCATCACAGGTATTTGCTCCAGCGTGTTGAAGACTGAACCATAGTCCATCGTTGGGAATGGGGTCAGAACGAGGGATTTCATTCCTCCTCCTGGCGACCACATTTCCAACGTCCGAATCATACTCCCGCCACCACATTTGAACCTTAGGCCGGGTTATATTAAACTGAAACCAGGGATTAGCGGTCCACCCGATTATAGCCAATGAGGCAGATATATCACGGGGCACATCTTTTCCCCAAAACCGAGATTGAGTCCAAGCCTCATTGTGTATGCAGTGTGGAGTCAGTACCTGCCATGGCTCCAGAGGTAAGGCTAAGTATGGCATAGTCCTTGCAGATACTGGGCTGTGTGTGCAGATCCAACAGTCTTTTGGTTTCTGCCCTTCCATGTCCTTTATAAGCAGAGCATGATGTCGAATAAGCTTGTTGTCCCAGTCAATATTTAAAAGTTCATCCTGTGTCTTTGTAAAGTGCAGTAATCCTGTCACTGCCAGCAAGGTGATTAGAAGAACAGTCATTCTGCTGGTAACAGGACCTTCTTGCAGTGACTGGCGTGGATCCAGGTGGTCTTTCCCTCAAGTTTTACTGAAGTGGATGTGGTCAACTGGACTTGGAAAGGGCCGTCAAATCGTGGGTCAAGGCTCCTTCTCACATGCCTGCGTATAACCACCCAATCACCTGGATTCAGCTGATGCACATCTGCACTTTCATTAGGATCTGGAATGGATGAAAACACATGTTTATGCACCACATTAAGTCTTTCCTGCAAGGCCTGGACATAAGCTGTCATAGCACCATGCTGCATTTGTAGCACCTGTGGGAAGTACAGACCAGTCTTTGGGGCACTACCAAACAGGACTTCAAAAGGAGACAATCCTGTCTTTCTATTTGGAGTGTGTCTAACTGAAAAGAGTGCAAGAGACAAGCACTCTACCCAACTCTTTCCTGTGTCTGCCATGGCCTTTTGAATTTTCAGTTTAAGTGTCCCGTTTAGTCTCTCCACTTTCCACTACTTTGTGGTCTATATGGTGTATGATATGCTTGCTGTACTCCCAGGGCCTGCATGACTTTCCTCATTATTTCTCCTGTGAAGTGTGTGCCCCTATCGCTCTCTATGGTTTCTGGGACACCATACCTGCAGATCAGTTCTTTCATCAGTTTGTCTGCAGTAGTTTTAGCATTTGCAGATTTTACTGGATAGGCTTCCGGCCAACCAGAGAAGAGATCTACACATACTAGGACGTATTCATACACTCCTACCTTGGGAAGCTGTATGTAGCCAGTCTGCAGTCTCTGAAACGGGTAGAGAGGCCTGGGTGTCGCTTTCTTAGGGACTTTTACTGTTTTTCCTGGGTTGTGGTGTGCACAGATGAGGCATGATTGTGATATGGAAATTTGGGTTGGATAAATCTACCCGTGTGTGCTGCGGCCGCTCCCAATTATTATTTTTGAGTCCTCAAGAAAGAATGAGTCTGACACGTGATGACAGCTTGACATTCAATCAAAGACTGGCCATTTATTTCCTGATACATAGTTTTTATAATAGCATATAGAAAGGTGTGGTTGGGGCGGTTAGTTAATTAACATACAATTCAGTTATTGGTTATCTGATATATATGGAATATTGTGATTAATGCTCATATGACTGCTGATTATGCAACTAAAATGTAGCTCTCTGTATGTAGGGCAAAGTTGAGGCATCTGACCAGGACTCAGTTAAGACAACTCATCAGCACTTAATACATCTGGAGTTCTTCTGCTTTTTGGGTGGAAAACACCGAACAGTCTGTCTGGCTTATATTAGTTTATGTCAGCCATTTTAAGCAATTGATTATAAAGTAGCTGAGTAGATAGATATATATTTGCTTTTGTGTAAGTATATGTGATTTAAAGGAATATATATATATATATATATATATATATATGATTTAAAGGCGTATACATGCAAGTGAGATCTACATGATATACATATTTCTATCACATACGAGCTTTGTGGCTGCGTAACTGAAACCAGGAGCGATCCAGAAGGTATTTACCATGGCACAGATGTGACTTTTGGAGACGTGAGTGGGGCCATGTGTTGCTTGCGCCATGATTGGGAACAGGGACCTTGGTAGACACAATTTATTCTTATTTTCCCATACTCCATCCGAGTTCAGCTCAGCTCCTGCTCTCCCCCATTGTTCTTTCTCTGAGGGGGAGGCTTGTTGTTGGAGGGATTTCAGGACATCCAGGCTCAGTGTGGCTGGAATACGTTGACTCCCCGCCACTGTCCACTGTTCCTTTGCCGCCTTGCTGCTACTTTAGCAGCCTCGTCCGCTCTTCTGTTGCCCTCTATCTCCACATAGTCACCGTTTGTGTGTGCTTTTACCTTGATGATGCCAACCTGGACTGGTAACATCAATGCCTCCATCAATTGTTTCACCAGTTCTGCATTTTTAATGGGCTTACCAGCTGATTTAAGAAACGCTCTGCTTCTCCAGATAGGACCATAATCATGGGCTATTCCCCATGCATAATTCGAATCTGTGTAAATTTTAGCGACTTTACCTGCAGCAGCTCTACACTCCTCAGTGAGTGCCTTCAACTCTGCCTCCTGTGCCGACATGTGAGGATAGAGTGGTTCAGCTCGGATTACCTCATGTGAGGATACTACTGCATATCCAGTGTAGAATCGCCCATCCTGGTGGTATCTGGAGCCATCTACAAAAAACTCAAAATCTGCATTAGGAACAGGTCTCTCATGAACATGTGCAAAACCCACTGTCCTCCTGACTCATCAGTTCTATGCAGTCATGGTCATGTGTCATGTCAAAATACTCTTCCTCACTTGCTAAAATTGTCACCAATTCCCCCTTTTCTGAATCCACAGGCAGGAGGGTGGCTGGATTCAGAACATTACATCTTTTGAGGGTGACGTATTCAGGAATCAGTAGAGCACATTCAAGTCTGAGTTGTCTGGCCATAGACAAATGTTTTGGTTGAACTTGTACGAGTATGGCATGGATGTCATGTGGGGAATAAATTGTCAAAGGAAAAGTCAGCGTGATTTCACATGCCTTTCCTAGTAGTAGTGCAGCTGCTCCTACTGCATGGACACACGTAGGAGACCCTCTGATCACTGGGTCTAATTGTGCTGAGTAGTAAGCTATTGGTCTCTGTTTTTCTCCATGTTGTTGTGTCAGTACTGCGGTAGCATGTCCACCCTGCTCTGTGCAAAATAAGAAAAATGGCTGATCATAGTTTGGAATGCCTAAAGCCAGGGCTGACACAATGAGCAGCTTGAGAGAGTGGAAGTAATCAATTGCTTCTTGAGTGAGATTGTAGGGATCTGATGGCAAACAGTCATAGAGTGGTTGCATCATTTGTGAAGCAGACCTTATCCAAGGCCTACAGTAGGTCACCAAACCTAGAATAGTACGTAGATGGTGGTGTGACCTGGGTAAAGGGAGATTTTGTATTGCCTGTTTTCTGTCTTCAGTCAGGTGTCTTGTACCTTCAGCAATACAATGTCCTAAAAATGTCACCTTTTGTTTGCAATACTGTAATTTGTCACGCGAAACCTTGCAACCCTTTTCTGCCAAAAAACACAGCAAGGAAACTGTAGCTTCCTTGCAGGACGTCTGGTCTGGGCAGCAGAGCAAGAGGTCATCCACGTACTGTAATAGTGCAATCTGTGGATGAGGGGGTTGCCACTGCTCAAGAATCCCTGCCATCGCTGTTGAATAGATGGTTGGGGAATTCTTTCCCCCTTTTGGGAGGACCATCCAACAGTATTGTTTACCTTCGTGAGTGAAAGAAAAAAGATACTGACAGTCAGAGTGCAGTGGTACAGAGAAGAATGCATTTGCCAAATCAATAACTGTGAAACATTTTGACGTCGCTGGAATCTGTGACAGTAAGGTGTGTGGGTTAGGGACAATTGAGGTCATACTCTCTGTAACCTCATTAATAGCCCTCAAGTCATGAACCATTCTGTAAGTGTCAGGGGAACCCTTGGGTCCTTTTTTCTTAATGGGATACAAAGGGGTGTTGCAGGGGGAAGATCTTTGCATCAGAACCCCTGCCTTAACGTACTCTTCGATATCCCTGCTCAGGGCTATTGATTTAGCTAGGCTCAAAGGGTATTGCTTTAAGCAAGGAGGAGTGGTTCCTTCTTTCAATTTAATCATGACAGGGGGAATGGGCAGCCGACCCACATCAGTTTTCCCCCTTGCCCAAACTGTGTCTGGTATCTGACTCTTTTCCCCATCTTCAGACATTTTGGTGTCAGGTGTTACTTTTGTAACTGTTTTTGTCATATACAACATTGCTGCAATCTTACATAAGTGCTTTTCTGAGAGGGGACTTGTGACTGTAATTCCTTCAGGGGAATACTGTATGGTGGCCTGGATAGCGCTCAGTACATCTGCTCCAAGCAAGTTCATAGGGGTATTGTCACTAACAATAAGTTTTGTAAGCACCTCTTGGCTGTCCCGTAATTTTAGTCTTGTTTAGTCATTAGGGCTTCTGTCACTTGTCCTTCCACCCCCACACATTCCACAGTCTCGTTAGTAATCAAGTCTGGCATTATCAAGTCTTTGTGCACCACAGTCCCGGCTGCCCCAGTGTCAATCAAAAATTCTGCCTCCTTCCCTCCCAGCATTGTTATGGTGGTCATTAAGGAAGGACCAGGTCCGGAGGGGACAAGAACAGGGCACACATTTGTCACTGGGTTGCCTAGTCTGAAGGTGAAGTAGGTGGAGGATTGGTCTGCTTAGTTTCCTTTGTAGGGTTTCTACAATGGTTGGCGTAGTGCCCACTTTGGCTACTTTCACACTAGCGTTTTTTTAAATCCGTCACAATGCGTCGTTTTGCAGAAAAAAACGCATCCTGCAAAAGTGCTTGCAGGATGCGTTTTTTCCCCATACACTTCTATTGACGACGCATTTGCGACGGATTTGCACACTTCGCATCCGTCTTGCGACGAATGTGTCGTGCTTTGGCGGACCGTCGGGAGAAAAAAACCCTACATGTAACTTTTTTTCTCCCGACGGACCGCTTTTTCTGACCGCGCATGCGCGGCCGGAACTCCGCCCCCACCTCCCCGCACCTTACAATGGGGCAGCGGATGCGCCGGAAAAATGCATCCGCTGCCTCCATTGTGCAATGCAGCAAACGCTAGCGTCGGAATCTCTCCCCGACGCATTGCGACGGGGAGATTCCGATGCTAGTGTGAAAGAAGCCTTTCTCCACAGTTCCAGCACTTCACTGTTTCTGAATCCCTAGGTCCTTTACTGTGTCTCCGCTGTTTTCCCTGTGCTCCAGCATACATGACAGGTCGTTTTGTGGTCCTGGTTTGTTCAACTCCTTTAGCAACCTTTAAAAGGTCTTTTGGATCTATATTTCCATTCAGGCCTAGATGTCTGTACTGCATCTCGTAACCCTTTGGTCATACCTTCAATGAATGCATTTACCAGTATTTTAACATCAAGTGGGTTTATTGGACTGTACCCCATGTCTACCCATTTTAGCTGTAACCATCCAAAGTACATTTCCACACTCTCTCCTTTTTGCTGTGTCACATCAGTCAGGAGTACAGACTGCTCTGATTGTTTCACTGTCGCCCATTGTTTTAGTGACTCACAGTACGTTTCTCCAGACCGTGCAGATTTATCATCCATGCTCCATGCTTGTTCTTTTGGCACATCTGTATGTGTCTTAATTATGTGTCCTAGTACGTCACCTGCCTTTGAACTCACCAAGCTCTCTAGGTCTGCCCAGGTGCACTTATATGCCCGCTGTATTTCCTTTATTTGTCTGTAAAATGGGAAAGGTTGGATTTCAGGGTTGGGTAACTGCTTTAGCATAGCCAACTGGTCAGATGGACTCCAGGAATAATATTCCTGTATCTGTCTCAATCTAGTTACCCTCCTAGGTCTTGATGTGGATGCTTCTCTGGTGCTGGGTCTGGTGGAGGAGATGACTGGATGATGATCTATGGGGGAGACATGCTGTTCTACATTTTCCTCTCCCTCAGGGATATTGTCAGCTTCCTCTCCGAAGGTCAATGCTCCCGCTACTGAGTCAGCTTCCTCTGTCACTACATGTGACCTTGTCCGGACAGGATTTAATCCAATTGGCTTAGGTCGGGTTGCAGCACAGGTCATACAAGTGTTTCTCCAATCTGGGTTTGGCTGACCACAGTGTTTACAATCCCATCTGTCTTGTCTCGGTCTCTGATTATACAGAAGTGGGGCACTAGCAGTCATAGATTTTTGTGGATCAAAACAGTCATAATACACCTTATGTCCTACTGTAGTCTCTCTACTTCCATACTGTTGCATTTTCTCTGCCACACGACACCATTTATTCACTTGTTGCTCTCTCCCCTTGTCTTTAATCCAACCTCTATTCTCTTCTCTGAAACTGTGCCATTTTTGTACATCGAAACATCCACACTCCGGCATTTTTGCCTTTTTCAATATTGGTCTCACATCTTTTACTGCTTCCTTTCCTTCTCTGTCTTTTACAATCTCTATAGCGGTTCTGGATCCCATTGGGGGCCCTGACTGCACACAGAATAAGTTGCCCATGGCTTCAACTTATCCGCAGACAACTCACCTCTAAAAATGCCCTTTTTAGTGTGCCTTGCCTTAAACCAGGGTTGCAACACGTGACAAGTCAGAGCGAGTGTCAAGGTTTAGCGAGCAGGTTACACCACCTACCACTCGGTAGACCTAAAGGATTCTAGCGGGCAGGTTAAACCACCTACCACCCGGTAGATCAGCTGGCTAGCACAGCTCCATAGAACGGCAAGGTTACACCACCTATGTGCCGTAGGCTGACTGTAGCAGGTTACACCACCTATTACATCTGCCGTGCAGTTGGCTACCTCCTCCGTTGATCCTCAGTTTGCTATGAATATGAATCATTCAACTGGAAGCAGGTGAATCTTTTACCAATCTTTCAATCACTTACAAGTTTCCTCTAAAATAGGCACAATTCTTTCACTTTCAAATTCCAACTTCAACTTACGATATTTCTTTCTACTTCAATACATACAGTACTATTGCTTTAAACACAAATCTCTCAGCGCGTACTGAACCGAGGACAGAATATGCACAGCTCTATATTCTTCAGCGCAGCTGTATGGCCCCCTTTCTCTGGCCTGCAGCACAGAGAGGAGAAATGAAAAACAATTCACGCAGGGGTTCGACTCCCTCCTCCCATCAGGTATTCAGTAGAGATAAGGAAGTCTAAGAACAGGTACCACTGTATGTTAATTGCTATTATATATGCTTTAAGTATATTTGTTGGAATTATGTAGTTTTTTAGCTACTATTTGACATAGAAATTTGCCCCTTATAGTGGGCAATACCACTTTGCACATTATCACTTTAGTTTTATCTCTGTATCATTGGCTGCTCTTGCGTAAGAGTACTTATTGGTAGGCGCATTCGTGGCACGTATCACTTTAGATTCACTCACTATATTTGCCTGGTTTTATCCTTCTCATTCCAATATGGCGGTCGCGATGCGCGCGCACGCGCGGTATGACAGGCTCCGGCGTGTCTCCTCTCCTGGTTACAAGATGTTTAATGTCATGGCGATACTGCCCTCTTCTAATATGGTGGCCGCGGCGCGTGCGCATGCGCGGTGTGGCAGGATCCGGGACACATCCCTCCCTGCCTCCAGGATGTGACGCGGCGGGCTTGTGACGTCAGGAGGGATTTCCCTCTGCCCGTCGCATCACAGGAAGAGCAGGATATGATGTGATGCATGCAAGCCTGCATATCACCGCGCATGCGCCGGCAATTGCGCCGCTTATTGCAGACAGGTGTCCCTTTTACTTAAATAACCGCTCTAAACACACATACCATCACAGCCCCCCGAGGAAGCCCAACGCGAAACGCGCGTCGGGGCTGCTGGCGACACCTACTGGCACACGCATACGGGTAAGACTAACGGTATACATTCCAGATTTGCTATCATTTAATCCTATATGTGATAGGCAGCATGTGGAGATTGGTAATTGGTATGGATATAGGTTACCATATACCCTGATACCATGCATGATATGTAGCACCTTAGTAATATATGCTGGAGTACTCTTTACTATTTACTGTTGGATATCCGTTTAGTATACCCCCTGTGTTACTACAGTACTTGTGTTATCTGTATATGCACCACGTTTTGGACCTTGTATTGTTAATTTGTATGATTATATTTGTCTAATAAAATTTATATATTTTTAGATTTGTGTATGGGACTTGTTACTCCTTGTTTTTTGTAGGATTAGAGATAAGGAAGTCACAAACAATTGCGGCTTAATTCCAGCTTCAATCAGAATTTCAGAATTTTAGTGTCCCTTGCACAGCATGCAGCACTTCTTAGATTTTAGTCAGAATCTGAATCTGTTTCCTCAAAACCCTCATCCTCCTGTGGAGCTGGAAACCACGGAACTTCACTGTAAGGGCAAATAACTGTATAATGTGAGAAGCCGCGCCTTGCCCTTTTCTGGCCAAATTCTTCCAGGAAACTTTCCAATGTCATGCCACATATAACATATATCATTACTCAATTCATTCAATCTCAGATGTAGATGGAAAAATCTGTAACGCACCCGTCCTGGGTCTTGCACAAGAACTGGAAAGGTAACAATATTAGGATTCCATGAACAAATTCTGTAGGGTTCTGCCCCTTGACTCACTACAATTAAAACTCCTCTGCAATCTTGACAGAATGGTCCCTCTTGTGCTCCTAATTCATTCATACGTGCTCATTCAGGGATATATATATATATATATATATATATATATATATATATATATATATATACGGTATATTCTTTTCAAAACAGAATTAAAAATCCCTTGTCTCAGTCACTCCACCTGATTCAGCTCAGATTGAGATGAATAATGTCCTTTGTCACATACAGAGGACCACACCTAACGGAACCCCTCATCAATCAGGGATTTATTTATTTATCCCTTATACTCAATCACTCACCTCTCATCTCATTCAGAGGTTCTCATAAGACATACATACAAGGTTCACACAGCCTGCCTATTTTGCACCTTGGAATTAACACAACTCTACATAAAAACTGCTGCAGTGTCCACTGACACTCCGAAACACTAAAGGCCAAACAATAAAAACCACGGCCCTATACAAAATACGGCTTCATATAATGTATTGTCAATCCAAGATGACCAAAACAACAGCACTGCACAGAGTCTATCCCAGCTCTGTACTACATAAATACACAACCAATTGGTATATTGACAATCGGGTATTCTAGAATATGCATGTCCCCGTAGTATATGGACAATGATGATTCCAGAATTCGCGGCAGATTGTGCCCGTCGCTGATTGGTCGAGGCAACCTTTATGACATCGTCGCCATGGCAACCATTATGACATCTACGTCGATACTGTGCCCGTCGCTGAATCAGAAACGTGGGATGTCTACGTCCTTTATGACATCATCGTCGCTGTGCCCGTCGCTGATTGGTCGATACTGTGCCCGTCACTCGACCAATCAGAGACGCGGGATTTCTACGTCGATACTGTGCCCATCGCTGATTGGTCGAGGCCTGGCGGCCTCGACCAATCAGAGACGCGGGATTTCCAGGACAGACAGACAGACAGACAGACGGAAAAACCCTTAGACAATTATATATATATATATATGTATATATATATATATAGATAGATAGATAGATAGATAGATAGATAGATAGATAGATAACAATTATTCAACTCTTATACGGACATAAACAGACAAACACAAACCTCACTGGTGATGTAGTAGGTTCTTTGAACCGTGTTCACAGCCTTTACCCAGAGGTCTGGAGAGATCCAAAAGAGATTGCAGTGCAAAACAGTGTAAGAATAAAATTTCTTACCTTGCTGCAGCTGTGCTTTGCGTGTCCAAGCAATCAAGGTTGCTCCCACATACGGATTCCGAATCGGCTGGTTGCACGGTCCCGTTCGGGCGTCAAAACTGTCGTAGCTGTTTTTGCTCTGACCCAGTCAGATAGCTAGATCACCAGGGAGGCCAAATTGTTAAATTACGCCCTTAATTGACAAGCGCTTGGAGACAAAAAGACACCTCACACATATCCTGTGAGCAAGTCACTTTTATCTGATATGTCAAAAGACAAGGCAAAGTTTTATACCATTTACAACAAAATGCATTTCAATGGAAGTCATGTAGCCCCCACCATCGCCCAGGGTCATACTTTATTTACCACGCACTCAGAGCCTGTTATGGCTGAATATTGGGAACATACATGATAAGGAGTGGAAAGGAGACTAGCAGACTACGACAACAACAGATTCTAGAAATTCTAACAATTAAAGGCAAAAGGCACTTAAAGGCAAACTACTAACCCTTTTATATCAACATCCAGGCCTCTCTTGAACCCCTCGACTGAGTTCGCCATCACCACCTCCTCAGGCAAGCAATTCCAGATTCTCACTGCCCTAACAGTAAAGAATCCTCTTCTATGTTGGTGGAAAAACCTTCTCTCCTCCAGACGCAAAGAATGCCCCCTTGTGCCCGTCACCTTCCTTGGTATAAACAGATCCTCAGCGAGATATTTGTATTGTACTTATACATGGTTATTAGATCGCCCCTCAGTCGTCTTTTTTCTAAACTAAATAATCCTAATTTCGCTAATCTACCTGGGTATTGTAGTTCTCCCATCCCCTTTATTAATTTTGTTGCCCTCCTTTGTACTCTCTCTAGTTCCATTATATCCTTCCTGAGCACCGGTGCCCAAAACTGGACACAGTACTCCATCTAACTAGCGATTTGTACAGAGGCAGTATAATGCTCTCATCATGTGTATCCAGACCTCTTTTAATGAACCCCATGATCCTGTTTGCCTTGGCAGCTGCTGCCTGGCACTGGCTGCTCCAGGTAAGTTTATCATTAACTAGGATCCCCAAGTCCTTCTCCCTGTCAGATTTACCCAGTGGTTTCCCATTCAGTGTGTAATGGTGATATTGATTCCTTCTTCCCATGTGTATAACCTTACATTTATCATTGTTAAACCTCATCTGCCACCTTTCAGCCCAAGTTTCCAACTTATCCAGATCCATCTGTAGCTGAATACTATCTTCTCTTGTATTCACTGCTTTACATAGTTTTGTATCATCTGCAAATATCGATATTTTACTGTGTAAACCTTCTACCAGATCATTAATGAATATGTTGAAGAGAACAGGTCCCAATACCGACCCCTGCGGTACCCCACTGGTCACAGCGACCCAGTTAGAGACTATACCATTTATAACCACCCTCTGCTTTCTATCACTAAGCCAGTTACTAACCCATTTACACACATTTTCCCCCAGACCAAGCATTCTCATTTTGTGTACCAACCTCTTGTGCGGCACAGTATCAAACGCTTTGGAAAAATCAAGATATACCACGTCCAATGACTCACCGTGGTCCAGTCTATAGCTTACCTCTTCATAAAAACTGATTAGATTGGTTTGACAGGAGCGATTTCTCATAAACCCATGCTGATATGGAGTTAAACAGTTATTCTCATTGAGATAATCCAGAATAACATCCCTCAGAAACCCTTCAAATATTTTACCAACACTAGAGGTTAGACTTACTGGCCTATAATTTCCAGGTTCACTTTTAGAGCCCTTTTTGAATATTGGCACCACATTTGCTATGCGCCAGTCCTGCGGAACAGACCCCGTCGCTATAGAGTCCCTAAAAATAAGAAATAATGGTTTATCTATTACATTACTTAGTTCTCTTAGTACTCGTGGGTGTATGCCATCCGGACCCGGAGATTTATCTATTTTAATCTTATTTAGCCGGTTTCGCACCTCTTCTTGGGTTAGATTGGTGACCCTTAATATAGGGTTTTCATTGTTTCTTGGGATTTCACCTAGCATTTCATTTTCCACCGTGAATACCGTGGAGAAGAAGGTGTTTAATATGTTAGCTTTTTCCTCGTCATCTACAACCATTCTTTCCTCACTATTTTTTAAGGGGCCTACATTTTCAGTTTTTATTCTTTTACTATTGATATAGTTGAAGAACAGTTTGGGATTAGTTTTACTCTCCTTAGCAATGTGCTTCTCTGTTTCCTTTTTGGCAGCTTTAATTAGTTTTTTAGATAAAGTATTTTTCTCCCTATAGTTTTTAGAGCTTCAATGGTGCCATCCTGCTTTAGTAGTGCAAATGCTTTCTTTTTACTGTTAATTGCCTGTCTTACTTCTTTGTTTAGCCACATTGGGTTTTTCCTATTTCTAGTCCTTTTATTCCCACAAGGTATAAACCGCTTACAGTGCCTATTTAGGATGTTCTTAAACATTTTCCATTTATTATCTGTATTCTTATTTCTGGGGATATTGTCCCAGTCTACCAGATTAAGGGCATCTCTAAGCTGGTCATACTTTGCCTTCCTAAAGTTGTGTTTTTGTGACTCCCTGACAAGTCCCCCTAGTGAAAGACAGGCGAAACTGTACAATATTGTGGTCGCTATTTCCTAGATGCCCGACCACCTGCAGATTTGTTATTCTGTCAGGTCTATTAGATAATATTAGGTCTAAAAGTGCTGCTCCTCTGGTTGGATTCTGCACCAATTGTGAAAGATAATTTTTCTTGGTTATTAGCAGAAACCTGTTGCCTTTATGGGTTTCACAGGTTTCTGTTTCCCAGTTAATATCCGGGTAGTTAAAGTCCCCCATAATCAGGACCTCATTATGGGTTGCAGCTTCATCTATCTGCTTTAGAAGTAGACTTTCCATGGTTTCTGTTATATTTGGGGGTTTGTAACAGACCCCAATGAGAATTTTGTTACCATTTTTCCCTCCATGAATTTCGACCCATATGGACTCGACATCCTCATTCCCTTCCCTAATATCCTCCCTTAAAGTGGACTTTAGACAAGACTTTACATAGAGACAAACCCCTCCTCCTCTCCGATTTTTACGATCCTTTCTAAACAGACTGTAACACTGTAAGTTAACTGCCTAGTCATAGCTTTCATCTAACCATGTCTCCGTTATTCCCACTATGTCAAAGTTACCTGTAGATATTTCTGCTTCTAGTTCTTCCATCTTGTTTGTCAGGCTTCTGGCGTAGATGTAAAGAAGGAAACTAAATACTGTAAAATAATAAATCTCCTCATATGTTTCCCTTATTATCTCCAGTAATTGTATTATTACACAGGATTCTTATGATGTTACATCGGCTCATCTTCTCATTCAGGTCTCTACAATATCGGATCCTCTCAGTGAAGATCTTCTACAAACGAAAATTTTCCTGATTTACCCATCAAAGATGGATATGGACAGAGACAAGATAGCGGAGAGGATATCACACCTCACCCTAGAGATCCTCTTCCGGCTTACTGGAGAGGTGAGAGATTCTGATGACGTCACATTACATCATTCTTATCTATGGGAATAACAGATGGACAGAACTGGAGAGGTAAGGACTCTGGAAATGTCTGTAGTGAGATTTATTAATGTGTCTCTCCATTACCAGGATTACACAGTGGTGAAGAAGACCTCTAGTGATCGCTGTCAGGACCCTGTGTCTGAGGTATGGGGAAGACCCCTGAGCCCAATCACGGGGCCTCCACCTCACCCCCTGATCCATGAGGACATCAGTGACCAGAAGATCCTAGAACTCACCTACAAGATGATTGAGCTGCTCACTGGAGAGGTGACACTGCTGGGAATGCTGGGTGTTGTGAATTCTGTTGTCAAGCTCCCTCCTGTGGTCATGAATGGTACTTCGGCTGGTTCTGTCCATGGGCTTCCTCTGGTGGTTGTGAGTGGGGCTGCGGCTTCTGAGTTTCCTTCCACAGGTGACGAGGTTAATTCGTTAGCTGGCTGCTCTATTTAACTCCACTTAGATCTTTGCTCCATGCCACCTGTCAATGTTCCAGTATTGGTCTAGTTCACTCCTGGATCGTTCTTGTGACCTGTCTTCCCAGCAGAAGCTAAGTTCCTGCTTGTTTTTCTCTTGTTTGCTATTTTTCTGTCCAGCTTGCTATTTTGATTTTTGTCTTGCTTGCTGGAAGCTCTGGGACGCAGAGGGAGCGCCTCTGCACCGTGAGTCGGTGCGGAGGGTCTTTTTGCGCCCTCTGCGTGGTCTTTTTGTAGTTTTTTGTGCTGACCGCAAAGTTACCTTTCCTATCCTCAATCTGTTCAGTAAGTCGGGCCTCACTTTGCTAAATCTATTTCATCTCTGTGTTTGTAATTTTCATCTTTACTCACAGTCATTATATGTGGGGGGCTGCCTTTTCCTTTGGGGAATTTCTCTGAGACAAGGTAGGATTTATTTTTCTATCTTCAGGGCTAGCTAGTTCCTTAGGCTGTGACGAGTTGCATAGGGAGCGTTAGGAGCAATCCACGGCTATTTCTAGTGTGTGTGATAGGATTAGGGATTGCCGTCAGCAGAGTTCCCACGTCTCAGAGCTCGTCCTATATTATTAGTAACTATCAGGTCATTCCGTGTGCTCTTAACCACCAGGTCCATTATTGTCCTAACCACCAGGTCATAACAGTACAGGTGGTCCAAAGTATTAATGCATCTCAATAGAGGGATAAGAGAAGTTCTGAGACCATATTTTTTTCTTTGCAGTGTGTTTTGTCTCTCTTTTCCCCTTTACCTCTGGGTGGTTCAGGATACAGGGGTAGATATGGACATTCAAGGTCTGTCCTCTTGTATGGATAATCTCACTGCAAGGGTACAAAACATTCAAGATTTTGTGGTTCAGAATCCGATGTTAGAGCCTAGGATTCCAATTCCTGATTTGTTTTTTGGGGATAGATCTAAGTTTCTGAATTTCAAAAATAATTGTAAATTGTTTCTTGCTTTGAAACCTTCGCTCCTCAGGTGACCCTGTTCAACAAGTGAAAATCATTATTTCTTTGTTACGTGGCGACCCTCAAGACTGGGCATTTTCCCTTGCGCCAGGAGATCCGGCATTGCGTGATGTTGATGCGTTTTTTCTGGCGCTCGGATTGCTTTATGATGAACCAAATTCAGTGGATCAGGCAGAGAAAATCTTGCTGGCTCTGTGTCAGGGTCAGGATGAGGTAGAGATTTATTGTCAGAAGTTTAGGAAGTGGTCTGTACTCACTCAGTGGAATGAATGTGCCCTGGCAGCAATTTTCAGAAAGGGTCTCTCTGAAGCCCTTAAGGATGTCATGGTGGGATTTCCCATGCCTGCAGGTCTGAATGAGTCTATGTCTTTGGCCATTCAGATCGGTCGACGCTTGCGTGAGCGTAAAGCTGTGCACCATTTGGCGGTATTATCTGAGCATAGACCTGAGCCTATGCAATGTGATAGGACTTTGACCAGAGCTGAACGGCAAGAACACAGACGTCGGAATGGGCTGTGTTTTTACTGTGGTGATTCCACTCATGCTATCTCCGATTGTCCTAAGCGCACTAAGCGTTTTGCTAGGTCTGCCACCATTGGTACGGTACAGTCGAAATTTCTTTTGTCCGTTACTCTGATTTGCTCTTTGTCATCCTATTCTGTTATGGCATTTGTGGATTCAGGCGCTGCCCTGAATTTGATGGACTTGGAGTTTGCTAGGCGCTGTGGTTTTTTCTTGGAGCCCTTTCAGTATCCTATTCCATTGAGAGGAATTGATGCTACGCCTTTGGCCAAGAATAAGCCTCAGTACTGGACCCAATTGACCATGTGCATGGCTCCTGCACATCAGGAGGATATTCGCTTTTTGGTGTTGCATAATCTGCATGATGTGGTCGTTTTGGGGTTGCCATGGCTACAGGTCCATAATCCAGTATTGGATTGGAAATCTATGTCTGTGTCCAGCTGGGGTTATCAGGGGGTACATGGTGATGTTCCATTTCTGTCTATTTCGTCATCCACCCCTTCTGAAGTCCCAGAGTTCTTGTCGGATTACCGGGATGTATTTGATGAGCTCAAATCCAGTGCCCTACCTCCTCATAGGGATTGCGATTGTGCTATCAATTTGATTCCTGGTAGTAAGTTTCCTAAGGGCCGACTGTTCAATTTATCTGTGCCAGAGCACGCCGCTATGCGGAGTTATGTATAAAGGAATCCTTGGAGAAGGGTCATATTCGCCCGTCGTCGTCACCATTGGGAGCAGGGTTCTTTTTTGTGCCCAAGAAGGATGGTTCTTTGAGACCTTGTATTGATTACCGCCTTCTTAATAAGATCACAGTCAAATTTCAGTACCCTTTGCCGCTGCTGTCTGATTTATTTGCTCGGATTAAGGGGGCTAGTTGGTTCACCAAGATAGATCTTCGTGGTGCGTATAATCTTGTGCGTATTAAACAGGGCGATGAATGGAAAACAGCATTTAATGCGCCCGAGGGCCATTTTGAGTACCTGGTTATGCCATTCGGGCTTTCCAATGCTCCATCAGTATTTCAGTCCTTTATGCATGACATCTCCCGAGAGTACCTGGATAAATTCCTGATTGTATATTTGGATGATATTTTGGTCTTCTCGGATGATTGGGAGTCTCACGTGAAGCAGGTCAGAATGGTGTTCCAGGTCCTTCGTGTGAATTCTTTGTTTGTGAAGGGGTCAAAGTGTCTCTTTGGACTTCAGAAGGTTTCATTTTTGGGTTTCATTTTTTCCCCTTCTACTATCGAGATGGACCCTGTTAAAGTCCTGGCCATTTATGATTGGACTCAGCCGACATCTGTGAAGAGTCTGCAAAAGTTCCTGGGCTTTGCTAATTTTTATCGTCGCTTCATCAGTAATTTTTCTAGTGTTGCTAAACCGTTGACTGATTTGACCAAGAAGGGTGCTGATGTGGTCAATTGGTCTTCTGCGGCTGTGGAAGCTTTTCAGGAGTTGAAGCGTCGTTTTTCTTCTGCCCCTGTGTTGTGCCAGCCAGATGTTTCGCTCCCGTTTCAGGTCGAGGTTGATGCTTCTGAGATTGGAGCAGGGGCTGTTTTGTCGCAAAGAAGTTCTGATGGCTCGGTGATGAAACCATGTGCCTTCTTTTCTAGAAAGTTTTCGCCTGCTGAGCGCAATTATGATGTTGGCAATCGAGAGTTGTTGGCCATGAAGTGGGCATTCGAGGAGTGGCGTCATTGGCTTGAAGGAGCCAAGCATCGCGTGGTGGTCTTGACGGATCACAAGAATTTGACTTATCTCGAGTCTGCCAAATGGTTGAATCCTAGACAGGCTCGTTGGTCGCTATTTTTCTCCCGTTTTGATTTTATGGTTTCGTACCTTCCAGGCTCTAAGAATGTGAAGGCTGATGCCCTGTCAAGGAGTTTTGTGCCCGACTCTCCGGGTGTTCCTGAGCCGGCGGGTATTCTCAAGGAGGGGGTAATTTTGTCTGCCATCTCCCCTGATTTGCGGCGGGTGCTGCAAAAATTTCAGGCAGATAGACCTGACCGTTGCCCAGCGGAGAAACTGTTTGTCCCTGATAGGTGGACGAATAAAGTTATCTCTGAGGTTCATTGTTCGGTGTTGGCTGGTCATCCTGGAATCTTGGTACCAGAGATTTGGTGGCTAGATCCTTTTGGTGGCCGTCTTTGTCGCGGGATGTGCGTTCTTTTGTGCAGTCCTGTGGGACTTGTGCTCGGGCTAAGCCCTGCTGTTCTCGTGCCAGTGGGTTGCTTTTGCCCTTTCCGGTCCCGAAGAGGCCCTGGACGCATATCTCTATGGATTTTATTTCGGATCTCCCTGTCTCTCAAAAGATGTCGGTCATTTGGGTGGTTTGTGATCGCTTCTCTAAGATGGTCCATTTGGTACCCTTGTCTAAATTGCCTTCCTCCTCTGATTTGGTGCCATTGATTTTCCAGCATGTGGTTCGTTTGCATGGCATTCCGGAGAACATCATTTCGGACAGAGGTTCCCAGTTTGTTTCGAGGTTTTTGCGAGCCTTTTGTGCTAGGATGGGCATTGATTTGTCTTTTTCCTCGGCTTTCCATCCTCAGACAAATGGCCAAACCGAACGAACTAATCAGACTTTGGAAACATATCTGAGATGCTTTGTTTCTGCTGATCAGGATGATTGGGTGTCCTTTTTGCCTTTGGCTGAGTTCGCCCTTAATAATCGGGCCAGCTCGGCTACTTTGGTTTCGCCGGTTTTCTGCAATTCTGGTTTCCATCCTCGTTTCTCTTCAGGGCAGGTTGAGTCTTCGGACTGTCCTGGTGTAGATACTGTGGTGGATAGGTTGCAGCAGATTTGGACTCATGTGGTGGACAATTTGACATTGTCCCAGGAGAAGGCTCAACGTTTCGCTAACCGCCGGCGCTGTGTGGGTCCCCGACTTCGTGTTGGGGATTTGGTTTGGTTGTCGTCTCATTATGTTCCTATGAAGGTTTCCTCTCCTAAGTTTAAGCCTCGTTTCATTGGTCCGTATAAGATTTCTGAGGTTCTCAATCCTGTGTCATTTCGTTTGATCCTTCCAGCTTCTTTTGCCATCCATAATGTATTCCATAGGTCGTTGTTGCGGAGATACGTGGCGTCTGTGGTTCCATCCGTTGATCCTCCTGCCCTGGTGTTGGTTGAGGGGGAGTTGGAGTATGTGGTGGAGAAGATTTTGGATTCTCGTATTTCAAGACGGAAACTCCAGTACCTGGTGAAGTGGAAGGGTTATGGTCAGGAAGATAATTCCTGGGTCTTTGCCTCCGATGTTCATGCTGCCGATCTGGTTCGTGCCTTTCATGTGGCTCGTCCTGGTCGGCCTGGGAGCTCTGGTGAGGGTTCGGTGACCCCTCCTCAAGGGGGGGTACTGTTGTGAATTCTGTTGTCAAGCTACCTCCTGTGGTCATGAATGGTACTTCGGCTGGTTCTGTCCATGGGCTTCCTCTGGTGGTTGTGAGTGGGGCTGCGGCTTCTGAGTTTCCTGCCACAGGTGACGAGGTTAATTCGTTAGCTGGCTGCTCTATTTAACTCCACTTAGATCTTTGCTCCATGCCACCTGTCAATGTTCCAGTATTGGTCTAGTTCACTCCTGGATCGTTCTTGTGACCTGTCTTCCCAGCAGAAGCTAAGTTCCTGCTTGTTTTTCTCTTGTTTGCTATTTTTCTGTCCAGCTTGCTATTTTGATTTTTGTCTTGCTTGCTGGAAGCTCTGGGACGCAGAGGGAGCGCCTCTGCACCGTGAGTCGGTGCGGAGGGTCTTTTTGCGCCCTCTGCGTGGTCTTTTTGTAGTTTTTTGTGCTGACCGCAAAGTTACCTTTCCTATCCTCAATCTGTTCAGTAAGTCGGGCCTCACTTTGCTAAATCTATTTCATCTCTGTGTTTGTAATTTTCATCTTTACTCACAGTCATTATATGTGGTGGGCTGCCTTTTCCTGTGGGGAATTTCTCTGATGCAAGGTAGGCTTTATTTTTCTATCTTCAGGGCTAGCTAGTTCCTTAGGCTGTGACGAGTTGCATAGGGAGCGTTAGGAGCAATCCACGGCTATTTCTAGTGTGTGTGATAGGATTAGGGATTGCGGTCAGCAGAGTTCCCACGTCTCAGAGCTCGTCCTATATTATTAGTAACTATCAGGTCATTCCGTGTGCTCTTAACCACCAGGTCCATTATTGTCCTAACCACCAGGTCATAACAGCTGGGACATTATACAGTAACACTATGAAGGGATCGGGGGATGACGGTATCATTGTATGTGTCAGGTTCCTATAAGGTGTCAGGATGTCGCTGTCTATTTCTCCATGGAGGAGTGGGAGTATTTAGAAGGACACAGAGATCTGTACAAGAACGTCCTAATGGAGGTTCCCCAGCCCCTCACATCTCCACGTAATAGACAGGACTAAATACACACGGCCTATAATTATCTGTATGTAAAGAATGAATTCACTCCCTGTATGTGTTTCCTCCAGATCTATCCAGTAAGAGGACAACACCAGAGAGATGTCCTGTCCTCTTCTTCCACAGGACTGTAACCAAGAAGATCTCAATGCTCCTCAGGATCATCAGGTAGATGGAGAGAAGGTGTCAGGAGATCTCCCCTATGATGTGTAGACGCCGGTGAAGGTCTTGTGTTCAGTCTTGTTTTATCCACCACCAGTATTATATGTTTTATACTTGTGTAATGAGAACAGTGGAGATGGCAGGATTAGAGCTGATCATAGATGGGACTTCTCCATCTGTCGGTGACTTTTACAATATTTGTTTCAGGGTGAAGATCTGACCCATATTAATACTACAGAGACATATGTGAGGGGGGATGAGCGGTGTAAAGAGGAGATTCCCACATATGGCTACCCAGGTGAGTAGTAACCAGTAAATGCAGAGAGGTCACAGATTCTTCTCATCACCGGCTGTGGCTGCTTTATCGGTGGTGTAGACCGGCCGTATTACCATGATTACCATGGATTCTGGCTGATGAATTGGGACACACAAATTTGTAGTACAATATGCTCTAGCAAGCTATCTGTCACAAACAAATTAAAAAAATTAATTGGTCCAAAATGTTCCACCTCCACATTTATACCAGGAATGACATTAAAATTAGGGATGAATGGAGTAGCCGAATCTGAAGCCTCCCATCTGGGAAATGCTACATCAAGAGGCAAAGCCCCTTGGACATTGGTGTGCGCCAATTCACGAGCACTAGGGACAGCGCTAGTACTGGGCATTGTTCCCTGAGTTGGAGACATTTCCCCAGAAGCGATATTTCTCCTTCTTGTTGTACTGGTCCTTGTGTGTGAGGATGGACCAGAATCACTGCTCATTTCTGAGCTATCACTGTCGCTGCTACTAAAGGCCTCGAAATCCACATCCCCATCTGACACTGCACTTTCTTCGCTGTCAGAACCTAACAGTGCATAAGCCTCCTCTACACTTTAATATTGATGGTCCATTTTTTTTTTTTTCGGGAATAGAAAACTCTAACGTGACTGATGTGAGGTGACCAAATTATTGGGGAGACAATTGAGAAAGCCTAATTCTTTAGCCTAACCCTAACTTTTGCCTAACAGCAACTCTAACTTTAGCCCCAACACTAACCCTAACTATAGCACTAACCCTAACCTGCCTTATCTGTTTTTTTTACTTTATAACAAGATCGCTGACTGACACAGCTGTTGCCAGCAGCTCTTGTAACACTGTTTCTCCTCATTGGGGGACACAGGACCATGGGTGTTATGCTGCTGCCACTAGGAGGACACTAAGTGAACACAAAGAGTTAACTCCTCCTCTGCAGTATACACCCCTTGACTGGCCAGTAATGACCCAGTTCTTGCTTAATGTCTGTAGGAGGCACTTGTTTTTTTTTTACTTTACTGAGTGAAGTGGGGGGATGGATCCCTTTTCAATGGTCCGTTCTCCCCCGAACCATCAACAGGCGACTACGCGAAACATATCTTCCCGTACCCTCCCCTGCGACGACTGGGACTTGCCTACCCTCACTTTGGGGCGACTGTTCCGCCCGGGAAAGTTTGTTGCTATTCAAACTTTCCTAGTGATTTGTCTCATTGGCTGGTGTGACGCTGATGTCATCAGGACCTGAACCAATCAGGTCTCGATGAAGGCATGGGTCACAGGAGGTGTGCGCCGGAATGTCCTTATGTTACGTGGGGGCCCCGATGAGCACAGAACTGTAGACAAATGTCGGCGCTGCACAAAGCCCTGCTAGCGCTGATGTTTATCTACCGTTGGCGGTCACGAACCTGTTAATTAAGGGTACCATAATTTCTGTCCAGGCCTATTTCCTGAGGTTTTTTTTAAATTCTGTTGAAGCATGGTTGAAATGCAATGCGTGACTTTCATTTGTTTATTTTCATAGATTCTTGATTTATTATTACTTTTGTCAGATTCAAGTTAATTCTGTGACCATTTTGGGTTTATCTGTCATTTAACGAGGGCTACCAACAATTTAGACCATGTGTGCAGGAGGAATGAATATTTTGATTCCACAGCAACTTTCCGGAAATTAACACGCAGTGGATGTTGGAGAGTGAAAATTACACATTTGCCATTTTATTACCCAGCACATAGTGCCCAGATTGTGCTCCAGGAAGCACACACCGCAAATTAAGTGGATTCTTCTCACTATAAGGCCGGTTTCACACGTCAGTGGCTCCGTTACGTGAGGTGACAGTTTCCTCACGTACCGGAGCCACTGACACACGTAGACACATTAAAATCAATGCATCTGTTCAGATGTCATTGATTTTTTGCGGACCGTGTCTCCGTGTGTCAAACACGGAGACATGTCAGTGTTCGTGGGAGCGCATGTATTACACGGACCCATTAAAGTCAATGGGTCCGTGTAAAACACGTATCGCACATGGACGTTGTCCGTGTGCAGTCCGTCTGCCATGCAGGAAACAGCGCTACATTAAGCGCTGTCCCCCACTGGTGCTGAAGCCGCGATTCATATCTTCCCTGCAGCAGCGTTTGCTGTAGAGAAGATATGAATAATTGTGTTTAAAATAAAGATCTATGTGCCCAGCGCCCATCACCCCCTGTGCGCCCCCCACGCTGTTCTGAAAATACTCACCCGGCTCCCTCACTGGCGCTGCTTCCTGTTCTGGCCGCATCTTCTACTGTATCAGCGGTCACGTTGTGCCGCCGATTACAGTCATGAATATGCGGCTCCACCTCCCATAGGGGTAGAGCCGCATATTCATTACTGTAAATGAGCAGCCCCACGTGACCGCATACAGGAGAAGATGCGGCCAGAACTGGAAGCAGCATCGGCGAGGGAGCGAGCCGGGTGAGTATTTTCAGAACAGGGGGGGTGCACAGGGGGTGGGAGGGCACATAGATCTTTATTTTAAACACAGTTATTCATATCTTCTCTACAGCAAACGCTGCTGCAGGGAAGATATGAATGGGTCTTCAGCATCAGATGCTGGTACGTGTGGTACCCTGCACGGTGCGTGTGGTACCCAGTGGGCACACGGGCGGCACACGTGTGCCACACTGATGTGCCACAGAAACGTAGGGGCACACGGACACGGATAATTCCGGTACCGATTTTTTCCGGTACCGGAATTATCTGGACGTGTGAGACTGGCCTAATATTGCTAAATACAGGGATCCTAAATGTTGTATGAGCACACTGCAAGACTCAGAAGTGAGAGCGGATTTTGCTGGATTGGTTTATAGAAATCCTGTTGCTTTTCAACAGCCTTTGAGCCACTAGTAGTGTGGGAACCTCTGTTTTTCAAAGCTAGCAAAAGTGTGAGATGAGTCACACCTATACAATACCCTGAGGGATATCAGTAGAATATAACACGGAGAGTCTCCCAATAATTAAAATGTAACTTTTAATCACTAAGATAAAATGGACAAACTAACATGACACAATTGACACATGTGAATAAGGTGTTCGTGCAAACCAGTGCTCAAGATAAAAATTGGTTTGATCTCACCAATGGGAACGGACAAACATCCACAGCAGGTTCCTCCTGTTGCCTTCTCTAGATAGGAGGAAAGAGAGGGAGGGGGTCACGGGGATTCATGACTACCCATAGGCAGTGTCACACCCATTGATAGGTACACTGCCACTGCAGGGTTACCTAGATGATGGACTCTTAATTTTTTGCATGCTTTAAGTCCCATTGGCTTTAAATCAACTCCCCTGATGTATCCCCGTGACTGGGGAGGAAACGCGTAGGGAGACCTATATATTATATGTAGTGGATGGTGGTTGACCCTAGCAGGGTATACTTGGGGCCTGTCCTTGTTCGGACAGGAGCAATACAAGGGGCACGACAGGGAGTTTAGTAAAGTCCTATACCGCCTCCCTCTCTTTCCTCGCCTCCTATCTAGAGAAGGCATCAGGAGGAACCTGCTGTGGAAGTTTGTCTGTTCCCATTGGTGAGACCAAACCAATTTTTATCTTGAGCACTGGTTTGCACAAGCACCTTATTCACATGTGTCAGTTGTGTCATGTTCGTGTGTCCATTTTATTTTAGTGATTAAAAGTTAAGTTTTAATTATTGGGAGACTCTCTTTGCTATATTCTAACCTCTGTTTTTCCATTGATCGATGATGGAACTGACAGGGGATTTTTTTTTGTGATGAAAATTGGTATTATTTTTGCCTTCATAACATTGATTGATTCTTTTTATTCGATATTTGGGAGGCAGAAGGAACAAACAGTTGAACATCACACACTACTAGTTCATCCATCAAGGTTTTCTATTAGACTGTGAACAGTCATTGTCTTGGTAAATAATTAAAGTTTTTACATAGCTTGCCCTTTTTATGGACGGTTTAAGTAGAAATGTTCAAAAATTTAAAACTCAAGGATATTTTATTTAAAAAATTGTTTTTTTTTTATCTTAGCAGATGACTGTACCAGGAGATCAGAGGGACAGTTGACATCTTCAGTTTTTAAATCTGATGATCTTGAGATCCTACAAGATACAACTGAGGTGATTGCTGTTACTCCAGATATATCATCATCCATTCACAGCAAAGATCTTTCATCTAATCCTATGAAACAGGTCCCATCTTCTGATTCATTACTGATTACTAAGGAAAATCAAAGTCACAAAAGAGGCATTAAAAGACAAAATGCTCCTAAAGCAAATAAGTCATTTTCCTGTTCAGAATGTGGGAAATGTTTTACACGTAAATCACTGCTTGTTACTCACCATAGAACTCACACAGGGGAGAAGCCTTTTTCCTGTTCAGAATGTGGGAAATGTTTTAAATGGAAAATAGATTTGGTTAACCACCATAGAACCCAAACAGAGGAGAAGCCTTTTCCTGTTCAGAATGTGGGAAATGTTTTAACCAGAAATGGTATCTTGTTAGACATCAGAGCAGTCACAAAGAGGAGAAGCCTTTTTCCTGTTCAGAATGTGGGAAATGTTTTAACCAGAAATGGCATCTTCTTAGTCACCAGAGAACTCACACAGGAGAGAGGCCTTTTTCATGTTCAGAATGTGGGAAATGTTTTAAATGGAAAATAGATTTGGTTAGCCACCATAAAACCCACACAGGGGAGAAGCCTTTTTCCTGTTCAGAATGTGGGAAATGTTTTACACGTAAATCACTGCTTGTTACTCACCATAGAATTCACACAGGGGAGAAGCCTTTTTTCCTGTTCAGAATGTGGGAAATGTTTTACACGTAAATCACTGCTTGTTTCTCACCATAGAACTCACACAGGGGAGAAGCCTTTTTCCTGTTCAGAATGTGGGAAATGTTTTAACCAGAAATGGCATCTTGTTAGTCACCATAGAACTCACAAAGAGAAGTCTTTTTCCTGTTCAGAATGTGGAAAATGTTTTAACCAGAAATGGCATCTTGTTAGACATCAGAGCAGTCACAAAGAGGAGAAGCCTTTTTCCTGTTCAGAACGTGGGAAATGTTTTACATGTAAATCACTGCTTGTTACTCACCATAGAACTCACACAGGGGAGAAGCCTTTTTCCTGTTGAGAATGTGGGAAATGTTTTATCCAGAAATCAGATTTGCTTAGGCACCATAGAACTCACACAGGGGAGAAGTCTTTTTCCTGTTCAGAATGTGGGAAATGTTTTACACGTAAATCACTGCTTGTTACTCACCATAGAACTCACACAGGGGAGAAGCCTTTTTCCTGTTGAGAATGTGGGAAATGTTTTAACCAGAAATGGCATCTTGTTAGTCACCATAGAACTCACAAAGAGAAGTCTTTTTCCTGTTCAGAATGTGGGAAATGTTTTAACCAGAAATGGCATCTTGCTAGACATCAGAGCAGTCACAAAGAGGAGAAGCCTTTTTCCTGTTCAGAATGTGGGAAATGTTTTATCCAGAAATCAGATTTGCTTAGGCACCATAGAACTCACACAGGGGAGAAGCCTGTTTCCTGTTCAGAATGTGGGAAATGTTTTATCCAGAAATCAGACTTGGTTAGGAACCATAGAACTCACACAGGGGAGAAGCCTGTTTCCTGTTCAGAATGTGGGAAATGTTTTATCCAGAAATCAGACTTGGTTAGGAACCATAGAACTCACACAGGGGAGAAGCCTTTTTCCTGTTCAGAATGTGGGATATGTTTTAACATGAAAGAGCTTCTTGTTAGACATCAGAGCAGTCACACAGAGGAGAAGCCTTTTTCATTTTCTTAACGTGGGAAGTACTTTACTTGGAAATGAACTGTTAACCCCTCTGTGACCTTAGACGTACTATCCCGTCGAGGTGCCCTGGGCCTATCTGACCCTGGACGGGATAGTACGTCATAGCGATCGGCAGCGCTCACGGGGGGAGCGCCGCCGATCGTGGCCGGGTGTTAGCTGCTTATCACAGCTGACATCCGGCACTATGTGCCAGGAGCGGTCACGGACCGCCCCCGGCACATTAACCCCCGGCACACCGCGATCAAAGATGATGCGATGTGCCGTCGGTGCAGGGAAGCACCGCGCAGGGAAGGGGCTCCCTGCGGGCTTCCCTGAGCCCCCCGCAGCAACGCGATGTGATCGCGTTGCTGCGAGGGTCTTACCTCCCTCCCTCCCTGCTCCAGGCCCGGATCCAAGATGGCCGCGGATCCGGGTCTTGCAGGGAGGGAGGTGGCTTCACAGAGCCTGCTCAGAGCAGGCACTGTGAAGGCTGCAGCGCTGCATGTCAGATTAGTGATCTGACAGAGTGCTGTGCAAACTGTCAGATCACTGATCTGTGATGTCCCCCCATGGGACAAAGTAAAAAAGTTAAAAAAAAAATTTCCAAATGTGTAAAAAAAATAAAAAAAAATATTCCTAAATAATAATAAAAAAAAAATATTATTCCCATAAATACATTTCTTCATCTAAATAAAAAAAAACCAATAAAAGTGCACATATTTAGTATCGCCGCGTCCGTAACGACCCAACCTATAAAACTGGCCCACTAGTTAACCCCTTCAGTAAACACCGTAAGAAAAAAAAAAAAACGAGGCAAAAAACAACGCTTTATTATCATACCGCCGAACAAAAAGTGGAATAACACGCGATCAAAATGACAGATATAAATAACCATGGTACCACTGAAATTGTCATCTTGTCCCGCAAAAAATGAACTGCCATACAGCATAATCAGAAAAAAAATAAAAAAGTTATAGTCCTGAGAATAAAGCGATGCAAAAATAATTATTTTTTCTGTAAAATAGTTTTTATCGTATAAAAGCGCCAAAACATAAAAAAATGATATAAATGAGGTGTCGCTGTAATCGTACTGAACCGAAGAATAAAACTCCTTTATCAATTTTACCAAACGCGGAACGGTATAAACGCCTTCCCCAAAAGAAATTCATGAATAGCTGGTTTTTGGTCATTCTTCCTCACAAAAATCGGAATAAAAAGCGATCAAAAAACGTCACGTGCCCGAAAATGTTACCAATAAAACGTCAACTCGTCCCGCAAAAAACAAGACCTCACATGACTCTGTGGACCAAAATATGGAAAAATTATAGCTCTCAAAATGTGGTAACGCAAAAAATATTTTTTGCAATAAAAAGCGTCTTTCAGTGTGTGACGGCTGCCAATCATAAAAATCCGCTAAAAAAACTTGCTATAAAAGTAAATCAAACCCCCCTTCATCACCCCCTTAGTTAGGGAAAAATAAAAAAAATGTATTTATTTCCATTTTCCCATTAGGGCTAGGGTTAGGGCTAGGGCTAGAGTTAGGGTTAGGGCTAGAGTTAGGGCTAGGATTAAGGCTAGGGTTAGGGTTAGGGTTAGGGCTAGGGTTAGGGTTAGGGCTAGGGCTAGGGCTAGGGTTAGGGCTAGGGTTGGGGCTACAGTTAGGGTTGGGGCTAAAGTTAGGGTTAGGGTTTAGATTACATTTACAGTTGGGAATAGGGTTGGGATTAGGGTTAGGGGTGTGTCAGGGTTAGAGGTGTGGTTAGGGTTACCGTTGGAATTAGGGTTAGGGGTGTGTTTGGTTAGGGTTTCAGTTATAATTGGGGGGTTTCCACTGTTTAGGCACATCAGGGGCTCTCCAAACACGACATGGCGTCCGATCTCAATTCCAGCCAATTCTGCGTTGAAAAAGTAAAACAGTGCTCCTTCCCTTCCGAGCTCTCCCGTGTGCTCAAACAGGGGTTTACCCCAACATATGGGGTATCAGCGTACTCAGGACAAATAGGACAACAACTTTTGGGGTCCAATTTCTCCTGTTACCCTTGGGAAAATACAAAACTGGGGGCTCTGCGTTATAAACTGTAGTGAAACACTTGGGGGTTCAAAGTTCTCACAACACATGTAGATAAGTTTGTGGGGGGGTCTAGTTTCCAATATGGGGTCACTTGTGGGGGGTTTCTACTGTTTAGGTACATTAGGGGCTCTGCAAACGCAATGTGACGCCTGCAGACCAATCCATCTAAGTCTGCATTCCAAATGATGCTCCTTCCCTTCCGAGCCCTCCCATGCGCCCAAACGGTGGTTCCCCCCACATATCGGGTATCAGCGTACTCAGGACAAATTGGACAACAACATTTAGGGTCCAATTTCTCCTGCTACCCTTGGAAAAATACAAAACTGGGGGCTAAAATATAATTTTTGTGGAAAAAAATACTTTTTATTTGCACGGCTCTGCGTTATAAACTGTAGTGAAATACTTGGGGTTTCAAAGCTGTCACAATACATCTAGATGAGTTCCTTAGGGGGTCTACTTTCCAAAAACGTGCCACTTGTGGGGGGTTTCAATGTTTAGGCACATCAGTGGCTCTCCAAACGCAACCTGGAGTCCCATCTCAATTCCTGTCAATTTTGCATTGAAAAGTCAAACGGCGCTCCTTCCCTTCCGAGCTCTCCCATGCGCCCAAACAGTGGTTTACCGCTACATATGGGGTATCAGCGTACTCAGGACAAATTGGACAACAACTTATGGGGTCCAATTTCTCTTGTTACCCTAGGGAAAATACAAAACTGGGGGCTAAAAAATAATTTTTGTGGGAAAAAAATTGTTTTATTTTTATGGCTCTGCATTATAAACTTCTGTGAAGCCCTTGGTGGGTCAAAGTGCTCACCACACATCCAGATAAGTTCCTTAGGGGGTCTACTTTCCAAAATGTTGTCACTTGTGGGGGGTTTCAATGTTTAGGCACATCAGTGACTCTCCAAATGCAACATGGCGTCCCATCTCAATTCCTGTCAATTTTGGCATGAAAAGTCAAACGGTGCTCCTTCCCTTCTGAGCTCTACCATGTGCCCAAACAGTGGCTTACTCCCACATATGGGGTATCAGCGTACTCAGGACAAATTGTACAACAACTATTGAGGTCCAATGTCTTCTCTTACCCTTGGAAAAATAAAAAAATGGGGGCAAAAATATAATTTTTGTGAAAAAATATGATTTTTTATTTTTACGGTTCTGCATTATAAACTTCTGTGAAGCACTTGGTGGGTCAAAGTGCTCACCACACCTCTAGATAAGTTCCTTAGGGGGTCTACTTTCCAAAATGGTGTCACTTGTGGGGGGTTTCAATGTTTAGGCACATCAGTGGCTCTCCAAACGCAACATGGAGTCCCATCTCAATTCCTGTCAATTTTGCATTGAAAAGTCAAACGGCGCTCCTTCCCTTCCGAGCTCTCCCATGCGCCCAAACAGTGGTTTACCGCCACATATGGGGTATCAGCGTACTCAGGACAAATTGGACAACAACTTATGTGGTCCAATTTCTTCTCTTACCCTTCGGAAAATAAAAAATTGGGGGAGAAAATATAATTTTTGTGAAAAAATATGATTTTTTATTTTTACGTTCTGCATTATAAACTTCTGTGAAGCACTTGGTGGGTCAAAGTGCTCACCACACCTCTAGATAAGTTCCTTAGGGGGTCTACTTTCTAAAATGGTGTCACTTGTGGGGGGTTTCAATGTTTAGGCACATCAGTGGCTCTCCAAACGCAACATGGTGTCCCATCTCAATTCCTGTCAATTTTGCATTGAAAAGTCAAATTGCCCTCCTTCGCTTCCAAGCTCTGTCATGCACCCAAACAGTGGTTTACACCCACATATGGGGTATCGGCGTACTCAGGACAAATTGTACAACAACTTTTGGAGTCCATTTTCTCCTGTTACCCTTGGTAAAATAAAACAAATTGGAGCTGAAGTAAATTTTTTGTGAAAAAAAGTTAAATGTTCATTTTTATTTAAACATTCCAAAAATTCCTATGAAACACCTGAAGGGTTAATAAACTTCTTGAATGTGGTTTTGAGCACCTTGAGGGGTGCAGTTTTTAGAATGGTGTCACACTTGGGTATTTTCTATCATATAGACCCCTCAAAATGACTTCAAATGAGATGTGGTCCCTAAAAAAAAAATGGTGTTGTAAAAATGAGAAATTGCTGGTCAACTTTTAACCCTTATAACTCCCTAACAAAAAAAAATTTAGGTTCCAAAATTATGCTGATGTAAAGTAGACATGTGGGAAATGTTACTTATTAAGTATTTTGTGTGACATATCTCTGTGATTTAATTGCATAAAAATTCAAAGTTTGAAAATTGCAAAATTTTCAAAATTTTCGCCAAATTTCCGTTTTTTTCACAAATAAATGCAGGTACTATCTAAGAAATTTTACCACTATCATTAAGTACAGTATGTCACGAGAAAACAGTGTCAGAATCACCAGGATCCGTTGAAGCGTTCCAGAATTATCACCTCATAAAGGGATAGTGGTCAGAATTGTAAAAATTGGCCTGGTCATTGACGTGCAAACCACCCTTGGGGGTAAAGGGGTTAATAAACATCAGAGACGTCACATGGGGAGATGCTTTTTTTATGTTCATAATGTTGGAATAGTTTTATCCAAAACTGAATCTTCTTAAATGGGTTGTCTCTTGTCATTCCTCATGTTTCCTGACAAAAGGATAAAACTAAACTTTATTAATTCCAAATGTAAAACTATACCCATAATTTATCCCCTGAAGGTTAGTCAGTAGGTGACCAATACAAAAAACATGTACCCCACATTTCATTACATAGGGTGAGGTAACGTATACTCACTCACTCACTCTCCAAGCCTCTCATTTCTACGAGTTTCATCGTCCTCGCCAAAGGCGACTCATCAGGAGACTATTTAATATTGACCTATATTTAAGTGAAACTAGACAAAAGAAACCTAAAATCATGTATCATGTTATCCCAAACAGTCAGAAAACCAGCCACATATTGGCAGATCCCAGACCTCAAACTATATACTTTGTAAGTTTATACGCCACTCAAGTGTCAGGAATAGATAGTATGTGAAAATACAGTATAATTCTTGTGTTTTTCTCCTATAGGGACTGCCCTAGTTTGGTATTGTAACAGCTGTTAATTAGTAGTGCAAATTGTCCTAGGCACAACTCCGTTTTCAGACGGCCCAATATGTACCACTCAGGGAAAACGTACCTGCTCCAAAGATCAATAGTAGCTTCTAAGTAATGACCATGCTGCGGTCTGTCAAGGAATGAGTGCAATATCATTATAAAGACTAGGGATATGTGCAATCATAATGTATGCAAGATCTGTGCCATTATTTAGTATGAATATATCACGGAGTGACTGGCCCAGTGTGACACGACCCAGTGATTGGTCGGTCACCAAAAAATTCAGAAACTCAACACTGATGGAATAGAGGAGAGGAAGGCCCTGACAATAGGGAACCAGGGACGATCACCTCCTGAGCTTCAACCTGAGCCTGTCCCTGATCTCACCTAACTCCCTATGCAGGTCCTTATCCCTGCCGACATCAGGATACCTTGTCCTAAACTGTCACCTTAAACTGCCTTTGCTAGTGCATTGGCCGGCTTAGGAAGCTAGTCTAGCCACTACAGCTAAAAAACACAAGGGGAGAGGAACAGACACAGAGGGGATAAGGTAACAAAATACAGCACACTTGCAGTATTGTGTGGATGACCAGTTCTACGCCGAATATGCTGTTGGTCCATGAAACAGCATGGAACCGTTGACCCCACACATGTCAGTCCAGGAAGAGTACTCTGTCGTGACGCACGAACATGACTGCATAGATGAGTCAGGAGACCGTGGGTTTTACACATGTCCATGATAAACCTGTTCCTAATGCATATTTTGAGGTTTTTATTTTTGTAGATGGCTCCAGATACCACCAGGATGGGCGATTCTACACTGGATATGCAGTAGTATCCTCACATGAGGTAATCTGAGCTGAACCACTCGCTCCTCGCATGTCAGCGCAGGAGGCAGAGTTGAAGGCACTCACTGAGACGTGTAGAGCTGCTGCAGGTAAAGTCGCTAATATTTACACAGAATCGAATTATGGATGGGGAATATCCCATGAGTATAGCCCTATCTGGAGAAGCAGAGCGTTTCATACATCAGCCGGTAAGCCCATTAACAATGCAGAGCTGGTGAAACAATTAATGGAGGCATTGATGTTACCAGTCCAGGTTGGCATCGTCAAGGTAAAAGCACACACGAACGGTGACTCCGTGGAGGTAGAGGGCAACAGAAGGGGGGATGAGGCTGCTAAAGTAGCAGAAAGGCGGCCTAGGGAGCAGTGGACGGTGGCAAAGAGTCAGCGTATTCCAGCCACACTGAGCCTAGATGTCCTGAAATCCCTCCAACTGCCCAGAGAAGGAACACTGGGAGAATGGGAGCCTAGCTGAACTCAGAAGGACTATGGGAGAATAAGGATGAAATGTGTATACCAGCGTCCCTGTTCCCAATCATGGCGCAAGAAACATAGGGCCCCAGTCACACCTCAAAATGTCACATGTGTCCATGGTAGATGCCTTCTGGATCGTTCCTGGGTTCAGTTATGCAGCCACAAAACTCGTACAGTCATGCCTCATCTGTGGACAGCACAACCCAGGTAAAGCAGTAAAAGTCCCTAAGAAAGCGACACCCAGGCCTCTCTACCTGTTTCAGAGATTGCAGACTGACTACATACAGCTACCCAAGGTAGGAGTGTATGAATATGTCCTAGTATGTGTAGATCTCTTCTCTGGTTGGCCGGAAGCCTATCCAGTAAAATGTGCTAATTAATGTTAAAATGACACTTAACCCCTTAGTGACAAAGCCAATTTGGTACTTAATGACCGAGCCAATTTTTACAATTCTGACCACTGTCATTTTATGTGGTTATAACTCTGGAACGCTTTAACGGATCCTGCTGATTCTGAGATTGTTTTTTCGTGACATATTGTACTTCATGTTAGTGGTAACATTTCTTCGATATTACTTGCGATTATTTATGAAAAAAACGGAAATATGACGAAAATTTTTAACATTTTGCAATTTTCAAAATTTGTATTTTTATGCCCTTAAATCACAGAGATATGTCAGGAAAAATAGTTAATAAATAACATTTCCCACATGTCTACTTTACATCAGCACAATTTTGGAAACAATTTTTTTTTTGTTAGGGAGTTATAAGGGTTAAAAGTTGACCAGCAATTTCTCATTCTTACAAAACAATTTTTTTTAGGGTCCACATCACATTTGAAGTCATTTTGAGGGGTCTATATGATAGAAAATAACCAAGTGTGACACCATTCTAAACACTACACCCCTCAAGGTTCTCAAAACCACATTCAAGAAGTTTATTAACCCTTTACGTGGTTCACAGGAACTGAAACAATGTGTAAGGAAAAAATGAACATTTAACTTTTTTTTGCAAACAGTTTATTTCAGAACCATTTTTTTTTATTTTAACAAGTGTAAAAACAGAAATCTAACCATAAATTTTGTTGTGCAATTTCTCCTGAATATGCCAATACCCCATATGTGGGGGTAGACCACTGTTTGGGTTCACGGCAGAGCTTGGAAGTGAAGGAGTGCCGTTTGACTTTTTCAATGCAGAATTGGCTGGAATTGAGATTGGATGCCATGTCACGTTTAGAAAGCCCCTGATGTGCCTAAACAGTGGAAACACCCTACAAGTGACACCATTTTGGAAACTAGACCCCTTAAGGAACTTATCTAGATATGTGGTGAGCACTTTGAACTCTCAAGTGCTTCACAGAAGTGTATAACGTAGAGCCGTGAAAATAAAAAAATCGCATTTGTTTACACAAAATGAGCTTTTCACCCACAAATTCTTATTTTCACAAGGGTAACAGGAGAAACTAGACCACTACAGTTGTTGTGCAATTTCTCCAGAGTATGCTGATACCCCATATGTGGGAGTAAACCACTGTTTGGGCGCATGGCAGAGCTCGGAAGGGAAGGAGCGCCGTTTTACTTTTTCAATGTGGAATTGAGACCGGACACCATGTTGCATTTGGAGAGCCCCTGATGTGCCTAAACATTGAAACCCATCACAAGTGACACCATTTTGGAAACTAGACCCCTTAAGGAACTTATATAGATGTGTGGTGAGCACTTTGAACCCCCAAGTGCTTCACAGAAGTTTATAACGTAGAGCCGTGAAAATAAAAAATCACATTTTTTCTACAAAAATGATTTTTGTCCCCAAATTTTTATTTTCACAAGGGTAACAGGAGAAATTAGACCACAAAAATTGTTGGGCAATTTCTCCTGAGTATGTCGATACCCCATATGTGGGGGTAAACCACTGTTTGGGCGCACCGCAGGGCTTGGAAGAGAAGGAGTGCCGTTTTACTTTTTCAATGTAGAATTGGCTGGAATTGAGATCGGACGCCATGTCGCGTTTGGAGAGCCCTTGATGTGCCTAAACAGTGGAAACCTCCCACAAGTGACACCATTTTGGAAACTAGACCCCTTAAGGAACTTCTCTAGATGTGTGGTGAGAACTTTGAATGCCCAAGTGCTTCACAGAAGTTTATAATGCAGTCGTGAAAATAAAAAAAAAATTTTTCCACAGAAAAGATTTTTTAGCTCCCAAGTTTTTATTTTCATAAGGGTAGCAGGAGAAATTGGAGCACAAAAGTTGTTGTCCAACTTGTCCTGAGTATGCTGGTACCCCATATGTGGGGGTAAACCACTGTTTGGGTGCACGGCAGAGCTCGGAAGGGAAGGAGCACCGTTTTGGAATGCAGACTTTGATAGAATGGTCTGCTGGCATTATGTTGCCTTTGCCGAGCCCCTGATGTACCTAAACAGTAGAAACCCCACACAAGTGACCCCATTTTGGAAACTAGACCCCCCAAGGAACTTATCTAGTTGTGGGGTGAGAACTTTGAATGCCCAAGAGCTTCACAGAAGTTTATAATGCAGAGTTGTGAAAAAAAAAAATTTCCACAAAAAAGATTTTTTAACCCCCAAGTTTTTATTTTCACAAGGGTAACAAGAGAAATTGGACCCTAAAAGTTGTTGTCCAATTTATCCCGAGTACGCTTATGCCCTATATGTGGGGGTAAACCACTGTTTGGGCACACGGCAGAGCTCAGAAGGGAGGGAGCACCATTTGACTTTTTGAGCGCAAAATTTGCTGTCGGGTTTGGAGACTCCCTGATGTACCTAACCAGTGGAAACCCACCAATTCTAACTCCAACCCTAACTAACTCATGCCTAACTCATGCCTAACATTAAAAAAGTGGACTAACCACCCGAGTAATACATATCCTTGCCATCATCTACCTAATGCTGTTATGTATAGAAAATGGGTAACAGGTAGCTGTAATTAAAGAAAAGAGAATTATTACTTTTTGGTACAATTCCTCGAGTACAGTGGTGGCTACATATGGGTTTGATACCTGTGACATAATACAGGGAAGTGGGTGTGGGGAGCCAGGAGTGTCACGACTCTCGGCAAAGACAGAACAGTTTGTATTCTTTATTTGTGGTAATTGGGAAAGAAGAAATAAAAACTGTGGTTCTTGGAAATCTGTAGGATGGGATACAAGTGATAGAGTGGGGATATAAACCGACCCCTGCCTTCAAACAAGAGAGTAGTAAAGGGAAGTCCTTGCTTACGCAGATGACGCTATTCAAGTCCGACTCTAGTGACCAATGCAGGACAAAATTTTATCCTTTGATACTCAGTATTGAGGATCCATCACCCAATGATGTAGGAGAGTATACTTTTGGGGGCATATTATAGTCAGGAGGAAAGACCCCAACAGGCAATTCCCAATTTAAAGATACTGTATGTTGGAGTCTCAGGAAAGGGCAAATCTGGAATACCATGGATTCCACTTCTTCAACATGTTTGTGTTTTTATGGCATGACTGCAATCCAGAACCCCACTTATGAGGATACACTTGCTATAGAGACTGGGTATACAGATGTTAACGCCTGGGTTGAGTGGATGAGGTACACTGCACAACAACAAAATAGGACCAACTGTTATGTGTGTGCAGCAGCCAGGCCCCATTTGGGATCTGTTCCCTATTAATCCCTGAATTGGAGGAGTGTGTCCTTGCCCTCTTTACCAACACCCTTTCCCCCTACCTGTAGGTCTTCGATTGAGTTTAGCCTAGGAAACGTCGGTGGGTCTATTCACAAGGAATAGGTCGCCCACTCCATTGTAGGGTTTCAGCCTAGTCCTGGTGCAGGGTCAGCTTTTCCCCTTCTACCCTAGTCCTGAGTTGCAGATCTGTAACAGTCACCTTAGCCTTAAAAAAGCTTGAATCCTTATCTGAGGAACTTAAGAAAATTCAGTTGATGATCTTTGGGATACTTGGTTTGGGTAGATGACGGAATGGCAGAAATGGTTGGCACAGATTGGTACAATTATTATGGTAATCCTTATTTTCATGTCTGTGGTTTCCTGTATATTTCTTTGTGTTAAACAAATGGTCACTAAGAGCGTGGACCGCCTAACCCCTACGCTGGCTTTCCAAGAAGATGGTGATGGCCATGATTTTACTATAAAACCCTGAAGACCAATTCAATTTATTAAAAAGGGATAAATATATATATATATATATATATATATATATGATTTCCACATGAATAAAGATTGCATCAAGGGGGGTAAAAGCTCAATATTACCCATCTACCCTGCCCTTTTTAGTTTTTGCGTTTGTTTTTTGTTCTTCCCAGACCCATAACTTTTATATATTTCAGTCAATACGGCTATGTGAGGGCTTGTTTTTTGAGGGACGAATTGTACTTTTGAATGACATCATTGGTTTTACTGTGTTGTGTACTAGAAAATGGTGAAAAAATTCCAACTGTGGTGACAATGCAAAAAAGTGCAATTACACAATGTTTTTTCATTTTTTTTTACCATGTTCACCAAATGCTAAAACTGACCTGCCATTATGATTCTCCAGGTCATTACGAGCTCATAGACATCAAACATGTCTAGGTTCTTTTTTTATTTAAAGGGGCTCTGTCACCTGAATTTGGAGGGAACAATTTTCAGCCATAGAGGCGGGGTTTTCGGGTGTTTGATTCACCCTTTCCTTACCCGCTGGCTGCAATATTGGATTGAAGTTCATTCTCTGTCCTCCGTAGTACATGCCTGCACAAGGCAATCTTGCCGGGACCAAAAAATGTAATTCTGACATTTTGACTCTTGCTACACTGTTTAGCGATCAGGTTAATCCTTTTTTATTGTTTTGGCGATTCTGAAAGTGGCGATAGCAAATATGTGTATGTTTTGATTTTATTTTGTTTTTGAATAAGGCGAAAGGGGGTGATTTAAACTTTTACATTTTTTTTATATTTTTAAAAACATTACTTTTTTTACTTTTGGCATGCTTCAATAGTCTCCATGGGACTAGAAGCTGCCATAGCCTGATCAGCTTTGCCATATAGAGGCGATGATCAGATCGCCTCTGTGCTGTAGAATTACTTGCTATGATGCTATGGAATTACTTGCTATGAATCGCGATTCCACCCACGGCTATTCAGGCACATGTCAGCTGTTCAAAACAGCTGATATGTCCCAGGAAAGATGTGGGCTTAGCGCCGGAGCCCACATCAATGGGAGTGAAGCAACCTCTGCAGTACAAATGACCCTGATGAAAAGTTCACATACCCCATTTCTTAATACCGTGTATTGACCCCTCTGGCATCAATGACAGCTTGAAGTCTTTTGTGGTCCTTGTGGATGAAGTTCTTTATTTTCTCAGATGGTAAAGCTGCCTGCTCTTCTTGGCAAAAAGCCTCCAGTTCCTGCAAATTGCTGGTCTGTCTAGCATGAACTGCGCGCTTGAGATCTCCCCAGAGTGGCTCAATGATATTGAAGTCAGAAGACTGAGATGGCCACTCCAGCATCTTCACTTTGTTCTGCTGTAGCAAATGACAGGCCGAATTGGTCTTGTGTTTTGGATCGTTGTCATGTTGAAACATCCAGGTACATCCCATGCGCAGCTTCCGGGCTGATGATTGCAAATTTGCCTCCAGTATTTGCTGATAATGTGCTGCATTCATCTTTCTTTCAACTTTGACCAAGTTTCCTTTGTAGCTCACACATCCCCAAAACATCAGCGATCCATCTCCGTGCTTTACAGTAGGAATGATGTTCCTTTCATTATAGGCCTTGTTGACCTCTCTCCAAATGTAACATTTTTGGTTGTGGTCAAAAAGTTTAATTTTGGTCTCATCACTCCAAATTGCCTTGTTCCAGAAGTTTTGAGGCTTCTCTCTGTGCTGTGTCATGTATTGTAGGTGAGATACTTTGTGGCAGTAATGGCTTTCTTCTGGCAACTCAACCATGCAGCCCATTTTTCTTCAAGTGCCTCCTTATTGTGCATCTTGACAGCTACACCGCTAGTTTTCAGAGTCCTGCATTTCAGCTGATGTTATTTGTGGGTTTTTCTTTGCATCCCTAGCAATTTTCCTGGCAGTTGTGGATGACATTTTTGTTTTTACAGAGCCCCTGATTTTCCATTTGTTAATCAGTTTGAACGCAGCTGGCTGGCATTATCAATTCCTTGGATATCTTTTTGTATCCCTTTCCTGTTTTATACACTTCAACTACCTTTTCCCGTAGATCCTTTGACAATTATTTTGCTTTCTTCATGATTCACAATCCAGAAAATTCAGTTGCTAGATGAAAGATGCAGGAGTCTGTCTGGATCCCAGAAACTCACTCAGCTTTTATTCACACACAGTGATTACAAGCAAACAGGTCACAGGTGAGGATGTTACATTTAGTAGCCATTCACACCCATTTGTGTCAAATTCTGTGCATGTTATCAAGCCAAAATCACCAGGGTATGTGAACTTCTGATTAGGATCATTCGATGTTTTGGGTTGTTATTATGATTTAAAAAGAGAAAACACAGTAGTTTGATAATAAATGGCCTCACCCAACCACTAACCATGAGTGGAGGAAAAGTTTTAGTGTTATCATTCATATTCTCTAAAAAAAAGGCCAAGAAAGCAAAAATTCTGCAGGGGTATGTAAACTTTTGAGCACAACTGTATTTATTGAGTATAAGATAAATACATACATAGATATATGTAAACAAATTGTAGATATATCACTTGATATCAGTTTATAAGGTCAATAGATACTGTGCACTTATAAATGAATAGCTCCTATAATGAGAGGACACAGAGCAATGGGTATAAATAGTAAGAAAATAAAGCGCTAACAGTGCATTACATTCCTGGAATAATAAGAGATATAAAGTGCAGTAAGTGCTATATGGAATTCTCCAGAAATACAGTACAGCCCATATAGTGTAAGGGAGTAAACATCCTAACAAGAGATGGAGATTACAAATCCTATAGACGACATGCCAGTGGTATACAGATAAGGATGAAATATTTACCACTATTCCCTCTTGCGCGTGTTTCGCCACGTCAGCTTCCTCAGAGGGTATGGATAAGTGTTTCCAACAACCAAGGCCCTGCACTAATCCAGGCAAGGTGAGTAACTCTGGGATACAGTGGGAGTGTTTCTAATTAGGGCTGTTCCCCGGTCACATCTATGGAACACATGAATGAGTCTGCCGGTGTAAGCCAATCACATAGGTGGTTATTGTTTATACCACCCTTTCCTATCCAGGGTCATGTTATTGGCGTGACACCTAATAGTAGTTGGGACATACCCCTGATGGCTTATTGGTGTAAACCGAACGTCCTAGGGCAAATGCCAATCAGAGCTCCCAGAGAGCGAGTATACCCCATGTGGGTAAATGCATCTGTGAGGCCCCCGGGTGGTGTCATGTGTGGGATCCAGGAAACAGCGTCACACACCATCCCGGGTAACTCCGCTTCTGGGCACCTCCAATTGGATGGTGTTTCCAAGGGGGAGTGTACGGAAGGACACTGGATGGACTCATTGCCATGGAGATCAGACAGGCCGACACTACGCAAAAAAAACAAGCACCAAACAACTAACAATCCATAATGTAAAGTCAGAAAAAATGAGGAAAATAATCTAAGTTTATATTCACACTGCAATATTAGTCACATTTGATCTGTGTCTGTCCCAGAAAAAAAGTCATCATTCCCTGTAATCAGTGTATAGAGGAGGAGATGATTGCGGAGAGACCGTCCATTGTTAGAATAGTGGGTAGACACAGAGGGCATCCAATGTTCCCGACTATCCGGGTGTCTAGAGGATCTTCACCATAGGACAGTAAAGTGCAGGTAGGAGATGATTGCGGAGAGACCGTCCATTGTTAGAATAGTGGGTAGACGCAGAGGGCATCCAATGTTCCCGACTATCCGGGTGTCTAGAGGACCTTCACCATAGGAAAGTAAAGTGCAGGTAGGCCATCTTGTCACCATTGAAAAAACAAAAAACCCTAAAAAATACCTTTTAATAATAATGATTAAAAGTATGAACAACCAAAAATACTTTCCTAAAAAATAGGGAAAGTTGAGGATCTATGCTGTAAATTAAATAGCATACAGACTGAAAAGTTTATTGTACACCACAGAGGTTTAGGTACCATAATTAGTGTCAATACGTGAGCCACAAATTATTAAATGCATAGGGAATGGACTAGGGAAGATAGAGGTGCCTCACCGTATAGACGGCCCTTCCTGGCAGCGGAGGTTGGCACCCTGGGAATGATATGGCACCCCCGCTCACCGTCGGCTGACCCTCAGGACCCTCAACAGGAATCCCTATCAAAAAGCCACCACCATCACCAAACACCTATAATGTCTAAAGTGCTGTTCGTGCAGTTACCTAGGTCCTTATCTGAATCTAAAAGTTGTGGTTCCAGAGGCGGAGCGGAATAACTCTAGGATAGGCTCAATAGGCTAATAACAAGTGATAATCAAAGAGGGTATAATATATTTCAAAAACGCCTCGTCTTTATCCACAATTCTTATATTTATGTATAGATGTGAAACGGATTGACACTAGGCAAGAATTGGCTGATAGAGGATGATACCTCAGGTTCAATGATGGATAGAGGAGTCGAAACAACTGGCAAACTTAACAGCTAGGAGACCCATTATGTGTCATAACCATCCTTTAGGCAAGGTGAATATACTCAGGTGCTAATAGTCATCAAACCATCAGGTTAGGGCATTTATACATGATGTCAATACAAAAGATTACACAGCTCATAATTCTTGCCAAAAGTGGTCACAAAATAAGCCACAAGTCGCATTGGGTCAAGGCAGGCAAAGCCATCCAATATAGATGAAAACAGTGACCATCTCTATAGGCATTATTATGTATTGAGCCACAACCGCGTTGTCGGAGTATTCATCCCAACCAAAAAGGTAACAGACACCTCATGATCAGCACATAGGTGTGTAATCAATAATGTCCACTTATCTCCCGGGGACTAGTGCCCCATACCGACCCGTTTCCCCCCATTGCCGGTCCAAAGGGGTTCATCAGGGGAATGCCAGCGGTAAGCACCAGGCAGCTTGTAATGAAAAAGTGCTGAATGCGCTTCAACAGAGGGTCCTTATATTCCGCACGCCGTACGCCGTAATCCCGGAAGTCATTCATTGACTTACGGGGTAGCAGGGCAGCTGTCAGCCGCTTGTATGTATCAGCGGTTTGTTTCTCAGAAGATAGTATAGGCTTCCGGTAACAAGTGTCACTGGTGGAGCGCAGTCTGCACATCAGCGACCATGTGATACCAGTCTGTCTTGCTTGTGGAACGCAGCATGCATTCCATTAACCTCCTTGCTGGACTTTATGAGGAGGAAGCAAGGGGGGGTGGGGGAAGGCCCTTTTTCAGATATTTTTAAAAATACTATTACCATCACAGCCCCCTTGCTCAAAATTCTGTGGCCTGTAACAGTACAGAACACATTCACCTAGGTCATGTCATCGTAGATAAGGAAGAGACATTGCAGGAAACCGAGTTAAGAAGAAGGCCCAATGTAGGGGTGTGGGTCTCTGAGACTTGTAATTTAGTGCATGGCCTGACAAGCATTTCTTCATGGGTACTAAATTTTACTGTCTGTAGCAGCACGGAACACATGAGCCATGGTTATCTAGTGGTGGAAAATAATGAGAGATGGAAGAAGGCTTCATTAAAACCCAGGCCCAATTGAAAGGTGCGTGTCTCCTACACTTGTGATGCCCATTTACTAAGTGTATGGGCTGAAAAACATTTCCCCAAGGGGGATACATTGATTAAAAACATACTATGGGCATCTTAGACACCCTTGGCAAAAATTTCACTGTCTGTAGCAGCACGGAACACATGAACCCTTGTTATCTACTGGTGGAAAATGATGAGAGGTGGAGGAAGGCCTCATTAAAACCCAGGCCCAATTGAAAGGAGCGTTTCACCTACACTTGTGACAAACATTTCTCCCAGGGGGATACATTGATTAAAAACATACTATGGGCATTCTAGACACCCTTGCCAAAAAATGTACTGTCTGTAGCAGCACGGAACACATGAACCCTGGTTATCTAGTGGTGGAGAATGAGGAGACATTGCTAAAGCCTAATTGAAAAGTAGACCCAATTTAAAGGAGCCGGTCTCCTATACTTGTAATGCCCATACACTAACTGTATGGGCTGACAAACATTTCCCCATGGGGGGGTACATTTTTAAAAAAAAGATACTATGGGCATCACAGACACCCATGCCCCCCAAAATTTGTGACTTAGGCATCACAGAATCCATTCCCCTGATGCTCTACTGGTTGTGGATGATGAGGATGAGGATAAGTTGGAAGATAACACCAAACAGACCAAATCTGGAAGCGTATACTCATGTGTGATTTGGAAAAGGTGCATGAGAATACACCTCCCCCAAAAATAGAATGTATTAGAGGTTATGTTTCCCTGTTTTCACTTGGTGGTGTACAGAAATCTTTCCCAATCCAGCCCTTGTTCATTTTGATAAGAGTCAGCCTGTCAGCATTTTCAGTTGAGAGGTGGATGCGCTAATCAGTAATAATTCCACCAGCGGCACTAAAAACCCGCTCTGACAGAACGTTAGCAGCAGGGCAGGCCCAGGACGTCCAAGGCGTAGAGAGCCTGTACATGCCACGTGTCCAGCTTAATAATTAAAAGGCACAGAGGAATCACGGAGGACGTTTGTACGATCTGCAAGGTACTCCCTCAGCATCTTCTCAAACATTGCACTTCTTGTGAGAGCATCCCTTGGCTCTGTGCCAGTACGATGGGAGGGTCTGAGAATACTGTCCCAGAACTTTGCCATTGTTCCCCTGCCTGTGCTGGATTGTACTTCTGTCTCTCTCGCTTGGACTCCTTGGTTGTACAACAACTCTGCTGCCAGCATTCTCACATGGGAATTTTCTGAGTAATTCTGCTACAAGGGCCCTCTGGTACTGCAACATTTTAGTACACCTCTCTTCCTCTGGTAGAAGAGATTGAAAGTTCTCCTTGTAGTGTGGGTCTAGAAGTGTCACTAACCAGTAATGAGTGTCATCCAAAATAATTGTTATAATGCGAGGGTCATGTTAAACGCAGTGCAACATAAAGTCAGCCATGCGTGCAAGATAGCTAACAGGCAAGACTTACGTGTCCTCAACAACAGGACGACTGACCATGCTGTCCTCCTCCTCATCCTCCCTGTCCTCAGGCCATCCACGCTGAACAGACGCTAATACAGATGTGCTTGTAGTACCATCTATAGCGCATGAAATTAGCTCCTGTTCTTCCTCCTCCTCCTCATTGTCTACCAATGCACATTGAGAAGACATGAGGCTGGGCTGAGTGTAATCCCCCTGTATGGTTCCTTGCTCCATGTCTTTGTGCTCTGCCTGCAATGCATCCTCTTTAATTGTGAGCAGAGAAGTTTTCCGAATGCTGAGAAGAGGGATGGTGATGCTAATTATGGCGTCTGCACCACTCACCGTCTTGGCGCAGTCCTCAAAGTTTTGGAGGGTGATACATATGTCTGACATCCATGTCCACTCCTAAGGTCTTATGTATGGAGTCTGACCTGAATATCCATGGCCTTGTTGATGTTGGTAGTCAACAACTGCCCTCTTCTGCTTACAAATCCTTTCCAACATATGCAGCGTAGAGTTCCATTGCGTGGGGACATCACACACCAGCCAGTGAGCTGAAAACTGCAAACGCTGCTGAAGCACGGCAAGGGCGGCTGAAGCTGTAGCTGACTTTCTAAAATGGGCAGACAGATGGTACACTTTCACTAGCAGATCTGGCAGCTCTGGGTAGCTTTTCAGAAAATGTTGAACCATGAGGTTACACACATGTGCCAAGCAAGGTACGTGTGTGAGCTCATCTTGGATCAGAACCGCCACCAGGTTACTGCCATTGTCACACATGACCATACCTGGCTGTAGGTTCAGTGGTGTCATCCAAACATCTGACTGCTCTTTCAGCACTATCCACAACTCTTCTGCATTGTGCGGTTTGTCAACTATGCGAATTAGCTTCAGCACAGCCTGTTGCCACTTGGCTGAGGCAGTGCTTGGGGCTTCTGGCTGATGTGTTGATTTCAGAGATGGAGGATGAAGAGGAGGAGGTGCAGGAGCTCTAGACTGTGGGGGCAACCCTGATTGATGTAGGGCCAGCAATCCTCGGCGTGGGGAGGATGTGTTCCATCCCAAGTTCTGACTGGGTCCTGGCTCCCACTATGTTAACCCAGTGTGCCATCAGTGAGATGTACTGTCCCTGCCCACAAGCACTTATCCATGTGTCTGTGGTTAGGTACTTTCCCTGTAACAGCATTGTTGAGGGCATGGGTAATGTTGTGGGACACATGCTGTTGTAATGCCTGTATGGCACACCGGGAGAAATAGTGGTGACTGGGGACCGAGTACCTTGGGACGGCCGCCGCCATCAGGTTGTGGAAAGCATCTCAACAAGCCTAAAAGGCAGCATTTCTAGCGCAAGCAGAAGAGAAATATTAGAATTGAGGACTGTGGCCTGTGGGGCGTTGGCTGGGTATTTCTGCTTGCGTTCCAAAGACTTGGCTATAGACAGCTGAAGGCTGTGCTGGGAAAAGGACTTGGACGGGCTTGATGATGTTGCTGCATGACTGTGGGCCACAACAGGTACAGAGATAGAGGAATTTTCACATGCATAGTGTACTGGCGATTGGCTTCTACGCAAAACAGTGGAATAAGCAGTGGTGTGACCTGCAGACATTGGTCCTGGAGCCTGGGGTTTGGCCCATAAAGTCGGGTGCTTTGCTGCCATGTGCCTGATCATGCTGGTGGTGGTCAGGCTGGTTGTTTTGCTACCCCTGCTGATGCGGGCATGGCAGGTGCTGCAAATGGCTTGTTTGGGGTTATCGGCAGTCTTTAAAAAATAACCAGACTCGGGAAGATCCAACAGTTGGAATGGCAACTTCCCTCATGTTGGTGTTATGGGGAACGGATGCACGCCTTCTGTCTGGGGCCACCACACTGCTTCTTCCTGCCTGTTGGGGTAATATGCCTCCTTCCTCATGTGTGCTGCTGCCCTTGCTCTGCTTGTCCTCCTGCCAGGTTGGGTCAGTCACATAGTCATCCACCACCTAGTCTTCCACATCCACACCCTGCTCCTCCTCCTGACTTTCTGGCAATTGTGTCTCATCATCGTCCACATCTTCTGATACTTTCCCATCATCGCCTTCATGTGACCGAGGTTGGTCAAAGCTTTGGGCATCTCTACATGCGATCTCAGCTGTCACCACTTCAAGTTGACCTGCCGAGAGTTCTGAATCTTGAAATGGAAAACTGAACAGCTCTTTGTTAGAAAAAATAACTCTTCCTTACTTTTTCAAGTAATAATACAGTGAGGATAGAAAAGAAAAGCAAAATTGAATTGTGTGGATAAAACAAATCTTGTTTAATGTCCATTCAAAAACTGGTTACAAAAATGAAGAAAAAGTAAATTCATAAGTTCATAGCACACAAATTAAAGGGAACCTGTCACCTGAATTTGGCGGGACTGGTTTTGGGTCATATGGGCGGAGTTTTCAGGTGTTTGATTCACCCTTTCCTTACCCGCTGGCTGCATGCTGGCTGCAATATTAGATTGAAGTTCATTCTCTATCCTCCATAGTACACGCCTGCACAAGACAAGATTGCTTTGCACAGGCGTGTACTATGGAGGACAGGAATGAACTTCAATCCAATATTGCAGCCAGCATGCAGCCAGCGGGTAAGGAAAGGGTGAATCAAACACCTGAAAACTCCGCCCATATGACCCAAAACCAGTCCCGCCAAATTCAGGTGACAGAGTCCCTTTAAGTATTAGATTATAAAAGAGAAAGCAAGCATTGATCTTACATATGGTCTTGAGGTATGATGTGTTCCATGGGGAGAGTCTCAAGAAATGAGAGATCTGCACCATACTCAGAGCAGGCGGTTTATATACCATTTCGACCCCCTTACATTGGTTCCTATTTCCTATCTCCTAACCACATATGGTGATCTACCGCTATGTTCATAGCTCGTACCATATTAGCAGAACCTAGTAGCTTATTATTCCCATAGTACTATATTTAACAATGGCTAAAGTTACTTTGACATGGAGTATAAACACATTTTCAAATGGTAAATACCAAAAGAAAAAATGAAGTGAAAGAGAAAGTACGATTTAAAATAATAAATTTATTCAGAACTTATTCTAAAAAGGTGTATTTACACATGGTATAAAATTAGACAGAAAGCGGGGGGAACGGAAACCTCCAAATACCAGGGGATGCAAACCACAGTCTATCACAGTCCTGTGGTACTAACAATAATCCAAAAAGGTCAGCTAGATAAATCAATTACATGTGTGTCTAAGCGGTCAAAAAATGCTTCAAGGATAAGAGTACCAAGGCAAGATGTGCAGCGCACAGAGTTGAATAACAGATGGTAATATATAATCTTAGAGAGGGCATGTAACCATAAGACCATAAGCATAGGTACCCAGTATGTTAGCATGCAATATGCTGTGAAGAACTCTGGGGAGTGAACTAAGCACTATATATGCAGGTGGAGTGTACGGTATAGCACCTATCTGAATACAATGGGTAAATTAATTACCTGAAAGGAATAGATGCCAGGAACCTGTGCGTGGAAACAGGATAGTGTGGAGGCCTCCTGCGTCCAACAAGCGCCGTTTCGCAATAAAGCTTCTTCCAAATGGGGCGATCATATCATTTGCAATATCACCCGACCACACAGCCTTTTCTTCACCTCTTATCTATATTCCAGTATAAAACATCTGTAGGATTACATTCCCATGTGCCTGTCTTATTATTGTGTACATAATCTCTTTGTAACTGTATAAACCCAGCCTTAGGTCCTGTGATAGCATGTAATGTTATGTTAGTGTCATGTATGAAGTGTAACTCAATACAGCATTTTACACCATAACCCATGCAAATGTTTCCGGTAATATCTACTGAATTGTCCGGTATGTCTTCATCTATCAGGTTTTGTAGACTTGTTCTTCTTGGTTTCCTCGAATGTAGAGTTCTTTCGAAAGGTTCATTCACTTCACTAGTGTTGGTTCCACGATGCAAAATATCTTCTGCATAGATCACAGTTGAAATAGTACATAGCAGCAGAAATGTGATTCCCATCAAATAGTAGCTTTTCCTGGGAAATGTCGTCTTCTCCTGAAGGATTGGTGTTGATTCCCTTCCACCAAGGCCATGGTGTTTCGTATTCCAGCTCTTATTGGAATACATTTCTTCCTAAAAGAAATGCAGTATCATTATTTTGCAATATACAATTTGCACTGATCGACATGTACCCACACTCTTTGTTGTCTGCGGGTATTTTTGACCGCATTAGATGCTCGTTGCACAAGAATCATGACTTGTCCCATGGTTTCAATAATCTCAAAGGGACCTTCTCAGTTACTTTCCCAAGGTCCATTCTTCCTGAAAGTTTTGATCATCACCTGAGCCCCTTTTTTGAATTTGGATACATATGGTGGCTCCATTCTCTGAATTCTTGATGCAGCATGTGGATGAATCGTTTTTAAAATTTCCTGCAACAATTGCAACCATTTGGACCTTGCAACAGCATCTTTTTGAGGTGTGGACAAAAATGGTTCATGTGGAAAAATCAATGGCATTTTTCTTCCTGTCATTAGTTCTAAAGGAGTAAACTGAGTTGTGGAAGAAGTTGTTCCTCTCACACTCAACAATACAAAAGGTACGGCATCAACCCAAGTATTGCCTTTGTCCAATAGCATCTTGGCAATTCTCGATTTTATTGTTCTATTCATCCTTTCCACAATACCAGCAGACTGTGGATGGTAAGGTACATGGAACTGTTGTTGTACCCCTAGAATAGTACAAACGGCTTGCATGATTTTTCCGGTAAAGTGACTTCCTCGATCAGAGGAGATCATTCTTGGGATCCCCAAGTACAAAAGACATGATAAACTAATTCTCTAACTGTAAACAAAGCATCATCTTTCCTAACAGGTAATATTTCAACCCATTTAGAAAAAAACATTTACTACAACCAATGCATACCTGAGACCATTTTTACGTGATGGTAACGGTCCAATGTAGTCGATTTGTAATGTGGACCATGGACCATCTGCACGTGCGGTTCGGAGTAGTGGCGGTTTCTGTCCTTTTGGTCTTGGATAAATTTGGGCACAAATGAGACATAATTGCACAATACTTTATACAGTCTCTTCCATCTTTTCCCAGTAAGATATCTCTCTGAGAATGCCTAACAATTTCTGTTGACCCATGATTATATTTTGTGAACTCAACCTGTAGAACTTTTGGTACAACAGGACGCAACTCCCTGTTTAAGTCATGGCATAAAACCCTGTTTTCACAAACAAAGGGAGGTTTTGGATCAACCCGGGAAGCAACAAGAGATGTGTCTTTTTCTTGTTCTTCCACAAAAGAAGGGATATGCGTATCTGTTCTTTAAACTGCTAAAATCTCTAAAGTTGTTCTGTCCTCACTAGCTGAGGCAGTCTCATACGTAGCTATACAGTCAGCTAAACCGCTATACCGGGATCCAATAAGGAGACTGTGGTTGAGTCTGTGCTTTATTAAACGTAGCGGTATATTGATGCGGTGAAACTGTGAACAATGATATACATAGAATCAGTGCATGGCATAGAACAGATACATAATACACATGATATACATTATGCATAACATTTAGAAAGCTAGTGACTAAACTGGGAGTACAACTAGTTAAACTAAGCTAATATAGAGCAGGAATATCTAGGAAGCATAAAGACATACCGGCAATGCAATCGCAAGGGGGATGAAGTAAAGCATCTTTCCTTGAAGGCAAACTGAAGAAAGTGAAAGGAAAAATGGAGGGAAATGGAGGCTGAGCTACCATAATGCATTGCAAAGGAGGAGGAGAATCAGACATGGATAATACAAAAACAAGATTGAACTGCCAACATAACTCTGGCCGCTAGAGGGAGCCAAAGCATCACAGATGAATAAAGGCATGAATATGTCAATACTGTATACTGAGGAAACTGCAATTATGCAAGCAAATAATCAGGGCAACAATATTAGATGGCGGAGACAGAACACTCCCCGTCTGGCATCAACGGATGTCACAACTCCTTTCTTCCGAAGGCAACAATAGGACCAGTTCAGATACCGGTCTTGAAATGTCTTAGGTTCATTCCCTTTGGTCATCCTTAGCTCAACTTTGCGGACGTTGCCGTCCTTACTCGGGAACGTTGCGGTAACTAGACCAAGTGGCCACTGGTTCCGGTGAATCTGACAGTCTTTCACAAGAACAAGGTCACCTATGTTCAGATTAGGTTTAGTAGATTGCCACTTCGTCCGTGGCTGCAGGGTAGACAAATATTGTTTGCGCCACCTGTCCCAGAAAGTATTTGCAAGACTTTGTACCTGTCTCCATTGGCGCTTGTAGAGGTCCTTCGCGTCGAATCCTCCTGGAGGGGCACTGGACAGTCCTGTTTTCTGGGTAAGTAAAGTAGCTGGAGTCAATAACAAAGGCTCCTCAGGGTCGTTAGGAACTGGAACCAGGGGTCTTGCGTTAATTATAGCTGCAGCTTCAGCCATGAAGGTGATGAGACTTTCGTGGGTGAGTCTCACTGCTCCTTCTTGAAGAAGAGTGGAGTCAAGAATTCTCCGTACTAGACCAATCATTCGTTCCCAAGATCCTCCCATATGTGAAGAGTGAGGTGGGTTACATAGTAACATAGTAACATAGTTAGTAAGGCCGAAAAAAGACATTTGTCCATCCAGTTCAGCCTATATTCCATCATAATAAATACCCAGATCTACGTCCTTCTACAGAACCTAATAATTGTATGATACAATATTGTTCTGCTCCAGGAAGACATCCAGGCCTCTCTTGAACCCCTCGACTGAGTTCGCCATCACCACCTCCTCAGGCAAGCAATTCCAGATTCTCACTGCCCTAACAGTAAAGAATCCTCTTCTATGTTGGTGGAAAAACCTTCTCTTCTCCAGACGCAAAGAATGCCCCCTTGTGCCCGTCACCTTCCTTGGTATAAACAGATCCTCAGCGAGATATTTGTATTGTCCCCTTATATACTTATACATGGTTATTAGATCGCCCCTCAGTCGTCTTTTTTCTAGACTAAATAATCCTAATTTCGCTAATCTATCTGGGTATTGTAGTTCTCCCATCCCCTTTATTAATTTTGTTGCCCTCCTTTGTACTCTCTCTAGTTCCATTATATCCTTCCTGAGCACCGGTGCCCAAAACTGGACACAGTACTCCATGTGCGGTCTAACTAGGGATTTGTACAGAGGCAGTATAATGCTCTCATCATGTGTATCCAGACCTCTTTTAATGCACCCCATGATCCTGTTTGCCTTGGCAGCTGCTGCCTGGCACTGGCTGCTCCAGGTAAGTTTATCATTAACTAGGATCCCCAAGTCCTTCTCCCTGTCAGATTTACCCAGTGGTTTCCCGTTCAGTGTGTAATGGTGATATTGATTCCCTCTTCCCATGTGTATAACCTTACATTTATCATTGTTAAACCTCATCTGCCACCTTTCAGCCCAAGTTTCCAACTTATCCAGATCCATCTGTAGCAGAATACTATCTTCTCTTGTATTAACTGCTTTACATAGTTTTGTATCATCTGCAAATATCGATATTTTACTGTGTAAACCTTCTACCAGATCATTAATGAATATGTTGAAGAGAACAGGTCCCAATACTGACCCCTGCGGTACCCCACTGGTCACAGCGACCCAGTTAGAGACTATACCATTTATAACCACCCTCTGCTTTCTATCACTAAGCCAGTTACTAACCCATTTACACACATTTTCCCCCAGACCAAGCATTCTCATTTTGTGTACCAACCTCTTGTGCGGCACGGTATCAAACGCTTTGGAAAAATCGAGATATACCACGTCCAATGACTCACCGTGGTCCAGTCTATAGCTTACCTCTTCATAAAAACTGATTAGATTGGTTTGACAGGAGCGATTTCTCATAAACCCATGCTGATATGGAGTTAAACAGTTATTCTCATTGAGATAATCCAGAATAACATCCCTCAGAAACCCTTCAAATATTTTACCAACAATAGAGGTTAGACTTACTGGCCTATAATTTCCAGGTTCACTTTTAGAGCCCTTTTTGAATATTGGCACCACATTTGCTATGCGCCAGTCCTGCGGAACAGACCCTGTCGCTATAGAGTCACTAAAAATAAGAAATAATGGTTTATCTATTACATTACTTAGTTCTCTTAGTACTCGTGGGTGTATGCCATCCGGACCCGGAGATTTATCTATTTTAATCTTATTTAGCCGGTTTCGCACCTCTTCTTGGGTTAGATTGGTGACCCTTAGTATAGGGTTTTCATTGTTTCTTGGGATTTCACCTAGCATTTCATTTTCCACCGTGAATACCGTGGAGAAGAAGGTGTTTAATATGTTAGCTTTTTCCTCGTCATCTACAACCATTCTTTCCTCACTATTTTTTAAGGGGCCTACATTTTCAGTTTTTATTCTTTTACTATTGATATAGTTGAAGAACAGTTTGGGATTAGTTTTACTCTCCTTAGCAATGTGCTTCTCTGTTTCCTTTTTGGCAGCTTTAATTAGTTTTTTAGATAAAGTATTTTTCTCCCTATAGTTTTTAGAGCTTCAATGGTGCCATCCTGCTTTAGTAGTGCAAATGCTTTCTTTTTACTGTTAATTGCCTGTCTTACTTCTTTGTTTAGCCACATTGGGTTTTTCCTATTTCTAGTCCTTTTATTCCCACAAGGTATAAACCGCTTACACTGCCTATTTAGGATGTTCTTAAACATTTCCCATTTATTATCTGTATTCTCATTTCTGAGGATATTGTCCCAGTCTACCAGATTAAGGGCATCTCTAAGCTGTTCAAACTTTGCCTTCCTAAAGTTCAATGTTTTTGTGACTCCCTGACAAGTCCCCCTAGTGAAAGACAGGTGAAACTGCACAATATTGTGGTCGCTATTTCCTAAATGCCCAACCACCTGCAGATTTGTTATTCTGTCAGGTCTATTAGATAGTATTAGGTCTAAAAGTGCTGCTCCTCTGGTTGGATTCTGCACCAATTGTGAAAGATAATTTTTCTTGGTTATTAGCAGAAACCTGTTGCCTTTATGGGTTTCACAGGTTTCTGTTTCCCAGTTAATATCCGGGTAGTTAAAGTCCCCCATAACCAGGACCTCATTATGGGTTGCAGCTTCATCTATCTGCTTTAGAAGTAGACTTTCCATGCTTTCTGTTATATTTGGGGGTTTGTAACAGACCCCAATGAGAATTTTGTTACCATTTTTCCCTCCATGAATTTCAACCCATATGGACTCGACATCCTCATTCCCTTCGCTAATATCCTCCCTTAAAGTGGACTTTAGACAAGATTTTACATAGAGACAAACCCCTCCTCCTCTCCGATTTTTACGATCCTTTCTAAACAGACTGTAACCCTGTAAGTTAACTGCCCAGTCATAGCTTTCATCTAACCATGTCTCGGTTATTCCCACTATGTCAAAGTTACCTGTAGATATTTCTGCTTCTAGTTCTTCCATCTTGTTTGTCAGGCTTCTGGCGTTTGCGAGCATGCAGTTTAGAGGATTTTGTTTTGTTCCAATCTCCTCACTGTGGATTGTTTTAGAAATGTTCTTACCTCCCTTCTGAGTATGTTTTCCTGGGTCGTCTTTGTTCGAGTCTAATGTTTTTCTTCCCGTCCCCTCTTCTTCTAGTTTAACGCCCTCCTGATGAGTGTAGCGAGTCTTCTGGCGAATGTGTGTTTCCCAGGTTTGTTGAGGTGTAGTCCGTCTCTGGCGAGGAGTCCAGAGACGGTTGAATGACCATGTGCAGCCTTGGTCACTGAGGAACCTCTCGAGAGTCTTATAGTTTAGATTTGAGGGTATTCCTAATTCCTTTGCTGCACCAACGAAGTTAGTACCTCTGTCTGAACGTATGTGCTTGATAGGACCACGGATGGCCATAAAACGTCTTAAGGCATTGATGAAGCTTGACGTGTCAAGGGACTCGATGACCTCTATGTGGACGGCTCTGATTGACATGCAAGTGAACATGACTGCCCAACGTTTACTATTGGCTTGGCCGCCTCTCGTACGACGTGTAACAACTGACCAAGGCCCAAACACATCGAGACCAACGCTAGTAAAGGGAGGGTCTGGGCTGAGTCTATCTGCTGGTAGGTCAGCCATCTTTTGGGTTTGAGTTGAACCACGAAGCTTACGGCAGGTAACACATTTGTAGATGACACTACTGATGAGTCTTTTTGCACCAATGATCCACAAGCCAGCAGATCTGATGGCTCCTTCTGTAAATAGTCTTCCTTGGTGCTTGACCAGATTGTGGTAATGTTGTACGTTTAGGTAGGCAACATGACATTTTCCGGGAAGTATAAGAGGGAATTTCTCCACAAACTCTATCTCAGCTTCTTTGAGTCGGCCTCCTACCCTCAGCAGGCCGCTGTTGTCGATGAATGGGTCAAGTTTTCTCAATACGCTGCTCGCTGGTATTGGAGCTTTGTTAGTAAGACATTGGATTTCTGCCAAGTAGGTTTCTCTTTGAACAGTGAGGATGATGTGATTTCTAGAGAACTCTAAAGGTACCTTCACACATAACGATATTGTTAACGATATCGTTGCTTTTTGTGACGTAGCAACGATATCGTTAATGAAATCGTTATGTGTGACAGCGACCAACGATCAGGCCCCTGCTGGGAGATCGTTGGTCGCTGAATAAAGTCCAGAACTTTATTTCGTCGCTGGACTCCTGCTGACATCGCTGGATCGGCGTGTGTGACACCGATCCAGCGATGTCTTCACTGGTAACCAGGGTAAACATCGGGTAACTAAGCGCAGGGCCGCGCTTAGTAACCCGATGTTTACCCTGGTTACCATCCTAAAAGTAAAAAAAAACAAACGCTACATACTTACCTACAGCCGTCTGTCCTCCAGCGCTGTGCTCTGCACTCCTCCTGTACTGGCTGTGAGCGTCAGTCAGCCGGAAAGCAGAGCGGTGACGTCACCGCTCTGCTTTCCGGCCGCTGTGCTCACACAGACAGTACAGGAGGAGTGCAGAGCACAGCGCTGGAGGACAGACGGCTGTAGGTAAGTATGTAGCGTTTGTTTTTTTTTACTTTTAGGATGGTAACCAGGGTAAACATCGGGTTACTAAGCGCGGCCCTGCGCTTAGTTACCCGATGTTTACCCTGGTTACCGGCATCGTTGGTCGCTGGAGAGCGGTCTGTGTGACAGCTCTCCAGCGACCAAACAGCGACGCTGCAGCGATCCGGATCGTTGTCGGTATCGCTGCAGCGTCGCTTAATGTGAAGGTACCTTAAGTCGGAGGTAACGTAGGTATTTTTACAAAGATGCCAACCTTTACATTTTTCTGTGCCACAAGTTCTGGTAGCCATGAATGAGCGAGCTATATGTGTCAGGCAGGTAATGGCTCGAGTAAGTGACTTCCAACTTGAGAATCTGTCGAACCTGCAAGATCCAAGCTGGATAACAGAGGTCATTGTATGTAGTGTAGACACCTGAGGGCGGATTTCAGCATCTGAGTCCTCTCCTACAAGTTCGAAGGTGTCTGGAAAACATTCCTCATTGTACAATAGTTTTGGTCCAGAGAGCCACGTTGTGCTTCCTAGTCGACTTGCGTCAACTGCTCTAGTTGCATGATCTGCGGGATTCTGGTCTGTGGGTATGTAATGCCACTGCTTTGGATGAACTGATCTCCTGATTCGTAGCACTCTGTTATTGACATAAACGTAGAATCGCCTGGTTTCGTTGTGGATATATCCCAGGACTACTTTGCTGTCTGAGTAGAACTTGGCCTGTGTCAGGTCGATATCCATTTCGGATGCGATGAACTCCGCTAACTCAACGGCTAAGACTGCGGCACAAAGCTCTAACCTGGGTATAGTGTGCTCTGGTTGTGGTGCGAGTTTGGCCTTTCCCATGACGAAACCAATGTGGCACTGACATTTGGAGTCTACAGTTTTGAGGTAGGCAACAGCGGCAATTGCTTTGACAGAAGCATCTGCAAATATGTACAGTCTTTGGCTCTGTATCTCAGTAGATGGCACAGGGGTGTATGGTCTTGGCACATGCAGGTTGGAGAGTGCCGCTAACGAGTTCTTCCACTCTTCCCACTGGATCCTCTTATCAGGTGGCAGAGGTGCATCCCAGTCAGATGTTTCCCTAGTTAAGTCTCTTAGTAGGGCCTTGCCTTGTATAGTAACAGGAGCTGCGAAACCCAAGGGATCATACAGACTGTTGATGGTAGACAGGACGCCTCTACATGTGAAAGGCCTTTCTTCCTGGCTGACCTGAAAGGTGAAAGTGTCTGATTGTAGATTCCAGAGAAGCCCAAGGCTGCGTTGCATTGGTGCGGGGTCTGACCCCAGGTCCAGGTCTCTGAGACCATTACATAGGTCCTGAGATGGGAACGCTTGCATGAGTTCTTGGCTGTTTGAGGCTATTTTATGAAGCCTAAGGTTTGAGCAGGCAAGCATGTCCTGGGCTCTCCTGAGAAGACTGATGGCAGTCTCATTTGAAGGCATGGCTTTTAGACAGTCGTCGACATAAAAGTCCTTTTCTATGAATTGTCTGACATCTGCTCCGTATTCTGGTTCTCCTTCCTGAGCTGACCTTTTGAGTCCGTAAATGGCGACTGCAGGTGAAGGACTGTTGCCAAAGATGTGCACTCTCATGCGATACTCTGTGACTTCTTTAGTAGGATCATTGTCTCTGTACCAGAAGAATCTTAGGAAGTTCCTGTCTCTCTCTCTCACAAGGAAACAATGGAACATTTGCTGGATGTCAGCGATGAAGGCAATGGAATCCTTACGGAAGCGCATAAGTACACCCAGTAGTTTGTTATTGAGGTCTGGTCCTGTCAGTAGAACGTCATTCAGGGAGACATCATTAAACTTAGCACTGGAATCAAACACGACTCTGATCTGGCCTGGTTTCTTAGGGTGGTATACTCCGAACATGGGTAGGAACCAGCATTCTTCAGAGTCTTTGAGAGTGGGAGCTAGTTCTGCATGACCGTTTTCAAAAATCTTTGACATGAAGGAGAAAAAGTGATCTTTCATCTCTGGTTTCTTTTGCAGATTACGAATGAGAGAGGAGAAACGTTGTAATGCTTGATTTCTGTTGTTCGGTAGACGTGGTCTGTGGGTTTTGAAGGGAAGAGGTGCGACCCAGCTGTTGGTCTCATCTTTAACAAGTCCCTTGTCCATTACCTCTAAGAACAACTTGTCCTCTACCGACATTGCCACTTGGTTGTCTTGCTTAGTTCTCTGGAAGACTGTGCACCCTAACTGATCCTCATAGCTTCCCGACACTATACTGCTGTCGTGAGTAAAGTCTATTAGATGGTCGGGCAGTTGGATGCTGTGTGGCAGTTCCCTGACATGGAACTCATTGTTACAAGGTTGAAACAGAGATGGACGTCCTTTCTCCAATGTATTTGTCAGCATGCTTGTCACAGAAGATGGGGCGTGCATGCGTCCCAAGCATACGTAGCCAATTATGACCCATCCTAGGTCTAGCCTTTGGGCATAGGGAGCATTGTGGAGTCCATTGATATGACGTCTCACTTTGTGAACCTGCAGGATATCTCTCCCCAACAGCAGAATTATCTGGACCTGATGGTCGAGTTCCGGTATAAGGTGCGCTATTCGTTTTAAATGAGCGTGATGGATTGCTACATCTGGTGTAGGGATTTCAGATCTGTTGTCTGGGATCTGGTTACATTCGATGATCGTAGGTAGCGGTAGGCAGAATTGTCCGTCTAAAGACTCGATCTGGTAGTCAGTAGCTTTTCTGCCTGCTGTTGTCACAGTACCTGCACACGTCTTTAATGAGTATGGAGTGCTTGGCCCTTTGATGTTGAATAGGTCAAAGAACGTTCATCTAGCCAAGGATCGATTACTTTGATCATCCAAGATAGCATACAGTCTTACAGCTTGGTCTCTATGGCCCTTCGGGTATACTCTGACGAGGCATATTTTTGAACAGGACCTACTGTTTATTGTCCCTTTGCAGACCTCAGTACATTGTGAAGTGATCTCTGGCGTAGCTGTATCAGTGCTCCTTTCCTCCCCGCCATGCTCACTGTCAGCTGGTGTGTTTTGTGTACTCCATGGAGCTGGGCCAGGGTGTAGAGCGGTGTTATGATCTTTGGTGCCACATTCTGTGCATTTTACACTGACCTTGCAATCCTTGGCGAGATGAGCTGTGGACGAGCAGCACTTGTAGCAGATACCGTTTTCTTTCAGGAAGCTTCTGCGATCTGGCATAGATTTTCCTCTGAAGGCTCTGCATTTCAGGAGAGGATGAGGCTTCTGATGAAGTGGGCACTGCTTGTCAGGGTCCTGCACCTTTGTCTCTGATTGGGAGCAGCCAGCAGACCTGTAATTAGAACCTGGAGAAGAAACATAAGTCTTGTGTACTGCCACAGATGTTCTGCATGGATTTGCAGGTGGTGATGGTGTGGCATATGGTATTGCAAAGTCAAAGCTGGGATCGTTTCTAATTCTCGCTTGTTGGTGTATGAAGTCTACAAAAACGGAGAAGGGAGGGAATAGAACGCTGTGTTTGTATTTGTACGTGGAACCATGTGTGAGCCACCTCTCCTGTAGATTGTAGGGCAACTTCTGGACTATAGGGTTAACACCTCTGGCTGTGTCGAGAAATGCAAGTCCCTGTAGGTCGTCCTCGTATTTGGCAACTTGGACTTCCTTTAGCAAGTCGCTTAGCTCTCTAAGTTTCTGGAGACCTTTGTTAGATATTTTAGGAAAGTCATCGATTCTTTTGAACAAGGCTCTTTCTATTACTTCTGCTGAGCCGTAACACTCATCCAGCCTTTTCCAGATCTCTTTGAGGCCAGTCTCAGGGCGGTTTATATTAATGTCTCTGATCCTTACTGCATGTTTGACTGACTCTTCTCCCAGGTATTTGACTAACAGGTCTATCTCTTCCCTGTGTTTTAGCCCCAAGTCTCTAATGACATTTTGGAAGGAAGCTTTCCAAGCTCTGTAACCTTCAGCTCGGTCAGTGAATTTCATGAGTCCCTTGGCAACCAGTTCACGTCGTGTGAAGAACTTGGCAAATTCTGTCGTGAACCGGTTGTCAGCAGAGTATACTGGTGATGGGTCGCCCTGATAATGATGTGAGGTGCGTTCGTACCTGTTAGTGTCCTCAGGGTGGTGCCAGCCGGTGTCGTATTGCTTCGGCCTGATGTACGGTGTGTCAGCAGGGTGATCCACGTTGGTTACCTGGTGAGGGGCAAGGTAGTCATTAGCAGAGTTGTTTTGCCTCACATTTTCGAGTTTGTTTCTGTCGTGAGCCTCGTGACGACTCTCGCTCACTTCGCTGGAGGTGTCGTATTCTGGTTTTGGTACTGGTTCATGGTTATAGTTTGGATCAGGAAGTTCATTAACATAGTGAGATGTGCGTTGTGGTGAGTCTTGCAGTGGGAACTCCAGACTCGACGTACTGCTTTGGCTATGCAGCTTGGGATTTTGTGCGGCTTCTAGCGATTCTGCTTCGGCAAGGGCTGCGGCAGCTTCCCTTTTTGCTGCTAGGCTTTCTAAGGCTGCATCCACGCGTGCCTTCTCTAACTGCGACCTTCTCTCTTCGTCATCTAGGCGTGCTTTTTCTAATTTAAGTTGCATCTCTTGGTCAGCAAAGCTTGCTCGTATTTTGGCGGCTTCAGCATTTGCGCGGGCAATGGCGACCGCGCTGCTGATGGATGTTGTCTTTGAGGAGACGGAAGTAACAGATCTTGTCCTATGTGATTTGTGAGACATGGTGTCTTGGGAAAGTGCTTGGCTGTGCAGAGATTGCTGCAGCTGTATTCAGTCTCTGTGTAGCCGGTGACTTGAATCCCACTAGTTGGATGGCTGCCGTTTCACTGTTCTGTCCTCACTAGCTGAGGCAGGCTCATACGTAGCTATACAGTCAGCTAAACCGCTATACCGGGGTCCAATAAGGAGACTGTGGTTGAGTCTGTGCTTTATTAAACGTAGCGGTATATTGATGCGGTGAAACTGTGAACAATGATATACATAGAATCAGTGCATGGCATAGAACAGATACATAATACACATGATATACATTATGCATAACATTTAGAAAGCTAGTGACTAAACTGGGAGTACAACTGGTTAAACTAAGCTAATATAGAGCAGGAATATCTATAGGAAGCATAAAGACATACCGGCAATGCAATCGCAAGGGGGATGAAGTAAAGCGTCTTTCCTTGAAGGCAAACTGAAGAAAGTGAAAGGAAAAATGGAGGGAAATGGAGGCTGAGCTACCATAATGCATTGCAAAGGAGGAGGAGAATCAGACATGGATAATACAAAAACAAGATTGAACTGCCAACATAACTCTGGCCGCTAGAGGGAGCCAAAGCATCACAGATGAATAAAGGCATGAATATGTCAATACTGTATACTGAGGAAACTGCAATTATGCAAGCAAATAATCAGGGCAACAATATTAGATGGCGGAGACAGAACAAAAGTTTCAGGGTGAAACACTTCTTCTCCTGTCAGGGCTGCCTCTTTGGCTAACCTATTTGCAGTGGCCTTTCCAACAGATAATTCATCAAATTTTTTATGGGCAGGGACTTTGACAATAGCAAAACCATTAGGGTTTTTGATGCCATCACAAAAATGGTTTTCAGTGTGTCACTATGTACAAGGGTCTTATTAGAAGAATCTATATAGCCTCCTTTCCCCAAACTGGCAAATAATATGTCAGTGATCTCACAACATAGGAGCTATCACTGTAGATTACAATGGGACATTGATCATCAGCTTCATTCAGCTGTAGTACCATTTTTATCACTTCTAGCTCTGCCCTTTGAGCTGAAAAATTACACAGTAATTTGTGTTTTACAACCTGTGATCTTTTGGGATAAATAATGGCATATCATGAATAGTAGTGCCCATCTGAATAAAATCTGGAACCATCTACAAAAATTGTTTCATCTGTTGCCTCTGGGTTCCGTCTGAAAAGCGATGGACTAGGATCATGAAAAGACTAAACAATAATGAGTTTGCCCTTCATATTGCATCAACGGAGGAAGAACATATTTGGCCTTATAATCTACCTCAATTTGTTTTGGAGACAATGACAATAACCAATGAGCAAATCTCTGTGACACACCTGGGATATTGTTCTCAAAGAGAAGTTTTAGTGTAGAATGAGGAGTTTGAAAAGTGATTTTGTTGAACCCAACAATTAGTTCAGGTGCTTTGACTGCTAAGTACACCTCTACCAAGTGTCTTGCACAGGTCTCAAAACCTCTTTCAACAGGTGAGAGAAGCTTAGAAAAATAGCCCAAAATTCTCCACTCTTCTCACTACAACTGTAGCAGCACAGCAGACACAGATGTCTCTGATGTGTGTACTTGCAAAGCAAATGGAGCCGAAGGATATACTGTGGACAAAGCAGGTGACTTTTGTAAATTCATTTTCAATTGTTCAAATGAAGTTTGTTGTTCATCACCCCAAGGACCAAAGTAATCACTATTTTCACCTCTTAAAAGATCGTACAAGGGTCTGGCCTTGTCTGCAAAATTATCAATGAAGTCCCTTGAATAGTTCTAACCCTAAGACCCAAGAAATGTCACAATGCCTTCTATGATGTTGGAATTGGTAGAGAAGCAATTGCCTCTATTCTTTCCTGCAGTAGCTGTCTTTTTCCTGGACTCAACAACACTCCCAAAAACCTGACCTTGGTTTGCATCAATTTGACCTTTTTGGTGTTCAATTTCAACCCTGCATCATGCAGCAGCTCAAACAATTCTGTCAGAAGAGAAACGTGATTCTTTATCCTCAGAAGACAACAGAATATCATAAACATATTGCAAAATACAATCTTGTCTAGAAAATCTAGATAATACCTTTTGCAACGCCTGATGGAAAACACTAGGTGACAAATGTGCTCCTTGAAGTAACCTACAAAACAGATATTGTTCATCCAAGAAAGTAAATGCAAACTTGTACTGACAACTCTTTTCAAGAGGTCAGTGCTCAGTCAGAAGGCTAATGAATACAGATTTCAAAAAACTGACCATCACATCGAAACATAGACTAAGTGTGAACAGGTGCTGAACATAGAGTCACCAACTCATATACAGTCAAATAAATAAGGCAGCACACTGTAGCGCTAAAACATGCAAACATGAAAACTGAACTGCATTACTGCACTAGAAATATGAAAAAATGAGAGCGTTTAGCGCATAAATTGGCCAATTCATGTGTACCTGGTAGCCACATTAGGGCATCTCTCGTATACCAGGTCCTAAACTTTTTTGAAATCTGTATTCATTATCCTTCTGACTGAGCACTTCGCCTCTTAGCCACAGGTGTTTTAATCGCAGCAGGTCCATTACTCCTCCACAGAGAGAGAGAAATTTAGTCTAAGAGGTTTCACAGGTACCCATTCAGATGAAGACGTTTATTCTCAGCGAGGAAAGGAAAGTTTAGGACCTGGTATACGAGAGATGCCTTAATGTGGCTACCAGGTACCCATGAATTGGCCAATTTATGCGCTAAACGCTCTCATTTTTTCATATTTCTAGTGCAGTAATGCAGTTCAATTTTCATGTTTCATGTTTGCATGTTTTAGCACTACAGTGTGCTGCCTTATTTATTTGATAGAATCAATTGATTCTGGAGACAATTTATACTGACGTTGTGGTGGAAGATTTCGCCCTTCCACATTTACAACAACATCCTTCATTGTACCAACCTCATTCCTGAACAGAGCCCAAAGAAAAGGAAAAAGCTGTACAATTTCTGTCAATACCTCATCACCACCAGTTTCAGGCCACAAATGATCTGTTGACACAACATAATTTAAGCAAATACTTCCAACATGGCTATAATCACTAGGGTCAATTACTTCAGGTTTACAACCATTAGAATCTTTCCAGATCACTTGATTTCCTAGATCAACTACCCAACCGAATTTCTGCACAAAATCTGTGCCAAGTATATTTTCAGAATCACGACCATAGCAAATGTCAATTCCTGTTTTGAAAGAACTAGGTATTTCCAACGTCACATTGGTAACCAAGGTTGCTGTAGTTCCACCTTTCCACTAAAACCAACAATAGTACAAACTGGTGAATCTGGTTGTAGCTTCAAATCAAGATTTGTAACACGTAATTGAGCTCCTGTATCAATAAGAAATACAACATTCTGTCCTGCTAAATTTCCATTGATAAATGGTCTTCCACAGTCATCCAATGCAACGAGTCACAAATTCCAATGAATGGGGTGTAGGAGTAGTCTGTGATTGTCAGGAGATGGGAGAAGACCAATGTCCTTATTAAAAGCACTTGAAATTCTTTCCCTGGACTCAGTCTCCTTCACTGTCATCTCTCTGATCTGTCTGATTAATGGTGCATATGGTCAGGGCCGCCATCAGGGCATGACGGCCGTGACTGGCGTATGGGGCCCGGTGAGCAGAGGGGGCCCGCATCGGGCCCCGTCTTATCTGCTCACCGGGCCCCTACCGGCAGCCGCAGGCTGAACCGGGCCCTTAGCGCCGACGCTGCAGCTGTTTAAAGCTATTGACGTGCGGGCGCGCGCCCGCACATCAATAGTTAACAGCCGCGGCGCCGCCAGCCAATCTGAGGCTGGCAGGCGCTGACGTCAGCCACAGCGTGCGTGCATGTCGCCGGCGTCTGACTTCATTGTCAGTCGCCGGCGAGTGCATGCACGCTGCAGCTGCGTGGAGACTTCGCCCGCCGCAGGAGCGCGGCAGGTAAGAAGAACTTCTTTTTTTTTTTCTTTTCTTGAGAGCGGCGATCCGGGGGCCCAGGGAAGAACGCTGGACACAGGGGCAAAACGCTGGACAGAGATGGGGCAGAGTGCTGGGAAGAGATGGGGCAGAGTGCTGGGAAGAGATGGGGCAGAGTGCTGGACAGAGATGGGGCAGAGTGCTGGACAGAGATGGGGCAGAGTGCTGGGAAGAGATGGGGCAGAGTGCTGGGCAGAGCGCTGGACAGAGATGGGGCAGAGCGCTGGACAGAGATGGGGCAGAGCGCTGGACAGAGATGGGGCAGAGCGCTGGACAGAGATGGGGCAGAACGCTGGACAGAGATGGGGCAGAGCGCTGGACAGAGATGGGGCAGAGCGCTGGACAGATGGGGCAGAGCGCTGGACAGAGATGGGGCAGAGCGCTGGGAAGAGATGGGGCAGAGCGCTGGGAAGAGATGGGGCAGAGCGCTGGGAAGAGATGGGGCAGAGCGCTGGACAGAGATTGGGCAGAGCGCTGGGCAGAGATGGGGCAGAGCGCTGGGCAGAGATGGGGCAGAGCGCTGGGCAGAGATGGGGCAGAGCGCTGGGCAGAGATGGGGCAGAGCGCTGGGCAGAGTGCTGGACAGAGATGGGGCAGAGTGCTGGGCAGAGATGGGGCAGAGCGCTGGGAAGAGATTGGGCAGAGCGCTGGGCAGAGATGGGGCAGAGCGCTGGGCAGAGATGGGGCAGAGCGCTGGGCAGAGATGGGGCAGAGCGCTGGGCAGAGTGCTGGACAGAGATGGGGCAGAGTGCTGGACAGAGATGGGGCAGAGTGCTGGGCAGAGATGGGGCAGAGCGCTGGGCAGAGATGGGGCAGAGCGCTGGGCAGAGATGGGGCAGAGCGCTGGGCAGAGATGGGGCAGAGCGCTGGGCAGAGTGCTGGACAGAGATGGGGCAGAGTGCTGGACAGAGATGGGGCAGAGTGCTGGACAGAGATGGGGCAGAGTGCTGGACAGAGATGGGGCAGGATTGGACACAGATGGGGCAGAGTGCTGGACACAGATGGGGCAGGATTGGAAACAGATGGGGCAGACTCAGTGCTGGACACAGATGGGGCAGAGTGCTGGACACAGATGGGGCAGATATGCTGGACACAGATGGGGCAGATATGCTGGACACAGATGGGGCAGAGTGCTGGACACAGATGGGGCAGAGTGCTGGACACAGATGGGGCAGAGTGCTGGACACAGATGGGGCAGAGTGCTGGACACAGATGGGGCAGGATTGGACACAGATGGGGCAGAGTGCTGGACACAGATGGGGCAGGATTGGACACAGATGGGGAAGAGTGCTGGACACAGATGGGGCAGAGTGCTGGACACAAATGGGGCAGATATGCTGGACACAGATGGGGCAGATATGCTGGACACAGATGGGGCAGAGTGCTGGACACAAATGGGCAGAGTGCTGGACACAGATGGGGCATGATTGGACACAGATGGGGCAGAGTGCTGGACACAGATGGGGCAGGATTGGACACAGATGGGGCAGAGTGCTGGACACAGATGGGGCAGGATTGGACATAGATGGGGCAGAGTGCTGGACACAGATGGGGCAGAGTGCTGGACACAGATGGGGCAGGATTGGAAACAGATGGGGCAAAATTGAGACAGATGGGGCAGGATTGGAGACAGATGGGGCAGGATGGATACGATGGAGACAGATGGGGCAGGATGGGGAGATCATATGGGGCAGAATGGATACTCATGAGGGCAGGATGGGAGAACATATGGATGGAGCCTGCAATGAGACACACGGGGGCTAGGATGGCGAATATTACCATAGGGGCTAATTAAGGGATATTATTATTGCAGTGATGTATTTATTTTATTTTTTGAGTATACTGTTTTAAATGGGGGGAGGTCCTGTTACTGTGCAGAGTGATACTATGTCACCTTCTTTATGTGGTGTAATGTAGAGGCTGTGAAAATTAAGTAATGTGTTCTGCAAGTGGAACTCGAGATAACTGTGTTATTTCCTGCAGAGACGAGTCCTGGCTGGAAGAAATGATGGCGGTCTGTGCTGGATGAAAGATGAAGGACTTCACCTAGAGACGTCACTGGTGAGTCAGTGTTAACTATACACTGACACTATACACTGTATACTATATACAGAACTCCTGTGTATAATGTCACCGGTGATCACTGTATTACCTGTACACAGACACTGCTTACTAATTACAGATCTCCTGCGTATAATGGCACTGATGGTGATAGTATTGTGTTTTTTTTTTTTATTACTGATCAGTATTGTAGTATTCAGTCACTATGTGGTGGTAATATGCGGTCTGGTCATGATGTGGTGGTATTTGTTCCTTGTATTTTATATTATTCGATCACTGTGGTGGTAATATGCGGTCTGGTCATGGTGTTGTGGTATTTGTTCCTTGTGTTTGATATTATTCGGTCACTGTGGTGGTAATATGTCATCTGGTCATAGTGCTGTGGTATTGTTTCCTTGTATGTAGTATTATAGGTCATTTTAAAAATTGAAAAATAAATAAAAATATACCTAAATTGTATTGCATATTTTAACAAATATTTAGTAGGTTACAGCAGAGTAGGGCCCGGCCAAAAGTGTCAACCGTGTTCTGGTGGCGGCTTAAAAAATCTTTTGGCCAAAACAAAAGCTGCCGGCTCTATGTGTGATCTGGTGATGGGAACTGTTAATGTGTGATAGGTGAGAAGTGGAGATTTTCCAAGAGATAGCGGTGGGACTGTGGACAGTTCGAGGGGTGGAGCCTGGAGGCGGGGCTGGGGTGGAGCCTGGGCGGAGTCTCAAGGGGGCCCCGAAAATTTTGCCAGTATGGGGCCACGAAATTTCTAGTGGCAGCCCTGCATATGGTGACTGCTGTTATGATCCGGTGACCTAGGAGCTGCATGAGAACTTTCACTGGAGAAAGTGGCCACTGTACTGACCGCAATCCTGAACTTAACACCGCAATTAAAAGTAGCCGTGGAGTGTACCTAACACACCTAGACACCTCGTCACAGCCGGAGAACTAAATACCCCTAAAGATGGAAATAGGAATACTATCTTGCCTCAGAGAAAATCCCCAAAAGGATAGACAGCCCCCCACAAATATTGGCTGTGAGTCGGAGAGGAAAAAACATACACAGGCAGAAAAACAGGATTAGCACAGGAGGCCACTCTAGCTAGATAGGACAGGATAGGACAGAGTTCTGTGCGGTCAGTATAAAAACCCTTCAAAACATCCACAGCAGAATATACAAAAACTTCCTAAAACTTCCGTAAATCTGCAACTCCAGTGAATCCTACAATCAGAGCAGGAATAAAACTGAAACAAGCACACTGGCAGTGTGCCACAGAAACAAAAACCAAACACTTATCTTTGCTGAAATAGGCAGTGAGCAGGAGAAGCCAGAAAGTAATCCAACACTTCACAAGGAACATTGACTACTGGCAAGGGCTAAAGGATCCTGCCCACTTAAATATCCCAGTCAGAATTGTAATCATCCGATACACCTGGCCAGGTCTGTGACTCAGAGACAACTGCATTCCACCTACAACCACTGGAGGGAACCCAAGAGTAGAATTCACAACAGACTGCGTTTGTCTGTTGTCAGTCTGAGTGGGTGCAGAAGAATGTAATGGAGGTGCAGAAGGTTTGGTGGATGATTTTGGCATGAGTCCATTTTCCCTTCCAAGCTTACCTGTTCCTTGTGTACCTGTCTCTGAGTCTGCTCTCAAGAATTTTCTGCACTGCCATTTTAAGTGTCCAGGTATACCACAAAAATAACAATGGATATTGTTCCTTTGTCTAGTATTTTTACCTCTATGATCAATGTAATCTCTGTTCTTGGATGTTCCTGTGGGTCTAGGTTTCAGCTGACTTCTTTCTCATGAACTACAGCTATTTTAGTCAATAAAAACTGTTGCTTCTTGTAATGATGGCTGAGCACTAGCCAATTGCTCTGAGGCAGGATCTAAATAGTTGAACTGTTTTACAAAAAATCTGATCATGGACGTTGGCTTCGCATGAGGCCTAAGATCCATCACCATCCTAAAGGCCTGTTCAAATTTTACCAAAAATGCAAATGGATCATCATTAATATTAGTTCGTACATTTTCCAGAACATCAATTGTAGGAGTGGCTTCGCCGGTTGTAAACAATATTGATTGTTCTTCAAAAAGAACCTGAAGACCCACCTCTTCCGACAAGCCTACAGCCTGCAGTAACCACCGATCGACCAAACCGCTGCATGACCAGCTCTATCCTCACCTACTGTATCCTCACCCATCCCTTGTAGATTGTGAGCCTTCGCGGGCAGGGTCCTCACTCCTCCTGTACCAGTTATGACTTGTATTGTTTAAGATTATTGTACTTGTTTTTATTATGTATACCCCTCATCACATGTAAAGCGCCATGGAATAAATGGCGCTATAACAATAATAATAATAGTCTAAGTCTGTCTTCTTTTGTGCTATGCGTCAATTGATCATCATTTAATCTGGGTGTGGTCTGTAACCTTTTTCCCATATGTGAGGGTAACCATACTTTGAATATCTTATACTTTTTTTCATCATTAAGATTAAACTTATTTTGTGTTTGATTAAAATATGTCCGCTCTATAAAAGGCAGCCATCTTGTCATTGAAGTTTGGAATGTCTTTTACAATTTTTATTAACTGATCATGTATTTTCAGATTAATGCGTGCAGCTCTGTCATGGAATTTTTTCTGTTGTAGTTCATCTGCTTGTAAATCTTCTACTGAAACAGCATTGTCTTCCTGTTTGTTTGATCGTGTAACAACAGAAGCCTTTTTTATCTTGGTGCAATTTGGACAATAATTCTGCTCGAGTATCAATTTGATCTTCCAATTGTTCATTATGCTCTGACAATATCAAACAATTTGGACAATCGAAGTAAACCCCGTCAGACTCTTGTGTGTTACCTTGTGTATCAGTATGACCAATGTCTTGTGTGATAGTACATGCTTTATGTGTTTGTGTTTCAGTTTTCTCAAAGACTAAATTATTGTACACTCGGACCATGTGCATTCCATTTTGAAGCTTTCTCTGTAACTTGTTTTACTGAGAAAAACCTCTGATCAATTTTAAGATTCTCTGCTTCACATTGGCTATACAAACTAGACCATAATTGTGAATCTGTATGGCTATGAACAAACTTAAACTCTATATTACTTTTCTTAGAATAATCATGACTAAAATCCATTTTCTCACCTATGGAATGTCTTTTCCTCTATTGGATTGATCCAACCATCAATGGATGGTCCTCTGTGTCTTTACTGAAATCCTCAGACCTCCGTCTGGATGGGACACATGTAGCTCTTTATGGTTGGGGACACAAATCTTCACTCCTCTGTAGGCTCGGTCTGATCCTTGTGACGTGAAATAGTGGAATTCCTGCACCTTGAACAACAGGTGTTTAGCAGAGCTCTCCTCCACCTGTGTGCAATCAAAAGGAATCCACCCAAAATAGCACAAAAATCAGATTTGGCTGGTCTCCCCAAAATAATAGAAAAAATAACACTTTCTTACTTTTTTTTTTTTTTTTTTAAAGTAAGAGCACAGTGAGGATAGAAAGGAGCACAATATTGAATTGTGTGGATAAAACAAATCTTGTGTAATGTTTATTCAAAAAATGATTACAAAAATGAAGAAAAGTAAGTTCATAGCATCCAAAAATAAGTATTAGATTATAAAAGAGAAAACAAGCATTCAGTGGTTCTTGCATATGGTCTTGAAGTTGATGTGGTCCGGGTTGGAGTTTCTTAAAGTATGAGAGATCTCCTGAACAAAAGTTAGGTCGGCATATATACTATTTTGACCCATAGACTTACATTGGTTTCTATTTTTCCTGTCTCATAACAACATAAGATGATCTGCCGCTATGTTCATAGCCTCTACCATATTAGAAGAACACTAGTAACTTGCGGAATATGCATATTAGTTATTTGTACATTACCTCATTTTGAAATGCTTAAGCATATAGCCTGTGACCTTTAAGAACCATTGTTTATCTCCAAATAGCCACATATTGACAGTTCTGACAAAAGCCCTATAGTTCTGACAAACAGAGAACAGACGTATCGGCCAAAATCCTCAGAATAACTCAGTCCCTCAATATACAGAGTATCTATTTGCTAGTTAGAACCTGCATATGTTAAGTAATCTATATTTTTTATTATTGAATTACTAATATTTTACAGTGTCTTATCCTCCTGGAGTGTTTCAATGACTGCCTTCTAGACATCTGTCCAGGGAGCAGTCTTCCTCATGATTGTGGAGCCTACTGAAACAGACTAAGGGACCTTTTTTGAACGTTTAGGAAGCCACTGCAGGTGTTTTTATTCTAATTTACTAACATAATGACTTTTGGGTTTTCATTGGCTATAGGATATAGTCATCAACAGAAATAAACGCTTGAAATAGATCACTCTGTAATGACTAATATAAGAGTTTAATTTTTTGCATTGAAGAACTGAAAAATTTACTTTTTGATAATATTCTAATTTAGTTAGAAGCACTTGTATGTGACTATGTAAAAACAATTAAAAACTTAAAAAAAGCTTCTCCCCTGTGTGAATTCTTTGGTGGATAGAAAGAGATGGTTTCTTCACAAAACATTTCACACATTCTGAAAATGAAAAAGGCTTCTCCCCTGTGTGGGTTTTCTGGTGGCTAACAAGATTCGATTCCTGGCTAAAACATTTCCCACATTCTGAACAGGAAAAAGGCTTCTCCCCTGTGTGGGTTTTCTTGTGGCTAACAAGATTCGTTTTGTGGTTAAAACATTCCCCACATTCGGGACAGGAAAAAGGCTTCTCCCCTGTGTGAGATCTATGATGTTTGATATGACCTGATTTATCTAGAAAACATTTCCCACATTCTGAACAGGAAAAAGGCTTCTCTCCTGTGTGAGTTTTCTGGTGGCTATCAAGATTCGCTTTCCTGTTAAAACATTTCCCACATTCTGAACAGGAAAAAGGCTTCTCTCCTGTGTGAGTTATTTGGTGGGTAACAAGCTGCGCTTTCCGAATAAAACATTTCCCACATTCTGAACAGGAAAAAGGCTTCTCCCCTGTGTGGGTTTTCTGGTGGCTAACAAGATTCGTTTTGTGGTTAAAACATTTCCCACATTCGGGACAGGAAAAAGGCTTCTCCCCTGTGTGAGATCTATGATGTTTGATAAGACCTGATTTATCTAGAAAACATTTCCCACATTCTGAACAGGAAAAAGGCTTCTCTCCTGTGTGGATTTTCTGGTGGCTGTCAAGATTCGCTTTCCTGTTAAAACATTTCCCACATTCTGAACATGAAAAAGGCTTCTCCCCTGTGTGGGTTTTCTGGTGGCTAACAAGATTCGCTTTGTGGTTAAAACATTTCCCACATTCTGAACAGGAAAAAGGCTTCTCTCCTGTGTGGGTTTTCTGGTGGCTATCAAGATTCGCTTTCCTGTTAAAACATTTCCCACATTCTGAACATGAAAAAGGCTTCTCCCCTGTGTGGGTTTTCTGGTGGCTAACAAGATTCGCTTTCTGGTTAAAACATTTCCCACATTCTGAACATGAAAAAGGCTTCTCTCCTGTGTGAGTTATTTGGTGGGTAACAAGCTGCGCTTTCCGAATAAAACATTTCCCACATTCTGAACAGGAAAAAGGCTTTTTCCCTGTGTGAATTCTCTGGTGACTGACAAAATCTGATTTCTGGTTAAAACATCTCCCACACTTGGAACAAGAAAATCTATTGTCTGCTTTGTGAAGTTTTTGTTGCTTGAGAAATGACTTTTCTAGGGGAAAACTATTTCCATATTCTGAAAATGAAAATGTCTTCATTGTTTTAGGAGCAGTTTGATTTTTAATGCTTATTTTGTGACTTTGATTTTCCTTAGTAGTCGGTAATGAATCAGAAGACAGGACCTGTTCCAAATGATCAGATGACAGATCTTTGCTGTGAAGGGATGATGGTATATTTGAAGTAATGGCATTCACTTCAATTGTATCCTGTGGGATCTCAAGATTATCTGATTTAAACATTGAAGATGTCAGCTGTCCTGCTGATTTCCTGGTACGGTCATCTGCCAAGAATAAAACCAATTGTTATTTTAGAATAAAATTTTCTTGAATTCTATATTCTTGATCATTTCTACTTAAACGGTCTGTAAAAATGGCAAGTTATGCAAAATTATTGAATTATTCACAAAGAGAATGACAGTTTACAGTTTACTAGACTGTGCTCAAAACCACATTAAGCATCCATGCTTTTGGCATTACTATAGTGAGAAGAAACCACTTATTTTACGACATGTGTATCTCCTGAAGCACAATCTGGGCACTATGTGTTGGGTAATAACTTGGGATATTTGCAATTTTCACTTTCCAACATCTGGAAACTGCAGTGCAGTCAAAATAGTCACTATTTCTATAGATTAATTTATTGAGGGTTATAATTTACAAAATGGAGTCACTTTATAGGGATTTCATCAGATCTGGTTTTCTGCAATTTTGTCATATTAGAGATTCTGCAAATGGTGTGCCCCATCTCCTCTGCGATCTGCTCCTGCAATGTCTGCTTCGGACACCAGACGCGGCTTACTAATTCTGCAGGCGATGCTGGTAACAGAGGTGGGGTTGGAACCAGAAGCTCTTAGCAGTGCAGGCTCTTCCCAGCCACTAAGATTAGGGTGCCTGGTATCTGTAGTGCCATCCAGTCTGGCAGTATAGGTGTGTGTATTCAGCTGCAGTAATCTCTTCCCTGTTTTAGCCAATTGGAAAGCACCAAACATTTTTTAATCAGATAAATTTGTATTAACGATAACAAGATTTACAACAGATCACATGTTCATTCATACTCATTTTATGTTTTACAGTAAATTAACACCCCCGATGGAGACGATATCAGGAGCAAACAATAATTCGTCCATAGTTGACAATATCAAACAGAGTTCCAGTTTACCATAAGTTGTACTCTATAATACTATATACTGGTATAACATTAATCCTATCCAACCACGGCTGCCATAATTTATGGAATAAATTCAGCTTGTCCCTCCTGGTGTAAATGCTTTTCTCAAGCTCAGTTATGTGGTTCGTTTGAGCAATGAATTCGCGTCTGGACAGAGGCTCCTCTCTAACCCAATATTTTGCAATCAGTTTACTTGCAGCAAACGATAATCTTGCAATTACAATTTTAGTCATATTGTCAGTTAATATTTCCTCCACATACCCTAATATACATATCAACGGATCCCTAGGGATAACGCACCCATACACCACTCCAATGCAGTTCAACACTACAATCCAATAGGAGGACAATCTGGGACAATGCCAAAGCATATGCAATATGTCCATCTGAGATTACCAACACCTTGGACAATCAGAGTTGGACTTCAAAAGCACCACACCTTACTACAGCTTGAAGCATATTGCCGGAATCTGCCAGATACAGCCTTGATCTCCTCTAGTTCAGTCCTCTGTGCTCACCTCCTAGCTTGTGTATTTGTTTCCTGTTGTGACCCCAGCCTGTTTACTGACTACTCCTATGTCTCCTGAGTTAGTATTTTCTCTGGCCTCTTGGTTCTGACACGGTTATCTGTCTATTCTTCTTCCCATCTTACTCCACAGAACAGCAGGTAACACTGGGCTTCAAGCCTAGGGGTCTCTGTGTAAGTCCAAATCTGTCATGAACCCCACAGAGATTCCTGACCACTGCCACCAATATGTCATGGATTCACACCGTGACCGTCACCCCTACGTCACGGATAGGGGTGACTTTAGGCCAACAGACAGCTATCACATGTGCAGGGGGCTTATCTTAGCTATCCTTCCACTGCTACAATGCGATGAAAAAAAAAACCACACACAAGGCTATTGACCTCTTAGTTTACAGCAGGGGCTTATTTTAGGTATCCCACTGCTCTTCAATATACCACGAACTGCAGGGATTTATGTGTATCCCGCTTACAGTTCCACTTACACCTTGCAGCTCTCTGGCGCCCCCCTTTCTGTCAGGTCAGATTAGGTACTGCACCTAGGGTGATTAGTCGCCAGAAAGGCTGCCTGCTATGTACTGGCTATTGGGCACGCTGCAGCGACGCGATAACTACTCCCACTCTGGCAGGAACAATACCGTATATACTCGAGTATAAGCCGAGATTTTCAGCCCAAAATTTTGGGCTGAAAGTGCCCCTCTCGGCTTATACTCGAGTCAAGGTGGGTGGCAGGGTCGGCGGGTGAGGGGGTGAGGGTGCTGAGGCATACTTACCTAGTCCCAGCGATCCTCGCGCTGTCCCTGCCGTCCCACGGTCTTCTGTGCTGCAGCTTCTTCCCCTCTTCAGCAGTCACGTGGGACCGCTCATTACAGAAATGAATAAGCGGCTCCACCTCCCATAGGGGTGGAGCCGCCTATTCATTCCTCTAATCAGCGGTGCCGGTGACCGCTGATAGAGAAAGAAGCTGCGGCACCGAAGACCAGGCAGAGGGACAGCGCGAGGATCGCTGGGACTAGGTAAGTATAGCATATTCACCTGTCCTCGTTCCAGCCGCCGAGCGTCGCTCCATCTTCCCGGCCGGCGCCTCCATCTTCCCGGCGTCTGCGCTCTGACTGTTCAGGCAGAGGGCGCGATGACGCATATAGTGTGCGCGGCGCCCTCTGCCTGATCAGTCAGAGCAGAGACGCCGGGAAGATGGAGGCGCCGGAACGAGACGCCGGGAGCTGCAATCAAGGGAGGTGAGTATGTGTTTTTTTTTTTTTATTGCAGCAGCAGCAGCGGCGGCGGCAGAGATTTATGTGGAGCATCTATGGGGCACAGTGAACGGTGCAGAGCACCGTATATGGCACATCTATGGGGCACAGTGAACGGTGCAGGGCACCGTATATAGCACATCTATGGGGCACAGTGAACGGTGCAGAGCACTGTATATGGCACATCTATGGGGCACAGTGAACGGTGCGGAGCACCGTATATGGCACATCTATGGGGCACAGTGAACGGTGCAGAGCACCGTATATGGCACATCTATGGGGCACAGTGAACGGTGCAGAGCACCGTATATGGCACATCTATGGGGCACAGTGAACGGTGCAGAGCACCGTATATGGCACATCTATGGGGCACAGTGAACGGTGCAGAGCACCGTATATGGCACAGCTATGGGGCACAGTGAACGGTGCAGAGCACCGTATATGGCACATCTATGGGGCACAGTGAACGGTGCAGAGCACCGTATATGGCACATCTATGGGGCACAATGAACGGTGCAGAGCACCGTATATGGCACATCTATGGGGCACAATGAACGGTGCAGAGCACCGTATATGGCACATCTATGGGGCACAATGAACGGTGCAGAGCACCGTATATGGCACAGCTATGGGGAAATATGAACGGTGCAGAGCACTGTATGGCACATCTATGGGGAAATAATGATCTATTTTTATTTTTGAAATTCACCGGTAAATGCTGCATTTCCACCCTAGGCTTATACTCGAGTCAATAAGTTTTCCCAGTTTTTTGTGGCAAAATTAGGGGGGTCGGCTTATACTCGGGTCGGCTTATACTCGAGTATATACGGTAATTATCAACGCCGCAGTCGCTACATTGACACCCAAAGGCCTGCACACGGTATTGCTGCCACCAGCTTCGATTAAACGGGTCCGAAGCTAACCCAAAACAGTAGCGTAATTCCCTTCAGGAGACAGGGGTACGTTTTAGAACAGGAAGAACGAACTAGTATTAAATATTATACTGCGTAAAGTTTAGGCAGTGTTTATAGAAAAATATTACAAGGATGTTACAAAAGGAGACAATTGCAAATATGTACAAGGTAATTATAAAAAAGCAGGGAATAACATGAGAAATCAACACTTACATGTGTTCAGAGCATTGCAGGCAACCAGGCTAGTGGAGTTCCCATACATCCCAGTGCATTAGGACTTGCAGTCAGGGCTCTTCAGGTAAAAAACTGACTGCTGGAAGCCTGCCAGAAACTTATAACCTGCAGCCTGTGACATCACAGAAAGGGCTGAGCTAAGATCGCCCTCCTCTTTCTTCAGTCTTGGTAACTCTAACACAAGTTACTCTAATGGCTGTATCTCCACTACAGAACATGTCATAATCATAACAAACCCAGCATTCATCTCGTATTAACGTGGGCATTCTAATGAGATCAAATATGTCCTATTTGTGATGCATATTTACAGAGAAATCCAAACTTTTTTACCTGATGGAGTTAGAAGCTCATGTTTACAGCGGTTGACAGATCCACCGAGGGAGATTCCAAATATGTATTTATTATTTTCCTATCTTAAATTGTTTGCCTAATATCTTACAATAACAGAACAAAGGACCCTCATGGATTCTAGAGTCTTCTAATCCAGTTCTAGCTGGCAAAGCTTTCTAATGCAGCTATGCCGGTCGTAAATTCCTTTCTTCAATAAAACTCCCCCACATACATTGGCAAGGCAAGGTCTTGCCTGAGTGAAAGGGAAGGGGGGGGTTTTAGCCCACATCCTGGGCTGACAAGAGAAACTAAACTTATATGATATTTCATACAATATCGTGACAAAATCCATGTAGAGGGGTTAAAGAAGTTAAAGGGTAATGGGCAAAACTCATAAGCACCGAGAAAAAGATGTCATGCTATATAAAGGGGACCACCAAGCAATAACAAAAATGTATAGAAATAACCATAAATACTTTATTATATCAACCAAAACACAAAACAACACACTACAGTTTAAAAACATTTAAAAAAGAACGTTGTCTTGTGGCCACATGATCAATACCTTAAGGAAATCACGAGACAGCTTAACAACGATAATTGCTATACCATTCTACCCTCAGATCCGACTGATTTTTTCAAGAGCCAGCTTGACGGTATTATTAATGGGGCTTTTAGGGACCACATAGTGACCAAAAAGAAAGCAGACTTTCTGCTAACACCGGTACCAACTATCCCCACTTTTTATGCCTTGCTGAAAATCCACAAGTCCCTTGTAGAACCTCCAGGTAGGCCTATAGTTTCAGGGATAGGTAGCATTTTTGAACATCCATGCATTTATGTTGACCATTTTTTACAGCCAATGGTCACCTCCCTGAAATCGTATACCAGAGACTCTACTCACCTGCTGCAACTTTTGGAAGAATGTGAAATGCCCGAGAACACCTTGCCAATCAGTATGGACGTGGAATCCCTGTACACCAGCATCGCACACCATTCAGGTATGCAGGCGGTCTCTTATTTCTTAGAAAAATCTACAGAGGGAACCATAGAACACAACAGGTTCATTCTAAGACTGTTACACTTCATCTTAGACAAAAACTACTTTGTCTTCGATAGAAAGTTTTTCAGACAGGTGTCAGGCACTGCCATGGGGGCTCGATGTGCCCCCGCCTACGCCAACCTATTTTTAGGTTGGTGGGAGGAGACAGTGGTCTATCAACATCATTTGTTCAATTCCAAGGTACATACCTGGCAAAGGTATATCGACGACATTCTGTTGATATGGATGGGGCCTATCGAAGACTGTAATCAATTCATTGGGGACCTTAATGTAAATCATTTAAACATCAAACTCACATCTGTGATTTCAGCAACCAGCATTGACTTCCTGGATCTGAGACTGTCGATTATGGACTCCAGAATAGTAAGTGGATTACATCGTAAAACTACAGCTACCAACAGTCTCCTCCACTTTACCAGTTTTCATCCGTTTCATCTCAGGAAAGGCATCCCGAAGGGTCAATTGAAAGAAATTGCAGTACGGACCAAGAATTCAGACATCAAGCAAGAGATCTATCAGCCCGCTTCAAGAAAAGAGGATATCCACAGAGACTCATTTCCAGGGCTTTCCAACATGCCTGCCAACAGGATCGGAAAAATCTTTTTGAGAAAAAGGTACGTGGGTCTACACGCCCCCTAGCCCTCATTACCACTTTTAATAATCAGTGGGCAGATATACGGAACCTTTTAAACCGAAATTGGGACATTCTGTTGACTGACAAACGAATTCCATTGGTGGTCTCTAATTCCCCCTGTATGGTAGCAAAAAGGGCAAAAAATCTTAGGGATGACCTCTGTCACAGCCACTACCAGCGCCCAGGTGTGAGACTAAATCGAGGGATTAGAACTTTCGGCTCCTATCCCTGTGGGGGATGTAATATCTGCCAATATATGATCTCACAAGATGGTTTCTCTATCCCTACAGTCCCCTTCCGAATACAGCCGAGAGAATTTTTCAACTGCAGATCCAGGAATGTGGTGTATGCTATCTTCTGTGACTGTCCAAAGGTGTACGTGGAACAGACCACGCAGGAGTTAAGGAGGAGAATGCAACAGCACCTTTCAAGCATTTCCACGGCAGCAAGAGATCGGGCAAAAAACAAGACACTTTCCTCTGTGGCGGCGCACTTTTTGGACTATCATCAATGCAAAACCTCTAACTTCAAAGTCATGGGACTGGAAGGAGTACATTTAAACATAAGGGGTGGAGACATTGTTAAGCGGCTTTTGTGTTGCGAAACAAAATGGATTTACAATCTACAGAGCATGACACCAAGGGGACTCAATGAAGAGTTTCTCTTCACTGGTTTCTACAAACAACTATGAGGAGTATATTTGGTGCCTTAATGTATCATCTGCATGTTTTTATTTCTCTTTCTGGTCCTTAGTCTTTTGTCTTTAGTATTAGGTTTGGTATCCTTATATGTCTGGTATCTGTCATGTCATAGGCACTTATAGTTCCTCTCTTCAACATGGCCTGGCACCAGCTCGCATGCCTATATATTCACTATACCTTTGGGAAGTATGTCTCCTGGCCATGTTAATCTACTTTTCTATAGAGCTTTGAAGTCAATTCGCCGGGATATTTTGGATTGGGATGGGTACAATTGGCGGGGGATCTAGCCTCTTTTGTTGGGGGAGCCTGCTCCCTTTCCCCATCCAATAGTGGCTCTATGGTAATACGTCGGGCATGTTTTATATGTTTGCGTTCTGCCTTATTCCTCCTGGTAATTAAATGTTCCACCTTTGGATTGTAAATCGTCCGACTGCATTGCCTTATTCTATATTATGGTTCTGTCTAATTGAGGTATATTCTAAGGGTGCAACCGTATTTTGCATATAAGAATTATGGGTGGAGTAATATGTTGGGTAGGGTCCATACTTGCGTGCAGGGTTATGGGACTCGTCTTTGGAGCCAAGATGATTGATCATCTTCCACCACTGTACCATGCGTCTTTATCCTTTTTTGATCCTGTATTATAAGGGGGATCTACACGTGAGACCCCGGTGTCCGCACCCACATATGCTACTGTGGTATGTTTGTATTCTAACAACTGTATATATATACATGTGCATTACCTTATCTGTTTATCATTGTTTTATTCTATATTATGGTTTTGTCTAATTGAGGTATATTCTAAGGGTGCAACCGTATCTTGCATACAAGAATTATGGGTGGAGGAATAGATTGGGTAGGGTCCATACTTGCGTGCAAGGTAGTGGGACTCGTCTTTGGAGCCAAGATGATTGATCATCGTCCACCACTGTAGCATGCGTCTTTAGCCTTTTTTGATCCTACATTGTAAGGGGGATTTACACGTGAGACCTCGGTGTCCGCACCCCCCATATGCTACTGTGGTTTGTTCGTATTCTAACAACTGTATATATATATACATGTGCATTACCTTATTTTCTTATCATTGTCTCGGGTATAGGGAATCAGTGTAAATATTGCGGCACCCCTGTTTATGTGCTTAATGGGGCCATACCGTAAGGCTATGGTGTGGACCTCATATATCTCCACCTTTCCTCTGCATCTATTATTCTGTATCAGTGTAGCCATCTTGGCGCTTATTACCATATATTGTCATCATTGACTTTTGATGTAGGAAATGAGTATAAAGTCTGTAGTAGCCCCGCTCTTGTGCTTAGTGGGGTCACACCGCAATATTATATTTCTCCACGCTGCTTTAGTATTTAACATACATGATAGTTTTCAGGATGGTTTGGTTTTATTGTACACTCTGGGGGGGGGGGGGCGGTATGTTCCACTTACGTTGCGCTTTTCCTCGCCTTTGGCAGCCATCTTGGTGCTCCATTATGCTTTGCACCAGTTAGCTTGCGATATGGGGCCCGGGCATACGCACTTACGGCCATCTTGATACTCCCTGAGCATTTCATCGGCGCGTGCGCATTAGCGCTTTTGGTGGCCCTCTTGGTGCTCCGCAACGCTTAGCGTTAGCTAATCCGTGCTATGGGCCCGGGCATGCGCATTCAGCGCATTAACGGCCATTTTGGTACTCCCGGAAACACTTGTGTGCTGCACCGCTTCCGGTGTTGCGAGCGCTGATGCTCCACGCCTAGCTTTGAATACCACGCCACCGTACCACAGCTGATAGGGATATTTTCATTAGGGTGTCTGTATATATATAGTAGCCGGCCACACATTATGACACCTGCTCCTGACGAAGCCACTCCTAGTGGCGATACGCATGGGGCTTCTGCCCCCTGGACCTCTGTATGGATGGGTATTTGGTCATGCTCTACTGGCATTGTTGCTTCTAATTTGCACTGAGATGATAGCATATTGCCCTATTTAGTGGGCTTTGTACCGCTTTTTGTGGCATATACTGGGTATTGGGGTTGTATCTGTATTTAGTGGGGCTCTGGACACCTTGATTAGGTTCAGATAGTCCCTAGGAATTGAATTAGTTTGTGGTACTTTGGCCTATATGGTCAAGCTGAGGTCTACTGTATTATTTAGACTTGGTTTCTCTATATATGGGATAAATGCCAACCCACTACAAATCAACTTCAGCATTTGAGGCTGATCACCTCTTGGCTGTCAATCTACCTATTACATGTGGGGGCGTTTGTATGTGAAATACCTCACTAATTACAGATATTGTCTACCTGTTTCTATTATCCCGTTGTTATCATCTGCTCGCAAGGGATACATTTGTTATTTCTACATCTTTATACTGGTCACTCACTGTCAGGATAGTTCATATTAGTTATTTTGAGTTAGTACCTGTTTATAGTAGATATACTTGGTTCACCTAGTACATCTGTCTCTATAATGAATATTTATTTTTATAATAGAACCATATATTCCTGCATTAATGCCTACTATTTTGTGCTGCGAGCTGGGCCAGGTGTAAACCTTTGTTATTATCCCCACCCTTCATTCAGATGCTATGTATAGTTCTATCATCTGTTCAAATGTGTACGTAGAGCAGCTGTTTTTGTTATCAAATTATTACCTTGTCATTTGTATTTCTATCATAATATATATTACATGTCCAGGGGGAGGTTCCTTATAGGAATCCTTAATGTCATATTTTCTTTTTTAAATGTTTTAAACTGTAGTGTGTTGTTTTGTGTTTTGGTCGATATAATAAAGTATTTATGGTTATTTCTATACATTTTTGTTATTGCTTGGTGGTCCCCTTTATATAGCATGACATCTTTTTCTCGGTGCTTATGGATCTTACTATAGGTCATGTTTTGGGTTGAACCCCTGTCTTTTGCTATTAGGTTGGATGGTGCCCTCCATCTCTTGTTTACGTAATGGGCAAAACTGTTCATGATGGGCCCCATAAGATGCTCCATACAAAATACACCCCATAAAATGCTCCATACAGTTTATGATGGACCCCATAAGATGCTCCATACAAAATACACCCCATATAATGCTGCACAAATGCTGAATATGGCCCCATAAGATGCTCCATACAGACATTTGCCCCATATAATGCTCCACAAATACTGATTATGGCCCCATAAGATGCTCCATAAAGTAATTTGCCCCATGTAATGCTCCATAAATGCTGATTATGGCCCCATAAGATGCTCCATAAAGTCATTTGCCCCATGTAATGCTCCATAAATGCTGATTATGGCCCCATAAGATGTTCCATAAAGTCATTTGCCCCATGTAATGCTCCATAAATGCTGATTATGGCCCCATAAGATGCTCCATAAAGTCATTTGCCCCATGTAATGCTCCATAAATGCTGATTATGGCCCCATAAGATGCTCCATAAAGTCATTTGCCCCATATGCTGTTACTGCGATAAAAAAATAAAAAAATCACATACTCACCTCTCGTCGCTCAGGCCCCCAGCACTCACTATATTCACCTGCTCCGCGTTCCACCGCTGCCAGCCCGCCGCTACGTTCCACGTCCACTGCATTGGCTGCTCAGGCAGAGGGCGGCGCGCACTAATAGCGTCACCACACCCTCTGACCTGAGCATCAGTGCAGTGGACGGGGAACGTAGCGGCGGCTGGCGACGGTGGATTGGGGAGGAGAATATCGCGCACTGCTTATACTCACCTGCTCCTGGCGCGGTACCTGCACGTCTGTTTCCCGGCGCCGGCAGCTTCTTCCTGTAGTGAGCGGTCACATGGTACTGCCACTCTACCTCCCCTACCGACCCCTGGGTATGACTCGAGTATAAGCTGAGAGGGGCAATTTCAGCCTAAAAAAATGGGCTGAAATTGTCGGCTTATATTCGAGTATATACGGTATTTAGGATTGAAAACATAATGTAATTTATGAGGTGGAGTGAATCCATGAAACCAGGGCTGGAGCCAACACATCTCCTGCAGGCGTGAATAAATGTACAGTGGGTACAGAAAGTATTCAGACCCCTTTACATTTTTCACTCTGTTTCATTGCAGCCATCCCATTGCATTACACCCCATCTTGACTGAAAACAAAACAGAAATGTAGAAATTTTTGCAAATTTAATATAAAAGAAAAACTGAAATATCACATGGTCATAAGTCTTCAGACCCTTTGCTCAGACACTCATATTTAAGTCACATACTGTCCATTTCCTTGTGATCCTCCTTGAGATGGCTCTATTCCTTCATTGGAGGCCAGCTGGGTTTAATTAACCCCCGAAGCCTTTTTCAGTTTAGCGTTTTCGTTTTTCACTCCTTCTTCTCAGAGAGATAACTTTTTTATTTCTTCCATCAATATGGCCATGTGAGGACTTGTTTTTGCGGGACGAGTTGTACTTTTGAATGCCACCATTGATTTTACCATGTTGTGTACTAGAAAACGGGAAAAAATTCCAAGTGCGGTGAAATTTAAAAAATAAAAGTGCAATCTCACACTTGTCATTTGTTTGGCTTTTTTGCTACGTTCACTAAACTGACCTGCCATTATGATTCTCCAGGTCATTACGAGTTCATACACAACAAACATGTCTAGGTTCTTTTTTATCTATGTGGTGAAAAAAACAAAAACAAAAAGACTTTGCTAAAAAATAAAATTTGCGCCATTTTATGATGCCCGTAGTGTCTCATTTTTCGTGATCTCGGGTTGGGTGAGGGCTTATTTTTTTGCGCGCTGAGCTGACGTTTTTAATGACACCATGTTGGTGCAGATACGATCTTTTGAACGCCCATTGTTGCATTTTAATGCAATGTCGCGGCGACCAAAAAAACATAATTCTGGCATTTTGACTTTTTTTCTCCCTATGTCATTTAGCAATCAGATTAATCCTTTTTTTCATAGATCAGGCGATTCTGAACGCAGCGGCGCCAAATATGTGTATGTTTGATTTTATTTTTATTGTTTTATTTTGAATGGGCGAAAGGGGCTGATTTGAATTTTTATATTTTTAAAAACTTTTTTTTGTTTTACTTTTGGCATGCTTCAATAGTCTCCATAGGAGACTATTGCTAAAAAACACATGAAGGACTCCCAGACTATGATGAGAAATAAGATTATTTGGTCTGATGAGACGAAGATAGACCTTTTTAGTGATAATTCTAAGCGGTATGTGTGGAGAAAACCAGGCACTGCTCATCACCTGCCCAATACAATCCCAACAGTGAAGCATGGTGGTGGCAGCATCATGTTATGGGGGTGTTTTTCAGCTGTAGGGACAGGACGACTGGTTGTCATGAAGGAAACATGAATGCGGCCAAGTACAGATATATCCTGGATGAAAACCTCTTCCAGAGTACTCTGGACCTCAGACTTGGCTTGGTTCACCTTCCAACAAGACAATGACCCTAAGCACACAGCTAAAATAACAAAGGTGCGGCTTCAGAACACCTCTGTGACCATTGTTGACCGGCCCAGCCAGAGCCCTGACCTAAACCCAATTGAGCATCTATGAAGAGACCTGAAAATGGCGTCCACCAACGTTCACCATCCCACCTGACCATACTGGAGAGGATCTGCAAGGAAGAATAGCCGAGGATCCCCAAATCCAGGGGTGAAAAACTTGTTGCATCATTCCCAAGAAGACTCATGGCTGTACTAGCTAAAAAGGGGCTTCTCCTCAATACTGAGCAAAGGGGCTGAAGACTTATGACCATGTGATAGTTCAGTTTTTCTTTTTTAATAAATTTGCAAAAATTACTACATTCCTGTTTTTTTCAGTCAAGATGGGGTGCAGAGTGAACATTAATGAGAAAAAAATGAACTTTTTTGAATTTACCAAATGGCTGCAATGAAACAGAGTGAAAAATGTAAGGGGTCTGAATACTTTCTGTACCCACTTTACATTTATTCCCGCCTGCAGGAGATGTGTTGGCTCCAGCCCTGGTTTCATGGATTCACTCCACCTCATAAATTACATTATGTTTTCAATCCTAAGGTATTCAGATTGTGCAGTAATCTCTCCTGAAATGGGGGCGCTAATACTTTCTCTACGCTACTTTCCGTGCCCACTGTATATTACAGCCATCAGCCACGCACAACTTAGAGATACATCATGACGCAGGTGTACTAATTATTATGTAGTTTATCACAATCCTGTCTGAAGTTAGTCGGTTTTATAAGAAATTGTAAAATCAGGATAAAAGGAAACTCTGCTGTTATTGTCCAGATTTTCACACTTGGCCTCACTGCACATTCAATGTTGTCAATCATAAAAGTGAAGTTTGGCCAGAAAGACTGGACCTGGTCTTGTAGGGACCATATGATCACATTTAGCAGGAGAGAAGGGAGAGAAGGGAGATTCCTTCGATATCAGGGATCTAAAAATGACCCAAGCGATCCATAATAGGATGACCAGCCAGAGACATAATATTAGGAAAGGTGTAATCTGTCTATTTAGGCATTTGGTTTTAGAATATGAACGAGATCCCACCAGTTTAAGACTCAATATATCAGAACAAATATCAGAACGTGTGTCTAATAGGTCCCAAAGACTTGTGAATAGAGAATCCTATTGGATTTTTATACTATCCACACTTAAAGCGGAGGATTTTCCATGTACGTATATTGTTCGTTATATGGATTTTATTGTGCATCCAATATGCATTTTACATCTATTTGTATAGTTTTGTATACAAAGAAAGGATTCTATACAAAAAACTGCAGCATAGGCGCAGATTAATTAATGAATTAAGCAACTGGATCAGTGACGCTGTTCTGGAGGATATAAAACATCCACAATGTATCATTTGTATAAGCCTGAGGAAGGAGCTGGTTCACATCGGAAATGAGTAGAATATGAAAATGAAAAGTTTTGGGTTTTTTTTAACGTTCATTTGTTTTGATACCCAACTTTCTGGCTCAGCACTTGGCAGCGCTTTTCAAAGCCCTGATTTTTTCCTTCTTCCCACATCAGGGATTTTGGAAGCCAACAGCATCATTACCCTCCGTTTTCTCATCATAATATATATCTATATTGTCAGCACATTCTACGCACGCTGTCATTTGGCTTTGTAGTTTACAGATCTGGGCAGGTAACGCTCAGTGTCTTCTAATCTCAGGGGGTAAGTGAATCCTCCAGGTTGTAAGTTCTATAGAAAATGGCTTTCAATGACCAAAGTCATTTGAACAGTTTTGGGTGGAGGAGAATGTTGTGGTCTAGAGGCAAAATGGTGATCATGGTAATACGGCCGGACTACACCACCGATAAAGCCGCCACAGCCGGTGACTGAGAAGAATCTTTGACTTCTCTGCATTTAGTGGTCACTACTCACCTGGGTAGCCATATGTAGGAATCTCCTCTTTACACCGCTCATCCCCCCTCACATATGTCTCTGTAGTATTAATATGGGTCAGATCTTCACCCTGAAACAAATATTATAAAAGTCACCGACAGATGGAGAAGTCCCATCTACGATCAGCTCTAATCCTGCCATCTCCACCGGTCTCATTACACAAGTATAAAACATATAATACTGGTGGATAAAACAAGACTGAACACAAGACGTTCACAGCCATCTACACAATGTGACAGGGTCACTGGTAAGGTGATAGAGGGGAGATACAGTGGGGCAAAAAAGTATTTAGTCAGTCAGCAATAGTGCAAGTTCCACCACTTAAAAAGATGAGAGGCGTCTGTAATTTACATCATAGGTAGACCTCAACTATGGGAGACAAACTGAGAAAAAAAAATCCAGAAAATCACATTGTCTGTTTTTTATCATTTTTTTTGCATATTATGGTGGAAAATAAGTATTTGGTCAGAAGCAAACAATCAATATTTCTGGCTCTCACAGACCTGTAACTTCTTCTTTAAGAGTCTCCTCTTTCCTCCACTCATTACCTGTAGTAATGGCACCTGTTTAAACTTGTTATCAGTATAAAAAGACACCTGTGCACACCCTCAAACAGTCTGACTCCAAACTCCACTATGGTGAAGACCAAAGAGCTGTCAAAGGACACCAGAAACAAAATTGCAGCCCTGCACCAGGCTGGGAAGACTGAATCTGCAATAGCCAACCAGCTTGGAGTGAAGAAATCAACAGTGGGAGCAATAATTAGAAAATGGAAGACATACAAGACCACTGATAATCTCCCTAGATCTGGGGCTCCACGCAAAATCCCACCTTGTGGGGTCAGAATGATCACAAGAACGGTGAGCAAAAATCACAGAACCACGCGGGGGGACCTAGTGAATGAACTGCAGAGAGCTGGGACCAATGTGACAAGGCCTACCATAAGTAACACACTACGCCACCATGGACTCAGATCCTGCAGTGCCAGACGTGTCCCACTGCTTAAGCCAGTACATGTCCGGGCCCGTCTGAAGTTTGCTAGAGAGCATTTGGATGATCCAGAGGAGTTTTGGGAGAATGTCCTATGGTCTGATGAAACCAAACTGGAACTATTTGGTAGAAACACAACTTGTCGTGTTTGGAGGAAAAAGAATACTGAGTTGCATCCATCAAACACCATACTTACTGTAAAGCATGGTGGTGGAAACATCATGCTTTGGGGCTGTTTCTCTGCAAAGGGGCCAGGATGACTGATCCGGGTACATGAAATAATGAATGGGGCCATGTATCGTGAGATTTTGAGTGCAAACCTCCTTCCATCAGCAAGGGCATTGAAGATGAAACGTGGCTGGGTCTTTCAACATGACAATGATCCAAAGCACACCGCCAGGGCAACGAAGGAGTGGCTTCGTAAGAAGCATTTCAAGGTCCTGGAGTGGCCTAGCCAGTCTCCAGATCTCAACCCTATAGAAAACCTTTGGAGGGAGTTGAAAGTCCGTGTTGCCAAGCGAAAAGCCAAAAACATCACTGCTCTAGAGGAGATCTGCATGGAGGAATGGGCCAACATACCAACAACAGTGTGTGGCAACCTTGTGAAGACTTACAGAAAACGTTTGACCTCTGTCATTGCCAACAAAGGATATATTACAAAGTATTGAGATGAAATTTTGTTTCTGACCAAATACTTAATTTCCACCATAATATGCAAATAAAATGTTAAAAAAACAGACAATGTGATTTTCTGGATTTTTTTTTCTCAGTTTGTCTCCCATAGTTGAGGTCTACCTATGATGTAAATTACAGACGCCTTTCATCTTTTTAAGTGGTGGAACTTGCACTATTGCTGACTGACTAAATACTTTTTTGCCCCACTGTATGTGTCACTGCGCTTAACGGCGTCAGTGACGTGAAACCAGAGCATTTTTCTCCAGCACACTACGTGTTGTGAGGGTTAAGTTGTATAAACAGGGCTGGTTTTATGTGGACCTTCACAGAGCGGGTGGGAGAAGGTCCACTTTATCTCCCCTGGCAGACCTGCCAGGACCTGCATGAGGACATGGTCATGTGATCAATCACATGATGGGGAACTTACAGGCTTGGGTTGACATAACCGAGCTCTACGGGCAGTCTGGGTTCAGCTAGCCTGGAGAGAGGACTCCAGAGGCTTTGTGGCTCATCAAGTACAGACTGAACCTGTCCTGCTCCAGAGCGGGGTGCCACCCACAACATATGGACTGTGCTGCAGAATTTTGTTTTCTTTTATCGTTCTGTTTTTGTTTTAGCCAAGAAGGCTGAGTTTGTTTTCCCCATAAGTTGGTTTATGCTGCCTTACAATACATCAACGATGATTTAAATAGACGGTGTTCCCATTTTTCCTACCACAGTGTGCCACCACGTGAGTGAACTACCACAACATCATAAAACCTCTTTCACACGTTCATGTCTCCGGTATGTGAGGTGACAGTTTTCACACGTACCGGAGACAGGTACACATGTACACCCATTCAAATGAATGGGTCTGTGCACGTCAGTGTGTTTCCATGGACCGTGTGTCCCGCACGTAGTTATGTCCGTTTTTTACCGTCAGCACGGATGGCAAAACGTTCTGCACACGTGCAGATGGAGAACACACGTTGATGTCCTCCGTGCGACACGCATCAGCACCGTGGAAGAAGAGCTACAGTAAGAGCCGTTTCCCGGCGGCAGGTGCTGAAGACGGCTCTCATTATTCTCCCCTGCTCTACCGGCGGTCAGCGCTGCTAATAACAGTGACAGCAGGAGCGGATTATCAGGGTATTCATCACCCGCTGCCTGCAATATATCGAAATAAATGAATGAAAACCCCGGTGTGGGTTCCCCCCTATTTTCTTGAACCAAGCAGGAAAACCCTCACAGCTGGGGGCTGCAACCCTCAGCTGTTAGCTTCAGCAAGGCTGGCTATCAAGAATAGAGGGGTACCCACGCTATTTTTTTTAAATTATTTAAATATATAATTTTAAAAATGGTGTGGGGTCCCCCCCATTTTTGACAACCAGCCTTGCTAAAGCTCACAGCTTGGGGCTGGCTGGGGCTGGATATTGACCCCCCAGCCTATAAACAGCTGCCTGCAGCTGCCTAGAAAAGGTGCCTCTATTAGATGTGTCAATTTTGGCGCTTTGCCCGACTCTTCCCACTTGCCCTGTAGCAGTGGCAAGTGGGGTTAATATTTGAGGGGTTGATTTCATCTTTGTATTGTCAGGTGACATAAAGCCCAAAGCATAGTAATTGAGAAGTGTCTAAGACATCTCTCCATTACTAATCCTATAGTTATATGGTAAATAAAGACACAGCAAAGAATAAAGTCCTTTAATTAAAAAAATGACTGACTCCTTTAATATTCTCAATTAAACCATACTTACAACCTCGCCTAATTCCACGTTTGATACCGTGCCGCACAAGAGGTTGGTACACAAAATGAGAATGCTTGGCCTGGGGGAAAATGTGTGTAAATGGGTTAGTAACTGGCTTAGTGATAGAAAGCAGAGGGTGGTTATAAATGGTATAGTCTCTAACTGGGTCGCTGTGACCAGTGGGGTACCGCAGGGCTCGGTATTGGGACCTGTTCTCTTCAACATATTCATTAATGATCTGGTAGAAGGTTTACACAGTAAAATATCGATATTTGCAGATGATACAAAACTATGTAAAGCAGTTAATACAAGAGAAGATAGTATTTTGCTACAGATGGATCTGGATAGGTTGGAAACTTGGGCTGAAAGGTGGCAGATGAGGTTTAACAATGATAAATGTAAGGTTATACACATGGGAAGAAGGAATCAATATCACCATTACACACTGAATGGGAAACCACTGGGTAAATCTGACAGGGAGAAGGACTTGGGGATCCTAGTTAATGATAAACTTACCTGGAGCAGCCAGTGCCAGGCAGCAGCTGCCAAGGCAAACAGGATCATGGGGTGCATTAAAAGAGGTCTGGATACACATGATGAGAGCATTATACTGCCTCTTACAAATCCCTAGTTAGACCGCACATGGAGTACTGTGTCCAGTTTTGGGCACCGGTGCTCAGGAAGGATATAATGGAACTAGAGAGAGTACAAAGGAGGGCAACAAAATTAATAAAGGGGATGGGAGAACTACAATACCTAGATAGATTAGCGAAATTAGGATTATTTAGTCTAGAAAAAAGACGACTGAGGGGCGATCTAATAACCATGTATAAGTATATAAGGGGACAATACAAATATCTCGCTGAGGATTTGTTTATACCAAGGAAGGTGACGGGCACAAGGGGGCATTCTTTGCGTCTGGAGGAGAAAAGGTTTTTCCACCAACATAGAAGAGGATTCTTCACTGTTAGGGCAGTGAGAATCTGGAATTGCTTGCCTGAGGAGGTGGTGATGGCGAACTCAGTCGAGGGGTTCAAGAGTGGCCTGGATGTCTTCCTGGAGCAGAACAATATTGTATCATACAATTATTAGGTTCTGTAGAAGGACGTAAATCTGGGGATTTATTGGAATATAGGCTGAACTGGATGGACAAATGTCTTTTTTCGGCCTTACTAACTATGTTACTATGTTACTGAAGCCCTCGATCTCCTGTAATAAAAATAAAATAACAAAACAACAATATTCCATACCTGTCTGTAATTCTGTCCCATGCATGCGTAATCCGTGTCTGGGGGATAATTAGTTTTTAACCTGGACGGTGCCAAGATGCGACCGTCCAGGCTGAGAACCACTGGTGAATGAGCTGATGAAAGCGCAGCATCATTTACCATCGGTGACATCATCGAGGCCGGGCTGAACTGCGGTGACCTCAGTACCGTGGGAAAATGCTAGTGATGATTTCACCGCTTGTCACTGAGGCTGCGCTCGCAGCAACTCATTCACCAGTGGTTTTCAGCCTGGACGGTCGCATCTTGGCACCCTTCAGGCTGAAAACTATTTAGCCCCCAGACATGGATTACAGCGTGGGACAGAACGAGGGACAGGTATGGTATACTGTTGTTTTTTTATTTCACTTTTATTATAGACCGAGGGCTTCGGTGGAATTAGATGATGCAGTAACTATGGTTTAATTGAGATTAATAAAGGAGGGGGACGTGTCCTAGCTGGCCATGTGAGCGGACGCATAGAAGAGCGCTCCCGCTGCTAAAGGGCTAATTATCCTGTGCAGACGCTGCTGACTGGACTTTTCTGCCACATACCGGCTGGCTGAGGGTCAGGGGAGCAAAGCGGTGCTGAGCGGTGGACCCGGCTTTGGAGGCAATGACCAGGCAGCGGCAGAAGGATGCGGGTGCTGGCGATGCAGGAGCCAGCCAAGATGGCGCTGATGCCAGAGAAGACGCTGACAAGGAGAACGCCGCATGTCAGAGGCGTATGGAGGTGGCGGTGAAGCTTCAGCAGTATGCCAGAGTGGATGCTGCGGAGGAGGCAGAACAAGGAACTAGAGCTGGAGCGGGTATGGAGGAGGAGGATGTGGTCCTGGCTGCAAAGCATGAGGTAGAGAAGGGGAGGGAGAAAAGCAGCATGGCGGGGGCAAAAGGGGGACCTGAAGATTTGATACAGAAAGAGGAGCCGACCCTCAGGGATGTTTTTGCGTTGGTCTCCTCATGCAAGCAGTCCCTAAATACTCTGACCCTTCAGATGCAGGAGGTAAAAGGGGAAACAGAACAGATAAATGCAGCCCTGCACGAGATGGACAGATGTATGGGGGTGGTGGAGGAGAGGGTGAACACGGCAGAAGACCATATAGTAAAACTGCAAAAAGTGGAGAAAAAGTTCGCCCAAGCAATGTCAGAGCTCGCTGCCAAAAATGAGGATCTGGAAAACAGATCCAGAAGGAATAAAATACGTATAGTGGGTCTGCCTGAAAAAACTGAGGGGAGAAACCCCACGGAGTTTATTGAAAGCTGGCTGCTGGAGAAAATTGGGGGCACAGTGCTGACAAAAGTTTTTGCTGTTGAGAGAGCTCATAGGGCCCCGCCGCAGCCTTCTGCCCCAGGAGCGAATCCTCGTACCATGCTTGCCAAAATACTGAATTACAGGGACAGAGACATTATCCTCAGGAAGGCTAGAGAAATGGAGGATTTGACGGCTGGAGGTCAAAAGATTGCTATTTACCCGGATTATTCTGCTGGGGTTCAGAAACAGAGAATGAAGTTCACTGGAGTCAAGAGACAATGGAGGGAGCTGGGAGTGCAATACTCTATGCTGTTTCCTGCAAAGTTAAGAGTGGTGGCTTTTGATAAAACCCATTTTTTCCTGACTCCAGAGGACGCTACCCAGTGGATTGATACTAATGCTAAAAAACTTAAGGAAAAAGGCAATTGACATGTCGGGGAGATCTGGATGGGAGTTATTTCTCTGTCGCTGGAGGAGGGATCTGCGTTTAATAGCATAATTGCCAAAGGGATGAGCAACTGTTGAGGGCTGAGCTGGGCCATATTGAGTGATTGGCCGGAGGGGGCAGTAACGGTTAATAAATATAGGGGAGGAGGGTTACGCAGGGTACTGCAAGTTTGTTTTGTAGTTTCTCTACATGTTTATATAAGTTGGAATGTTCTGTTGTGTGTTTTTTTTTTTTTAAACGTGTGGGAAATTCTGATCGTCACGGCAGCGGGAGGCGAGTGGAGAGGGCAAAGCAAGGGAGAGTGTTCGCAATGGGCGGTGGAGCCCCACTCTTGATGAGAGGTAGAATGTGTTGTATTGGGTGGGTTAGGGGGGCAAGTTGGGAGTTGGGAGGGATGAGACAGCTCATACTTGGGAATGAAAATACTATGAAGGATGATGAGTCACATGATGGGGGGCCGCATTAAAATATTGAGTTGGAATGCGAGAGGCCTTGCGGATAAGTCTCGGCGGGCGGCGAGTCTGCAGTATGTTCGAGAACAGAGAGTCTCAATGATATGTCTGCTGGAGACGCACTTAGTGAGGGAGAAGGTGGATGTATTAAATAGGCGCTGGATCCAAAAGGCATACCATTCTACCTTCTCTACGTATTCTAGGGGTGTGTCGGTGTTGATACCTGTGGGAGTGCAGTATGAAGAGGTGATGCTACAGGTGGATGTGGATGGTCAGTATGTGGTGGTGCAATGTAAAATAAATGGAGTGTTGATGTGTATAGCGGCAATGTATATTCCGCCCCCATACTCAAGTAAGAAAATTAGAGAGGTGTTGGAACGGGTGGAACGTTGGGGCCCGATACCATTTCTAATCATTGGTGATCTTAATAATATATGTGATGACTTTTGGGATAAAAATAAAAACTCCCAGAATAGGACAGTGGGACACATTACTACGTTTGGGACTTATATTTGCGAAGTTGGTATGACTGACCTATGGAGAGTTAGACATGTTGGGGAAAGGGGGTATTCATGTTATTCACCGGCTCATAGTACTCTATCCAGAAATGAGCTGGCACTAGGCAATCGTCTGTTGGACACGATGGTGGGGGATGTGAGATATTTACCTAGGGCCCTCTCGGACCATAGTCTAATTGAGGTGGAGTTCCGACTGATGGGGACACAGGCTGCGAACAGGAGAGAGTGGAAAATTCATCCTAACTGGCTGCACAGTATAGATTTAGATAAGATAAAACAGGAGTTGTAGGAATTTTTTGTGCTGAATGATGGGAGTGTAGATGCTCTTACTGTATGGGAAGCCATGAAGGCGTACTTAAGAGGGCTGTTGTTAAGAGATATTAGTAGATGTAAGACGAGAGAGGCAGAGAAGGCAGCGATTGATGGGCTAAGGGCAGCGGAAGATGAGATGGTAATAATGGGTACTTCTGAAGCTGGGAACAGATTAAAGGCAGCGCAAAGTCACCTGGAGAAAATTTTGTTGGGGAAGGCTGAAAGGAAGCGGGAATTTCTGAAGCTGGCTTACTATCAGGAGGGTGAGACGGTCTGTTACATGCTGTCGCTGGTGGCTTCTGCCCAGAGGAGTACTTCGTTTGTCCATTCTCTAGTTTCCGGGAGTGGTACGAGTGTCTCCAAAAATTCAGAGATTTTGGAGGTCTTTGCGGACTTTTAAGCGGACCTATATTCCTCTCAGGTAGACGAGTCGGCGGGAGACACAGTGGCGCTCCTTGAGGGTGTGGGGCTCACGATGTTAAGTGACGCAGATAGAGAGGGCTTGGAGGCTCCCGTCACGGAGGAGGAACTGGGTCGGGCATTACAATCCATGGCTAATGGGAAGGCACCTGGAGTGGATGGGTTTCCTGCTGAGATCTATAAAAATATGGGGGAGGTGCTAATTCCCAGATTAAAGGCGGTCCTAGATGAGGCTAAGAGTAGAGGGTATCTGCCAGCATCTATGAGAGAAGCCATAATAGCGGTGATTCCTAAGGAAAGGAAAGACTTGGGTAAACCTGAGTCGTACCGGCCAATCTCCTTGCTCACTATGGATGTCAAGCTTCTGGCCAAGGTGTTGGCGACGCGGTTGACGAGTGTCATCTCCAACCTGGTGCACCCAGACCAATCTGGCTTTATGCCTGATAGATCCACGGTGGTCAACCTAAGGAGGCTATTTATGAATCTGCAGCTTAGGTCTGATAATTGTGGCCAGAGAGTTATTGCATCCTTAGATGCCTATAAGGCATTCGACAGTGTGGAATGGGGATATCTCTGGCAGGTGTTGCAGTGTATGGGGTTTGGCTCACAGTTTGTGTCCAGGATTCAGCTGCTGTACTTGCAGCCGGTGGCTAGAGTCAGGGTGAATGGGGAGTTATCGCGGACTATACAATTAGCTATAAAGATGAGACAGGGGTGTCTGCTCTCTCCTCTTTTGTTTGCTCTGGCCGTGGAGCCATTGGCTGCTAAACTTCGACAGTCTGACAAGGTGTCTGGGTTTAAATATGGGATAATTGAAGAGAAGGTGGCGCTGTACGCGGACGATATTCTACTGTTTCTGGCTGACCCGGTCGCTTCTTTCGGGGGGCCATTGGGCTTATTGAAAGATTTGGCTCATTGTCGGGGCTGACGATAAATTGGAGTAAGTCGATTCTGTTTAGAGTTGATGACGTGGGGGAGGATGGGAGTGAGCTTCTTGAGGATGGGCGACTTAAGGTGGTAAGTAAATTTAAATACTTGGGATATGGGTATCTATGCCGGTTACGGATTACATACATAGGAATCCGACTCCGATCTTAGGCGTTCTTAAGGCAAAAGTGGATGCCTGGATTAAGTTGCATTTATCTGTGGTGGGCAGGGTGAATCTCATCAAAATGATTTTGATGCCGAAAATTCTATATGTTCTTCATAACACGCCAGTTTGGATACCGCGAGGGAAATTTAGGCAGATTAACTCCCTGTTCAGGAATTTTTTTTATGGGGGAGACATCATCAACGTATCAGACTGGAGAAGCTTCAGCGACTCAAGGAAAATGGGGGCTTGGCACTGCCAATCCTGAAGTATATTTTCTTGCAGCCCAGAGTCAGCATTTAAAGGGCTGGGTGCGCGAGGGGTCGTCCAGTGCGGTACAGCAACTGATGGAAAAGGTGACAAAAAGAAGGTCAGTAATACAGTGTCTGGAGGATGGATCCCTGGGGGCTTTGGGGAAATTGTATCCAACTATATTATTGATATGTAAGCTGTGGGGTAGACTGAAACATACTACTTACTACTACTTACTGTAGTGAAACCTCCACCAGGGGGAGCTGGTGAGGGAAGAGAGGTTAAACACTAATCGAAGTAACACAGTTCAGGCACAGGTGTCACAGGTAATGAGAGAAGTCAGACAAGCCAAGGTCATACACAGAGATATCAGAAGTGTACACAGGGGCAGTCAGGAGAATAGTCAGGGACACGCAAGTAATCAGAGCCTACCGGGAACGTGGTAACCAAAACGTGAGACGTAAGACAAAGTCGGGGTACAAGCCAAAGTCAGAACCAGGAGGGTAACGTGGTATCAGAGACAGAAAACAAGAGCCGAAGTCCAGGGAACAGATCGAGTCATACACGGGTACGGGCAGTCAGAGACACAAGGATCACCAAAATCAGGATACAGGTCAGGGGTTCAAGCTGGGAAACATGAACTATCACTAACAGCGGTAGGCAGGCTGTGAGGGCCTGAAATAGCCCAGCTAGCTCTAGAACGAGGCTGAGGAGATTAACCCCCGCATGACCAGTCTCAAAAGAGGAAAGATGAAAATAAACTCCGGACCGGACCATGACACTTACCTTTTGGGGTTTCCGATAACGGCGAGAGCTAAGTAGGAGAGGGATTTGGGCCCAATGGAGAATTAAACTTGGGAGTCGGTGCTGGAGTGGGTTCCACGGCTGTCGCTGAGCGAACCGTATAGGCTGTCACAGCTTTATGTAATACACAGAGTATATAGGAGGTGTTATATAAGGCAGGACTGCGTGCTGATTCTGAGTGCCCGAGGTGTAAGTCTACAAATGCTGGTATATTTCATAGGATGTGGACGTGTCCAAGACTGGCTGCTTTTTGATTGGTGGTTTTGAGTCGTGTGGAAGGAGCGTACAGATGCACGGTGCCAATGGACCCAATGGTGTGCTTGCTGGGATACATGGATGAGATTGGAGTGGATAATAACCTGAAGACAGCTATTGCCAGATTGTTGTATATGGCCCGAAAGGTAATAGCGCGAAATTGGATTAAGGATGAACCGCCTCCAAGAAGAGAATTCCTCCAATATGTGAAGCAGGGCTTGATATTGGAAAAGGGGTTTTATAAGAAAAGAGGGAAAATAGAAACGTTTGATAAATTGTGGTCTTCGTGGCTTGCCATGGGATAGGTTCGCTATAGAGGACGGGTGAGTCACGGTCCTGAATTGGTGAAAACACAACATGAGGCCTGCAGTCCTAAATGAGATGATAGTCATTCTATAGTTTTGATGGTCGAGCTATTAAAAGAGGTGGGCTGACTTATACGGAGGGGGCGGGATAAGTTGGGAATGGGGGGGGTTTGTTTTGGGGGAAAACTTTGTATTGAAAACAAGAATGTAACATGTATATTGTAATGTTGTTCTTAATAAAAATGTATTTGAGTAAAAAAAAAAAAGAGAGATTAATAAAGGAATCTGTGTCATTTTTTCAATTAAAGGATTTTATTCTTGCTGTGTCTTTATTTATATACTGTACTGTATAGGATTAGTAATGGATAGGTGTCTTATAGACACTTCTCCATTACTAAGCCATGGGCTTGATGTCACCTGACAATATAAAGGTGACATCAACCCCACAAATATTAACCCCAATTGCCACCGCTACAGGGCAAGTGGGAAGACCCGGGCAAAGCACCAGAATTGGCGCATCTAATAGATGCGCCTTTTCTGGGCAGCTGTGGCCTGCTGTTTTTAGGCTGGAGGGGGGCCAAAAGCAATGACCCCTTACCAGTATGAGAATACCAGCCCCCAGCTGTGAGCTTTAGAGAGGTAGGTTGCCAAAAATGCGGGGGACCTCATGCCATTTTTTTACAATTATTTATTAAAGTATTTAAAAACAAACATAGCATGGGGACCCCAGTGTGAGGATATGGCCGCTTACTAAAGACTATAGGCCAAATGGACGTGGAGTGGAGTCCACAGCTCTAAGGGTGTGTGCACATGACAGGATTTCTTGCAGAAATTTCCTGAAGAAAACCGGAAATTTTCTGCAAGAAATCCGCATGCTTCTTTTCGCGTTTTTTCCGCGTTTTTTTTTTTAAGCATTTTGCAAGCGTAATTAGCTTGCAGAATGCTAGCGTTTTCCATGCGATCTGTAGCATCACTTGGAAAACTGATTGACAGGTTGGTCACACTTGTCAAACATAGTGTTTGACAAGTGTGACCAACTTATTACTATAGATGCTGCCTGTGCTGCATCAATAGTAAAAAGATAGAATGTTAAAAATAATAAAAAAATAAAAAAATGGTTATACTCACCCTCTGATGGCCCCCGATCTCCTCAGCAGTTGCTTTGTGTGTAGGACCTGCGATCACATGACCGTGACGTCATCGAAGGTCCTTCACACAGAGCATCTATAGGAACGGAAGCAGCCACATGCACCGCTGAGAGGCGGGAAGACTCCAGGGGTGAGTATATCACGATTTTTTATTTTTATTCTTTTTTTTTAACAATTATATGGGTGCCCAGTCCGTGGAGGAGAGTCCTCTCCTCCACCCTGGGTACCAACCGCACATGATCTGCTTACTTCCCGCATGGTGGGCAGATCAATGCATTCCTATATGTGCGGAATCCCCGCGATTCCGCAAATTAATGAAGATGTTGCTTTTTTTCTGCGATGCGATTTTTTTTTGCGGAAAAAAATGCAACATTTGCACAAGATATACGGAATACACTGAAAATAATGGGAGGCATATGTAAGCGTTTTTTCGCGTTTTTTTCTTGTTTTTATTGCGAAGAAACGTGAAAAAAACGCTAAAAATCCTGAACGTGTGCACCTACCCTAAGACATAAAGACTTTTTCCAGCACGGAGCACCGGTGACATCATTATCATTGTACTTTGATAGTTAATTTGCTTGATGTGTTTTATTAGTGGTTTTCTTGCTCATCAGTTCATGCTCAGGAATCAATGTCTCTATTCAGTGGCAGTCAGCAGAGGAAGACAAGCAGGCTAGAGTTTATGTGAACCTAAGGACAGACTCTCAATCTCATTTGTATCAAGGTCTTGCTCCCATTGTACTCCCAAACCTGGCCCATTGTGTGGCTGGGGATAGTAGACTCAGGGGAGCCGTCACCACGGGAGGTCTCACATACAGTCCCAGCTGATGGAATAAGCCTTGTTCTATGAGCTAAAGGAAAATGTTTAAGGGGGCGGGAGAAAAAGACATAGGGTTGAATCAGGCAGTTGTTGGAGGGATTTCGATGGAAGAGGATCCAAGCTGGAATGGATGGATGATCTATGGAGCTTTGGAGATTGTTGGCTGGAGGGGTATCCATGAGCTATGGTCTGGATATCCATTGTTTGGAGGAACATAAGCTGTGACTGCACACTATGCCAGCTGGAGGTACAAAATCTGTGGGCCAACCAAAAGTTGGGAGACAGTGGGCATCGCCTGGTATGGAGCCAGTGGAACTGCCGATCTCAGATTGGGAACTTGTGGACTGAAGACATTGTATGTTGGCCATCTACCTGGATTTTTTAAATAACCATGGATGTATGGAATAAAAAAATTAGTTGCATCGTTAACCTGCCTAGGTGATTTTTATAACCCACAACCTTAGATCTTCACACCATCTATTCTTGATAACCAGCCTTGCTGAAGTTGACAGCTGTGAGTTTTGCTTGGTTGATTCAAGAAAATAGGGGGGGAACCTACACCGGGTTTTTCATTAATGTATTTAATTATATCGCAAGTGGCGGCTGAGGAATACCCCGATCATCCGCCCCTGCTGTCACTGTTATTAGCGGCAGCAAGTGACGGATGATGGGAGTAGAAGTCTCAAAAGCTCCCACCTGCTGTCATCGTTCAGACTTAATTATAACTCATTATTCTCTTCTGCTCCTGACGATCGCCGGCAGAGCAGGGGAGAACGATGAGAGCCGTCTTCAGCACCCGACACTGGGGAACAGCGCTTACAGTAGCGCTTCTTCCCCGGCAGCAGTCTGTGTGGTACTGAGGCGGTACACGGTTGCCACACGTGTGCCGCAAGTATTACAGACACAGATATCTCCGGGATTGGTTTTTCCGGGATCGGAAATAAACGGAAGTGTGAAATTGGCCTAAGGGAGATCTCATGACACCTTCTCTCCATCTACCTGATGATCCTGAGGAACATTGGGATCTTCTTGGTTACAGTCCTGTGGAAGAAGAGGACGGGGACATCTCTCTGGTGTTGTCCTCTTACTGGATAGATCTGGAGGAAACACATACAGGGAGTGAATTCATTCTTTACATACAGATAATTATAGGCCGTGTGTATTTAGTCCTGTCTATTACCTGGAGATGTGAGGGGCTGGGGAACCTCCATTATGATGTTCTTGTACAGATCTCTGTGTCCTTCTAAATACTCCCACTCCTCCATGGAGAAATAGACAGCGACATCCTGACACCTTATAGGAACCTGACACATACAATGATACCGTCATACCCCGATCACTTCATAGTGTTACTGTATAATGTCCCAGCATTCCCAGCAGTGTCACCTCTCCAGTCAGCAGCTCAATCATCTTGTAGGTGAGTTCTAGGATCTTCTGGTCATTGATGTCCTCATGGATCAGGAGGTGAGGTGGAGGCCCCGTGATTGGGCTCAGGGGTCTTCCCCATCCCTCAGACACAGGGTCCTGACAGCGATCACTAGAGGTCTTCTTCACCACTGTGTAATCCTGGTAATGGAGAGACACATTAATAAATCTCACTACAGACATTTCCAGAGTCCTCACCTCTCCAGTTCTGTCCACCTGTTATTCCCATAGATAAGAATGATGTAATGTGACGTCATCAGAATCTCTCACCTCTCCAGTAAGCCGGAAGAGGATCTCTAGGGTGAGGTGTAATATCCTCTCCGCCATCTTGTCTCTGTCCAGATCCATCTTTGATGGGTAAATCAGGAAAGTTTTCTTTTGCAGAAGATCTTCACTGAGAGAATCAGATATTGTAGAGACCTGAATGAGAAGATGAGCCGATGATCATAAGAATCCTGTAATAATACAATTACTGGAGATAATAAGGGAAACATATGAGGAGATTTATTATTTTACAGTATTTAGTTTCCTTCTTTACATCTACTAATAAATCCTATATATTTAGGCCACAGACAACATAGACTCATCTTCCATAACGCTAATTCTCGTCTCATTTACCGACCCTGGAATCGGCATTAGCAATACTGCAGGAGATATTCATTACACGCGACATGAGAAATAACTACTTCATGATGAGGACGACATCTTCATCTTCTACTACGGCTCTAGAGACAAATTTGGCCAGAGTCGGTCACTGACTCCATCACCACCGGCCTCTATATGAAGGTTTCCCGTCTTCTCCGCACTGTAATCTTCTATCACGTTAGAGCTCAGGTCTGATTCACACACAGAAGTTTGTTTATAGCCTAGGAAGGGGGTAATACCCATGGAGCTTTCCAGGCTAGTAATATCAGCTGATAACTGTATACTTAGCCTTTAGTGGCTACTAAAATGGGGGGCCCCAAAAAAAAGTGACGTAGGGTCCCCCTATAATTAATAACCGGCAAAGGTTATGCAGACAGTACAGTTGCGGGTTGATATTAATAGCCTAGGAAGGGGCCATGGATACGGTGGCCCCAGGCTTAAAAAAAACAGCTCTCAGCCACCCAGAAAAGGCACATCTCTAAGATGCTCCAATTCTGGCACGTAGCATCTCTCTTCCCACTTGACCTTTAGTGGATATTGCTGAAATTGTGATGATGGGAAGGAGAGGTTGACCAATACCACACCCCACTGAGCCCTGTCAATTCAGAGCCATCATAGCAACCGAGTGGGCTACCGTTTTGGATGATGCACTCCTGCCTATCAAACTATCGTATGGTAAATATCTCATAGATCCTGGGTTCATTAGTATTTGCACCAAGAATGAGGCTAAGTGAGTATTTATTAATTGTCGGTGGTCGGAGGTAGTCAGTGAGGTGGATGGTACCATATTGTGCATGTAGGGGGCAGTACTGTGGGAACATTAAAAAGTGGGGGGATGGCAGTACTGTGGGGACATTATAGTGTGTCTGAGGGGGATGCCAGTCCTGTGGGAACATTATCCTGTGTCTGTGGGAAGCCACTATTGTAGGAACAAAATACTGTGTGTGGTGGGATGATGGTACTGTGGGAACTTTATACTGTGTGGGGGGTATAGCGGTACTATGAGAACATTATGCTGTGTGTGGGGGTATGGCGGTACAGTGAGAACTTTATACTGTGTGTGGTGGGGGTATGGCCTTACTATGAGAACATTATACTGTATGTGGTGGGATGGAGGTACTATGAGAACATTATACTGTGTGTGGTGGGATGAGGTACTGTAGGAACATTATACTGTGTGTGGGGGTATGGTGGTACTGTGAGAAAATTATACTGTGTGTGGTGGGATGGAGGTACTATGAGAAGATTATACTGTATGTGGGTGGGATGGAGGTACTGTAGGAACATTATACTGTGTGTGGGGGTATGGCGGTACTATGAGATTATACTGTGTGTGGGGGTATGGAGGTACTGTAAGAACATTATACTGTGTGTGGTGGGATGGAGGTACTGTAGGAACATTATACTGTGTGTGGTAGGATGGTGGTACTATGAGAAGATTATACTGTGTGTGGTGGTATGGCGATACTATGAGAAGATTATACTGTGTGTGGGGGTATGGCAGTACAATGAGAACATTATACTGTGTGTGGGGGTATGGTGGTACTGTAGGAATATTATACTGTGTGGGGGGGATGGAGGTACTATGGGAATATTATACTGTGTGTGGTGGGATGGAGGTACTATGAGAAGATTATACTGTGTGTGGTGGGATGGAGGTACTATGAGAAGATTATACTGTGTGTGGGTGGGATGGAGGTACTGTAGGAACATTATACTGTGTGTGGGGGTATGGCGGTACTATGAGAAGATTATACTGTGTGTGGGTGTATGGAGGTACTGTAAGAACATTATACTGTGTGTGGTGGGATGGAGGTACTGTAGGAACATTATACTGTGTGTGGTAGGATGGTGGTACTATGAGAAGATTATACTGTGTGTGGCGGTATGGCGATACTATGAGAAGATTATACTGTGTGGGGGTATGGTGGTACTATGAGAACATTATACTGTGTGTGGGGGTATGGTGGTACTGTAGGAACATTATACTGTGTGTGGTGGGATGGAGGTATTGTAGGAACATCATACTGTGTGGGTGAGGATGGAGGTACTATGGGAATATTATACTGTGTGTGGTTGGGATGGAGGTACTGTAGGAACATTATACTGTATGTGTGGGTATGGAGGTACTGTAGGAAAATTATACTGTGTGTTGGGGTATGGCGGTACTATGAGAACATTATACTGTGTGTGGTGGGATGGAGGTACTGTAGGAACATTATACTGTGTGTGGCGGTATGGCGGTATTATGAGAACATTATACTGTGTGTGGTGGGATGGAGGTACTGTAGGAATATTTTACTGTGTGTGGGGGTATGGCGGTACTATGAGATCTGTTATGGACCTGGTGGTTAGGAGCACCCGAAACGACCTGATGGTTAAACTCTCACAGGACAAGCTCTGGGAAGTGGGAACTCTGCTGACCGCAACCCCTAATCCTATCACACAACTAGAAATAGCCATGGAGCATACCTAACACGGCCTAGACGCCTCTTCACAGCCTAAGAGCTAACTAGCCCTAGAAATAGAAAATAAAGCCTACCTTGCCTCAGAGAAATTCCCCAAAGGAAAAGGCAGCCCCCCACATATATTGACTGTGAGTTAAGATGAAGTCACAAACACAGAAATGAAACAGGTTACAGCAAAGGGAGGCCCGACTTACTAAACAGACAGAGGATAGGAAAGGTATCTTTGCGGTCAGCACAAAAAACTACAAAAGACCACGCAGAGTGTGCAAAAAGACCTCCGCACCGACTCACGGTGCGGAGGTGCCACTTTGCATCCCAGAGCTTCCAGCTAGCAAGGTAAAACCATTATAGCAAGCTGGACAAGAAAACAATGAACAAATAATTACCTAGCAGGGACTTAGCTTCTGCTGGAGTAGACAGGTCACCAGAAAGATGCAAGAGCGAACTGAACCAGTACAAGAACATTGACAGCTGGCATGGAGTAACGATCTGAGTGGAGTTAAATAGAGCAGCCAGCCAACGAATAAACTCCATCACCTGTGGAAGGAACCTCAGAAGCAGCAGCTCCACTCACAGCCACCAGAGGGAGTCCATGAACAGAACTCGCCGAAGTACCATTCATGACCACAGGAGGAAGTTCGATAACAGAATTCACAACAGAGATCATTATACTGTGTGTGGTGGGATGGAAGTACTGTAGGAATATTATACTGTGTGCGGGGGTATGGCGGTACTATGAGAACATTATACTGTATGTGGGTGGGATGGAGGTACTGTAGGAACATTATACTGTGTGTGGGGGTATGGCGGTACTATGAGAAGATTATACTGTGTGTGGTGGGATGGAAGTACTGTAGGAACATTATACTGTGTGTGGGGGTATGGCGGTACTATGAGAACATTATACTGTGTGTGGTGGGATGGAGGTACTGTAGGAACATTATACTGTGTGGGGTATGGCGGTACTATGAGAACATTATTGTTATGAACAGGTGATTCAGAACCACAATGGACCTAGTGGTTACGAGCTCTGAGACGTGGGAACTCTGCTGACCGCAATCCCTAATCCTATCATACCACACTAGAGGTAGCCGTGGATTGTGCCTAACGCTCCCTATGCAACTCGGCACAGCCTGAGAAACTAGCTAGCCCTGAAGATAGAAAAATAAGCCTACCTTGCCTCAGAGAAATTCCCCAAAGGAAAAGGCAGCCCCCCACATATAATGACTGTGAGTTAAGATGAAAATACAAACACAGAGATGAAATAGATTTTAGCAAAGTGAGGCCCGACTTACTGAATAGACCGAGGATAGGAAAGATAGCTTTGCGGTCAGCACAAAAACCTACAAACAACCACGCAGAGGGGCAAAAAGACCCTCCGCACCGACTAACGGTACGGAGGTGCTCCCTCTGCCACTCAGAGCTTCCAGCAAGCAAGAAAAACCAATATAGCAAGCTGGACAGAAAATATAGCAAACAAAAGTAACACAAGCAAAACTTAGCTTATGTAGGGCAGACAGGCCACAAGAACGATCCAGGAGAAAGCAAGACCAATACTGGAACATTGACTGGAGGCCAGGAACAAAGAACTAGGTGGAGTTAAATAGAGCAGCACCTAACGACTTAACCTCGTCACCTGAGGAAGGAAACTCAGAAGCCGCAGCCCCACTCACATCCACCAGAGGAAGCTCATAGACAGAACCAGCCGAAGTACCACTCATGACCACAGGAGGGAGCTTGACCACAGAATTCACAACAGTACCCCCCCCCTTGAGGAGGGGTCACCGAACCCTCACCAGAGCCCCCAGGCCGACCAGGATGAGCCAAATGAAAGGCACGAACCAGATCGGCAGCATGAACATCAGAGGCAAAGACCCAGGAATTATCTTCCTGACCATAACCCTTCCACTTAACCAGGTACTGGAGTTTCCGTCTCGAAATACGAGAATCCAAAATCTTCTCCACTATATACTCCAACTCCCCCTCAACCAAAACCGGGGCAGGAGGATCAACGGATGGAACCACAGGTGCCACGTATCTCCGCAACAATGACCTATGGAATACGTTATGGATGGAAAAAGAAGCTGGAAGGGTCAAACGAAAAGACACAGGATTAAGAACCTCAGAAATCCTATACGGACCAATGAAACGAGGCTTAAACTTAGGAGAGGAAACTTTCATAGGAATATAACGAGATGACAACCAAACCAAATCCCCAACACGAAGTCGGGGACCCACACAGCGCCTGCGGTTAGCGAAACGTTGAGCCTTCTCCTGAGACAATGTCAAATTGTCCACCACATGAGTCCAAATCTGCTGCAACCTATCCACCACAGTATCCACACCAGGACAGTCAGAAGACTCAACCTGCCCTGAAGAGAAACGAGGATGGAAACCAGAATTGCAGAAAAACGGCGAAACCAAAGTAGCCGAGCTGGCCCGATTATTAAGGGCGAACTCAGCCAAAGGCAAAAAGGACACCCAATCATCCTGATCGGCAGAAACAAAACATCTCAGATGTTTCCAAGGTCTGATTGGTTCGTTCAGTCTGGCCATTTGTCTGAGGATGGAAAGCCGAGGAAAAAGACAAATCAATGCCTATCCTAGCACAAATGGGTTGCCAAAACCTCGAAACAAACTGGGAACCTCTGTCAGAAACGATGTTCTCCGGAATGCCATGTAAACGAACCACATGCTGGAAGAACAATGGCACCAAATCAGAGGAGGAAGGCAATTTAGACAAGGGTACCAAATGGACCATCTTAGAGAAGCGATCACAAACAACCCAAATGACCGACATTTTTTGAGAGACGGGGAGATCCGAAATAAAATCCATAGAGATGTGTGTCCAGGGCCTCTTCGGGACTGGCAAGGGCAAAAGCAACCCACTGGCACGAGAACAGCAGGGCTTAGCCCGAGAACAAATCCCACAGGACTGCACAAACGAACGCACATCCCGCGACAGAGACGGCCACCAAAAGGATCTAGCCACCAAATCTCTGGTACCAAAGATTCCAGGATGACCAGCCAACACCGAACAATGAACCTCAGAGATAACTCTACTCGTCCATTTATCAGGGACAAACAGTTTCTCCGCTGGGCAACGGTCAGGTCTTTTAGCCTGAAATTTTTGCAGCACCCGCCGCAAATCAGGGGAGATGGCAGACAAAATTACTCCCTCTTTGAGAATACCCGCCGGCTCAGACAAACCCGGAGAGTCGGGCACAAAACTCCTAGACAGGGCATCCGCCTTCACATTTTTAGAGCCCGGAAGGTACGAAACCACAAAGTCAAAACGGGAGAAAAACAGCGACCAACGAGGCTGTCTAGGATTCAACCGTTTAGCAGACTCGAGATAAGTCAAGTTCTTGTGATCAGTCAAGACCACCACGTGATGCTTAGCTCCTTCAAGCCAATGACGCCACTCCTCGAATGCCCACTTCATGGCCAGCAACTCTCGATTGCCAACATCATAATTACGCTCAGCAGGCGAAAACTTCCTGGAAAAGAATGCGCATGGTTTCATCACCGAGCCATCAGAACTTCTTTGCGACAAAACAGCCCCTGCTCCAATCTCAGAAGCATCAACCTCGACCTGGAACGGGAGCGAAACATCTGGTTGGCACAACACAGGGGCAGAAGAAAAACGACGCTTCAACTCTTGAAAAGCTTCCACAGCAGCAGAAGACCAATTGACCACATCAGCACCCTTCTTGGTCAACTCAGTCAACGGTTTAGCAATACTAGAAAAATTATTGATGAAGCGACGATAAAAATTAGCAAAGCCCAGGAACTTTTGCAGACTCTTCAGAGAAGTCGGCTGAGTCCAATCATTAATGGCCTGAACTTTAACAGGGTCCATCTCGATAGTAGAAGGGGAAAAAATGAACCCCAAAAATGAAACCTTCTGAACACCAAAGAGACACTTTGACCCCTTCACAAACAAAGAATTCGCACCCAGAACCTGGAACACCATTCTGACCTGCTTCACGTGAGACTCCCAATCATCCGAGAAGACCAAAATATCATCCAAGTATACAATCAGGAATTTATCCAGGTACTCTCGGAAGATGTCATGCATAAAGGACTGAAACACTGATGGAGCATTAGAAAGCCCGAATGGCATAACCAGGTACTCAAAATGGCCCTCGGGCGTATTAAATGCTGTTTTCCATTCATCGCCCTGTTTAATACGCACAAGATTATACGCACCACGAAGATCTATCTTGGTGAACCAACTAGCCCCCTTAATCTGAGCAAACAAATCAGATAGCAGCGGCAAGGGGTACTGAAATTTGACCGTGATTTTATTTAGAAGGCGGTAATCAATACAAGGTCTCAGCGAACCATCCTTCTTGGCCACAAAAAAGAACCCTGCTCCCAATGGCGATGACGACGGACGAATATGACCCTTCTCCAAGGATTCCTTTACGTAACTCCGCATAGCGGCGTGCTCAGGCACAGACAAATTAAACAGTCGACCTTTAGGAAACTTACTACCAGGAATCAAATTGATAGCACAATCACAATCCCTATGCGGAGGTAAGGCACTGGACTTGGGCTCATCAAATACATCCCGGTAATCCGACAAGAACTCTGGGACCTCAGAAGGGGTGGATGATGAAATAGACAGAAAAGGAACATCACCATGTACCCCCTGACAACCCCAGCTAGACACAGACATTGATTTCCAATCCAATACTGGGTTATGGACCTGTAGCCATGGCAACCCCAACACGACCACATCATGCAGATTATGCAACACCAAAAAGCGAATATCCTCCTGATGCGCAGGAGCCATGCACATGGTCAGCTGGGTCCAGTACTGAGGCTTATTCTTGGCCAAAGGCGTAGCATCAATTCCTCTCAATGGAATAGGATACTGCAAGGGCTCCAAGAAAAACCCACAGCGCCTAGCATACTCCAAGTCCATCAAATTCAGGGCAGCGCCTGAATCCACAAATGCCATGACAGAATAGGATGACAAAGAGCAGATCAAAGTAACAGACAAAAGAAATTTCGACTGTACCATACCAATGGTGGCAGACCTAGCGAACCGCTTAGTGCGCTTAGGACAATCGGAGATATTATGAGTGGAATCACCACAGTAAAAACACAGCCCATTCTGACGTCTGTGTTCTTGCCGTTCAGCTCTGGTCAAAGTCCTATCGCACTGCATAGGCTCAGGTCCATGCTCAGATAATACCACCAAATGGTGCACAGTTTTACGCTCACGCAAGCGTCGACCGATCTGAATGGCCAAAGACATAGACTCATTCAGACCAGCAGGCATAGGAAATCCCACCATGACATCCTTAAGGGCTTCAGAGAGACCTTTTCTGAAAATTGCTGCCAGCGCACATTCATTCCATTGAGTGAGCACAGACCACTTCCTAAACTTCTGACAATATATCTCTACCTCATCCTGACCCTGAGACAGAGCCAGCAAATTTTTCTCTGCCTGATCCACTGAATTAGGTTCATCATACAGCAATCCGAGCGCCAGAAAAAACGCATCAATATTACATAATGCAGGATCTCCTGGCGCAAGGGAAAATGCCCAGTCTTGAGGGTCGCCACGTAATAAAGAAATAATGATCTTAACTTGTTGAACTGGGTCACCAGAGGAGCGGGGTTTCAAAGCCAGAAACAGTTTACAATTATTCTTAAAACTCAGAAACTTAGCTCTATCTCCAGAAAACAAATCAGGAATAGGAATTCTTGGCTCTAACATAGAATTCTGAACCACAAAGTCTTGAATATTTTGTACTCTTGCAGTGAGATGGTCCATACAAGAAGATAGACCTTTAATGTCCATCACTACACCTGTGTCCTGAACCACCCAAATGTCTAGGGGAAAAGAAAGACAAAACACAGTGCAGAGAAAAAAAAATGGTCTCAGAACTTCTCTTTTCCCTCTATTGAGAAGCATTAGTACTTATGGCCTCCAGTACTGTTATGAACAGGTGATTCAGAACCACAATGGACCTAGTGGTTAAGAGCACACAACGTGACCTGATAGTTACTAACACAGGACGAGCTCTGAGACGTGGGAACTCTGCTGACCGCAATCCCTAATCCTATCAGACCACACTAGAGGTAGCCGTGGATTGCGCCTAACGCTCCCTATGCAACTCGGCACAGCCAGAGAAACTAGCTAGCCCTGAAGATAGAAAAATAAGCCTACCTTGCCTCAGAGAAATTCCCCAAAGGAAAAGGCAGCCCCCCACATATAATGACTGTGAGGGAGCTTGACCACAGAATTCACAACACATTATACTGTGTGTGGTGGGATGGAGGTACTGTAGGAATATTATACTGTGTGTGGGGGTATGGCGGTACTATGAGAACATAATACTGCGTGTGGGTGGGATGGAGGTACTGTAGGAACATTATACTGTGTGTGGGGGTATGGCGGTACTATGAGAACATTATACTGTGTGTGGTGGGATGGAGGTACTGTAGGAACATTATACTGTGTGTGGGGGTATGGCGGTACTATGAGAACATTATACTGTGTGTGTTGGGATGGAGGTACTGTAGGAATATTATACTGTGTGTGGGGGTATGCCGGTACTATGAGAACATTATACTGTGTATGGTGGGATGGAGGTACTGTGAGAACATTATACTGTGCGTGGAGGTATGGCGGTACTATGAGAACATTATACTGTGTGTGGGTGGGATGGAGGTACTGTAGGAACATTATACTGTGTGTGGGGGTATGGCGGTACTATGAGAAGATTATACTGTGTGTGGTGGGATGGAGGTACTGTAGGAACATTATACTGTGTGTGGGGGTATGGCGGTACTATGAGAACATTATACTGTGTGTGGTGGTATGGAGGTACTGTAGGAACATTATACTGTGTGTGGGGTATGGCGTTACTATGAGAACATCATACTGTGTGTGGTGGGATGGAGGTACTGTAGGAATATTATACTGTGTGTGGGGGTATGGCGGTACTATGAGAACATAATACTGCGTGTGGGTGTGTGGGTGGGATGGAGGTACTGTAGGAACATTATACTGTGTGTGGGGGTATGGCGGTACTATGAGAACATTATACTGTGTGTGGTGGGATGGAGGTACTGTAGGAACATTATACTATGTGTGGGGGTATGGCGGTACTATGAGAACATCATACTGTGTGTTGGGATGGAGGTACTGTAGGAACATTATACTGTGTGTGGTTGTATGGCGGTACTATGAGAACATTATACTGTGTGTGGTGGGATGGAGGTACTGTGAGAACATTATACTGTGTGTGGGGGTATGGCAGCACTATGGGAACATTATACTGTGTGTGGTGGGATGGTGGTACTGTAGGAACATTATACTGTGTGGGGGGGTATGGCGGTACTATGAGAACATTATACTGTGTGTGGTGGGATGGAGGTACTGTAGGAACATTATACTGTGTGCGGGGGTATGGCGGTACTATGAGAACATTATACTGTGTGTGGTGGGATGGTGGTACTGTAGGAACATTATACTGTGTGCGGGGGTATGGCGGTACTATGAGAACATTATACTGTGTGTGTTGGGATGGAGGTACTGTAGGAACATTATACTGTGTGCGGGGGTATGGCAGTACTATGAGAACATTATACTGTGTGTGGGTGGGATGGAGGTACTGTAGGAACATTATACTGTGTGTGGGGATATGGCGGTACTATGAGAACATGATACTGTGTGTGGGGGTATGGCGGTACTATGAACATTATACTGTGTGTGGGTGGGATGGAGGTACTGTAGGAACATTATACTGTGTGTGGGGGTATGGCGGTACTATGAGAACATTATACTGTGTGTGGTGGGATGGAGGTACTGTAGGAACATTATACTGTGTGTGGGGGTATGGCGGTACTATGAGAATATTATACTGTGTGTGGGGGGTGAGGCGGTACGGTAGAAACATTATACTGTGTGTGGGGGTATGGCGGTACTATGAGAACATTATACTGTGTGTGGGTGGGATGGAGGTACTATGAGAATATTATACTGTGTGTGGGGGTAAGGCGGTACGGTAGAAACATTATACTGTGTGTGGGGGTATGGCGGTACTATGAGAACATTATACTGTGTATCTAAAAGTGAGGTATCGCGCTAGAACAGCTACAACAGACTATAAATGTGGGTTTTTTTCTTCCTGAGAACTGTAGTGTGCCCACAAACGACCAATACTGAAACTACCAATGCTGGTATCAATCGTGTATAGAAGTAGTAATAAACACTTACTCTTTGCCTAGGTCGTGGAAGATAATACCAGTTGGTATAAAGACCTATGGGTGCTGTTGATGGGGGTTCCGAATAACCAGGCGGCAGGAGTAATTAGAGTAGTTGGAGTAGTTGGAGGACGCGCAGAGCCAGAAGCGCCCCGGCCGGTGGCGTCCCTGGATGCGCGGCTGAAAAAAATGGCCGACAGTGCTCTGCAGCGTGTGACGTCACGAGGCTACGGAGCCCTGCTAGGGCAAAAAGCTAACCAACGTGTTTCGAGGGACTCTGTCCCTCTTCGTCAGGGTTACCGCCCCTTCCCTGCCGATTGCCATATATAGCTGTCCAAAGTAGTTATCCTGTTAACCCACGGTGTACTGGACCAAGAAAGGCTATGACCGCATACCAATTAGTCTTAGTGCTCATTTGTATACCGGATCATATCCGCCATATACTGCATGTAATTGCTGACACCAATAGCCTATTTGAGCCAGGAACATTGATTTTAATGCTAATTTGTGTGCGATCTGACTTGCCATGTAATTATATAGTGTTATTATCCCCAATACAGTTATGCAGTAGTTCTGCAATAGAAAAGAGGGATGAGTGTGGGAGCGTTCTAGAGATGTAGGGAAATGCTGCAGAAAGAACGAGGGTGCCAAAAGAAATAAAAGTATTTAAAAATTGGAACTATAATTCCTTTATTAGTATTAGTAATTAAAATTAATATTTAGAACTTAAAGTGGGTATTAGAATACGCTACTGGGAATAAAATTATTTATGCATACAATGAACCGAATGGGCAACTAAAACTTTTATTAATAAGTAAAAAATGAAAAATAGACGTGAAAAAAAGGCATGAAAAAATGACATATAAATATATAAAAATGAAATATAAATATAAATGGAAATAGAAATAGAGTCAAAATGTGCTCATACATTTATGACCAAGTATATACGAATGCACTCATCGGTCTATCGAGCACGCTAGTCGCTAAATAAATAATGGCTAATGATAAAAGCAATTTTAATAGTAGGCTGCTTTAAATACGTATATTTTTATTTTTATCTTTATTTTTGTCTCTTTACCTACATAAAACCAAAACAGTTTTTGGGGGTTTTGTTTAAAATAAAAAACTCCCCCAAGAATCACCCCACTACTCCAAATTAAAACGCATATAACTCCAACTCATAGTTAAGGCCCATAGGGGCCAAACTATTTAGAGTGAAAATCCATTGGGATTTGACCCTGGACATTTTCTTAAGGTAGTCTCCCCTCTTTGGTTTCGAGGAACGATCGGTATACCACAAAAATGGACATCCCTCAAGGACTGATTATGTTTGTCCTTAAAATGACGTGAAAGGGGGTGTCCTAAAAATCCTTTTTGTATATTTTTAAAATGCTCCTTAATCCGCTCCATTAGGCGTCGTTTGGTGCGGCCTACATATAATTTCCTACACGGGCACTGAATGAGATAAATAACCCCTGTAGAAAAACAGGATATATTTTCTTTGATTCGAAACTCCTTAGTGCCATCTGAGTCAAAGAATGTGACTTGACGAATTTTTTTAAAAGAAGTATGTAAACATCCAAAACAACCTCCGCACGGTAAAAAGCCCACATTCGAATGGTTAGATGTTTGAAAACACTTTCTGTTGATTGCCGTAGTAGGGGCTATAAGATTGCCAAGTGTTTGAGCTCTTCTATATACGAACCTAGGGTGGACGGGAAGAAGCTCACCTATCACTTTATCTTTCTGTAAAACAGGCCAGTGTTTGCGGATGATGCAAGCAAATTTATTATATCCCGCATGGAACTGTGTCACAAATGGCAAAGTGTAAACCTGTTCCGATAGGTTGCTGTTTCTTGAGTCCTTCTTAGCTGTTTGCTTAAATAAAGAACCCCTATCCGTTTGGGCCAGCTCATATTGTGTTTTCTCTAGCAGAGGCCTGGGGTACCCCTTTTCCAGAAATGTCTTGGTTAAAAAGTTGGCTTCCATGTTATACTCCTCAATCGTTGAGCAATTGCGCCTAGTAAATTGCACTTTTGGTATATTTGTAAGCCAAACCAGAAGGTGGCAGCTGGTGAGGTGTACAAGTCTATTAGAATCAACCGCCTTCCGGTGGCATTTAGTGCGCAATTGGTCGTTCTCCACATAGATAGTGAGATCCAAGAAATTTACCTCAACAGGACTTGTGTGGTATGTAAATTCCAGGCCATAGGAATTGTTGTTAAGCCCCAAAAGAAAGGTGCTAAGCTCAACTTGGGAGCCTTCCCATATAAACAAAATGTCGTCAATAAACCGACGCCACATAACCAGACCAGGATGTAATTTACCCGCATTATATATGTGAGACTCCTCCCATTTGGCAACATAAACATTAGCGTAACTAGGGGCAAAACGCATGCCCATGGCAGTGCCCCATGTTTGGAGGTAATATTGGCCTTCATATATAAAATAATTGTGTTGCAAAATGAACTTGATTCAGTCCACAATAAAGTGAGTCTGTTCACTTGTGTACATGTCAAGGGCCATAAGAAAGTATTCGGCCGCTTGGCAACCTTTGTCCTGATCGATGACCGTGCACAACGACCTAATGTCCAATGTACCTATTATTTAATCTTTTTCCCACTTGATGGTGTCTAAAATCTGCAAGGTGTGACCCGTGTCCTTTAAATATGATGGTATCATTGTCATGCATTTCTGTAAGTGTACATCGACATATCGGGACAGGTTGGACGTTAAGCTGTTAATGCCCGATATTATGGGTCTACCAGGAGGACGAGTCGTGCTCTTGTGGAGCTTAGGAATATGGTAGAATAAATCCCTACTTGGATTCTTATTCATTATAAACTTAAATTCCTTCGTATTCAAAATACCCATGGATTTCCCTTTTTGCGCCAAGACATTAAGTTTACTAATGTAATGTGAGGTGGGATCACCCGTCAATTGCTTACAAGTCACTTGGTCTTGCAGAAGTTGAACCGATTCCTCATGGTACATGGATCGGTCGAGAACCACAATGCCACCCCTTTGTCCGCAGGCCGTACGATAATATCCCGGTTGGCCTGGAGGTCTTTAATTGCCTTCTTCTCCTGACACCTGCTGGTGTAACTTTCGCATTTGCACTTTATTATTATTTTATTCAGAGTATTGTGTTTACAGTGGACACGTTGACACACAATTGTGAATCTTTGCACTCTCTTGCACTTTACTATTTTATATGCAAAAAATGTTTATGTATGTTTATCATACGCACTATATATAACACTTTGGTTTTGTAATTGTGCACTTATATGCATTTGGTAATTGTGCACTGCATATTTTTTGTTGTGACACTTTTTTTGATATTTTTGCCTAGTTGCACCCTGAGATATTTCCACATCTATTTTACATATTCTTTTGTAGTGTGCCCCCTTTTTCTTGTACCATACAGATATGCATTGTATTTATCATTTTATGTAATGTTTTAATTCTATACTATTTTTAACCTGGTATACCAATAAAAAAATAAATGTATACTTTCTGTACTTTGGACTTTAAGTCGGCTTTTGTTCTTGTGTTTCTATGTGCATGTGTGGGGGTATAGCGGTACTATAGGAACATTATACTGTGTGTGGGGGTATGGCGGTACTATGAGAACATTATACTGTGTGTGGGGGGTATGGTGGTACTATGAGAACATTATACTGTGTGTGGGGGTATAGCGGTACTGTGAGAACATTATACTGTGTGTGGGGGTATGGCGGTACTATGAGAAGATTATATTGTGTGGGGGTATGGCGGTCCTATGAGAACATTATACTGTGTGTGGGGGTATGGCGGTACTATGAGAACATTATACTGTGTGGGGGGTATGGCGGTACTGTAGGAAAATTATACTGTGTGTGGGGGTATGGTGGTATTGTGAGAACATTATACTGGGTGTGGGGGTATGGCGGTACTATGAGAACATTATACTGTGTGGGGGGTATGGCGGTACTGTAGGAACATTATACTGTGTGTGGGGGTATGGCGGTGCTATGAGAGCATTATACTGTTTGTGGGGGTATGGCGGTACTATGAGAACATTATACTGTGTGTGGGGGTATGGCAGTACTATGAGAACATTATACTGTGTGTGGGGGTATAGTGGTACTGTAGGAACATTATACTGTGTGTGGGGGTATGGTGGTACTGTAGGAACATTATACTGTGTGTGGGGGTATGGCGGTACTATGAGAACATTATACTGTGTGGGTGTATGGCGGTAGTGTGAAAATACCTTTTTTACGAGAGATGCCAGTACTGTGGAAACATTATACTGTGTGAGCGCCATCATATATGTTACATAAGGGGTGTAAAAAGGAGAGTCATAAAAAAGACTCCTCAGGGCTGTGCTGCATTTGTACAGACTGCTATCTGCCGTCCAGACGGGACCATGTGACATCAATGGGAAGAGGGAGGGTTTCCGGAGGGAAGAGTCTAGAGGGTGCACCTGGTCAGGAGACCTTGATGACGCAGTTACTGATATTATAAAGGCCGGAGCCCCAAAGGCAGAGCAGATTTGGCGCCAACAAAGGAAAGGGGTGCGGGGAAGAATGTGAGTTACCAGCTCATGGTAAAGTGCCCGAGGCAGCTGGGTGTGGGGCAGAACCCTGCTTACAGGGCATAATGGGGGCATTACACTGTGTGGGGCCAAGAAAGGGGCCCTGTACTAGGAGAACAATCCGCTCCCTCACTTCCTGTCCTCCATAGTTGGCTCGTATGTATCTATTACAGGAAACAGAACAACAACGTTATGATTCTTATAAAGAGTCTCCGTGCAGAAGGGGTTAATGTCCCCGCGCTCAGTAATGGGGAATCTCCACATACCTCCACCTGCAGAGCCGCACTCCACATATATGGCTGCTCTGTGCGCACAGGACCTGTGATGAGGTCACAGGAGGGAGGAGTCAGGGGTCACGTGATCCGCAGTGAAGACGCTACATGGAGACTTCTCAGTAATGCCGTAGCCATGTTGGTTGTGGCATTACAGTGATTGGCTGGCGGCACAGCATCATCAGGTCTATAAGAGACCTGGCCCCGTCCTGCTCGTCACATTCAGCTCCTGATTCAGACAGTGTAGGGAGAGGCTAGAGCTTCTGCCGAGATAGGGTCAGATGTGGGGGGTTTCAGTTAGTGAGGGTCTACCATCATAGAATCCACAAATCCAGCTAAACCAACAGTCCTTCTAAGGACTAATTCCGGAGTATATAGATTGCAGTGCTAGGTAGGCAGGGGAGTGTATGTGGCTCTATACATATCAGTACAAGGCCTGCAGGCGCTGTATGTGTGTATATAGATATCATCGGGTCCATTCCATTACTGTCTGCTGCTGCCTATTACATATATACATAGCCCCAGGTATCAGTGGCCAGGAATAATTTTTTTTGCATCTTAATCCTGATTATTTTATTCCAGAGCCCCTTTTTCTCCATTTGCTTGTTGACACTGCAGACTACAGCCAGATCCTTTTCATAGTTCAGCGTAAAAATCCGGCTATTTTACACGGGTTTGCGCGTCCCAGCGATCACATCTGAGTGCACAGAAAATTCTGCCATTTTTTGTGGTATTGTAAAAAAATGTAGCAGTGTCTTATCCAATTTCTTGACACCATTTTGCTGCCCAAAAATTTTTAGCAACAGGGCAGATATTGTAAACTGAGTTTTGTACACCACACGGATCACGTATCATTGCGCTCATGATTGTGCCATTTCAGGGCTCCATAGAATTTTTATTTTTGTGCCATTGCAACTTATTGACACAGTTTGCCTGGCCGAAAAATAAAATACAGGCCACATATTTTACAGGGTGGTATCTCTGTCTCACGCCTCCTCTATCTGTGGGCTACAAATTGTGGCATTTGAGGCCTCCATTGAACTGTTTTTGCTGTGTGTTACACTAGTTATTGACACCAGTTTGCTAAAATAATTTGTTACCTTCAGGGCAGATATTGTAAACTGTGGTTTTCCAGCACACAGATCACGTATAAGTTCGCTCCAAATTCAGCCATTTGTAGTGAACGTGGAAAATATTGTAGTCCATTTAAAATGGGCAAGGCGTGTGGCAAGGGATGGGGAAGTGGACATGATGGTGATGGTGCATGCAGAGGTCGTGGGAAGCTGAAAGTGGCCTCAACAAACACCCACATCTGCTGGCTCGACCTTCCTGTCCCAATTACTAGGGGACCGCAGCAGGACAGCAGGATTGAAGCCAGAGCAGTGTGAAAAGGTTGTTGGTTGGATGGTGGATAATAGAAAATAGCAAAAAATGGGAACCTAAAACATCACATTTAATAAGAATATTAAAGTGACTTGAGACAACAACAAAAATCAAACATTTACTGGATTTAGGAAAAGCTAACCAGATAGGAAGCTGATTATAAGTCCAGAGACCACTCGTTAATATAGGCAGACTTCCCTGCTCCCTTAACTTGAAACAGTCACTAAACTGATAGACATTTATAATCAAGCAAAAGAAAGAAACACGGTACATAGATCCAAAAGAATAATACCACCACTGCCAGTAATCTGGAAAAGGAAGGAGGAGTAGAAAAGCCGGTGCCATCCGTGTTTATTTCTGCAGGTGGCATCGTTCCATATGGCGACTTTATCAGCAGTTATTAGCTCATCGTGCGATTACTAAGCCTGTAGTATTTTTACAGGTTGTTACAACTTGTGCGTTATCTTCACAATAAATATGGGAAACTTTCCTGTGCTGAGATTTCCCCAGGCTGACGAAGTTTGACCTGCTGCAATAACTTCCATTCACTCTGCCCAGATTCATGTTCAAAAGCCTTGACCCATATGTGACCGCAGCCTTAAAATGCCCATTGGACCTCATGGTTGTCCAGTGCTGAGAACATTTATTTAAGCATGGATGTTTTCAAAATAACCAACAGGAAAAACAAAATATTAAACAAATAAACTCACCTTCGGTCACCCAGTGGATAGTTTGCAGGCTGCTCTGGAGGTCTGCGCCATCTTCAGAAGTGATATTTGGGTCATCCAGATATTAACAGGTCAACTGAAGCCTGTGATTGGCTGCCACAGCCCGGTGACTAAAGGAAGATGCTAACCAAGAAGAATCCAATGTGCTCTTCTAGTCATCCATGCCTAAACAATGTCAGCAAACAACCCCTCTAAAGCGACCTACACTCCCCCCATGTTAGCTGTAATGATACATTTCTAATATATTGTCACTGTACCGGAAGCCTCTGCTCTGCTGCTGATCTTTACTTATTCATCTTTGGTTCATCATTCTCTTCTTGTCCACATTGGCCACTGCAGATTTATGGGGGGGGGGGGGGGGGGAAGCTGTGCAAAGTCTGAACCTCGCCCTCCTGCCATTCTCTGCCCTTGGATGGAGAAACCAACATGTTCATCGGCACTGGTGCGTCTCACACCGATGGCATGGCAGGGAAGCCATGTTACCAATTTACCACAGTGATCCCGATAAAAGGGATTGGGGGACCCAATTCATGGGGAACAGCTATTTAGGGGCATGCAGACAATAGGGTACTGATGTCAGACATGGATGGAGCAGCAGGAGAGTAGAGGCCATTAGGTATAATGACTATGCATTAGAATTGTGTAGTTACATGTACTGTGGAGGAAGAGGAGTGTCACTTTAAAGCAAGTCTGTCAGCACAAAATGAGTGTTGAAATTAATTACAGGTCCCCTTGACGTAGCAAACATTTAAAAGGAGTTTGTCACCCCAAAATACATTTTAAATGGGCTATACAGTGTTGTAGGGGACTTAGTAGCTATAAAACCCATAATAGCACTGTGCCTGCTACTAGTAAAGTACCTGAAGGAATCTTTATGTGCATATGATGGGGCTACAGTGCACCCCTGGTGTGTTATAATGCGGTGGTTTAGGAGCAACATGGAACGAGCTCTAAAGGAAGTGGTAACTGTACTGACCGCAGTCCCTAAGCTCAACACAACACTAGAAGTAGCCGTGGGGTGCTCCTAACTCTCCCTAGGCACCTCGTCACCGCCTAAGAGCTAACTACCCCTAAAGATAGAAGCAGGAAATCTATCTTGCCTCAGAGAAAATCCCCAAAGGATAGATTAGCCCCCCACAAATAATGACTGTGAGTGGAGAGGGAAAAGACATACACAGAATGAAACCAGGATGAGCACAGGAGGCCAGTCTAACTTGATAGATAGGACAGGATGGAATACTGTGCAGTCATTATAAAACACTACAAAAATCCACGCAGAGTTTACTAAAAATCTCCACACCTGACTAAAGGTGTGGAGGGTAAATCTGCTTCCCAGAGCTTCCAGCAAGACAGAATTAATTCATACTGATAACGCTGCACAAACATAGAAGCACAGAACGGATAAGTCCACAAACTGTGAACAGAAAAGAGCAAGCAAAAACTTAGCTTTGTAGAACTGGTCAGGATAACAGGGAACTCCAAAGAGATGTGAATCTAACCAGGAACCATATACAAGTGGCACTAGCTGAAGGACAAAGCCAGGCATAAATAGCCGAGCAGAACAGACGATCAGTGGAAGCAGCTGGACAGCTAACTCCAAGGAGCAGCCATACCACTAGAAACCACAAGAGGGAGCCCAAGAGCAGAACTCACAAAAGTGCCACTTACAACCACCGGAGGGAGCCCAAGAGCGGAATTCACAACACTGGTGTAGCCAAGAATTCTCTGAGCTGTAAGGCCACCTCTTTGGCATAATAGGCGACTTCCATGCTTCTGACTGATCAGCACGCTTCCCAGAGCGAGCACTGTATGAATGCGACTGGCATGTGTGCATACGTGCCTGTTGCCAGCTGTACCTGCACACAGTGGCCGGGCACGGTTTCCATCCTGGTTTCACTACTACAGTGTGGTGAGCGGCTTCAGAGGAGAGAGAGTTTTGTCACTACCTTTCCCTAAGGCTACTTTCACGCATGCATTAGTTAGGCCACAAATCCATTTTGGACATTAATTTCTTTTATCTGGTCCAAAAAAGGTAATAGATAAACAGAATGTCAGAACACAAATGTGCATGAAGCCTTATTCTGCTACGTTTGCCTTACAGGGAACCTGTCGTCTGATTCATGCTGAGCAATTCGTGGGAAACATGAATCAGAGTCAGGAATATATTGCTCTGAAATCCGCCATTATTTCAGAGAAAAGTTGCTTGAAAGATCCTGCCGGGGATCATAGTCGGAGAGGGGAAAGTTGAGTAAGGGGGAGGCCAATTAATAGAGCATTGCAGTAGTCCAGGCGGGAGTAGATCAGGGCGACAGTGAGGGTTTTTGTTACCATGGTGAGAAAAGGGCGGATTCTAGAGATGTTCTTTAGGTGAAAGCGGCACAAGAGGGCAAGAGATTGTACATGAGATGTGAAGGAGAGATTGGAGTCAAACATAACACCCAGACAGCGCGCCTGCTGCCGGGGTGTTATTATGGTGCCACCCACGGAGAGAGAAACGTCAGATTTAGGGAGGTTAGTAGATGGCGGGATCAGAAGTTCGGTTTTGGAGAGGTTGAGTTTCAGATAGAGAGCGGATATGATGTTGGAGACTGCAGACAGTCACTGGCATTCTGCAGTACAGCAGAGGTAAGGTCAGGGATGACATGTACAACCCCTGGCAAAAATTATGGAATCACCGGCCTTGGAGGATGTTCAATCAGTTGTTTAATTTTGTAGAAAAAAAGCAGATCACAGACATGACACAAAACTAAAGTCATTTCAAACGGCAACTTTCTGGCTTTAAGAAACACTAAAAGAAATCACGAACAAAAAATGTGGTAGTCAGTAATGGTTACTTTTTTTTTAACCAAGCGTAGGTGGAAAATTATGGAATCACTCAATTCTGAGGAACATCCTCCAAGGCCGGTGATTCCATAATTTTTGCCAGAGGTTGTATACTTGTGTGTCATCAGCATAAAGGTGGTACTGAAAGCCAAATCTGCTGATGGTCTGTCCCATTGGGGCAGTGTAGAGGGAGAAGAAAAGGGGGCCAAGGACTGAGCCTTGAGGTACCCTGACAGTGAGAGGAAGAGGAGATGAAGTGGAGCCAGCGAACAGAACACTGAAGGAGCGGTCAGAAAGATAGGAGGAGAACCGGGAGAGAGCAGTGTCCTTAATGCCCAGTGAGTGGAGCCTAGAGAGTAGGAGAGGGTGGTCAACAGTGTCGAAAGCTGCAGAAAGGTCGAGAAGAATGAGCAGAGAGTGGTCACCGTTAGATTTTGCTGTCAGAAGGTCATTGGTCACTTTGATGAGTGCAGTTTCTACGACAAGAGACAAATGGCAAGCTAGTAAGCCCAATATGGAACCTGGAAACACTCAGTCTAAAAGGAACAAGTGGCCTCTAGGATTGGTAACCAAACTCTTCCCAAGTCAAGATGGACAGGTCCGGAAGGTGGAGATCAAGATCCCCAAGCAAAACAGAAAACTGATTCCACTGGACACCAGACGGGGAGTGTCAAGCCTTTATACAAATGCATATAATCAGTTTACAATGCTTTGTATTATTGAAGTGTGGTGTATTGTGCTAACTTATCCAACAGTGTTCTCATTGTAGTTTACTTTCTGTTTCATTACTTACTGTGCAATTCAATCTTTAAGGCTCATCAAGGCCTCCGTAGTTTCCCATCAGCCTGCATTAGTCTTGCCCCTTCTTCTCCAGCAGCCATTTTGGCCTCATGGATGCGGACATGCTGATTATGTCTCTCTGATTTTCAGCCCATCTGGTTGTTTACCTCCACATAGCACAGTCGGTGAGTTATTGTTTTCCCCTTGTTAGAGCTCACCATGTTGTATTATATAGCTACTCTGTTCTATATATGTTTTATATCAAAGTAGCCTTTAGATATTACAGATGTTTACACTACCGCCATGTTGTGCACTTACACTGTGAATGTTTTGTACCATACTTAATGCTGTGTATTTAGATATGTTGTATGCCTTGTACTGAGTACTTTCATTTTTTCTTATAGTTTTACACTGATCCTATTAATAAAAGTAGTAACGGACCCCCTGCGTCTACCTCAATGCATAGACAGGAGTTTAGCTGTCTACAGAAATAAACAGAGGCTGACAGCACTCACTTCTCTGGGACGCCCGTTCAACGTCCAGGGACCCTTCCTGGATACTCCAAAACCATCCAATACAAAATGAACAGCGCTCCACCCAGGTGTAGAAATCTTCAAACAACGCTTTATTAAGCCATGGCACAGCAGCAACTTTTCGACCACAACTTGGTCTTTGTCAATAAAAAGTCCTATTATTCACTATACGTCAGAAGATCTTCACATGTTTATATCAATGATGCTGTGACTACGGAGTTGCCGGTTGGCTGATTATCCCCATGGAGACGAAGATACAGGGAGTGGTGATTCGCCGATCATGAATAAACATGTGAAGATCTTCTGACGTATAGTGAATAATAGGACTTTTTATTGGTTATATGGGTGGACATTAATGGGAAAAGTGTATGTCTATATCTGATGTCTATTTTATACGTAATATTTGTTAATTGTGTTATGTGGGCAGTACTTGGTGATTGGTGCACTGTGTGGCATCCACACTACTTAGGACAGCCCTCTATGCTGTAGTGTATGCTTGACAAAGACCAAGTTGTGGTCGAAACGTTGCTGCTGTGCCATGGCTTAATAAAGCGTTGTTTGAAGATTTCTACACCTGGGTGGAGCGCTGTTCATTTTGTATTGGATGGTTTAGGAGTTTAGCTGTCTGTCAAGTCGCTTTTCTTAAGCACAAAGTTGAGGGTGACAGAACAACTGGTGGGATAGTTTGATAGGTCGGGGCGTTACCAAATATGTGTATTTTTATTGTTTAGATTTTTTTTCATTCAAATATTTATTTAGAGATAGAATATATATTGATTTTTAATTATTATTTTAGAATAAAAAAATATATATTTTTACAATTATTTAAAAAAAAAAAAATTCTAACTTTTGCCTTTGTCCCACTATGGGACAATCATGTTTTGCAGGCTGATCACTTCTATAGCCGGCAGATGAAGCAGCATCCCCATGCCATAGAAGCTGTCAGCGCTGCACTGACAGGGAGACGTCCTGACATGCACTGCGCATGATCTCCAAGTTCCCTAGCTGTGGTGACCCAATGTCGTCATGATGATATTGAGGCACCATGGCAACGATCTGGAGCCGCGTTACACCGCGGGGTCTCCGACCCAAAGGCAGAGGGGCTGTCATCCCCTGTGCCGGCTTCCGAAATGCTGCGCTCGTATTCGATTGCAGTATTTCAAGGGTTAAAATGCCGGAAGCTGTTGTGACTGCTCCTGCCACCTAGAACCGGGTGTCAGCGGTCAGAATCAGCTGACACCTGTGGCGATCGCACGCACACACCCAGTGTGCATGGCCATTTGTGATGACGTAGTATTACGTACCTGGGCAGATAGGCCCAGGTCACATGGACGGAATATTACGCCAGATGCCAGTAAGGGGTTAAAAAAAATGGCTGAAGATATCCTGATTGTGTAGCACTATATTGTAAATTGTGCGGTGGCTTGCCACATCATGGGCCCCATTTATTAAAAATGTCTAAGAAAAAAAGTCTTTGCTGCCCATAGCAACCAATCACAGCACAGCTTTAATTGTTGTAACCAGCTGTAGTAAAATGAAAGCTGCGCTGTGACGAGTCTCTACCTGCTGGATAGGGTTCACTTAGTCATTTCCGCAGTGATGTCGTTGCAACGGACATGATGTCAATTTTCTAGTACAAGTTACAAATCATCTGATAGAGATTCAGCAGTCGTAAGTTGCCGATAGGCTGTAATTCAAGCCATGGACAATAACGGGCCCAGGCCGGCCCCTCTGGACAGGATGGGAAAGGTTGGAGGAGCTTGTATTAATCATTCTGATTGTAAACGATCTTTATACAGATTTCTGAGCTATAGATATATATTATGAGGGAAAAGCCAGGAGTAGTTACCAAGAGGGCTCGTAATAAACATCCTTTATTTTCTACAAGTGTAAAGATCGATGTTTACAGTATATTCCTATTCTACATGTGCGTCAGGATAGGCTAGTAAAGAGTAAGCCAGATATTTATTGGTACTGATTTTACTACGGGGGGGGGGGGGGAGGGGCATTTCGCAGTTCATCTCAGGCAGCAGAGAGGCTAGGTTCACCCCTGGGTGGGGGGGGGGCGCCGTTTTGCAGCTCATCTCAGGCAGCAGAGGCGAGGTTCACCCCTGTATGTATTTATCTTATACGGTGCACTCAATGTCATTTCATCCTTGATAGTGATGCTCTCTTAGGATACATTTTACTCTATGATGGCATTTTTGCACATAGCCATTAGATGGAGCTATAACATTTGACATTTGCCTGAATTTTTATAGCTATACATGGTTTATACAAATTATATTTTCTTGTCTTAACTATATCGCCAGCAGACCTCTATGGTGCTCACTGCCAGATTGCTAGGAGCACTGCCTGCTAGCCGAAACAGCGTGGACAAGGGATCGTCCCGCCGAACTCCCGCTCTTTTAACATGGGCAAAACGCTACTCAGACAACACAGGATGAGGGTAAAGCAGTGTGGCAAAGCTTTATTGAACTGCAAAACATGCAGGTAACACAGAGAACAGTCCCAGCACAGTACCCAAGATGGGGCACATTACAGAGTCTCGCTCTTCCGGGATAATAGTAGCTGTGACTTCAGATCTTCCACGGTCGCTAACCCACCTGTGGCGCACACACAGAGAGATGGCAACGGCTAGCATAGGAAGATGACAATCCATTCAGTCCATACAAGGCCAGTTCACAAACTGGCTTCATCTTCCTTCCAGGGTCGGTTACTCTACCAGTGGCATGCGCTTGAGAGAAGCTAACGAGTGTAGGAAGATGACAGTCTATTGAGTCCATACAAGGTACAAGGCCAGTTGATCTGAGGATCACAAACTGGCTTCTCCAAACGTATCCATAGTTCAGAGATGCTCAATGGAGCAGATCTGTATTCTTCCAACCGAGGCTGAAAACCCCTAGGTTGTTCCCTATAGAATGCTAGATCCGTGTCCCTCGTAATGGAGCCATGGTGTAAAATGGCTGCTGTCCGGTCTCTGGTCCTTTTGAGATGTATGGATGTCTTGGCAGAATCTTTCTGGCTGTTTCTCTCTCAGTCTCTTTATACAGAGGCATGTAACTTATTTTTAGACTTAACAAGTGTCCCTCATTCATTATTTACATAAAAGGCAAGAATGAAGATGAGATCAAGTAGCATTACTTGATTATTTAAACTATTTGCATAGTGTTATCCTCTCTGCTTTAGAAGTCAATAAACTGGATCCATAATACAATGCATAATTAGCATATCAGCAAACATCAGTAGTGATTAAGGATAAGCGCACAATAAAAGTCAATATTACCGCCCTACACAAACAAAAGTCTGTTTTCTTGACCAACCAGAAATCAACACTTATATTTGAAAGCCAACATACAGATAACATTCTATTATTCTGCGCTTGCTAAAAATCATTGTCTGGTTAATTAAGATACAATGCTGTATGTCTTCACAATGCCAAAAGTAAAAAAAAAAGTTTTTAAAAATATAAAAGCAATAAAAAATATATAAAAGTTCACATCACCCCCTTTCGCCCTATTCAAAATAAAACAATTTAAAAAAAATCAAATATATACATAATTGGTATCACCGCGTTCAGAATTGCCCGATCTATCAATACAAAAAAAATACCCCTAGAATGGTATCATTAAAAAAAATCAGCTCAGCACGCAAAAAATGAGCCTTCACCCAACCCGAGTCAAGTAAATAAGGCAGCACACTGCAGTGCTAAAACATGCAAATATGAAACACGAAAATTGAACTGCATTACTGCACTAGAAATATGAAAAAATGAGTGCAGTAATGCAGTTCAATTTTCGTGTTACATATTTGCATGTTTTAGCGCTGCAGTGTGCTACCTTATTTACTTGACTATGTACGAGTTGGCGACTCTAGGTTCAGCACTTGTTCACACTTAGTCTATGTTTGGATGTGAAGGTCAGGTTTTTGAAATGCATTCTGTAGCCTTCTGATTGAGCACTCCCGCCTCCTAGCCACTTGTGTTTTAATTACAGCAGGTCCAATACCCCTCCACAGAGAGAGAGAATTTTAGTCTAAGAAGAGGTCTCACATGTACCCATTCAGATGGAGACGTTTATTCTCAGCGAGGAAAGGCAAGTTTAGGACCTGGTATAAGAGAGATGCCCTAATGTGGCTACCAGGTACAAATAAAATTGGCCATTTTTATGCGCTAAACGCTCTCATTTTTTCATATTTCTAGTGCAGCAATGCAGTTCAATTTTCGTGTTTCATAATTGCATGTTTTAGCGCTGCAGTGTGCTGCCTTATTTACTTGACTATGTACGAGTTGGCGACTCTAGGTTCCGCACCTGTTCACACTTAGTCTATGTTTGGATGTGACGGTCAGGTTTTTGAAATTCACCCAACCCGAGATCATGAAAAGTGGAGACGCAACGGGTATCAGAAAATGGCGCAATTCTTTTATACTTAATAAAGATGAGTTATTTGTACTGATAAATGATTGCTTTGGGTCATTTATTTTCTGTTGGTATTTTGTTTATTCTATAAAACTCCCATATACGGTAATATTCGATTCTTGAATGCACGCATCATGTTTTTGTACAGTTTGTCAATAACATATATAGTTTCTCCCAGTCTGAGGAAAATACGATTTTCCCGTAATTCATTTCTCACCCTCTAGGTATAATAATGGCTTTTCCCTGTGTGGGATTTTTGATGTTTATAAAGGTTGACAACTAGTTGGACAAGCCCTTCTCATTCCTCATGTTTGGTCCTGTTAAAATTAAAATTCTTATACAAGCCTCCCATGGTGGCGCCGTTTCAGTGGTGTTGGCGTTTGTGTTCTTGGGGCTCTTTTGAGGCTTTTTACATCATGTGAGCCCTGTGCCCAATCAGCGCTGACGTCACTGTCCCCACCTTCGGACAAATCAAGCATCATGAGTCAGTCAGAGAGCAGCCGCGGCCCTGGCTTCCTGTTCATGTTCAATACGTCCGAAGGAAGGAACAGTGAAGCTGCCGCTGATCGGGTGCAGGACTCGTGTGATGTAACAAGCTCACATAAGCCCCGGGACAGTGAGTCTCGACACCGCTTAAGTGGAGCCGGCACGCCAGAGGAGTTTGAGTGTTTTTATTTTAATGAGGCCAAACATGAGGAATGAGTTCACTGAGAAAAAAAATTCTAAGATATAATTATATATAAAATGATCCTTTGATTAGAAGATTCACTGACAAAAGGATAAAACTAAACTTTATTAATTCCAAATGTACAAATACCCATAATTCACCTCCTGAAGGTTAGTCAGTAGGTGACTAATAGAAAAAACATGTACCCCACAGTTCAGTATATAGGATGAGGTGACGTATACACACTCACTCTCCAAGCCTTTCATGTCTATGGGTTTCATCATCCTCACCAAAGGCGACTCATCAGGAGACTATTTAATATTGAACTATATTCAAGCGAGACTAGACAAAAAAAACTAAAATCATGTATCGTGTTATCCGAAACAGTCAGAAAACCAGCCACATATTGGCAGATCCCAGACCTCAAACTATATACTTCGTAAGTTTATACGCCACTCCAGTGTCAGGAATAGATAGTATGTGTCAATACATTATATACCGCTCAGGGAGCACTTAACTTTCAGAGATAATCGCCATATTCCTACTAAATAATGGCACAGATCTTCCAGACATTATGATTGCTCACATCCCTAGTCTTTATAACGATACTGCACTCATTCCTGGACAGACCACAGCATGGCCATTAGTTAGAAGCTGCTATTGATCTTTGGAGCAGGTAAGTTTCCCTGAGTGGTACATATTGGGCCGTCTGAAAACGGAGTTTAGTCTAGGACAATTTGTCTGCACTACTAATTAACAGCTGTTACAATACCAAACTAGGGCAGTCCCTATAGAAGAAAAACACAAGAATTATACTGTATTTTCACATCCTATCTATTCCTGACACTGGAGTGGCTTATAAACTTACAAAGTATATAGTTTGAGGCCTGGGATCTGCCAATATGTGGCTGGTTTTCTGACGGTTTCGGATAACATGATACATGACTTTGGCATTTTTTTTGTCTAGACTCGCCTCAATATAGGTCAATATTAAATAGTCTCCTGATGACTCGCCTTTGGTGAGGACGATGAAAGCTGTAGAAATGAGAGGCTTGGAGAGTGAGTGTGTGTATACGTCACCTCACCCTATATACTGAACTGTGGGGTACATGTTTTTTCTATTAGTCACCTACTGACTAACCTTAAGGGGGTGAATTATGGGTATAGCTTTACATTTAGAATTAATAAAGTTTAATTTTATCCTTTTGTGAGCAAACATGAGGAATGAGAAGTGACAACCCCTTTAATAAGATTAAGTTTTGGTTAAAACTATTCCAACATTATGAACATAAAAAAGGCTTCTCCCCTATGTGAAATCTCTGGTGTTTATCAACAGTTGATTTCCAAGTAAAATATTTCCCACATTAAGAAAACGAAAAAGGGTTCTCCTCTGTGTGACTGCTCTGATGTCTATCAAGAAGCTGTTTCCATTTAAAACATTTCCCACATTCTGAACAGGAAAAAGGCTTCTCCCCTGTGTGAGTTCTCTGGTGCCTAACTAGATTCCCTTTCTTTCTAAAACATTTCCCACATTCTGAACAGGAAAAAGGCTTCTCCCCTGTGTGAATTCTACGGTGATTAACCAAATCTGCTTTCTGGTTAAAACATTTCCCACATTCTGAACAGGAAAAAGGCTTCTCCTCTGTGTGATTTCTCTGGTGGCTAACTAGATTCCCTTTTTTTCTAAAACATTTCCCACATTCTGAACAGGAAAAAGTCTTCTCCCCTGTGTGAATTCTACGGTGATTAACCAAATCTGCTTTCTGGTTAAAACATTTCCCACATTCTGAACAGGAAAAAGGCTTCTCCCCTGTGTGATTTCTCTGGTGGCTAACTAGATTCCCTTTCTGGTTAAAACATTTCCCACATTCTGAACAGGAAAAAGGCTTCTCCCCTGTGTGATTTCTCTGGTGGCTAACTAGATTCCCTTTCTTTCTAAAACATTTCCCACATTCTGAACAGGAAAAAGGCTTCTCCCCTGTGTGAATTCTACGGTGATTAACCAAATCTGCTTTCTGGTTAAAACATTTCCCACATTCTGAACAGGAAAAAGGCTTCTCCCCTGTGTGATTTCTCTGGTGGCTAACTAGATTCCCTTTCTTTCTAAAACATTTCCCACATTCTGAACAGGAAAAAGGCTTCTCCCCTGTGTGAATTCTACGGTGATTAACCAAATCTGCTTTCTGGTTAAAACATTTCCCACATTCTGAACAGGAAAAAGGCTTCTTCCCTGTGTGATTTCTCTGGTGGCTAACTAGATTCCCTTTCTGGTTAAAACATTTCCCACATTCTGAACAGGAAAAAGGCTTCTCCCCTGTGTGATTTCTCTGGTGGCTAACTAGATTCCCTTTCTTTCTAAAACATTTCCCACATTCTGAACAGGAAAAAGGCTTCTCCCCTGTGTGAATTCTACGGTGATTAACCAAATCTGCTTTCTGGTTAAAACATTTCCCACATTCTGAACAGGAAAAAGGCTTCTCCCCTGTGTGATTTCTCTGGTGGCTAACTAGATTCCGTTTCTGGTTAAAACATTTCCCACATTCTGAACAGGAAAAAGGCTTCTCCCCTGTGTGATTTCTCTGGTGGCTAACTAGATTCCCTTTCTGGTTAAAACATTTCCCACATTCTGAACAGGAAAAGGGCTTCTCCCCTGTATGAGTTCTCTGGTGAGTAACTAGACGCCCTTTCCTGTTAAAACATTTGCCACATTCTGAACAGGAAAAGGGCTTCTCCCCTGTATGAGTTCTCTGGTGAGTAACTAGCTGCCCTTTCCTGTTAAAACATTTCCCACATTCTGAACAGGAAAAAGGCTTTTCTCCTGTGTGATTTCTCTGGTGGCTAACTAGATTCCCTTTCTTTCTAAAACATTTCCCACATTCTGAACAGGAAAAAGGCTTCTCTCCTGTGTGAATTCTACAGTGAATAACCAAATCTGATTTCTGGTTAAAACATTTCCCACATTCTGAACATGAAAATGACTTCTTTGCTTTAGGAGCAGTTTGTTTTTTAATGCCTCTTTTGTGACTTTGATTTTCCTTAGTAGTCAGTAATGAATCAGAAGGTGGGACCTGTTTCATAGGATCGGATGACAGATCTTTGCTGTGAATGGATGTCGATATATCTGGAGTAACAGCAATCACTTTAGTTGTATCTTGTAGGATCTCAAGATTATCAGATTTAAAAATTGAAGATGTCAGCTGTCCCTCTGATCTCCTGGTACAGTCATCTGCCAAGACAAAAAACATTTTTTTTTTATAAAATATCCTTGAGTTTTATATTTTTGAACATTTCTACTTAAACTGTCCATAAAAATGGCAAGCTATGCAAAAAACTTTAAAGGGAACCTGTCACCCCCAAAATGAAAGGTGAGGCAAGCCCAGTCATCAGGGCTTATCTACAGCATTCTGTAATGCTGTAGATAATCTCCCGATGTTACCTGTTATGAACTGGTGATTTAGAACCACAATGGACCTGGTGGTTAAGAGCACTGAAAATGACCTGATAGTTACTAATAACATAGGACGAGCTCTGAGACGTGGGAACTCTGCTGACCGCAATCCCTAATCCTATCACACCACACTAGAGGTAGCCGTGGAGCGCTCCTGACCAGACCTAGGCGCCTCGGGCACAGCCTGAGAAACTAGCTAGCCTTGAAGATAGAAAAATAAGCCTACCTTGCCTCAGAGAAATTCCCCAAAGGAAAAGGCAGCCCCCCACATATAATGACTGTGAGTAAAGATGAAAATACAAACACAGAGATGAAATAGATTTTAGCAAAGTGAGGCCCGACTTACTGAATAGACCGAGGATAGGAAAGATAGCTTTGCGGTCAGCACAAAAACCTACAAACAACCACGCAGAGGGCGCAAAAACACCCTCCGCACCGACTAACGGTACGGAGGTGCTCCCTCTGCGTCCCAGAGCTTCCAGCAAGCAAGACAAACCAATATAGCAAGCTGGACAGAAAAAATAGCAAAACAAAAGTAACACAAGCAGAACTTAGCTTATGCAGGGAAGACAGGCCACAAGAACGATCCAGGAGAGAGCAAGACCAATACTGGAACATTGACTGGAGGCCAGGAACAAAGAACTAGGTGGAGTTAAATAGAGCAGCACCTAACGACTTAACCTCGTCACCTGAGGAAGGAAACTCAGAAGCCGCAGCCCCACTCACATCCACCAAAGGAAGCTCATGGACAGAACCAGCAGAAGTACCACTCATGACCACAGGAGGGAGCTTGACCACAGAATTCACAACAGTTACCTGAAAGATGATAAAAAGAGGTTAGATTATACTCACCCAGGGGCGGTCCCGCTGCGGTCCGGTCCGAAGGGCGTCGCTGGTCCGGTCTGGTGCCTCCTATCTTCATTCCATGACGTCCTCTTCTGGTCTTCACGGCGTGGCTGTTTAGGGCAGAGAAAACAGGGCAGAGAAAGTATGCCTGCGCCAGAGACACGGCGTGAAGACCAGAAGAGGACATCATGGAATGAAGATAGGAGGCGCCGGACCGGACCAGTGAAGCCCACCGCAGCGGGACCGCCACTGAATGAGTATAATCTAACCTCTTTTTATTATCTTTCAGGTAACATCAGGGGGCTTATCTACAGCATTACAGAATGCTGTAGATAAGCTCCTGATGACAGTGGACTTAGCTCAACTTCCATTTTGGGGGTGACGGGTTCCCTTCATCAAGACAATGACAGTCCACCTTGTTGGATGAGCCAGTAGTGCGTGGTGTTCAACTGTTTGTTCATTCTGCCTCCCAACTATCGAATAAAAAGAAACCAATCAATGTTATGTAGGCGAAAACAATACCAATTCTCATCTCACAAAAAGCCAAGTCCCCATTCAGGTCCATCATCTGTCAATGTAGAAACAGAGGTTCCCACACTATTAGTGGCTCAAAGGTTGTTGAAAAGTAACAGAGTTTCTATAAACCAATCCAGCAAAATCCGCTCTCACTTCTGAGTCTTGCAGTGTGCTCAAACAACATTTAGGATCTCTGTATTTAGTAATATTATATAGTAAGAAGAATCCACTTAATTTGCAGTGTGTCTCCTGGAGCACAATCTGGGCACTATGTGCTGGGTAATAAAATGGCAAATTGTAATTTTCACTCGCCAACATCCACTTCGTGCTAATTTCCAGAAAGTTGCTGTGGAGTCAAAATATTAATTCCTCCTACACACGTGGTCAAAATTGTTGGTACCCCTCGTTTAATGACAGAAAAACCCACAATGGTCACAGAAATAACTTGAATCTGACAAAAATAATAACAAATCAAAAATCTATGAGAATGAACAAATGAAAGTCAGACATTGCTTTTTAACCATGCTTCCATAGAATAAAAAAAAAAAAAACTCATGAAATAGGCCTGGACAGAAATGATGGTACCCTTAACTTAACTGCTTCATGACCGCCAACGATAGATAAACATCGGCGCTAGCTATAACGATGGGATTCCGGCGCACAACCCTTACTGTGACCCCCGACCCTATCGAGACCCGATTGGTTCAGGTCCTGATGACATCAGCATCACACCAGCCAATGAGACAAATCACTAAGAAAGTGTGTTGTAGCAATTAACTTTCCCGGGCGATCTGCCTCATAAAAACGCTGTTTCTCCTCAGATGTCAGTGAGAGATTAGAGGAGAAACAGTGTTAAAAGTGCTGCTGGCAACAGCTGTGTCAGTCAGCCATCTTGTTAAAAAGTAAAAAAAAACAGATAAGGCAGGTTAGGGTTAGTGCTATAGTTAGGGTTAGTGTTGGGGCTAAAGTTAGGCCTCTATCACACTTCCGTCGGTACAGGGCCGTCGCTAAGCGTCGGCCCGACATACCAACGACGTGCAAATTCGCCACAACGTGGGCAGCGGACACAGTGTTTCAACGCGTCCGCTGCCCACTGTAAAGTCCCGGGGAGGAGGGGCGGAGTTCCGGCCGCACATGCGCGGTCGGAAATGCAGGACCCGATGTGCGAAAAAACGTTCCCTTGAACTTTTTTTGCAACGATGGTCCACCATATACCGATGCATCCAGTGCACGATGTATGGAACGTGTGTCCATAGGTTGCGGTGCGTCAGTAATACAAGTCTATGTGCAAAAACGCATCCTGCGGGCAACTTTGCAGGATGCGTTTTTTGCACAGAACGACGCATAGCAACGTTCACATTCCGACGGAAATGTGAAAGAGGCCTTAGGGTTACTGTTAGGCTAAAGTTAGGGTTACCGGTAGGGTATGTGCACACATTGCAGATTTGCCTGCAGATTTTTCTGCACTGAATCTGCATCTCTTGGCAGAAAACGCAAGTGCGTTTTTGATGCGTTTTTAATTCGTTTTTGAAAGCTAAATAAAGATGTATTATAGAACAAAAAATAAAAATTGTTATGTCATTTCTTGTCCAACCTCCTCTTTTACATTTGTCCAACCCACACTCCATTATACACACAGATAGATAGGTAGATAGATAGATGATAGATAATAGACATAAATATAGAGAGATAAATAATAGATAGAAGGAATGAGATGGATAGATAGATCTATACATAGATAACAAGCATGTATATTCTTCCTACAGGTATGTTGATCCACCCAGCTCTCCTGCTCCTGCTCTGTCGGTCTATGAAGTGCATATACTACATCACCCAGCTTTGCACACAGACTCGCCCCTGCACCTAGCATTCATATGGTATGTTGATCCACCCAGCTCTCCTGCTCTGTCTATGAAATGCATGTAGTGTCATCCATCTTTCCACACAGACTTGCCTCTACTCCTATCTTCCACTTGGTATGTCTCTCAACCAACCCCAGCTTCACCCAAACACCCCTCCCTCCACCCGTGCTATTTATGACGTTGTTTACTTTGGCTTGATTGTATGCCTCTGGTCCACTCTTAATTCTCTGACCAAGATGAGCAGAGACCACTCCTCTCTGCTTCACACCTGAATGCACTTTGTGGCAGATATATTGCATAGCTCAAGTCTGCAAAGACTTTAATCTGCAGTGTGATTCCTATAAGTGTGTCCTAGAAGTGTAAAGATTACAGTAGAATTAAAATCAGAATTGAACCAGAAGGGAACTAAAGATAACTGCCCAGTCACTGTAAACAATGTTTCTGTTTGTTTTCACTCTCACCCCTATAATCCTTCACTTTCTGCTAACTCCCCTAATCCCTGCACCAAGTAAGGAACTGTTCATCTCTTCCTCAATCCTCCCCCATCCATCTCACCTCCTCCTCAGAACTGTTCCTCAACATACAATCCTCTGTCTCCAAACACAGACAGCCCCCTCATGCCCTCTCCTGCTCCCACCTGCTAACACTTTCTCTGCTCCTTCTCACTGCTGGTGATATCTCTCCAAATCCTGGTCCTCCTCACCATATTCCCACAGTCATTTTTACCCCCTATCCACGCTATATCACAAACTTCCGTAACCTCTCTAACCTTATACCCATTCACCCAGCCCCCGCTTCCCCAGTCCCACTAACAGGAGCTCTGTGGAACGCTCGCCATCACCGAAACCTGGCTCACCCCTTCTGACACAGCCTCGCCTGCTGCACTTTCATATGGTGGCTTCCACCTTTCTCACACACCCAGCCCCAGCAGCAAACATGGGCGAGGAGTTGGTTTTCTCCTGTCAGATAACTGCTCCTTCACCCCAATGCCACTGCCACCCTCTGTTACCCTGCCTTCCTTTGAGGTGCACTCTGTGCGCATCTACTCCCCCTCCAACTGGCTGTCACTTACCACCCCCAAGGCCAGCCACCACCTTCTTTGACCACTTAATCACCTGACTACTTCATTTCCTTTCCACGGACATCCCCACTATCATCATGGGCGACTTCAACATCCCCATTGACACTTCCCTCTCAGCTGCCACTAAACTTCTATCTCTCACTTCCTCCTTCGGCCTCAATCAATGGTCTTCTGCAGCCACCCACAAAGACGGTCACACACTGGACCTCATCTTCCTCCGCCTCTACTCCCTATCTAACCTCTCTAACTCACCTCTTCCTCTTTCTGACCACAACCTTCTCACATTCTCTTCCCTCTCCACTCCATGTCTACAATCCCCACCCCGCAAACTTTCACACCCTCGCAGAAATCTTAAACACCTTGACCTACACTCATTCTCTGAATCCCTCCTCCCTCTCACAGACATAAGTTCCCTACACAATGCGGATGACGCTGCCACTCTATAGAACACCACAATAGCTATAGGAATCTTTGGAATCTGCTGCCCCACTTACACATAACAAAGCTCGCAAAATCGACAGACAGCCCTGGCACACCAACCTGACCAAAGAACTGAGGCGAGCTTCCACGGCTGCTGAGCGGAGATGGAAAAGATCCCGCTCCAACAAGCACTTCATTGCATTCAAACAGTCCCTCACTACTTTCAAGACCACACTCGCCACAGCTAAACAAACCTACTTCTCATCTCTCATATCCTCCCTGTCTCACAACCCTAAACAGTTATTCAACACCTTCAATTCTCTCTTCCGTCCCCCAACACATCCTCCCTCCCACCTGTGCACTTGACCCCATCCCATCCCACTTCATCCCAAACCTTGCCTCAGTCTTCATCCCAACCCTAACCCATCTCTTCAACCTATCACTAGTGTTGAGCGATACCTTCCGGTATTCAAAAGTATCGGTATCGGATTGGATCAGCCGATATCCAAAAAATATCGGATATCGCAGATACCGATACCCGATACCAATGCAAGTCAATGGGACACAAATATCGGAACGTAAATAAGCCCTTTCTGTCCTTCTATATTCTGTGGTGGAGGGGGGAAGAGTGTGGGCGGTGCGTGGGCGGACACTGAGTGTCTGTATCTGCGGGCGGGGTCTGTGCGGGCCTGCCAGTGATCTGTACGTGCCTTCTGGGGCTGTATGCAGCGTGCCGGGGCTGCCCGGGCTCTATGCGGCGTGGGGGGGAGGGCTCTGTGCGGCGGTGTCTCTGTGCGGGGTCTCTGCGGCGTGCCGGGTGTCTGCGGCATGCGGGGGGTGTCTTTTTCAACGCATCCGCTGCCCATTCTGAAGTAGGGGGAGGAGGGGGCGGAGTTTCTGCTGCGCATGCGCGGTAGAAAATGGCGGACGCGATAGACAAAAAAACGTTCACTTTAACGTTTTTTCGTGCCAATGGTCCGCCAAAACACGATTGAACCATTGCACGACGGACGCGATGTGTGGCCATCTGTCGCTAATGCTAAAAAAAGTCTATGGGAAAAAACGCATCCTGCGAGCACATTTGCAGGATCCGTTTTTTTCCGCCAGATCCGTTTTTTCCACCGGATCCGTATTTTTCCGCCAGATCTGTTTTCTTCTCATAGAGTTGTACTAGCGCCGGATTGCGCCTGATGGCCACACGTTTCATCCGTTTTTTGCAGGATCCGTCAAAAAAGCTGTTTCCGCCGGACGGAAAACACATACAGAGGAACGTTTTTTCTGTCTGGCGAAAAAACGCACAGCGACGGATCCAGCAAAAAACGGATGAAACAGATGTGAAATGATGAATCCGGCCTCCGAATCCGTTTTTTCATGTATGTTTCCATTCAAATCATGAACATTTTCTGTTTATAATTTCCAAAAAATGCATCAAAACCGGTCAAAAAAACGGAAGAAAAGCCGCATCAAAAACCGCATCAAAAACAGCATCTAAAACCGCATAAAAACTGCACCAAAAACCAGCATCAAAACCTGCATCAAAAACTACATGTCATGTTTTGGCGAACCGTCAGCACGAAAAAACCTTCAAGTCAACGTTTTTTTTGTCCGTAGCGTCCGCCATTGTCTACCGCGCATGCGCAGCAGAAACTCCGCCCCCTCCTTCCCGCACTTCAGAATGGGCAGCGGATGCGTTGAAAAAACTGCATCCACTGCCCACGTCGGGCACAAATTTCACAACGTGCGTCGGTATGTTGGCCCAACGCATAGCGACGGACCCGTACCGACGCAAGTGTGAAAGAGGCCTTTATGAGCGTTGAATTAACCCCTTCATGACCCAGCCTATTTTGACCTTAAAGACCTTGCCGTTTTTTGCAATTCTGACCAGTGTCCCTTTATGAGGTAATAACTCAGGAACGCTTCAATGGATCCTAGCGGTTCTGAGAATGTTTTTTCGTGACATATTGGGCTTCATGTTAGTGGTAAATTTAGGTCAATAAATTCTGTGTTTATTTGTGATAAAAACGGAAATTTGGCGAAAATTTTGAAAATTTCGCAATTTTCACATTTTGAATTTTTATTCTGTTAAACCAGAGAGTTATGTGACACAAAATAGTTAATAAATAACATTTCCCACACGTCTACTTTACATCAGCACAATTTTGGAAACAAAATTTTTTTTTGCTAGGAAGTTATAAGGGTTAAAATTTGACCAGCGATTTCTCATTTTTACAACAAAATTTACAAAACCATTTTTTTTAGGGACCACCTCACATTTGAAGTCAGTTTGAGGGGTCTATATGGCTGAAAATACCCCAAAGTGACACCATTCTAAAAACTGCACCCCTCAAGGTGCACAAAACCACATTCAAGAAGTTTATTAACCCTTCAGGTGCTTCACAGCAGCAGAAGCAACATGGAAGGAAAAAATGAACATTTAACTTTTTAGTCACAAAAATGAGTTTTCAGCAACAATTTTTTTATTTTCCCAATGGTAAAAGGAGAAACTGAACAACGAAAGTTGTTGTCCAATTTGTCCCGAGTACGCTGATACCTCATATGTGGGGGTAAACCACTGTTTGGGCGCACGGCAGGGCTTGGAAGGGAAGGAGCGCCATTTGACTTTTTGAATGAAAAATTGGCTGCACTCTTTAGCGGACACCATGTCAAGTTTGGAGAGCCCCGTGTGCCTAAAAATTGGAGCTCCCCCACAAGTGACCCCATTTTGGAAACTAGACGCCCCAAGGAACTTATCTAGATGCATAGTGAGCCCTTTAAACCCCCAGGTGCTTCACAAATTGATCCGTAAAAATGAAAAAGTACTTTTTTTTTCACAAAAAAATTCTTTTAGCCTCAATTTTTTCATTTTCACATGGACAACAGGATAAAATGGATCCTAAAATTTGTTGGGCAATTTCTCCTGAGTACACCGATACCTCACATGTGGGGTAAACCACTGTTTGGGCACATGGTAAGGCTCGGAAGGGAAGGAGCGCCATTTGACTTTTTGAATGAAAAATTATCTCCATCGTTAGCGGACACCATGTCGCGTTTGGAGAGACCCTGTGTGCCTAAACATTGGAGCTCCCCCACAAGTGACCCCATTTTGGAAACTGGACCCCCCCAAGGAACTTATCTAGATGCCTAGTGAGCACTTTAAACCCTCAGGTGCTTTACAAATTGATACGTAAAAATGAAAAAGTACTTTTTTTTTCACAAAAAATTTCTTTTCGCCTCAATTTTTTCATTTTCACATGGGCAATAGGATAAAATGGATCCTAAAATTTGTTGAGCAATTTCTCTCGAGTACGCCGATACCTCATATGTGGGGGTAAACCACTGTTTGGGCACACGGCAGGGCTCGGAAGGGAAGGCGCGCCTTTTGACTTTTTGAATGGAAAATTAGCTCCAATTGTTAGCGGACACCATGTCGCGTTTGGAGAGCCCCTGTGTGCCTATGCATTGGAGCGCCCCCACACGTGACCCCATTTTGGAAACTAGACCCCCCCAAGGAACTTATCTAGATGCATACTGAGCACTTTAAACCCCCAGGTGCTTCACAGAAGTTTATAATGCAGAGCCATGAAAATAAAAAATAATTTTTCTTTTCTCAAAAATGATTTTTTAGCCTGGAATTTCCTATTTTGCCAATGGTAATAGGAGAAATTGGACCACAAATGTTGTTGTCCAGTTTGTCCTGAGTACGCAGATACCCCATATGTGGGGGTAAACCACTGTTTGGGCGCACGGCAGGGCTCAGAAGGGAAGGCACGCCATTTGGCTTTTTAAATGGAAAATTAGCTCCAATCATTAGCGGACACCATGTCCATGTCGCGTTTGGAGAGCCCCTGTGTGCCTAAACATTGGAGATCCCCCACAAGTGACCCCATTTTGGAAACTAGACCCCCAAAGGAACTAATCTAGATGTGTGGTGAGCACTTTGAACCCTCAAGTGCTTCACAGAAGTTTATAACGCAGAGCCATGAAAATTTAAAAAAAAACTCTTTTCTCAAAAATGATTTTTTAGCCCGCAATTTTTTATTTTCCCAAGGGTAACAGGAGAAATTTGACCCCAAAAGTTGTTGCCAGTTTCTCCTGAGTACGCTCATACCCCATGTGTGGGGGTAAACCACTGTTTGGGCATACGTCGGGGCTCAGAAGGGAAGTAGTGACTTTTGAAATGCAGACTTTGATGGAATGGTCTGCGGGCGTCACGTTGCATTTGCAGAGCCCCTGGTGTGCCTAAACAGTAGAAACCCCCCACAATTGACCCCATTTTGGAAACTAGACCCCCAAAGGAACTTATCTAGATATGTAGTGAGCACATTCAACCCCCAAGTGCTTTACAGAAGTTTATAACGCAGAGCCGTGAAAATAATAAATACGTTTTCTTTCCTCAAAAATAATTTTTAGCCCAGAATTTTTTATTTTCCCAAGGGTTACAGGAGAAATTGGACCCCAAAAGTTGTTGTCCAGTTTCTCCTGAGTACGCTGATACCCCATGTGTGGGGGTAAACCACTGTTTGCGCACACGTCGGGGCTCAGAAGGGAAGTAGTGACTTTTGAAATGCAGACTTTGATGGAATGGTCTGCGGGCGTCACGTTGCGTTTGCAGAGCCCCTGGTGTGCCTAAACAGTAGAAACCCCCCCACAAGTGACCCCATTTTGGAAACTAGACCCCCCAAGGAACTTATCTAGATATGTGGTGAGCACTTTGAACCCCCAAGTGCTTCACAGACGTTTACAACGCAGAGCCGTGAAAATAAAAAATCATTTTTTTTCCTCAAAAATGATGTTTTAGCAAGCAATTTTTTATTTTCTCAAGGGTAACAGGAGAAATTGGACCCCAGTAATTGTTGCGCAGTTTGTCCTGAGTATGCTGGTACCCCATATGTGGGGGTAAACCACTGTTTGGGCACACGTCGGGGCTCGGAAGTGAGGGAGCACCATTTGACTTTTTGAATACAAGATTGGCTGGAATCAATGGTGGCGCCATGTTGCGTTTGGAGACCCCCTGATGTGCCTAAACAGTGGAAACCCCTCAATTCTACCTCCAACACCCCCCTAACCCTTATCCCAACTGTAGCCGTAACCCTAATCACAACCCTAACCCCAACACACCCCTAACCACAACCCTAACCCCAACACACCCCTAACCCTAACCACAACCCTCATTCCAACCCAACCCTAAGGCTATGTGCCAACGTTGCGGATTCGTATGAGATTTTTCAGCACCATTTTTGAAAAATCCGCGGGTAAAAGGCACTGCGTTTTACCTGCGGATTTACCGCGGATTGCCAGTGTTTTTTGTGCGGATTTCACCTGTGGATTCCTATTGAGGAACAGGTGTAAAACGCTGCGGAATCCGCACAAAGAATTGACATGCTGCGGAAAATACAACGCAGCGTTTCCGCGCGGTATTTTCCGCACCATGGGCACAGCGGATTTTGTTTTCCATATGTTTACATGGTACTGTAAACCTGATGGAACACTGCTGCGGATCCGCAGCCAAATCCGCACCGTGTGCACATAGCCTAATTCTAAAGGTATGTGCACACGCTGCGGAAAACGCTGCGGATTCGCAGCAGTTTCCCATGAGTTTACAGTTCAATGTAAACCTATGGGAAACAAAAATCGCTGTACACATGCTGCAGAAAAACTGAACGGAAACGCAGCGGTTTACATTCCGCAGCATGTCACTTCTTTCTGCGGATTCCGCAGCGGTTTTACAACTGCTCCAATAGAAAATCTCAGTTGTAAAACCGCAGTGAAATGCGCAGAAAAACCATGGTAAATCCACAGTGGTTTAGCCCTGCGGATTTATCAAATCCTCTGCGGAAAAATCCGCAAAAGACCAGAATACGTGTGCACATCCCGAGCCCTACCCCTAACCCTACCCCTAACCCTACCCCTAGTTCTTACCCCAACATTAGTGGAAAAAAAAAAATCTTTATTTTTTTTTATTGTCCCTACCTATGGGGGTGACAAAGGAGGGGGGGTCCATTTACTATTTTTTTTATTTTGATCACTGAGATAGGTTATATCTCAGTGATCAAAACTCACTTTGGAACGAATCTGCCAACCGGCAGATTCGGCGGGCGCACTGCACATGCGCCCGCCATTTTGGAAGATGGCGGCGCCCAGGAAAGAAGACGGATGGACCCCGGGAGGCCAGGTAAGTATAAGGGGGGGGGGAGATCAGGGCACGGGGGGGGCGTCGGAGCACGGGGGGGTGGATCGGAGCATGGGGGGGGATCGGAACACGGGGGGGTGGATTGGAGCACGGGGTGGGGGATCGCTGTGCGGGGGGGTGGATCGGAGCACGGGGGGATCGCTGTGCGGGGGGGGTTCGCTGTGCGGGGGGGGATCGGAGTGCGGTGGGGTTGGATTGGAGCACGGGGGGAGCGGACAGGAGGACGGGGGAGCGGAGCACAGGACGGAGGGGAGCGGACCACAGATCGGAGGGCTGGGGGGGCGATCGGTGGGGTGGGGGCACATAAGTGTTTCCAGCCATGGCCGATGATATTGCAGCATCGGCCATGGCTGGATTGTAATATTTCACCAGTTTTTTAGGTGAAATATTACAAATCGCTCTGATTGGCAGTTTCACTTTCAACAGCCAATCAGAGCGATCGTAGCCATGGGGGGTGAAGCCACCCCCCTGGGCTAAACTACCACTCCCCCTGTCCCTGCAGATCGGGTGAAATGGGCGTTAACCCTTTCACCGGATCTGCAGGGACGCGATCTTTCCATGACGCATATGCTGCGTCATGGGTCGGAATGGCACCGACTTTCATGACGCAGCGTATGCGTCAAAGGTCGGGAAGGGGTTAAAAAACCCACAAAAAAAGGAAAAAAAATGGTGTGGGCTCCCGCGCAATTTTCTGCGCCAGAGGGGGAAAGCCGACAGCCGGGGGCCAATATTTGTAGCCTGCGAAGAATATCAGCCCGCAGCTGTCTGCGTAGCCTTTACTGGCTATTAAAATAGGGGGACCCCCCAAAAAAATGACGTGGGGTCCCCCTATATTTTATAGCCAGAAAGGCTACGCAGATAGCTGCGGGCTGATATTCGTAGCTTAGAGAGGGGCGATGGATATTGGCCCTCCCCCCCCGGCTACAAATACCAGTCCACATCTGTATGATGCGCCAATTCCAGCACTTAGCCACTCTCTTCCCACTCCCGTGTAGCGGTGGTATATGGGGTTATAAGGGGTTAATGTCACCTTGCTATTGTAAGGGGACATTAAGCCGGGTTAATAACGGAGAGGCTTCAATAAAACACGCACACATTAGGAAAAAAGTATTTTAATATTCTTCAATTCACCATACTTACCATACTTCAGCGCCTGCAAAAAACGTAAAATAATAAACCGCATACTACCTGTCCGCCGTAGTCCAATTAATAACGAGTGTCCCACGACGATCTTCCCTATAGAACAGTGACATCGGGTGATGTCACTGCTCTATAGGACCCTCAGTGACACACTGACAGGAGACAATGGCTCCTGCAGTGCATCACTGAGGTTACCTGAGTTCAAAGTCTCACTTTATGGCAATTGCTGCCTGGGAAAATTTCTCATAAAGTAATGACATAAAGTGAGACTAGGGACTTTTTTTTTACAGCAGCGGAGGAATACAGTGGTGGAAGGATACCTTCCTCCCGTCATTGTGTATCTGGGTCCCCTGGAGAGCGGTTGCAACAGCTGTTGCTGCCGTTCTCCACGGGAGATCGTCATGGGACACTCGTGGATTTCTGCGGACAGGGAGTATATTGGTTGTTTGTTTTTTTCATATTTTTTACAGATGACACTGGCTTCGGGGATCAAAATGACAAGTAATGGTGAGTATGTAATCTATGTTTAATGTACTGTATGTCTATATGTATGTCATGTATGTAATGTATGTTTAATGTACTGTATGTCTATATCTATGTATTGTATGTAATGTATGAATGTACTGTATGTAGTATGTATGTATGTATATATGTATGTATGCAGTATGTATGTAGTATGTATGTAGTATGTATGTATGTATGTACGTACGTACGCAGTATGTATGTAGCATGTATGCATGTAGCATGTATGCATGTAGCATGTATGCATGTAGCATGTATGTATGTATGTAGCATGTATGTATGTAGCATGTATGTATGTAGCATGTATGTATGGAGTATTTTTTTTTTTCATTCAACACATTAGCCGGATGATGGGACTACTACTGTCCCATCATTGGCTAATGTATCAATCACTGTGAGTGTAGCAGGCATCATCCGATGGGACTTGCAGTCCCATCGGACGATGCCCACACTGAGACACCCCGCACAGAGACCCCGCACACCGCAGAGACCCCGCACGCCGCAGACACCCCGCACGCCACAGAGATGCCGCACAGAGACCCCCCGCACGCCACAGACACCCCGCACGCCGCACAGAGACTCGCTGCACAGAGACCCGCCGCACAGAGGCACTCGCACGCCGCATAGAGCCCCGGCACACACGCAGAGAGCCCCACAGTCACGCACAGACACCGCCTGCAAACGCGCACGCGCAGTCTCCGCCCACGCACCACCTACACTCCATTATGGTGCATAATTTCACTATAGGAACTTCCGATTCCGATTTCCAATATCGCAAAAATATCAGAACTCGGTATTGGAATTCCGATACAGCGAATATCGGCCGATACCCGATATTTGCAGTATCGGAATGCTCAACACTACCTATCACTAACAACTGGTGTTTTCCCCTCAAGTTTTAAACATGCCTCAATCACACCTATCCTCAAAAAGCCCTCTCTTGACCCATCCTCTGTATCTAGCCATCGCCCTATATCACTTCTCCCCTATGCCTCCAAACTACTGGAACAACACGTCTACCTTCAACTGTCCTCCCATCTGTCTTCTTGCTCACTCTTCGACCGCTTACAATCTGGCTTCCGGTCACACCACTCCACTGAAACTGCCCTAAGGTCACCAATGACCTCTTAACCGCCAAGAGCAAGCGACACTACTCTGTCCTCCTCCTCCTCGACCTGTCCTCTGCCTTTGACACAGTGGGCCATTCCCTATTATTACAGACCCTCTCATCCCTGGGCATCACAGACTTGGCCCTATCCTGGATCTCATCATACCTAACAGATCGGACATTCAGCGTCTCCCACTCATACACCACCTCCTCACCTCGCCCCCTATCTGTCGGAGTCCCACAAGGTTCAGTCCTTGGGCCCCTGCTCTTCTCCACTTACACCTTTGGCCTGGGACAGCTCATAGAATCTCATGGCTTTCAGTATCATCTCTATGCCGATGACACACAGATCTTCATCTCTGGACCAGATATCACCTACCTACTAACCAGAATCCCTCAATGTCTGTCCACTATTTCATCCTTCTTCTCCGCTAGATTTCTGAAACTTAATATGGACAAGACAGAATTCATCATCTTTCCCCATGTCACGCGACCACCCCCCCAACGAACCTATCCATTACAGTAAACGGCTGCCCACTGTCCCCAGTCCCACAAGCTCGCTGCCTCGGGGAATAATCCTTGATGCTGATCTCTCCTTCAAACCACATATCCAAGCCCTTTCCACTTCCTGCCAACTTGAACTCAAAAATATTTCACGGATCCGTACATTCCTCAACCAAGAATCTGCAAAAACCCTAGTGCATGCCCTCATCATCTCTCGCCTTGACTACTGCAACCTCCTGCTTTGTGGCCTCCCCTCTAACACCCTTGCACCCCTCCAATCTATTCTAAACTCCGCTGCCCGACCAATCCACCTGTCCCCCCGCTATTCCCCGGCCTCTCCCCTCTGTCAATCCCTTCACTGGCTCCCCATTGCCCAGAGACTCCACTACAAAACCCTAACCATGACATACAAAGCCATCCACAATCTGTCTCCTCCATACATCTGCGACCTAGTCTCCCGGTACTTTCCTGCACGCAACCTCCGATCCTCACAAGATCTCCTTCTCTACTCCCCTCTTATCTCCTCTTCCCACAATCGTATATAAGATTTCTCTCGCGTATTACCCCTACTCGGGAACTCTCTACCACAACATATCAGACTCTCGCCTACCATCGAAACCTTCAAAAAGAACCTGAAGACCCACCTCTTCCGACAAGCCTACAACCTGCAGTAACCACCGATCCACCAAACTGCTGCACGACCAGCTCTATCCTCACCTACTGTATCCTCACCCATCCCTTGTAGATTGTGAGCCCTCGTGGGCAGGGTCCTCTCTACTCCTGTATTCTCACCCATCCCTTGTAGATTGTGAGCCCTCACGGGCAGGGTCCTCTCTCCTCCTGTACCAGTTATGACTTGTATTGTTTAAGATTATTGTACTTGTTTTATTATGTATACCCTCCTTACATGTAAAGCGCCATGGAATAAATGGCGCTATAACAATAAATAATAATAATAACATCTACTGAAATGCTCAAACTGAACAGTCTCCATCAGTAATAAATGAGCAGCTAGTGGTGAAACCTCTCTGGGGTAATTAGAGCACGGGGCTCCGTGACTTCACAATCTAAACTATCGGAAGCTCCAATATTTTCTGTCAGATGAGTTTCAAGAAGAAATATTACACATTTAAAGAGAACTGTGTATAATAGTGCAGAGCGGAGATGTCTTAAAAGGAACCTGTCAGCAGGATTGTCCTCAGTGACTACAGACACTGTCAGGTCAGTGCCGTTATACTGATTACACCGATACCTGGTGATGAAATCCGTCTTGTGGTTGTTGTTTAATCTGTATTTGTAGTTTTCAGTTAATGAGATTCTCGTGCTCTGGGGCGTGGCTTTATGTGGTGCTCCGGGGTGGGTCTGTGGACTGGGCTTTATATGGTGCTCTGGGGAGGGGCTGTGGGTGGCCTGTGGGGGGGCTTTATGTGGTGCCCTGGGGTGGGGCTTTATGTGGCGCTCTGGGGCGTGGCTGTGGGCGGGGCTTTATATGCTGCTCTGATTACATATTCATCTGTATTCGCTTACGACAGGCTTATTGTGGCTATTGGGAGGCTTAGAAAAAATAAATTACATCCCGCAAAATGTCACCGGTGATGGCGATTGCTGCGCAGAAGTAACTAAGAGATAGATGCTACTGGACAGGCACCACTGGTGACATTTTGCTAGATTTTATTTTTTTTTCTAAGCCTCCCAATAGCCACAATATTATAGGCATTATCAACAATAATATCAACACTATTATATGCATTATGTAAAAATGGGGGCAGGTCAGTGAGGGATCAGCAACCTCTCATAAGCCAATACAGATGAATATGTAATCAGAGCACCACATAAAGCCCCGCATACAACTATGCCCCAGAGCACCACAAAGCCCCGCCCAAAGCCACGACCCAGAGCACCACAAAGCCCTGCCCACGACCCAGAATAACCACATAAAGCCCCACCCACAGGCAACTCACAGCCCCGCCCACAGCCACGACCCAGAGCAAGATAATCTCGTTAATAGAAAACTACAAATACAGATTACAGAACAGTAAACCAGAGTTGCATTCATTTATGGTGGACCATTGGAGCTACTATGAATCCTGACCAGAAGATTACAGAAAATAATATTGCTCCCCATTTCAGGAGAGATTGTGCAGTAATCTGAATTTCTTAGGATCAAAAACAATGTAATTTATGAGGTGGAGTGAATCCATGAAACCAGGGCTGGAGCCAACACATCTCCTGCAGGCGGGAATAAATGTATATTACAGCCATCAGCCACGCACAGCTCAGAGATATATCATGGCACCGGTGTGATGGGTTTATGTAGATTATTACAATCCTCCTGGAAGTTTGGCCAGAAAGACTGTATGAGAGCAAACACCGTGTGCACTGCTATAATCTGGTGCAGAGACTAGGTACCCAAACCGTATAGTAAAATATGAAAAAGTCTCGCACTCAACTTAAGTATTTATATCCGTAGATTTATTAGAGGTAGCACTAGAAACGTTTCAGTCCAACCGGACTTTCATCAGTCACTACATAATCCAAGAAACAAAAAAATATATACAATGTGGTATATACAAAAACAAAAACATATACAAAACAAAAGTATATACAGGATTTCACAAAATTTACTTACAGCCAAAATTATAGAATTTGTATCATAATGCTGGTGCCGCAGTGAGATCACACATAATATCCTTGCTTGATGTGTCATGTGGAATATATATATCATAGGTGTAAGTTTAACACACATACCGTGCTGTGCCAACTAGTGTGTGGCAACAGGTCCTATATTTGCACGCCGACAATACGTGGTGCCTAGGGTGGCATAGGAAGGAAGTCAGGATTTTTAACCATACGAGAAAGTCTGTAATAGGTCTGATGAGAGGAAGGTAGTACTTACAGGTAGAAATCGCCTGATACAGGAGTAGGGTAGTAGATGAGAGGAATATGCATAGACTGTGGAGTAATTATAAGAAAAGGAGGGGAGGGAAGTGGGAGAGGGTAGGTATAAATAAGGATAAAAATAAATATGTACCTATATCGACGAACCCCTATGTCCATATGCCCCCTAATATATATATATATATATATATATATATATATATATATATATATAAAAAGAACTATACCTCTTAGGCGTGTTTGTAAGGCTTGAGGTAGTGACCTCTGATTGCCAATAGTGGGACAGGGGCTGCAGAAAAATGGAGAGTAAAAACTAAAGATAACGACCAGTATATGTCAGCGCACAGAATCGGATGCCTATATGTCCGGTCTGCAGACGGGTAATCTACTACCTGTAGGGAAGCCGCTTTGCTGTATGGGAGATCCTCTCAGACACGGAGTCCACCGCTCGTCTGAAGAGAGGGTCCCTGCGGCGTGCTTATATCTCCGGAGTCTGTGCTGCGGTGAATGATCGCGACCGGAAGTAACGTAACCGCATACGGCCGTACCGGATGTGCATGGCCGTGCGGGTCACAATGGACTGATGCGTTCCATAGTGATAGCGCTAAGCTCCAAACAGCACAAACTATAATGTAGTGCATCTAGCCTACATTGTAATGCAGTGTAGGGTAGTGGGTCAAGGAGTGGGTGTATTTAAAGGGACTCTGTCACCTGAATTTGGCGGGACTGGTTTTGGGTCATATGGGCGGAGTTTTCGGGTGTTTGATTCACCCCTTCCTTACCCGCTGGCTGCATGCTGGCTGCAATATTGGATTGAAGTTCATTCTCTGTCCTCCATAGTACACGCCTGTGCAAAGCAATCTTGCCTTGTGCAGGCGTATACTATGGAGGACAGAGAATGAACGTCAATCCAATATTGCAGCCAGCATGCAGCCAGCGGGTAAGGAAAGGGTGAATCAAACACCCGAAAACTCCGCCCATATGACCCAAAACCAGTCCCGCCAAATTCAGGTGACAGGTTCCCTTTAACAATGAAATATCGTATAGGAGCTGAGGGTGGGAGGAACAAGGAGGCGGGGCGTGTATGGAAAAAGGAAAAAGAAACTCCGTATGGGAGCTGAGGATGGGAGGAACAAGGAGGCGGGGTTGGGGGGAAAAATACTACCTACGGAGCTATATGTAATACGTGGGAGAGGAAAGGATAGAAATACTCTGACATCCGGACAGAAATAAGGGGTATGGGACCAAGAGCATGAGATCTGCAGGCTGAGTGACAGTGAGATGGTAAATAGAGATACCCAGTGGGTCCTATATATACACTACGCATGACAGGTGTAAGTGGAGTGCGTGCCACTGTGATGTGTACCGATGGGATACATGTTGTAAAAGTGCCGTAAATGACTGAGAACAGAAGGAGTGACATGTCTACAGTGAGTGGTGGCATTATTTCAAATGATCTCATACGGAGAGAGGTGATCGATCCTGTGGTGACCGTAGATCGTGATGTGTCAACCAATCATTAATATAGACGACTCTAGAAAAACAAAGATACGTGTTAGTACATAGTCATAAGAGAATAAATGTCACATAAAAAAAAGAAAAGACTCATCCCCAGTTTAACAGTTTAACATCAACAGTTTAACAGCAGTTTATCAGCAGTTCAATAGGGCGTTCAGTGGCCTTAAATAAATGCAGATAGCTCATACTCCCTATTCAATCCCTTAGGTGATAATGTGTCCAAAGTGTGTATCCAATAAGCCTCACGTTTCTTAAGCATAAGAATCCTATTACCCCCTCTACGTTGTATGGGGACTTGTTCGAGAACTTGAAATTTCAACTTTGTAGGTAGAATGTATCTTCGAATAGGAAGAAGTTAGGATAGGGATCCCTCACATACAATTCGCAAAAGCATTGAGATTATACTTCAGAAATATACTGGATTGGGTGTTTTAGATCAGAAGACATGTAGCTTCCTTCTGAACCCCAATCCCATCATACCGGTCTTTTACACATTGCCCAAGATCCACAAAAATCTGGAGAACCCACCAGGGAGGCCCATAGTGGCCTCCACCGATTCAATATTATCCCCTATAGCGAGATTCGTTGAGAGAATACTTACTCCTTACATACAGAAGTCTAGATCCTTTTTGCTAGACACAGGTTCCTTTCTAAAACTTGTCAGGGAGATTAACATCATTCCGACGGATGCCCTTCTGGTGACCCTCGACGTGAGGGATCTCTATACCTCCATACCCCATGAGGAGGGTATTAACTCGGTACGATATTTACTTGAGAATACTGATATGGATGTAGATCAGATATCGTTATGTATCGACCTTTTAAGGGTTATACTCAAGTCCAACTTCTTCCTATTCGAAGATACATTCTACCTACAAACGAGGGGGACCGCAATGGGGTCACACGCAGCACCTCCATATGCTAATGCATATATGGCTCATTTCGAGGAAAGTATGATATATACAAACACTTTGTTTAAAGACAACATCATCATATGGAGAAGATACATCGATGATGTGTTCTGCGTTTGGCGGGGCTCAGTAGAAACACTCCACACCTTCCTTTCATTCCTGAACACCTCATGGCCTGGCATTACCTTTACTATGAATTTTGACCTCTGGAGTATGAATTTTCTCGATACGCTGGTAATTAAGAATCCAGATGGCTTATTGAGTACAGATCTTTACTCTAAAAGCACAGACCGCAATAGTCTTCTACATTTTCAGAGTCTCCATCCTCCATCAACCAAAAGGTCCATACCCAAAGCACAGTATCAGAGGGTAGAACGAATAGTCTCCGATCCTAACACCAGAGAACAACGGACACATGAGATGACACTTAAGTTCCGAGCCAGAGGGTATCCTTCACCTCTACTGGAAGATTCCAGAGTCATGACTAACAGACCAGGGGCAGACACTACATCACGTATCCCGTTCGTACATTCATTTCACCCCTTCATGTATAAACTACATAGGGCTATACGTAGCAACTGGTCGATCCTCTCCAATGCCTACCCCAACGTTGTGGAATTTCAACACCCATTTCTCCCATGTTTTAAAAGAGCTCCAAGCCTACGAGATAACCTTGTTAAGGCCAACATTGGCACTAACTCCGTTATGAGACAAAGTTTTCTTGGTAAACCAAGGGAAGGAACATTCCCATGCTTGCATTGTGTCCAATGTAATAACGTTCTTAAAGGGAATGTAGTCACACATCCACACTCTGGGAAACAATTCAGAATTAGAGGCTACTTCACGTGCAGTTCCACGTATGTCATTTACGTCATCAAATGTCCATGTGGTCTTTTATATGTGGGGGAAACATCACAACCTATCAGAGATCGGGTGTCCAAGCACAAGTCTACCATCTGCTGCAATAACCTTCTGTTACCATTACCTCACCATTTCCACACATCAGGACACAATATCGCACAGTTGAAATTTCAAGTTCTCGAACAAGTCCCCATACAACGTAGAGGGGGTAATAGGATTCTTATGCTTAAGAAACGTGAGGCTTATTGGATACACACTTTGGACACATTATCACCTAAGGGATTGAATAGGGAGTATGAGCTATCTGCATTTATTTAAGGCCACTGAACTCTATATTGAACTGCTGATAAACTGCTGTTAAACTGTTGATGTTAAACTGTTAAACTGGGGATGAGTTTTTTCTTTTCTTTTTTTTGACCGGCTTATGTGACATTTATTCTCTTATGACTATGTACTAACACGTATCTTTGTTTTTCTAGAGTCGTCTATATTAATGATTGGTTGGCACATCACGATCTACGGTCACCACAGGATCGATCACCTCTCTCCGTATGAGATCATTTGAAATAATGCCACCACTCACTGTAGACATGTCACTCCTTCTGTTCTCAGTCATTTACGGCACTTTTACAACATGTATCCCATCGGTACACATCACAGTGGCACGCACTCCACTTACACCTGTCATGCGTAGTGTATATATAGGACCCACTGGGTATCTCTATTTACCATCTCACTGTCACTCAGCCTGCAGATCTCATGCTCTTGGTCCCATACCCCTTATTTCTGTCCGGATGTCAGAGTATTTCTATCCTTTCCTCTCCCACGTATTACATATAGCTCCGTAGGTAGTATTTTTCCCCCCAACCCCGCCTCCTTGTTCCTCCCATCCTCAGCTCCCATACGGAGTTTCTTTTTCCTTTTTCCATACACGCCCCGCCTCCTTGTTCCTCCCACCCTCAGCTCCTATACGATATTTCATTGTTAAATACACCCACTCCTTGACCCACTACCCTACACTGCATTACAATGTAGGCTAGATGCACTACATTATAGTTTGTGCTGTTTGGAGCTTAGCGCTATCACTATGGAACGCATCAGTCCATTGTGACCCGCACGGCCATGCACTTCCGGTACGGCCGTATGCGGTTACGTCACTTCCGGTCGCGATCATTCACCGCAGCACAGACTCCGGAGATATAAGCACGCCGCAGGGACCCTCTCTTCAGACGAGCGGTGGACTCCGTGTCTGAGAGGATCTCCCATACAGCAAAGCGGCTTCCCTACAGGTAGTAGATTACCCGTCTGCAGACCGGACATATAGGCATCCGGTTCTGTGCGCTGACATATACTGGTCGTTATCTTTAGTTTTTACTCTCCATTTTTCTGCAGCCCCTGTCCCACTATTGGCAATCAGAGGTCACTACCTCAAGCCTTACAAACACGCCTAAGAGGTATAGTTCTGTTTATATATATATACAGTGGGGCAAAAAAGTATTTAGTCAGTCAGCAATAGTGCAAGTTCCACCACTTAAAAAGATGAGAGGCGTCTGTAATTTACATCATAGGTAGACCTCAACTATGGGAGACAAACTGAGAAAAAAAAATCCAGAAAATCACATTGTCTGTTTTTTTATCATTTATTTTTGCATATTATGGTGGAAAATAAGTATTTGGTCAGAAACAAACAATCAAGATTTCTGGCTCTCACAGACCTGTAACTTCTTCTTTAAGAGTCTCCTCTTTCCTCCACTCATTACCTGTAGTAATGGCACCTGTTTAAACTTGTTATCAGTATAAAAAGACACCTGTGCACACCCTCAAACAGTCTGACTCCAAACTCCACTATGGTGAAGACCAAAGAGCTGTCAAAGGACACCAGAAACAAAATTGTAGCCCTGCACCAGGCTGGGAAGACTGAATCTGCAATAGCCAACCAGCTTGGAGTGAAGAAATCAACAGTGGGAGCAATAATTAGAAAATGGAAGACATACAAGACCACTGATAATCTCCCTTGATCTGGGGCTCCACGCAAAACCCCACCCCGTGGGGTCAGAATGATCACAAGAACGGTGAGCAAAAATCCCAGAACCACGCAGGGGGACCTAGTGAATGAACTGCAGAGAGCTGGGACCAATGTAACAAGGCCTACCATAAGTAACACACTACGCCACCATGGACTCAGATCCTGCAGTGCCAGACGTGTCCCACTGCTTAAGCCAGTACATGTCCGGGCCCATCTGAAGTTTGCTAGAGAGCATTTGGATGATCCAGAGGAGTTTTGGGAGAATGTCCTATGGTCTGATGAAACCAAACTGGAACTGTTTGGTAGAAACACAACTTGTCGTGTTTGGAGGAAAAAGAATACTGAGTTGCATCCATCAAACACCATACCTACTGTAAAGCATGGTGGTGGAAACATCATGCTTTGGGGCTGTTTCTCTGCAAAGGAGCCAGGACGACTGATCCGGGTACATGAAAGAATGAATGGGGCCATGTATCGTGAGATTTTGAGTGCAAACCTCCTTCCATCAGCAAGGGCATTGAAGATGAAACGTGGCTGGGTCTTTCAACATGACAATGATCCAAAGCACACCGCCAGGGCAACGAAGGAGTGGCTTCGTGTGAAGCATTTCAAGGTCCTGGAGTGGCCTAACCAGTCTCCAGATCTCAACCCTATAGAAAACCTTTGGAGGGAGCTGAAAGTCCTTGTTGCCAAGCGAAAAGCCAAAAACATCACTGCTCTAGAGGAGATCTGCATGGAGGAATGGGCCAACATACCAACAACAGTGTGTGGCAACCTTGTGAAGACTTACAGAAAACGTTTGACCTCTGTCATTGCCAACAAAGGATATATTACAAAGTATTGAGATGAAATTTTGTTTCTGACCAAATACTTATTTTCCACCATAATATGCAAATAAAATGTTAAAAAAACAGACAATGTGATTTTCTGGATTTTTTTCTCTCAGTTTGTCTCCCATAGTTGAGGTCTACCTATGATGTAAATTACAGACGCCTCTCATCTTTTAAAGTGGTGGAACTTGCACTATTGCTGACTGACTAAATACTTTTTTGCCCCACTGTATATATATATTAGGGGGCATATGGACATAGGGGTTCGTCGATATAGGTACATATTTATTTTTATCCTTATTTATACCTACCCTCTCCCACTTCCCTCCCCTCCTTTTCTTATAATTACTCCACAGTCTATGCATATTCCTCTCATCTACTACCCTACTCCTGTATCAGGCGATTTCTACCTGTAAGTACTACCTTCCTCTCATCAGACCTATTACAGACTTTCTCGTATGGTTAAAAATCCTGACTTCCTTCCTATGCCACCCTAGGCACCACGTATTGTCGGCGTCCAAATATAGGACCTGTTGCCACACACTAGTTGGCACAGCACGGTATGTGTGTTAAACTTACACCTATGATATATATATTCCACATGACACATCAAGCAAGGATATTATGTGTGATCTCACTGCGGCACCAGCATTATGATACAAATTCTATAATTTTGGCTCTAAGTAAATTTTGTGAAATCCTGTATATACTTTTGTTTTGTATATGTTTTTGTTTTTGTATATACCACATTGTATATATTTTTTTGTTTCTTGGATTATGTAGTGACTGATGAAAGTCCGGTTGGACTGAAACGTTTCTAGTGCTACCTCTAATAAATCTACGGATATAAATACTTAAGTTGAGTGCGAGACTTTTTCATATTTGGCCAGAAAGACTGGACCTGGTCTTGTAGGGACCATAAGATCACATTCAGCAGCACAGAAGGGAGAGAAGGGAGATTCATCCGATAAGATCTCAGGGTTCTAGGAAGCCAACAGCATCATTACTAGTGTTGAGCGATACCTTCCGATATCGAAAAGTATCGGTATCGGATTGGATCGGCCGATATTCCAAAAATATCGGATATCGCCGATACCGATACCCGATCCCAATGCAAGTCAATGGGACCAAAATATCGGAATTAAAATAAACCCTCTCTTTCCCCGTAGGTTCATTCTACATGAAGGAAAACAACTAAGAATAATGCAGGATGTATTTGGGGAGGTGGCGGAGACATTAAAGGCATAGAGGTTTAGCCCAATCAAATAGAATAGCAGGAATTTTAATTTTTTTAAAGACGTTCAAAGTTACAAAGATATTGACTATGTTAAGATTTTTTTTTATTTTGTCAGATATTGATGTTTCACTATTCCACGCCCTTCACCTTTTTTTTTTTTACTTTTCCCACACTTTCATCTTCATCATCATCAGCATCTTTGACATCAACTTCTTCTTCACCTTATTCATCTTCTTCTTCATCTTCTACCTATTTTTTTTTATTACATTCTTCATATTCGTTTTCTTCAACTATTATTATTCTTCCTATTCTACTTCTTCATCATATTCTCATTTGTGACAGGCATTCCCATAGTTGTTATCTATAAAAGTTTGAAGATTACACCTTCCGTTCTGCCTGTCACAAAAGTTACATTTGTCCGCGTTCAGTTTGGCCTGCAGCATCAGGCTTTATCCAGGGGCACCACGAGGAGGAACGGACTCACCCCCATACACTGCTTAGTCTTCTTCTGCATATAATTTAGATAATATCTTTTGCTCTGATATTAAGTGTTATGCTTAATGTTCTTCTGCTCTTTGTTCTGCAGCCTCTTGTTCTTCTGCTTCTCGGTCTTCCATGTCGTCGTCACCAGGGTCGCCATCTCCAGGGTCGTCGTCTCCGCCGTCATCGGGGTGGTCTTCAGGGTCGTCGTCTCCAGGGTCGTCGTCATCTCAGTGGTTGTCGTCTCTGGTGTCGTCGTCATCTTAGGGGTGGTCTTCCGGGTCGTCGTCTTTAGGGTCTTGAACTTGGAAATGTAGCAGAAGGTACAAAAAGGCTGAGAAAATGCCGAGAACCAGCTGATGGAACTGAAACTCGGATGGCTACCCGAAGGTCCAAGAGCCAATGGAACTACCGAGGACCAGCTGACGTTACTGGAACCCGGTTACTAAGCAGGAGGTACCCATGCTAAAAAGCACTACCAAGGACCGCCTAACATTGGCGGAACTCGGATACCTAGAAGGAGGCACCTAAGCCAAAGGCTCTGCCCGGAACCAGCTGACGTTACTGGAACCAGGATGGGGAGCAGAAGGTACAAGAGCAAAAGACACTGCCGAGAACCAGCTGACGGTACTGGAACCCGGATGGGTAGCCTAAGGTCCAAGAGCCAATGGAACTACCGAGGACCAGCTGACGTTACTGGAACCCGGTTACTAAGCAGGAGGTACCCGTGCCTGAAAGCACTACCTAGGACCACCTGACGTTGGTGGAACTCGGATACCCAGAAGGAGGCACCTAAGCCAAAGGCTCTGCCCGGAACCAGCTGATGGTACTGGAACCAGGATGGGGAGCAGAAGGTACAAGAGCAAAAGACACTGCCGAGAACCAGCTGACGGAACTGGAACCCGGATGCGTTGGCCAACTGTGCAAGAGCCAATGGCACGACCGAGGACCAGCTGACGGTGCTGGAACACGGTTACAAAGCTGTAGGTACCCGCGCTTAAAAGCACTACCAAAGACCGCCTGGCGTTGGCGGAACTCAGATACTCGGTTATGCTGCACCTGTGTAGTCTCCATCTTAACCACATGGGTCCACTGCATCCTGATAGTGCATTTGTTTAGAGGCCTAGGCAGGTAAGAAGCTCTGCCTCGTTTTGCTGTTTTTTCTATTTTTTGGAGGATCTCTGAATCCTCTTCTTGTGCTCTTGCTGTTTAGAATTAGGACTCGTAAGCGTGGGGACCCTTGACGCGGGTTACGAGCTTGCGTATTTTGGCCAAAGTATAAACTAATACCTCACAAAAAATTGTTATATATATTTTTTTTGTGTTTTTTGCATTTTTTCGGGGTGCAGTTGGGCCCATTTTTGTCTTGTAAACTGTGGTATCTGTTCACATGGGGTGCATTTGGATAGCGCTGGGCAGGCCCGCCTGATCTAATAGAAGGGTGTCACTACTAGGCTTGCCTGGATGCTGTGCATCTCCATTGTGTGAACAGCGCCACATACAAGTCTTTTATGTGTAGCATTGTGCCAAGCAGCCACCCCCTCCATTAGTTTGGTAGGTTGAGAGTGGCTGCCTCATCGGTTATGCTGCACCTGTGTAGTCTCCATCTTAACCACATGGGTCCACTGCATCCTGATAGTGCATTTGTTTAGAGGCCTAGGCAGGTAAGAAGCTCTGCCTCGTTTTGCTGTTTTTTCTATTTTTTGGAGGATCTCTGAATCCTCTTCTTGTGCTCTTGCTGTTTAGAATTAGGACTCGTAAGCGTGGGGACCCTTGACGCGGGTTACGAGCTTGCGTATTTTGGCCAAAGTATAAACTAATACCTCACAAAAAAATTTTATATATTTTTTTTTGTGTGTTTTTTGCATTTTTTCGGGGTGCAGTTGGGCCCATTTTTGTCTTGTAAACTGTTGTGTCTGTTCACATGGGGTGCATTTGGATAGCGCTGCGCAGGCCTGCCTGATCTAATAGAAGGGTGTCACTACTAGGCTTGCCTGGATGCTGTGCATCTCCATTGTGTGAACAGCGCCACATACAAGTCTTTTATGTGTAGCATTGTGCCAAGCAGCCACCCCCTCCATTAGTTTGGTAGGTTGAGAGTGGCTGCCTCATCGGTTATGCTGCACCTGTGTAGTCTCCATCTTAACCACATGGGTCCACTGCATCCTGATAGTGCATTTGTTTAGAGGCCTAGGCAGGTAAGAAGCTCTGCCTCGTTTTGCTGTTTTTTCTATTTTTTGGAGAATCTCTGAATCCTCTTCTTGTGCTCTTGCTGTTTAGAATTAGGACTCGTAAGCGTGGGGACCCTTGACGCGGGTTACGAGCTTGCGTATTTTGGCCAAAGTATAAACGAATACCTCACAAAAAAATGTTATATATTTTTTTTTGTGTTTTTTGCATTTTTTCGGGGTGCAGTTGGGCCCATTTTTGTCTTGTAAACTGTGGTGTCTGTTCACATGGGGTGCATTTGGATAGCGCTGGGCAGGCCCGCCTGATCTAATAGAAGGGTGTCACTACTAGGCTTGCCTGGATGCTGTGCCTCTCCATTGTGTGAACAGCGCCACATACAAGTCTTTTATGTGTAGCATTGTGCCAAGCAGCCACCCCCTCCATTAGTTTGGTAGGTTGAGAGTGGCTGCCTCATCGGTTATGCTGCACCTGTGTAGTCTCCATCTTAACCACATGGGTCCACTGCATCCTGATAGTGCATTTGTTTAGAGGCCTAGGCAGGTAAGAAGCTCTGCCTCGTTTTGCTGTTTTTTCTATTTTTTGGAGGATCTCTGAATCCTCTTCTTGTGCTCTTGCTGTTTAGAATTGGAACTCGGATACCCAGAAGGAGGCACCTAAGCCAAAGGCTCTGCCCGGAACCAGCTGATGGTGCTGGAACCAGGATGTGGACCAGAAGGACCACAGGAGAAGAGAGAACAGCTAGGCCGCGAGGCTGCCGCAGTTACCGAACACCAACAGTCCTACAGGGGGAGCTTGCCCTACTGGCACTACAGAACCAGCCTTGATTGCCAATTCCCGCAGCCCACATAGGAAGCTCCTAAACTGGAGGCACCATGGAGTTGGCTAACCCGACCGCAACACGACGGGACAACATATAGGCGTGTAAGTGACCTTGACACTACCCGGAACCAGCTGACGGTGCTGGACCCAGGCTGGGCACGAGGGAGTACCCGTGACAAAGACACTGCCGAGAACCAGCTGATGGTACTGGAACCCGCATGCGTTGCCCAAGTGTGCAAGAGCCAATGGCACCGAGGACCAGCTGACCGTGCTGGAACACGGTTACAAAGCTGTAGGTACCCGCGCTTAAAAGCACTACCAAGGACCGCCTGGCGTTGGCGGAACTTGGATACCCAGAAGGAGGCACCTAAGCCAAAGGCTCTGCCCGGAACCAGCTGACGGTGCTGGAACCAGGATGTGGACCAGAAGGACCACAGGAGAAGAGAGAACAGCTAGGCCACGAGGCTGCCACAGTTACCGAACACCAAAAGTCCTACAGGGGGAACTTGCCCTACTGGCACCACAGAACCAGCCTTGATTGCCAATTCCCGCAGCCCACATAGGAAGCTCCTAAACTGGAGGCACCATGGAGTTGGCTAACCCGACGGGACAACGTATAGGCGTGTAAGTGACCTTGACACTACCTGGAACCAGCTGACGGTGCTGGAACCCGGATGTGGACCTATTCAAGATTGTCTTCCTAGAGCCCCAACTGGCGGTGTTGGAGCAAAGGGTAAGCAGGGGGAGCAGAGTGTAGGCCGAAGCCTGCACTGGAGGCAGCTTTGTGTCTGCGTTGCGTTTGCAGGACACGTTGCCGGCTACACAGCAGGGGAACAGCTGGCGTTGCTGAACCCCACTGACACAATGGCGGGTGTTTTTCTCTGTGCAGCTAGCACTTCCGGGCAAAAACTGGCGGTGTTAGAGCCCAGGGTCAGCAGGAGGAGGAGAGGAGCAGAGTGTAGGCCGAAGCCTGCACTGGTGGCAGCTTTAGGTCTGTTGTGTCTGCGTGGCGTTTGCAGGACACGATGCCGGCTACACAGCAGGGGAACAGCTGGCGGTGCTGAACCCCACTGACACATTGGCTGGTGTTTTTCTCTGTGCAGCTAGCACTTCCAGGCAAAAACTGGCGGTGTTAGAGCCCAGGGTCAGCAGGAGGAGGAGAGGAGCAGAGTGTAGGCCGAAGCCTGCACTGGTGGCAGCTTTAGGTCTGTTGTGTCTGCGTGGCATTTGCAAGACACGATTCCGGCTACACAGCAGGGGAACAGCTGGCGGTGCTGAACCCCACTGACACATTGGCTGGTGTTTTTCTCTGTGCAGCTAGCACTTCCGGGCAAAAACTGGCGGTGTTAGAGCCCAGGGTCAGCAGGAGGAGGAGAGGAGCAGAGTGTAGGCCGAAGCCTGCACTGGTGGCAGCTTTAGGTCTGTTGTGTCTGCGTGGCATTTGCAGGACACAATGCCGGCTACACAGCAGGGGGAACAGCTGGCGGTGCTGGACCCCACTGACACATTGGCTGGTGTTTTTCTCTGTGCAGCTAGCACTTCCTGGCACCAACTGGCGGTGTTAGAGCCCAGGGTCTGCAGGAGGAGCAGAATGTAGGCCGAAGCCTAATTGAACCAATTTCAAAGGTAACCTTTAACCCACCCTCAGGTGTTACAATCTAGAAGAGCCACACCTTGTGCAGCAGTAATGCTCCACAAGTGAAAGGTTGCTCTTTAAATTTTGCTCATTGCACACGCTGAATGAAAGACGTACACAATTTAGCCCATTATACAGTAAAACTGAATTGGAGGCGTGACTGGTCTTTTTAAGGAGACGCAGCACAGGTGTCCAAAATAACGCCTTGGTGCTGGGCGCATCCTCCTGAGCGTCGTTATTTGCTGTACAGGAGTATGCGCTCTTGTGTTATCCCTTGGCCATGCCCTGTTAGCGGTGCCCGTCTTCTGACCTCATTTCATGTTGGCCGGTGCGGTTAACGATGGCCATGAATCCCAAACCCACAGTGTCTTTTCATAAAGTCACACTGCGGGGCTGGGATTCGTGGCCTTGTGCAGTAAATATGTTCGCCGCTCACACATGTCCTTACACCTGCTTCAGACTGGACGGCCTCAGCTGATCCCTTATCGCATGCCGCGGCTATGAGGCCGCACAGTCTGAAGAAGGCGGAAGGAGGGGAGTGAAGACAGGCGAAGATATGCACTGCTCGTGCCCATCAATCACACCCTCGCAGTCAAAATATATCAGACAACGAGGGGCGTTGTGTCGGGCAGGGCGGACGCACAGGTACAGGCAGCCAACCAACGATGTCACAAAACGGCCAGCGTTACCAAGGGGGGTGCTGCGTATCATTAGAAAGGAAAGTCACACCTCAGGGACGGTGTAATGGTCTCTAATGAGACACATTTTGTACGTGTTGAGTTCGACGTGGGCAAGGAGAAAAAGTCAGCCACCGTGTACAAATGCAGCATTACTGCTGTACAAGGTGGCTGTTATACATAGAAACACCTGGGGGGGCAGGGTCCCTTTAATTTCAGTTCAGGTGCCTGCGTGGCGTTTGCAGGACACGTTGCCGGCTACACAGCAGGGGAACAGCTGGCGGTGCTGAACCCCACTGACACATTGGCTGGTGTTTTTCTCTGTGCAGCTAGCACTTCCGGGAAAAAACTGGCGGTGTTAGAGCCCAGGGTCTGCAGGAGGAGCAGAGTGTAGGCCGAAGCCTAATTGAACCAATTTCAAAGGTAACCTTTAACCCACCCTCAGGTGTTACAATCTAGAAGAGCCACACCTTGTGCAGCAGTAATGCTGCACAAATGAAAGGTTGCTCTTTAAATTTTGCTCATTGCACACGCTGAATGAAACACGTACACAATTTAGCCCATTATACAGTCTAACTGTATTGGAGGCGTGACTTGCCTTTTTTAAGGAGACGCAGGACAGGTGTCAAAATTTACACCTAGGTGCTGGGCGCAGACTCCTAAGCGTCGTTATTTGCTGTACAGGAGTCTGCGCTCTTGTGTTATCCCTTGGCAATGCCCTGTTAGCGCTGCCCGTCTTCTGACCTCATTTCATGTTGGACACTGCGGTTAGCGATGCCCATGAATCCCAGACCCGCAGTGTGTTTTCAAAAATTCACACTGCGGGGCTTGGATTCATGGCCTTGTGCAGTAAATATGTTTGCCGCTCACACATGTCCTTACACCTGCTTCAGACTGGGCGGCCTCCGCTGATCCCTTATCGCATGCCACGGCCATGAGGCCGCACAGTCTGAAGAAGGCGGAAGGAGATGAGTGAAGATAGGCGAAGATATGCACTGCACATGCCCATCAATCACACCCTCGCAGTCAAAATAAATAAGATACGGAGGGGCGTTGTGTCGGGCAGGGCGGACGCACAGGCGCAGCCAGCCAACCAATGATGTCATAACATGGGCAGCGCTACCAAGGGTGGTGCTGCTTTTCATTAAAAAGTAAAGTCACACCTCAGGGACAGTGTAATGGTCTCTAATGAGACACATTTTGTACGTGTTGAGTTCGACGTGGGCAAGGAGAAAAAGTCAGCCACCTTGTACAAATGCAGCATACATAGAAACACCTGGGGGGGGGGGGGAGGTTCACTTTAATTTCAGTTCAGGTGTCTGCGTGGCGTTTGCAGGACACGTTGCCGGCTACACAGCAGGGGAACAGCTGGCGTTGCTGAACCCCACTGACACATTGGCTGGTGTTTTTCTCTGTGCAGCTAGCACTTCCGGGCAAAAACTGGTGGTGTTAGAGCCCAGTGTCAGCAGGAGGAGGAGAGGAGCAGAGTGTAGGCCGAAGCCTGCACTGGTGGCAGCTTTTGTTCTGTTGTGCCAGCGTGGCTTGTGCTGGACACGTTGCCGACTACACAGCAGGGGAACAGATGGCATTGCTGAACCCCACTGACACATTGGCTGGTGTTTTTCTCTGTGCAGCTAGCACTTCCGGGCAAAAACTGGCGGTGTTAGAGCCCAGGGTCAGCAGGGGGAGGATGGGAGCAGAGTGTAGGCCGAAGCCTGCACTGGAGCAAGTTGAAAGGGAACCTTTAACAACCCCCCCCCCCAGGCGTTTGTTGCTGAAAGAGCCATCTTGTACACCAATAATACTGCAAAAGGAAAAGGTGGCTCTTAAAATTATGCTCCTTGCAAACGCTGAAGTACACACTCATGTAATGTGTCCCCTCACAACGTAAAACTGTCCCGGAGGTGGGACTTTCCTTTGTAATGTGACGCAGCACAGCCGTCATTCCAACCCCCATGGTGGCGTGCGCCGCCTCCTCAGCGTTGTTTGATTCTGTCACGGAGCCTGCGCTGTAATGTTATCCCTTGGCCATGCACACTTAGCGCTGCCCGTCTTCTGACATCATTTAGGTGTCAGGCTGGCAGTGCCTGTGCGTCCACGCTGCCCGAGTTGCCACCTCGCAGTGTCGTCTAATGTAATCCCACTGCGGGCCTCGGATACATGGGCATGCACAGTGCATATCATCGCCTCTCACTCCTCTCCTTCCTGCTTCTTCAGACTGCGCGCCGTCACGGCCGTGGCATGCTATTAGGGATCAGCTGACGCCGCCTAGTCTGAAGAAGCCGGAAGGAGGGGAGTGAGAGGCGAGGATATGCACTGCGCATGGCCATGGATCCCAGGCCCACTGTGGGATCACATTAGACGACACTGCGAGGTGGGATTTCGGGCAGCGTGGACACACAGGCGCAGCCAGCCCGACAACAAATGATGTCAGAGGACGGGCAGCACAAACTGTGCATGGCCAAGGGAGAACATAACAGTGCAGGGTCCGTGACAGAATCAAACAATGCTAAGGTGGCGGCGCACGGAGCCAAGGGGGTAGGAATGACGGCTGTGCTGCGTCACATTACAAAGGAGAGTCCCACCTCCGGGACGGTTTTACGGTGTGAGGGGACACATTACATGAGTGTGTAGTTCAGCGTTTGCAAGGAGCATAATTTAAAGAGCCACCTTTTCCTTGTGCAGTATTAGTGCTGCACAAGGTGGCTCTTTCAGTAACAAACACCTGGGGGGGGGGGGAACAGGTTCCCTTACATTTTAGTTGTGCCAGCGTGGCGGTCGCATGACACGTTGCCGGATACACAGCAGGGGAGCAGCAGGCGTGACTGAACCCCACTAACACATCGGCGAGGTGTTTGGCTCTGTGCAAACAGCACTTCCGAGCATCAACCAGCGGTGTTGGAGCCCAGGGACAGCAGGAGGAGCAGAGTGTAGGCCGAAGCCTGCACTGCAGGTATGTAAATGTCTGTTAGTGTGCCAGTGTGGCGGTCGCATGACACGTTGCCGGATACACAGCTGGGGATCAGCTGACGTTACTGAACCCCAATAACAGAGGAGCGACTGTTGGCACTTCCAGGCACCAACTGGCGGTGTTAGAGCCCAGGGACAGCAGGAGGAGCAGATTGGAGGTATTACCGCACACACAGCTGGGGATCAGCTGCCGTTAGTGAACCCTAATAACAGAGGAGCGACTGTTGACTGTGCAGACAGCACTTCCAGGCACCAACTAGCGGTGTTAGAGCCCAGGGACAGCACGAGTAGCAGAGGAACAGAGTGTAGGCCGAAGCCTGATTGGAGCAAGTTGAAAGGGAACCTTTAACCCCCCCCAAGGCGTTTGTAGCTGAAAGAGCCATCTTGTGCAGCACTAAGGATGCAAAAGGAAAAGGTTTCTCTTTTAATTATGCTCCTTGCAAACACAGAAGTAAACACTTATAAAATGTGTCCCCTGATACCGTAAAACCGTCCCGGAGGTGGGAATTTCCTTCGTAATGGGACGCAGCACAGCCGTCATTCCTACTCCCTTGGTGCCGTGCGCCGCCTCCTCAGCGTTGTTGTAAGCTGTCATGGAGCCTGCGCTGTTCTGTTATCCCTTGGCCATGCACACTTAGCGGTGCCCGTCTTCTGACATCATTTAGGTGTCAGGCTGGCAGTGCCTGTGCATCCACGCTGCCCGAGATCCCACCTCGCAGTGTCGTCTAATGTAATCCCACTGCGGGCCTGGGATCCATGGGCATGCGCAGTGCATATCCTCGCCTCTCACTCCCCTCCTTCCCTCTTCTTCAGACTGTGCGGCGTCACGGCCATGGCATGCTATTAGGGATCAGCTGACGGCACACAGTCTGAAGAAGGCGGAGGGAGATGAGTGAGAGCCTGAGGTGAAGATATGCACTGCGCATGCCCATGGATCCCAGGCCCGCAGTGTGATTAAATCAGAAGACACTGCGAGGCGGGATCTCGGGCAGTGCGGCCCTACTGGCGCAGCCAGCCTGACACCAAATTATGTCAGAAGACAGGCAGCGCTAAGTGGGCATGGCCAAGGGATAACAGAACAGCGCAGGCTCCGTGACAGCTTAAAACAACGCTGAGGAGGCGGCGCGCGGCACCAAGGGGGTAGGAATGACGGCTGTGCTGCGTCACATTACGAATGAAAGTCCCACCTCCGGGACGGTATAACGGTATCAGTGGACACATTTTATAAGTGTTAAGTTCTGCGTGAGCAAGGAGCTAAACTAAAAGAGCCACCTTTTCCTTGTGCAACATTACTGCTGCCCAAGGTGGCTCTTTCAGTAACAAACGCCGGGGGGGACAGGTTCCATTACATTTCGGTTGTTGTGTCAGCGTGGCGGTCGCAGGCCACATTGCCGGCTACACAGCTGGGGATCAGCTGACGTTAGTGAAACCCAATAACACTGGGTCGTATGTTTTTACTGTGCAGCCTGCACTTCTGAGCCTCAACTGGCGGTGTTGGAGCCCAGGAATTGCTGTTCAGGTGGTAGAAAGATGAACTCATCAGGAGACCTGGATGACACCCAATTACTTAATCAGGCAGAGGAGTGGCAAATTCCTGCGAGATCCAGGCCTGGTTCATTTTCAGAAAAGTAAGCCGGTCAACGTTATCGGAGGATAGTCGCATGCAACGGTCTGTTAGTACACCACCTGCGGCACTAATGACGCGTTCCGACAACACACTAGCCGCAGGGCAAGCCAGCACCTCCAATGCATACTGGCTTAGCTCTGGCCATGTATCCAGCTTAGAGACCCAAAATTTGAAAGGGGAAGAGCCGTCTGGGAGTACAGTTAGAGGGCAAGACATGTAGTCTGCCACCATCTGACGGAACCGTTGCCTCCTGCTGACTGGAGCCGCCGGTGATGGTGTAGACATTTGGGGCGGGCACACAAAAGTTTGCCACAGTTGTGCCATACTGGTCTTGCCTTGGGCAGAGGCACTGCTTCTGCTCCCTCTTTGTGCAGAGCCTCCCTCCTCCACTGCCTCGACGCACTGAGCTGCTTTGTAAAGCACCAGCAGCACTCCTCTCAGTTGGACTGGAGAAGTGTTGTGAATTCTGTGGCCAAGCTCCCTCCTGTGGTCGAGAGTGGTACTTCGGCTGGTTCTGTCTATGAGCTTCCTTTAGTGGATGAGAGTGGTACTGCGGCTTCTGAGTTTCCTTCCTCAGGTGACGAGGTTAAGTCGTTAGGTGCTGCTCTATTTAACTCCACCTGGTGCTTTGATCCTGGCCTCCAGTCAATGTTCTAGTATTGGTCTTGCTTCCTCCTGGATCGTTCCTGTGGCCTGTCTTCCTGCATAAGCTAAGTTTTGCTTGTGTTATTTTTGTTTGCTATTTTTTCTGTCCAGCTTGCTATATTGGTTTTTCTTGCGTGCTGGAAGCTCTGAGACGCAGAGGGAGCACCTCCGTACCGTTAGTCGGTGCGGAGGGTCTTTTTGCCCCTCTGCGTGGTTGTTTGTAGGTTTTTGTGTTGACCGCAAAGCTATCTTTCCTATCCTCGGTCTATTCAGTAAGTCGGGCCTCACTTTGCTAAATCTATTTCATCTCTGGGTTTGTATTTTCATCTTTACTCACAGTCATTATATGTGGGGGGCTGCCTTTTCCTTTGGGGAATTTCTCTGAGGCAAGGTAGGCTTATTTTTCTATCTTCAGGGCTAGTTAGTTTCTCAGGCTGTGCCGAGTTGCATAGGGAGCGTTAGGCGCAATCCACGGCTACCTCTAGTGTGGTGTGATAGGATTAGGGATTGCGGTCAGCAGAGTTCCCACGTCTCAGAGCTCGTCCTATGTTTTTGGTAATTGTCAGGTCACTTTGTGTGCTCTGAACTTCAATGTCCATTGTGGTTCTGAATTACCTGTTCATAACAGAGAAGATGATGGAATTCACCAGTGTGTCGTGGTACTCCCGCATTTTACGCTCCCGGGTCAACGCTGGGATGAGGTTTTGGACGTTGTCCCGGTAGCGAGGATCGAGGAGGGTGTACACCCAATAATCAGGCATGTTGAGAATGTGGTCGATGCGGCGGTCGTCTCTCAGGCACTGCAACATGAAATCAACCATGTGCTGCAGACTGCCAACTGGCCCAGAAACGCTGTCCCCTGCTTGAGACATGATCTCTGCCCGCTCTTCATCACCCCACCCTCGCTGTACACACTGACCACTGGACAATTGTGTAACTCCCTCCTCTGGACAGAGCTCTTCCTCCTCCATAGACTCCTCCTCATCCTCCTCACAAAGTGTCCCCTGCCTACCCCTTTGTGAGGAACCACGTGGCGCTGACTGTCCAGAAGCTGATGGAAAAGGTGACTCCTCATCCTCCACCTATTCCGCAACATCATCCCTTAACGCTTGCAGTGTTTGTTGAAGCAGGCAGATAAGGGGGACAGTCATGCTGACTAGTGCATCATCTGCACTTGCCATCCGCGTGGAATAATCAAAAGGACGCAAAACCTGGCAGACGTCCTTCATAGTGCCCCACTCTGTGGTTGTGAAGTCTGAACGGCGCTGACTGCGACTTTTTTGCGCCTGATGCAGCTGGTACTCCATTACTGCTTGCTGCTGCTCACATAACCGCTCCAACATATGTAACGTGGAATTCCACCTGGTAGGTAGGTCACATATGATGCGATGTTCAGGAAGGCGGAATCGGCGCTGCAGAGCAGCAATGCGCGATTTTGCCAAGCTGGAACGCCGCAAGTAAGCACACTCTAGGCAGACCTTGTTTAGCAGTGCATCAAGATCCGGATAGTCCCTCAGAAAACTCTGCACAACCAAATTGAGCACATGTGCCAGACATGGGATGTGAGTGAGGTTGTCAAGGGCCAAAGCTGCCACCAGATTTCGGCCATTGTCACACACTACCATTCCTGGCTGGAGATTCGCTGGCACAAACCACACATCGCTCTCCTGCTTGATGGCATTCCAGAGCTCCTGCGCTGTGTGGCTTCGATTCCCCAAAGAAACTAATTTCAAGACGGCCTGTTGACGTTTGGCCACGGCTGTGCTCATGTCGGTCGTAACAGGTAAATGTTCACGGGTCCATGTGGAGGTGGACTGTGACGGCTCCTGCAGCGATGATTCTGAGGAACTTGTGTATGAGGCGGAGTCTATGCGTACAGACTGGATTCCTGCAATCCTTGGAGTGGGCAGGACACGTCCTGTGCCACTCGCACGATCTGTACCCGGCTCAACAACATTAACCCAATGGGCAGTGAGGGAAAGGTATCGCCCCTGTCCATGTTGACTGGTCCACGCATCGGTGGTGAGGTGGACCTTGCTACTGACGGCGTTCAGTAGCGCGTGTTTTATGTGTCCCTCCACATGCTTGTGCAGGGCAGGGACAGCTTGCCTGCTGAAATAAAAGCGGCTGGGCACCTGGTACTGTGGGACTGCCAATGCCATCAAGTCACGGAAGCTGTCAGTCTCCACCAGCCTGAATGAGAGCATTTCCAGTGACAAAAGTTTGGCAATGCCTGCATTCAGAGCCTGTGCTCGGGGGTGGTTTGCCGAGAATGGCCGCCTTTTCTCCCATGTCTGTACTACCGATGGCTGTAGACTAGGCTGGGAGTGTGAGGATGACTGGGAACGTGGTGCTGTGGGTGGAATTACAGTGGGTCTCTGGACAACAGTGTCAGAGGTTCTTCCATGGCGATCCTGGGAGGAAGCCGAACCAGCTGTGTGTGAGCTGGAGGAAGAGGCAACACGAGCTGAAGAGGTGGTAGCTGCCGCTGTTGGTTGGCCTAGGTCTTCCGTGTGTTTTTGTAACTCCACCGCGTGCCTGGTCCGCACATGTTTCCACATATTTGTGGTATTGAGGTTGCTGACACTTTTCCCTCTTTTGACTTTCTGATGACACAGCTTGCATTTGACAAAACAAATGTCATCTGCAACTGTGTCAAAAAAGGACCAGGCACTGCAAGTCTTGGGAGCGCCCTTTTTGGCTTTTGGAAGAGACAGGCTCCTAACAGGTGCCAAAGTGGAGACTACAGGCTCTGCAGTCTTCCCCCTCCCTCTCCCTCTTTGGCCCGTTCGGGGAATCTCTTCCTCAGAGCTGCTCCCACCACCTTCCTGTTCCTCACGCCACGATGGGTCAAGGACCTCTTCATCTCCACTACCCTCTGCCACCAACTGCTCCTCCTGGGTAGTCTCGGCAGCACAGTACGCACCAGAAAGCGGCACCTGAGTTTCATCATCAGATGCGTACTGTGCTGTGGTCACCGGAGGCACTGGCCCACCCGCCTCTTCAGAGTCAGAGAGACAAAGCTGTTGGGCATCACTGCACACTGCCTCTTCTTCCATTTCTCCAATGCTGCTTGGCTGGCTCCCTGTTTCCAAGCCAAGAGATTCAGAGAACAGAAGTAGAGACGGCTCCTGTCCTGGGCTCTCTGACTGCCTGGCCAATTTGGCAGGTGGTGAAGAGACAGATGGCTGGTCTCCAGTGGTCTGTTCCTGAGAGGATGTGGCACTAATTGAAGTCGATGCCGATGCGTTAGCTGCCATCCATCCGACAACAGCTTCAATTTGATCTTCACGCAGCAGCGGTGCACGGCGCTCACCGACAAAGCTGCGCATGAAGGACTGTTCCCTGCTGAAACTGGGTGATGATGAGTCACCGGTGCCCGCAGCAGGCACAGAATCACCACGTCCTCTCCCTGCTCCTCTCCCTGCTCCGCGCCCACGCCCACGTGCCTTACTCCCTGCCCTCTTCATCTTGGTTGACAGATAAAGATAAGCAGAAAAGTACTAAGGCCTTAGTGTGCTTATTCCTGAAATGCTCCTCCTAACAGGTGTAAGAAACACTAATTTTGTAAAGTGTGGACTAGACTTTATTATTGATAAAATGTAGCCTACACAAGTGTTAAGTGGTGTTTGGTGAACTTTACTTTTTTTTTTGTGCAGGTCGGGCTACAGAGCGAGTTTAACTCACACGGGGACCGTGCAGACAGCCGTAAACGGCGCTGCAAGGCCCAAAAACACTCCTCTAGGTTATCCTATGTAGTGTTTTTCCACAATTTAGCTGGAGACGGGTAGAAAGACACTAATAGGAAATTTTAGAAAAAATGTGCAGCAGGCTGCACTAATTGCAAAAAAGGACAAGTTATTTTACGGTATGAGGCAGTGATGCAGCCTGAGCTGAATACAACCGGCTGTGGCTGCACACAGACTACAGGGCGAGCTGCGCTCACACGGAGACCGTGCAGACAGCCGTAAATGGCGCTGCAAGGCCCAAAAAAAACCCTCTAGATTATCCTATGTAGTGTTTTTCCACAATTTAGCTAGAGACGGGTGGAAAGACACTAATAGGAAATTTTAGAAAAAATGTGCAGCAGGCTGCACTATTTGCAAAAAAGGACAATGGATAGAACAGTATGAGGCAGTGTGAACCCCCCCTGAGCTGAATACAACCGGCTATATGGCTGCACACACACACACACACAGAGACCTTGCAGAACGCTCTTAAAACAGCGCTGCAAGGCAAGAGCAAGGTGAACACACAGCGTTTGCTAAATTAGCCTGGGAAAAGCGCAATGAAGCAATTCGCTATCTCAACTGGCCCTCAGTTAGAACACAGCATCCTGTCCCTAACTGAAATCACAGCAGAGTGAGCGCAAAATGGCGGCAGCGTTTTTTATAGTGCATCGTGACATCATTTCAGCAGCCAATCACAGCCTTGCCAGTAGTTACATGCCCACCATGCTAAACAGGATGTGCCCGCACTTCCATTCATTCCTCATTGGCTGCTGCGTGCAGTTTTGAATTCTGGGAACTTCCGATTCTGGTATCCAATATGCGGTAAATATCGGAATTCCGATACCGCAAATATCGGCCGATACCCGATACTTGCGGTATCGGAATGCTCAACACTAATCATTACCCTTCGCTTTCTCTTACAGGCCCATCAGAATATTTTTCTTCTAGTGATTTTCTATCTTGTCAGCACATTCTACGTACGCTGTCATTTGGCTTTATAGTTTATAGATCTGGGCAGGTAACAGCGTCTCCTAAACCCAGGGGGTAGGTGGATCTACCAGGTTGTAAGTGCTATAGAAAAGGGCTTTCAATGACCAAAGTCATTTGAACAGTTTTGGGTGGAGGAGAATGTTGTGGTCTAGAGGCAAAATGGTGATCATGGTAATACGGCCGGACTACACCACCGATAAAGCAGCCACAGCCGGTGACTGAGAAGAATCTGTGACTTGTCTGCATTTAGTGGTTACTACTCACCTGGGTAGTCATATGTGGGAATCTTCTCTTTACACCGCTCATCCTCCCTCACATATGTCTCTGTAGTATTAATATGGGTCAGATCTTCACCCTGAAACAAATATTATAAAAGTCACCGACACATGGAGAAGTCCCATCTATGATCAGCTCTAATCCTGCCATCTCCACCGTTCTCATTACACAAGTATAAAACATATAATACTGGGGGATAAAACAAGACTGAGCACAAGACCTTCACCGGCGTCTACACATCATAGGGGAGATCTCCTGACACCTTATCTCCATCTACCTGATGATCCTGAGGAACATTGGGATCTTCTTGGTTACAGTCCTGTGGAAGAAGAGGACGGGGACATCTCTCTGGTGTTGTCCTCTTACTGGATAGATCTGGAGGAAACACATACAGGGAGTGAATTCATTCTTTACATACAGATAATTATAGGCCGTGTGTATTTAGTCCTGTCTATTACCTGGAGATGTGAGGGGCTGGGGAACCTCCATTATGACGTTCTTGTACAGATCTCTGTGTCCTTCTAAATACTCCCACTCCTCCATGGAGAAATAGACAGCGACATCCTGACACCTTATAGGAACCTGACACATACAATGATACCGTCATCCCCCGATCCCTTCATAGTGTTACTGTATAATGTCCCAGCATTCCCAGCAGTGTCACCTCTCCAGTCAGCAGCTCAATCATCTTGCAGATGAGTTCTAGGATCTTCTGCTCATTGACGTTCTCATGGATCAGGAGGTGAGGTGGAGGCCCCGTGATTGGGCTCAGGGGTCTTCCCCATCCCTCAGACACAGGGTCCTGACAGCGATCACTAGAGGTCTTCTTCACCACTGTGTAATCCTGGTAATGGAGAGACACATTAATAAATCTCTCTACAGGCATTTCCAGAGTCCTCACCTCTTCAGTTCTGTCCATCTGTTATTGCCATAGATAAGAATGATGTAATGTGATGTCATCAGAATCTCTCACCTCTCCAGTAAGCTGGAAGAGGATCTCTAGGGTGAGGTGTAATATCCTCTCCGCCATCTTGTCTCTGTCCATATCCATCTTTGATGGGTAAATCAGGAAAATGTTCTTTTGTAGAAGATCTTCACTGAGAGGATCCGATATTGTAGAGACCTGAATGAGAAGATGAGCCGATGTAACATCATAAAAATCATGTGCAATATATGGGGGCACATAGGGGAGAGTACTAATATATGGGGGCACAGAGGGGATATTACCAGTGATGAGCGAGTATACTCTTTGCTCGGGTTTTCCCGAGCACGCTCGGGTGGTTTCCGAGTATTTATGACTGCTCAGAGATTTAGTTTTCCTAGCCGCAGCTGGATGATTTGCGGCTACTAGACAGCTTGATTACATGTGGGGATTCCCTAGCAACCATGCAACTCCCACATGTACTCAGTCTGGCTAGCAGCCGTGAATCATCCAGCTGCAGTTAGGAAAACTAAATCTCCAAGCAGTCATAAATACTCGGAGAGCACCCAAGCACCGAGTATACTTGCTCATCACTAGACATTACTAATATACAAATATATGGGGGCACATAGGGGACATTAGGAATACAGTGGGGCAAAAAAGTATTTAGTCAGTCAGCAATAGTGCAAGTTCCACCACTTAAAAAGATGAGAGGCGTCTGTAATTTACATCATAGGTAGACCTCAACTATGGGAGACAAACTGAGAAAAAAAAATCCAGAAAATCACATTGTCTGTTTTTTTAACATTTTATTTGCATATTATGGTGGAAAATAAGTATTTGGTCAGAAACAAACAATCAAGATTTCTGGCTCTCACAGACCTGTAACTTCTTCTTTAAGAGTCTCCTCTTTCCTCCACTCATTACCTGTAGTAATGGCACCTGTTTAAACTTGTTATCAGTATAAAAAGACACCTGTGCACACCCTCAAACAGTCTGACTCCAAACTCCACTATGGTGAAGACCAAAGAGCTGTCAAAGGACACCAGAAACAAAATTGTAGCCCTGCACCAGGCTGGGAAGACTGAATCTGCAATAGCCAACCAGCTTGGAGTGAAGAAATCAACAGTGGGAGCAATAATTAGAAAATGGAAGACATACAAGACCACTGATAATCTCCCTCGATCTGGGGCTCCACGCAAAATCCCACCCCGTGGGGTCAGAATGATCACAAGAACGGTGAGCAAAAATCCCAGAACCACGCGGTGGGACCTAGTGAATGAACTGCAGAGAGCTGGGACCAATGCAACAAGGCCTACCATAAGTAACACACTACGCCACCATGGACTCAGATCCTGCAGTGCCAGACGTGTCCCACTGCTTAAGCCAGTACATGTCCGGGCCCATCTGAAGTTTGCTAGAGAGCATTTGGATGATCCAGAGGAGTTTTGGGAGAATGTCCTATGGTCTGATGAAACCAAACTGGAACTGTTTGGTAGAAACACAACTTGTCGTGTTTGGAGGAAAAAGAATACTGAGTTGCATCCATCAAACACCATACCTACTGTAAATCATGGTGGTGGAAACATCATGCTTTGGGGCTGTTTCTCTGCAAAGGGGCCAGTACGACTGATCCGGGTACATGAAAGAATGAATGGGGCCATGTATCGTGAGATTTTGAGTGCAAACCTCCTTCCATCAGCAAGGGCATTGAAGATGAAACGTGGATGGGTCTTTCAACATGACAATGATCCAAAGCACACCGCCAGGGCAGCGAAGGAGTGGCTTCGTAAGAAGCATTTCAAGGTCCTGGAGTGGCCTAGCCAGTCTCCAGATCTCAACCCTATAGAAAACCTTTGGAGGGAGTTGAAAGTCCGTATTGCCAAGCGAAAAGCCAAAAACATCACTGCTCTAGAGGAGATCTGCATGGAGGAATGGGCCAACATACCAACAACAGTGTGTGGCAACCTTGTGAAGACTTACAGAAAACGTTTGACCTCTGTCATTGCCAACAAAGGATATATTACAAAGTATTGAGATGAAATTTTGTTTCTGACCAAATACTTATTTTCCACCATAATATGCAAATAAAATGTTAAAAAAACAGACAATGTGATTTTCTGGATTTTTTTTTCTCAGTTTGTCTCCCATAGTTGAGGTCTACCTATGATGTAAATTACAGACGCCTCTCATCTTTTTAAGTGGTGGAACTTGCACTATTGCTGACTGACTAAATACTTTTTTGCCCCACTGTATATGGGGGTACACAGGGGACAGTACTAATGTATGGATTTCAAAAACCTGACCTGCACATCCAAACATAGACTCAGTGTGAACAGGTGCTGAACCTAGAGTCGCCAACTCGTATATAGTTAAGTAAATAAGGCAGCACACTGCAGCGCTAGAACATGCAAACTTGAAAACACAAAATTTTAACTGCATTACTGCACTCAGGGCCGCCATCAGGGCATGACGGCCGTGACTGGCGTATGGGGCCCGGTGAGCCCCTACCGGCAGCCGCAGGCTGAACCGGGCCCTTAGCGCCGACGCTGCAGCTGTTTAAAGCTATTGACGTGCGGGCGCGGGCCCGCACGTCAATAGTTAACAGCCGCGGCGCTGCCAGCCAATCTGAGGCTGGCAGATGCGAACGTCAGCCGCAGCGTGCGTGCATGTCGCCGGCGTCTGACATCATTGTCAGTCGCCGGCGAGTGCATGCACGCTGCAGCTGCGTGGAGACTTCGCCCGCCGCAGGAGCGCGGCCAGGTAAGAAGAACTTCTTTTTTTTTTTTTTCTTGAGAGCAGCGATCAGGGGGCCCAGGGAAGAACGCTGGACACAGGGGCAAAACGCTGGACAGAGATGGGGCAGAGTGCTGGACAGAGATGGGGCAGACTCGCAGAGTGCTGGGAAAAGATGGGGCAGAGTGCTGGGAAGAGATGGGGCAGAGTGCTGGACAGAGATGGGGCAGAGTGCTGGACAGAGATGGGGCAGAGTGCTGGACATAGATGGGGCAGACTCGCAGAGTGCTGGGAAGAGATGGGGCAGACTCGCAGAGTGCTGGGAAGAGATGGGGCAGAGTGCTGGACAGAGATGGGGCAGAGTGCTGGACAGAGATGGGGCAGAGTGCTGGACAGAGATGGGGCAGAGTGCTGGACAGAGATGGGGCAGAGTGCTGGACAGAGATGGGGCAGAGTGCTGGAAAGAGATGGGTCAGAGTGCTGGGAAGAGATGGGGCAGAGTGCCGGGCAGATTGTTGGACAGAGATGGGGCAGAGTGCTGGGCAGAGTGCTGGACAGAGATGGGGCAGAGTGCTGGACAGAGATGGGGCAGAGTGCTGGACAGAGATGGGGCAGAGTGCTGGGCAGAGTGCTGGACAGAGATGGGGCAGAGTGCTGGACAGAGATGGAGAAGAGTGCTGGGCAGAGTGCTGGACAAAGATGGGGCAGAGTGCTGACAGAGATCGGGCAGAGTGCTGGACAGAGATGGGGCAGAGTGCTGGGAAGAGATGGGGCATAGTGCTGGGAAGAGATGGGGCAGAGTGCTGGACAGAGATGGGGCAGAGTGCTGGACAGAGATGGGGCAGAGTGCTGGACAGAGATGGGGCAGAGTGCTGGACAGAGATGGGGCAGAGTGCTGGACAGAGATGGGGCAGAGTGCTGGGCAGAGTGCTGGACAGAGATGGGGCAGAGTGCTGGACAGAGATGGGGCAGAGTGCTGGACAGAGATGGGGCAGAGTGCTGGACAGAGATGGGGCAGAGTGCTGGACAGAGATGGGGCAGAGTGCTGGACAGAGATGGGGCAGAGTGCTGGACAGAGATGGGGCAGAGTGCTGGACAGAGATGGGGCAGAGTGCTGGACAGAGATGGGGCAGAGTGCTGGACAGAGATGGGGCAGAGTGCTGGACAGAGATGGGGCAGAGTGCTGGACAGAGATGGGGCAGGGTGCTGGACAGAGATGGGGCAGGATTGGAAACAGATGGGGCAGAGTGCTGGACACAGATGGGGCAGAGTGCTGGACACAGATGGGGCAGAGTGCTGGACACAGATGGGGCAGATATGCTGGACACAGATGGGGCAGTGTGCTGGACACAGATGGGGCAGTGTGCTGGACACAAATGGGGCAGGATTGGACACAGATGGGGCAGAGTGCTGGACACAGATGGGGCAGGATTGGAGACAGATGGGGCAGGATTGGAAACAGATGGGGCAGAGTGCTGGACACAGATGGGGCAGGATTGGACACAGATGGGGCAGAGTGCTGGACACAGATGGGGCAGGATTGGAAACAGATGGGGCAGAGTGCTGGACACAGATGGGGCAGAGTGCTGGACACAGATGGGGCAGAGTGCTGGACACAGATGGGGCAGAGTGCTGGACACAGATGGGGCAGTGTGCTGGACACAGATGGGGCAGTGTGCTGGACACAGATGGGGCAGTGTGCTGGACACAAATGGGGCAGGATTGGACACAGATGGGGCAGAGTGCTGGACACAGATGGGGCAGGATTGGAGACAGATGGGGCAGGATTGGAAACAGATGGGGCAGAGTGCTGGACACAGATGGGGCAGGATTGGACACAGATGGGGCAGAGTGCTGGACACAGATGGGGCAGGATTGGAAACAGATGGGGCAGAGTGCTGGACACAGATGGGGCAGAGTGCTGGACACAGATGGGGCAGAGTGCTGGACACAGATGGGGCAGAGTGCTGGACACAGATGGGGCAGGTATGCTGGACACAGATGGGGCAGTGTGCTGGACACAGATGGGGCAGAGTGCTGGACACAGATGGGGCAGAGTGCTGGACACAGATGGGGCAGAGTGCTGGACACAGATGGGGCAGAGTGCTGGACACAGATGGGGCAGAGTGCTGGACACAGATGGGGCAGAGTGCTGGACACAGATGGGGCAGAGTGCTGGACACAGATGGGGCAGAGTGCTGGACACAGATGGGGCAGAGTGCTGGACACAGATGGGGCAGGATTGGAAACAGATGGGGCAGAGTGCTGGACACAGATGGGGCAGAGTGCTGGACACAGATGGGGCAGGATTGGAAACAGATGGGGCAGAATGGAGACAGATGGGGCAGGATTGGAGACAGATGGGGCAGGATGGATACGATGGAGACAGATGGGGCAGGATGGGGAGATCATATGGGGCAGAATGGATACTCATGAGGGCAGGATGGGAGAACATATGGCTGGAGCCTGCAATGAGACACACGGGGGCTAGGATGGCAAATATTACCATAGGGGCTAATTAAGGGATATTATTATTGCAGTGATGTATTTATTTTATTTTTTGAGTATACTGTTTTAAATGGGGGGAGGTCCTGTTACTGTGCAGAGTGATACTATGTCACCTTCTTTATGTGGTGTAATGTAGAGGCTGTGAAAATTAAGTAATGTGTTCTGCAAGTGGAACTCGAGATAACTGTGTTATTTCCTGCAGAGACGAGTCCTGGCTGGAAGAAATGATGGCGGTCTGTGCTGGATGAAAGATGAAGGACTTCACCTAGAGACGTCACTGGTGAGTCAGTGTTAACTATACACTGACACTATACACTGTATACTATATACAGAGCTCCTGTGTATAATGTCACCGGTGATCACTGTATTACCTGTACACAGACACTGCATACTAAGTACAGATCTCCTGTGTATAATGGCACTGATGGTGATAGCATTGTGTTTTTTTTTTTTTTATTACTGATCAGTATTGTAGTATTCAGTCATTGGTGGTAATATGTGGTCTGGTCATGGTGTAGCGGTATTTGTTCCTTGTATTTGATATTATTCGGTCACTGTGGTGGTAATATGTCATCTGGTCATAGTGCTGTGGTATTTGTTCCTTGTATGTAGTATTACAGGTCATTTTAAAAATTGAAAAATAAATAAAAATATACCTAAATTGTATTGCATATTTTAACAAATATTTAGTAGGTTACAGTACAGTAGGGCCCGGCCAAAAGTGTCAACCGTGTTCTGGTGGCGGCTTAAAAAATCTTTTGGCCAAAACAAAAGCTGCCGGCTATATGTGTGATCTGGTGATGGGAACTGTCAATGTGTGATAGGTGAGAAGTGGAGATTTTCCAAGAGATAGCGGTGGGACTGTGGACAGGTCGAGGGGTGGAGCCTGGAGGCGGGGCTGGGGTGGAGCCTGGGCGGAGTCTCAAGGGGGCCCCGAAAATGTTGCCAGTATGGGGCCCCGAAATTTCTAGTGGCAGCCCTGACTGCACTAGAAATATGAGAAATGAGAGCTTTTAGCGCATAAAAATGGCCAATTTTATGTGTGCCTGGTAGCCTCTTTACGGCATCTCTCTTATACCAGGTCCTACGCTTGCCTTCCCTCGCTGAGAATAAACGTCTCCATCTGAATGGGTGCATGTGAAACCTCTTCTTAGACTAAAATTCTCTCTCTCTGTGGAGGGGTATTGGACCTGCTGTAATTAAAACACCTGAAGCTAGGAGGCGGAGTGCACGATCAGAAGGCTAGAGAATACATTTCAAAAACCTGACCTGCACATCCAAACATAGACTCAGTGTGAACAGGTGCTGAACCTAGAGTCGCCAACTCGTATATAGTTAAGTAAATAAGGCAGCACACTGCAGCGCTAAAACATGCAAACTTGAAAACACGAAATTTGAACTGCATTACTGCACTAGAGAGATGCCGTAAAGAGGCTACCAGGTACACATAAAATTGGCCATTTTTGGGGGCACATAGGGGACATTAATATATGGGGGCACATAGGGGACATTACTAATGTATGGGGGCACACAGGGGACATTATTAATAAATAGGGGGAACAAAGGGGACATCTCCTGACACCTTCTCTCCATCTAACTGATGATCCTGAGGAGCATTGGGATCTTCTTGCTTGCAGTCTTGTGGAAGAAGAGGGCGGGGACATCTCTCTGGTGTTGTCCTCTTACTGGATAGATCTGGAGGAAACAAATACAAGGAGTGAATTCATTCTTTACATACAGATAATTATAGGCTGTATGTACACTGCTCAAACAAATAAAGGGGACACTCAAATGACACATCCTAGATCTGAATGAATTATATATTCTCATTGAATACTTTATTTTGTACATAGTTGAATGTGATGACAACAAAATCGCACAAAAATCATGAATGGAATTCAGTTTATTAACCAATAGAGGCCTGGATTTGGAATCATACTCAAAATCAAAGTAGAAAATCAAATTACAGGCTGATCCAACTTCAGTGGAGATGCCTCAAAAGAAGGAAATTATGCTCCGTAGTGTGTCTGGCCTCCACGTGCCTGTATGACCTCCCTAAATGCCTGGGCATGCTGCTAATGAGGCGGCGGATGGTCTCCTGAGGGATCTCCTCCCAGACCTGGACTAAAGCATCCGCCAACTCCTGGACAGTCTGTGGTGCATCGTGACGTTGGTGCGAGACATGATGTCCCAGATGTCCTCAATCGGATTCAGGTCTAAGGAACGGGCGGGCCAGTCCATAGCTTCAATACCTTCATCTTGCAGGAACTGCTGTCACACTCCAGCCACATGAGGTCTGGCATTGTCCTATATTAGGAGGAACCCAGGGCCAACTGCACCAGCATATAGTCTCACAAGGGGTCTGAGGATTTCATCTCGGTACCTAATTGCAGTCAGGCTACTTCTGGAACGATCATGGAGGGCTGTGTGGCCCTCCAAAGAAATGCCACCCCACACCATTACTGACCCACTGCCAAAACGGTCATGCTGAAGGATGTTGCAGGTAGCAGATCATTCTCCACGGCGTCTCCAGACTCTGTCACGTCTGTCACATGTGCTCAATGTGAACCTGCTTTCATCTGTGAAGAGCACAGGGCGCCAGTGGTGAATTTGCCAATCCTGGTGTTCTGTGGCAATTGCCAAGCGTCCTGCACGGTGTTGGGCTGTGAACACAACCCTCATCTGTGGACGTCGGGCATACAAACCATCCTCACGGAGTCGGTTTCTAACCGTTTGTGCAGATACAGGCACATTTGTGGCCTGCTGGAGGTCATTTTGCAGGGCTCTGGCAGTGCTCCTCTTGTTCCTCGTTGCACAAAGGCTAAGGTAGCGGTCCTGCTGCTGGGTTGTTGCCCTCCTACGGCCCCCTCCACGTCTCCTGGTGTACTGGCCTGTCTCCTGGTAGCGCCTCCAGCCTCTGGACACTACACTTACAGACACAGCAAACCTTCTTGCCACAACTTGCATTGATGTGCCATCCTGGATGAGCTGCACTACCTGAGACACTTGTGTGGGTTGTAGAGTCAGTCTCATGCTACCACGAGTGTGAAAGCACAAACAACATTCAAAAGTGACCAAAACATTAGCCAGAAAGCATTGGTACTGAGATGGGGTCTGTGGTCCCCACATTCAGAACCACTCCTTTATTGAGGGTGTCTTGATTGCCAATAATTTCCATCTGTTGTCTATTCCATTTGCACAACAGCATGTGAAATTGATTGTCAAACAGTGTTGCTTCCTAAGTGGACAGTTTGATTTCACAGAAGTTTGATTTACTTGGAGTTATATTCTGTTGTTTAAGTGTTACCTTTATTTTTTTGAGCAGTGTATTTAGTCCTGTCCTATTACCTGGAGATGTGAGGGGCTGGGGAACCTCCATTATGACGTTCTTGTACAGATCTCTGTGTCCTTCTAAATACTCCCACTCCTCCATGGAGAAATAGACAGCGACATCCTGACACCTTATAGGAACCTGACACATACAATGATACCGTCATCCCCCGATCCCTTCATAGTGTTACTGTATGATGTCCCAGCATTCCCAGCAGTCACCTCTCCAGTCAGCAGCTCAATCATCTTGTAGATGAGTTCAAGGATCTTCTGGTCATTGATGTCCTCATGGATCAGGGGGTGAGGTGGAGGCCCTGTCATTGGGCTCAGGGGTCTTCCCCATCCCTCAGACACAGGGTCCTGACAGCGATCACTAGAGGTCTTCTTCACGACAGTGTAATCCTGGTAATGGAGAGACACATTAATAAATCTCACTACAGACATTTCCAGAGTCCTCACCTCTTCAGTTCTGTCCATCTGTTATTCTCATAGATAAGAATGATGTAATGTGACGTCATCAGAATCTCTCACCTCTCCAGTAAGCCGGAAGAGGATCTCTAGGGTGAGGTGTAATATCCTCTCCGCCATCTTGTCTCTGTCCATATCCATCTTTGATGGGTAAATCAGGAAAATATTCTTTTGTAGAAGATCTTCACTGAGAGGATCCGATATTGTAGAGACCTGAATGAGAAGATGAGCCGATGTAACATCATAAGAATCCTGTGTAATAATACAATTACTGGAGATAATAAGGGAAACATATGAGGAGATTTATTATTTTACAGGATTTAGTTTCCTTCTTTACATCTACTAATAAATCCTATATATTTAGGCCACAGACAACAAGCAGTTTCCTCCTCGGAGTCGGCAGCTGAATACGTTCCTCATAGACTCATCTTCCATAACGCTAATTCTCGTCTCATTTACCGACCCTGGAATCGGCATTAGCAATACTGCAGGAGATATTCATTACACGCGACATGAGAAATAACTACTTCATGATGAGGACGACATCTTCATCTTCTACTACGGCTCTAGAGACAGATTTGGCCAGAGTCGGTCACTGACTCCATCACCACCGGCCGTCTATATGAAGGTTTCCCGTCTTCCCCGCACTGTAATCTTCTATCACGTTAGATCTCAGCTCTGATTCACACACAGAAGTTTGAGGCTTTTAGAAAAGATTTTTTGTTTCCACAATCAACACGGACAGAAATGATCTGATCCCAAAGTCTCCATGTACAGTGATTTATGGGGTTTATTTCTGGCCTTAGGCTTTCCGATATTACAAGAAAAACAGCAGAAAAAAAACAGGTATTGAAATGTTTCAAAGAAAATTGGCTCCAACAATTCTTGTAAAAAGAAAAAAAACATGGAAAAAGCAGAAGACACATTTTATAATTTTTAACTTGTTAAACATTTATTAAAAAGAAATTAATCTTTTTGTGCCCCAGAACATAGATGTGCACCGCAGGGACGGCACAGATGAGGCTTCAACAAAAACCCTGGCAGTTTATCCACTTACTGCTGTGAAAAGCAAGCATGGCATCTAAGGCCTCTTTCACACTTCAGTTGTTTGGCGTCAGTCTAAAACCGCCATTTTCCTCAAATAACGGATCCGTCATTTTTTTTTTGACGGATCCGTTATTTTCCCATAGACTTGCATTAGCGACGGATTGTGATGGATGGTCGTCCGTTCCATCCTCCATGCGACGGATCCGTCGAAATTTGGCGGACGTCATCTAGACATAGACGGACATTATAACGTTTTTTGTCAACACCGAAATAGCGGATCGCGACGGATCCGTCGCATCCGCCATTCCATAGAATGGCCGCCTATGGGCGACGGATCCGTCGCGACAGTCATTTCGGCAGATCCGTCGCCCCAATCCGCTTTTTCAATTGCGCATGCTCCAAAAAGTAGATACCGTATATACTCGAGTATAAGCCGAGATTTTGGGCTGAAAGTGCCCCCCTCGGCTTATACTCGAGTCACGGTAGCGGTGGGGTCGGCGGGTGAGGGGGTGAGGGCGCTGAGGTATACTTACCTAGTCCCAGCGATCCTCGCGCTGTCCCTGCCGTCCCACGGGCTTCGGCGCTGCAGCTTCTTCCTCTCTTCAGCGGTCACGTGGGACCGCTCATTACAGAAATGAATAAGCGGCTCCACCTCCCATAGGGGCGGAGCCGCCTATTCATTTCTCTAATCAGCGGTGCCGGTGACCGCTGATAGAGAAAGAAGCTGCGGCACCGAAGACAGCTGTGACAGGAGGTGACAGGAGGGGACAGCGCGAGGATCGCCAGGACTAGGTGAGTATGTTATATTCACCTGTCCACGTTCCAGCCGCCGGGCGCCGCTCCATCTTCCCGGCGTCTCTGCGCTCTGACTGTTCAGGTCAGAGGGCGCGATGACGCATATAGTGTGCGCGGCGCCCTCTGCCTGATCAGTCAGTGCAGAGAGACGCCGGAACCGGACGCTGGGGAGCTGCAAGTAGCGAGGTGAGTATGTGTGTTTTTTTTTTTTTATTGCAGCAGCAGCGGCCATGGCACAGATTTATGGGGAGCATCTATGGGCCAATATGAACGGTGCAGTGCATGTGGTGGTGGTGGCAGACGCTGCACTTGTAGATCAGTGGCACTGGTGCCTGCATGTGGTGGTGGTGGCAGATGCTGCACTTGTAGATCAGTGTGGCACTGGTACCTGCATGTGGTGGTGGCAGACGCTGCACTTATAGATCAGTGGCACTGGTGCCTGCATGTGGTGGTGGTGGCAGACGCTGCACTTGTAGATCAGTGGCACTGGTGCCTGCATGTGTTGGTGGCAGACGCTGCACTAGTAGCTCAGTGGCACTGGTGCCTGCATGTGTTGGTGGCAGACGCTGCACTCCTAGCTCAGTGGCACTGGTGCCTGCATGTGGTGGTGGTGGCAGATGCTGCACTTGTAGATCACTACACAGAGCACTATATGGGGCACAGCTATGGGCCAATATGAACGCTGCAGAGCACTATATGGCACAGCTATGGGGAAATAATGATCTATTTTTATTTTTAAAATTCACCCGTAAATGCTGCATTTCCACCCTAGGCTTATACTCGAGTCAATAAGTTTTCCCAGTTTTTTGTGGCAAAATTAGGGGGGTCGGCTTATACTCGGGTCGGCTTATACTCGAGTATATACGGTACTTTTCTGAGACAACCCCCAAGTAACGGATCCGTCAAAAAAAAACGGATCCGTTAGAACCGTTTTCTCAACAATTGTGACGGATCTGTCGATCCGTCACTATGTCGGAAGTGACTGACGCCAAACAACTGAAGTGTGAAAGAAGCCTAAGAAGGTAACAGAGTTTGGCTGAATGCCCCCCGCCCCCAAGTACTCGATAGTATGGGGCGGCCTAGTTATTACGATACTTACATGCCTAATAATGGAGTCTGGGCTGCAATGTATGAAGGTCTATTAGGCCAGAGGCAGCGTCCAATAAGTTACCTTTTACCGCCCCCATACACATTAGACTAAAGTTCCATGAAATCACTGATTTCAGGGGTTTGGGCGACTATATAATGTATTTGGGGCCTCCCGACAGATGATGTCAGGGTAGAGAAGGATCTGACATCCTGAATTTCAGAGGATAATCCGTTTGTTCTTCCTGTAGATAATCCTCCGCTAGAGGAGTCTGGAGGCGACTCTCTCATACAGACCCCAGGAAAGCTGGAATATTTGTGTGTATGGGGGAGTCGGGAGAGATGGCCGTCTGCCAAATGACCATTCAGCCAACTCTTATCTCATGTGTATGGGGCCGTTAGTATTACACTGACAGCAGTGATGATACACGGCACTACAGTAGTACAGGGCATCACGGGAGCCATCAGAGGCTTGTATGTTGTATGATCGCACTGATCAGAGGGGGTTAACAAAGGGTTAAAGTGAAAAACATCATAGTTTCAGCAACAAGAAATATCCATCACTATATGGAAAGCAGAGTCACTGCACAATGTTAGTTAAGTCTCGTCCATAACTACTTTATTATACTCTATTATCCTGTACACAGTGGAGGAGATAGAAATCACAGGTCCGACAGCAACAGCTGGAATTGGGCCCTCCAACGGAAAGAAAAAAAAAAAAAAAAAAATATATATATATATATATATATATATATATATGATTCTCCCTCGCACCTCTCATTTTCCCTCTCACACCCCTTATTTTCCCCCTCACACCTCTCATTCCCCCCTAACACTTGTCATTTCGACCTCACATCTGTCATTTTCCGATCACTCCACTATTTTCTCTCACACCTCTCATTTTGCACTCACACCTTTTCATTTTCACCTCAGTATATACATGTTTGTCATCTCCCTTATATATAGTATACACCTGTATGTCATCTCCTGTATATAGTATATAGCTGTATGTCATTTCCCCTGTATATAGTATATACCTGTATGTCATCTCCTCCTATATATAGTATATACCTGTATGTCATCTCCTCCTGTATATAGTATATACCTGTATGTCATCTCCTCCTGTATATAGTATATACCTGTGCGTCATCTCCCCTGTTTATAGTATATATCTGTGTGTCATCTCCTCCTGTATATAGTATATACCTGTATGTCATCTCCTCCTGTATATAGTATATACCTGTATGTCATCTCCTATATATAGTATATACCTGTATGTCATCTCCCCTGTATATAGTATATATCTGTGTGTCATCTCCTCCTGTATATAGTATATACCTGTATGTCATCTCCTCCTATATATAGCATATACCTGTATGTCATCTACTCCTATATATAGCATATACCTGTATGTCATCTCCTCCTGTATATAGTATATACCTGTAGCTCATCTGCTCCTGTATATAGTATATACCTGTGTGTCATCTCCTCCTGTATATAGTATATACCTGTACGTCATCTCCTCCTCTATATAGTATATACCTGTGTGTCATCTCTCCTGTATATAGTATATATCTGTGTGTTATCTCCTCCTGTATATAGTATATACCTGTGTGTCATCTCCTCTGTATTAGACCTCATTCACACGTTATTTGCTCAGTATTTTTACCTCAGTATTTGTAAGCTAAATTGGCAGCCTGATAAATCCCCAGCCAACAGGAAGTCCTCCCCCCTGGCAGTATATATAAGCTCACACATACACATAATAGACAGGTCATGTGACTGACAGCTGCTGTATTTCCTATATGGTACAGTTGTTGCTCTTGTAGTTTGTCTGCTTATTAATCAGATTTTTATTTTTGAAGGATAATATCAGACTTGTGTGTGTTTTAGGGCGAGTTTCATGTGTAAAGTTGTGTGTGTTGAGTTGCGTGTGGTGACATGCATGTAGCAACTTTTGTGAGATGAGCTGTGTGGCGACATGCGTGTAGCAACTTTTTGTGTGTCGAGTTGCATGTGACAGGTTAGTGTAGCAAATTGTGTGCAACAAGTTTTGCGCATAGTGAGTTTTGCGCGTGGCGAGTTTTATGTGTGGTGCCTTTTGAGTATGTGCAAGTTTTGTGTGAGGCAACTTTTGCATGTGTTGCAACTATTGTGCATGTGGCAATTTTTCCGCGTGTGCAAGTTTTCCATGTGGCGAGTTTTCCATGAGGTGAGTTTTGCACGTGTGGCGAGTTTTGAGCGGCGACTTTTGTGTGGTGAGGTTGGTGTATGTGTGGTGAAATGTGTGCTGAGGGTGGTATATGTGTTCAAGCACGTGGTAGTGTGTGGCGCATTTTGTGTGTGTGTTCATATCCCCTTGTGTGGTGAGTATCCCATGTCGGGGCCCCACCTTAGCAACTGTACCATTATATACTCTTTGGCGCCATCGCTCTCACTCTTTAAGTCCCCCTTGTTCACATCTGGCAGCTGTCAATTTGCCTCCAACACTTTTCCTTTCACTTTTTCCCCATTATGTAGATAGCGGCAAAATTGTTTGGTGAATTGGAAAGCGCGGGGTTAAAATTTCACCCCACAACATAGCCTATGACGCTCTCGGGGTCCAGACATGTGACTGTGCAAAATTTTGTGGCTGTAGCTGCAACGGTTCAGATGCCAATCCTGGACATACACACACACACATTCAGCTTTATATATTAAACGTGTGTGTGTGTGTGTGTGTGTTACAAGCCACGCCCATTCACATAACAACCAATCACTAACCATCTATTATTTCACCAGGGCTGTTTAAAAGAAGCTGAGCTGTGATTGGTTGCTATGAGCCACAGTTTTCCCGCTCCACAACACCTCAGCAGACACTGGCCGGGTGGGAGAAATCTATCATCCCTGGGAACATAAGCTCCAGCCATTGTCTGCCCCCCAGAAAGGAGCAGAGAGCACATGACAGAAATGAATCCCCCTCCTCTATTACTGCCGCGCTCTATTGTTACCGGCGTAGAAAATCGCATCATCAGCGGCCGCACACAGAGCCGCACTGCCAGGTTACATAACAGCACATCTCCAGGAACTCCCTGCTCAGCGCCACCCAGCTCGGGACTATGGGATGGAGGATATGATTCAAGATTCAAGATTCAAAGAAGCTTTATTGGCAGGACCAAATACACATCAGTTTTGCCAAAGCAAGTGTATAGAGGCAATAGGGATAGGGACTGTGGGGATGTTGGGTAGGAGCTGTAGGGGAGGTGGATGGGGCAGATCTAGGGTGGGGGCTATAATCCATGGCATAGGGGAGGTGGATGGGGCAGGTCCATTGTGGGGGCTATAGTCCATGGCATAGGGGAGGTGGATGGGGCAGATCCAGGGTGGGGGCTATAGTCCATGGCATAGGGGAGGTGGATGGGGCAGGTCCAGTTTGGGGGCTATAGTCCATGGCATAGGGGAGGTGGATGAGGCAGGTCCAGGGTGGGGGCTTTAGTCCATGGCATAGGGGAGGTGGATGGGGCAGGTCCAGGGTGGGGGCTTTAGTCCATGGCATAGGGGAGGTGGATGGGGCAGGTCCAGGTTGGGGGCTATAGTCCATGGCATCATAGTTCTGTTTCTCGCAGTCTATGACATTCGCTCACATACCGCGCTGCTATCTCCACTGCTCTCTCTTCTTCTCCCAGCAAGATATATGTTTTCTCTTCCTCCTTCATGGTGATGAAGTCTGGGAAGAGATGTGAGAGTCTCCTGAAGTGAGTGTCCCTCACTGCTGAGTATTTGGAGCAGTGTAGCAGGAAGTGGGTTTCGTCCTCTATGGCCTCCTGGTCACCGTGTTGGCACAGTCTTTCCTCCCTGGGCTTGTAGCTCTGCCTGTGTCGGCCACATTCGATGGCCAGACTGTGGGCACTGAGTCTATATCGGCTCAGGATCTGGCGGTCTCTGGGGTCCGGGAGTTTCTCCAGATATGGGGCCAGTCTGTAGTCTCTCTGTAGGCTCCGGTACATGGTCAGTTTCTGTGAGCTGATGATATCATTCTTCCAGTCACTGACATACCTCTCCTGGCCTTCATCTGCCATCTTCCTAATTCCGGCTTTTGTCAGGTTGTTGTGATTGGTGTTCTGCTCCGGTTGGGTTTGGCTGGGCTGTTCCGGGGGTTCTGGTTTTTCTGTTTCACCTTCATGTATCAGGGCTTTATGGTGATGGGAGCTTGGATGATGGGTATATGGGCACGGGACTATGGGATGGAGGATGTGTGATGGGTATATGGGCACTGGACTATGGGATGGAGGATGTGTGATGGGTATATGGGTACTGGACTATGGGATGGAGGATGTGTGATGGGTATATGGGCACTGGACTATGGGATGGAGGATGTGTGATGGGTATATGGGCGCTGGACTATGGGATGGAGGATGTGTGATGGGTATATGGGCACGGGACTATGGGATGGAGGATGTGTGATGGGTATATGGGCACTGGGCTATGGGATGGAGGATGTGTGATGGGTATATGGGCACGGGACTATGGGATGGAGGATGTGTGATGGGTATATGGGCACTGGGCTATGGGATGGAGGATGTGTGATGGGTATATGGGCACTAGACTATGGGATGGAGGATGTGTGATGGGTATATGGGCACTGGGCTATGGGATGGAGGATGTGTGATGGGTATATGGATACAGGACTATGGGATGGAGGATGTGTGATGGGTATATGGGCACGGGACTATGGGATGGAGGATGTGTGACGGGTATATGGGCACGGGACTATGGGATGGAGGATGTGTGACGGGTATATGGGCACTGGGATATGGGATGGAGGATGTGTGATGGGTAAATGGGCACGAGACTATGGGATGGAGGATGTGTGATGGGTATATGGGCACGGGACTATGGGATGGAGGATGTGTGATGGGTATATGGGCACAGGACTATGGGATGGAGGATGTGTGATGGGTATATGGACAAGGGACTATGGGATGGAGGATGTGTGATGGGTATATGGGCACTGGACTATGGGATGGAGGATGTGTGATGGGTATATGGGCATGGGACTATGGGATGATGTGTGATTGGTATATGGGCACTGGGCTATGGGATGGAGGATGTGTGATGGGTATATGGGCACTGGGCTATGGGATGAAGGATATGTATGATGGGTATATGGGCACTGGACTATGGGATGGAGAATATGTATGATGGGTATATGGGCATGGGACTATGGGATGGAGGATGTGTATGATTTGTATATGGGCACTGGACTATGGGATGGATGATATGTATGATGGGTATATGGGCACTGGATTATGGGATGGTGGATGTGTGATGGGTATATGGGAACTGGACTATGGGATGTATGTATGATGGGTATATGGGCACTGGACTATGGAATGGAGGATGTGTGATGGGTATATGGGCACTGGACTATGGGATGGATGTATAATGGGTATATAGGCACTGGACTATGGAATGAAGGATGTGTTTATGGGTATATGGGCACTGAACTATGGGATGGAGGATGTGTGATGGGTATATGGGCACTGGGCTATGGGATGGAGGATGTGTGATGGGTAAATGGGCACTGGACTATGGGATGGAGAATATGTATGATGGGTATATGGGAACTGGTCTATGGGATGGAAGATGTGTGATGGGTATATGGACACAGGCCTATGGGATGGAGGATGTATGATGGATATATGGGTACTGGATTATGGTTATGGGCACTGGACTATGTGATGGATGATATGTATGATGGGTATATGGGCATGTGATTATGGGATGGAGGATATGTATGATGGGTATATGGGCACTGGACTATGGGATGGAGGATATGTATGATGGGTATATGGTCACTGGACTATGGGATGGAGGATATGTGATGGGTATATGAGCACTGGACTATGGGATGGAGGATGTGTGATGGGTATATGGGCACGGGATTATGGGATGGAGGATATGTGATGGGTATATGGGCACTGGTCTATGGGATGGAGGATGTGTGATGGGTATATGGGCACTGGACTATGGGATGGAGGATATGTATGATGGGTATATGGGCACTGGACTATGGGATGGAGGATATGTGATGGGTATATGGGCACTGGACTATGGGATGGAGGATATGTATGATGGGTATATGGGCACTGGACTATGGGATGGAGGATGTGTGATGGGTATATGGGCACGGGATTATGGGATGGAGGATGTGTGATGGGTATATGGGCACTGGTCTATGGGATGGAGGATGGGTGATGGGTATATGGGCACTGGACTATGGGATGGAGGATATATATGATGGGTATATGGGCACTGGACTATGGGATGGAGAATATGTATGATGGGTATATGGGCACTGGACTATGGGATGGAGGATATATATGATGGGTATATGGGCACTGGACTATGGGATGGAGAATATGTATGATGGGTATATGGGCACGGGATTATGGGATGGAGGATATGTGATGGTATATGGGCACTGGAACTATGGGATAGAGGATGTGTGATGGGTATATGGGCACTGGACTATGGGATGGAGGATGTGTGATGGGTACATGGGCACTGGACTATGGGATGGAGGATGTGTGATGGGTATATGGGCACTGGACTATGGGATGGAGGATATGTATGATGGGTATATGGGCACTGGGCTATGGGATGGAGGATATATATGATGGGTATGTGGGCACTGGACTATGGGATGGAGAATATGTATGATGGGTATATGGGCACGGGATTATGGGATGGAGGATATGTGATGGTATATGGGCACTGGAACTATGGGATGGAGGATGTGTGATGGGTATATGGGCACTGGACTATGGGATGGAGGATGTGTGATGGGTATATGGGCACTGGACTATGGGATGGAGGATATGTATGATGGGTATATGGGCACTGGACTATGGGATGGAGAATATGTATGATGGGTATATGGGCACGGGATTATGGGATGGAGGATATGTGATGGTATATGGGCACTGGAACTATGGGATAGAGGATGTGTGATGGGTATATGGGCACTGGACTATGGGATGGAGGATGTGTGATGGGTATATGGGCACTGGACTATGGGATGGAGGATGTGTGATGGGTATATGGGCACTGGACTATGGGATGGAGGATATGTATGATGGGTATATGGGCACTGGGCTATGGGATGGAGGATATATATGATGGGTATGTGGGCACTGGACTATGGGATGGAGAATATGTATGATGGGTATATGGGCACGGGATTATGGGATGGAGGATATGTGATGGTATATGGGCACTGGAACTATGGGATGGAGGATGTGTGATGGGTATATGGGCACTGGACTATGGGATGGAGGATGTGTGATGGGTATATGGACACAGGACTATGGGATGGAGGATGTGTGATGGGTATATGGGCACTGGACTATGGGATGGAGGATATGTATGATGGGTATATGGGCACTGGACTATGGGATGGAGAATATGTATGATGGGTATATGGGCACGGGATTATGGGATGGAGGATATGTGATGGTATATGGGCACTGGAACTATGGGATGGAGGATGTGTGATGGGTATATGGGCACTGGACTATGGGATGGAGGATGTGTGATGGGTATATGGACACAGGACTATGGGATGGAGGATGTGTGATGGGTATATGGGAACTGGACTATGGGATGGAGGATGTGTGATGGGTATATGGGCACTGGACTATGGGATGGAGGATATGTATGATGGGTATATGGGCACTGGACTATGGGATGGAGGATGTGTGATGGGTATATGGACACAGGACTATGGGATGGAGGATGTGTGATGGGTATATGGGCACTGGGCTATGGGATGGAGGATATATATGATGGGTATATGGGCACTGGACTATGGGATGGAGAATATGTATGATGGGTATATGGGCACGGGATTATGGGATGGAGGATATGTGATGGTATATGGGCACTGGAACTATGGGATGGAGGATGTGTGATGGGTATATGGGCACTGGACTATGGGATGGAGGATGTGTGATGGGTATATGGACACAGGACTATGGGATGGAGGATGTGTGATGGGTATATGGGCACTGGACTATGGGATGGAGGATATATATGATGGGTATATGGGCACTGGACTATGGGATGGAGAATATGTATGATGGGTATATGGGCACTGGACTATGGGATGGAGGATATATATATGATGGGTATATGGGCACTGGACTATGGGATGGAGAATATGTATGATGGGTATATGGGCACGGGATTATGGGATGGAGGATATGTGATGGTATATGGGCACTGGAACTATGGGATGGAGGATGTGTGATGGGTATATGGGCACTGGACTATGGGATGGAGGATGTGTGATGGGTATATGGACACAGGACTATGGGATGGAGGATGTGTGATGGGTATATGGGCACTGGACTATGGGATGGAGGATGTGTGATGGGTATATGGGCACTGGACTATGGGATGGAGGATATGTATGATGGGTATATGGGCACTGGGCTATGGGATGGAGGATATGTGTGATGGGTATATGTGCACTGGACTATGGGATTCAGGATGTGTGATGATCTCCAGCTTCGACTACTTCAACACCCTTTTCTGTGGCCTCCCTGCTAAAACCCTTGCACCTCTCCAGTCCATCCTTAACTCTGCTGCCCAACTAATTCATCTCACTCCTCGCTACTCCTCCGCTTCCGCCCTCTGCAAATCTCTTCACTGGCGACCATTCCCTCTTGCCTTGTCCATGTATGGTTTGGTCCAGTAGCCCATTTATCATCAGATTGTCCTGGTTCCTCGACATCTGACGTGGACCTTGTTAATCCAGGCGACGTCCAAGCAGGCATGACTCTCTTTGCTCGTAACACTCTCATGGTTATTGAGGTAGGCACCATAGTGTTATGGACCACTACTGGTACATTATGTCCAACAGGGCAGAGCCAGGATTTGAACCCCAGTCTCCCACATTGGTGGCTGTGATTTTACTAAACACAGCACATGTATTACCGACTTCTATTATGTCTTTTACCGCATGTTACTGACTTTTCCGATCTTAAGAAAAATGCTCCTGTTACCGATCATGAATCCGAATGTACCATATTCGTGCCTGATTTATGTTTGGCGATCATTTTTCGAACATATTCGCTCATCTCTAATTATGGCCACCACAACCTGCTACACAAAATAAAACCCCCACTCAGTATGGAGGCATTTACAGTCCACCACAACCCCAGTATAATGGCCCCTACCAGCCACACATTCAGTATGAGAGTCCCAACAGCTCTTCTCTTAATATGATGCCCCCACAATTCCTGATATTTGAGAAAAAACCACACACTACTCAGCCAACCCAGTTCCTGAGGAGCGCTGCTCTGGTCTGTGCGGTGTGAGTACTGAGGCTCCGTGCTACAGGTGTGATGTAGTGACGTCATTGTGCCTGCAGTGCACGGAGTCTCAGACTCAGAAGTGAAGGCTGAATGGTGGATCAGGAGCTTTCCATTCCCTGATTCACTAATCTATTCAGTGGTATCACCGTCATGGGAATGTGGATATCGCTGACATTGTGATGATGGGAAGGAGAGGGTGACCAATACCACACCCCACGGAGCCCTGTCAATTCATAGGCATCATAGCAACCGAGTGGGCTACTTTATGGATGATACACTCATGCCTATCCAACTATCGTATGGTAAATATCTCATAGATCCTGAGTTCATTAGTATCTGCACCAAGAATGAGGCTAAGTGAGTATTTATTAATTGTCGGTGGTCGGAGGTAGTCAGTGAGGTGGATGGTACCATATTGAGCATGTAGGGCGCAGTACTATGGGGGCATTAGAAAGTGGGGGGATGGCAGTACTGTGGGGACACACTGTGTGAGTGGGATGCCAGTCCTGTGGAAATGCAACACCCCAGGTAACAGGTTGTTGCAGTGATGTTGCCTTCCTTTTGGGGAGGGCGATGTCATGCGTGGAGGCAAGGAGGATTCTCTTACCAGATAAGCACACGCATTCAACACATTCTGAATCCAGGCCAGGAGGGGGAGCTCAGGACCCGGATTCAGGGGGGCTTCCCTCATATATGGATATATATCCTGGTCTGGAGGAGGAGTTAGGCAGTCTGAGAGAGACACAGAACGAGAAGAAAGTCTGAGATAGCAGACATTAGAGCTGGCAGCCAGGATTGTGCTGCGTCTCCAGGGAAGAGAGAGAACCTGAAAGGTTGTTGCATACAGTGGAGCATTGAGGAAAGGAGCACAGGAGTGGAACAGGGCTCAGAGGGGAACTGTGACCGGGCACCCTCAGAGCCAAAGCACAGAAAACGGGTACCGGGAGCCCGAGGCTTTTGTGGGAAGCTAAGACACGAAGTAGATCCGGAGGGCACTAGACTACACGTTAACTGCCTACACCAATCAAGCATGAGGTACAGCAGCACTCTAAGAGCCCAGGTTGTGGTAGAGACCCTATAAAAAGGCTCAAACTGCCCACCATGCAGGCAACTGTCCCAGGATAGGAGAGAGAGGATTCCTTGCCAGCAAGCTACAAGCTGCAGGGACCTCGCCATCTTAGCGCAAGTAGGAATGGCTTACGGACCTCCCCTGGGAGAGGGATTACCTTTGCCTCCAAGCCGGCCGGACCACACCACCACCCGTGCCTGGTATCCTGGACTGTGGCCTGCTAATAACAGTAAACCAGGTAAAGACTTTACAACTTGTGTCCTCCACTTATTCTTTGGCATACACCATCTTTGCCACACACCTTGGGAGCCCTGTGGACCCCGCTTCACCTGTGGGAAGCGTCACCATCATTGCTGCAACAACATCCCCCAGAGGACCCCTTTAAAGCAGCACCGGTCACCCTGACCGAAAACCACAGGTGGCGTCACGACAGACTTTATCACAATTCCCCTGTTACAGTGAGTCCCAGGGCAACGGACCGGGTCGCAGCCACCGTGACATCCGCTTTAACAGCGACTGCCCGATGCCGAGTATCCCGCTGCCCTGTGTCTGTGGTTAGCCACTATTTTGGGAACAAAATGCTAAGTTTGGTGGGATGATGGTACTGTAGGAACTTTATACTGTGTGTGGGAGTATAGCGGTACTATGAGAACATTACACTGTGTGTGGGGGTATGGCGGTACTGTAGAAACATTATACTGTGTGTGGGGGTATGGCGGTACTATGAGAACATTATACTGTGTGTGGGGGTATGGCGGTACTGTGAGAACATTATACTGTGTGTGGGGGTATAGCGGTACTATGAGAACATTATACTCTGTGTGGGGGTATGGCGGTACTATGAGAACATTATACTGTGTGAGGGTATGGCAGTACTGTAGAAACATTATACTGTGTGTGGGGGTATGGCGGTACTATGAGATTACACTGTGTGTGGGGGTATGGCGGTATTGCAGGAACATTATACTGTGTGAGGGTATGGCAGTACTGTAAGAACATTATACTGTGTGTGGGGGTATGGCGGTACTATGAGAACATTATACTGTGTGGGGGTATGGCAGTACTATGAGAACATTATACTGTGTGGGGGTATAGCGGTACTATGAGATTACTCTGTGTGTGGGGGTATGGCGGTACTGTAGGAACATTATACTGTGTGTGAGGGTATGGCGGTACTATGAGAACATTATACTGTGTGTGGGTATGGCGGTACTATGAGAACATTATACTGTGTGTGGGGGTATGGCGGTACTATGAGAACATTATACTGTGTGTGAGGGTATGGCGGTACTATGAGAAGATTATACTGTGTGTGGGGGTATGGCGGTACTATGAGAACATTATACTGTGTGGGGGTATGGCGGTACTGTAGGAACATTATACTGTGTGTGGGGGTATGGCGGTACTGTAGGAACATTATACTGTGTGTGTGTGGTATGGCGGTACTGTAGGAACATTATACTGTGTGTGGGGGTATGGCGGTACTGTAGGAATATTATACTGTGTGTGGGGGTATGGCGGTACTGTGAGAACATTATACTGTGTGTGGGGGTATGGCGGTACTGTAGGAACATCATACTATGTGTGGGGGTATGGCGGTACTGTAGGAACATTATACTGTGTGTGGGGGTATGGCGTTACTGTGAGAACATTATATTGTGTGTGGGGGTATGGCGGTACTGTAGGAACATTATACTGTGTGTGGGGGTATGGCGGTACTATGAGAACATTATACTGTGTGTGGGGGTATGGCGGTACTATGAGAACATTATACTGTGTGTGGGGGTATGGCGGTACTATGAGAACATTATACTGTGTGTCAGGGTATGGCGGTACTATGAGAACATTATACTGTGTGTGGGGGTATGGCGGTACTATGAGAACATTATACTGTGTGGGGGGGTATGGCGGTACTATGAGAACATTATACTGTGTGCGGGGGTATGGCAGTACTATGAGAACATTATACTGTGTGGGGGTATGGCGGTACTATGAGAACATTATACTGTGTGTGGGGGTATGGCGGTACTATGAGAACATGATACTGTGTGTGGGGGTATAGCGGTAGTGTGAAAATACTTTTTTACGAGAGATGCCAGTACTGTGGAAACTTTATTCTGTGTGGGGGTATGGTGGTACTATGAGAACATTATACTGTTTGGGAGTATGGAGGTCAGGGCCGGCTCCAGGTTTTTGAGGGCCCCGGGCGAAAGAGTCTCAGTGGGCCCCCCCTTTAACACATACCCCGATTCATGATCGCATATAAACACAGCCATGTAGTATATAACACTGCCCACGTAGTATATAGCAGCCCATGTAGTATATAGCAGCCCACGTAGCATATAGCAGCCCACGTAGTATATAGCAGCGCAGCCCACATAGTATATAGCAGCGCCACTCACTCATGCACTGGTAGGACTAGGAGCTCCTCCTGAATCTGCCTCATAACTTCAGCAGCACGGCAGGCAGCCAGTGGCAGAGAGCAGAGCAGAGAATGTGCTCTCTCCCCCCACAAACAATGTCACGCTGGCTGCCTTCTCTTAACCCCTATGTGTGCCTGCCTGGCTGCACTCACTGAGTGATAAGATGCTTGTGTCAGAGCTGGCACATAGGGGTTAAGAGAACGCAGCCAGCAGTGACTTTGTAGGCGGAGAGAGCATGTTATCTCCTGCTCTGCTCTCCCAGCTGTATCTATGACAGCATGAGTGGGCCCCCATCTCTCCCCAGGGCCCCGGCATTTGCCCGCTGTGCCGGGTGCTGACGCCGGCCCTGATGGAGGTACTATGAGAACATTATACTGTGTGTGTGTGTGTGGGGGCATGCCGGTACTGAAGGAACATTATACTGTGTGTGGGGGTATGGCGGTACTGTGAGAACATTATACTGTGTGTGGCGGTTTGGCGGTACTGTAGGAACATTATACTGTGTGTGGGGGTATGGCGGTACTATGAGAACATTATACTGTGTGTGGGGGTATGGCGGTACTATGAGAACATTATACTGTGTGTGAGGGTATGGCGGTACTATGAGAAGATTATACTGTGTGTGGGGGTATGGCGGTACTATGAGAACATTATACTGTGTGGGGGTATGGCGGTACTGTAGGAACATTATACTGTGTGTGGGGGTATGGCGGTACTGTAGGAACATTATACTGTGTGTGGGGGTATGGCGGTACTGTAGGAACATTATACTGTGTGTGTGAGGTATGGCGGTACTGTAGGAACATTATACTGTGTGTGGGGGTATGGCGGTACTGTAGGAACATTATACTGTGTGTGGGGGTATGGCGGTACTGTGAGAACATTATACTGTGTGTGGGGGTACAGCGGTACTGTAGGAACATTATACTATGTGTGGGGGTATGGCGGTACTGTAGGAACATTATACTGTGTGTGGGGGTATGGCGGTACTGTGAGAACATTATACTGTGTGTGGGGGTATGGCGGTATTATGAGAACATTATACTGTGTGTGGGGGTATGGCGGTACTGTAGGAACATTATACTGTGTGTGGGGGTATGGCGGTACTGTGAGAACATTATACTGTGTGTGGGGGTATGGCGGTACTGTAGGAACATTATACTGTGTGTGGGGGTATGGCGGTACTGTGAGAACATTATACTGTGTGTGGGGGTATGGCGGTACTGTAGGAACATCATACTATGTGTGGGGGTATGGCGGTACTGTAGGAACATTATACTGTGTGTGGGGGTATGGCGTTACTGTGAGAACATTATACTGTGTGTGGGGGTATGGCGGTACTGTAGGAACATTATACTGTGTGTGGGGGTATGGCGTTACTGTGAGAACATTATACTGTGTGTGGGGGTATGGCGGTACTGTAGGAACATTATACTGTGTGTGGGGGTATGGCGGTACTATGAGAACATTATACTGTGTGTGGGGGTGTGGCGGTACTATGAGAACATTATACTGTGTGTGGGGGTATGGCGGTACTATGAGAACATTATACTGTGTGTCAGGGTATGGCGGTACTATGAGAACATTATACTGTGTGTGGGGGTATGGCGGTACTATGAGAACATTATACTGTGTGGGGGGGTATGGCGGTACTATGAGAACATTATACTGTGTGCGGGGGTATGGCAGTACTATGAGAACATTATACTGTGTGGGGGTATGGCGGTACTATGAGAACAATATACTGTGTCTGGGGGTATGGTGGTACTATGGGAACATTATAATGTGTGTGGGGGTATGGCGGTAGTGTGAAAATACTTTTTTACGAGAGATGCCAGTACTGTGGAAACTTTATTCTGTGTGGGGGTATGGTGGTACTATGAGAACATTATACTATTTGGGAGTATGGAGGTACTATGAGAACATTATACTGTGTGTGTGGGGGCATGCCGGTACTGAAGGAACATTATACTGTGTGTGGGGGTATGGCGGTACTGTGAGAACATTATACTGTGTGTGGCGGTTTGGCGGTACTGTAAGAACATTATACTGTGTGTGGGGGTATGGCGGTACTATGAGAACATTATACTGTGTGTGGGGGTATGGCGGTACTGTAGGAACATTATACTGTGTGTGTGACGTATGGCGGTACTGTAGGAACATTATACTGTGTGTGGGGGTATGGCGGTACTGTAAGAACATTATACTGTGTGTGGGGGTATGGCGGTACTGTGAGAACATTATACTGTGTGTGGGGGTATGGCGGTACTGTAGGAACATCATGCTATGTGTGGGGGTATGGCGGTACTGTAGGAACATTATACTGTGTGTGGGGGTATGGCGTTACTGTGAGAACATTATACTGTGTGTGGGGGTATGGCGGTACTGTAGGAACATTATACTGTGTGTGGGGGTATGGCGGTACTATGAGAACATTATACTGTGTGTGGGGGTATGGCGGTACTATGAGAACATTATACTGTGTGTGGGGGTATGGCGGTACTATGAGAACATTATACTGTGTGTCAGGGTATGGCGGTACTATGAGAACATTATACTGTGTGGGGGGGTATGGCGGTACTATGAGAACATTATACTGTGTGTGGGGGTATGGCGGTACTATGAGAACATTATACTGTGTGGGGGTATGGCGGTACTGTAGGAACATTATACTGTGTGTGGGGGTACGGCGGTACTGTAGGAACATTATACTGTGTGTGTGACGTATGGCGGTACTGTAGGAACATTATACTGTGTGTGGGGGTATGGCGGTACTGTGAGAACATTATACTGTGTGTGGGGGTATGGCGGTACTGTAGGAACATTATACTGTGTGTGGGGGTATGGCGGTACTATGAGAACATTATACTGTGTGTGGGGGTATGGCAGTACTATGAGAACATTATACTGTGTGTGGGGGTATGGTGGAACTATGAGAACATTATACTGTGTGTCAGGGTATGGCGGTACTATGAGAACATTATACTGTGTGTGGGGGTATGGCGGTACTATGAGAACATTATACTGTTTGGGAGTATGGAGGTACTATGAGAACATTATACTGTGTGTGTGGGGGCATGCCGGTACTGAAGGAACATTATACTGTGTGTGGGGGTATGGCGGTACTGTGAGAACATTATACTGTGTGTGGCGGTTTGGCGGTACTGTAGGAACATTATACTGTGTGTGGGGGTATGGCGGTACTATGAGAACATTATACTGTGTGTGGGGGTATGGCGGTACTATGAGAACATTATACTGTGTGTGAGGGTATGGCAGTACTATGAGAAGATTATACTGTGTGTGGGGGTATGGCGGTACTATGAGAACATTATACTGTGTGGGGGTATGGCGGTACTGTAGTAACATTATACTGTGTGTGGGGGTATGGCGGTACTGTAGGAACATTATACTGTGTGTGTGAGGTATGGCGGTACTGTAGGAACATTATACTGTGTGTGGGGGTATGGCGGTACTGTAGGAACATTATACTGTGTGTGGGGGTACGGCGGTACTGTGAGAACATTATACTGTGTGAGGGTATGGCAGTACTGTAGGAACATTATACTGTGTGTGGGGGTATGGCGGTACTATGAGATTACACTGTGTGTGGGGGTATGGCGGTATTGCAGGAACATTATACTGAGTGAGGGTATGGCAGTACTGTAAGAACATTATACTGTGTGTGGGAGTATGGCGGTACTATGAGAACATTATACTGTGTGGGGGTATGGCAGTACTATGAGAACATTATACTGTGTGGGGGTATAGCGGTACTATGAGATTACTCTGTGTGTGGGGGTATGGCGGTACTGTAGGAACATTATACTGTGTGTGGGGGTATGGCGGTACTGTAGGAACATTATACTGTGTGTGTGTGGTATGGCGGTACTGTAAGAACATTATACTGTGTGTGGGGGTATGGCGGTACTGTAGGAACATTATACTGTGTGTGGGGGTATGGCGGTACTGTAGGAACATACTGTGAGTGGGGGTATGGCGGTACTATGAGAACATTATACTGTGTGTGGGGGTATGGCGGTATTATGAGAACATTATACTGTGTGTGGTGGTATAGGGGTAATATGAGAACATTATACTGTGCGGGGGTATGGCGGTACTGTAGGAACATTATACTGTGTGGGGGTATAGCGGTACTGTAGGAACATTATACTGTGTGTGGTGGTATGGCGGTACTGTAGGGACATTATACTGTGTGTGTGTGTGGTATGGCGGTACTGTAGGAACATTATACTGTGTGTGGGGGTATGGCTGTATTGTAAGAATATTATACTGTGTGTGGGGGTATGGCGGTACTATGAGAACATTATACTGTGTGTGGGGGTATGGCGGTACTATGAGAACATTATACTGTGTGTGAGGGTATGGCGGTACTATGAGAAGATTATACTGTGTGTGGGGGTATGGCGGTACTGTGAAAACATTATACTGTGTGTGGGGGTATGGCGGTATTATGAGAACATTATACTGTGTGTGGGGGTATGGCGGTACTGTAGGAACATTATACTGTGTGTGGGGGTATGGCGGTACTGTGAGAACATTATACTGTGTGTGGGGGTATGGCGGTACTGTAGGAACATTATACTGTGTGTGGGGGTATGGCGGTACTGTGAGAACATTATACTGTGTGTGGGGGTATGGCGGTACTGTAGGAACATCATACTGTGTGTGGGGGTATGGCGGTACTGTAGGAACATTATACTGTGTGTGGGGGTATGGCGGTACTGTAGGAACATTATACTGTGTGTGGGGGTATGGCGGTACTATGAGAACATTATACTGTGTGTGGGGGTATGGCGGTACTATGAGAACATTATACTGTGTGTCAGGGTATGGCGGTACTATGAGAACATTATACTGTGTGTGGGGGTATGGCGGTACTATGAGAACATTATACTGTGTGTGGGGGTACAGCGGTACTGTAGGAACATTATACTGTGTGTGACGTATGGCGGTACTGTAGGAACATTATACTGTGTGTGGGGGTATGGCGGTACTGTAGGAACATTATACTGTGTGTGGGGGTATGGCGGTACTGTGAGAACATTATACTGTGTGTGGGGGTACAGCGGTACTGTAGGAACATTATACTATGTGTGGGGGTATGGCGGTACTGTAGGAACATTATACTGTGTGTGGGGGTATGGCGGTACTGTGAGAACATTATACTGTGTGTGGGGGTATGGCGGTACTGTAGGAACATTATACTGTGTGTGGGGGTGTGGCGGTACTATGAGAACATTATACTGTGTGTGGGGGTATGGCGGTATTATGAGAACATTATACTGTGTGTGGGGGTATGGCGGTACTATGAGAACATTATACTGTGTGTCAGGGTATGGCAGAACTATGAGAACATTATACTGTGTGTGTGGGTATGGCGGTACTATGAGAACATTATACTGTGTGGGGGGGGTATGGCGGTACTATGAGAACATTATACTGTGTGTGGGGTATGGCAGTACTATGAGAACATTATACTGTGTGGGGGTATGGTGGTACTATGAGAACATTATACTGTGTGTGGGGGTATGGCGGTACTATGAGAACATTATACTGTGTGTGGGGGTATGGCGATAGTGTGAAAATACTTTTTTACGAGAGATGCCAGTACTGTGGAAACATTATACTGTGTGGGGGTATGGTGGTACTATGAGAACATTATACTGTGTGGGGGTATGGCGGTACTATGAGAACATTATACTGTGTGTGGGGGGGTATGGCGGTACTGCAGGAACATTATACTGTGTGTGGGGGTATGGCGGTCATGTGAGAACATTATACTGTGTGTGGGGGTATGGCGGTACTATGAGAACATTATACTGTGTGTGGGGTTATGGCGGTACTATGAGAATATTATACTGTGTTTGAGGGTATGGCGGTACTATGAGAAGATTATACTGTGTGTGGCGGTATGGCGGTACTATGAGAACATTATACTGTGTGGGGGTATGGCGGTACTGTAGGAATATTATACTGTGTGTGGGGGTATGGCGGTACTGTAGGAACATTATACTGTGTGTGTGTGGTATGGCGATACTGTAGGAACATTATACTGTGTGTGGGGGTATGGCGGTACTGTAGGAACATTATACTGTGTGTGGGGGTATGGCGGTACTGTGAGAACATTATACTGTGTATGGGGGTATGGCGGTACTGTAGGAACATTATACTATGTGTGGGGGTATGGCAGTACTGTAGAAACATTATACTGTGTGTGGGGGTATGGTGGTACTGTGAGAACATTATACTGTGTGTGGGGGTATGGCGGTACTGTAGGAACATTATACTCTGTGTGGGGGTATGGCGGTACTATGAGAACATTATACTGTGTGTGGGGGTATGGCAGTACTATGAGAACATTATAATGTGTGTGGGGGTATGGCGGTAGTATGAGAACATTATACTGTGTGTCAGGGTATGGCGGTACTATGAGAATATTATACTGTGTGTGGGGGTATGGCGGTACTATGGGAACATTATACTGTGTGTGGGGGTATGGCGGTACTATGAGAACATTTTACTGTGTGTGGGGGTATGGCGGTACTATGAGAACATTATACTGTGTGTGGGGGTATGGCGGTACTATGAGAACATTATACTGTGTGTGGGGGTATGGCGGTACTATGAGAACATTATAGTGTGTGTGGGGGTATGGCGGTACTATGAGAACATTATACTGTGTGTGGGGGTATGGCGGTACTATGAGAACATTATACTGTGTGTGAGGGTATGGCGGTACTATGAGAAGATTATACTGTGTGTGGGGGTATGGCGGTACTGTAGGAACATTATACTGTGTGTGGGGGTATGGCGGTACTGTAGGAACATTATACTGTGTGTATGTGGTATGGCGGTACTGTAGGAACATTATACTGTGTGTGGGGGTACGGCGGTACTGTAGGAACATTATAATGTGTGTGAGGGTATGGCGGTACTATGAGAAGATTATACTGTGTGTGGGGGTATGGCGGTACTGTAGGAACATTATACTGTGTGTGGGGGTATGGCGGTACTATGAGAACATTATACTGTGTGTGGGGGTATGGCGGTACTATGAGAACATTATACTGTGTGTGGGGGTATGGCGGTACTATGAGAACATTATACTGTGTGTCAGGGTATGGCGGTACTATGAGAACATTATACTGTGTGTGGGGGTATGGCGGTACTATGAGAACATTATACTGTGTGTGGGGGTACAGCGGTACTGTAGGAACATTATACTGTGTGTGTGACGTATGGCGGTACTGTAGGAACATTATACTGTGTGTGGGGGTATGGCGGTACTGTAGGAACATTATACTGTGTGTGGGGGTATGGCGGTACTGTGAGAACATTATACTGTGTGTGGGGGTATGGCGGTACTGTAGGAACATCATGCTATGTGTGGGGGTATGGCGGTACTGTAGGAACATTATACTGTGTGTGGGGGTATGGCGTTACTGTGAGAACATTATACTGTGTGTGGGGGTATGGCGGTACTGTAGGAACATTATACTGTGTGTGGGGGTATGGCGGTACTATGAGAACATTATACTGTGTGTGGGGGTATGGCGGTACTATGAGAACATTATACTGTGTGTGGGGGTATGGCGGTACTATGAGAACATTATACTGTGTGTCAGGGTATGGCGGTACTATGAGAACATTATACTGTGTGGGGGGGTATGGCGGTACTATGAGAACATTATACTGTGTGTGGGGGTATGGCGGTACTATGAGAACATTATACTGTGTGGGGGTATGGCGGTACTGTAGGAACATTATACTGTGTGTGGGGGTATGGCGGTACTGTAGGAACATTATACTGTGTGTGTGACGTATGGCGGTACTGTAGGAACATTATAATGTGTGTGGGGGTATGGCGGTACTGTGAGAACATTATACTGTGTGTGGGGGTATGGCGGTACTGTAGGAACATTATACTGTGTGTGGGGGTATGGCGGTACTATGAGAACATTATACTGTGTGTGGGGGTATGGCGGTACTATGAGAACATTATACTGTGTGTGGGGGTATGGTGGAACTATGAGAACATTATACTGTGTGTCAGGGTATGGCGGTACTATGAGAACATTATACTGTGTGTGCGGGTATGGCGGTACTATGAGAACATTATACTGTGTGGGGGGGTATGGCGGTACTATGAGAACATTATACTGTGTGCGGGGGTATGGCAGTACTATGAGAACATTATACTGTGTGGGGGTATGGCGGTACTATGAGAACATTATACTGTGTGTGGGGGTATGGCGGTACTATGAGAACATTATACTGTGTGTGGGGGTATGGCGGTACTATGAGAACATTATACTGTGTGTCAGGGTATGGCGGTACTATGAGAACATTATACTGTGTGTGGGGGTATGGCGGTACTATGAGAACATTATACTGTGTGGGGGGGTATGGCGGTACTATGAGAACATTATACTGTGTGCGGGGGTATGGCAGTACTATGAGAACATTATACTGTGTGGGGGTATGGCGGTACTATGAGAACATTATACTGTGTGTGGGGTTATGGCGGTACTATGAGAACATTATACTGTGTGTGGGGGTATGGCGGTAGTGTGAAAATACTTTTTTACGAGAGATGCCAGTACTGTGGAAACTTTATTCTGTGTGGGGGTATGGTGGTACTATGAGAACATTATACTGTTTGGGAGTATGGAGGTACTATGAGAACATTATACTGTGTGTGTGGGGGCATGCCGGTACTGAAGGAACACTATACTGTGTGTGGGGGTATGGCGGTACTGTGAGAACATTATACTGTGTGTGGCGGTTTGGCGGTACTGTAGGAACATTATACTGTGTGTGGGGGTATGGCGGTACTATGAGAACATTATACTGTGTGTGGGGGTATGGCGGTACTATGAGAACATTATACTGTGTGTGAGGGTATGGCGGTACTATGAGAAGATTATACTGTGTGTGGGGGTATGGCGGTACTATGAGAACATTATACTGTGTGGGGGTATGGCGGTACTGTAGGAACATTATACTGTGTGTGGGGGTATGGCGGTACTGTAGGAACATTATACTGTGTGTGTGAGGTATGGCGGTACTGTAGGAACATTATACTGTGTGTGGGGGTATGGCGGTACTGTAGGAACATTATACTGTGTGTGTGGGTATGGCGGTACTGTGAGAACATTATACTGTGTGTGGGGGTACAGCGGTACTGTAGGAACATTATACTATGTGTGGGGGTATGGCGGTACTGTAGGAACATTATACTGTGTGTGGGGGTATGGCGGTACTGTGAGAACATTATACTGTGTGTGGGGGTATGGCGGTACTGTGAGAACATTATACTGTGTGTGGGGGTATGGCGGTACTGTAGGAACATTATACTGTGTGTGTGAGGTATGGCGGTACTGTAGGAACATTATACTGTGTGTGGGGGTATGGCGGTACTGTAGGAACATTATACTGTGTGTGTGTGGTATGGCGGTACTGTAGGAACATTATACTGTGTGTGGGGGTATGGCGGTACTGTAGGAATATTATACTGTGTGTGGGGGTATGGCGGTACTGTGAGAACATTATACTGTGTGTGGGGGTATGGCGGTACTGTAGGAACATCATACTATGTGTGGGGGTATGGCGGTACTGTAGGAACATTATACTGTGTGTGGGGGTATGGCGTTACTGTGAGAACATTATATTGTGTGTGGGGGTATGGCGGTACTGTAGGAACATTATACTGTGTGTGGGGGTATGGCGGTACTATGAGAACATTATACTGTGTGTGGGGGTATGGCGGTACTATGAGAACATTATACTGTGTGTGGGGGTATGGCGGTACTATGAGAACATTATACTGTGTGTCAGGGTATGGCGGTACTATGAGAACATTATACTGTGTGTGGGGGTATGGCGGTACTATGAGAACATTATACTGTGTGGGGGGGTATGGCGGTACTATGAGAACATTATACTGTGTGCGGGGGTATGGCAGTACTATGAGAACATTATACTGTGTGGGGGTATGGCGGTACTATGAGAACATTATACTGTGTGTGGGGGTATGGCGGTACTATGAGAACATGATACTGTGTGTGGGGGTATAGCGGTAGTGTGAAAATACTTTTTTACGAGAGATGCCAGTACTGTGGAAACTTTATTCTGTGTGGGGGTATGGTGGTACTATGAGAACATTATACTGTTTGGGAGTATGGAGGTCAGGGCCGGCTCCAGGTTTTTGAGGGCCCCGGGCGAAAGAGTCTCAGTGGGCCCCCCCTTTAACACATACCCCGATTCATGATCGCATATAAACACAGCCATGTAGTATATAACACTGCCCACGTAGTATATAGCAGCCCATGTAGTATATAGCAGCCCACGTAGCATATAGCAGCCCACGTAGTATATAGCAGCGCAGCCCACATAGTATATAGCAGCGCCACTCACTCATGCACTGGTAGGACTAGGAGCTCCTCCTGAATCTGCCTCATAACTTCAGCAGCACGGCAGGCAGCCAGTGGCAGAGAGCAGAGCAGAGAATGTGCTCTCTCCCCCCACAAACAATGTCACGCTGGCTGCCTTCTCTTAACCCCTATGTGTGCCTGCCTGGCTGCACTCACTGAGTGATAAGATGCTTGTGTCAGAGCTGGCACATAGGGGTTAAGAGAACGCAGCCAGCAGTGACTTTGTAGGCGGAGAGAGCATGTTATCTCCTGCTCTGCTCTCCCAGCTGTATCTATGACAGCATGAGTGGGCCCCCATCTCTCCCCAGGGCCCCGGCATTTGCCCGCTGTGCCGGGTGCTGACGCCGGCCCTGATGGAGGTACTATGAGAACATTATACTGTGTGTGTGTGTGTGGGGGCATGCCGGTACTGAAGGAACATTATACTGTGTGTGGGGGTATGGCGGTACTGTGAGAACATTATACTGTGTGTGGCGGTTTGGCGGTACTGTAGGAACATTATACTGTGTGTGGGGGTATGGCGGTACTATGAGAACATTATACTGTGTGTGGGGGTATGGCGGTACTATGAGAACATTATACTGTGTGTGAGGGTATGGCGGTACTATGAGAAGATTATACTGTGTGTGGGGGTATGGCGGTACTATGAGAACATTATACTGTGTGGGGGTATGGCGGTACTGTAGGAACATTATACTGTGTGTGGGGGTATGGCGGTACTGTAGGAACATTATACTGTGTGTGGGGGTATGGCGGTACTGTAGGAACATTATACTGTGTGTGTGAGGTATGGCGGTACTGTAGGAACATTATACTGTGTGTGGGGGTATGGCGGTACTGTAGGAACATTATACTGTGTGTGGGGGTATGGCGGTACTGTGAGAACATTATACTGTGTGTGGGGGTACAGCGGTACTGTAGGAACATTATACTATGTGTGGGGGTATGGCGGTACTGTAGGAACATTATACTGTGTGTGGGGGTATGGCGGTACTGTGAGAACATTATACTGTGTGTGGGGGTATGGCGGTATTATGAGAACATTATACTGTGTGTGGGGGTATGGCGGTACTGTAGGAACATTATACTGTGTGTGGGGGTATGGCGGTACTGTGAGAACATTATACTGTGTGTGGGGGTATGGCGGTACTGTAGGAACATTATACTGTGTGTGGGGGTATGGCGGTACTGTGAGAACATTATACTGTGTGTGGGGGTATGGCGGTACTGTAGGAACATCATACTATGTGTGGGGGTATGGCGGTACTGTAGGAACATTATACTGTGTGTGGGGGTATGGCGTTACTGTGAGAACATTATACTGTGTGTGGGGGTATGGCGGTACTGTAGGAACATTATACTGTGTGTGGGGGTATGGCGTTACTGTGAGAACATTATACTGTGTGTGGGGGTATGGCGGTACTGTAGGAACATTATACTGTGTGTGGGGGTATGGCGGTACTATGAGAACATTATACTGTGTGTGGGGGTGTGGCGGTACTATGAGAACATTATACTGTGTGTGGGGGTATGGCGGTACTATGAGAACATTATACTGTGTGTCAGGGTATGGCGGTACTATGAGAACATTATACTGTGTGTGGGGGTATGGCGGTACTATGAGAACATTATACTGTGTGGGGGGGTATGGCGGTACTATGAGAACATTATACTGTGTGCGGGGGTATGGCAGTACTATGAGAACATTATACTGTGTGGGGGTATGGCGGTACTATGAGAACAATATACTGTGTCTGGGGGTATGGTGGTGCTATGGGAACATTATAATGTGTGTGGGGGTATGGCGGTAGTGTGAAAATACTTTTTTACGAGAGATGCCAGTACTGTGGAAACTTTATTCTGTGTGGGGGTATGGTGGTACTATGAGAACATTATACTGTTTGGGAGTATGGAGGTACTATGAGAACATTATACTGTGTGTGTGGGGGCATGCCGGTACTGAAGGAACATTATACTGTGTGTGGGGGTATGGCGGTACTGTGAGAACATTATACTGTGTGTGGCGGTTTGGCGGTACTGTAAGAACATTATACTGTGTGTGGGGGTATGGCGGTACTATGAGAACATTATACTGTGTGTGGGGGTATGGCGGTACTGTAGGAACATTATACTGTGTGTGTGACGTATGGCGGTACTGTAGGAACATTATACTGTGTGTGGGGGTATGGCGGTACTGTAAGAACATTATACTGTGTGTGGGGGTATGGCGGTACTGTGAGAACATTATACTGTGTGTGGGGGTATGGCGGTACTGTAGGAACATCATGCTATGTGTGGGGGTATGGCGGTACTGTAGGAACATTATACTGTGTGTGGGGGTATGGCGTTACTGTGAGAACATTATACTGTGTGTGGGGGTATGGCGGTACTGTAGGAACATTATACTGTGTGTGGGGGTATGGCGGTACTATGAGAACATTATACTGTGTGTGGGGGTATGGCGGTACTATGAGAACATTATACTGTGTGTGGGGGTATGGCGGTACTATGAGAACATTATACTGTGTGTCAGGGTATGGCGGTACTATGAGAACATTATACTGTGTGGGGGGGTATGGCGGTACTATGAGAACATTATACTGTGTGTGGGGGTATGGCGGTACTATGAGAACATTATACTGTGTGGGGGTATGGCGGTACTGTAGGAACATTATACTGTGTGTGGGGGTACGGCGGTACTGTAGGAACATTATACTGTGTGTGTGACGTATGGCGGTACTGTAGGAACATTATACTGTGTGTGGGGGTATGGCGGTACTGTGAGAACATTATACTGTGTGTGGGGGTATGGCGGTACTGTAGGAACATTATACTGTGTGTGGGGGTATGGCGGTACTATGAGAACATTATACTGTGTGTGGGGGTATGGCAGTACTATGAGAACATTATACTGTGTGTGGGGGTATGGTGGAACTATGAGAACATTATACTGTGTGTCAGGGTATGGCGGTACTATGAGAACATTATACTGTGTGTGGGGGTATGGCGGTACTATGAGAACATTATACTGTTTGGGAGTATGGAGGTACTATGAGAACATTATACTGTGTGTGTGGGGGCATGCCGGTACTGAAGGAACATTATACTGTGTGTGGGGGTATGGCGGTACTGTGAGAACATTATACTGTGTGTGGCGGTTTGGCGGTACTGTAGGAACATTATACTGTGTGTGGGGGTATGGCGGTACTATGAGAACATTATACTGTGTGTGGGGGTATGGCGGTACTATGAGAACATTATACTGTGTGTGAGGGTATGGCAGTACTATGAGAAGATTATACTGTGTGTGGGGGTATGGCGGTACTATGAGAACATTATACTGTGTGGGGGTATGGCGGTACTGTAGTAACATTATACTGTGTGTGGGGGTATGGCGGTACTGTAGGAACATTATACTGTGTGTGTGAGGTATGGCGGTACTGTAGGAACATTATACTGTGTGTGGGGGTATGGCGGTACTGTAGGAACATTATACTGTGTGTGGGGGTACGGCGGTACTGTGAGAACATTATACTGTGTGAGGGTATGGCAGTACTGTAGGAACATTATACTGTGTGTGGGGGTATGGCGGTACTATGAGATTACACTGTGTGTGGGGGTATGGCGGTATTGCAGGAACATTATACTGAGTGAGGGTATGGCAGTACTGTAAGAACATTATACTGTGTGTGGGAGTATGGCGGTACTATGAGAACATTATACTGTGTGGGGGTATGGCAGTACTATGAGAACATTATACTGTGTGGGGGTATAGCGGTACTATGAGATTACTCTGTGTGTGGGGGTATGGCGGTACTGTAGGAACATTATACTGTGTGTGGGGGTATGGCGGTACTGTAGGAACATTATACTGTGTGTGTGTGGTATGGCGGTACTGTAAGAACATTATACTGTGTGTGGGGGTATGGCGGTACTGTAGGAACATTATACTGTGTGTGGGGGTATGGCGGTACTGTAGGAACATACTGTGAGTGGGGGTATGGCGGTACTATGAGAACATTATACTGTGTGTGGGGGTATGGCGGTATTATGAGAACATTATACTGTGTGTGGTGGTATAGGGGTAATATGAGAACATTATACTGTGCGGGGGTATGGCGGTACTGTAGGAACATTATACTGTGTGGGGGTATAGCGGTACTGTAGGAACATTATACTGTGTGTGGTGGTATGGCGGTACTGTAGGGACATTATACTGTGTGTGTGTGTGGTATGGCGGTACTGTAGGAACATTATACTGTGTGTGGGGGTATGGCTGTATTGTAAGAATATTATACTGTGTGTGGGGGTATGGCGGTACTATGAGAACATTATACTGTGTGTGGGGGTATGGCGGTACTATGAGAACATTATACTGTGTGTGAGGGTATGGCGGTACTATGAGAAGATTATACTGTGTGTGGGGGTATGGCGGTACTGTGAAAACATTATACTGTGTGTGGGGGTATGGCGGTATTATGAGAACATTATACTGTGTGTGGGGGTATGGCGGTACTGTAGGAACATTATACTGTGTGTGGGGGTATGGCGGTACTGTGAGAACATTATACTGTGTGTGGGGGTATGGCGGTACTGTAGGAACATTATACTGTGTGTGGGGGTATGGCGGTACTGTGAGAACATTATACTGTGTGTGGGGGTATGGCGGTACTGTAGGAACATCATACTGTGTGTGGGGGTATGGCGGTACTGTAGGAACATTATACTGTGTGTGGGGGTATGGCGGTACTGTAGGAACATTATACTGTGTGTGGGGGTATGGCGGTACTATGAGAACATTATACTGTGTGTGGGGGTATGGCGGTACTATGAGAACATTATACTGTGTGTCAGGGTATGGCGGTACTATGAGAACATTATACTGTGTGTGGGGGTATGGCGGTACTATGAGAACATTATACTGTGTGTGGGGGTACAGCGGTACTGTAGGAACATTATACTGTGTGTGACGTATGGCGGTACTGTAGGAACATTATACTGTGTGTGGGGGTATGGCGGTACTGTAGGAACATTATACTGTGTGTGGGGGTATGGCGGTACTGTGAGAACATTATACTGTGTGTGGGGGTACAGCGGTACTGTAGGAACATTATACTATGTGTGGGGGTATGGCGGTACTGTAGGAACATTATACTGTGTGTGGGGGTATGGCGGTACTGTGAGAACATTATACTGTGTGTGGGGGTATGGCGGTACTGTAGGAACATTATACTGTGTGTGGGGGTGTGGCGGTACTATGAGAACATTATACTGTGTGTGGGGGTATGGCGGTATTATGAGAACATTATACTGTGTGTGGGGGTATGGCGGTACTATGAGAACATTATACTGTGTGTCAGGGTATGGCAGAACTATGAGAACATTATACTGTGTGTGTGGGTATGGCGGTACTATGAGAACATTATACTGTGTGGGGGGGGTATGGCGGTACTATGAGAACATTATACTGTGTGTGGGGTATGGCAGTACTATGAGAACATTATACTGTGTGGGGGTATGGTGGTACTATGAGAACATTATACTGTGTGTGGGGGTATGGCGGTACTATGAGAACATTATACTGTGTGTGGGGGTATGGCGATAGTGTGAAAATACTTTTTTACGAGAGATGCCAGTACTGTGGAAACATTATACTGTGTGGGGGTATGGTGGTACTATGAGAACATTATACTGTGTGGGGGTATGGCGGTACTATGAGAACATTATACTGTGTGTGGGGGGGTATGGCGGTACTGCAGGAACATTATACTGTGTGTGGGGGTATGGCGGTCATGTGAGAACATTATACTGTGTGTGGGGGTATGGCGGTACTATGAGAACATTATACTGTGTGTGGGGTTATGGCGGTACTATGAGAATATTATACTGTGTTTGAGGGTATGGCGGTACTATGAGAAGATTATACTGTGTGTGGCGGTATGGCGGTACTATGAGAACATTATACTGTGTGGGGGTATGGCGGTACTGTAGGAATATTATACTGTGTGTGGGGGTATGGCGGTACTGTAGGAACATTATACTGTGTGTGTGTGGTATGGCGATACTGTAGGAACATTATACTGTGTGTGGGGGTATGGCGGTACTGTAGGAACATTATACTGTGTGTGGGGGTATGGCGGTACTGTGAGAACATTATACTGTGTATGGGGGTATGGCGGTACTGTAGGAACATTATACTATGTGTGGGGGTATGGCAGTACTGTAGAAACATTATACTGTGTGTGGGGGTATGGTGGTACTGTGAGAACATTATACTGTGTGTGGGGGTATGGCGGTACTGTAGGAACATTATACTCTGTGTGGGGGTATGGCGGTACTATGAGAACATTATACTGTGTGTGGGGGTATGGCAGTACTATGAGAACATTATAATGTGTGTGGGGGTATGGCGGTAGTATGAGAACATTATACTGTGTGTCAGGGTATGGCGGTACTATGAGAATATTATACTGTGTGTGGGGGTATGGCGGTACTATGGGAACATTATACTGTGTGTGGGGGTATGGCGGTACTATGAGAACATTTTACTGTGTGTGGGGGTATGGCGGTACTATGAGAACATTATACTGTGTGTGGGGGTATGGCGGTACTATGAGAACATTATACTGTGTGTGGGGGTATGGCGGTACTATGAGAACATTATAGTGTGTGTGGGGGTATGGCGGTACTATGAGAACATTATACTGTGTGTGGGGGTATGGCGGTACTATGAGAACATTATACTGTGTGTGAGGGTATGGCGGTACTATGAGAAGATTATACTGTGTGTGGGGGTATGGCGGTACTGTAGGAACATTATACTGTGTGTGGGGGTATGGCGGTACTGTAGGAACATTATACTGTGTGTATGTGGTATGGCGGTACTGTAGGAACATTATACTGTGTGTGGGGGTACGGCGGTACTGTAGGAACATTATAATGTGTGTGAGGGTATGGCGGTACTATGAGAAGATTATACTGTGTGTGGGGGTATGGCGGTACTGTAGGAACATTATACTGTGTGTGGGGGTATGGCGGTACTATGAGAACATTATACTGTGTGTGGGGGTATGGCGGTACTATGAGAACATTATACTGTGTGTGGGGGTATGGCGGTACTATGAGAACATTATACTGTGTGTCAGGGTATGGCGGTACTATGAGAACATTATACTGTGTGTGGGGGTATGGCGGTACTATGAGAACATTATACTGTGTGTGGGGGTACAGCGGTACTGTAGGAACATTATACTGTGTGTGTGACGTATGGCGGTACTGTAGGAACATTATACTGTGTGTGGGGGTATGGCGGTACTGTAGGAACATTATACTGTGTGTGGGGGTATGGCGGTACTGTGAGAACATTATACTGTGTGTGGGGGTATGGCGGTACTGTAGGAACATCATGCTATGTGTGGGGGTATGGCGGTACTGTAGGAACATTATACTGTGTGTGGGGGTATGGCGTTACTGTGAGAACATTATACTGTGTGTGGGGGTATGGCGGTACTGTAGGAACATTATACTGTGTGTGGGGGTATGGCGGTACTATGAGAACATTATACTGTGTGTGGGGGTATGGCGGTACTATGAGAACATTATACTGTGTGTGGGGGTATGGCGGTACTATGAGAACATTATACTGTGTGTCAGGGTATGGCGGTACTATGAGAACATTATACTGTGTGGGGGGGTATGGCGGTACTATGAGAACATTATACTGTGTGTGGGGGTATGGCGGTACTATGAGAACATTATACTGTGTGGGGGTATGGCGGTACTGTAGGAACATTATACTGTGTGTGGGGGTATGGCGGTACTGTAGGAACATTATACTGTGTGTGTGACGTATGGCGGTACTGTAGGAACATTATAATGTGTGTGGGGGTATGGCGGTACTGTGAGAACATTATACTGTGTGTGGGGGTATGGCGGTACTGTAGGAACATTATACTGTGTGTGGGGGTATGGCGGTACTATGAGAACATTATACTGTGTGTGGGGGTATGGCGGTACTATGAGAACATTATACTGTGTGTGGGGGTATGGTGGAACTATGAGAACATTATACTGTGTGTCAGGGTATGGCGGTACTATGAGAACATTATACTGTGTGTGCGGGTATGGCGGTACTATGAGAACATTATACTGTGTGGGGGGGTATGGCGGTACTATGAGAACATTATACTGTGTGCGGGGGTATGGCAGTACTATGAGAACATTATACTGTGTGGGGGTATGGCGGTACTATGAGAACATTATACTGTGTGTGGGGGTATGGCGGTACTATGAGAACATTATACTGTGTGTGGGGGTATGGCGGTACTATGAGAACATTATACTGTGTGTCAGGGTATGGCGGTACTATGAGAACATTATACTGTGTGTGGGGGTATGGCGGTACTATGAGAACATTATACTGTGTGGGGGGGTATGGCGGTACTATGAGAACATTATACTGTGTGCGGGGGTATGGCAGTACTATGAGAACATTATACTGTGTGGGGGTATGGCGGTACTATGAGAACATTATACTGTGTGTGGGGTTATGGCGGTACTATGAGAACATTATACTGTGTGTGGGGGTATGGCGGTAGTGTGAAAATACTTTTTTACGAGAGATGCCAGTACTGTGGAAACTTTATTCTGTGTGGGGGTATGGTGGTACTATGAGAACATTATACTGTTTGGGAGTATGGAGGTACTATGAGAACATTATACTGTGTGTGTGGGGGCATGCCGGTACTGAAGGAACACTATACTGTGTGTGGGGGTATGGCGGTACTGTGAGAACATTATACTGTGTGTGGCGGTTTGGCGGTACTGTAGGAACATTATACTGTGTGTGGGGGTATGGCGGTACTATGAGAACATTATACTGTGTGTGGGGGTATGGCGGTACTATGAGAACATTATACTGTGTGTGAGGGTATGGCGGTACTATGAGAAGATTATACTGTGTGTGGGGGTATGGCGGTACTATGAGAACATTATACTGTGTGGGGGTATGGCGGTACTGTAGGAACATTATACTGTGTGTGGGGGTATGGCGGTACTGTAGGAACATTATACTGTGTGTGTGAGGTATGGCGGTACTGTAGGAACATTATACTGTGTGTGGGGGTATGGCGGTACTGTAGGAACATTATACTGTGTGTGTGGGTATGGCGGTACTGTGAGAACATTATACTGTGTGTGGGGGTACAGCGGTACTGTAGGAACATTATACTATGTGTGGGGGTATGGCGGTACTGTAGGAACATTATACTGTGTGTGGGGGTATGGCGGTACTGTGAGAACATTATACTGTGTGTGGGGGTATGGCGGTACTGTGAGAACATTATACTGTGTGTGGGGGTATGGCGGTACTGTAGGAACATTATACTGTGTGTGTGAGGTATGGCGGTACTGTAGGAACATTATACTGTGTGTGGGGGTATGGCGGTACTGTAGGAACATTATACTGTGTGTGGGGGTATGGCGGTACTGTGAGAACATTATACTGTGTGTGGGGGTATGGCGGTACTGTAGGAACATCATACTATGTGTGGGGGTATGGCGGTACTGTAGGAACATTATACTGTGTGTGGGGGTATGGCGGTACTGTAGGAACATCATACTATGTGTGGGGGTATGGCGGTACTGTAGGAACATTATACTGTGTGTGGGGGTATGGTGGTACTATGAGAACATTATACTGTGTGTGGGGGTATGGCGGTACTATGAGAACATTATACTGTGTGTCAGGGTATGGCGGTACTATGAGAACATTATACTGTGTGTGGGGGTATGGCGGTACTATGAGAACATTATACTGTGTGGGGGGGTATGGCGGTACTATGAGAACATTATACTGTGTGCGGGGGTATGGCAGTACTATGAGAACATTATACTGTGTGGGGGTATAACGGTACTATGAGAACATTATACTGTGTCTGGGGGTATGGTGGTACTATGGGAACATTATAATGTGTGTGGGGGTATGGCGGTAGTTTGAAAATACTTTTTTACGAGAGATGCCAGTACTGTGGAAACTTTATTTTGTGTGGGGGTATGGTGGTACTATGAGAACATTATACTGTTTGGGAGTATGGAGGTACTATGAGAACATTATACTGTGTGTGTGGGGGTATGGCGGTACTGCAGGAACATTATACTGTGTGTGGGGGTATGGCGGTCATGTGAGAACATTATACTGTGTGTGGCGGTTTGGCGGTACTGTAGGAACATTATACTGTGTGTGGGGGTATGGCGGTACTATGAGAACATTATACTGTGTGTGGGGGTATGGCGGTACTATGAGAACATTATACTGTGTGTGGGGGTATGGCGGTACTATGAGAACATTATAGTGTGTGTGGGGGTATGGCGGTACTATGAGAACATTATACTGTGTGTGGGGGTATGGCGGTACTATGAGAACATTATACTGTGTGTGAGGGTATGGCGGTACTATGAGAACATTATACCGTGTGTGGGGGTATGGCGGTACTGTAGGAACATTATACTGTGTGTGGGGGTATGGCGGTACTGTAGGAACATTATACTGTGTGTGTGTGGTATGGCGGTACTGTAGGAACATTATACTGTGTGTGGGGGTATGGCGGTACTGTAGGAACATTATACTGTGTGTGAGGGTATGGCGGTACTATGAGAAGATTATACTGTGTGTGGGGGTATGGCGGTACTGTAGGAACATTATACTGTGTGAGGGGGTATGGCGGTACTGTAGGAACATTATACTGTGTGTGTGTGGTAAGCCGGTACTGTAGGAACATCATACTGTGTGTGGGGGTATGGCGGTACTGTAGGAACATTATACTGTATGTGGGGGTATGGCGGTACTGTGAGAACATTATACTGTGTGTGGGGGTATGGCAGTACTGTAGGAACATCATACTATGTGTGGGGGTATGGCGGTACTGTAGGAACATAATACTGTGTGTGGGGGTATGGCGGTACTTTGAGAACATTATACTGTGTGTGGGGGTATGGCGGTACTGTAGGAACATTATACTGTGTGTGGGGGTATGCCGGTACTATGAGAACATTATACTGTGTGTGGGGGTATGGCGGTACTATGAGAACATTATACTGTGTGTGGGGGTATGGCGGTACTATGAGAACATTATACTGTGTGTCAGGGTATGGCGGTACTATGAGAACATTATACTGTGTGTGGGGGTATGGCGGTACTGTAGGAACATTATACTGTGTGTGGGGGTGTGGCGGTACTATGAGAACATTATACTGTGTGTGGGGGTATGGCAGTACTAGGAGAACATTATACTCTGGGGGGTATGGCGGTACTATGAGAACATTATACTGCGTGTGGGGGTATGGCAGTACTATGAGAACATTATACTATGTGGGGGCATGGCGGTACTATGAGAACATGATACTGTGTGTGGGGGTATGGCGGTACTATGAGAACATTATACTGTGTGTGGGGGTATGGCGGTAGTGTGAAAATACTTTTTTACGAGAGATGCCAGTACTGTGGAAACATTATACTGTGTGGGGGTATGGTGGTACTATGAGAACATTATACTGTTTGGGAGTATGGAGGTACTATGAGAACATTATACTGTGTGTGTGGGGGCATGGCGGTACTGTAGGAACATTATACTGTGTGTGGGGGTATGGCGGTACTGTGAGAACAATATACTGTGTGTGGCGGTTTGGCGGTACTGTAGGAACATTATACTATGTGTGGGGGTATGGCAGTACTGTAGGAACATTATACTGTGTGTGGGGGTATGGCGGTACTGTGAGAACATTATACTCTGTGTGGGGGTATGGCGGTACTGTGGGAACATTATACTCTGTGTGGGGGTATGGCGGTACTATGAGAACATTATACTGTGTGTGGGGGTATGGCGGTACTATGAGAACATTATACTGTGTGTGGGGGTATGGCGGTAGTATGAGAACATTATACTGTGTGTCAGGGTATGGCGGTACTATGAGAATATTATACTGTGTGTGGGGGTATGGTGGTACTATGAGAACATTATACTGTGTGGGGGGTATAGCGGTACTATGAGAACATTATAATGTGTGTGGGGGTATGGCGGTACTATGAGAACATTTTACTGTGTGTGGGGGTATGGCGGTACTATGAGAACATTATACTGTGTGTGGGGGTATGGCGGTACTATGAGAACATTATACTGTGTGTGGGGGTATGGCGGTACTATGAGAACATTATACTGTGTGTGGGGTTATGGCGGTACTATGAGAACATTATACTGTGTGTGTGGGGGTATGGCGGTACTATGAGAACATTATACTGTGTGTGAGGGTATGGCGGTACTATGAGAACATTATACTGTGTGTGGGGGTATGGCGGTACTATGAGAACATTATACTGTGTGGGGGTATGGCGGTACTGTAGGAACATTATACTGTGTGTGGGGGTATGGCGGTACTGTAGGAACATTATACTGTGTGTGTGTGGTATGGCGGTACTGTAGGAACATTATACTGTGTGTGGGGGTATGGCGGTACTGTAGGAACATTATACTGTGTGTGGGGGTATGGCGGTACTCTGAGAACATTATACTGTGTGTGGGGGTATGGCGGTACTGTAGGAACATCATACTATGTGTGGGGGTATGGTGGTACTGTAGGAACATTATACTGTGTGTGGGGGTATGGCGGTACTGTGAGAACATTATACTGTGTGTGGGGGTATGGCAGTACTGTAGGAACATTATACTGTGTGTGGGGGTATGGCGGTACTATGAGAACATTATACTGTGTGTTGGGGTATGGCGGTACTATGAGAACATTATACTGTGTGTGGGGGTATGGCGGTACTATGAGAACATTATACTGTGTGTCAGGGTATGGCGGTACTATGAGAACATTATACTGTGTGCGGGGGTATGGCGGTACTATGACAACATTATACTGTGTGGGGGGGTATGGCGGTACTATGAGAACATTATACTGTGTGTGGTGGTATGGCAGTACTATGAGAACATTATACTGTGGGGGGGTATGGCGGTACTATGAGAACATTATACTGTGTGTGGGGGTATGGCAGTACTATGAGAACATTATACTGTGTGGGGGTATGGCGGTACTATGAGAACATTATACTGTGTGTGGGGGTATAGCGGTACTATGAGAACATTATACTGTGTGTGGGGGTATGGCGGTACTATGAGAACATTATACTGTGTGTGGGGGTATGGCGGTACTATGAGAACATTATACTGTTTGGGAGTATGGAGGTACTATGAGAACATTATACTGTGTGTGTGGGGGCATGGCGGTACTGTAGGAACATTATACTGTGTGTGGGGGTATGGCGGTACTGTGAGAACAATATACTGTGTGTGGCGGTTTGGCGGTACTGTAGGAACATTATACTGTGTGTGGGGGTATGGCGGTACTATGAGAACATTATACTGTGTCTGGGGGTATGGTGGTACTATGGGAACATTATAATGTGTGTGGGGGTATGGCGGTAGTTTGAAAATACTTTTTTACGAGAGATGCCAGTACTGTGGAAACTTTATTTTGTGTGGGGGTATGGTGGTACTATGAGAACATTATACTGTTTGGGAGTATGGAGGTACTATGAGAACATTATACTGTGTGTGTGGGGGCATGCCGGTACTGCAGGAACATTATACTGTGTGTGGGGGTATGGCGGTACTGTGAGAACATTATACTGTGTGTGGCGGTTTGGCGGTACTGTAGGAACATTATACTGTGTGTGGGGGTATGGCGGTACTATGAGAACATTATACTGTGTGTGGGGGTATGGCGGTACTATGAGAACATTATACTGTGTGTGAGGGTATGGCGGTACTATGAGAAGATTATACTGTGTGTGGGGGTATGGCGGTACTATGAGAGCATTATACTGTGTGGGGGTATGGCGGTACTGTAGGAACATTATACTGTGTGTGGGGGTATGGCGGTACTGTAGGAACATTATACTGTGTGTGTGACGTATGGCGGTACTGTAGGAACATTATACTGTGTGTGGGGGTATGGCGGTACTGTAGGAACATTATACTGTGTGTGGGGGTATGGCGGTACTGTGAGAACATTATACTGTGTGTGGGGGTACAGCGGTACTGTAGGAACATTATACTATGTGTGGGGGTATGGCGGTACTGTAGGAACATTATACTGTGTGTGGGGGTATGGCGGTACTGTGAGAACATTATACTGTGTGTGGGGGTATGGCGGTACTGTAGGAACATTATACTGTGTGTGGGGGTGTGGCGGTACTATGAGAACATTATACTGTGTGTGGGGGTATGGCGGTATTATGAGAACATTATACTGTGTGTGGGGGTATGGCGGTACTATGAGAACATTATACTGTGTGTCAGGGTATGGCAGAACTATGAGAACATTATACTGTGTGTGTGGGTATGGCGGTACTATGAGAACATTATACTGTGTGGGGGGGGGGGTATGGCGGTACTATGAGAACATTATACTGTGTGTGGGGTATGGCAGTACTATGAGAACATTATACTGTGTGGGGGTATGGTGGTACTATGAGAACATTATACTGTGTGTGGGGGTATGGCGGTACTATGAGAACATTATACTGTGTGTGGGGGTATGGCGGTCATGTGAGAACATTATACTGTGTGTGGGGGTATGGCGGTACTATGAGAACATTATACTGTGTGTGGGGTTATGGCGGTACTATGAGAATATTATACTGTGTTTGAGGGTATGGCGGTACTATGAGAAGATTATACTGTGTGTGGCGGTATGGCGGTACTATGAGAACATTATACTGTGTGGGGGTATGGCGGTACTGTAGGAATATTATACTGTGTGTGGGGGTATGGCGGTACTGTAGGAACATTATACTGTGTGTGTGTGGTATGGCGATACTGTAGGAACATTATACTGTGTGTGGGGGTATGGCGGTACTGTAGGAACATTATACTGTGTGTGGGGGTATGGCGGTACTGTGAGAACATTATACTGTGTATGGGGGTATGGCGGTACTGTAGGAACATTATACTATGTGTGGGGGTATGGCAGTACTGTAGGAACATTATACTGTGTGTGGGGGTATGGTGGTACTGTGAGAACATTATACTGTGTGTGGGGGTATGGCGGTACTGTAGGAACATTATACTCTGTGTGGGGGTATGGCGGTACTATGAGAACATTATACTGTGTGTGGGGGTATGGCAGTACTATGAGAACATTATAATGTGTGTGGGGGTATGGCGGTAGTATGAGAACATTATACTGTGTGTCAGGGTATGGCGGTACTATGAGAATATTATACTGTGTGTGGGGGTATGGCGGTACTATGGAAACATTATACTGTGTGGGGTGGGGTATGGCGGTACTATGAGAACATTATACTGTGTGTGGGGGTATGGCGGTACTATGAGAACATTTTACTGTGTGTGGGGGTATGGCGGTACTATGAGAACATTATACTGTGTGTGGGGGTATGGCGGTACTATGAGAACATTATACTGTGTGTGGGGGTATGGCGGTACTATGAGAACATTATAGTGTGTGTGGGGGTATGGCGGTACTATGAGAACATTATACTGTGTGTGGGGGTATGGCGGTACTATGAGAACATTATACTGTGTGTGAGGGTATGGCGGTACTATGAGAAGATTATACTGTGTGTGGGGGTATGGCGGTACTGTAGGAACATTATACTGTGTGTGGGGGTATGGCGGTACTGTAGGAACATTATACTGTGTGTATGTGGTATGGCGGTACTGTAGGAACATTATACTGTGTGTGGGGGTACGGCGGTACTGTAGGAACATTATAATGTGTGTGAGGGTATGGCGGTACTATGAGAAGATTATACTGTGTGTGGGGGTATGGCGGTACTGTAGGAACATTATACTGTGTGTGGAGGTATGGCGGTACTGTAGGAACATTATACTGTGTGTGGGGGTATGGCGGTACTGTAGGAACATTATACTGTGTGTGGGGGTATGGCGGTACTATGAGAACATTATACTGTGTGTGGGGGTATGGCGGTACTGTGAGAACATTATACTGTGTGTGGGGGTATAGCGGTACTATGAGAACATTATACTCTGTGTGGGCGTATGGCGGTACTATGAGAACATTATACTGTGTGAGGGTATGGCAGTACTGTAGGAACATTATACTGTGTGTGGGGGTATGGCGGTACTATGAGATTACACTGTGTGTGGGGGTATGGCGGTATTGCAGGAACATTATACTGAGTGAGGGTATGGCAGTACTGTAAGAACATTATACTGTGTGTGGGAGTATGGCGGTACTATGAGAACATTATACTGTGTGGGGGTATGGCAGTACTATGAGAACATTATACTGTGTGGGGGTATAGCGGTACTATGAGATTACTCTGTGTGTGGGGGTATGGCGGTACTGTAGGAACATTATACTGTGTGTGGGGATATGGCGGTACTGTAGGAACATTATACTGTGTGTGTGTGGTATGTCGGTACTGTAAGAACATTATACTGTGTGTGGGGGTATGGCGGTACTGTAGGAACATTATACTGTGTGTGGGGGTATGGCGGTACTGTAGGAACATACTGTGAGTGGGGGTATGGCGGTACTATGAGAACATTATACTGTGTGTGGGGGTATGGCGGTATTATGAGAACATTATACTGTGTGTGGTGGTATAGGGGTACTATGAGAACATTATACTGTGTGTGGGGGTATGGCGGTACTGTAGGAACATTATACTGTGTGGGGGTATAGCGGTACTGTAGGAACATTATACTGTGTGTGGTGGTATGGCGGTACTGTACGAACATTAAAATGTGTGGGGGTATAGCGGTACTGTAGGAAGATTATACTGTGTGTGGGGGTATGGCGGTACTATGAGAACATTATACTGTGTGTGGGGGTATGGCGGTAGTGTGAAAATACTTTTTTACGAGAGATGCCAGTACTGTGGAAACTTTATTCTGTGTGGGGGTATGGTGGTACTATGAGAACATTATACTATTTGGGAGTATGGAGGTACTATGAGAACATTATACTGTGTGTGTGGGGGCATGCTGGTACTGAAGGAACATTATACTGTGTGTGGGGGTATGGCGGTACTGTGAGAACATTATACTGTGTGTGGCGGTTTGGCGGTACTGTAGGAACATTATACTGTGTGTGGGGGTATGGCGGTACTATGAGAACATTATACTGTGTGTGGGGGTATGGCGGTACTATGAGAACATTATACTGTGTGTGAGGGTATGGCGGTACTATGAGAAGATTATACTGTGTGTGGGGGTATGGCGGTACTATGAGAACATTATACTGTGTGGGGGTATGGCGGTACTGTAGGAACATTATACTGTGTGTGGGGGTATGGCGGTACTGTAGGAACATTATACTGTGTGTGTGAGGTATGGCGGTACTGTAGGAACATTATACTGTGTGTGGGGGTATGGCGGTACTGTAGGAACATTATTCTGTGTGTGGGGGTATGGCGGTACTGTGAGAACATTATACTGTGTGTGGGGGTACAGCGGTACTGTAGGAACATTATACTATGTGTGGGGGTATGGCGGTACTGTAGGAACATTATACTGTGTGTGGGGTATGGCGGTACTGTGAGAACATTATACTGTGTGTGGGGGTATGGCGGTATTATGAGAACATTATACTGTGTGTGGGGGTATGGCGGTACTGTGAGAACATTATACTGTGTGTGGGGGTATGGCGGTACTGTAGGAACATTATACTGTGTGTGGGGGTATGGCGGTACTGTGAGAACATTATACTGTGTGTGGGGGTATGGCGGTACTGTAGGAACATCATACTATGTGTGGGGGTATGGCGGTACTGTAGGAACATTATACTGTGTGTGGGGGTATGGCGTTACTGTGAGAACATTATACTGTGTGTGGGGGTATGGCGGTACTGTAGGAATATTATACTGTGTGTGGGGGTATGGCGTTACTGTGAGAACATTATACTGTGTGTGGGGGTATGGCGGTACTGTAGGAACATTATACTGTGTGTGGGGGTATGGCGGTACTATGAGAACATTATACTGTGTGTGGGGGTATGGCGGTATTATGAGAACATTATACTGTGTGTGGGGGTATGGCGGTACTATGAGAACATTATACTGTGTGTCAGGGTATGGCGGTACTATGAGAACATTATACTGTGTGTGGGGGTATGGCGGTACTATGAGAACATTATACTGTGTGGGGGGGTATGGCGGTACTATGAGAACATTATACTGTGTGCGGGGGTATGGCAGTACTATGAGAACATTATACTGTGTGGGGGTATGTCGGTACTATGAGAACATTATACTGTGTCTGGGGGTATGGTGGTACTATGGGAACATTATAATGTGTGTGGGGGTATGGCGGTAGTGTGAAAATACTTTTTTACGAGAGATGCCAGTACTGTGGAAACTTTATTCTGTGTGGGGGTATGGTGGTACTATGAGAACATTATACTGTTTGGGAGTATGGAGGTACTATGAGAACATTATACTGTGTGTGTGGGGGCATGCCGGTACTGAAGGAACATTATACTGTGTGTGGGGGTATGGCGGTACTGTGAGAACATTATACTGTGTGTGGCGGTTTGGCGGTACTGTAGGAACATTATACTGTGTGTGGGGGTATGGCGGTACTATGAGAACATTATACTGTGTGTGGGGGTATGGCGGTACTATGAGAACATTATACTGTGTGTGAGGGTATGGGGGTACTATGAGAAGATTATACTGTGTGTGGGGGTATGGTGGTACTATGAGAACATTATACTGTGTGGGGGTATGGCGGTACTGTAGGAACATTATACTGTGTGTGGGGGTATGGCGGTACTGTAGGAACATTATACTGTGTGTGTGACGTATGGCGGTACTGTAGGAGCATTATACTGTGTGTGGGGGTATGGCGGTACTGTAGGAACATTATACTGTGTGTGGGGGTATGGCGGTACTGTGAGAACATTATACTGTGTGTGGGGGTATGGCGGTACTGTAGGAACATCATGCTATGTGTGGGGGTATGGCGGTACTGTAGGAACATTATACTGTGTGTGGGGGTATGGCGGTACTGTAGGAACATTATACTGTGTGTGGGGGTATGGCGGTACTATGAGAACATTATACTGTGTGTGGGGGTATGGCGGTACTATGAGAACATTATACTGTGTGTGGGGGTATGGCGGTACTATGAGAACATTATACTGTGTGTCAGGGTATGGCGGTACTATGAGAACATTATACTGTGTGGGGGGGTATGGCGGTACTATGAGAACATTATACTGTGTGTGGGGGTATGGCGGTACTATGAGAACATTATACTGTGTGGGGGTATGGCGGTACTGTAGGAACATTATACTGTGTGTGGGGGTATGGCGGTACTGTAGGAACATTATACTGTGTGTGTGACGTATGGCGGTACTGTAGGAACATTATACTGTGTGTGGGGGTATGGCGGTACTGTGAGAACATTATACTGTGTGTGGGGGTATGGCGGTACTGTAGGAACATTATACTGTGTGTGGGGGTATGGCGGTACTATGAGAACATTATACTGTGTGTGGGGGTATGGCGGTACTATGAGAACATTATACTGTGTGTGGGGGTATGGTGGAACTATGAGAACATTATACTGTGTGTCAGGGTATGGCGGTACTATGAGAACATTATACTGTGTGTGCGGGTATGGCGGTACTATGAGAACATTATACTGTGTGCGGGGGTATGGCGGTACTATGAGAACATTATACTGTGTGCGGGGGTATGGCAGTACTATGAGAACATTATACTGTGTGGGGGTATGGCGGTACTATGAGAACATTATACTGTGTGTGGGGGTATGGCGGTACTATGAGAACATTATACTGTGTGTGGGGGTATGGCGGTACTATGAGAACATTATACTGTGTGTCAGGGTATGGCGGTACTATGAGAACATTATACTGTGTGTGGGGGTATGGCGGTACTATGAGAACATTATACTGTGTGGGGAGGTATGGCGGTACTATGAGAACATTATACTGTGTGCGGGGGTATGGCAGTACTATGAGAACATTATACTGTGTGGGGGTATGGCGGTACTATGAGAACATTATACTGTGTGTGGGGTTATGGCGGTACTATGAGAACATTATACTGTGTGTGGGGGTATGGCGGTAGTGTGAAAATACTTTTTTACGAGAGATGCCAGTACTGTGGAAACTTTATTCTGTGTGGGGGTATGGTGGTACTATGAGAACATTATACTGTTTGGGAGTATGGAGGTACTATGAGAACATTATACTGTGTGTGTGGGGGCATGCCGGTACTGAAGGAACACTATACTGTGTGTGGGGGTATGGCGGTACTGTGAGAACATTATACTGTGTGTGGCGGTTTGGCGGTACTGTAGGAACATTATACTGTGTGTGGGGGTATGGCGGTACTATGAGAACATTATACTGTGTGTGGGGGTATGGCGGTACTATGAGAACATTATACTGTGTGTGAGGGTATGGCGGTACTATGAGAAGATTATACTGTGTGTGGGGGTATGGCGGTACTATGAGAACATTATACTGTGTGGGGGTATGGCGGTACTGTAAGAACATTATACTGTGTGTGGGGGTATGGCGGTACTGTAGGAACATTATACTGTGTGTGTGAGGTATGGCGGTACTGTAGGAACATTATACTGTGTGTGGGGGTATGGCGGTACTGTAGGAACATTATACTGTGTGTGGGGGTATGGCGGTACTGTGAGAACATTATACTGTGTGTGGGGGTACAGCGGTACTGTAGGAACATTATACTATGTGTGGGGGTATGGCGGTACTGTAGGAACATTATACTGTGTGTGGGGGTATGGCGGTACTGTGAGAACATTATACTGTGTGTGGGGGTATGGCGGTACTGTGAGAACATTATACTGTGTGTGGGGGTATGGCGGTACTGTAGGAACATTATACTGTGTGTGTGAGGTATGGCGGTACTGTAGGAACATTATACTGTGTGTGGGGGTATGGCGGTACTGTAGGAACATTATACTGTGTGTGGGGGTATGGCGGTACTGTGAGAACATTATACTGTGTGTGGGGGTATGGCGGTACTGTAGGAACATCATACTATGTGTGGGGGTATGGCGGTACTGTAGGAACATTATACTGTGTGTGGGGGTATGGCGGTACTGTAGGAACATTATACTGTGTGTGGGGGTATGGCGGTACTATGAGAACATTATACTGTGTGTGGGGGTATGGTGGTACTATGAGAACATTATACTGTGTGTGGGGGTATGGCGGTACTATGAGAACATTATACTGTGTGTCAGGGTATGGCGGTACTATGAGAACATTATACTGTGTGTGGGGGTATGGCGGTACTATGAGAACATTATACTGTGTGGGGGGGTATGGCGGTACTATGAGAACATTATACTGTGTGGGGGGGTATGGCGGTACTATGAGAACATTATACTGTGTGCGGGGGTATGGCAGTACTATGAGAACATTATACTGTGTGGGGGTATGGCGGTACTATGAGAACATTATACTGTGTCTGGGGGTATGGTGGTACTATGGGAACATTATAATGTGTGTGGGGGTATGGCGGTAGTTTGAAAATACTTTTTTACGAGAGATGCCAGTACTGTGGAAACTTTATTTTGTGTGGGGGTATGGTGGTACTATGAGAACATTATACTGTTTGGGAGTATGGAGGTACTATGAGAACATTATACTGTGTGTGTGGGGGTATGGCGGTACTGCAGGAACATTATACTGTGTGTGGGGGTATGGCGGTCATGTGAGAACATTATACTGTGTGTGGCGGTTTGGCGGTACTGTAGGAACATTATACTGTGTGTGGGGGTATGGCGGTACTATGAGAACATTATACTGTGTGTGAGGGTATGGCGGTACTATGAGAAGATTATACTGTGTGTGGGGGTATGGCGGTACTATGAGAGCATTATACTGTGTGGGGGTATGGCGGTACTGTAGGAACATTATACTGTGTGTGGGGGTATGGCGGTACTGTAGGAACATTATACTGTGTGTGTGACGTATGGCGGTACTGTAGGAACATTATACTGTGTGTGGGGGTATGGCGGTACTGTAGGAACATTATACTGTGTGTGGGGGTATGGCGGTACTGTGAGAACATTATACTGTGTGTGGGGGTACAGCGGTACTGTAGGAACATTATACTATGTGTGGGGGTATGGCGGTACTGTAGGAACATTATACTGTGTGTGGGGGTATGGCGGTACTGTGAGAACATTATACTGTGTGTGGGGGTATGGCGGTACTGTAGGAACATTATACTGTGTGTGGGGGTGTGGCGGTACTATGAGAACATTATACTGTGTGTGGGGGTATGGCGGTATTATGAGAACATTATACTGTGTGTGGGGGTATGGCGGTACTATGAGAACATTATACTGTGTGTCAGGGTATGGCAGAACTATGAGAACATTATACTGTGTGTGTGGGTATGGCGGTACTATGAGAACATTATACTGTGTGGGGGGGGGGTATGGCGGTACTATGAGAACATTATACTGTGTGTGGGGTATGGCAGTACTATGAGAACATTATACTGTGTGGGGGTATGGTGGTACTATGAGAACATTATACTGTGTGTGGGGGTATGGCGGTACTATGAGAACATTATACTGTGTGTGGGGGTATGGCGGTCATGTGAGAACATTATACTGTGTGTGGGGGTATGGCGGTACTATGAGAACATTATACTGTGTGTGGGGTTATGGCGGTACTATGAGAATATTATACTGTGTTTGAGGGTATGGCGGTACTATGAGAAGATTATACTGTGTGTGGCGGTATGGCGGTACTATGAGAACATTATACTGTGTGGGGGTATGGCGGTACTGTAGGAATATTATACTGTGTGTGGGGGTATGGCGGTACTGTAGGAACATTATACTGTGTGTGTGTGGTATGGCGATACTGTAGGAACATTATACTGTGTGTGGGGGTATGGCGGTACTGTAGGAACATTATACTGTGTGTGGGGGTATGGCGGTACTGTGAGAACATTATACTGTGTATGGGGGTATGGCGGTACTGTAGGAACATTATACTATGTGTGGGGGTATGGCAGTACTGTAGGAACATTATACTGTGTGTGGGGGTATGGTGGTACTGTGAGAACATTATACTGTGTGTGGGGGTATGGCGGTACTGTAGGAACATTATACTCTGTGTGGGGGTATGGCGGTACTATGAGAACATTATACTGTGTGTGGGGGTATGGCAGTACTATGAGAACATTATAATGTGTGTGGGGGTATGGCGGTAGTATGAGAACATTATACTGTGTGTCAGGGTATGGCGGTACTATGAGAATATTATACTGTGTGTGGGGGTATGGCGGTACTATGGAAACATTATACTGTGTGGGGTGGGGTATGGCGGTACTATGAGAACATTATACTGTGTGTGGGGGTATGGCGGTACTATGAGAACATTTTACTGTGTGTGGGGGTATGGCGGTACTATGAGAACATTATACTGTGTGTGGGGGTATGGCGGTACTATGAGAACATTATACTGTGTGTGGGGGTATGGCGGTACTATGAGAACATTATAGTGTGTGTGGGGGTATGGCGGTACTATGAGAACATTATACTGTGTGTGGGGGTATGGCGGTACTATGAGAACATTATACTGTGTGTGAGGGTATGGCGGTACTATGAGAAGATTATACTGTGTGTGGGGGTATGGCGGTACTGTAGGAACATTATACTGTGTGTGGGGGTATGGCGGTACTGTAGGAACATTATACTGTGTGTATGTGGTATGGCGGTACTGTAGGAACATTATACTGTGTGTGGGGGTACGGCGGTACTGTAGGAACATTATAATGTGTGTGAGGGTATGGCGGTACTATGAGAAGATTATACTGTGTGTGGGGGTATGGCGGTACTGTAGGAACATTATACTGTGTGTGGAGGTATGGCGGTACTGTAGGAACATTATACTGTGTGTGGGGGTATGGCGGTACTGTAGGAACATTATACTGTGTGTGGGGGTATGGCGGTACTATGAGAACATTATACTGTGTGTGGGGGTATGGCGGTACTGTGAGAACATTATACTGTGTGTGGGGGTATAGCGGTACTATGAGAACATTATACTCTGTGTGGGCGTATGGCGGTACTATGAGAACATTATACTGTGTGAGGGTATGGCAGTACTGTAGGAACATTATACTGTGTGTGGGGGTATGGTGGTACTATGAGATTACACTGTGTGTGGGGGTATGGCGGTATTGCAGGAACATTATACTGAGTGAGGGTATGGCAGTACTGTAAGAACATTATACTGTGTGTGGGAGTATGGCGGTACTATGAGAACATTATACTGTGTGGGGGTATGGCAGTACTATGAGAACATTATACTGTGTGGGGGTATAGCGGTACTATGAGATTACTCTGTGTGTGGGGGTATGGCGGTACTGTAGGAACATTATACTGTGTGTGGGGATATGGCGGTACTGTAGGAACATTATACTGTGTGTGTGTGGTATGGCGGTACTGTAAGAACATTATACTGTGTGTGGGGGTATGGCGGTACTGTAGGAACATTATACTGTGTGTGGGGGTATGGCGGTACTGTAGGAACATACTGTGAGTGGGGGTATGGCGGTACTATGAGAACATTATACTGTGTGTGGGGGTATGGCGGTATTATGAGAACATTATACTGTGTGTGGTGGTATAGGGGTACTATGAGAACATTATACTGTGTGTGGGGGTATGGCGGTACTGTAGGAACATTATACTGTGTGGGGGTATAGCGGTACTGTAGGAACATTATACTGTGTGTGGTGGTATGGCGGTACTGTACGAACATTAAAATGTGTGGGGGTATAGCGGTACTGTAGGAAGATTATACTGTGTGTGGGGGTATGGCGGTACTATGAGAACATTATACTGTGTGTGGGGGTATGGCGGTAGTGTGAAAATACTTTTTTACGAGAGATGCCAGTACTGTGGAAACTTTATTCTGTGTGGGGGTATGGTGGTACTATGAGAACATTATACTATTTGGGAGTATGGAGGTACTATGAGAACATTATACTGTGTGTGTGGGGGCATGCTGGTACTGAAGGAACATTATACTGTGTGTGGGGGTATGGCGGTACTGTGAGAACATTATACTGTGTGTGGCGGTTTGGCGGTACTGTAGGAACATTATACTGTGTGTGGGGGTATGGCGGTACTATGAGAACATTATACTGTGTGTGGGGGTATGGCGGTACTATGAGAACATTATACTGTGTGTGAGGGTATGGCGGTACTATGAGAAGATTATACTGTGTGTGGGGGTATGGCGGTACTATGAGAACATTATACTGTGTGGGGGTATGGCGGTACTGTAGGAACATTATACTGTGTGTGGGGGTATGGCGGTACTGTAGGAACATTATACTGTGTGTGTGAGGTATGGCGGTACTGTAGGAACATTATACTGTGTGTGGGGGTATGGCGGTACTGTAGGAACATTATTCTGTGTGTGGGGGTATGGCGGTACTGTGAGAACATTATACTGTGTGTGGGGGTACAGCGGTACTGTAGGAACATTATACTATGTGTGGGGGTATGGCGGTACTGTAGGAACATTATACTGTGTGTGGGGTATGGCGGTACTGTGAGAACATTATACTGTGTGTGGGGGTATGGCGGTATTATGAGAACATTATACTGTGTGTGGGGGTATGGCGGTACTGTGAGAACATTATACTGTGTGTGGGGGTATGGCGGTACTGTAGGAACATTATACTGTGTGTGGGGGTATGGCGGTACTGTGAGAACATTATACTGTGTGTGGGGGTATGGCGGTACTGTAGGAACATCATACTATGTGTGGGGGTATGGCGGTACTGTAGGAACATTATACTGTGTGTGGGGGTATGGCGTCACTGTGAGAACATTATACTGTGTGTGGGGGTATGGCGGTACTGTAGGAATATTATACTGTGTGTGGGGGTATGGCGTTACTGTGAGAACATTATACTGTGTGTGGGGGTATGGCGGTACTGTAGGAACATTATACTGTGTGTGGGGGTATGGCGGTACTATGAGAACATTATACTGTGTGTGGGGGTATGGCGGTATTATGAGAACATTATACTGTGTGTGGGGGTATGGCGGTACTATGAGAACATTATACTGTGTGTCAGGGTATGGCGGTACTATGAGAACATTATACTGTGTGTGGGGGTATGGCGGTACTATGAGAACATTATACTGTGTGGGGGGGTATGGCGGTACTATGAGAACATTATACTGTGTGCGGGGGTATGGCAGTACTATGAGAACATTATACTGTGTGGGGGTATGTCGGTACTATGAGAACATTATACTGTGTCTGGGGGTATGGTGGTACTATGGGAACATTATAATGTGTGTGGGGGTATGGCGGTAGTGTGAAAATACTTTTTTACGAGAGATGCCAGTACTGTGGAAACTTTATTCTGTGTGGGGGTATGGTGGTACTATGAGAACATTATACTGTTTGGGAGTATGGAGGTACTATGAGAACATTATACTGTGTGTGTGGGGGCATGCCGGTACTGAAGGAACATTATACTGTGTGTGGGGGTATGGCGGTACTGTGAGAACATTATACTGTGTGTGGCGGTTTGGCGGTACTGTAGGAACATTATACTGTGTGTGGGGGTATGGCGGTACTATGAGAACATTATACTGTGTGTGGGGGTATGGCGGTACTATGAGAACATTATACTGTGTGTGAGGGTATGGGGGTACTATGAGAAGATTATACTGTGTGTGGGGGTATGGTGGTACTATGAGAACATTATACTGTGTGGGGGTATGGCGGTACTGTAGGAACATTATACTGTGTGTGGGGGTATGGCGGTACTGTAGGAACATTATACTGTGTGTGTGACGTATGGCGGTACTGTAGGAGCATTATACTGTGTGTGGGGGTATGGCGGTACTGTAGGAACATTATACTGTGTGTGGGGGTATGGCGGTACTGTGAGAACATTATACTGTGTGTGGGGGTATGGCGGTACTGTAGGAACATCATGCTATGTGTGGGGGTATGGCGGTACTGTAGGAACATTATACTGTGTGTGGGGGTATGGCGTTACTGTGAGAACATTATACTGTGTGTGGGGGTATGGCGGTACTGTAGGAACATTATACTGTGTGTGGGGGTATGGCGGTACTATGAGAACATTATACTGTGTGTGGGGGTATGGCGGTACTATGAGAACATTATACTGTGTGTGGGGGTATGGCGGTACTATGAGAACATTATACTGTGTGTCAGGGTATGGCGGTACTATGAGAACATTATACTGTGTGGGGGGGTATGGCGGTACTATGAGAACATTATACTGTGTGTGGGGGTATGGCGGTACTATGAGAACATTATACTGTGTGGGGGTATGGCGGTACTGTAGGAACATTATACTGTGTGTGGGGGTATGGCGGTACTGTAGGAACATTATACTGTGTGTGTGACGTATGGCGGTACTGTAGGAACATTATACTGTGTGTGGGGGTATGGCGGTACTGTGAGAACATTATACTGTGTGTGGGGGTATGGCGGTACTGTAGGAACATTATACTGTGTGTGGGGGTATGGCGGTACTATGAGAACATTATACTGTGTGTGGGGGTATGGCGGTACTATGAGAACATTATACTGTGTGTGGGGGTATGGTGGAACTATGAGAACATTATACTGTGTGTCAGGGTATGGCGGTACTATGAGAACATTATACTGTGTGTGCGGGTATGGCGGTACTATGAGAACATTATACTGTGTGCGGGGGTATGGCGGTACTATGAGAACATTATACTGTGTGCGGGGGTATGGCAGTACTATGAGAACATTATACTGTGTGGGGGTATGGCGGTACTATGAGAACATTATACTGTGTGTGGGGGTATGGCGGTACTATGAGAACATTATACTGTGTGTGGGGGTATGGCGGTACTATGAGAACATTATACTGTGTGTCAGGGTATGGCGGTACTATGAGAACATTATACTGTGTGTGGGGGTATGGCGGTACTATGAGAACATTATACTGTGTGGGGAGGTATGGCGGTACTATGAGAACATTATACTGTGTGCGGGGGTATGGCAGTACTATGAGAACATTATACTGTGTGGGGGTATGGCGGTACTATGAGAACATTATACTGTGTGTGGGGTTATGGCGGTACTATGAGAACATTATACTGTGTGTGGGGGTATGGCGGTAGTGTGAAAATACTTTTTTACGAGAGATGCCAGTACTGTGGAAACTTTATTCTGTGTGGGGGTATGGTGGTACTATGAGAACATTATACTGTTTGGGAGTATGGAGGTACTATGAGAACATTATACTGTGTGTGTGGGGGCATGCCGGTACTGAAGGAACACTATACTGTGTGTGGGGGTATGGCGGTACTGTGAGAACATTATACTGTGTGTGGCGGTTTGGCGGTACTGTAGGAACATTATACTGTGTGTGGGGGTATGGCGGTACTATGAGAACATTATACTGTGTGTGGGGGTATGGCGGTACTATGAGAACATTATACTGTGTGTGAGGGTATGGCGGTACTATGAGAAGATTATACTGTGTGTGGGGGTATGGCGGTACTATGAGAACATTATACTGTGTGGGGGTATGGCGGTACTGTAAGAACATTATACTGTGTGTGGGGGTATGGCGGTACTGTAGGAACATTATACTGTGTGTGTGAGGTATGGCGGTACTGTAGGAACATTATACTGTGTGTGGGGGTATGGCGGTACTGTAGGAACATTATACTGTGTGTGGGGGTATGGCGGTACTGTGAGAACATTATACTGTGTGTGGGGGTACAGCGGTACTGTAGGAACATTATACTATGTGTGGGGGTATGGCGGTACTGTAGGAACATTATACTGTGTGTGGGGGTATGGCGGTACTGTGAGAACATTATACTGTGTGTGGGGGTATGGCGGTACTGTGAGAACATTATACTGTGTGTGGGGGTATGGCGGTACTGTAGGAACATTATACTGTGTGTGTGAGGTATGGCGGTACTGTAGGAACATTATACTGTGTGTGGGGGTATGGCGGTACTGTAGGAACATTATACTGTGTGTGGGGGTATGGCGGTACTGTGAGAACATTATACTGTGTGTGGGGGTATGGCGGTACTGTAGGAACATCATACTATGTGTGGGGGTATGGCGGTACTGTAGGAACATTATACTGTGTGTGGGGGTATGGCGGTACTGTAGGAACATTATACTGTGTGTGGGGGTATGGCGGTACTATGAGAACATTATACTGTGTGTGGGGGTATGGTGGTACTATGAGAACATTATACTGTGTGTGGGGGTATGGCGGTACTATGAGAACATTATACTGTGTGTCAGGGTATGGCGGTACTATGAGAACATTATACTGTGTGTGGGGGTATGGCGGTACTATGAGAACATTATACTGTGTGGGGGGGTATGGCGGTACTATGAGAACATTATACTGTGTGGGGGGGTATGGCGGTACTATGAGAACATTATACTGTGTGCGGGGGTATGGCAGTACTATGAGAACATTATACTGTGTGGGGGTATGGCGGTACTATGAGAACATTATACTGTGTCTGGGGGTATGGTGGTACTATGGGAACATTATAATGTGTGTGGGGGTATGGCGGTAGTTTGAAAATACTTTTTTACGAGAGATGCCAGTACTGTGGAAACTTTATTTTGTGTGGGGGTATGGTGGTACTATGAGAACATTATACTGTTTGGGAGTATGGAGGTACTATGAGAACATTATACTGTGTGTGTGGGGGTATGGCGGTACTGCAGGAACATTATACTGTGTGTGGGGGTATGGCGGTCATGTGAGAACATTATACTGTGTGTGGCGGTTTGGCGGTACTGTAGGAACATTATACTGTGTGTGGGGGTATGGCGGTACTATGAGAACATTATACTGTGTGTGGGGGTATGGCGGTACTATGAGAACATTATACTGTGTGTGGGGGTATGGCGGTACTATGAGAACATTATAGTGTGTGTGGGGGTATGGCGGTACTATGAGAACATTATACTGTGTGTGGGGGTATGGCGGTACTATGAGAACATTATACTGTGTGTGAGGGTATGGCGGTACTATGAGAACATTATACTGTGTGTGGGGGTATGGCGGTACTGTAGGAACATTATACTGTGTGTGGGGGTATGGCGGTACTGTAGGAACATTATACTGTGTGTGTGTGGTATGGCGGTACTGTAGGAACATTATACTGTGTGTGGGGGTATGGCGGTACTGTAGGAACATTATACTGTGTGTGAGGGTATGGCGGTACTATGAGAAGATTATACTGTGTGTGGGGGTATGGCGGTACTGTAGGAACATTATACTGTGTGTGGGGGTATGGCGGTACTGTAGGAACATTATACTGTGTGTGTGTGGTATGGCGGTACTGTAGGAACATCATACTGTGTGTGGGGGTATGGCGGTACTGTAGGAACATCATACTATGTGTGGGGGTATGGCGGTACTGTAGGAACATAATACTGTGTGTGGGTATGGCGGTACTGTGAGAACATTATACTGTGTGTGGGGGTATGGCGGTACTGTAGGAACATTATACTGTGTGTGGGGGTATGGCGGTACTATGAGAACATTATACTGTGTGTGGGGGTATGGCGGTACTATGAGAACATTATACTGTGTGTGGGGGTATGGCGGTACTATGAGAACATTATACTGTGTGTCAGGGTATGGCGGTACTATGAGAACATTATACTGTGTGTGGGGGTATGGCGGTACTATGAGAACATTATACTGTGTGGGGGGGTATGGCGGTACTATGAGAACATTATACTGTGTGTGGGGGTATGGCAGTACTATGAGAACATTATACTCTGGGGGGTATGGCGGTACTATGAGAACATTATACTGTGTGTGGGGGTATGGCAGTACTATGAGAACATTATACTATGTGGGGGCATGGCAGTACTATGAGAACATGATACTGTGTGTGGGGGTATGGCGGTACTATGAGAACATTATACTGTGTGTGGGGGTATGGCGGTAGTGTGAAAATACTTTTTTACGAGAGATGCCAGTACTGTGGAAACATTATACTGTGTGGGGGTATGGTGGTACTATGAGAACATTATACTGTTTGGGAGTATGGAGGTACTATGAGAACATTATACTGTGTGTGTGGGGGCATGGCGGTACTGTAGGAACATTATACTGTGTGTGGGGGTATGGCGGTACTGTGAGAACAATATACTGTGTGTGGCGGTTTGGCGGTACTGTAGGAACATTATACTATGTGTGGGGGTATGGCAGTACTGTAGGAACATTATACTGTGTGTGGGGGTATGGCGGTACTGTGAGAACATTATACTCTGTGTGGGGGTATGGCGGTACTGTGGGAACATTATACTCTGTGTGGGGGTATGGCGGTACTATGAGAACATTATACTGTGTGTGGGGGTATGGCGGTACTATGAGAACATTATACTGTGTGTGGGGGTATGGCGGTAGTATGAGAACATTATACTGTGTGTCAGGGTATGGCGGTACTATGAGAATATTATACTGTGTGTGGGGGTATGGTGGTACTATGAGAACATTATACTGTGTGGGGGGTATAGCGGTACTATGAGAACATTATACTGTGTGTGGGGGTATGGCGGTACTATGAGAACATTATACTGTGTGTGGGGTTATGGCGGTACTATGAGAACATTATACTGTGTGTGTGGGGGTATGGCGGTACTATGAGAACATTATACTGTGTGTGAGGGTATGGCGGTACTATGAGAACATTATACTGTGTGTGGGGGTATGGCGGTACTATGAGAACATTATACTGTGTGGGGGTATGGCGGTACTGTAGGAACATTATACTGTGTGTGGGGGTATGGCGGTACTGTAGGAACATTATACTGTGTGTGTGTGGTATGGCGGTACTGTAGGAACATTATACTGTGTGTGGGGGTATGGCGGTACTGTGAGAACAATATACTGTGTGTGGCGGTACTGTAGGAACATTATACTGTGTGTGGGGGTATGGCGGTACTATGAGAACATTATACTGTGTGTGGGGGTATGGCGGTACTATGAGAACATTATACTGTGTGTGAGGGTATGGCGGTACTATGAGAAGATTATACTGTGTGTGGGGGTATGGCGATACTATGAGAACATTATACTGTGTGGGGGTATGGCGGTACTGTAGGAACATTATACTGTGTGTGGGGGTATGGCGGTACTGTGAGAACATTATACTGTGTGTGGGGGTATGGCGGTACTGTAGGAACATTATACTATGTGTGGGGGTATGGCGGTACTGTAGGAACATTATACTGTGTGTGGGGGTATGGCGGTACTGTGAGAACATTATACTGTGTGTGGGGGTATGGCGGTACTGTAGGAACATTATACTGTGTGTGGGGGTATCGCGGTACTATGAGAACATTATACTGTGTGTGGGGGTATGGCGGTACTATGAGAACATTATACTGTGTGTGGGGGTATGGCGGTACTATGAGAACATTATACTGTGTGTGGGGGTATGGCGGTACTATGAGAACATTATACTGTGTGGGGGGGGTATGGCGGTACTATGAGAACATTATACTGTGTGTGGGGGTATGGCGATACTATGAGAACATTATACTGTGTGGGGGTATGGCGGTACTGTAGGAACATTATACTGTGTGTGGGGGTATGGCGGTACTGTGAGAACATTATACTGTGTGTGGGGGTATGGCGGTACTGTAGGAACATTATACTATGTGTGGGGGTATGGCGGTACTGTAGGAACATTATACTGTGTGTGGGGGTATGGCGGTACTGTGAGAATATTATACTGTGTGTGGGGGTATGGCGGTACTGTAGGAACATTATACTGTGTGTGGGGGTATGGCGGTACTATGAGAACATTATACTGTGTGTGGGGGTATGGCGGTACTATGAGAACATTATACTGTGTGTGGGGGTATGGCGGTACTATGAGAACATTATACTGTGTGTGGGGGTATGGCGGTACTATGAGAACATTATACTGTGTGGGGGGGGTATGGCGGTACTATGAGAACATTATACTGTGTGTGGGGGTATGGCGGTACTATGAGAACATTATACTGTGTGTGGGGGTATGGCGGTACTATGAGAACATTATACTGTGTGTGGGGGTATGGCGGTACTATGAGAACATTATACTGTGTGTGGGGGTATGGTGGTACTGTAGGAACATTATACTGTGTGTGGGGGTATGGCGGTACTGTAGGAACATTATACTGTGTGTGGGGGTATGGCGGTACTATGAGAACATTATACTGTGTGTTGGGGGTATGGCGGTACTATGAGAACATTATACTGTGTGTGTGGGGGGGTAAGGCGGTACTGTAGGAACATTATACTGTGTGTGGGGGTATGGCGGTACTGTAGGAACATTATACTGTGTGTGGGGGTATGGCGGTACTATGAGAACATTATACTGTGTGTGGGGGTATGGCGGTACTATGAGAACATTATACTGTGTGTGGGGGTATGGCGGTACTATGAGAACATTATACTGTGTGTGGGGGTATGGCGGTACTATGAGAACATTATACTGTGTGGGGGGGGTATGGCGGTACTATGAGAACATTATACTGTGTGTGGGGGTATGGCGGTACTATGAGAACATTATACTGTGTGTTGGGGTATGGCGGTACTATGAGAACATTATACTGTGTGTGGGGGTATGGCGGTACTATGAGAACATTATACTGTGTGTGGGGGTATGGTGGTACTGTAGGAACATTATACTGTGTGTGGGGGTATGGCGGTACTGTAGGAACATTATACTGTGTGTGGGGGTATGGCGGTACTATGAGAACATTATACTGTGTGTTGGGGGTATGGCGGTACTATGAGAACATTATACTGTGTGTGTGGGGGGTAAGGCGGTACTGTAGGAACATTATACTGTGTGTGGGGGTATGGCGGTACTGTAGGAACATTATACTGTGTGTGGGGGTATGGCGGTACTATGAGAACATTATACTGTGTGTTGGGGGTATGGCGGTACTATGAGAACATTATACTGTGTGTGTGGGGGGTAAGGCGGTACTGTAGGAACATTATACTGTGTGTGGGGGTATGGCGGTACTGTAGGAACATTATACTGTGTGGGGGTATGGCGGTAGTGTGAAAATACCTTTTTTACGAGAGATGCCAGTAATGTGGAAACATTATACTGTGTGAGCGCCATCATATATATTACATTAGGAGTGTAAAAAGGAGAGTCATAAAAAAGACTCCTCAGGGCTGTGCTGCATTTGTACAGACTGCTATCTGCCGTCCAGACGGGACCATGTGACATCAATGGGAAGAGGGAGGGTTTCCGGAGGGAAGAGTCTAGAGGGTGCACCTGGTCAGGAGACCTTGATGACGCAGTTACTGATATTATAAACGTAATTTTTCAACTGTTAACACGTCACTCCTCTGAAACTTCGGTGCCCGAAACAAGGGTTACCACACCCATATCATACTTGTAAAAAATGTAACGGCACTCAACATGTATATGCTTGAAAAAAGAACTTCTTTATTGAATATATGAAATCCAGAATATTACCGTGTAACGTTTCGGTCAAAACCTTGACCTTCGTCAGACAGAGAAATGCCAGACGCGCATAGAATGTGTGCACTCTCCTGTGAATCCCTAGGAGTGGGAGAGGACCTATAGAAAATCGGTGATTAAGTCTGGAACCATGCGCTGCACATATGTAGAAGTGTCCGGTGAGAAAGGCGTCCTTTCTCACCGGACACTTCTACATATGTGCAGCGCATGGTTCCAGACTTAAGGCCAGAGCCCCAAAGGCAGAACAGATTTGGCGCCAAGCAAAGGAAAGGGGTGCGGGGAAGAATCTGAGGTACCAGCTCATGGTAAAGTGCCTGAGGCAGCTGGGTGTGGGGCAGAACCTGCTTACAGGGCATAATGGGGGCATTACACTGTGTGGGGCCAAGAAAGGGGCCCTGTACTAGGAGAACAATCCGCTCCCTCACTTCCTGTCCTCCATAGTTGGCTCGTATGTATCTATTACAGGAAACAGAACAACAACGTTATGATTCTTATAAAGAGTCTCCGTGCAGAAGGGGTTAATGTCCCCGCGCTCAGTAATGGGGAATCTCCACATACCTCCACCTGCAGAGCCGCACTCCACATATATGGCTGCTCTGTGCGCACAGGACCTGTGATGAGGTCACAGGAGGGAGGAGTCAGGGGTCACGTGATCAGGGCCCTCAGATTATGCAGGCCTCTGCTGTGCTGACAAGTTTTCAGCTCGTCTGCTGGATTTGCTCCTTTAAGAACAGGTAACGTTACAAAACGTAGAACAATTCCCCCCATTAAGTGATTGGATCCCCCCAGATCTTTCATAGATCTTAGTGATATTACAGACGGGAGTTTCCAAGAGCGCTAGATTCAGGGGTAATCCTAGTGCTGAATGAGCCGTGCGCCTCCATCAACCCCAGACGATGCAGCGGCCGGAGCAATGTTACTGATTGAGGGAATTTCTGAGAGCAGCAAATTAATGAGAATGTTTTACCGGAACCTCCTGGGACATCAAGGAAAGCCGTCTCCCATTTCCACCTGGAATCTGAGCCATAATTGCCAAATTCCCCGATCTGTGGTCATCAACCAGAAGATGTTTATTTACTGGGACAAATCCTCTCATCTTCCCAAATCCTGGCTTTTCTCGCAGAATATCTCTGCCCATAACACAAAGGCTGGTGGAGCTGGTGCCGGTAACCTGATGCTATTAGAGGGTCACTACCGATACATTGGCTCCTTTCTTCTAGAGTCAGGAGGACTGTGGTGAATCTGTCGGCAGTGACATTTATGTCTAAGTCCGGATTACCTCTCCTGTGCTCTCTATGAATATCTTCTCTAGAATATTCTCTGTATTTGTCTCACAGAGCCCGGGGATTGGAAGGTGCACAGGTTGTAGTTATTATAGGGAGCAGGTTTAGAAGTTGAGGTGGAAAGCGAGTGAGGGACGCCTCCTGCAATGTCATGTCCCAGTGTGGACCATCCTCCATCAGACCACGCTTTTGGCATGGCCTCCCTGTAATGTTTGTTGGCTCAGTTGTATGTACAGAAGACGCTCGCTTTCCCCCTTGGCATACAGGTCTACTATACATTGATGAGAAAGTTGCCTCCATTGTTGTGTGATCATTATTTGGTAGGCAGAAAAGTCCATAGCTGGTATATTTATTGTTTGTTTTACTGGTCGGCCTCGCAGTTTTGGGACCAGTCTGTGTTAGATTATAGTGATTGCCATCTTGGCCATTCCACAATATTATATGATCTACAGTATGTGTTTCTGTAATTTCGCTTTGTCGCTGAATAATTCTATCTCGGCTTAGAAAGTCCCATCCAACCATTACAGTAACTACTTCGTTATCAGTGGGAGAAGTAAATCTCCTTTTGTGCCACCAACCGGTGTCTTGTCTCCTCTTATACAACCTGATATTCCACACTTGGCATTCTCTCTAAGGTTGTATTATAAAGGTTTACTGATTGTGCTGATGGAAAAATCTTTGCAGATTCTAAACAATGTCTTTTTGTCTCAAGTATAGCTTCACAACGTCTATCAGCTTGCATCTGTTCATCTCCCAAACAGTAAATTTGTAAAAATGTTGGGTCTTGATTTGCTACAAGAAGCATCAAACCTATTTTGTGATATATTTGTCCCCGGACTTTAAAAGTTGGAATAAGTGCAGCTTCCATGAGTCCAGCTGTCGTACCAGAGGATGTCATCTGAAAAGATGAATTGTATCTCCTAATAATTTGCAGTAAGTGCTTAGACTCATGATTTGTTCCTGACATGTATGAAAAAAGTGGTTCAGGAGGTAGAGTTGAAGATGGCACACTGACTTTCCCATTTGAGCAGCACATACCAGGCGATTTAAAATGTTTGCTTGACAATGTACTCGTATTACGTCCATTCTGCTTATGACGACTTTCAGTTGTGACCTATAGTCCTGGATAGGGTCATTGTAAAACGCTTCCAAACTCAATTTAGCCTGCCTACGTCGTTGCATATGTCGTATGCGGTCATTTTGACGACCTTCATCCTTTTGTTCAGATGTTTCCGCATCCCTTGATTCAGCCTGTCTCATCAGTTTATCCTGAAGATGACATTCATCCTTTTGTTCAGATGTTTCCGCATCCCTTGATTCAGCCTGTCTCATCCGTTTCTCCTGAAGATGACATTCCCGTTGTTCAGATGTTTCCGCATCCCTTGATTCAGCCTGTCTCATCCGTTTCTCCTGAAGATGACATTCCTGTTGCTCAGATGTTTCAGCTGCCTTTGATTCAGCCTGTCTCATCCGTTTCTCCTGAAGAGGACATTCCCGTTGCTCAGATGTTTCCGCATCCCTTGATTCAGCCTGTCTCATCCGTTTCTCCTGAAGATGACATTCCCGTTGCTCAGATGTTTCCGCATCCCTTGATTCAGCCTGTCTCATCCGTTTCTCCTGAAGATGACTGTTATGATGCGGTGGTTTAGGAGCAACATGGAACGAGCTCTGAAGGAAGTGGTAACTGTACTGACCGCAGTCCCTAAGCTCAACACAACACTAGAAGTAGCCGTGGGATGCTCCTAACTCTCCCTAGGCACCTCGTCACCGCCTAAGAGCTAACTACCCCTAAAGATAGAAGCAGGAAATCTATCTTGCCTCAGAGAAAATCCCCAAAGGATAGATTAGCCCCCCACAAATAATGACTGTGAGTGGACAGGGAAAAGACATTCACAGAATGAAACCAGGATGAGCACAGGAGGCCAGTCTAACTTGATAGATAGGACAGGATGGAATACTGTGCGGTCAGTATAAAACACTACAAAAATCCACGCAGAGTTTACTAAAAATCTCCACACCTGACTAAAGGTGTGGAGGGTAAATCTGCTTCCCAGAGCTTCCAGCAAGACAGAATTAATTCATACTGATACCGCTGGATAAACATAGAAGCACAGAACAGATAAGTCCACAATCTGTGAACAGAAAAGAGCAAGCAAAAACTTAGCTTTGCAGAACTGGTCAGGATAACAGGGAACTCCAAAGAGATGTGAATCCAACCAGGAACCATTTACAAGTGGCACTAGCTGAAGGACAGAGCCAGGCATAAATAGCCGAGCGGAACAGTCGATCAGTGGAAGCAGCTGAAGACAGCTAACTCCAAGGAGCAGCCATACCACTTGAAACCACAAAAGGGAGCCCAAGAGCAGAACTCACAAAAGTGCCACTTACAACCACCGGAGGGAGCCCAAGAGCGGAATTCACAACAGTACCCCCCCTTGAGGAGTGGTCACCGAACCCTCACCAGAGCCCCCAGGCCGATCAGGACGAGCCAAGTGAAAAGCAAGAACCAAATTGGTGGCATGGACATTGGAGGCAACAACCCAAGAATTATCCTCCTGACCATAACCCTTCTACTTGACAAGATACTGAAGCCTCCGCCTCGAAAAACGAGAATCCAAAATCTTCTCAACCTCATATTCCAAGTCTCCCTCAACCAACACCGGGGCAGGAGGGTCAACCGAGGGAACAACGGGCACCACATATCTCCGCAACAAAGATCTATGGAAAACATTATGAATGTCAAAAGAGGCTGGAAAAGCCAAACGAAAAGACACTGGATTAATAATTTCAGAAATTTTATAAGGACCAATAAACCGAGGCTTAAACTTAGGGGACGAAACCTTCATAGGAACATGACGAGAAGACAACCAAACCAAATCCCCCACACGAAGCCGGGGACCAAAGCACCGACGGTGGTAAGCAAAACGTTGAGCCCTTTCCTGAGACAACGTCAAATTGTCCACCACATGAGTCCAAATCTGCTGCAGCCTGTCCACCACAGAGTCAACACCAGGACAATCAGAAGGCTCAACCTGCCCAGAAGAAAAGCGAGGATGAAACCCAAAATTACAAAAGAAAGGTGAAACCAAAGTAGCCGAACTAGCCCGATTATCAAGGGCAAACTCAGCCAACGGCAAGAAAGACACCCAATCATCCTGATCAGCAGACACAAAGCATCTCAAATAGGTCTCCAAGGTCTGATTAGTTCGCTCAGTTTGGCCATTAGTCTGAGGATGAAACGCCGAAGAAAAAGACAAATCAATGCCCATACTAGCACAAAAGGCCCGCCAAAATCTAGAGACAAACTGAGAACCTCTGTCAGACACAATATTCTCCGGAATGCCATGCAAACGAACCACATGCTGAAAGAACAATGGAACCAGATCTGAGGAGGAAGGCAACTTAGGCAAAGGTACCAGATGGACCATTTTAGAGAACCGGTCACAAACAACCCAGATAACAGACATCTTCTGGGAAACAGGAAGATCCGAAATAAAATCCATGGAAATATGCATCCAGGGCCTCTCAGGGACCGGCAAAGGCAAAAGCAACCCACTAGCGCAGGAACAGCAAGGCTTGGCTCGGGCGCAAGTCCCACAGGACTGCACAAAAGCACGGACATCGCGCGACAAGGAAGGCCACCAAAAGGACCTAGCAACCAATTCTCTGGTACCAAAAATCCCATGATGACTCTTATAAAAATGAACATGGGCTGGATTGGGCTAGACTTCTCTACACCACCAAATGACAGCGAAACATAGCCTCCAATACAGTGTCTTTTTGGGAGGTGTATTCCCATGCACCTCTTCACACCCACACATGGGTATACGCTTCCTGATTTTGACTATTTGGTGTACTCCTCTTCCTTGTCCTCATCCTCCACCACCACTAGCACACCAGGGTGAATATGTTCTATGCTGCTACAGCCAGTACATTTTTTGGCAAGGGTGTCTATGATCCCAATAAAAAAAAATTAAAAAATGTACCCCCATGTGGAAATGTTCGTCAGCCCATGCATTTAGTGTATAGGCATTTAGAAGTATAGGAGACCCGCTCCTTTAAACTGGGAAGACCTTTTTCACAGGCCACACTCCACGTCCCTTCCTTCATCACCCCTAGATTACCAGGGTGACCGTGTTTCCATCATGAAACAGCCACTACATTGTTTTGCAAGGGTTTTTAGGATGTCCATAACAATTATTTACATAGGTTGAGGAGTCCCCCCCCAGGGAAAAATGTTTTTCAGCCTATGCACTTAGTGTATGGGCATTACAAGTCTAGGAGACCCCCTCCTTTAAATTGAGCCTATTTTTTAATGAGGCCTTCCTCCAAGTCTCATCATCCACCACCACTAGATCACCAGGGTTAACGTGTTCCGTGCTGCTACAGCCACTCTAGTTTTTTGCAAGGGTGTTTATGATGCCCATAATAAAAATATTTACACTGTATGTTGATGTGTACCACCCAGGAGAAAATGTTTGTCAGCCCATACACTTAAATGTGTGGGCATTACAAGTCTAGGAGACCCGCTCCTTTGTAATGGGAGTTTTTTTTATGAGGCCCTCCTCCATGTTTCTTCCAAGGTGGGATTGGGGTGCGTGCAAATTTGGGTCAAGGCGGCCCTTGCATTCAATGCAAGTGGGTTTTCCTGTGGCCATCCAGTACCTGGGTTCAAAGTAGGGTTGAGCGACTTTTACTTTTTTAGGGTCGAGTCTGGTTTTGCAAAACCCGACTATATGAAAAGTCGAGTCGAGTGAAATCGGCCGATTATCTCAAAGTCGGGGATCGACCGAAAACACGAAACCCATTGCAAGTCAATGGGGAAGCATAGTCAGCAGTGAGTGGAGGCCAGGAAAACACCTACAGTGCCCATTTTAATGGCAAAAACATCCATTCTTGTTACTAAAGCTTGTCAATCTTAATTTATCTTATAATAATAGTTAGGCATTGGAAATTGGGGGTCATTTGGCTAAAGTTGTGAGGGGTAGGGCTGGTTCAAGTATTTAGTGGGCCCAGGAAACGTGGACCACGTCACGGCAGTGGAGCAGGGAGAGGTAAGTATTTCAACTTTGAAAGTGCTGTGATCCTGAGCAAGCAGGGAGGGCCCACTCGTTCGCATTGGCACTGGCACAGGGCCCCTCAAAGTACGGCAGTGTGTTTGCACGGCAGGGGCGCCTCCCACCGGCAGCGACACTTTTGTGTACTATGAGGGGCCCTGTGCCAGTGACGTCGCCAACGAGTATTCCCCCCCCCCACCTGATGAAGGAACCTGCACCTTCCTCTTTGTCCCCGTGTAAGATGTTATGGTATGCGGGAAGGGTAACCTGACTTTCAGCAGGGTCACATTCTTGCTGTGTAGCATGCACGGGGAATGTAGCATTATGGGTCAATGTACCAGCAGACTCATCTAGCACTGGCTGGGCAATGGGCAGGATGAGGAGAAAACACAGATATAGGCCCAAATAATAAAGTTGGCTAAATGCAGTTCAAAATTGGTAACAGGACTAACCAGGCAGCATTGCTTTGTTCAGTGGAGAACAGCAAGGAGCGGCAGACACCGTTAGTAGGGCCAACAAGCAGGCCAAATGCAGTGTTATATTAAAAACTATTTAACGAGAGCCTGATGATTGAAGCTCAGGAAAGGCAACCTGGAGAACACCTTGGAGCAGCAGACACCGTTTGTAGAACCCAACCAAACTTGTAGCCCCAATGCAGTTGTTCAATTAAAAACTATTTAACGAGAGCCTGAAGATTGAAGCTCAGGAAAGGCAACCTGGAGAACACCTTGGAGCGGCAGACACCGATTGTAGAACCCAACCAAACTTGTAGCCCCAATGCAGTTGTCAAATTCCGATTGGTTGAAAACCTGACAATTGCAGCTCAGCTTTTTTAAGAGGAGGACAGCTGTATTGAGTGGCGCAGACAGACACTGGTAGTAGGCCTTACACCACAAAGTTGGCTCAATGCAGTCTAAAAAAGGTTACAGGGGTACACGGGCAGCATTGGTGTGGTCAGCGGAGGAGTATTGGAAGGAGGCACCGCAGACAGACTAAATAGGCCTAAAACAAAAAAGTTGGCTCTCTGCAGGTTTAAATAGGTTCCAGGGGTACACAGGCAGCATTGGTGTGGTCAGCGGAGGAGTATTGGAAGGAGGCACCGCAGACAGACGAAATAGGCCTAAAACAAAAAAGTTGTCTCTCTGCAGGTTTAAATAGGTTCCAGTGGTACACAGGCAGCATTGGTGTGGTCAGCGGAGGAGTATTGGAAGGAGGGACCGCAGACAGACTAACTAGGCCTAAAATAAAAAAAAGTTGGCTCTATGCAGGTTTAAATAGGTTCCAGGGGTACACAGGCAGCATTGGTGTAGTCAGCGAAGGAGTATTGGAAGGAGGGACCGCAGACAGACTAACTAGGCCTAAAATAAAAAAAAGTTGGCTCTATGCAGGTTTAAATAGGTTCCAGGGGTACACAGGCAGCATTGGTGTAGTCAGCGGAGGAGTATTGGAAGGAGGGACCGCAGACAGACTAACTAGGCCTAAAATAAAAAAAGTTGGCTCTATGCAGGTTTAAATAGGGTCCAGGGGTACACAGGCAGCATTGGTGTAGTCAGCGGAGGAGTATTGGAAGGAGGGACCGCAGACAGACTTACTAGGCCTAAAATAAAAAAAGTTGGCTCTATGCAGATTTAAATAGGTTCCAGGGGTACACAGGCAGCATTGGTGTGGTCAGCGGAGGACAATTGGAAGGATGGACCGCAGACAGACTTACTAGGCCTAAAATAAAAAAAGTTGGCTCTATGCAGGTCTCGCACCATCCACCAACATCACATTGCACCACAGACTGTCCAGGAATTGGCGGATGCTTTAGTCCAGGTCTGGGAAGAGATCCCTCAGTAGACCATCCGCCGCCTCATCAGGAGCATGCCCAGGCATTGTAGGGAGATCATATAGGCACATGGAGGCCACACACTACTGAGCATCATTTCCTTGTCTTGAGGCATTTTCAGTGAAGTTGGGTCAGTCTGTAACTTCATTTTCCACTTTGATTTTGAGAATCATTCCAACTCCAGACCTTCGTGGGATATTAGTTGTGATTTACATTGATCATTTTTAGGCATTATTGTTCTCCTCACATTCCACTATGTAGTGAATAAAGATTTACAACTGGAATATTTAATTCAGTGATATCTAGGATGTGGGATTTTAGTGTTCCCTTTATTTTTTTGAGCAGTGTATAATGCAGAGTGTACGTATCTATGTATGTGTGCGTGTGTGTGTCAAGCCACGTCCATTAATATCCCCTATCCTGGTATATATGGTCCCCTCACCCCATCCTGATACACATGGACCCCTCATCCCTAACATGGTATGCATGGCCCCTCTCATCCCTATCCTGGTATGCATGGATCCCTCATCCATAGCCTGGTATGCATGCCCCCTCATCCCTATCCTGGTATGCATGGCCCCCTCATCCCTATCCTGGTATGCATGGCCCCCTCATCCCTATCCTGGTATGCATGGCCCCCTCATCTCTATCCTGGTATGCATGGCCCCCTCATCCCTATCCTGGTATGCATGGCCCCCTCATCCCTATCCTGGTATGCATGGCCACCTCTTCCCTAGCCTGGTATGCATGGCCCCCTCATCCCTATCCTGGTATGCATGGCCCCCTCATCCCTATCCTGGTATGCATGCCTCCTCATCCCTAGTCGGGTACGCATGTCTCCTGATCACTATCCTGGTATGCATGCCCCCTCATCCTTACCCTGGCAGGAATGATCACCCTCATCCCTGTCTTAGTATGCATGGCCCCATCCTTATCCTGGTATGCAAGCCCCCATCTCATCCTGATATGATTGGCCTCCCTGCCGGTCCTGGTATGCAGGGCCCAATTTTTATAATTTGCCCCATCAGAAAACATAAAAAAAAAACACACTACACTTACCTACCCGATGCTCCCTCACAGCGTTCTGCTTTATGCTTGTAAGCAGCACATGGCAGGGACGTCACAAGCAGAGCACAGCTGCCGGAGTACTCGCCAGGACTGTGCGCACAGAGAGTGGTGAGCATTCATTGCCCTCCAGTAGTGCGCAGTGTCAGCCACCGGCTTCCTGCTGCTGCCGGCGGCCACATGTGCCGCTACTTATGAGAAATGAATATTCATTGGATTCATTCATCGGGAGACTATTCAATATTGAACTATATTTAAGCGAGACTAAAAGAAGAAAACCCTAAAATCATGTATCATGTTATCCGAAACAGTCAGAAAATCAGCCACATATTGGCAGATCCCAGACCTCAAACTATATACTTCGTAAGTTTATACGCCACTCCAGTGCCAGGAATAGATAGTATGTGACAATACAGTATATACCGCTCAGGGAACACTTAACTTCCAGAGATAATCTCCATATTCACACTAAATAATGGCAGAGATCTTCCAGACATTATGATTGCACACATCCCTAGTCTTTATAACGATATTGCACTCATTCCTTGACAGACCGCAGCATGGCCATTAGTTAGAAGCTGCTATTGATCTTTGGAGCAGGTAAGTTTTTCCTGAGTGGTACATATTGGGCCGTCTGAAAACGGAGTTTAGTCTAGGACAATTTGTCTGCACTACTAATTAACAGCTGTTACAATACCAAACTAGGGCAGTCACTATAGGAGAAAAACACAAGAATTATACTGTATTGTCACATACTATCTATTCCTGACACTGGAGTGGTGTATAAACTTATGAAGTATATAGTTTGAGGTCTGGGATCTGCCAATATGTGGCTAGTTTTCTGACTGTTTCGGATAACATGATACATGATTTTAGGTTTTTTTTTTGTCTAGTCTCGCTTAAATATAGGTCAATATTAAATAGTCTCCTGATGAGTTGCCTTTGGTGAGGACGATGAAACCTGTAGAAATGAGAGGCTTGGAGAGTGAGTGTGTACACGTCACCTTACCCTATATATTGAACTGTGGGGTACATGTTTTTTCTATTAGTCACCTACTGACCTTCAGGGGGTGAATTATGGGTATAGTTTTACATTTGGAATTAATAAAGTTTAGTTTCATCCTTTTGTCAGCAAACATGAAGAATGACAAGAGACAACCCATTTAAGAAGATTCAATTTTGGTTAAAACTATTCCAACATTATGAACATAAAAAAGGCTTCTCCCCTATGTGACGTCTCTGATGTTTATTAACAGTTGATTTCCAAGTAAAATATCTCCCACATTAAGAAAATGAAAAAGGCTTCTCCCCTGTGTAACTGCTCTGATGTCTAACAAGATGCCATTTCTGGTTAAAACATTTCCCACATTCTGAACAGGAAAAAGGCTTCATCCCTGTGTGACTGCTCTGATGTCTAACAAGATGCCATTTCCAGTTAAAACATTTCCCACATTCTGAACAGGAAAAAAGCTCCTCCCCTGTGTGAATTCTATGGTGACTAACTAAATCTGATTTATGGTTAAAACATTTCCCACATTCTGAACATGAAAAAGGCTTCTCCCCTGTGTGGGTTCTCTGATGGCGATCAAGATCTATTTTCCATTTAAAACATTTCCTACATTCTGAACATGAAAAAGGCTTCTCCACTGTGTGAGTTCTATGGTGCCTAACCAAATCTGATTTATGGTTAAAACATTTCCTACATTCTGAACATGAAAAAGGCTTCTCCACTGTGTGAGTTCTATGGTGCCTAACGAAATCTGATTTCTGGATAAAACATTTCCTACATTCTGAACAGGAAAAAGGCTTCTCTGCTGAGTGAGTTATTTGGTGTGTAATAAGATTCCCTTTATGGTTAAAACATTTCCCACATTCTGAACATGAAAAAGGCTTCTCTCCTGTGTGAGTTCTCTGGTGAGTAACAAGCAGTTATTTACTTGCAAAACATTTCCCACATTCTGAACAGGAAAAAGGCTTCTCCCCTGTGTGAGTTCTTTGGTGTTTAACAAAATGTGATTTCTGGTTAAAACATTTCCCACATTCTGAACAGGAAAAAGGCTTTTCCCCTGTGTGAGTTCAATGGTGATTAACCAAATCTGATTTCTGGTTAAAACATTTCCCACATTCTGAGCAGGAAAAAGGCTTCTCCCCCCTGTGAACACTATGGTGCCTAACCAAATCTGATTTCTGGTTAAAACATTTCCCACATTCTAAACATGAAAAAGGCTTCTCATTGGATTGTGCTCACTCAGTGGAATCAATGTGCCCTGGCAGCAATCTTCAGAAAGGGTCTCTCTGAAGCCCTTAAGGATGTCATGGTGGGATTTCCCATGCCTGCTGGTCTGAATGAGTCTATGTCTTTGGCCATTCAGATCGATCGACGCTTGCGTGAGCGTAAAGCTGTGCACCATTTGGCGGTACTATCTGAGCATGGGCCTGAGCCTATGCAATGTGATAGGACTTTGACCAGGGCTGAACGGCAAGAACACAGACGTCGGAATGGGCTATGTTTTTACTGTGGTGATTCCACTCATGCTATCTCCGATTGTCCTAAGTGCACTAAGCGGTTCGCTAGGTCTGCCACCATTGGTACGGTACAGTCTAAATTTCTATTGTCCGTTACTCTGATTTGCTCTTTGTCATCCTATTCTGTTATGGCATTTGTGGATTCAGGCGCTGCCCTGAATTTGATGGACTTGGAGTATGCTAGGCGCTGTGGTTTTTTCTTGGAGCCCTTGCAGTATCCTATTCTATTGAGAGGAATTGATGCTACGCCTTTGGCCAAGAATAAGCCTCAGTACTGGACCCAATTGACCATGTGCATGGCTCCTGCACATCAGGAGGATATCCGCTTTCTGGTGTTGCATAATCTGCATGATGTGGTTGTTTTGGGGTTGCCATGGCTACAGGTTCATAATCCAGTATTGGACTGGAAATCTATGTCTGTGTCCAGCTGGGGTTGCCAGGGGGTACATGGTGATGTTCCATTTTTGTCTATTTCGTCTTCCACTCCTTCTGAAGTTCCAGAGTTTTTGTCGGATTACCGGGATGTATTTGATGAGCCCAAAGCCAGTGCCCTACCTCCTCATAGGGATTGCGATTGTGCAATTAATTTGATTCCTGGTAGTAAGTTTCCTAAGGGCCGATTGTTCAATTTATCTGTGCCAGAACACGCCGCTATGCGGAGTTATATAAAGGAATCCTTGGAGAAAGGCCATATTCGCCCGTCGTCATCACCGTTAGGAGCAGGGTTCTTTTTTGTGGCCAAGAAGGATGGTTCTTTGAGACCTTGTATTGATTACCGCCTTCTTAATAAAATTACAGTCAAATTTCAGTATCCTTTGCCGTTGCTGTCTGATTTGTTTGCTCGTATTAAAGGGGCTAGTTGGTTCACCAAGATAGATCTTCGAGGGGCGTATAATCTTGTGCGTATTAAACAAGGCGATGAATGGAAAACAGCATTTAATACGCCCGAGGGCCATTTTGAGTACCTGGTTATGCCATTCGGGCTTTCTAATGCTCCATCAGTATTTCAGTCCTTTATGCATGACATCTTCCGAGAGTACCTGGATAAATTCCTGATTGTGTATTTGGATGATATTTTGGTCTTTTCGGATGATTGGGAGTCTCATGTGAAGCAGGTCAGAATGGTGTTCCAGGTCCTTCATGCGAATTCCTTGTTTGTGAAGGGGTCAAAGTGTCTCTTTGGAGTTCAGAAGGTTTCATTTTTGGGGTTCATTTTTTCCCCTTCTACTATCGAGATGGACCCTGTTAAAGTCCAGGCCATTTACGATTGGACTCAGCCGACATCTGTAAAGAGCCTGCAAAAGTTCCTGGGCTTTGCTAATTTTTATCGGCGCTTCATCGCTAATTTTTCTAGTGTTGCTAAACCGTTGACTGATTTGACCAAGAAGGGTGCTGATGTGGTCAATTGGTCTTCTGCAGCTGTAGAGGCTTTTCAGGAGTTGAAGCGTAGTTTTTCTTCTGCCCCTGTGTTGTGCCAGCCAGATGTTTCGCTCCCGTTTCAGGTTGAGGTTGATGCTTCTGAGATTGGAGCAGGGGCTGTTTTGTCGCAAAGAAGTTCTGATGGCTCGGTGATGAAGCCATGTGCTTTCTTTTCTAGAAAGTTTTCACCTGCTGAGCGTAATTATGATGTTGGTAATCGAGAGTTGTTGGCCATGAAGTGGGCATTCGAGGAGTGGCGTCATTGGCTTGAAGGAGCCAAGCATCGCGTGGTGGTCTTGACAGATCACAAGAATTTGACTTATCTTGAGTCTGCCAAACGGTTGAATCCGAGACAGGCTCGATGGTCGTTATTTTTCTCCCGTTTTGATTTTGTGGTTTCGTACCTTCCGGGCTCTAAGAATGTGAAGGCTGAGGCCCTGTCAAGGAGTTTTGTGCCTGACTCTCCGGGTGTTCCTGAGCCGGCGGGTATTCTCAAAGAGGGGGTAATTTTGTCTGCCATCTCCCCTGATTTGCGGCGGGTGCTGCAAAAATTTCAGGCTGATAGACCTGACCGTTGCCCAGCGGAGAAACTGTTTGTCCCTGATAGATGGACTAGTAGAGTCATCTCTGAGATTCATTGTTCAGTGTTGGCTGGGCATCCTGGAATCTTTGGTACCAGAGATTTGGTGGCTAGATCCTTTTGGTGGCCGTCTTTGTCACGGGATGTGCTTTCTTTTGTGCAGTCCTGTGGGACTTGTGCTCGGGCTAAGCCCTGCTGTTCTCGTGCCAGTGGGTTGCTTTTGCCCTTGCCGGTCCCGAAGAGGCCCTGGACGCATATTTCTATGGATTTTATTTCGGATCTCCCCGTCTCTCAAAAGATGTCGGTCATTTGGGTGGTTTGTGATCGCTTTTCTAAGATGGTCCATTTGGTACCTTTGTCTAAATTGCCTTCCTCCTCTGATTTTGTGCCATTATTTTTCCAGCATGTGGTTCGTTTACATGGTATCCTGGAGAACATCGTTTCTGACAGAGGTTCCCAGTTTGTTTCGAGGTTTTGGCGATCCTTTTGTGCTAGGATGGGCATTGATTTGTCTTTTTCCTCGGCTTTCCATCCTCAGACAAATGGCCAAACCAAACGAACTAATCAAACTTTGGAAACATATCTGAGATGCTTTGTTTCTGCTGATCAGGATGATTGGGTGTCCTTTTTGCCGTTGGCTGAGTTCGCCCTTAATAATCGGGCCAGCTCGGCTACCTTGGTTTCGCCATTTTTCTGCAATTCTGGGTTCCATCCTCGCTTCTCTTCAGGACAGGTTGAGTCTTCGGACTGTCCTGGTGTGGATACTGTGGTGGACAGGTTGCAGCAGATTTGGACTCATGTAGTGGACAATTTGACATTGTCCCAGGAGAAGGCTCAACGTTTCACTAACCGCCGGTGCTGTGTGGGTCCCCGACTTCGTGTTGGGGATTTGGTTTGGTTGTCGTCTCGTTATGTTCCTATGAAGGTTTCCTCTCCTTAGTTTAAGCCTCGTTTCATTGGTCCGTATAAGATTTCTGAGGTTATCAATCGTGTGTCATTTCGTTTGGCCCTTCCAGATTCTTTTGCCATCCATAATGTGTTCCATAGGTCGTTGTTGCGGAGATACGTGGCGCCTGTGGTTCCATCCGTTGATCCTCCTGCCCCGGTGTTGGTTGAGGGGGAGTTGGAGTATGTGGTGGAGAAGATTTTGGATTCTCATATTTCGAGACGGAAACTCCAGTACCTGGTCAAGTGGAAGGGTTATGGTCAGGAAGATAATTCCTGGGTTTTTGCCTCTGATGTTCATGCTGCCGATCTGGTTCGTGCCTTTCATTTGGCTCATCCTGGTCGGCCTGGGGGCTCTGGTGAGGGTTCGGTGACCCCTCCTCAAGGGGGGGGTACTGTTGTGAATTCTTTTGTCGGGCTCCCTCCTGTGGTCATGAATGGTACTTCGGCTGGTTCTGTCCATGGACTTCCTCTGGTGGGTGTTTCTGAGTTTCCTTCCACAGGTGACGAGGTTAATTCGTTAGCTGGCTGCTCTATTTAGCTCCAGTTGGATCTTTGCTCCATGCCACCTGTCAATGTTCCAGTGTTGGTCTAGTTCGCTCCTGGATCGTTCTTGTGTCCTGTCTTCCCAGCAGCAGTTAAGTTCCTGCTTGTTTTTCTTTGGCTTGCTATTTTTCTGTCCAGCTTGCTATTTTTATTGTTGTCTTGCTTGCTGGAAGCTCTGGGACGCAGAGGGAGCGTCTCCGCACCGTGAGTCAGTGCGGAGGGTCTTTTTGCGCCCTCTGCGTGGTCTTTTTGTAGGTTTTTGTGCTGACCGCAAAGCAACCTTTCCTATCCTCAGTCTGTTCAGTTAGTCGGGCCTCACTTTGCTAAATCTATTTCATCTCTGTGTTTGTATTTTCATCTTTACTCACAATCATTATATGTGGGGGGCTGCCTTTTCCTTTGGGGAATTTCTCTGAGGCAAGGTAGGCTTTGTTTTTCTATCTTCAGGGCTAGCTAGTGCCTTAGGCTGTGCCGAGTTGCATAGGGAGCGTTAGGAGCAATCCACGGCTATTTCTAGTGTGCGTGATAGGATTAGGGATTGCAGTCAGCAGAGTTCCCACGTCCCAGAGCTCGTCCTTATTATCAGTAACTATCAGGTCATTCCGTGTGCTCTTAACCACCAGGTCCATTATTGTCCTGACCACCAGGTCATAACAGTGGAGTGAATCTATGAAACCAGGGCTGGAGCCAACACATCTCTTGTAGGCGGGAATAAATGTATATTACAGCCATCAGCCACGCACAGCTCAGAGATATATCATGGCACCGGTGTGATGTGTTTATGTAGATTATCACAATCCTCCTGGAAGTTAGTCGGTTTTAAAACAAATTGAAAAGTCAGGATAAAGGGAAACTCTGTTATTGTCCAGAAATTCACACTTGGCCTCACTGCACATTTAATGTTGTCGCTCATAAAGTGAAGTTTGGCCAGAAAGACGGGACCTGGTCTTGTAGGGACCATATGATCACATTCAGCAGCACAGAAGGGAGAGAAGGGAGATTCCTCCGATAAGATCTCAGGGTTCTAGGAAGCCAACAGCATCATTACCCTCCGCTTTCTCTTACAGGCCCATCATCATATTTTTCTTCAAGTGATTTTCTATCCTGTCAGCACATTCTACGTACGCTGTCATTTGGCTTTATAGTTCACAGATCTGGGCAGGTAACAGCGTCTCCTAAACCCAGGGGGTAGGTGGATCTACCAGGCTGTAAGTTCTATAGAAAAGGACTTTCAATGCCCAAAATTATTTGAACAGTTTTGGGTGGAGGAGAATGTTGTGGTCTAGAGGCAAAATGGTGATCATGGTAATACGGCCGGACTACACCACCAATAAAGCAGCCACAGCCGATGACTGAGAAGAATCTGTGACTTCTCTGCATTTAGTGGTTATGTTACACGTGGTCTGTTTCCTGTACCTCCAAGGGGTCTCCGTCGGGACTCGCTGTGTGCCGGCTTCACGCTGCCTGACAAGACTGTGAAATAATGCAAAAATCCATCTTTGTATTTCTTGTGTGTGTGTGTTCTGTGTGTTTTTTGTGTGTGTTGTGTGTGCTGCGTTTGTTGTATGTGTTGTGTGTGCTGAGTTTGTTGTGTGTGTTCTGTATGTTGTGTGTGTGTGTATGTTTGTTGTGTGTGTTGTATGTGTTGTGTGTGTTTTGTATGTTATGTGTGTTTGTTGTGTGTGGGTTGTGTGTGTGTGTTCTGTGTGTTTGTTGTGTGCGTTGCATGTGTTGTGTGTGTTCTGTATGTTGTGTGTGTATGTTTGTTGTATGTGTTGTGTGTGTTCTGTATATTATGTGTTTGTTGTGTGTGTGCTCTGTGTGTTGTGTGTGTTTGCTGTGTGTGTGTGTTCTGTGTGTTTTGTGTGTCTGCCGCCATATCCTTTCTGTAATTCTCCTCTCTCTTTACAGAACCATATTCTTATAATGGCAAAATGTTGCTGCCTCCATCAATACAAAGATGGATTTTTGCATTATTTCACAGTGAATGATGAGTTCAGGATGCAAAGGTGGAGGAGAAGTGGCCATGAGTGCAGAAGTATTATTTCTATAAAGATATATTGCAAGGTTTCTTATGTATGCCCAGTTATTTATTCAAAGTTTATTAAAACATCAGTGATCTCTTAACCAAGAAAAATCAGGAGAAACACATCTGTTATACAAAATGTTTAATGCCGACAAAGCACGGATTCAAAATGGTTCTATAATGGACAATTCATTTACCCATATTTATATAGAAAAGGTAAAAATCACAACTGAAGAAGCCGCCAGTAATACATGAACAAAAGTAACACCCGCAAAATAAAATACTGTAACATAAGTAAAACATTATATTCAATAATATTCATATTTTTAACCTTATGTTTTGTTTGCGGCAGTTCAGAGAAATCAAAAACCATATCATGTTTGGTGCACTATATTAAATGATTTTTGCATATAAACTTACGTTATCTTAACCCAAGGATTCTTGAATATTGCAAAAAGAAAGGGGATTACTAATGCTGCTAGGTTATTTCTAGGTACCCAGATAAGGTCATTTTTGTGATAAAATGTATTGGTAAACTGTAAATGATCTAGCCTAAGCAAATACATAGTGCAAGTCACATATCGAATGAGAAAATTATTATTTAAATGATTATAACTTTAAACCATAACGCAGAAAAATAAACTGTGATACATATGTTTGACTGTGCTTTTAGAATTACTCGCTTATCGACACAGAGTTGAGCTTTAGAAATACAGAATAACCTTTCAAACGAAAGATTTTATAAAGTGCAGTGTAAATAAGATGACTGCCGTCTGTATTTGAACCAGAATGTTACAAACTATATATATATATATCTATATATATATATATATATAGATATATATATATATAGAGGAAGGAGATATAGTGTATATTGGATCCATTTGTGAGGAAAATCAATGGTGTATGTCCGGATTTGAAAGTAGCTATTTGGCTCTATTTTAAGCTACAGATATTACAATAGTCTGAACAGAGCCTAAGATGTAACTTCATATGAAACTACTGTGATACATTATAAAGTACAAAATAGTTTTGAAGCTTTGTGTAGAAATATATCAGACAAAGAATATAAAACTACTAGACACTCTAAAAGGATAGTTAAAAGTAACTATTAATATGAATACTAGTGATTATAAAAGAAAAACAAAAAGAAAAACCACTCGATTTTTTTAGATTTCTGGTTAAGATTTAAATTTATTCTTACACATGCGTACCGGTGCACATATATAGAGTATATAAAGAGTATTATAAATAGGCCAGGTGTTTACATTTAATATATAGTTAAGAAAAAGTTCTACTTACTTGTTAAAATCTTTCTCATGCACACTGAAAAAAAAAAAGTGGACTATCGCAGTTCAAATGAAATGGGAAAAGGATTCTATTTGTAGGCTGTCTCTTACTCATAAAGCTAAATAGGCATGACTGTGCTCAAAGTTTTCTTGGACATTATCTGTACAGGATGCGGCCTCTGAGTTTATCTGTTATCCACCCCGGGCATGGCTATTTGATCTGTTAGCCACACAGGGCACGTAGTTGGTTATCACAGCTAACACAGCCCCAGGACACGCTGAAAAATTATGCTGCCACTGCAAAATAATTGTAATGACTAGCAAAATCCAAGGAAAAAATAAAAATAACTGAATGTAACAATTGACAAGTAGTAGAAACATTTTGTTACAAATTTTTCATGATCATTCAGAGCCACATTAAAATGGGATCCACCATGCATAAACATGTTCTTTAGGGAAAGAGAAGAGATAGATATTTTTTATCTGAGCATTACAAATGCTTTCTTTGAAAATAAACATTGACAGAGCTGTCATTATAGGGTCTACTAATATATGCAAATAAAAGGACTATACCAGACCAACAATGTGAAATGTTACATTTGTTTTTGATGTATCATGTTCAGATATTTCAATAGTCTGAACAGAGCCTAAGATGTAACTTCATATGAAACTACTGTGATACATTATAAAGTACAAAATAGTTTTGTAGCTTTGTGTAGAAATATATCAGACAAAGAATATAAAATACTAGAAAAAAGGGTTCTATTTGTAGGATGTCTCCTACTCATAAAGCTAAATAGCCATTTAATATGAATACTAGTGATTATAAAAAAACACTCGATTTTTAGATTTCTGGCTAAGATTTAAATTTATTCTTACACATGCGTACCGGTGCACATATATAGAGTATATAAAGAGTATTATAAATAGGTCAGGTGTTTACATTTAATATATAGTTAAGAAAAAGTTCTACTTACTTGTTAAAATCTTTCTCTGAAAGAAAAAATGTGGTGGTTATCACAGCTAACACAGCCCCAGGACACGCTGAAAAATTATGCTGCCACTGCAAAATAATTGTAATGACTAGCAAAATCCAAGGAAAAAATAAAAATAACTGAATGTAGCAATTGACAAGTAGTAGAAACAAATGGGATAGCATTTTAATTATTAAGGAGCGTATTTTTATTACACACAGCCCTGCTGTATATCACATAAAATACATTTAAGTGTAAAAAAAAAAAAAAATGTGGAAAAGTACACAGGGTATGAATAATATTTCAAGGTAATGTACATTTACAAAGGATTCTGTAATAAAAAGTAAATATTTTTATCTGAGCATTACAAATGCTTTCATTGAAAATAAACATTGCCAGAGCTGTCATTATAGGGTATTTTTTCCCCATAGCATAGTATATATTTTACAAAAAAATAAAAAAATAAATCATAATAAAAAAAGCATGAAAATGAAAAATATTAAATTCCTATGCACATATGAACAAAAGAGGAAAATGTGTATGGGTCAGCACTGTTTCTAAAATACATATTACAGAGTTATTTGTGTTAATCTCGCAGCACCATAAAAACATTAGTAATTCAATATAAAATGGCTATTTTCAGACGGATCCATTGAAGCGTTCCAGAGTTATAACCTCATAAATGTACCGTGGTAAGAATTGTAAAAATTGGCCCGGTCATTAATGTGCAAACCACCCTTTGGGGTAAAGGGGATAATGTGTCTCAGCGTCAAGTACAAAGAATTAAAAAAAAGATTTTCAGAGACTGGAGATGTGTTTGACATGCCCAGGTCCGGCAGACCCTGCAAGAAAACTGCTCAGGAGGAACGTTTGTCCATTAGAAAATCCAAAGCAAGCCCCTCTTCCACTGCAGCAGAGCTCCAACAGGCCTGGTCACCTCACGTCCTTGTGTCAACTAGAACAGTTTGTAGGATTCTGTCTCAAAATGGCCTCCATGGTCGAATCAGTGCCCAGGAGCCAGCACTAAACAAAAGGCAAATAAAAAACCGTGTGACATTTGCAAAGTCCCACAGCCTGCTAAACAGATGGAGGCTAGAAAAGTGGCAGAAGGTGAATTTCTCTGATGCAACTTCAGTAGAAATACACCACAGCTGCCGCAAATACTGCAGCAGACCTACTGGAGCCCGTATGGATCCAAAATACACCCAGAAAACAATTAAATTTGGTGGTGGAAAGATCATGGTCTGGGGTTACATTCAGTATGGGGTGTGCAAAACATTTGCAAGGTGGAAGGCAATATCACTAGCCTAAAATATCAAGACGTATTAGCTATCTCTTATATTCCAAATCATAAAAGGGTTCAAATTCTGCAGCAGGATGCTGCTCCATCCCATCCATCTCTACAACAAAGTTCCTCCAGGCAAAAAAGATCAAGGTGCTCAAGGATTGGACAGCCCAGTCTCCAGACATGAACATCTTTGTCGCTATTTGGCTCTATTTTAAGCTCCAGATATTACAATAGTCTTAACAGTGCCTAAGATGTAACTTCATATGAAACTACTGTGATACATTATAAATTACAAAATAGTTTTGAAGCTTTGCGTAGAAATATATCAGACAAAGAATATAAACTACTACTCGATTTTTTTTTTTTTTTTTTAAAGATTTCTGTACTCACAATATTGAGGTTTAGCTAGCATTGCAAAGTGTTATCTGACATAGCTGGCTATCACAACTAACACAACCCCCCTGGACGCGCTGTAAAATTATGCTGACACTGCTAAAATCTAAATGTGTAATGTCAGCGACCTGAGCAGCCCTTGTAACAGGCATTGGGGCAGCATTTTAATTATTAAGGATCGTATTTTTATTACACACAGCCCCGCTGAATGTTATTGTATATTTTTTTGTATTCAAGACAGAGATGCCGTGGTTGCATTCAGGCTATCTATTCTATAAGAAGCCACTAGTATTACATATGTCACATTAGGTTGTAGAGAGGGATTTTGTTACAAATTTTTTATGATCATTCAGAGCCACATTAAAATGGGATACGCCATGCATAAACATGTTCTTTAGGGAACGAGAAGAGATAGATATTTTTTCTCTGAGCATTACAAATGCTTTCTTTGAAAATAAACATTGCCAGAGCTGTCATTATAGGGAATTTTTTTCCCCATAGCATAGTATATATTTTACAAAAAAAAAAAAAAAATCATAATAAAAAAAGCATGAAAATGAATATTAAATTCCTATGCACATATGAACAAAAGAGGAAAATGTGTATGGATCAGCACTGTTTCTAAAATACATATTACAGAGTTGTTTGTATTAATCTCGCAGCAGAGAACACTGCTTCTAAAATACATATTACAGAGCTCCCAAACAACTAGGATATAATTATATAACCGTTCCATCTAATAGGATATAAAATAAAAACAAATTAAGAAAATCTAATATAAAACAAATACTGGAATAATATCAAACTATATCAAAAGGGGAAGTCAGCCAGACTCTGGGACAGCTGGCTACCAGCTGTCAGCTAGGGGAGGGGAGGGGTTACACACTTTGATACACTTTGATAGGGGCGTGGCACCTGTCAGATTGAGTTTGACGAATGGTAGTTATGATACACTACTTGAGTCTGAGACTCCTGCACTGCAGGCACAATGATGTCACTACATCACACCTGTAGTACGGAGCCTCAGTACTCACACCGCACAGACCAGAGCAGCGCTCCTCAGGAACCGGGTTGGCTGAGTAGTGTGTGGTTTTATATCAGGAATTGTGGGGGCATCATATTAAGAGAAGAGCTGTTGGGACTCTCATACTGAATGTGTGGCTGGTAGGAGCCATTATACTGGGGTTGTGGTGGACTGTAAATGCCTCCATACTGAGTGGGGGGTTTGATTTTGTGTAGCAGGTTGTGGTGGCCATAATTAGAGATGAGCGAATATGTTCGGAAAACGATCGCCAAGCATAAATTCGGCAGGAATATGATACATTCGGATTCATGGTCGGTAACACGAGCATTTTTCTTAAGATCGGAAAAAGTAGGTAACATTCGGTAAAAGACAAAATAGAAGCCGGCAATACATGTGCCGCGTTTAGTAAAATTACAGCCACCAATATGGGAGACTGTGGTTCAAATCCTGGCTCTGCCCTCTTGGACATAATATACCAGTAGTGGTCCGTAACACTATGGTGCCTCCCTCAATAAACGAGAGAGTGTCATGAACAAAGAGAGTCAGGCCGGCTCGGACGTCACCTGGATTAACAAGGTCCGCATCAGATGTTGAGGAACCAGGACAATCTGATGATACCTGGGCTACTGGACCAAACCATACATGGACAAGGAAGAGAACCTGGATCTGGTGAAATGCTACTACAACAGCAGACCAAATGAGAGAGGATATATGAAGCATATGAGGAAACTCTGGATGGATACAAGACCTGAATGTCCACTAACTGAGAAACAACTAGTCACCCAACATTTCAATATCATAAAGAGAAAGCTATTATTACAACTTGAGATGGATCACCTGCACTGCAGATCTACTCCATATGAAGACCTGGAAGAACAACATGTGCAACCCCCTGAAGATCCTGATCCAACCCTGCAACTAGAGAGCACTGCAGCTGGTCTGAAACAGAAGATCTTACATAAACTAACTACCATCAATACCAGAGATCAACTGCCAAGGCTCAGCAAAGAAACACCACCAGGCAGTATACTAGAGGATGCCAATAGAGCAGCACTTGCATCAATACCTACCACCATAACTCAGACTAATAACCTGATCTATGCAACTGTCTCGGCAATCATGGAAATGCTTGGCTATTCAAGGAGCAAAAACAACAGAAATACGTGCCCCCTTGGAAAGAAGACTGTAGACAAAGATCAAGGAGCCACGAAGGGAAGTCAGCCAACTATCAGAAATACAGAAGTGTGTAAAGATCAAGAATAAGACCAAGTTGGACAAGTACAAAGGCTTGACCCAAACTGAAGAAACTGCTAAACAAGGGCTCACAGCACTCGCTGCAAAAATAGCGAGATACACTAGAGAAGCTGAGGCCAAGCAGATAAATGCCCTGTTCTCCAAAGAACCATCCAAAGAGTACTCCCAACTACAGAGGAACATCACAAAGGCAGCAACTCCACCAATAGCAGAGACTGAACAATACTGGAAGAGCATATAGGAGAAGGAAAAAACACAACAACAGTGCAATGTGGCTGCAATATCTGAGAATAAAACACAGCAACCACGTAGAGCAAGAACCAGTCACCATTACAGAAACAGACATCCAACAGCAGTTCAAGAACATTAAGAGCTGGACAGCACCTGGCCCAGACATGATCCTCACCTACTGGCTAAAGAAATTCACAGCGGTACATGAACACATGGCAAAGCAGATGAACCAACTGCTAGAAGCAGGTCACCATCCAGCTTGGCTAACACAAGGAAGAACAGTGCTGATCATGAAGGATCCTCACAAAGGAACAGTTAAATACAACTACCACCCAATTACCTGCCTTACAACAACATAGAAACTTCTGTCAGGCATCATAGCCACCAAGCTACAGAACCATATGATCCAGTACATAAATCCAGCTCAGAAAGGCATTGGGACTGACACCAGAGGCTCTAAGCACCAGCTCCTAGTAGATAGAGCAGTCGCTCAAGACTCAAGATCCAGACAGACCAATCTCAGCACAGTCTGGATTGACTACAGCAAAGCCTATGACTCAATGCCACACACATGGATCTGTGAATGCTTGGCTCTGTACAATGTCAACAGGAAATTAAGAACCTTCCTCAGAAATTCAATGGGGCTATGGAGAACAACATTTGGAGTCAACTCAAGACAACTAGCACAAGTGACCATTAAATGCGACATATACCAAGGTGATGCACTGTCCCTTTTGCTGTTCTGCATAGGCTATGGATACAAGTTCAAGAGTGGAAGCATCATCAGCCACCTCCTCTACATGGATGACTTCAAGCTGTATGTGAAAAACAAGCAAGATATCAATTACTGATCCACCTGACAAGGATCTACAGTGAAGACATCGGGCTGTGCTTTGGACTGGAGAAGTGTTGGTAATAAAGAGAGGCAAGGTAGTCAAGACTGATGGAGTGGAATTACAAGTAGGGCACATAGCAGATGTACAGACATGCTGCAAGTACATCGGCATTCCACAGGGATATAGTAACCATGATGAGGAGGCAAGAAAAGCAGCAACATCCAAATACCATCAAAGGGTAGGACAGGTCCTGAAGAACCAGCTCAATGGGAAGAATAAAATCTGCGCCATCAATACATATGCCCTGCCAGTTGTCAGATACCCTGCTGACATAGTGTGCTGGACAAAAGAAGAGATGGAAGCTGCAGATGTGAAAACACGAAAGCTTCTCACAATGCATGGAGGTCTCCACCCTAAGTCTAACACCCAAAGATTGTATACCAATAGAAAGTAGGGTGGTCGAGGCTTGATAAGCATCCAAGCCACCATCACCGATGAAACAAGGAGTGTCCAGGAAAACATCAGAAAAATGGCACCAAAAGATGAGATGCTGAGAGAAAGCCTAAGGCAGCAACAACAACAGATCTGGAAGGAAGACGAGGAACATGAACCTCCATGGCAAGACACGCTGCTGCATGGGATGTACTAGCGACAGATAATGGAGGTGGCTGACATGGAGAAATCCTACCAATGGCTGGAGAAAGCTGGACTCCGAGACAGCACAGAGGCACTAATCATAGTGGCACAAGAGTAAGCACTAAGTACCAGATCCATAGAAGCATGAATCTTCCACACAAGACAAGACCCAAGATGCAGACTATGCAAAGAAACCTCAGAAACCGTCCAGCACACAGTGGCAGGATGCAAAATGCAAGCAGGAACAGCGTATACCGAACGCCACAACCAAGTAGCGGGAATTGTATACAGGAACATCTGCACAGCATATGGGCTAAGTCCAGGTGGGAGACCCCAGAAAAAGTGGTGGAGAATAAAAGGTCTAAAATCCTGTGGGACTTCAAGATCCTGACGGCTAAGCAGGTGCTGGCTAACGAACCAGACATTGTGATAGTAGACAAGGATCAGAAGACAGCAGTCATAATAGATGTGGCAGTGGAACATCAGAAAGAAGGAATATGAGAAGATGAAGAAATTCCAGGGCCTCAAAGGAGAACTGGAGAAGATGTGGAAGGTGAAGGCAACAGTGATTCCAGTGGTGATAGAAGCACTTGGAGCAGTGACCCCTAAGTTGGAAGAATGGCTGCAACAGATCCCAGGAGCAACATCTGAGGTCTCTGTCCAGAAAAGCGCAATGCTGGGAACAACTAAGATCCTGTGCAGAATCCCCAAACTCCCAGGCCTCTGGTAGAGGACCCGAGAATGAGAAAGGACAACAAAGACCACCTCCATTGGGGGTGAGAAGGAAGTTTTTTTTTATAGATGTCAGTGACAGTGTATATATATTTTACATAGATAAATAGAAGAAAAGCCGGTAATTCAGCAGCCGCGGTAGTGTAAAATCACTGCTGGAGCCGACAGGATAGAAGACATGGATTACATACAGTACATACACATAGAATAGGTAGATATATACAGTTAAGTCCATATATATTTGGACAGAGACAACATTTTTCTAATTTTGGTTATAGACATTACCACAATAAATTTTAAACAAAACAATTCAGATGCAGTTGAAGTTCAGACTTTCAGCTTTCATTTGAGGGGATCCACATTAAAACTGGATGAAGGGTTTAGGAGTTTCAGCTCCTTAACATGTGCCACCCTGTTTTTAAAGAGACCAAAAGTAATTGGACAATTGACTCCAAGGCTATTTCATGGACAGGTTTGGCAATCCCTTCGTTGTGTCATTCTCAATTAAGCAGATAAAAGGCCTTGAGTTGATTTGAGGTGTGGTGCTTGCATTTGGAAGGTTGGAAATGTTGGAGCCAATTTTCTTTAGAAACATTTCAATATCTGCTTTTTTCTGGTGTTTTCCCTGTAATATAGGAAAGCCTAAGGCCAGAAATAAACCCTATAATTCACTGTACATGGAGACTTTGGGATCAGATCATTTCTGTCCACGTTGATTGTGGAAACAAAAAATCTTTTCTAAAAGCCTCAAACTTCTGTGTGTGAATTAGAGCTGAGATCTAACGTGATAGAAGATTAGAGTGCGGGGAAGACGGGAAACCTTCCTATAGACGGCCGGTGGTGATAGAGTCAGTGACCGACTCTGGCCAAATATGTCTCTAGAGCCGTAGTAGAAGATGAAGATGTCGTCCTCACCATGAAGTAGTTATTTCTCATGTTACGTGTAATGAATATCTCCTGCAGTATTGCTAATGCCGATTCCAGGGTCGGTAAATGAGACGAGAATTAGCGTAATGGAAAATGAGTCTATGAGAAACGTATTCAGCTGCCGACTCCGAGGAGGAAACTGCTTGTTGTCTGTGGCCTAAATATATAGGATTTATTAGTAGATGTAAAGAAGGAAACTAAATACTGTAAAATAATAAATCTCCTCATATGTTTCCCTTATTATCTCCAGTAATTGTATTATTACACAAGATTCTTATGATGTTACATAGGCTCATCTTCTCATTCAGGTCTCTACAATATCGAATCCTCTCAGTGAAGATCTACAAAAGAACATTTTCCTGATTTACCCATCAAAGATGGATATGGACAGAGACAAGATGGCGGAGAGGATATTACACCTCACCCTAGAGATCCTCTTCCGGCTTACTGGAGAGGTGAGAGATTCTGATGACGTCACATTACATCATTCTTATCTATGGGAATAACAGATGGACAGAACTGGAGAGGTGAGGACTCTGGAAATGTCTGTAGTGAGATTTATTAATGTGTCTCTCTATTACCAGGATTACACAGTGGTGAAGAAGACCTCTAGTGATCGCTGTCAGGACCCTGTGTCTGAGGGATGGGGAAGACCCCTGAGCCCAATCACGGGCCTCCACCTCACCCCGATCCATGAGGACATCAATGACCAGAAGATCCTAGAACTCATCTACAAGATGATTGAGCTGCTGACTGGAGAGGTGACACTGCTGCGAATGCTGGGACATTATACAGTAACACTATGAAGGGATCGGGGGATGACGGTATCATTGTATGTGTCAGGTTCCTATAAGGTGTCAGGATGTCGCTGTCTATTTCTCCATGGAGGAGTGGGAGTATTTAGAAGGACACAAAGATCTGTACAAGAACGTCATAATGGAGGTTCCCCAGCCCTTCACATCTCCAGGTAATAGGACTAAATACACACGGCCTATAATTATCTGTATGTAAAGAATGAATTCACTCCCTGTATGTGTTTCCTCCAGATCTATCCAGTAAGAGGACAACACCAGAGAGATGTCCCCGTCCTCTTCTTCCACAGGACTGCAAACAAGAAGATCCCAATGCTCCTCAGGATCATCAGGTAGATGGAGAGAAGATGTCAGGAGATCTCCCCTATGATGTGTAGATGCCGGTGAAGGTCTTGTGCTCAGTCTTGTTTTATCCACCAGTATTATATGTTTTATACTTGTGTAATGAGAGCGGTGGAGATGGCAGGATTAGAGCTGATCATAGATGTGACTTCTCCATCTGTCTGTGACATTTACAATATTTGTTTCAGGGTGAAGATCTGACCCATATTAATACTACAGAGACATATGTGAGAGATGATGAGTGGTGTAAAGAGGAGATTCCCACATATGACTACCCAGGTGAGTTGTAACCTGTAATGAATGGAAACGGAGGCACCGATGTAGAAGTTCATATTCGTATTTATTGATGTTAAATGTGGAACCACTAGACCACGGTCCCGGGGGCTCCGAAGGGGGCGTTACTGCGTGAGCCCCAGACACCCATAGTAAGTCCCCTCGAAGAGTGACTGCATGGTATGCCCAGAGGACACGGGTGCTCCCTTCAGTTAGACCCCGTACTCGTGGCGGCTATCCCAGTGGAACAGATTGGCCAGCAGGGTTAGTGAATGCTGCAGAGCTGACCGGAAGATACCGGGTGTTTGAGTAGAAGCTGGTTCCGGGAGTACTGGCGTAGACTGGAAGAGTGGCAGGCGGACGGCGGGACTAGTCGGGTCCAGCGTAGATAGTGCGGATGCAGTCCAGAATAACCAGGTAACAGATATCAGCGGATCTGTGGAAACAGACAGTGTAAGCGGAGTACTTGGCAGATACTTCAGAAACAGAAGCGCAGGTAAACAGGAACCGGAAGTTAGCAACAGTGAATACTTGTTGCTCCGGCGCCCTCCCTAAGGTGGAGGAGCTAGAAATAGTAGCCAGCCACACGCTATTGGTTAGAGGCAACTTTTGGAAAATGCACACTGTCTCTTTAAGAGACCAGAGCGAGCGCGCGTGTGACCTAAGAACCCTGCCTGGGAACCTGCTGGCCGCACGCCAGGAAACAGGAGATGAAGGAGAGGCAGAGGCTGCATTCAGACAGCGTGGAGACGGCACAGAGCGAGAGTCCCAACGGAGAACCCTTGGAGGTACAGAAAACGGACCGGGTGTAACAGTATACCCCTCTTTACGCCCCCTCTTTTTCAAGCTAGCGTAGAATTTTTTCAGAAGAGGAGGAGCTCGGATATTCTCTCTAGGCTCCCACGACCTCTCCTAAGCCCCTCCAATCCACCAAAAAATAGATCTTACCCCTTATCCTTTTAGTGGCCAAGATATTCTCTACCTCAAAAACATCCTAATGCATATTGACGAAGTGACGCAAGAATCCCATCAGAATCTGATTGGTCCTCTCTACTTGCCCATTGGATTGAGGGTGATATGCGGAAGAGAAGTCCAGCTCCACTTGTACAGACTTACAAAGTGCTCTCCAGAACTTGGAGGTGAACTGGACACCCCTGTCGGACACAATGTGGAGAGGAAACCCATGAAGATGGAAGATATGTTGTATGAAATGGTCAGTGAGCTCCGAAGCAGACGGTGACCAGGTAACGGAAAAAAATGAGCCATCTTAGAAAAACGATCCACCACGACCCAGATGACCGAACAGCCGAAGGAGACGGGAAGATCAGTAATGAAGTCCATTGCGATGTGCTGCCAGGGTACAGAAGGAACAAACAGAGGTAATAACCACCCAAAGGGCAAATGCTTATCCATCTTGTTGCGAGCACATGAAGGACAGGCAGCAACATATTCTTGATCATCTTTGCCCATGGTAGGCCACCAGTAGTAATGGGAGATGAGTTGCAGAGTCTTCCTTTGTCCGGCAAGATCGGCCAACTTAGAAGAATGACCCCACCGAAGAACTCGATTCCGATCAGAAGTAGATAATAGGGTTTTTCCTGGAGGGAGTCGAGCAAGATTAGCCCCGGCACCAATCTGGTTCAATAACTTGGTGTGGTCCTTCCACAAAATCAGGATGCAAAAACGCTCTAGAAAGTGCATCGGCTTTAATGTTCTTATCAGCTGAACGGAAATGAAGCACAAAATTAAATCGAGCAAAAAACAAGCCCCACCGGGCTTGACGAGGATTTAGTCTTTGAGCAGATTAAAGGTAAGCGAGATTCTTATGATCTGTGTAAATGACAACCTGATATGCAGCTCCCACAAGGAGATGACGCCACTCCTGCAGGGAGTTATTGCCAATAACTCTCTATCTCCCACAGAGTAATTTCTCTCAGAAACAGAAAAGACTTTCGAGAAGAATCCACAGGTGACAATCCAACCGGACGATGACTTCTGGGTAAGAACTGTGCCAGCACCTATGGAGGAAGCATCTACCTCAAGCAAGAATTGTTTTTCGCAGTCTGGTCGATGAAGAATGGGTGCGGAGGAGAAGGGATGATTAAAGGAAGTAAAAGCCTCCTCTGCCTCTGGTGTCCATTCCTTGGCGTTAGCGCCTTTCCGTGTCCAGGCAGAAATGGGTGCCACTAGAGTGATAAAATGTGGAATGAACAAACGATAATAGTTGGCGATCCCCAGGAACCGTTGTATTGCCTTCAGACCGCATGGACGAGGCCACTTAATAATGGCGGACACCTTCTCCAGATCCATCTTTAAACCTGTAGACGAGATAATATAACCAAGGAAAGGCAGAGAGGATTGCTCAATGAGACACTTTTCAAATTTAGCATAAAGTCTGTTCTCCCTGAGTCTTTGTAGGACCAGATGTACTTGTCTCCGGTGAGAGGCTAAATCTGCAGAGAAGATCAGGATGTCATCCAGGTAAGCTACAACACATGAGTAAAGCAGATTTCTGAAAATATCATTGACAAATTCCTGAAAAACTGCAGGTGCATTGCTTAGGCCGATCGGCGTTGCCAGGTATTCGTAGTGTCTGTCCCAGGTGTTAAAAGCGGTTTCCCTTACGAATGCGTATCAGATTGTAAGCCCCTCTGAGATCCAGTTTGGTGAAAATTTTAGACCCCCTAAGACGATCAAACAATTCTGAAATTAACGGCAACGGATACCTGTTCTTTTCTGTAATCTGGTTCAGCCCCATGTAATCGGTACAGGGTCGTAGAGATCCATCCTTTTTCTTCATGAAGAAGAATCCAGCTCCAGCGGGCAAGGAAGACTTTCGGATAAATCCTCTGTCCAGGTTCTCCTGAATGTAATCAGACATGGACTGGGTCTCTGCTTGAGAAAGGGGATAAATCCGTCCTCGAGGAGGTGATGCTCCGGGAAGCAGATCAATGGGGCAGTCATATGACCTGTGTGGAGGTAATTTATCTGCCTCCTTTTTCGCAAAGACATCAGCAAAGGACCAGTAAGAGGAAGGCAAACTCGGCAGGGCTTTGGGTTCTACCGGAGGAAGAGTAGGACTAACCGGAATGATACATTGATCCAAGCAGGACTCTCCCCAGCGCAGGACCTCTCCTGTCCTCCAGCTTAGAACAGGTTCATGCATCTGGAACCAAGGTAGACCTAGAAGCAAGGGGTGAGACAAATCTGGCAACACCTAAAAACGGATTCTTTCAGAATGAGTTAGACCCACCCGGAGTTCCAAGGGCACAGTCTGGAGCCGTACAGACTCCAACAAGGGTCTGCAATACACAGATGTCACCTGCAACGGTTCTAGTAAACGCTGGACTGGAATCTGATAACGATCCACTACTGCCTGTCAAATGAGGTTCCCGGCGGCACCAGAATCCAGTTGACAAAACTCCGAAAATCTCATCTTGCCGAAGGCCACGGAGACTGTTGTTTGCAGAGCTGGAGAGGGATGAAGCTTACCTAGGGTAGCCTCTCCTACCAACCCTAGGCACTGGAGTTTCCCAATCTCTTAGGAAAAGAGCGGATATAATGCTTGGCACTGCCACAGTAGAAACAGCTCCCCTCTAGGCGACTTGCCTCCTGGCGACAGGTGACCAAATTTACTCGATCCACCTCCATAGCCAAAGGAGCGGGAGATAAAGTTGGAGAGTTCGCAGATTTTGGAGCACAAGCAACCTGGTGATTGGATTTTTTTTTCACGACTGATCTCGTTGCACCGCTCCTGAAACCGTAGATCTACCCGAACTGCCAGGTTGTCCAGGTGAGTAGGCAAGTCTCGTCCCGCCAGTTCATCCTTAATTTTTCCAGAAAGCCCCTGCCAGAAGGTAGGCACCAAAGCCTCATTGTTCCAGGACAGTTCAGAAGCCAGGTTAAGGAAGTGCACTGCATACTGAGCCACCGTAAGTGCTTCCTGTTGTAGTAGAAGAAGAGCAGAAGCTGTCGACGTAGCATGACCAGGTTTGGCAAAGGTCCTGCGGAATGCTTTTAGAAAAGACTGGAGGTTAGTAACCAACGGATCCACCCTCTCCCACAGCGGATTCATCCAGGCTAGCGCCTCTTAATCAAGGTGGGACACAATGAAGCCAACTTTGGCCTGATCAGAAGCAAACCTATGCCCTAGCAGTTCGAAGTGCAGTGTGCACTGATTTATGAACCCTCGACACAAAACGGCATCACCTTGGAAGCGGGTGGGAGCCACTAAGTGAGAATCCTTACTTGCTGTGAAGTTAGATATCGGAACACTGGTGGCAGGAGCAGCTGCAGTCAGAGAAACCAGACTATCCATGCGAGCAGAAACATTGTGCAGGAAAGGCATGATTTTGTTCTGTTGCTCCCTCAGCTGGGAGACCTCCTGACGTAACTCCATGACTGGTGATTTCTGGGATCCAGCGGGTTCCATGGCCGGAGCAATCTGTAGCAAACGGAAATGGAGGCACAGATGTAGAAGTTCACATTCATATTTATTGAAGTTAAATGTGGAACCACTAGACCACGGTCCAGGGGGCTCCGAAGGGGGCGTTACTGCGTGAGCCCCAGACACCCATAATAAGTCCCCTCGAACAGGGACAGAATGGTATGCTTGGAGGTCACGGGTGCTACCTTCAGTTAGACCCTGTAATCGTGGCGGCTGTCCCAGCGGAACAGATTGGCCAGCAGGGTTAGTGGATGCTGCAGAGCTGACCGGTAGATACCGAGTGTTCGAGTAGAAGCTGGTTCCGGGAGTACTGGCGTAGACTGGAAGAGTGGCAGGCAGACTGGTGGGAATGGACGGGTCCAGCGTAGATAGTGCGGATGCAGTCCAGAATAACCGGGTAACAGATATCAGTGGATATGTGGAAACAGACAGTGTAAACGGAGTATTTGGCAGATACTTCAGAAACAGAAGCGCACGCAAACAGGAAACGGAAGTTAGCAACAGTGAATACTTGTTGCTCCGGCGCCCTCCCTATGGTGGAGGAGCTAGAAATAGTAGCCAGCCACACGCTATTGGTTAGAGGAAACTTTTGGAAAATGCACACTGTCTCTTTAAGAGACCGGGAGCGAGTGCGCATGCAACTTAAGAACCCTGCCTGGGAACCTGCTGGCTGCACGCCAGGAAGCAGGAGGGGAAGGAGAGGTGGGGTCTGCGTCCAGGCAGCGTGAAGCCGGCACAGAGCGAGTCCCGACGGAGACCCCTTGGAGGTACAGGAAACAGACCACGTGTAACATAACCACTAAATGCAGAGAAGTCACAGATTCTTCTCAGTCATCAGCTGTGGATGCTTTATTGGTGGTGTAGTCCGGCCGTATTACCATGATCACCATTTTGCCTCTAGACCACAACATTCTCCTCCACCCAAAACTGTTCAAATAATTTTGGGCATTGAAAGTCCTTTTCTATAGAACTTACAGCCTGGTAGATCCACCTACCCCCTGGGTTTAGGAGACGCTGTTACCTGCCCAGATCTGTGAACTATAAAGCCAAATGACAGCGTACGTAGAATGTGCTGACAGAATAGAAAATCACTTGAAGAAAAATATGATGATGGGCCTGTAAGAGAAAGCGGAGGGTAATGATGCTGTTGGCTTCCTAGAACCCTGAGATCTTATCGGAGGAATCTCCCTTCTCTCCCTTCTGTGCTGCTGAACGTGATCATATGGTCCCTACAAGACCAGGTCCCGTCTTTCTGGCCAAACTTCACTTTATGAGCGACAACATTAAATGTGCAGTGAGGCCAAGTGTGAATTTCTGGACAATAACAGAGTTTCCCTTTATCCTGACTTTTCAATTTGTATTAAAACCGACTAACTTCCAGGAGGATTGTGATAATCTGCATAAACCCATCACACCGGTGCCATGATATATCTCTGAGCTGTGCGTGGCTGATGGCTGTAATATACATTTATTCCCGCCTGCAGGAGATGTGTTTGCTCCAGCCCTGGTTTCATGGATTCACTCCACCTCATAAATTACATTGTTTTTGATCCTAAGAAAATCAGATTACTGCACAATCTCTCCTGAAATGGGGAGCAATATTATTTCCTCTAATCTTCTGGTCAGGATTCATAGTAGCTCCAATGCTCCACCATAAATGAATGCAACTCTGGTTTACTGTTGTTTTATCTGTATTTGTAGTTTTCTTTTTTATCAGATAAATTTTTATTGAACATAATAAATGTTATCTATTCATACAACAAAGTGCATTTGTGTTTTTCATTTTAACAAGAAAATATACCCCTTCTCCCCCCTCCCTCCTTCAGATAACCAACCCCAACTTTCCCCCCTCCTCCCCAAGAAGATCATTTTTATTACAGACAAATTGTATTATTAACATTATTTACCACAACCTCTTAATCATTCCCATTTAGCCATGGCTGCCATAGCTTTTGAAAAAACCCCATCCTATTCCTCTTGGTATAAATGCTTTTTTCGAGCTGGACAATATGATTCACCTGTGCGGTAAATTCTCGTCTGGTTGGAGGTTCCTCCCTAATCCAGTATCTCGCAATCACTTTCCTTGCAACGAAGAGCAATCTAGCTATTGCCATTTTGGCAGTTTCATCGGCCGACAACTCCTCCACATACCCAAGTATACAAACCACTGGATCCCTGGGAATCGCACATCCATAAAGCACTCCAATTTGGTTCAACACTGCTACCCAATATGAAAAGAGCCTGGGGCACACCCACAACATGTGGAGCATACCCGCCTCAGTCTGAGTGCACCTAGGGCACTCAGAATCCAATCTCACTCCGGCTTTGAACAACAAGTCAGGTGTCCTATAGGCCCTATTAACCACATACAATTGCGAGAGTCTCCCAGGCTCACCCATTGACAATTTAGGTATGTATTCCAGAATAGACCCCCATTTGTCATCGTCTATTTCCCCCAGTTCGGCCTCCCATTTTCCTCTAGCTTTAATCGGGTAATCCTCCAAGAATGTGTGTAGTAAATCCCCATATACTTCCGATATAGCCCCCTTTGTTCCATTGTTATTTAGAATACAGTCTAACATGAGATCTTTCTGAACCACTATGGGCCCCCTCTTCCTCTGTGCCTGAAAAGCGTGCTGAACTCTCCTATATTGATACCATTTTAATCCCGGAAACTGAAATTCCTGCCGAAGCGCATCATAAGATCTAAGACTCCCACTGTGAATCAATTGTCCTAATAGCCTAATACCCTTTTCTCTCCATTCTCCCATTCCTTCCATATGGTTAAATTCTTGAAGAGATGAGTTATCCCAGATAGGTGAAAATTCCGTGAAGCCCCCAATTCCCCTAATACGCTTCAGCATCTGCCATACTCTATGAATTAAATTCATGGTGGGAAAGCCATTCCCCAATTTCCTAAATAGTCCTGATTCCAGACCCAAACTCAAGGGCCATACCCCGCTAATATGCACCAGACTACTGTGACCCATTTCTTCCACTAACCCTTTCCCCCATCCCCTAAGATGTTGGCTCTGTGCAGCCATAAAGTATAACCATGGGTTGGGTAACGCAAGCCCCCCCTCATCTTTGGGTCTCTGCAAAGTCTCCTGCCTAATCCTCGGGCTCTTCTTTCCCCACACCAACTCTCCAAATATCGATTTCAGCTTACGGAATGTTCTCATCGGGATCCATACCGGAGAATTATGTAGGACATACAGGATCTGAGGCATCACCACCATCTTAAGGAGATTTACTCTTCCTACCACTGACAAATTTAGCTTACTCCAAGCTGAGATCTTAGTGCGTATCTTAGTTACTAAAGGCTCGAGATTAAGTTCCTCAAATCTAGTTAAGGGAAGAGCTACCTGAATCCCCAAATATTTAAACTGAGTGACCACCCTTAATTTTGTATCTTCTTCCACCTCCCTTGTACAATCCACTTCTCTATCTATCTGCATAACGCTCGATTTGTCCCAATTAATAACTAGCCCTGAAATTTGCCCAAATCTCTCGATTAATGCTATTACATTTCTTAGTGGTTCCCCAGAGCTCTCAAGGAAAAGCAGTATGTCATCTGCATATAAGGCGATTTTTTCCTCCATCTTCCCATATAAAAACCCTTTCACCATTTGAGACCGTCTGATAGTCGCTGCCAGCGGTTCCACCGCCAAAGCAAACAGCAGCGGGGACAACGGGCACCCCTGCCTTGTACCTCTAAAAAGCTGAAAGCTGTCTGACATCATATTGTTCACCCTGATTTTGGCCACCGGAGAGGAGTATAGGAGTCTCACCCATGACACAAAGACTGGCCCAAACCCACAACGACTCAGCACCGACCACAGGTATTGCCATTCTATACTATCAAAGGCCTTGTGTGCATCGAGGGAAACCACCACTCTCTTGCCAGCATTATCAGCCGGTATTTGCATATTAAGAAATAGCCTTCTCAAGTTAATGGCAGTTGATTTATTAGGCATAAAGCCTGATTGGTCCGAATGAACCACTTTTTCTATCACCCGGGTCAGCCTGTTCGCCAGGGCCTTAGCCAGAATCTTGACATCTGTCGTTAGGAGTGATATCGGCCTATATGACTCCGGCAATCTTGGGTTCTTGTCTGGTTTGGGGATGACCACAATAATGGCCTCCCTCATGGAATCAGGCAATATACCCCTCTCCAGTGACTCCTCAAAGACCTCCAACAACTGAGCCATCAGCTCCTCAGCAAAGTTGCCGTATATTTCGACAGGAATGCCGTCCGCCCCCGGCGCCTTCCCTCCCGCCATGGACCTCAAGGCCCCCTCCAATTCCTCCACCGTAAACGGCCTATCCAACCAGTCTCTATCCTCTGTCTCTATTCTAGGCAAGTCTGCCACCTCTAAGAACCTGTCAATTTCTTCTTCTCCCTGTTCCAATCGTGATGTATATAGTTTGCTGTAAAAACCCTTAAATCCTTCCATAATTTGGGCCCCCTGTGTAACAATACTGCCATTTTCCAATTCTAGGGCATGTACATGTGCCGATTCCCTTTGCGCCGATGCCACCACCGACAGCAGATGCCCCACTTTCTCTCCCTCCGCATAAAATGCCTCTCTTTGGAAATTCCTTGTCCTTTCTGCTCTACGTAAGTGTAACTTATTCACCTCCTCCTGAGCCTTCTTCATACGTTTTATGGTGTCCTGTGAGCGCAGATCATTCAATGCAGCCTCCGCTACCTTCAATTCTTCCATTATCGCTTTATCAGATTCCCTTGTTCGTGTTTTGTGCCTAGATATCTCTCTAAATAATATCCCCCTCAAGAATGCCTTCATGGTATCCCACACCACATATTTCGCTGCACTACCTATATTAATTAGAAAGAACTCCTCCAGCTCCTCCCCTATCTTTCCCATATCCAGAATTTGCAACCAGAAAGGGTTAATTTTCCACCCCCGCTTAGCTATCTCCCCCAGGCTTTCAATTTTCAGTGTTACCACAAGCGGACTATGGTCCGAGACTACCCTAGCCATATACGCCACCTCCTCCACTAGCCCGTCCATTCCTTCATTGCCCAGGGCCAAATCGATGCGAGACAACGAGCCATGTGTCGCCGAATAGCAGGAAAAGCAGTACGTGTCAGTGTTACGGACTCTCCACAGATCCCTCCATGCTACTTCTTTCAAATAACTACCAAACGCTGTCTCATTCCCTTCCGCCCTCAGCTGTGCGTGTTGACCCTTATCCCAGTGATCGTTAATAATGTTATTGACATCTCCCAATATAAGCAAAGGAACTCCTCCCCATCTACCGGCTATATTAAGAATTTCCTGCAGTTTTTTCCCCGAGTACGGTGGAGGAATATATACCGACACTACACATATCAATTTAGCGAATACTTTACACACTAGGAATACATATTGTCCATCACTGTCTATCGTCACCTCCACCTCCTCAAACGGTACGTTCGTGTGCACCAGAATCGACACCCCTCTAGCATAGTTCGAGAACGTCGCATGGTACGCCCTCCTCACCCATCTTTTATGCAGTATCTCCACTTTTTCTTTTACTAAATGGGTTTCCTGAAGGCATATCAGCGAGGGCCTCTGTTTCAAGATATATTGCAAAATCGCCGTACGCTTTGTATTGTTTGATAGACCTCTAATGTTCCAGCTCAAAATTTTAACTTTATCTCCCATCATATTGCCAAACAATGAAAATATTCTTCTCCCATCCTTTGATCTTCTTCCCCCCTCCCCTAAACTGACCCCTCCCCCCCCAAACCTCCCCCCCATCCCTCATTATTACAAATTAACCTAAACCTTACCTCTCCCTCCCTCAATAACCTCCTCCCTCACAAAACTCCTACTCCCTCTCTATATGAGAAAAAGGGGAACGTACTAACACTCCTACCAGTGACTTAGAAGCCGACACTCACCCACAATAAATTTCCCACTATCCAACAGTCGTTCCCCTCCCCCCGCCCATCTGAAACATAATGTAAAAACAGTTGCGCCGCCGAACACAACCAAAGCGCACTAGTCCTTCAAAACAAGTTACTCCAGTATTCTGTCACAGTGAACCCGTAGCTCAGTTAATTCTGTCAGATGAACACTTTAGACAGAAAATCACTCCTGATCCTCCTCAGCGGTTCCCTTTCGCTTCAATACGCTTCGCGTTCAGATCCAACCAGTGTGACACTTCCTCAGGGCTCTGGAAAAAGTGGACCTTATCCATAGCCACCACGCGTAGTTTTGCCGGATACATCATAGAATAAGCCAGGCCCAGTTCACGCAGACGTCTTTTAGTCTCTCCAAACTTCATCCTAAGCCTCTGCACAATTGTGGAATAGTCAGGATAGATGGATACTCGATTTCCATCGATGGTTAATTCCTCCATATTCCTGGCCTTCCTCATCAGAATATCTCGGTCTCTATAATTCAGGATTTTAGCCAGAAAAGTCCTTGGAGGGGATCCAGGGGGCAAAGGTCTGGACGGCACCCTGTGCGCTCTTTCAACCGCGAATAACTTAGTGAGACTATCTCCTCCCACCTTAGTTTTCAACCATGTTTCAATAAATTCCGTGGGGTTGTTTCCTTCTGCCTTTTCAGGCACACCAACAATTCTCAAGTTATTCCTACGTGAGCGGTTCTCCAGATCGTCAGTTTTAAGCTCCAACTCTGAAATGCGCTGGATGTATTTTTTCTCCCTTTTAGTCATTTCGGCAATTTGGTCCTCCGCTCCCCCTACACGTTCCTCTAACAGTTCAACTCTCCCCTCCATTTTGTGCATGGCTGAGCGAAACGAGGAGACCTCCCCCTTCAGGCCATCCACCTGAGCAGTTAGGGTTGTTAAAGCAGTCTTGCAAGACAATATAGCAGAGAAAATGTCCCTCAGGGTCGGCTCCGCAGCCTCATCAATACATACAGTTCCCAGCTGTGCTGCACAATCCAGGGCCAGCCCAGCCCCCTTATCTAGTGGGGCATTGCTTATGGCTGGTGTTATGGTGGGTGCTAAGCAGGATTCGCTCTCCACCACCTCCCTCTGTGCCCCAGCCTGCTCACCCGTCTGCTCCACTGAGTCCACTGCTCCTCCTGTCACCTCTCCTTCAGCTCCTTGCATCATCCGTCCTGCCTCCTCTGTTCTGGCAAACTGCTCCAGCTTTGCTAGTATTTCTAGCCGCTTCTGGTAAGCAGCGCCTGCCTTTGCCGCCTCCTCCGCTGCGCTGTCGGCGCCATCTTGGGAGCGCGTGCAGCCGGCCACCCCGGCTTTTCTGCCTTTTGCGCGTCATTTTCCCCCGGCTCCTGCAGCGCGCTTTTCGCTCTCCCTGCTCCCCGGCCACTCAGGAGCTGCTCCTCCGGTGTTTGGCGTTTGGCGGCGCCTTCAGAATCACTTAAATCTCCGTTCGGGCAGCGGGAGAGGTCCGGCAAGCCGTATTTGTAGTTTTCAGTTAATGAGATTCTCGTGCTCTGCGGCGGGGCTGTGGGCGGGGCTTTCACCACTAGCTACTCATTTATTACAGATGACGACTGTTCAGTTTGAGCATTTCAGTAGATGTTGTTGTCTATCCAATATTTTAAAATAAAGAAAATATTTATTTAAGGATATATAAACCATAAGGAGGGGTGGGAAAGTACCAAAGAAAAAAGGGGGCAACGTGGGGGACACTGATTGTCTGAAACTCAATGTAAATACATACAATGTGGCCAAAATATTATATCATAATGTACTTATATAATCCTATAAAGAGTCATTATGCCACAAGAATGAAAGCGCAATATAGTCTAATCAAGTGCAAATGTATACGGGCATTTTAAGAGTTAAACTAGCATACACTAAGTTAGTCGTATGAGGGGGCTGAAATGAGGCTGCTAGTCGCCAAGCATATGTATGCATTTATAGCTTAAGGTGCAGTTAGTTACATCCAAGAGTTACCCAAAAGCCACCCAATAAATTACATTGTGCCTGTAAATCGAGAGTCCCCGGGATGCGCCCTGCCCCGAAACATTGATTGGTTTTCTTTTTATTCGATATTTGGGAGGCAGAATGAACAAACAGTTGAACACCAAACTCTACTGGTTCATCCAACAAGGTTTTTTATTAGACTGTGAACTGTCATTGTCTTTGAAAATAAAGTTTTTTTTACATAGCTTGCCATTTTTATGGACAATTTAGGTCGAAGTGTTCAAAAATATAAAACTCAAGGATATCTTATTAAAAAATTTTTTTTTATCTTAGCAGATGACTGTACCAGGAGATCAGAGGGACAGCTGACATCTTCAATTTTTAAATCTGATGATCTTGAGATCTTACAAGATGCAACTGAAGTGAATGCTGTTACTCCAGATATATCATCATCCATTCACAGCAAAGATCTGTCATCTGATCCTATGAAACAGGTCCCATGTTCTGATTCATTACTGACTACTCAGGAAAATCAAAGTCACAAAAGAGGCATTAAAAGACAAAATGCTCCTAAAGCAAATAAGTCATTTTCCTGTTCAGAATGTGGGAAATGTTTTGCACGTAAATCACTGCTTGTTACCAGAGAACTCACACAGGGGAGAAGCCTTTTTCATGTTCAGAATGTGGGAAATGTTTTAACCAGAAATCACATTTTGTTACACACCAAAGAACTCACACAGGGGAGAAGCCTTTTTCCTGTTCAGAATGTGGGAAATGTTTTGCAAGTAAATCACTGCTTGTTACTCACCAGAGAACTCACACAGGGGAGAAGTCTTTTTCATGTTCAGAATGTGGGAAATGTTTTAACCAGAAATCAGATTTGGTTAATCACCATAGAACTCACACAGGGGAAAAGCCTTTTTCCTGTTCAGAATGTGGGAAATGTTTTAACCAGAAATCACATTTTGTTACACACCAAAGAACTCACACAGGGGAGAAGCCTTTTTCCTGTTCAGAATGTGGGAAATGTTTTGCAAGTAAATCACTGCTTGTTACTCACCAGAGAACTCACACAGGGGAGAAGTCTTTTTCATGTTCAGAATGTGGGAAATGTTTTAACCAGAAATCAGATTTGGTTAATCACCATAGAACTCACACAGGGGAAAAGCCTTTTTCCTGTTCAGAATGTGGGAAATGTTTTGCAAGTAAATCACTGCTTGTTACTCACCAGAGAACTCACACAGGGGAGAAGCCTTTTTCATGTTCAGAATGTGGGAAATGTTTTAACCATAAAGGGAATCTTGTTACACAGCAAATAACTCACACAGGGGAGAAGCCTTTTTCCTGTTCAGAATGTGGGAAATGTTTTGCACGTAAATCACTGCTTATTACTCACCAGAGAACTCACACAGGGGAGAAGCCTTTTTCATGTTCAGAATGTGGGAAATGTTTTAACCAGAAATCAGATTTGGTTAGGCACCATAGTGTTCACAGGGGGGAGAAGCCTTTTTCCTGCTCAGAATGTGGGAAATGTTTTAACCAGAAATCAGATTTGGTTAGGCACCATAGAACTCACACAGTGGAGAAGCCTTTTTCATGTTCAGAATGTAGGAAATGTTTTAAATGGAAAATAGATCTTGATCGCCATCAGAGAACCCACACAGGGGAGAAGCCTTTTTCATGTTCAGAATGTGGGAAATGTTTTAACCATAAATCAGATTTAGTTAGTCACCATAGAATTCACACAGGGGAGGAGCTTTTTTCCTGTTCAGAATGTGGGAAATGTTTTAAATGGAAATGGCATCTTGTTAGACATCAGAGCAGTCACACAGGGATGAAGCCTTTTTCCTGTTCAGAATGTGGGAAATGTTTTAACCAGAAATGGCATCTTGTTAGACATCAGAGCATTCACACAGGGGAGAAGCCTTTTTCCTGTTCAGAATGTGGGAAATGTTTTACCTGGAAATGGCATCTTGTTAGACATCAGAGCAGTTACACAGGGGAGAAGCCTTTTTCATTTATTTAATGTGGGAGATATTTTACTTGGAAATCAACTGTTAATAAAGATCAGAGACGTCACATAGGGGAGAAGCCTTTTTTATGTTCATAATGTTGGAATAGTTTTAACCAAAATTGAATCTTCTTAAATGGGTTGTCTCTTGTCATTCTTCATGTTTGCTGACAAAAGGATGAAACTAAACTTTATTAATTCCAAATGTAAAACTATACCCATAAATCACCCCCTGAAGGTCAGTAGGTGACTAATAGAAAAAACATGTACCCCACAGTTCAATATATAGGGTAAGGTGACGTGTACACACTCACTCTCCAAGCCTCTCATTTCTACAGGTTTCATCATCCTCACCAAAGGCAACTCATCAGGACACTATTTAATATTGACCTATATTTAAGCGAGACTAGACAAAAAAAAAACTAAAATCATGTATCATGTTATCCGAAACAGTCAGAAAACTAGCCACATATTGGCAGATCCCAGACCTCAAACTATATACTTCATAAGTTTATACACCACTCCAGTGTCAGTGACCCAAATTTGCACGCACCACAATCCCACCTTGGAAGAAACATGGAGGAGGGCCTCATAAAAAAAACTCCCATTACAAAGGAGCGGGTCTCCTAGACTTGTAATGCCCACACATTTAAGTGTATGGGCTGACAAACATTTTCTCCTGGGTTGTACACATCAACATACAGTGTAAATATTTTTATTATGGGCATCATAAACACCCTTGCAAAAAACTAGAGTGGCTGTAGCAGCACGGAACACGTTAACCCTGGTGATCTAGTGGTGGTGGATGATGAGACTTGGAGGAAGGCCTCATTAAAAAATAGGCCCAATTTAAAGGAGGGGGTCTCCTAGACTTGTAATGCCCATACACTAAATGCATAGGCTGAAAAACATTTTCCCCTGGGGGGGGACTCCTCAACCTATGTAAATAATTGTTACGGACATCCTAAAAACCCTTGCAAAACAATGTAGTGGCTGTTTCATGATGGAAACACGGTCACCCTGGTAATCTAGGGGTGGTGAAGGAAGGGACGTGGAGTGTGGCCTGTGAAAAAGGTCTTCCCAGTTTAAAGGAGCGGGTCTCCTATACTTCTAAATGCCTATACACTAAATGCATGGGCTGACGAACATTTCCACATGGGGGTACATTTTTTAATTTTTTTTTTATTGGGATCATAGACACCCTTGCCAAAAAATGTACTGGCTGTAGCAGCATAGAACATGTTCACCCTGGTGTGCTAGTGGTGGTGGAGGATGAGGACAAGGAAGAGGAGTACACCAAATAGTCAAAATCAGGAAGCGTATACCCATGTGTGGGTGTGAAGAGGTGCATGGGAATACACCTCCCAAAAAGACACTGTATTGGAGGCTATGTTTCGCTGTCATTTGGTGGTGTAGAGAAGTCTAGCCCAATCCAGCCCATGTTCATTTTTATAAGAGTCATCATTGGATTTTTGGTACCAGAGATATGGTTGCTAGGTCCTTTTGGTGGCGCGATGTCCGTGCTTTTGTGCAGTCCTGTGGGACTTGCGCCCGAGCCAAGCCTTGCTGTTCCCGCGCTAGTGTGTTGCTTTTGCCTTTGCCGGTCCCTGAGAGGCCCTGGACGCATATTTCCATGGATTTTATTTCGGATCTTCCTGTTTCCCAGAAGATGTCTGTTATCTGGGTTGTTTGTGACCGGTTCTCTAAAATGGTCCATCTGGTACCTTTGCCTAAGTTGCCTTCCTCCTCAGATCTGGTTCCATTGTTCTTTCAGCATGTGGTTCGTTTGCATGGCATTCCGGAGAATATTGTGTCTGACAGAGGTTCCCAGTTTGTCTCTAGATTTTGGCGGGCCTTTTGTGCTAGGATGGGCATTGATTTGTCTTTTTCTTCGGCGTTTCATCCTCAGACTAATGGCCAAACTGAGCGAACTAATCAGACCTTGGAGACCTATTTGAGATGCTTTATGTCTGCTGATCAGGATGATTGGGTGTCTTTCGTGCCGTTGGCTGAGTTTGCCCTTGATAATCGGGCTAGTTCGGCTACTTTTGGTTTCACCTTTCTTTTGTAATTTTGGGTTTCATCCTCGCTTTTCTTCTGGGCAGGTTGAGCCTTCTGATTGTCCTGGTGTTGACTCTGTGGTGGACAGGCTGCAGCAGATTTGGACTCATGTGGTGGACAATTTGACGTTGTCTCTAGGGAAATGATCAACACGATTTTCTCGATAAAAGATAGCTCGTGAAGGATTTTGTCCCATCCAGACAATATATATATATAGGACATTCCATGAATACTACCAAAACTTATACGCCCAGCCCAGACCCCTATCACCTCACCCGATACAACAATTTTTACAAAACCTTCACCTGCCTAAAATCACAGACGCATTAGCTAAACAACTCCACTCTGAAATATCTATTGAGGAGATTCAATCAGTTATTAAAACGCTGAAAAAGGGGAAGGCCCCTGGCCCTGATGGACTCACGGCCATTTGTTACCAAAAATTTGCAGAAATTCTCTCACCCCATATCAAAAAATTTGGAGATGCTCTCCTTCACGGCTCAAAAATGCCCCCAGAGTTCCTAGTTTCCCATGTTACGGTTCTACCCAAACCAAAAAAAGACCATTTATTGACCAATAACTTTAGGCCTATTTCCTTACTAAATGTGGATTTAAAAATATTTACTGCAATTATTACAAGTAGAATAAATCGCATACTGCCCTCTCTAATTCACAGAGATCAGGTAGGGTTCATACCGTCTAGGCAGGCCCCGGATAATATCAGACGCAATATTAACCTTATCCACACGGCAAATTCTCGCAAGGAACAACTTTTAATATTAGCCTTGGACATTGAGAAGGCATTCGACTCACTCTCCTGGAATTACCTCTTCCATGTCCTATCTAAATTTGGTTTCACTCGGGAATTTGTAGAATGTATTAAATTACTTTATGATTACCCCACAGCATATTTAAAACTCCCAACATTGAAGCCTTCACCCATATCTATCCAACGTGGTACCAGACAGGGATACCCTCTCTCCCCGGCGCTATTTGCTCTAGCTATGGAGCCTTTGGCAGAAGCCATTAGAACAAATCAGAACATCACTGGATTATCTAACCTAGGCGAACAATACAAAGTAAGCTTGTTCGCAGATGACCTCCTTTTGGCTATTACCAATCCTCATATAACGATTCCCAATCTCCTTTCTCTGCTCAATACATTTGATGACATCTCAGGACTTAAAATTAATATAGATAAATCGGAAGCTCTTTTTATCAATACTAGTAAAGCTGTGCAGGATACTATCACTTCCCAATTTAAATTAACAAAGAGGGACAACTACCTAACCTACTTGGGAATAAATATTACAACAAATAGGGCGACCCTTTACAAGTGGAACTACACGCCACTTATCCAGAACCTCCACACTGACTTGTCTAGATGGGCATCACTGAACCTATCTTGGCTGGGTAGGATCCATACAATAAAAATGGTGACTCTTCCACGGTTTTTGTACCTTTTTAGATCCCTCCCAATACCGATCTCAGCTAAAACTTTTTCAGGCCTCCACGCTACGATCTCTAAATTCGTATGGCAGAACAAAAGGGCCAGAATCCTCCAAAAATTAATGTTCTTCCACAGAAGACATGGTGGAGTTTCGTTCCCAAATCTATCCCTATACTACAAAGCTGCACAAATAGCACAACTAACGAATATCTGCGCCCAAAATGACAGACCAAGGTGTGTTCACTTGGAGTCACATCTTATTAAGCCGCTTTCATTACCAGGCCTAATGTGGTCTATAGGAAAAATCCCCAAAGAACTTTTTATAACAGCACCTTATACAGCCCACTCTTTCAGTTTATGGAGAAGAGTTAGGGTACCGTCACACTATACGATTTACCTACGATCACGACCAGCGATATGACCTGGCCGTGATCGTAGGTAAATCGTAGTGTGGTCGCTGGGGAGCTGTCACACAGACAGCTCTCCAGCGACCAACGATGCCGAGGTCCCTGGGTAACCAGGGTAAACATCGGGTAACTAAGCGCAGGACCGCGCTTAGTTACCTGATGTTTACCCTGGTTACAAGCGTTAAACTAAAAAAAACAAACAGCACATACTTACATTCTGGTGTCCATCAGGTCCCTTGCAGTCTGCTTCCCGCACTCAGTGACTGCCGGCCGTAAAGTGAAAGTGAAAGCACAGCCGCTGTGCTCTGCTTTCACTTTACGGCCGGCAGTCACAGTGCGGGAAGCAGAGACTGCAAGGGACCTGACGGACACCAGAATGTAAGTATGTGCTGTTTTTTTTTTTTTAGTTTAACGCTTGTAACCAGGGTAAACATCGGGTAACTAAGCGCGGTCCTGTGCTTAGTTACCCGATGTTTACCCTGGTTACAAGCGAACGCATCGCTGGATCGCATCGCTAGATCGCTAGATCGGTGTCACACACACCGATCTAGCGATGACAGCGGGAGATCCAGCGATGAAAGAAAGTTCCATACGATCTGCTACGACGTACGATTCTCAGCAGGATCCCTGATCGCTGCTGCTTGTCAGACACAGCGATATCGTAACGATATCGCTGGAACGTCACGAATCGTACCGTCGTAGCGATCGAAATGTTATAGTGTGACGGTACCCTTAGATTCAAACACTCGCTGCAATCTGATCCCTCACCTCTGACCTCTATATTAGGTAACCCAATGTTCACTCCTGGTCTCAATCCACATTTATACGCATGGTGGATATTGAGGGGGATTACCACAATAAAACACCTATGTAACCCTTTCAATGTCCTGATGGATAGAGCAGAGTTCATAAGGAAGTTTGAACCCCCGATTAGAGAAACAATGCACATCAATCAGGTCTTACATTTTGCAGGTAGTCTAACTCAAGGTAAACGTCCCGTTCCTGTCTCCAGGTATGAACAAAAGTGCCTTTCCGATCCAGTGGGAAGAGGGACGATATCTTTGCTTTATTCAATTATAAACCCACCCCACGATCAGGAGAAATTGGGATTCATGAGATGGTAGGAGGAGGAGTTGGGTGTCGAGCTGCCGGTGGAGGTTTGGAGGAGGTGCTGCGACACGCTATCTAAGGGCAGTCACCAATCATCATTAGTAGAAACCTCGATCAAAGTCCTTCGTAGGACATATCTGGTGCCCACTAAACTCCATAGCATATTCCCGAATGTCTCAGACTTAACGTATTTTTCGGACTATAAGACGCACCGGACCATAAGGCACACCCCAAATTTGGGGTGAAAATTGAAGAAAAAAAAGATTTTTTATAAGATGGGGGTCCGTCTTATTGTCCGAATTTAAAGTATCTTACCTGAGGGCTGGCGGTGGCAGAGCAGGGTCACAGGAGGCATGATGTCGGCAGAGGTGGGGAGGTGCTGGGATGAGGAGGTGCTGGAATGAGGAGGCGCAGTGAGAGGTATGGCGTGAGAGGGGTCCCTTTCCCCGGTATGGTGATGCAGCAGCCCGGTAAGCAGCAGAGCCGGTTGAATCCTGCGGTGGCAGAGGTGTGGCGGCAGGGGAGGCACAGTAAGCGGGGTCCCTTTCTCCGGTGAGGTGATGCAGCAGCCCGGTAAGCAGCATCCCATAGTCCAGTGCCCATATACGCATCACACATCCTCCATCCCATAGTCTACTGCCCATATACCCATCATACATCCTCCATCCTATAGTCCTGTGCCCATATACCCATCACACATCCTCCATCCCATAGTCCAGTGCCCATATACCCATCACACATCCTCCATCCCATAGTCCAGTGCCAATATACCCATGGCACATCCTCCATCCCATAGTCCAGTGCCCATATACCCATCACACATCATCCATCCCATAGTCCAGTGCCCATATACCCATCATACATATTCTCCATCCCATAGTCCAGTGCCCATATACAAATCATGCACATCCTCCATCCCATAGTCCCGTGCCCATATACCCATCATACGTATTCTCCATCCCATAGTCCAGGGCCTATTTACCCATCACACATCCTCCATCCCATAGCCCAGTGCCCATATACCCATCATACATATCCTCCATCCCATAGTCCAGTGCCCATATACCCATCATACATATTCTCCATCCCATAGTCCAGTGCCCATATACAAATCATGCACATCCTCCATCCCATAGTCCCGTGCCCATATACCCATCATACGTATTCTCCATCCCATAGTCCAGGGCCTATTTACCCATCACACATCCTCCATCCCATAGTCCCGTGCCCATATACCCATCACACATCCATCCCATAGTCCAGTGCCCATATACCCATCACACATCCTCCATCCCATAGTCCAGTGCCATTATACCCATCACACATCCTCCATCCCATAGTCCAGTTCCCATATACCCATCACACATCCTCCATCCCATAGTCCAGTGCCATTATACCCATCACACATCCTCCATCCCATAGTCCAGTTCCCATATACCCATCACACATCCTCCATCCCATAGTCCCGTGCCCATATACAAATCATAACAAAAAATCTTTTCTAAAAGCCTCAAACTTCTGTGTGTGAATCAGAGCTGAGATGTAACGTGATAGAAGATTACAGTGCGGGGAAGACAGGAAACCTTCATATAGAGGCCGGTGGTGATGGAGTCTGTGACCGACTCTGGACAAATATGTCTCTAGAGCCGTAGTAGAAGATGAAGATGTCATCCTCATCATGAAGTAGTTATTTCTCATGTCGCGTGTAATGAATATCTCCTGCAGTATTGCTAATGCCGATTCCAGGGTCGGTAAATGAGACGAGAATTAGCGTTATGGAAGATGAGTCTATGAGAAACGTGTTCAGCTGCCAACTCCGAGGAAGAAACTGCTTGTTGTCTGTGGCCTAAATATATAGGATTTATTAGTAGATGTAAAGAAGGAAACTAAATTCTGTAAAATAATAAATCTCCTCATATGTTTCCCTTATTATCTCCAGTAATTGTATTATTACACATGATTCTTATGATGTTACATCGGCTCATCTTCTCATTCAGGTCTCTACAATATCGGATCCTCTCAGTGAAGATCTTCTACAAAAGAACATTTTCCTGATTTACCCATCAAAGATGGATATGGACAGAGACAAGATGGCGGAGAGGATATTACACCTCACCCTAGAGATCCTCTTCCGGCTTACTGGAGAGGTGAGAGATTCTGATGACGTCACATTACATCATTCTCATCTATGGGAATAACAGACGAACAGAACTGAAGAGGTGAGGACTCTGGAAATGTCTGTAGTGAGATTTATTAATGTGTCTCTCCATTACCAGGATTACACAGTGGTGAAGAAGACCTCTATTGATCGCTGTCAGGACCCTGTGTCTGAGGGATGGGGAAGACCCCTGAGCCCAATCACGGGGCCTCCACCTCACCCCCTGATCCATGAGGACATCAATGACCAGAAGATCCTAGAACTCACCTACAAGATGATTGAGCTGCTGACTAGAGAGGTGACACAGCTGGGAATGCTGGGACATTATACAGTAACACTATGATGGGATCGGGGGGATGACAGTATCATTGTTTGTGTCAGGTTCCTATAAAGGTGTCAGGATGTCGCTGTCTATTTCTCCATGGAGGAGTGGGAGTATTTAGAAGGACACAGAGATCTGTACAAGAACGTCATAATGGAGGTTCCCCAGCCCCTCACATCTCCAGGTAATAGACAGGACTAAATACATACGGCCTATAATTATCTGTATGTAAAGAATGAATTCACTCCCTGTATGTGTTTCCCCCAGATCTATCCAGTAAGAGGACAACACCAGAGAGATGTCCCCGTCCTCTTCTTCCAGAGGACTGTAACCAAGAAGATCCCAATGCTCCTCAGGATCATCAGGTAGATGGAGAGAAGGTGTCAGGAGATCTCCCCTATGATGTGTAGACGCCGGTGAAGGTCTTGTGCTCAGTCTTGTTTTATCCACCAGTATTATATGTTTTATACTTGTGTAATGAGAACGGTGGAGATGGCAGGATTAGAGCTGATCATAGATGTGACTTCTCCATCTGTCGGTGACTTTTACAATATTTGTTTCAGGGTGAAGAGCTGACCCATATTAATACTACAGAGACATATGTGAGGGGGGATGAGCGGTGTAAAGAGGAGATTCCCACATATGACTACCCAGGTGAGTAGTGACCACTAAATGCAGAGAAGTCACAGATTCTTCTCAGTCACCGGCTGTGGCTGCTTTATCGGTGGTGTAGTCCGGCCGTATTACCATGATCACCATTTTGCCTCTAGACCACAACATTCTCCTCCACCCAAAACTGTTCTAACGACTTTGGTCATTGAAAGCCCTTTTCTATAGAACTCACAACCTGGTAGATCCACCTCCCCCCTGGGTTTAGGAGACGTTATTACCTGCCCAGATCTGTGAACTATAAAGCCAAATGACGGCATACGTAGAATGTGCTGACAAGATAGAAAATCACTTGAAGAAAAATATTCTGATGGGCTGTAAGAGAAAGCGGAGGGTAATGATGCTGTTGGCTTCCTAGAACCCTGAGATCTTATCGGATGAATCTCCCTTCTGTCCCTTCTGTGCTGCTGAATGTGATCATATGGTCCCTACAAGACCAGGTCCCGTCTTTCTGGCCAAATTTCACTTTTATGATCGACAACATTAAATGTACAGTGAGGCCAAGTGTGAATTTCTGCACAATAACAGTTTCCCTTTATCCTGACTTTTCAATTTGTATTAAAACCAACTAACTTCCAGGAGGATTGTGATAATCTACATAAACCCATCACACCGGTGCCATGATATATCTCTGAGCTGTGCGCGGCTGATGGCTGGAATATACATGTATTCCCGCCTGCAGGAGATGTGTTGGCTCCAGCCCTGCTTTCATGGATTCACTCCACCTCATAAATTACATTGTTTCTCCAGTCACCTTCTACGACAGCAGTATCGGAGGATGTCTCCCCGCCCTAATAGGGGACAGGAAATCAGAGAGGTTAAATACCCTCCCCTTCCTGCAACCACCAGTGTTTTTCCTGTCCCCTGTGGGGCATGAAGAGGTTCTCAGATAGTGCTGCTGTGGCCGGTAATCGGAGCACTGTTACCTGAATAGCCGGGCAGTTGAGGTCGGGGGGGCTCTGCTCTCCTTCCCGGTGACTGCTCCCATCTCCGCATGCACTGTGTGACTTGGGACCCTCCATCCCGCCCTTCCTGCGCCTCCCTCATGGGGCAAAGCAGGGTGGTGAAGCTCTCCGGGGTCATCCTGTAGCTCCCCGGCTCTCCTCCTCCCACTTCGCTGCCACTGGAGGCTGCGCGACGCACACCGGAAGTGACGCTTCAGCTGCAGGTGCCGAACTTCCGGTTTAGGCCTCCATACTCCAGAGCCTTCGCGCGCGCCGGCCAGCGTTCCAAGCCTGTGGCAGCCATGACAGGCAGTTCGATCACAGCACCCCCTACGGACCCTAGGAGGAGGAACATAGAATTAGCTGGCAACCTCGATGTCTATATATTCCTGGTCGGGGGAAGCCTCCAGGTAAGGCCTCTGTCTGTATGCCTTCTGACCGGTGACTGACTGACCTTATGGACGGCGACAAACCCCTGTACTCTGCTTCTGCAGAGCCCAGCATTCACCCTCCAACTGTAAGTAAAGGATGAGGTCCCTTGCTGTCCAGCTTTTTGTTATTAAATGACTTAGTCCAGCCTTTCTCTCTCTCCTAGGGAGACAAGGCCTCTGCCCCTAAAAAATCCAGCCGCAAGTGTGGTACATGTGCAACCAAGCTTCCAAGTGGCCCAGGGCTGAAACTTCCCGGTGGGGAGTCCCTCTGCCCCAGAGACCAGTGAGCGGACAGGCTCCTGGGTAAGAGCCGCTCCTCCCAGTGGGAGGCTCTCGGCTCAGGCACCATGTCTGGAGAGAAGAGGTGCCCGAAACCATGCTTTCCCTGCAGAGATGCGGAGCGGCCGGCGGAAGCAGTAAAGCGTCACTTCCGGTGACGTCGGCACCTACATCCGGCCGCCGTCTTCACATGTTAACGCGGAAGTATCTGCAGCGCTACTTCCGGTATCGTGAGCGATCGATCCGGCGCAAATTCCCCATGGTAGAGAGCACTCTGCATCAAGGGGTGAGCGTCGCTGACATCAGATTTGCAGACATTGCAGGACAATCTGCCCTGCGGGATTCGGATGCCTGAAACAAAAGAAGATATGGAGAACAGGTGTGAGGACACGGGGGTAAGTGCGCATAGCGCAGATGCACCGGGACATGCACTTAGACACTCAGCCAAGTCCTGACTATCCCTATTCTTGTGTCATCTAGGATAAGGATATCCCACAGGCACGCCCTCCAATGGCAAAAAAGCCAGGCAAGGCCTAACCATTGCTCCATATGCCATGTAAAACTGCCAGATGCCTACAAAAAAGCCCTCTGCAGCCTCTGCATCTCCAACGTCGTACAAGAGGAACAACCATCCCCCCTGTCTGAAATGAGGAGCTTAATCCACGAGGAAGTGCAAGCTTCCTTAGCTACTATATCACAGCAGCGCCCTTCCAGTCCAGGCCCGAGACGTAAAAGACCTAGATGGGACCCAGAGCAGAGAGATCTGGATCTATGCTCAGATGACGAGTCAGATTTTAAGGACTTTAACCAAGAAGAAGGTGAACTTCCATTAGAGGATCAGAGCAGAAAGTATGTTTTTCCGCTGGAGGATACGGAAGACCTGGTGCAGGCAGTGAGAAATACCATGCAGATGAAGGAGGTCCCGCTTCCACAGTCCAGGCAGGATCTAATGTTCGGAGGTCTTACATCTCAGAGGCAGACGGTGTTCCCTGTAAGCGAACATATCCGTCTCATATTACAAGAATGGAAGGAAGCAGAGCAGAGATTAGTGATGTCCCGGGAGTTAAAAGGCCGTCTACCATTCGACCCAGATGATATCAAGATGTGGGAAGAAGTCCCTAAGGTTGATGTGCCCGTAGCTAAGGTTACAAAAAAGACATCCATTCCTTTCAAGGACTCGTCAAGTCTCAGAGATGCTATGGACTGGAAAGTGGATATTCTCCTATGCCGAGCTTGGGAAGCATCAGCAGCCTTGATACTGACTAATATAGCGTCCACTTCGGTGGCCAGATCCATGTTCCTGTGGATGGGGCAGTTAGAAGAACATTTAGTTAATAAGACCCCGCGGACTGAAATAATTTCTTCTCTTCCCATTATAAAATCTGCCACCACCTTCCTGGCTGATACCTCAGCTGAATCTGTGCGATTTGCTGCCAGGAACAGCTCTTTGTCTAATGCAACTCGTAGAGCTATTTGGCTTAAATCTTGGTCAAGGGATAATGCCTCCAAAAATAAATTATGTGCCATACGCTTCTCAGGGTCCAGGGTATTTGGCCAGGCTTTAGATGACATCCTAGAGTTTGTGTCTGATAGTAAGAAAGGGTTTCCGGAGGAGAAACCTAAAAAAGTCTGCCTTTTTGGAGGAGGCCACTGCCTCGCAAGCAACCTGATTATAGAGAACAATGGAAATCCAATAGAGGGACCTATAGGAGTTCCTATACTCAGAGCACAAGGGGAAAAAACTCCCTTTTTGGATCTAGCTCAAGATCTAGAAGGCAATGACGCCATAGGGGGCAGACTCAGTTGTTTTGTGAACAACTGGAGAGATATCACCGACAACGAATATGTCTTAAATATAATATCAGAAGGCTACAAAATAGAACTTATCTCTCCCGCGCCTCAAAGATATATCTCACCTACCATCGTTACGGCCGACTCCTCAATGTTGGCGGACCTTCAGAAGCTAGTCAGCTCCAAATTTATAGTACGGGTTCCCTCATCAGAAATAGGCAGAGGTCACTACTCATCCCTTTTTTTCAATCCCAAAACCATCAGGGAAATCGCGCACAATCATAAATCTAAAATCGTTACTTTTTTGGGTCAAATACAAGAGGTTCAGGATGGAATCCATAAGATCAACCATCCACCTCATAGACAAAAACTCAGTAATGTGCACTCTCGACCTGAAGAGTGCTTACTATCAGGTTCCGATCCATCCAACTTCTCAGGAACTTCTGAGATTCTCTGTAAGCCTACCAGACCCCACCTGCCACCTCCAATTTCAATGCCTCCCATCCGGCTTGGCCTCTGCTCCAAGAATATTTACAAAATTGGTCGCAGAGGTAGTTGCCTACCTAAGAAACCAGGGAATTACAATAATTCCTTATTTGGATGATTTTCTCCTGGTGGCCCGATCTGCAGACACTTTAATCCTACACAGAGATCGAAGTATTACGGTGATGGAACACCTTGGCTGGGTGGTCAACCGGAAGAAGTCACACCTGAAGCCCGAGTTTCAAAAAGTATTCCTGGGAGTACTTCTGGACTCGACTTGCAGACAATCTTTTCTACCAAGAGAAAAATAGGAATCAGTAAGGAAGATAGTTAGAGTTCCTGAAGCATCGGGTTACCATAAGATCAGACATGAAAATTCTAGGAATAATGGCAGCATGTATCACCTGTGTCAGGTGGGCCCAAGCCCACTTAAGACCATTACAGAGACAAGTACTCTCAGTATGGGATCGTCGGCGGATGTCTTTAGACAGGTCAATGTGACTTTCAACAGGAGTGAGAAGATCGTTACTATGGTGGACCCAATTCAGCAACCTAAGAACAGGTGTCTTGTGGATTCCGTCCCCTTGTGTGGTAATCACCACAGACGCCAGTCAGTGGGGATGGGGAGCACACCTAGAAGGAAACTTCTTTCAGGGCAGGTGGCCCGAAGACATCAGCTACAAGTCATCAAACTTCAGGGAACTTTATGCAGTCTGGGAAACCTTAAGGAGAAATTGTTCCAGATTTAAAAAAAAAAAAACAAGCATGTGAAATTTCTGACGGACATCATAACAGCAGTGTCATTTTTGAGACACCAGGGAGGTCCCAGACACAGAGAGCTACAAGATCTAGCACACAAAATATTTCTATGGGTGGAGAATACGGTTCTTTCCATAACAGCGGTGCACCTGGAAGGATCACAAAGCGTCTTGGCCGACTATCTGAGCAGAAGAGAAATCTGTTCGACAGAGTGGGAACTAAATCAGGAAGTTTTCCAACTATTGTGCCACCATTGGGGAACTCCCAGAATAGATTTGTTTGCCACAAGGAAAAATTCAAAGGTGCCCAAATTTTATTCTCTGAATCCTTCAGACATGCCAGAAGCAGTCGACGCCCTAAGCCAGACATGGGATGAACCTCTCTCCTACGCCTTTTCCCCGTTGGCTCTTATTCCGGTGGTACTCAAAAAAAATCTAGGAAGACAAAGCAAGAGTCCTGTTAATTGTTCCATTCTGGCAGAAAAGATGCTGGTTCCCGGTGCTGGGATCCATGGCTTTAGAGAACCCAATCAAGCTTCCTCTGTGGAAGGACATCATCCATCAGGGTCTGGTCTTACATCAGAACCCGGGAAGATTACATCTCTCAGCATGCATCCTGAAAGGGGCATCTTGAAAGCCTGAGGTTTATCGGATCAAGTCATTTCCACTATGCAAGCTAGTAGGAAACCTGTAACTTCAGCGATCTACTACAAGATCTGGAAAAAGTAACATAGTAACATAGTTAGTAAGGCCGAAAAAAGACATTTGTCCATCCAGTTCAGCCTATATTCCATCATAATAAATCCCCAGATCTACGTCCTTCTACAGAACCTAATAATTGTATGATACGATATTGTTCTGCTCCAGGAAGACATCCAGGCCTCTCTTGAACCCCTCGACTGAGTTCGCCATCACCACCTCCTCAGGCAAGCAATTCCAGATTCTCACTGCTCTAACAGTAAAGAATCCTCTTCTATGTTGGTGGAAAAACCTCTCCTCCAGACGCAAAGAAATAGTAACATAGTACTGCATGGAGGGTGGCAGGTCCGCCGTTGTAGCAGAGATCCCTGATGTCCCTAGAGTCCTGGATTTTCTTCAGGCACGGTTCAACATGGGTCTTAGGCCTAGTCCCCTTAAGGTACAGATTTCGGCCCTCAGCACTTACTTGGACTATCCTTTGGCCTCTCACCCTTGGGTAATTAGGTTTGTTAAGCCATCCAGAGATTGCGCCCCACTATTAGGCAATTGTCTCCCCTCTGGGACTTAAACCTAGTCTTTAGGGCTCTTTGTAAAGAGCCTTTTACCCTTGATGAAAATATGCCCATCTCTGTTCGCACCTGGAAGACAGCTTTCCTAGTGGCCATTACAACAGCTAAAAGAGTGGGGGAGATTCAGGCTCTATCTATTAGAGATCCATATCTACAGATCTGCGATGACCACATAATTTTAAGACTAGACCCATCTTTTATCCCCAAGACAGCATCAGTGCAAAATCGGAACCAGGAAATAATTTTACCCTCCTTTTGCGAAAACGCCTCAAATGCAAATGAGCAGTCTTTACATTCCTTGGATGTTAGATGAGCAGTAATAGATTATCTAGAGGCCACTAGTACCTGGAGGAGGGACCCTAATCTATTTATCCTTTTTGCGGGTAAAAATAGGGGTAAAAAAGCTTGCAAAGCATCTATAGCTAGTTGGATCACAACAGTAATTTCTAAAACCTATTCATCTGAAGGGGTAGACTGCCTAGTAGGGATAAAAGCACATTCTACTAGGGCCATGTCAGCATCATGGGCTGAACGTGCAGGAGCCTCATTAGAACAGATTTGCAAAGCTGCAATCTGGGCCAGGGTGAATACATTCTGTAAACATTATAAACTTGATGTGGTAGCAGGTCAGCAAACGTCATTTGGGAGAAAGGTTCTCCAAGCAGTAATCCCACCGTAAGGGAGTTTTCTTTGGTATTCTCCAGGGTCCTGTCAGGGGGACATCCTGGAAAATGGGTATTAGACCTACCGGTAATTCGGTTTCCCGGAGACCATCCTGACAGCACCGTTACTTCCCCCCCCCCCTGTGTATACCATTTCATATGCTGTAATATGATTTGGTTAATTAAAAGAATTCAAATTGCATCTATCCATGGTGTGGTACTTGTCAAAACACTAAAGGAAAGGGGGCGGAGTGGGACCTTTTAATCTCTCGTGTGTTGTTTCCTGTCCCTGAAAGGAGGAGGAGGACGTCCTCCAGGGTGCTGTCAGGAAAGACTCCTGGAAACCGAATTACCAGTAGGTCTAAAACCCATTTTCTGTGTTTTCCTCGTCTGAAGACCCCTTGGACTGAAAATTGATTGAAATCTTGTGTATACACAACTAAATCAGGTTAGTACAACCTTATTTAAACAGCTTTATTTCCCTTGGAAAAAACCCTATTGTGCTGTCTTTTTCCTCCTAGTTTTTTTTCAGTCATCGAGATGTAACTCCCCTGTCCATGATGGCTCGTCCAAGTGTCAGTGTTGAAATGCACACTGGAAGTCACATATCGTATATACTCGAGTATAAGCCGAGATTTTCAGCCCATTTTTTTGGGTTGAAAGTCCCCCTCTTGGCTTATACTCGAGTCATACCCAGGGGTCGGCAGGGGAGGAGGAGCAGGGGCTGTCTAATTATACTCACCTACTCCTGGCGCGGTCCCTGCAGGTCCCTGGTTCCCCAGCGCTGTAGCATCTAACTGTACTGAGCGGTCATCGTTACCGCTCATTACAGTAATGAATATGCGGCTCCACCTCCCATAGAGGTGGAGCCGCATATTCATTACTGTAATGAGTGGTAACAGTGACCGCTCAGTACAAGAAGAAGCTGTAGCGCCAGGGAAACAGGGACTGCACCGCGCCAGAAGCAGGTGAGTATAATGGGGAGGGGAGCAGTGCGCGATATTCACCTGCTCCTCGTTCCGGCGCCGCTCCGTCTTCAGCGTCTTCTGCAGTGACGCCCAGGTCAGAGGGTGCGATGATGTGATTAGTGCGCGACCTCTGCCTGAACGTCAGTACAGAAGACGCTGAAGATGGAGCTGCGCCGGAACGAAGTCAGGTGAATATAGAAAGTGCCGGGGGCCTGAGCGACGAGAGGTGAGTATGTGATTTTTTTATTTTTTTATCGCAGCAACAGCAAATGGGGAAAGTGTCTGTATGGAGCATCTTATGGGGCCATAATCAACTTTTGTGGAGCATCTTATGGGGCCATAATCAATGTTTGTGCAGCACTATATGGGGCAAGTGTCTGTATGGAGCATCTTTTGGGGCCATAATTAAGGTTTGTGCATCACTATATGGGGCAAATATCTTTAAGGAGCATCTTATGGGGCCATAATCAACTTTTGTGGAGCATCTTATGGGGCCATAATCAATGTTTGTGCAGCACTATATGGGGCAAGTGTCTGTATGGAGCATCTTTTGGGGCCATAATTAAGGTTTGTGCAGCACTATATGGGGCAAATATCTTTAAGGAGCATCTTATGGGGCCATAATCAACTTTTGTGGAGCATCTTATGGGGCCATAATCAATGTTTGTGCAGCATTATATGGGGCAAGTGTCTGTATGGAGCATCTTTTGGGGCAATTATTAACCTTTATGCAGGATTATATGGGGCATATTTTAATATAGAGCATCTTATGGGGCCATCATGAACTGTATGGAGCATTATATGGGGGTCCTGATTCAATATGTATATTCAAAAACACTTAACCTACTGATTTCTCAATTAATTTTACTTTTATTGGTATCTATTTTTACTTTTGACATTTACCAGTAGCTGCTGCATTTCCCACCCTAGGCTTATACTCGAGTCATTAAGTTTTCCAAGTTTTTTGTGGCAAAATTAGGGGGGTCGGCTTATACTAGAGTATATGCGGTAATTTTTCAGGGAAGGTTCATGTTGTCTGCGACTTGTTGCTGTAATGCAGGCACATCTTTCTTAGAGGATTAATGGTGACCGGGCAACTGGTACTGGGGGACAGCGATGGCCATCAGCTTTTAGGAACAGTCTGCATCCACAAGGCGGAAAGGCTGCATTTCCTTGGCCAACAGATTGGAGTGACCATGCAATAATCACAGGCCATGAGTCGTACAGAAACAAGCGCTGTGATCTTTGTAGTGAATAGCTCTCAGCTGGCCCCTATCGTCCAGACAATGACATGATTGGGTGACGATCATCCAAGGAGGATGTAGGCTGTTCACAATAATTAGTTCTCTGAAAAGTAATAGTGACCATATGGCTTATCGACCTCAGAATAGAACACATGGAATATGTGTATATCCCACCGTATGATCACTGCTAATGACACAATAACCAGACACTCCTCGCCAACAATAATCCTGTTTTTAAGCAAATAAATAAATACAGGCCAATTGGACGCCATTCTTCTTTTGAGGTTCACACCTTCAGGGTGTTCTATCCCCAGTCCCTGAGAGTAGCAGTCATATACCGACCCCCCAGGCTCACCCATCCACTTCTTTGACCACTTTTATGCATATCACATCTTGAACTACACTCACTCTCTGAATCCCTCCTCCCTCTCACAGACATAAGTCCCATACACAATGCGGATGCTGCTGCCGCTGTATATAACACCACAATAGCTGTAGCTTTGGAATCTCTTGCCCCTCTCGCACATACCAAAGCTCGCAAAATCAATAGACAGCCCTGGCACACCAGCCTGACCAAAGAACTGAGGCGAGCTTCCAGGGCTGCAGAGCGGAGATGGAAAAGATCCCACTCCAACAAGCACTTCATCGTATTCAAACAGTCCCTCACTACTTTCAAGACCACACTCGCCACAGCAAAACAAACCTACTTCTCATCTCCTCCCTGTCTCACAACCCTAAAGAGTTATTCAACACCTTCAACTCTCTCCTCCGTCCCCCAGCACCTCCTCCCTCCCCACTCATTTCAGCTGAAGACTTTGCCTCATTTTTCAAGCAGAAGATTGAGAACATCAGAGACAGTTTTATTCGACAGCACTCAGAGCCCTTCCTCCCAACTACCCAGCCCTCCACCTCCAAAACCAACTTCTCCACCATTACAGAAGATCGACTCTCCACTCTACTCTCAAGATCGCATCTCACCACCTGTGCACTTGACCCGATCCCTTCCCACTTCATCCCAAACCTCGCCACAGTCTTCATCCCAACTCTAACCCATCTCTTCAACCTATCACTAACAACTGGTGTTTTTCCCATCCCCATGACGGCACCTAACATGAGAGATGGTCCCAGCCCCCAGGAACAAGAAACCTGCATAGGAGATAAAAGATGGGGGCAGCACCTCTCTCCTCAGTTTGGTTTCCTGTTCCTGCGGGGAACCTGCACGTCGTCGCAGAGGGATCTCTCTCTGAGGTGCCGGTCCGGAGACCGAGGCCTGCGGCAGGAGCAGCTGGTGGCGTGTTTGGCCGCATCTCTCACCTGCGTGGGGTGAGGCGCTGCGTTGGTTGTGTCCTTTCCGCTGAGGGCTCCCCGGTGTCTGCTCCTGGCCGGAGGAGTGCACCATCACTAGGCTGGCGCCGAGGTGAATGGGAGTACTTCCGGGTTCAACCGGAAGTAGCGTCACACGCCGAGGAGAGCGGTGTGCTGACACTCCTGGAGGGAGGAAGTTCAGGGACGCTCACACCACTCCCTCCCCTGTGCTATATTAAGTGGCAAGGCATGAACAGCAGTGCCAATAGCCTCTCCAACATGGCGGAATCGCCGGTATCAGTGGACGTTCCACAAGCCCCCATGGTAATAAAGGTTCGGTGGGGTGAGTGCCTTTGTAAGGCAAAATGAAATGACAGTAACACAGTATCTCTGTATTATATTGTGCAGGGGAGAAAAGTCTGCGCACTCTGTGATAAAGCTCTCCCTAAAGCTTATGACAAACGGATCTGTCACTTATGTATACAAAAGACTGTGGCCGAGGAGTCTTCATTATTACTCCAAAATATAAAAGCCCATCGTTAGGGATGAAGTAAAAATCACAGTAAAGGAGCAAATGAAAAAGCATGGGTTACATAGCTCTGAAAATCCACCTCCTAAAACTGCCCAAACCTCAGATGTGGAATCAGAAGGCAAACCAGGGGAGTTTCCACCTTTATGATGACTCCGATTTAGACTGTTCAGATGAAGAGTATGGTCGGCCGTATGTACTATCTGAGGACGTGAGGAAACTACTTAAACTAGTTAGAGCAACATTGGGAATTGAAACGCCAAAAGAACATAGAACAACCCAAGATTCTATGTTTAGCAACTATCATACCGTTGCTGCCGTCTCCGCAGTCCTGTCATTCGGCGTCCCGGCGCGCCTCTCCTTCTGCAGCGTCTCTCCCTCCCCGCTCGCTCCCGGCCTCTTCTTCTCCTGCGCGCACGCGCGCATACCAGGTTCGGTGCTGCACATGTGCACTTCTGATCTCCTCTATGGTCCTGGAGGACTAATACCCGGAAGTCGGTCCTCCATATTGTCCTCTCTATGGTTCTGGAGGTCTGTTACCTGGAAGTGCTACCCTGCCTTTAGGTATTTAAACTGCTTCCTGTCGTCCCTCTGTGCCTGGTTATCATTTGTTCCTTCAGGTGTTCCTGGCCGCTCTTAAGGTACCTTCACACTCAGCGACGCTGCAGCGATACCGACAACGATGTTGATCGCTGCAGCGTCGCTGTTTGGTCGCTGGAGAGCTGTCACACAGACAGCTCTCCAGCGACCAACGATGCCGGTAACCAGGGTAAACATCGGGTTACTAAGCGCAGGGTCGCGCTTAGTAACCCGATGTTTACCCTGGTTACCATCGTAAAAGTAAAAAAAACAAACACTACATACTTACCTTCAGCTGTCTGTCCCCGGCGTTCTGCTTTCCTGCACTGACTGTGAGCACAGCGGCCGGAAAGCAGAGCGGTGACGTCACCGCTGTGCTTTCCGGCTGGCCGGTGCTGACACAGGATGCAGGAGGAGTGCAGAGAAGCACAGCGCCGGGGGACCGACAGCTGAAGGTACAGTGGGGCAAAAAAGTATTTAGTCAGTCAGCAATAGTGCAAGTTCCACCACTTAAAAAGATGAGAGGCGTCTGTAATTTACATCATAGGTAGACCTCAACTATGGGAGACAAACTGAGAAAAAAAAATCCAGAAAATCACATTGTCTGTTTTTTTAACATTTTATTTGCATATTATGGTGGAAAATAAGTATTTGGTCAGAAACAAAATTTCATCTCAATACTTTGTAATATATCCTTTGTTGGAAATGACAGAGGTCAAACGTTTTCTGTAAGTCTTCACAAGGTTGCCACACACTGTTGTTGGTATGTTGGCCCATTCCTCCATGCAGATCTCCTCTAGAGCAGTGATGTTTTTGGCTTTTCGCTTGGCAACACGGACTTTCAGCTCCCTCCAAAGGTTTTCTATAGGGTTGAGATCTGGAGACTGGCTAGGCCACTCCAGGACCTTGAAATGCTTCTTACGAAGCCACTCCTTCGTTGCCCTGGCGGTGTGCTTTGGATCATTGTCATTTTGAAAGACCCAGCCACGTTTCATCTTCAATGCCCTTGCTGATGGAAGGAGGTTTGCACTCAAAATCTCACGATACATGGCCCCATTCATTCTTTCATGTACCCGGATCAGTCGTCCTGGCCCCTTTGCAGAGAAACAGCCCCAAAGCATGATGTTTCCACCACCATGCTTTACAGTAGGTATGGTGTTTGATGGATGCAACTCAGTATTCTTTTTCCTCCAAACACGACAAGTTGTTTTTCTACCAAACAGTTCCAGTTTGGTTTCATCAGACCATAGGACATTCTCCCAAAACTACTCTGGATCATCCAAATGCTCTCTAGCAAACTTCAGACGGGCCCGGACATGTACTGGCTTAAGCAGTGGGACACGTCTGGCACTGCAGGATCTGAGTCCATGGTGGCATAGTGTGTTACTTATGGTAGGCCTTGTTACATTGGTCCCAGCTCTCTGCAGTTCATTCACTAGGTCCCCCCGCGTGGTTCTGGGATTTTTGCTCACCGTTCTTGTAATCATTCTGACCCCACGGGGTGGGATTTTGCGTGGAGCCCCAGATCGAGGGAGATTATCAGTGGTCTTGTATGTCTTCCATTTTCTAATTATTGCTCCCACTGTTGATTTTTTCACTCCAAGCTGGTTGGCTATTGCAGATTCAGTCTTCCCAGCCTGGTGCAGGGCTACAATTTTGTTTCTGGTGTCCTTTGACAGCTCTTTGGTCTCTTCACCATAGTGGAGTTTGGAGTCAGACTGTTTGAGGGTGTGTACAGGTGTCTTTTTATACTGATAACAAGTTTAAACAGGTGCCATTACTACAGGTAATGAGTGGAGGAAAGAGGAGACTCTTAAAGAAGAAGTTACAGGTCTGTGAGAGCCAGAAATCTTGATTGTTTGTTTCTGACCAAATACTTATTTTCCACCATAATATGCAAATAAAATGTTAAAAAAACAGACAATGTGATTTTCTGGATTTTTTTTTCTCAGTTTGTCTCCCATAGTTGAGGTCTACCTATGATGTAAATTACAGACGCCTCTCATCTTTTTAAGTGGTGGAACTTGCACTATTGCTGACTGACTAAATACTTTTTTGCCCCACTGTATGTAGTGTTTGTTTTTTTTACTTTTACGATGGTAACCAGGGTAAACATCGGGTTACTAAGCGCGGCCCTGCGCTTAGTAACCCGATGTTTACCCTGGTTACCAGTGAAGACATCGCTGGATCGGCGTCACACACGCCGATTCAGCGATGTCTGCAGGAGGTCCAGCGACGAAATAAAGTGCTGGACTTTCTGCAGCGACCAACGACGGCACAGCAGGATCCAGATCGCTGCTGCGTGTCAAACTGAACTATATCGCTAGCCAGGACGCTGCAACGTCACGGATCGCTAGCGATATCGTTCAGTGTGACGGTACCTTTAGTCTCTGTGAAGTTCGTTTTCCCTCTGACTTTGGGTTTATCCTGTATTTCCTGTGACCTGCTAGCCTCTGCGTTTCCTCAGTTCCTCCGACAGTCCCTGTACTGCTGCAGTTTACCCATCAGTCCTGTTTTACCCATCAGTCCTGTTTCTCTGCAGTACTCACCTATCCTGTGGTCTTACTATCTCCGCCTCTTCTTGGTCTTCTCCCGTCCTGGTCCTCCAGCTTCCGTGGCGATAGTCCCTCACAGGCCTGCCCCTAACTCTCCCTGTATAGGGGCGGTCTATCTGGTCAGCTCGTCCGTGAGGGGTTCGTCGTCGCAGTCTAGAGGGTCCACTCTCCGTTTTCCCTCCTTGTATCTTCACACTTAAATAGGACTGCACTCGGGTGACATCTGAGTGCAGCCTGATTCTTACAGCATAACAGCAACTTAGAAGGGAAAAAACGCAGAGTTTTTCCCTGTCACGAAAATGTGTTAAACTTAATTAAAAAAGAATGGAAAAAAACAAATAAAAAAAATGTCAGTTCCTCAGGCCCTTAAGCGCAAATATCCATTTGAGGAAGAAATCTGTGAAAAGTGGTGAAAAGCTCCTAAATTGGACTCAGCAATTGCAAGCACTTCTAAGGGCATAGCGCTCCCCT